>NC_044987.1:13896752-15157586 GCF_008728515.1 Papio anubis
TAGTAGGTGCTCCAATAATATTGGCTGAATGAAATGAACAGATGGGGTCAATATGAAATAAATTCCCAGTTTGGTGTGTGCATTTTGTATATGCACCATAATTAAAACAAACAAGCTAAGCAGACATAATGCCGCAGATGCAGGCAAAGGGGAATCACGATAATATATGCTGAGAAGGGGAGGGAAGCAAATGTGTACTGCCCTCTGATTCTGTGCCTGGGGCTTGGTCTGGCTGCCACAGGTAAGAACACGGGGTTGAGTCCTACACTGCCATGTACTAGCTGCACACCTTGGGCAAGTCAGCTAACATCTCTAAACCTTGACTTCTTCATTTGTAATACGGGGATGATAATAGTTCCCTCGTGGAATTGCTATAAGGATTGCATAAGATGCCGTGCACTGCTGCTCAGAGTAAGCACTCAATAATAAATACTGGCTAGGCGTGGTGGCTCACACCTGTAATCCCAGCACTTTGGGAGGCCAAGGCGGGTGGATCACGTGAGGTCAGGAGTTTGAGACCAGCCTGGCCAACATGGTGAAACCCTGTCTCTGCTAAAAATACAAAAATTAGCCAGGTGTGGTGGCAGGTGCCTGTAATCCCAGCTACTCGGGAGGCTGAGGCAGGAGAATCGCTTGAATCAGGAGGCAGAGGTTGCAGTGGGCAGAGATCGTGCCACTGCACTCCAGCCTGGGTGACAGAGCAAGATCTGTCTCAAATAATAACAATAATAATAATAATAATAATAATAATGATAATAATAAATACTAACTCTTCGCAACCATGTACTCACCCTGTAAGATGGCATTGCATCTCCATTTCACAAATGAGGAAGCTGAGGTTCAGAAAGGCTCAGTAACTTATCCAAGCTCATGCAACAAAAACAGCAATGCTGGGTTCAAATTGAAGTATGTGTCTAATCATATGCAATCACAAATCCTAGGCCCCTGCTTTGACTACAGTTGAATTCAGCAGTGTTGGCAGAATTTAGGTTGAAAGCAGGTATGTCAGTACAGCTTCCAACCTCAGAGGGCCTCTGACAGTCCCCACCTAGACAGAGTTGGGCCTCAATCCCATATTTTAGGTAGTCTGGAAGACAGAGAGTTCAAAAACAGAAATTCCCATCTATTTGAGACTCCTGCTCTCAACACCCGACAAGAGCCTTGCTGATCCTGAGTGCAGAGGGAAGGCCCAGACTGGACAGAAGCTGGGCTCGGTCTGGCTCTGGGCCTTACAATGAATGCTCATGAGCAGTTGCCCCCCTCAAAGCCTGCCTTTTCCTCCGCCAGTAACATGGGAATGGCAGTGCCTACCTCCGGGGTGATAAGCGCCAGGAGAGCAGGGAGCAATTCGGGCTTTTCCACCTGCGTCCTCAGTGCCTAGCACAGGCTGGCACATAGTAGGCACTCAGAAAGTATCTGTTGGAATAATAAAAGAGTCCAATCAGAGAACGTATGTGGAAACACTCTGTCAACTGCAAAGCATTTACATGTGAGTAGTATTTGGTGCCACTGAAGATGAGGAATTTACAATCTAGGTACTATTTCTCTACCCACGCAGGCTCTCCTCCTCTGACCCTCCAGCCTTCGCTGTCCGCCGCTCATGGGGCACCATTTAATCACATGCTGTCCCCTAAGGGCCTCAAAGATGCACTGTGAGCACCGCACTCAGAGCTGAGGCTTCCAAGTTCTCACCTCTGCTTAACCATTTACCTGCCTGGGATGTGTCCTTACCTTAACACCAAAAATCAGGTGTCTCCACTTTTCCCAGAAGGGGAAACTCATTTCCAGTTTTTTACAATTGCGAGACTGAATCCATTTCCTCAAGCTAGAAGATCCTCTAACATCTCTCTCAATGGAAAGAGACTGGCCCCCTGGTTCCATGCTTGTATTTTGCATACAAGCCCCATATGGCAGGGGCTTTAACACGCTTATTCACTTTCAGCACCTTGGACAGCGCCTGGCAAGCAGCAGCCTACACATACTGTCAAATGCATGCATGCATGCATGCATGCATGAATGAATGAATGAATGGCTATTTCACTTTGCATTTTTTAAAGCAGGGGAACATCTCTTTGGGGCATGTACCACCTGCCACACCTGCTATTATGTCTATACTGACTAGAAGTTTAATAAATGTTTGCTGTTTCATGAGCAGCAGCCAGTTCATAAGCACAGACAGGCACCACCTGCAGACAGCTCACGGTATTCTGGCTGTGCACATGCTGTCTGGACTCCATCGGCCCAGTTGTGCAAATAGCTTCTCCTCTCCTGACTTGTCAGCAGTCCCTCTGCTCGTGTCTCTCATCCTCACAGGGCTACTACATCATTAATTGTGATTTTCCGAGGTGGGCCAGAGAGGAGGCTGACAGCCACCAGTCGGTGTGGGGTGGAAGGGAGGGTAGAGGGAATCAGAGGGGCAGCCAGATTAATGACAAGTGTTTTCCCCACTGTGGGCAACAAGATCTTGATTACTCTTCCTGATGCTCCAGGCTCCTCAAAAAATGGATGTGAGCTTCTCTGCTGTCCTGACTCTCCCCTGGCTGGGAGAAACTCCAAGCTGTAGCCAGCAGCCTAGATGGAGTGTGCAGGGGTAGGGGGTGGCCATGACAGGGGAGTGAGTCTGCTTCAGCCTCTGTGGCCTCCTTGAGGGAGAATCAACCCTTGTGGCCTAATGCAGTTGGGCAGCACTTTCTAGGTATCCTCTCTCCCTGACAACAAACAGGGAGATGCCAGGATGCAAGACTGTTCCAGGAATCAGGAACCTGGGTGCTCACCAGCTCTGGGAGTCAACTCTCTGAGCTGCAGTCTCTCATTCTGTAAAATGAGGGAATTAGACTAGATGATCTCTAAGGTTCTTAGAAGCTCTGGGAATTCTGCAGTTGTAAGAACTGAACTCTATGATAATATAATCTTTATTGAATATTTACTATATGCAAAGTACTACTTCAGACTCATTTACTCCTCAGGAGAAGCCTGCGAAGCAGATACTGTCATCCTAACTGCCGTACTCCCCACCTGCAGACCTGGAACTGAGGTTGTGTAACTTGCCAAGGTCACTCAGCAGGGAAATGGAGGAACTGGGCGTTGGCTCCAGGAACTTGTTCTCACCCATCACTCACTACACCCACCTTCTCTGCATGTCCCAGAACCCAGTACGCAGTTGGCACTTGAGGAAATGTAGGAATGTGATTGTGACGATCATAATGATGCTGGAGAACAAATCAAGTTAAATGCAAGCAGATCACCTGCACATCTTGCTGAATAAGGGGGCTGGCAACAGAAGAATGCATCTGGGAGTAACCTTTAGCCAAAAGATCAGCCCAGGTGTCCTTGGCCTTTAGGAATTCCCATAAGGAGATGCTCCCAGGAGTCTGTGATGAGTTAGGACACGGCAGGTTAGCCAGGGGAATGAGCATTCACGCTGGGAGCTGGACCTGGTCTGACTCATCTAAATAAACTGAAGAGCAGCGGCGGCACTGACCACCCAGCCCGGGTCCGACTTGTGGGGAGGACGTTCCCTGGGCACTACAACTGTGGGTACATGGTAGAAACCTGGCCACAGGACTAGAGACAGTCATGCCAAATGCTCAGGCACCAAGGAGCAAGAGGAATGAGGAATTACAAGTCTTGTTTCCTCTCTACATTTCACACAGATTTCAGACCCCTAATGCACCTCTAAACAATGGCCCCTCCCCAGAGACATGATAAGATATCCCTGGCTTCCAATTGCAGTTGTCACTACGTATCCTTGAGCTGGCAGCTTAACCTCTGAGAACTTTATTTCCACAACTGTAAAACTGCAGACAATGGCTCCCTGGAAAGGTTGCTTCAAGAGACCTCAGGTATAATGCAGTTAGTAAATGGGAACTGCCTTTCATCTCTCCACCCCATTCAGTGCTTCCTTCCAGGCCTTGTACACTCTGATGGCATCCTCATCTTTCCCCAATAAGATGGCCTCCCGTGCCTGCTTGCTGGAATTAATCCACAGCCCTCTGATCTGCAAAGTGCAGGTCCAGATCAACCCCATCCCCAAAGCTTTCCCTGAAGAGGTCAGTCCATCTGGCAGAGGAGAAAAATCAGCAGATTGCAAGTAGAGAGCTGTGTGACCTTGGACCCATCACATAACCTCTTGGGGCTTCCATTTCCTCTGCTGTAAGGTGGGAAATGACATTTGTACCATCTTCCTTACAGGGTTGCTAATAGGATTCAATGAGATCATGGATGTAGAATCACTTTGCCAATGAGTAAAGTGCTTTTGCGGCCAAAGGATCTATGTTGTTCCCATACCCAAGACTGGTCAAAGCACATAAACACACTTAATGGCACTACACATTTATACTTTATTCAGTGAATACTACTGAGTGTCTACTGCGTGGCAGGTAATTTTTCAGGTCCTGGGATACATACATTCTCTGCCTTCCTAGAGCTTACAGTCTGGGATATTAAGAAACACTCATCAGATAGTCAGGTATCTTGATGCCATAATTACAGACTGTGAAGGAAATGAACAGGAGGGTTCAGTGCAGCAGGGAGGGAGGACTTCCCTGAGGGTGAAATGTTTGACTTGAGTTAGCCAGGTCCTGGGAGGGAGGATGCGAACAGCAGGGAAGAGGCCAGGATGGAGAAAACGACATGTGAGGAGGGCAGAGGCCTAGGACGGGACATGGCACAGTGGGTTTCAGAAATCACAGGGAGTCTGCTGAACCCACAAAGCTAGAGCTCCTTTTCTGCATACCTGCTGTGTGGATTTCCAGTCTCCCTCATTAGCTGTGGCGTCCGTAAGGACAAAAGCCTGTCCCCTCTCCCTCTACACCCCTTGGTCTAGGATAAGGCTCTGCATTGAGGGCCGATTTTCTCCATGAACCTTGAACTGGACTCAGCATCCTTCACAGAAAAGGCAAGGAGCCCACAGCTCCCACCTCCTGTACACTGAAAGGGAGGTGGGCAGAGGTGAGAGGACGAAGAGCTCATTGCCAGCCATGGGAGGTGGAAGGTGAGGCCCACAGAGCTGGATGGGACGGGCAGGACTGGCTCTGAATGGTGACAAATATCCCTGGCATTTATCTGAGGCCACCAGGCTGGGCCCTGGGGGACATGCGCTCCTGGCCAAGACCACATGAGCCAAGGCTTTGAAACAAAACAGCTCAGTTCGGAAGCCGTCTGTAGCATACTTAGAGCAGAGAGACCTTGCAGAAGGGGTGCCCACAGAGGAATCAGGTGAGCAGGAGAGAAGACCAACTTGGAGGGAAGAATTTTTAAGGACAGCATTTTAATCACCTCCAGATAAATATAACCCTCTCTCCTCTGCAAGGCATCTCTCTGGGTGTTTGGAAGGAGATGAGCAGTTCTGCAGATGACTGTCTGTGCATTGGAGTGAGGGTGTGTGTGCTGCAACCTTCCCTAAGGAGGACTGAGAAGAGCTGGGCTTCTCAGCCTGGAGAAGAGGGTGGGATGGGTGGCAGCTGTGTAATGAGCCATGCAGGCAGAATGCCACCATCTGAAGCCAGCGAGGGCTATGCTGGACTCCCAGGTGATGGTACCCAGGTCAAAGCCAGAGGAAAGCACAAGAACTGCTGTTCGTGACAAAGAGGAAGTCCTGAGGCTGAGAGCTGCTGGGCACAGACACAGAGCTCCGGTCCCTTGTCCTGGATCCAGCATGCCCAAGTGGAGACCCCATTACATCTGTCCTGTCCACGGTCACTTCTGGTGCACATCAGCGCTTTTTGCTGTCTTATCCACCAACGTCAGAAAGTAGGCCCTATTTTTTTCCTTCAGTCTTAGCCAGAGCAGGTGAGAAAGGAGCTATCCCTGGATGCATGCATTCCTTGGAGAAACCCAGAACTAGCCCACCTCAGCCCTCCCAGGGGTGTGGGGCAGAGGGCAGCAGAGCTAGATAGGTCCACAGCAATGTGAGCGGCGTCCTGCTGAAGGTTCAGAGAGAGACCTATGCTACTAGAGTCATCCAAACTCAGAAGAGTCTCTCAGAATTGCCTAAGGGCACATGCAGGGCCCAGCCACCCCTCCCCTTCCATCAGCCCAGTTAGCACTGACTCCCATCCACTGGGGGCAAGGCCCTGGCACCAGGCTCCCTCGGGGGCCAAGGGAGGAGAAACTGGCTGCTGGCTGGCTGCCCCCAGAGAGGGGATATAGGACTCCAGTCAGAGTAGGAGGGAGACTTGCTTTTCATTCTCAAGTGTTCTCTATTGTTTGCATTTTTAACTGAGAGGTTAGACTTGGGTTTTTTTTTCACTTAAAAAGTCTGGTTAATAATTCAAAACACAATAAAGAATCCTGACTCTCTCAATACCTAGCTCCAAGACCTGGGCCTGTTCCTTAACCCCCCTGAGCCCGGATCCCCTCCTCTGCAGAGTGAGGCTAATACACCTATGCCCAAGTTCAAGTGTTAGTGAATGCTGGGCCTGCCTAGGTCTCTGGTGGCCTCTCTGGAACATTCCTCCGCAGCCTATGCTCTGGCTGCCCAGAGCAAAGCTGGAGCTCACCGCTAACCCTGGGAGTTCACCCCAAGACCTGCACTTCTCCAACCAGGATCACCTCTTCTACAGCTAGTATTCACCCGAGTCTACCTATAGCCATGATTCTCACCTCAAAGACCCCTGGCTCTGGTTCTTGGCTGGATCTCAGGCCCTCCCTCGGGGAAGGAGGAACTCTGGGAAATTACTAAGTTCAGTCTCCTAAGGGGGCCAGGCATGCAGAGGACACCCCATCCAGAGGCTGCCCTGGGCATCTGTATTTGACACAGGTTACAGAAGAGAGCCTGTCTAGGGCCCATCAGCTTCCCTCTGCCAGTGGCCTAGAGATGCCACAGAAACCACAGGCAAAGCCAGGCTCATCTCTGGGCCCTGGGTTAGAAGTCCAGAGGCTGAAGACTTGGCCCCCTCCCTTCTATAGTCACAGAGCAGCCTTGAGGAAATCCTCAACCTCCCTAGCTAAGCAAGTGGGTCATCCTTGCTCTCAACAGGGATGGGACTTCAGTGAGGGGGCACATACATCCGAGAACCCAGCTCTGGCGGCCAGAAGGGAGAGAAAGGCTGCGGGTACTGTACCTCCTCCAAGGGGCTGCCACACGAGCAGATCTCACAGCTCTATGGCACTGCGCCAGCGTACCCACATGCTCAGGGCCCACCCAGCTCCACGCTGGGCACTGGCGGCCACGGGGACCCTCGGGGTGGTGCCTTCCCTCAAGAAGCTCCCTGGAGAAGTATGATGTCCTGGTGTGAAGAGTAAAACAGGTTGCGAGAACTCAGGATGCCCAGCCACAGTGAAGCCGCTTTCACAAGTCAGGGTGGCCTCTGTCACAAAACAAGGAACAGCGCTGGAAGGCAGGCAGAAAAATATCCCTGGACCCCGGCAGTTGCAGCAAGAATCTTGGAAGATGTGAGCCACACGCTGAGCCCCGAGGCATGTGCTGGGTGCGGGGAGACCTTCCAGGTAAGTGCCGGGGAAAGAAAGCAAGGGCTGTCCAAAGGATGGTGACAAAACCAAATGTGGCAGGAGCCCATTGTGTCTGAGGGGCCCAGAGATGGGTAAATACTGCAGTCAGATTCTGGAAGGCCTCAAATGCCATGGTTAAGGAGTTTGGGACTTATCCTCCAGGCAACAAATAGCCATTAAAAGTTTCTGGGCAAGAGAGTGCCAGGACCAGAGCTGTGCTCTCAAAAAATCCATGAGACCAAGGTGTGCCCGATGGCCTGGAGAAGTTGACAGACACCTAGCAACATGTGGGGGGATGTGAATGTGGGGAAAACTGACCCTGAAGCGAACTGGGCTGATTCCACTTGAACAGCAGAGCACAAACATTTTCCCACAAACTGGAAAAGAAAATGTCCAAGCAGCTGCACATTGGGTAGGAGCGTATGGTGGTTCTCCAAGGCAAGCAGAGCCCTGGCGGGTCTAGAGCCAGTCTCCGTAGGATGTGGGACATCAGACACACTGACGAGTCTGGATCCACCCATCCCCAAATGTTAGACTCTAATGGGAGTGTCTTTGTAGTAAAGGGTCTGGACTTGGAGTCAGAAGGCCTGTGTTCAAACCCGGTTTTGCCACTTGTTCCCTGGGTAACTGTGGTCAGATCCTTGAATCTCTCTGTGCCTTACTTTCCCATAAAATAGGAGACATACTATCTGCCTTGCCTACTTCACTAGGCTGTTCAATGATCAGGGATGTTACACGTGAAAAATGGTTTGATAACACGCAGTGAGAATTAAGGAAGGTTTTTTCCTAAATCAGACCCTTGTGGTTGGTCAGTTCCTAGCATTCTTCTTCCAATGCGCCCCACCAATTCACCCCCCATCCTATGTTCTAGGATATGTCTGACTCCCTATCTCTCAGATTTATTGAACAGATGAATGATTTATCTTTGTTTTCTTCAAAGCACCTGGGACAATGTTTTCCACCTAGTTGGAGCTCAATGAGTGTATGATTGATTAATTAATAAAAGTGAACCTACAGAGGATGTTTTAATCCTACTCATCTTCCCCCTACTCAGTGACTCATCTTAATATCAATGCTAGCAAAAAAAAATAATTAGGATGGCAAGAGGGAGATGTCCCCCCACTCCCTCCATTCACAAAACTTCACAAAACTCCCAGAAGGAGGCAGTACAAGGCAGTGGTTATCAGCACAAGCTCTGCATCGTTTTAAACAGAGCTCCCAGGGCCTGGGTACTGCTTACCTACCAGTCATGTGACTTGGGACAAGTGATTAACCTCTAGAAACCTCAGTTTCCCCATTCATAAAGCGGAGAAAATGCTAGACATTCCTAAGGTTGCTGTCAAAGATTAGCTGCGATCTTAGCAGTATGTCTGCAAATAGCAAGTGCTCAATGCTTGACAGCTGTTATTGTGATTATTGCTATTATTGTCCAAAGCCAAATCACCATGATTTGGGGAGACTGGTACTTGGGTATAGATTTTCCATTAGCGTGGATGATTGTGAGTGCTCTGTGACAGCCAATGGATTAAGCCTCTCAAATGCCTTAATCTGGAGAATCAGTTGGACCCCCAAAGCCAACTAACATCCCTGCTATGGAATGGCATCTGGGGCTGGGGGCACGGAATGGATCAGTCGCCCTTATGGTGCTAACCCAGCGTTAATGGTGCACGTGAATTACAAACAAGGCCCACCTGCTGTGCTCAGCAACAAAACCCGGCAGGAGGGTAATTGCCCAGAACTTGAGCGCAGGGGGACACAGCGGGCATGGAACACATTAACCACAGGGAAGAGCAACTTCCCAATGCTTTCGTTTTCCAGCCGACCCAAGGAGAAGCCAGCAGGCAAGGGAACGTGAAGGCGGAGCCAGATAGGGAACTCTCAGGAACCACAGAAGAAAGGTGCTTCCAGACCACAGATGGCTGCCCAGCCCAGCCGCTCAACAGATCTGAGAGCAAGTGGTGATCACCTACGCCAACCATGCACAGGGACACAGGTGCTCCCCGTGTCCGCATGAATGCAAAGGATTTCTGGCACTGAAGTCCCATCCGGGTGGTCCAACCACAGGAAGGCAGCCTCCTTGATATTAAGCCCCCGACATGAGTGATGAGGAGTAGACGACAGGCTCACCAAGGTCAGTGTAGGCAGTGGTGGCATGGAGGCCATCCAAGTGTTCATTCATTTGTTCATCTACACACTCAACATGCATTCCACATGCTGTGGCATATGAAACGAAAACTAATATGACACAAGACATTCTTTCCAGGGGCTGACTGTGTTAGGGGAGGCGGGCACAGACATTAGTCACCCAGCACAGGCTGGGAACCCGCGGTCACACAGTCAAGGAACAGGGCCCAGGCTGAGAGCTCTCAGCACTGCCAAGGCACGGTCAGAAGGCGCTTTGCAGAGAAACAGATCCTCACACTGGTATTGAAGGACAGACACACACAGACACAGAGACACATACACACCATACATACACATGCACACACTATACATCATATATGCATATACATATCACACATCCACACATCCACATATACAAGGCATACCATACATATATACGTACATACACATGTACATCATTGATGCATGTACATATATGTAGACCCATACATACATGCATCCTCAGGTTTTAGGCACCTAAGAAGGAAGCATAAGGACCAAAGCTCTCATATCTCCACCAAGTTCTTTTTTTTTTTTTTTTTTTTGAGATGGAGTCTCGTTCTGTTGCCCAGGCTGGAGTGCAGTGGTGTGATCTTGGCTCACTGCAAGCTCCGCCTCCTGGGTTCACGCCATTCTCCTGCCTCGGCCTCCCCACTAGCTAGGACTACAGGTGCCTGCCACCACACCCGGCTAATTTTCTGTATTTTTAGTAGAGACGGGGTTTCACCATGCTAGCCAGGATGGTCTCGATCTCCTGACCTCGTGATCCACCCGTCTCGGCCTCCCAAAGTGCTGGGATTACAGGCGTGAGCCACTGTGCCCAGCCATCTCCACCAAGTTCTTAACATGCTCTAAGACCAAAAGGAAAAGGACAAATTCAAGTACAAGGCAGAGAACAATCCTTGTCTTTGATCATCCTCACTGTCTATTGCAGGCAAGGAAGGGCAACCCCTTCACCTTCTCCCCTTCTACTGGAAGGTTCACTGATGACCTGAGCGGTGACTTCACAGCCTTGGACTTTCCTCCTGGCCTGGCTGCAAGAACATCCTTCCTCCTCCTCCTGAGACATCAGGCCACGGAAAGAGGCAGCGATATCCCAGGCAGCCTCCGGAGCAACTGGCATAGGTATTCCTTCTGGAAGGCTGGGTTCCAATCCCAGCTTCCTCACTTACTAACTGTGACCAAGACATTAACCTCTGAGCCTCGGCTGCCTTGTCTGTAAAACAGGAATAATAACAGTACCTACCTCACGGGGCTATTTGCAGTTTCAAATGAGAAATAGTTGACTGTTATTATAGTGAGTTATATTTATTGACTATTTATGCAAATAGTTAATACAGTGGCTGGCACATAGTTATCAATAAATATAACTCACAATGGTACCACATTCCCACTGCCTAGAAGCAAACAGCTCTACTGTTTCTGATCCGCAAATTTAATCTAGCAAAGAGCATTTTCCTCACTGCTCTTTCATTCATTCAACAAGGATTTAACTGAGCACTTAATGTATGCGAGGCAAAAGATCTTGTAAAAAACACAGTATCCTCAGTATCCTTGTCCTTGAAACATTTATGAAATAATTTTAAAAAACCCTGTGTCACAGAACTGTACACACATACACACAATCACACACACACTTTCTCTCTCTCTCTCTCTCACACACACACACACAGACCCTCTCCCCTGAAAACTTGTCATCTATATATAAAGTACTATTGTCTGTATTGTTAGACTTGATAATTACTAAAGCGTAAGCAGTAGGCAGCTCAGGGACTATTATACTCTATTTTCTGTAAGAGGAAACTGAGGTTCAGAGAAAATAAATACCTTGCCCAAAGACCAGGGGAAGGGATTCACTGGAACTAACATTATTAGGCACCCCAGCTGCAACATGCATTGAGTTAGCTGCTTCCACACGGTCACTTCATCAAATCCCACAACAACCCTAAGAGGCACGGGTCAGAGCTCTCCTTCAAAGAAGAAGAGCCGGAAACTCAGAGCGGTTAAGTAATTTGCCAAGGATCACAAAGCTAATGAGCGATGAGCCAAGTAGCAAACAGTATTATCAGACTCAGTCCTGCCAGCTCCTCCCACAGGACCAGGCTAGATTTAATAAGTGGCACTGTTCAGACAAGTCATAGGCTATTCAGCTGCAGGTCCAGCAGGCTGCAGGCTAACCCCCAATATCAGTGGTGGGCCTACTAAGCTCCAGGCATTGCGCTCTGACAGATACCCTGATGGGCAGAGTCCACAGGTAACGCTGGGTCCCACAGTGCCTCAGGTACACTCTGCACATTCCTACCTCGGGGCCTGTGCTTGAGCTCTGCCCTGGAACTAGAACACATTCCTCCAAAGAGCAGACATACTCCCTCACCCTCTTCCAGGCCTTGACTCCAATCTCTAACTCTCAGGGGGCTTTCATCCTTGCTACCCTGCTTTATTTTTTCTTTTTTCCATAGCACTTATCCCCTTGTAGCTTATTATATAATTTACTTATATGTCTTCTTTTTTTTTTTTTTTTTTTTGAGATGGAGTCTCGCTCTGTCGCCCAGGCTGGAGTGCAGTGGCTGGATCTCAGCTCACTGCAAGCTCCGCCTCCCGGGTTCACGTCATTCTCCTGCCTCAGCCTCCCGAGTAGCTGGGACTACAGGCGCCCGCCACCTCGCCCAGTAATTTTTTGTATTTTTTTTTTTTTAGTAGAGATGGGGTTTCACCGGGTTAGCCAGGATGGTCTCGATCTCCTGACCTGGTGATCCGCCTGTCTCAGCCTCTCAAACTGCTGGGATTACAGGCGTGAGCCACCGCGCCCAGCCTTATTTCTTATTTATATGGGTTTTCCCTCTATATGCTTGCTCAAGAGTCCGCAAGCTCCTAGAGAGCAGAGATTTTGTTTGCTTTGCTCTTTATGGGTCCCAAACACCTAGAACAACGCCTGCCGTATATAGTAGGTGCTCAGTAAATGTGCTGAATGAATATGGGAAACATTTGAGCAGTCATGGTGTTAAGATTAAACACTCCCAGTGCAGGTGGAGGCTGGGTATATTCTGGGAGGGGGCCATGGCGGCCAGGCATCTCCTGTTTCTACTGGGGGAAGTGCAGCCTCAGAAGCACGTAGATTTAATGCCTCTCTATTGAATATCATAATAATTCAGAGACAGAGGCAGCATGAGAAGCTTCCTATTTGCAATATTCTGACAGCAAACAGATGAGGTGAGGAGGAGGACAACAGAATTTCAAGGAGTTCTCATCCTGGACACAAGGAGAACCCAAGGCCGCTGCTGGCTGTGGCTGAGCCCTGCGGAAGGCAGGATGCCAGGCTGTGCTTCCCAGCACATCCTGAAGAGACAGGAGCGTCAAGGAGAGGGAGAAGATGGGGCCTCACAGCCTGGAAAGTCAAGAGAGATGAGAAGAGTGAAGCCTTGGTTCAGAAGACAGGTCCCAGGACCTCACAACTGGAAGGGAGCTTGGGGACTGCCTAGTATATATTCCTTACTTCACAGATACAGAAAAAAAAGAAAAGAAAAAAAAAGAAAAGGTCCAGAGAGGGAAAATGACTTTACTAAGGTCCAGAGTTTGTCCCAGAACAGGTTCCAATACCCGCATCTCCCAGCTGCTCTGTCAACGTTCTTTTCGTGATAGTACTGGCTCAGTGACCCGTTTTGCTTTGTCTTCTTCCTTACAGATGGAGGTCTTACTCCATCTTGCCCAGAGTGGAGGGCAAGTGGCATGATCATGGCTCACTGTAGCCTTGACCTCCTGGGCTCAAGCCATCCTCCCACCTCAGCCTCCTGTATAGCTAGGACCACAGACACACACCACCACACCGGGCTAATAACTTTTTAAAACACTGTCTTCCATAACTCAGCATTGTATTCCGTACTGGGGACATAGCCGTGTGCAAGACAGATAATGTGTGTTGGGAAAAACACACAGGTAGCCATCAAATCCCAATATAAAGTGGACGGTGTGATCAGAGAGGATGTGTTTCCTGGTTGCCATGGGAACACCGGGACAGAGCGCCCAAACCAGGCTTGGGAAGCGGGGGTGGTCAGAGAAGACTCCTCAGAAGAAAGAACATTTGAGACCCAAACAATGTTGGAATCAGCCAAAGCATCAGAAGTGTTCGAAATAGAGCAAATCCATCTTGAAGAGGAGCTGGGTAAAATGAGGCTGAGACCTACTGGGCTGCATTCCCAGGCAGTTAGGCATTCTAACTCACAAAATGAGACAGGAAGTCAACACAAGATACAGGTCACAAAGACCTTGCTGATAAAACAGGATGCCGTAAACAAGCTGGCCAAAACCCACCAAAACCAAGATGGCAACAAAAGTGACCTCCGGTCATCCTCACTTCTCATTATATGCCTATTATAATGCATTAGCATGTTAGAAGACACTCCCATCAGCGCCATAACAGTATTCAAATGCCATGGCAACATCAGGAAGTTACCCTATATGGTCTAAAAGGGGAGGAACCCTCAGTTCCGGGAACTGCCCACCCCTTTCCCAGAAAACTCATGAATAATCCACCCCTTGCTTAGCATATAATCAAGAAACAACTATAAATACACTCAGCCATGTGGGCTGCACTGCCTATGGAGTAGCCAAGCTTTATTCCTTTAGTTTTTTTTTTTTTTTAACCTTTACAGTTCAATTTACTATATAGAAATCACTTGGGTTTTATATTTTCAGTTAACTTTTGAACCGAGATTACAATATTATAACAAAAAAAAAAATCTTTACACTAATTCAGGACTTTTTAGCATATCAAATTGAAATACATAGATTCAAATTTCAGATTTATGACAAACAGTCTTCAAATACAATACAGACATTTCTTAAAGTAACCATATCATTCACATGTGATATCTGCAACTCTGAGGTATTTCTAATAGAACAGCTCTCCTGCAGATATGGCAAAGTGAATATGCCACGAAGTTCAAAGCCTGTATAGTCAAGCCACGGACTCAAAGTTGCACCATCTTTAAAAAGATTTGGCATTTCTGGGCTGGGCGCAGAGGCTCATACCTGTAATCCCAGCACTTGGGGAGGCCGAGGTGGGCAGACTGCCTGAGGTCAGGAGTTTGAGACCAGTCTGGCAAACACAGTGAAACCCCATCTCTACTAAAAATACCAAAAAAAAAAAATTAGCCAGGCGTGCTGGCATGTGCCTGTAATCTCAGCTACTCGGGAGGCTGAGGCAGGGGAACTGCTTGAACCAGAGAGGTGGAGGTTGCAGTGAGCCGAGATCACGCCACGGCACGCCAGCCTGGGTGACAGAGTGAGACTCCATCACAAAAAAAAAAAACGGTTTAGCATTTTTGGACCACAACAATGCACAACATGTAAAGAAGGTAGGAAACAGTTCCCCCTCCTTGCTATGGTTAAAAGAAAGTTACATGGTAGCTTGAATTTTGCATAAAACCCCATATTATACCTTGGAAAAGTGCAAGGGCAATTTGATGGTGACGGATTGGGGTCCTATACTTTTTTAAATTAATAGAACCCATGAAATTCAAATGGGCATTAATTAAATCAAAAAATATTAAGTACCTACTGATTTAAGAGATTTAAATTTATTAGAGATTCATAATCCATTTCTTCCCACCTTGAAATCAAGGTGTAAAAACCAGCTATTAAGTACATTCCAAACGCCTCCTATGTAGTACAAGCAGAATTTTCTGTCCATTGGCACCAAAGTGAAGTCACACTTCCTCTTGGGAGACACAAATTCCACACCTGAACATAGAGTAAGTTGGGAAGAAATGACCCGTTACTACTGTTGTGATTCTGAGATCTAGGATTGCTAGATTACCAGCAGTAAACAAGCAAATTCCCGGCAACAAGTGGTATTCCTTTAATTTCTTAATAAACTTGCTTTCACGCTACTCTGTGGACTTGCCCCAAGTTCTTTCTTGCATGAGGTCCAAGAATCGTCTCTTGGGGTCCAAATCAAGACCCCTTTCTGGCAACAAATGGGAAGCAGAAGGGTGGGAGGAGGATGAGCCCATATCTGGAGGGGACAGGAGACAGGGATCTTTCCTGATCCAAAGGCAGCAAGGGATGCTACCCTTGGGGAACAGGATCCGGGTCAAAGATGGCTCCACAGCAGCCACGCTAGGAAGTCTGGATTGTATTCTAGGGGTACCACAGAGTCACTGAAAGTTTTACGTAAAGGAGTGACATAACCAGAATTTCTTATGGAAAGATCACTCTGACTACAATCTGAAAAGAGTTTTAGAGGGGTTAAGTCTGGAGTCTGGGACATCTATTGGGTGGACACTGAAGAGGTCCTGGAGACAGATAAGGGCGACGTGAGGAAGGTAGAAGTGGTAGAGGAAGAGACGTTTGCATTTGCGAGCATTTTAGGAGGTAGAATTGACAGGACCTGGGGATCAGATGTGGGTCATGGAGAAATGAAAAAGCAAGGATGCCTTCCAGGCTTCCAGACTACGCACCTGCCTAGAGGATGGAGCCACTTCCTGAGACAGGAGCCGACCCCAAGAGGAGAGACTGCAGGACAGGGGGATGACTTCTCCAGGAGATTAGAGGAAGGAAAAGGCAGGAAGCAAGGGATGGTGAGCCCAGGGTGCCAAGAGCACCTGTGCTGTATGTGTAGTGAGATGAAGAGCACAAAAGCAGGCCTCGGGGATTTTCCCATCAGAGCTCAGATGGTTCCAGGATAAGCTCCAAGTTAACCTTTCCACCTCTGTCCATGGCGCCCCTGATACAGCTGAATCATAGGACAAGCTTGTGCTTTGTAGGCTTTGACCACTGGCCAGACACCGACCTCTACTTTTTTTTTTTTTTTGAAATGGAGTTTCACTCTTGTTGCCCAGGCTGGAGTGCAATGGTGCAATCTCAGCTCACTGCAACCTCTGCTTCACGGGTTCAGGTGATTTTCCTGCCTCAGCCTCCCGAGTAGCTGGGATTACAGGCGCCCACCATGATGCCCAGCTAATTTTTTGTATTTCTAGTAGAGATGGGGTTTCACAATGCTGGCCAGACTGGTTTTGAACTCTTGACCTCAGGTGATCAGCCCACCTTGATGTCCCAAAGTGCTGGGATTACAGGCGTGATCAGGTGTGGGATTATCGCTCTCGGCCTGACCCCTGCTCTTGTAAGGTCAAGGGCCACCTTGGATAGAAATGATTTTAAGGCACAGAAAAAACAGTTCTAATCCCTGAAAACGCCAGGCCCTTGCTCACCATGCCACTTTAGAAGGTATCACTGGGCCAGGCTCATGCCTGTAATCCCAGTACTTTGGGAAGCTGAGGCGGGCAGATCACGAGCTCAGGAGATCGAGACTATCCTGGCTAACACAGTGAAACCCCATCTCCACTAAAAATACAAAAAAGTAGCTGGGCATCGTGGCGGGTGCCTGTAGTCCCAGCTACTGGGGAGGCTGAGGCAGAAGAATGGCATGAACCAGGGAGGTAGAGCTTGCAGTGAGCCAAGATCGTGCCACTGTACTCCAGCCTGGGCAACAGAGTGAGACTCTGTCTCAAAAAAAAAAAAAAGAAGAAGAAGAAGAAGAAATCACTAACAGGTAGCAGAGCATGAGAATAAACAGCATGAACTCTGAGGACAAATTCCAGCTCCACCACCAACCAGCTTGTGATCTTATGCAGGTTACTTAACCTCTCTGTGCTTTGTTTCCCGCATTTGGAAAATGGGGATACTAATTTGTATCTCCAAAGAGGTAGTAACTCTACCTCTCTGTAGAGTTTTAAGAGTTTTAAGTGAGTCAGTATTTGTCAAAGAGCTTAGAAGAGTGCCTGGCACATAGTAAGTGCTATATAACCGTTAAATAAGTAATAAAACATGAGTGGTGTGGTGGCTCACACCTGTAATCCTAGCACTCTGGGAGGCCAAGGCGGGCTGATCACCTGAGGTCAGGAGCTCGAGACCAGCTTGGCCAATGTGGCAAAATCCCATCTCTACTAAAAATACAAAAATTAGCTAGGTGTGGTGGCGGGTGCCTGTAATCCCAGCTACTTGGGATGCTGAGGCAGGGGAATCGCTTGAACCCAGGAGGTGGAGGTTTCAGTGAGCCAATATTGTGCCATTGCACTCCAGCCTGGATGACAGAGCAAGACTCCCTCTCAATAATAATAATAATAATAATAATAAACATATGCATAAGCTGAGGGTTCAGATGCCATCACACTAGGAATAAGATAACTCAGGGTGGGAGAGGTATGGTTCTGTAGGGAAAGGAGCCCAGGAGACAGAAGGGGCATTCTGTGGTGTGGGCTTTAAGCACCCTGGCACACCCCACTAGGAAAAAATCTGGGCAGAGACAAATGAACATTTAAACCAGCTTCAGCTTCAGATCACTGCAAGAAATAATTATTCTGGGTATGAATCTTCTCTAAGAAGTAATATTTACTTTGGAAACACAGCAACTGTACCCCAAATGGCTCGCCGTTTGTGGAATCTGAGCAGCCTCCACTTTACTAGGGGAAGCAGTCCTTCTTTATGTATCCAGGCGCTCTCTAAAGCACTGAAATTTACAGCGCATTTGTTATGCGGCTCAGCAAAAGGTGTATGAATAAAGAATAACCTGTTCAATCAGCACTGCTCAGCCGGAGAGGCCAGGAAGCCACTCACTCTGCCTGTGAAAGGGATTTGCCAAGTGCCAGGGGAGAAAAAAAACAAGCCTATCCCACCAGGGCACCCTGACATTGGATTTCGACAGGCTCCTGTTCCTGCTTCCACTGTGTCACTTGCTGGTGAAAACAATACAACTCCAACATAAGGACACCTGCTTCCCTCGAGAACACCCGCTCCTTGCCTGTCTGACTTCCTCCCCGCCCCCCACCTGGCGTCTGGAAAAAAGGGGAAAAATATGTGTTCATGGTTCTCTCTCTCTCCCCCTCTCACCTCCTTCCCTCCTCTTCTCTTTCTTCCTACATCTTCTCTTCTGTTCTTCATGACTCTTCCCTCCTGCTGGCCATCCAATGCCTACGTCTGGGGAGGCCCATGGCATTGGGGTCCTCAGAGATCTGAAGCAGGTAGAAGCTGGTTTTGCATCAGCTTGTCACCGGGGGGCACTGTGGGAAACTCGCAGACACCTCTGACCATGGCCATGGCCTCCAGTCCATTCTCAGGGACATCAGGACACAGGTGGAGCCCAGCGCCCACAGAGTAGCACTCTTTCTTTTTTTTTTTTTGAGACGGAGTTTCACTCTGTTGCCCAGGCTGGAGTGCAATGGCACGATCTTGGCTCACTGCAACCTCCACCTCCCGGGCCCAAGTGATTCTCCTGCCTCGGCCTCTCGAGTAGCTGGGATTACAGGCACATGCTGCCACACCCAGCTAATTTTTGTATTTTTAGTAGAGACAGGGTTTCACCATGTTGGCCAGGATGGTCTCGATCTCCTGACCTCGTGATCTGCCCACCTTGGCTCCCAAAGTGCTGAGATTACATGTGTGAGCCACCGCACCCGGCCAAGAGTAGCACTCTTGCTAGGGAAGAATCCAAATTGATCCCCAAGGCTCCCAACACAGCCTCCCCCAACACAGCCTCCCCACACTGCTTTTCTTAGGTATCAAGAGAAGCCTTGGGCAAAACTGTGACATAAAATTTGTTCATTCACTCAACTAACGCTTTTGAGCATCTTCCACTGCCAGACATTCGCCTAGGAACTGAAAATGTCACTATTCATCTTTCCCGGATTACGACAGAGTGCCATGGGAGGGCAAAGGAGGGGCACCCATGCTCCCCAGGGGTGGGGGTCAGAAGACGGTTCCCAGGAGAACAGCACATAACCTGAGATGTAAAAGAAGAAGAAAGATATGGCCAACAACATTTAAAGCATCACTATTCATGAAAGTCAAAAGCTAGACATCCAAATGTCCACCAACCATAGAATAAACTGTAGTATATTCATACAATGGAACACCACACAATAATGAAAATGAACAAACTTTAACAACATGGGTGAATCTCACCAACAGAAACGTTGAACGAAGGAAAAGCCAGACACAAAGCGTAGATATGTTGAAGAAGTCCATGCTCACAGAGTTTGAAAAGAGGCAAAATGTATCTATGGAAGTCAGGATAGCGGATGCCTTAGGGGTTACAGTGGCTGGCTGGGGGTCTGAAAGGAGCAAGTAGGAACTGTTTCACAGCCCAGGTGCTGGCTATAAGGGTGTGTTCACTTCCTAAAAATTCAAAGCCATATACTTATGATTTGTGCATTTTGGGGATGATTGATATACTTTTGTGAAAATGTTTACTAAAATAATTTTAAAGGCAAACGAGATAAGCTGGCAACCACAGGGCATGCTTATCCTGAACGCCCTTGGCTCACTCCTTTGCTCTCTCTCCTGAATCACCTGGTGACCTCATGCCCTTTCCAAACACTCATCACACGCCGTTCACTCTGCAGGCAACAGGAAAGCATCCGATTAAATAATTCGTACTAAATTGTCCATGACTGATAGCGGTTCAACAGTATTACCCCTCCCTGGGGGACTTCCTTTTTAATAAAACATAATTGCTTTAACTCAAAATAGTAACTATCACCAGGCATCCGGAGCAGGAGCAAGGAGAGCTAGGGGGTGGGGCTGGGGGCACTCTCCAACACCCCTCGGCTCACTGCATGTCAGGAAGGCCCTGGGTGACGGCAGCACGCAGGACTCAGGGTGCAGCGCAAGGCTTGCCAGGGAATTTGCAACTTCAAAACACAAACAGGACTCTGACCTACACCTCTCAATTTGCATAGCTGACTCAGTGCACCTTGGGCGGTTGCAGCGTGTTTCCAAGAATTATTCAAACATCTCTCCCCTTCTGAGTGGGGAAGGGGTTGGGGTGGGATGTGCTTGGTTCCTAACCCAAGATGATCTCTGAGAAGAGTTCATGGCAGGCAGAGGAGGAACCTGACCCTTTGCAGGGACCTTAACATGAAGCTTCAGCTGGGAATCCTGGGCCACACTCAGCTGCCCTCCTATCTCCTCTGCCTGGAAAACGGAAAGGGGGCAAGAAACAAGCCCCACAGCTGCTCAAGGTCCTCTGGCCTCCCTGGTCTGTCTTCTCTCAGGCTTTGCTCCCCGGCTGCCAAGGCCAAGCTCAACTGAAGTGCAAGGAGGACGTTCGCATCTCGCTTTCCCTGGAGATGATGGATGCTCAGTCTGGCCACCTGCTCAAGCAGGCAAGCAGGTCACATGCTTGGCGACTCTGTGAGCTGGGCAGGAAGATTGGTAGAGAGGAGGGAGAGAAGCCCTGGCAAGGGGAATCGCCCCCTCCTGCCCGTGAGGGTCTCTAGAGAGCTCCCGCAAGGAACCTCCCACTGTCTCCGGACTCCGTTCTCTGTACCTTTTCTGTTCCCAAATCTGCTGTCTCCGGATCACTGGGATTTCCAGACAGAGCAGCAGGTCTCCTGTCTGACAGACTCAACTCTGAGCAGGTCCCTAGAGGAACAGAGTCTCTCTGAAGTCTCTGGGGTAGGCAGGCTGGCAGGCGGGGAGAGTCTTTGGTGTCTGGGAGGGCTCTTTCCAGAAAGGCCAAGGCAAGACCCTGGCAGAAGCTGCAGAACCCTTGCGGGAGGAGAGGACTCTGTGTTATAAGTAGAGGCCTTTGAACCTGGGAAGTGGCGCCACAGGATGGTGGCGGGGTGGTGTCGGGGAAGCTTTGGAATGGGGAAAGCCGGGTTTGAATGCCAGCTCCACCTCCTGTTTGCTGCAGAACTTCAGGCATAGCCCTGGCACTGAGTAGGGTCTCAGTACACGTTAGTTGTCATGTTCAACAACTAACGCTCTAACAAGGCTAGAGTGACAGAGAGTGTGTGTCAGGAAACACAGGGCACCAGAGGACCCCTCTTGCCATTTATTCGGCGGCTTACAACTCCTCAGGCAGGATGCCAAGCACTTTACATACATTATCGTGCTTAATCTGCACACACACTGGGAGGCAGGTCTAAAGAGCCCCACTTTAGAGATGAGGTTCAGAAAGGTGCAGCCGCTGCTCTAACGTTACATTGCTCAGAAGCGGAAACACCAGGATTTGAACCTACGTTTGGCCACCTCCAAGTTCTGTCCTACTAATCACTGTGCTCTCTCTCCCCAAGAGCCCTTCTCCCACCCCCATGCTCACAGATCTTCAGTTTGCATCAGCTCAGAGGTTTGCAATCGTTTTTCACACATCCCACTGGGAGATGTGCCGCAAGCAGGGTCCTTATCTCAAAAAATCTCCATGCCCAGCCACGCTTCCCTTCTGCCTATGCTTGGTTCTCCTCAGCAAACCCCCACAGTAGCAACAGGGAAATGGAGAAACCCTCCCTTCCCCCACAAGCCTCTCCAGACTCAGGGGCCTTCTAATGCTAACACAGCCCATCCTCTTTCATCTGAGGGGACTGTCCCTTCATTTCCCTTTTTACTTAAAAAAGCCAACTCAGTACACTTTTGATGCTTCAAATTTATCTTTATTAATAAACAATAAAAGTTAAAGGCTTCTCCGGTCCCTAATTGAACACCATCAATAGCAGATGTGGCAGCCTAGCTTCAGACACAGAGCAACGTCCTGACAACATCTAAGTCAAAGGCTTTCAAAGCAGGTGCATGTGATCACACACACGTGCTTACATGAACAGAACAAGGCCTGGGCAGCGATTAAGAGGGGCCAGCATCTGCAGGGAGTCCTCTTTATCCCAGGAAACGGCTCTCTCCGCTCCCCATAGAGAAGGCCTGAGAGTCCTACGAGGCCTGGCCCTGCACTCACTGTGTCTCAGATTTACGGGGCTCTGAAAGCCTGATATGGCCATTTCAGTACTTTAAACATGCCCATAATGATAATTACCATGCTGATGGCACTTTATCTTAAATGAAGCTCCAGGCCAAGAAGACTCTGAACTCAATGTTACTGAACATATAATGTTCTTGGTTGACTCTACTCTTCTGCGTGGCGCTGGTGGCCCTGTGGGCAGCTGCCACTCAAGGCAAAGGGCACTGAACTTAGGGTCAGATGACCAAGGTGCCATCATCTGTGCACCTGGGTGAATCACGTGCCTTCTAAGTTTCCTCATCTGTTAAATGGGTGGTGATATAACCAGCCCACCTCGTGGCTTATTTGTGAGGGCCAAAGGAAACGATCTGTGAACTCCAAGATGGGTTAAGACGTGAGCTAGTAACAAGGTCATAGGGTCAATGGCCCCACGCTGGGTGTTCTCTGCAGCAGAGAAACACACTCCAGTCTCCCCAGCGCGGGAGAAAGACTTGTCCACTGAGAGCACACAGAAGCCTCTTGGGGATGCTGGTGGTCGTGCAAGGGGTTGCAGGAGATTCCCGGGATCAGGAACCCTCAGTTCTGGGGGTGCCCTTCCACCCATCCCCAGGACACGCTGTGAGTCGAGTCCTATTCCCGGAAGAGCAAAGTTTTTGGCCAGATAAACGGAGCAGCAAGAGCAGGAAGAAGGTGGCTGAGACCAACGGGGACAAGTGTTAGACTTCTGTTTCTCACACCTGGAGCTAGCCTGCAAACAGGAAGCACAGTGAGGCCCTCGGAGGTGAGCATGGAGCTCTAAGCGCCTCCAGGGTTCTCAGAGGGCACGGTCCAGCCCGACGATACAGGACAAGGAGAAGAAAGAGAGGAGGAGAAGGGGACACGGAGCATGGAAGCAGAACCCCACCATGAGCTACGTTCTTTACTCATTATCTCTATTCAGCCTTATAAAGCTATAAGGTGGGTGTTGTAGGTCGAGGTGGCTTATAAACCATAGAAATTTATTTCTCACAGTTCTGGAGGCTGGAGGTCTGAGATCAAGGTGTGACACGGTCAGGTTCTGGTGAAGGCTCTCTTCCAGGTTGCAGAAGGCCGGCTTCTTGTATCTTCACATGGTGGAAAGAGAGAGCGAGCTCCCTGGGGTCTCTCATACAAGGGCACACATCCCATTCATGAGGCCTCCACACCTATGACCTCCCAAAGCCTCACTTCCTAATACCATCACACTGGGGAATAGGATTCAACACACAAATTTCAGGGGGACACAAACATTCAGTCCACAGCAGTGGGTACTGCCATTCATTTCCAGATGAGGAAGCTTGGAGGGGGTAAGGAACTTGCCCCTGACTGCTGCTCAACAGTATATGATCATGTTGGACTTCGAACCTGGGATCACCTGACTCCAAGTTGGTGTTCTCATCCCCACCCCTACCAAGCTCCAAGGCTGGGGGTCTGTGGGGCAGATGGAACCCATGTGCCTCCTACAAGCCCAGTGGTGTCGTAGGAGCTCTGGGGTAAACAGCGATTTGAGACAAGACCTTTGTCCTCGAAGGGCTTTCAGCATAATTGGAGAGACAAGCCCATGAGGCAGTCCTAATAATCAGTCCTAAATGATGAGAAAATTAGGAGTTCAAGGTAAGAATCACCTTTAAAATCCTTTCATGAAATCAGCTGGGAAGATTCTCCTGACCTCATTGCCCCCAAAGGCCTCTGTCCCCTCTCACTCCTGTCTGATGAGACATTTGTGCTGCCTACTCTCCTGGAGGCAGGGAGGCGGCCGCTGCTGAGCTTACCAGGCTTGTCACTCTCTCCTTGGACCCTAAGAGGCTCCCATCGACTCGGAGGCCTGGCCCTGGGTGACACATCCGCCTACAGTGGGCATCGATGCTTTAGTAGCATCACATCCTGGCTACTCAAAGTGTGGCCCGTGGTCAACAGCATCCATATCCCCAGGGAGCTCATGAGAAATGTAGAAACTCAAGTCCCACCTCAGACCCTAGAGTCAGCATCTGCCTTCTGACAAGTTACTCAAGTAACAAAAGCTTGAGAAGCACTCGGAAATCCCCAATGAGCCGCACAGCCAACACTGTCAGAACTAGAAGAGACAATGAAATGACGACAATGATCATTACAATGAAAGAAACAAAACAGCAGACCTGTACTGAGTGCTGTGTAGGAGCCAGACACCATGCTAAGTGCTATGTGTGCATCTCTGTTCATTCTCACAATATCCCTGAAAGGCGGGCACTAGGATTACTCCCATCCTCATATGAGAGAACTGAGGCTGAGAGACATGACCCAGCTTGTAAATGACAGAGATGGAATGAGACCCAGGACCACCAATGCTGTGCAGCCCACACACATTCTTAACTGCCTGGCTGGAGTGCTTCTCCAAGAACCCAGAGATCACCCAGGTGCACTTTCTCATTTTACAGAAGAAAAAATAGATCCAGCCAGAGAGGGGTCTTGCCCAAGGACTGTAGAAACCCAGACTCTAGAACCCAGTCAGGACTCTAGAACCCTGGTTAGCGAACTTTCCAACACATCACGCTGTCCGACATCAGCAGCCAATGGTGTTGCACGAAAGGGACAAAAACGTAGAGTTTTGAAGTAGACTACGCTAATTTTAAATCATTTGCTCATTTGTGCTCAAAACAATATGGATTTATGGACTGTCACAGAAGCCCTCTCCCAAGAGAGTTCCCCCTTACCTGGCTCCTGAGACGGCGTCCAGCCACCCAGAGCTCGGCCCAACGCCCTTAGAAGAGGAGGCAGGTGTCTGCTTTTCTTTGCATTTCACCTTTTCCCGGCAGAGCAGGAACGGCTGGAGATGGCTGCTGCTAAGAACCATCAGCAGAACCGTTGACAGTGCAGAGCCCGGGCTGCCTCCTCTTCCCAGTGGGTGCCAGGAGCACGTGCAACCCAAAGAGATTCTTATTCACTGCTCTTCTTCAAGCACGTTTCTATCTGCCTTCAGAAACACACCACAAATAGTCAGGCAGTCTTTTGTCTGAGTTAAACAGCAGGTCACAGGAGGCCTGGTTTGTCTACTCCCAAGGGGCTTAGCTCTGGCACTGGGCCATGGGACCTTCTGCTTGCCCCAGAGGCTGACAGGTAAGAGGGAGCTCAGGGTCCCCATACAGGGCAAGGCAGAGGATGACTCTGTAGCCTGCAGCTGGGCTGGGCTAGGCACGAAGAGAGGAAACCCTCCCAGCCACTTCACTTGCAGAAGGAGCTCAGAAGGGCTCCTAGACCCCATCTCCTGCCTGGTGCCCACGGTGCCCCTCTCTCCCCCACACAGAAATGCCAGGTGTCTTTTATCTTGGTGATGGGTATCCTGCACCCAAGCTTTGCCAGCCCACCTGCCAGTGCAATGAAACTGGATGAGCACTAGGACAGCTGGGACAGGCCCCATCAGCAGAGAGGCCCCCGCCTTGGTGCAGACAAAATGTCAGATTCCCTAGGAGGTGGGCAGATGCCTCTGAGGGCATCACAGCCCCCTCTCCTAGCAAAAGGCCAACTCCCCAGCCGCCCAGCTGGGGAGCCGCTAGAAGGAAAAGGTGGCTGAAGCTGTCAATACAAACAACAGCGGGCCTGGCAGGGAAACGTTCTGCCTAGGAGGACAATCGGAAAAGAGCAGGAGGGAAGTTGGGTTCAATTCACACCTGCTGGAGGGGCTCTAGCTTCCTCTGCTTAGGGATAGGGGATTGGCCAGAAGCCTAAGCACACAGCCAGGTGCACATGTGGCCCAGAGGAGAGATTCAGGTGCCCTCTCATCAGAGCAGGGTCAAGGCAGGGAGGGCAGGAGGACACAGTAGCAGCAACTGGAAGGCAGAAGTCGGGCAGTCGCACCAGCATGGCAGGAACGACAGTAGCTAATGCGTGTTGAAAGCGTGTGTGCTCAGAACAACCCTGGCCCTAGGCAGTTCACATTTTATTTCATTTAATCCTCAAACAACCGTAGGAGATAGATACTGTTATTATCCTCATTTTTCAAATGAAGAAACTGAAGCTCACATAGGAAGGTGAATTGTCAAGGCCACATGGATATTTCATGGTATAGACAGGATTCAAACTCAGATCATCAACCACTGCCCTACACCAGTTTTGTTCTCAATTATACTTCCCTCCACCTTCCCCACCTCTCCAACTTCTTCCCATCCTTCAAGGCCCAGCTCTGAGCCACCTCCTCCACAATGCCCTCCGTGGCTACACCAGGCTTCCCAAAGCTCACCCAGGTCTGAATGGCTATGCCGCTCCATCAGCGGCTGCATGCCTCCTTCTGCTGCCTTGCTTAGTGGTGATTTCATCTCCCTGACTAGACTGCGAGTTCCTAGGAGGGCAGCAGACACATTCTCCACTTTTGAGTGTCCTAGTACAGCATAAGGCAAGTACTGCTTGCTTAATAAATATTTTAAAAAGGAAGGAAGGGAGGGAGGGAAGAAGGATGGATCTTTCCCTGAAACCCTCTTTACTTCACATTTATTTTTCATGGTATAAGAAAAAACAAGAGAACTGAGCATGAGGTTTCTTACCCTTGCTGGAGAAGTCCCTCCGCCCCACAGCTGAAACCACGGCCACGACCTCTGGACTCACCTGGGTCCCAAGAAATTGCCTTCCTCAGGCCCCTAGAAGCTGATGTCCCTTCTGCTCCTCCACCCATCACTGAAACACGCCAGGACCCCAGGGAGGCACTGCTAACCCTTGTGTCATCATGACCATCAACCTCTCCATGGCCCTCCCTCTCTGCACAAGGCACACTTTGTCAGGAGGGCCCTCAGGAGCACAGCTCCTGGCTTCAGGGAATCTACAATCTCCAAGGTGTGTTTTTACCCAGAGGGGTGTTTGGTGGTCAGGGAGGCCCAGGGAACACAAATAAGCATGTCAAGAGTCACATCTTTGTTTCAGCCAAGGAAAAGGGCAGCTAAGAGGTAAGGAGTAGTGCCGGGGATGGCTGGGGGCTCCTGGGGCCATGGCTAAAGATACATTTCTGGGGAAAAATTGATGATTCCTCTAAGCACAGAAGAAAATAGCACTCCAATCTGTGGCCTGGGCCAGAGATGTCAGATGAAGGGCCAGGTGACAGGGACAGAGTGACTCAGTTTCCTCTACCTCACAGCTCACCAAGCCTCTGAGTTTCTCACCATGTTTGAGCCATCTGGATAACAACCCTCCTGGGAGCACACCCTCTGCCACCAGTGGAGCATTAGCACCCTGCCACAGGCTGCCTCCTCTCCCTGGAGGCTGACACTGATACAGCCCTTTGTGCCTTTCAAAGCACTTCACATATATTACCTCTCACCATGTTGCAGAGCTCCAGCAGGGCTGCACCGGCACCCCAAGCCACAAGCTCATCCTGCCCTTAGACCCTTCAGGGAGTGGGCAGCAGCCATGTTGACAGTTTCACCCCAGCAAGGCCTGCCTCCTGGGCCCCAGGAAACCACCGTCTTCAGGAACTGCCAGGCTTATTCCACCTCCCAGCCTGGTGTGCTCTGGGAGGCACAGGGTTGAGCAGGAAATATCAAGGGGGAGGGAGAGGAAATATCAGAACTGGAAGGAACTAGCACAGTCCCACCTGCCACGTGCAGAGAGGCACATGGAGACTCTGGGGAGGCGAAGTGCCCACATTCACAGGGCCAGTGCAAAGCAGGGCTGGGACCAGAACCCAGGTTTCCACTCCTAGCCTGGTGCTCTCCTTGCACCACACTGTGTGGCTTCTCCTTTGGGGAAGACCAGGAAATTTCAGGTTCCCATCTAAAATCAGTTTTCTAAGTAAATGGTGAGATTTATAATTTCTTGTGAATGAAGGAAGAACTGGATTAACTTGGGCTCCATAATGTTTATCATCAACCAACATTAATGAAAGTCCTACTTTGTGCTGAGCCCTGGGAACCCAACAGTAGATAAAGTGGGCTGGTGACACAGAGGGACACGGAGCTGTGCAACCCCAGACACACAGCCCAGGACTCTCAAGAACAAATCAGCACAAACAGGGCCAGGCCTGCCTGCCACATGGCCTCTGCCCAGGGCCTTGGGCAGTGGAGGAGCCCCTTGGGCCTCCGTGGAGTCAGCTGGCACATAAGGAACCAGTGTGCTGACCATCAGTGTTCACCAAAACTAGGGCTGGCTTTCTGTCAATCACATCAGCCATGTTTCTTCAGGGCAGATCACAAGGCAAACGTTTGCATCTGTTTGCCCTACAAAGCCCTTGATATGTGAG
This sequence comes from Papio anubis, assembly GCF_008728515.1. Taxonomy (NCBI): domain Eukaryota; kingdom Metazoa; phylum Chordata; class Mammalia; order Primates; family Cercopithecidae; genus Papio; species Papio anubis. The sequence continues at coordinate 13,925,312 of NC_044987.1, forward strand.
TCTGTCATCCTCCTGATGAGCCCTGATCAAGGGAGAAAGCACTAGAAGTCCAGCAAGAGTTTTCCAGACATTGTGTGTCCAGAGCGATGAGAGCACAGCAGCTGTGGAGTCCTTGAGACTGGATCCAAATGGGGCATTCAGGCAGAGAGACAGAGGGAATGAGCTCTGGGATGCCTAGGAGCCTACTGTTCCCGGGGAAAGCCCCAGTCAAGGTGAGCTTGACACCGAGTGCACCCTGGAAGCAGTGTCGGTGTGGCAGGAGACCAAACATAAGGCCAAAAGATCCTGGGTCCTAGAACCACCCTGTGCGGCTTTGAGACAGCACAACCTCTTGAGGAGTTCACCTCCCCACTCACATAAGACATGCCACTCTCTCGTCTAAGGGTAGGAGAGCGCATCAGTTTCCCTCCAATAAAGTGTGTCAAGCCAGTTAAAGCAGGTAAAATGGTTCCAAGTTCTTCCTGAGGTCGCATCTAAGTCATTTTAACCCATTTTCCCCTTCCCTAGCCTTCATTCTATTCCCTTGGTGGCAGAGACTTGGGTCATCGGTCACCAGCACACAGGAAAGGGGCAGGGCCCATTGAAATACATGCACGTAATATTTTTATGTGACTCCCCAAATCAATGAATCCTTTTTTTAAAGCATCTTTTGTTGGGGTGGGGGGACACTTTGAATCTGAAATTATTAAAGTCTTCCATCAAATTATCCTGGAGATCTCTTTCCATGAAAAGCCTTTAATTTCATCCTCCTTGATGTAATCCTACCCCAGCAGAGGAAGCTGGCCTTTTATATTTCTTCAAATATTGGTCAGGTCCCTTATCAGAAGTAGAATCTGAATAGAAGAGGGACTGGGAAGCCTCCATGCATCAGAGCCTGGGGTGGGGCAGGGGTGGCCATCACTGACACCTCCCCACACTGCATCTGCCCCTGTCTCTATCCCCGATGAGTCCTTCCTCTAACACATCGCTGCCACCTGGAAGTTCTGGTTCACCCAGCCAGCTGCCTACCCTCCCCCCAAAACACATGCAGTTTCCACCACACCTTGGCACTCTGTTTGGAGCCGGGGGTAAGACAGGAAGAGCACACAAGCCAGCTATGACTTCTTCCCACCGAAACCCAGACCAAACTGTTTCCTCCACTGGAAAAATGAGCTATGCCCACTGAAAGGAAGAGACAGAAAGATCCAGAGAAAGAGCCACGGAAGAGCTGACTAATCAGCACCTCAGATGTGAGAAGAGGCAACAACACTTGGAATCCTGAAACCAAAATGAAGTTCAGGAGGGCCTGTGAGTAAGTGACCAGCTGCTGCCTCACATCATGGCCCTTCTCCCTCCGCCTCTCCAGAGTCTGCTGTCCCTCCCTTCTGCTTCTGTGTCCCCTCTCTGGCCGGGTGCTCATGTGCCATTCCCTCCCCACTGCCTTTGCTCTGACCTCCCTCTTTTCCTCCTTTCCCTCTTTCCTGACTGCCTTGACCAACCACGATATGAAACTTAAGTCACTCTGTCACCCAGGCTGGAGTGCAGTGGTGTGATACCGGCTCACTGCAACCTCCGCCTCCCGGTTCAAGAGATTCTCCCGCCTCAGCCTCCCAAGTAGCTGGGACTACAGGTGCGTGCCACCACAACCAGCTAATTTTTGTATTTTTAGTAGAGATGGGGTTTTACCATGTTGGCCTCTAACTCCTGGCCTCATGTGATCCACTTACCTCAACCTCCCAAAGTGCTCGAATTACAGGCATGAGCCACCGCCACCGGCCTTAAGTCTTATTTTTATGTTTATTTAAAATGAGGTCGCAAGACTGCCAGTCTGTAATTTTCATACCAGGTGCATTTCATCTTCTCTAGGTCTCTCTTAAATCTCTTAAATCTGTACCCCATCCTCCCCCCCCCCCAAGATAACCAAATACATGAAGGTGTCTTTATTTCTGTGTAGCTTTCTATGCTTTCTTTCCTGGAGCAGCAGGCAGGGAGAGAAGCTGAAGGGCAGGAGGTGAGGTGGGAGCTGTTTCACAGCCCTGGAAGGAAGAAACGAGGCTCTAAGGTAATGGAGAAGGAGGAAGAACAAGGTTGAGAGCAATTCCCAAGGTGCTCCAGAGAATGCCCAGACTCCACGGCAGGGTATGAGATGAAGTGTCTTGTCTTGCAATCGTGTCTTGCAGAGGACTTCACCCAGTCCACTTTCTTCCCTCGGTGCCAGCTGACTCTGGGCAGGTGTGAGAGAGCAAGGGATGGCCAGCAAGGAGGGGCAAGCAGGACAGCCTTCTAGGAGCACCTGCGTCTACTCAGGGTGCAGAGTGGCTATGGGACAAGGAGGAGGCCAACGGGGATGGGATAGCCACCAAAGACAAACTCAGCTACAGCCTAGCTTGGGGCCAGGACCTCTACATCTGGTTACAGGGAGGGGGCGCCAATGGAGGCCCCAACACTACTCAGATATTTCTGCCCCACTGGGCCCCATAGGGAAGGTCCAGAAAGGCCTAGACAGCCCACTCTTGGGCTCTCCATTGGGGTGGCCCCTGCCAAACCCCAAGGGGGCCTCAAGAGCCCTTGGTGAGAGGTTGTAGGAGTGTGATGAGATGTTTGGATTTCAACATAATTATTGCTGTAACAATTTAATCACTTAAAAACACTATCTTGTGTTGTTCTAATGAAGAGAGAGGCTCTTTTCCATATTGTTTGCTCCATCTGTGAGCAATTTTCACATTAGCCTCTTAGAATGGCAAAATGAAGGCCAGGCAGTGATGGAGAGGGGCAGGGCGGAAAGGGGAGGAGGAAAAGGGAGAGGGAGGAGGAAGGGGAAAGAGAAGGAGGAAGGGGGAGGGCCTAGAAGAGAAGCAGCGTGCCACAGAGGGCAGCAGGGGCTCTGAGGGTCCCTGGATTGGGTGCAGGCTGCATGGTGCAGGCCTTCTGTATGCAGACCCCATCCTGTAGCCATGGAGGAGCCGGTGGATGAACACTTGACCCTGCCTTTGAGGGTACCCCACTTTCTGATGGGAAGGAATTTCCTAAATTTATGAAGAAAGTAAAGAAAGGCAAAATAGCCCAGGACAGTGATTTTTCAAACTATGGGTCATAACCCATAAGTAGGTCCATGAAACCAATTTGGTAGATTGTAATCAGTGTTTTTCTTTAACGAAACAGAAGAGAATGGAAAATAACAGAAATGTCATTTCCTACTGAAAGAAATCAGAGTGACTTGGAGGAATTCCTGGTTGGGGGGCAGGAATACACAAGCCTGTGACATCTTGTGTCAGAGAGCATGGGCTTGTTCACGGACTGATGGGGTCACGTCTGAAGAGTACAGGAGGCTGGGTGCAGTGGCTCACACCTGTAATCCCAGTGCTTTGGGAGGCCAAGGCGGGAGGATCACTTGAGCCCAGGAGGCCAAGACTAGCCTGGCCAACATAACAAGACCCCATACTCTACAAAAAAATAAAAATAAAAAATTAGCTGGGCGTAGCCCCAGCTACTCAGAGGCTGAGCAGGGAGGATCACCTGAGCCCAGGAGGATGAGGGTGCAGTGAGCCATGATCACACCACTGCACTCCAGCCTGGGCAACAGAGCAAAACCCTGTCTGAAAAATAATACAAAATTTAAAAGAGTACAGGGGCTGGCTCCAAGGGGTTCCTACAGGCCAAAGATGGGACAATTTGAGATGCAAAAAGAATAGTTAGGAGAACTGACTGAGATACACTTAATCTGTAAAAAATTCACAAGACCATAACTGTAGTGGGTTAAAAGGCGACCCCTATGACCTAACTCTCAGAACCTCTGGATGTTACCTTGCATGGCAAAAGATGTGATTAAGTCAAAGGATCTTGAGGGGAGGAGCACACTTGGTTATCAGGGGGACCCCAGGTGTACCACATGTATCCGTATGACAGACACACAGAGAAGAGGAAGGGGCAGCATGACCACAGAGGCAGAGACTGCAGCAAAGACCAGCCAAAGCCACCAGACGCTGGAAGAGGCACAGAACGCGTTCTCTCTAGAGCCTTTGGAGGGAGCAGAGCCCTGCTGATAACTTGATTGCAGACTTCTGGCCTCCAGAATTGTGAAAGAATAAATGTCTGCTGTTTTAAGCCACCGGGCTTCTGGTCATTTGTTACCACAGCCACAGGAAACTAATACAATAATGACACTCCCAAAAGAGAAAGCCAAAAGCAAGGAAAATAAGAACTATCAGGGCATGGAGTACAAAGTATTTCCATCGGATATGCATATATCTGTGGACAGTCAGGGTTAGGCTTGGAAAAGTATTTCTTGCTGTGAGTCTTGCTCAAAAAAATGAGAAAAGTCTGCCCAATGGTTCAAGGCATGGCTTTGAAGTCAAACTACCCAGATAAGTGTCTCACTTCTGCCCCCTAAAGGCAATGTGACCTAGGACAAGTCACTTACCCTCTCTAAGCCTCCAGTCTTTGTCTGAAAAATGGGGGTAGTAATAGTACCTAGTTCATGAGGTTGTTGTGAAGATTAAATGTACCAGGCCGGGCGCGGTGGCTCAAGCCTGTAATCCCAGCACTTTGGGAGGCCGAGACGGGCGGATCACGAGGTCAGGAGATCGAGACCATCCTGGCTAACACGGTGAAACCCCGTCTCTACTAAAAAAATACAAAAAACTAGCCGGGCGAGGTGGCGGGCGCCTGTAGTCCCAGCTACTCGGGAGGCTGAGGCAGGAGAATGGCGTGAACCCGGGAGGCGGAGCTTGCAGTGAGCCGAGATCCGGCCACTGCACTCCAGCCTGGGCGACAGAGCGAGACTCCGTCTGAAAAAAATAAAAAAAATAAAAAATAAAAAATAAAAATAAATGTACCACATCCCAGTGTTGGTGGTGGTTGCACATTTGTCAGTTAAAAATAATAATAAGGCCGGGTGTGGTGCCTCACACCTGTAATCCCAACACTTTGGGAGGCCGAGGTGGATGGATCACCTGAGGTCAAGAGTTTGAGACCAGCCTGGCCAACATGGAAAAACCCCGTCTCTACTAAAAATACAAAAATTAACTAGGTGTGGTGGCGGGGGCCTGTAGTCACAGCCACTCAGGAGGCTGAGGCAGGAGAATCGCTTGAACCCAGGAGGTGGAGGTTGCAATGAGCTGAGATTGCACCACTGCACTTCAGCTTGGGCGACAGTGTAAGACTCGGTCTCAAAAAACAAAAATTAAAATAATAATAATTATAAATGACATGCATAAAGACAAGCACAAGCTATACCCCATACCCATGTTAATCATTACAAAGACCCCCTTGTCCTGTCGCTGCAGCTGAGAAGTCTCTAGGGATGACCCCATGTCAAAACTGACTAAAATCATGCAATCAAGTGCCTTCACTTTAGAGAGGAAGAAAATAAGGCCCAAAGAAGGATGACTTGGCAAATTTACATAGTTATTACATGCCTGAGATAAGACAGACTCCACCTTGGAACTCCCAGTCTAAGGCAAAAGCACGTTAACCCAACTCCCATAGTCTTACATCTGCCCATGAGGATGCCAGGACTACCACTCTTTCTGGCTCCTGATGGCCCAGACCCTCCCTCAACTCACTGCCAGGGCTCTGGGGAAGTCTTCTTTGTGCCCACTTCACAGAAAATTCCTTAGCTACAATGCCCATTGATGAGCTGGGAGGGGGTTTCTGTTACAATGAGTTTTCCTGCACTAAACAAGCTTACACTATCCTATTATTACCTGTTCAAATGATTTAGATATTTCTCCCTAACAGCTCCAAAGTGCCTGATTCCCTCATCCTCTCTAGCAGGGGGGCTTGCCGGTCTCCAAACACTCAGCTGATTGGAGAAAATGGACCGTGTGAAAGGCTTAACTAAGGAGAAGGTTGTCAAGATCATCCACTGACCCTGCAGACTCACCATGCCCACCCCAAGTGGCCTTCCTGACCTTACCCAAGACTCAGGATGAACGTGTTCCTTTCTTTCTTCACAGAGGCTTTGAGCTTGGGGTTTGTGTGTGACAAGCTGTGACCAGGGTACATGAGTCTTTGTTCTCAGCATTGAACCACCCATCCCCAAAGATTAAATAATGGCTGAGCATATAGGTTTTGGAGTCAGGCTGACTTGGGTTAGAATTAGGGCGTTTCCACTTTGTTGCTGCATGATTGTGGGCAAGTAACTTAACTGCTCTCTGAGCCTCATCAGTAAGAGGCGGGTAATGATATCTACTTCACTGGATGGTTGTAAGGATTGAATGAGATCATATTGCAAAGGGCTGAGCACAATGCCCGGCACACCATGCATGCCTAATAAATAGTGTCTGGTAGTCATCGAGGAAATAATAGTGGTGGTGGGGGTGGTAGCAGTACTAGTAATAATACTACAATACCTGATGTGATTGGAGCTAAATACTAATAAATGTTTATTTAAAAAATTAAACCAGAACTTTTCCACAAGGCTATGAAAAGCTGCATTAAAAGCTTTCCCGGGCCAGGTGTAGTGGTTCATGCCTGTAATCCCAGCTTTTTGGGAGGCCAAAGCAGGAGGATCCCTTGAGCCCAGGAGTTTGAGACCAGCCTGGACAACATAAGGAGACCCCATCTGTATTAGTCTGTGCTCGTATTGCTAGAAAGAAATACCTGAGGACAGGGAGGCAGCTGAGGGTGGGGGAGTGGCCCTGGAACAGGGGCTGTGGCCATACACGGGGACTGGGCTATGGTAGCTACGGAGTGGTACATGGGGACTGGGCTGTGGTGGCTCCTCGAGCTGGGGCAGAAAAAGAACTCTGAGAAACTACTAAAGTTCCTGAGGAAGCAAAGTAGAATTTCGTAAGAACAAAATGGATGGCAAGGAGAAAACCTATGGTGGCTATGAAGGTCCTGATGCCATGTATGTCAAATCGGTATCATCTGATGGCCATGAATTTATTGTAAAAAGAGAGTATGCATTAACATCAGGCATGATAAAGCCATGTTGAGTGGCCCAGGTCAATTTTGCTGAGAACAAAACCAATGAGGTCAGTATTAGAGAGGTACCTTCATATGTGCTATCAAAAGTATGCATGTTATTTTACATACAAGGTTCGCTACACTAACAGCTCCACCAAGATTCCCAAACTCCCAATTGCACCTGAAACTGCACTAGAACTGCTGGTGGCTGCGAACTTCCTAGATTGTCAAATAAAATAAATTATAATACACTGTTAACTCTTTTCAGTTTTTGTTTTTTTTTTTTTAAGAAATACCAGAGACTGGGTAATTTATGATGAAAAGAGATTTAATTAGCTCACAGTTCTGCAGGCTGTACAGGAAGCACAGTAGCATCTGCTTCTGGGGAGGCCTCAGGAAACTTACAATCATGGCCAAAGGCAAAGGAGGAGCAAGCACTTCACATGGCCATAGCAAGAGGAAGAGTAGGGGAGGTGCCACTCACTTTTAAACAACCAGATCTCAAGGGAACTCACTCACTGTCATAAGAACGGCACCAAGAGGTAAATCCGCCTCCACAATCCAATCACCTCCCACCAGGACCCCCCTCCAACAATGGGTATTACAATTCCACTTGAGATTTGGGCAGACACACAGCTTCAAACCATATCATTTCACCCCTGACCCCTCTTCAATCTCATGTCCTTCTTATATTGGAAAATATAACCATGCCTTCCAAACAGTCCCCCAAAGTCTTAACTCATTCCAGTATTAACTCAAAAGTCCAAAGTCTCATTTGAGACAAAGGAAGTCTCTTCTGCCTATGAGCCTGTAAAATCAAAAACAACTTAGTTACTTCCAAGATGCAATGGGGGTACAGGCATTGCGTGAAAACTCTCATTCCAAAAGGGAGAAATAAGCCAAAAGAAAGGGACCATAGCCCCCATTCAAGTACGAAACCCAGCAGGACAGTCATTAAATCTTAAATCTCCAAAATAATCTCCTTCAACTCCATTTCTCACATCCAGGACATACTAGTGCAAAGGGTGGGCTCCCAAGGCCTTAAGCAGCTCTGCTCTTGTGGCTCTGTAGGGTTCAGTCCCCACAGTGGATTTCAAGGGCTGGAGTTCAGTGCTTGCAGCTTTTCCAGGCACAAAGTACAAGCTGCTGGTGGATCTACCATTCCGGGGTCTGGAGGATGGTGACCCTCTTCTCACAGCTCCACTAGGCAGTGCCCTGTGTGGGGGCTCTAACCCCACACTTCCCCTTCATACTGCTGCACTAGTAGAGGTTCTCCATGAGGGCTCCACCCCTGCAGCAAGCTTCTCCCTGGACAAATAGACTTTTCCATACATCCTCCAAAATCTAGACAAAGGCTCCCAAGCCTCAACTCTTGCACTCTGTGCACCCGCCTGCTTAACATCATGTGGAAACCACCAAGGCTTATGGCTTGTACCCTCTGAAACTGTGGTCCAAGCTGTACCTGGGCCCCTTTGAGCCTTGGCTGGAGCTGGAGTGTGGGCTGTAGAGAACAGTGTCTTGATGCTGTGCAAGGCAGCAGGGCCCTGGGCCTGGCCCACGACACCATTATGTCCTCCTAGGCCTCTGGGCCTATGATGGGAGGAGCTGCCACAATGGTCTCTGAATGCCTCAAGGCCTTTTCCCCACTGCCTTGGCTTTTAGCCCTTGGCCCCTTTTTACTTTTGCAAATTTCTACAGCCTGTTTGAATTCCTCCCCTAAAAATGGGCTTCTCTTTTGTACCACATGACCAGGCTGCAAACTTTCCAAAGTTTCATGCTCTGCTTCTCTTTTAAATATAAGTTGCAGCTTTAAGTCATTTCTTTGTCTATACATATGAGCACAGGCATTAGAAGCAGTCAGGTAACATCTTACATGCTTTGCTGCTTAGAAATTTCTTCCACCAGATACTCTAAATCATCACTCTCAATATCAAAGTTCTACAGATCCCTAGAACAGGGACACAAGGAAACCAGGCTCTTTGCTAACACATAGTAAAAGTGACCTTTTACTCCAGTTCCCAATACGTTTCTCATCTCTATCTGGACATACTCAGCCTGGCTATCTCTGTTCATATCACTATCAGCATTTGGGTCATAACCATTCAAAAAGTCTCTAGGAAATTCCAAATTTTCCCTCATCTTCCTGCCTTCTGCTGAGCCCTCCATACTCTCCAAACCTCTACTTATTACCCAGTTCCAAAGTTGCTTCCACATTTTCAGGTATCTTTATAGAAATACCCCACTCCTGATACTAATTTTTGTTATTAGTCCATTCTCACATTGCTATAAAGAAATATTTGAGACTAGGTAATTTATGATGAAAAGAGATGTTACTGGCTCACAGTTCTGCAGGCTGTACAGAAAGCACAGCAGTATCTGCTTCTGGGGAGGCCTCAGGAAACTTACAGTCATGGCCAAAGGCAAAGCAGGAGTGAGCACTTCACACGGCTGGAGCAGGAGGAAGAGTGGGGGAGGTGCCACACACTTTTAAATGACCAGATCCCACAAGAACTCATTCGCCATCACAAGAACAGCACCAAGAGGGAAATCCACCTCTATGATCCAATCACCTACAACCAGGCCCCACTGATCCAAATGATATCACTGTCTCTACAAAAAATTTCAAAATTAGTCAGGTGTGGTGGCACATGTCTGTGGTCTCAGCTCCTCAGGAGGCTGAGATGGGAGGATCACTCGGACCTGGGAGGCTGAGGCTGCAGTGAGCCGAGATCGTGCCATTGCACTCAAGCCTGGGCAACAGAGTTAGACCCTGTCTCAAAAAAATAAATAAATATATAATAAAAAAGCTTTCCCCAGTCATGAACCATTATTCCTCTTAGTCAGCTATTCATCCAGCCATTATTTATTAACCACTGACTAAGTGCCAGCTACCTAAGCTAGGTACTAAGAAAACAATGGAAAGCAAAGCAGACATAGCCCTGCTTTCATAGAGCTGACTGGGGTTCTTAACCTTAACCTTTTGCGAGACAAAAGATCATTCTGAGACTCTGGTTGAAGGTTTTATGCTCTTGCCCAGAGAAACACACATCACTACATACACATAACACTTTGCCAACATTCACGGGGCTCAGAGAAGGTTCCCCAGGAGAACCCCTGTCCTAAGTGAGCCAAAGAGAACCCCTGTCCTCATGGCCAAAGCACTTTGGCCATGAGGCACTATAGGGCCAACTTCCTATTCCATCCGTCCTGGCTGAATAGCCTAGGGTCAAATCTTCCAGACCAAAGTATCCAGTTTCCGTCTGAAAATAATGGCTCTCTAAGGAACATGTCTGTCACGGCCAATTTGAAAGAACAATCTAATAGGCTCTTCCTCAGGACCCCTTATGAAAGCTCCATTCTCCACTGCTGCCTTTATGACTGAGCTCCAGTTAAGGTGCACCTGGGGATCTCTTAGTAAAGGGATTACTGACCCACAAGCTGAGTAGTCACAATCCATCATGGCCCATTCTACAGGCCCCTCTGCTCCTGGGGCTGGACCAGACTCCGTGGCTCAAATATGGCTGAGTCCACAGCCCTCTTCCCCATCCCCACCATCCAACAATTCCCAAGTTCTTCCCTCTGCCCTCTCCCCACTCCCACAAAGATGTAAGGCCAGGGATTTTAAGAAGCGCCTAGGACTGGCAGAATCCAAGGTCTCTTGGACTGATCTAATGTAATGGATCCCAGGTTCTTGACCTGTCAGCCAGCAGACAGCTGGGTCCTGGAGGAGACAACCCTCTGAAATCAGCTGGTAACCCTCTCCCCTCTGTGTAACCCAATTCCTGCTTCTCCCCAACTCCTGGGATTTCAGGCCGGGAAGGGATACTAGATCCCATCACTTAGCAGTTGAGGACACTAGGCCCAGAGAAGAGAAGTACAAGGACACATAAGCAGTGAGTGAGACTGAAATCAAGATATCCTGGCTCTGGCCGGATGCGGTGGCTCAAGCCTGTAATCCCAGCACTTTGGGAGGCCAAGACGGGCGGATCACGAGGTCAGGAGATCGAGACCATCCTGGCTAACACGGTGAAACCCCGTCTCTACTAAAAAATACAAAAACCTAGCCGGGCGAGGTGGCGGGCACTTGTAGTCCAACCTCCTCGGGAGGCTGAGGCAGGAGAATGGCGTAAACCTGGGAGGCGGAGCTTGCAGTGAGCTGAGATCCGGCCACTGCACTCCAGTCTGGGCGACAAAGTGAGACTCTGTCTCAACAAAAAAAAAAAAAAAAAAAAAAAAGATATCCTGGCTCCTACTCCAGAGCTCTTCAGCTGTCAGATTAAAATGAAAACTGAGCACCCAGTTAAAGAGGATCCTGGGGATCTCCCGCCCACAAGCTGCAATCACAAAGTCTGATGGCAAAGTCACGTACCAGGCCCTAGGGGCAGGAAGCGTGCCAGCCAAGCCCAGTAGGTAGAATGCATTACTGAGAGGTCTCTAGGGACTCCCTGGGACAAAAAGACTGACAAGTCAGAGCTGGCATGGCTGGGCTTCCTGGAATAGAGAAGAGAGCCAGAGCCCGGGCAGCTGCCAGGCCCTGCCAGGCAGAGACAAATTCATCAAAGGGTGAGGGGCTACAACATTTCTCTGAGTCTGACTTAAAGGCAGCTTCCATCCATCAAGGCCCAAGTACCCTTCAATCCGTAGTCTTGGGGCATAATTAACAGGCTTTTAGTTGGATTGAATCTCATTTTTGGTGTCTATACAAAGGAGGCCCACAGAAGTAGCCCACCCAGCCTGCTCAATGCTTAGTGAAGCGCCATTTGGCAGAACCAAGCTCTCAGACGGTGAGCGCAGCCAGGAAAGATGGTATGGTACTGGGTTCAGGGCCTCAATCGGCCTCCTACAAGCTGCATAAACTCACTTAACCACTCTCTGCCTCAGTTGCCTCAAATAGAAAATAAGAATAACAACACCTTCTTCATGGGATATCAAAAGGACCAAGATGAGATATGCAGAAAAAGCACCTAGCATGGTGCCTGACACAAAGGAAACCCATGATGAATGCATATTTGCTTAAGATTTTTTTTTTTTTTTGAGATGGAGTCTCAATCTGTCGCCCAGGCTGGAGTGCAATGGTGCGATCTCTGCTCACTGTAAGCTCCGCCTCCCGGGTTCACGCCATTCTCCTGCCTCATCCTGCCGAGTAGCTGGGACTACAGGCGCCCGCCACCAGGCACAGCTAATTTTTTGTATTTTTAGTAGAGATGGGGTTTCGCTGTGTTAGCCAGCATGGTCTCGATCTCTTGACCTCGTGATCCGAATGCCTCAGCCTCCCAAAGTGCTGGGATTACAGGCGTGAGCCACCGCGCCCAGCCAACTTACGGTTTTAATAAATCAGATCACTACCAGTGCCTTCAAGAAATAAAAATTGCAAAAATGCTCCTAGAACCTGAGGGTAGCTGGCATGTACATCTGAGTGGGGTTATGGCCACAGGAGCTGTCTTCACTGTAATGGGCAAGCCTAGGTCTAGGATGCAGTAGTTCAGATTGGCCAGGAGCAGCCATGGGGCCATGTCCACTTCTCTCACACTCACTGATCTGGGGCCCTCCAGATGCAGGCACCTCTGGCTCACCCAAGAACTTTCTGGTCTCTGGAGCTCATGCAGCCCATGTACATGGGACAGACCCCAAGTGCTAGACCCTCCTGCCCTCAGGAGGCTCTATACTCTCCCACTGTGCCCCAGTGGGATTGGGCCCTGGGTGGCCACAGTTTTATGGTCTTCTTCCCGTTCCCTGTCTCACTTCTCCACTCTTCTATCAGGCAAATGAGTGCACTTTTAAAAACCCATAACCCCCTTTTTGTGTGATTCCCAGGACCACCAACTACATAACCACCTGCACTTACTTCTCTCTTCACTTGGGGTCTGCTTCTGGGGGAGCCACGCCTACATTGGGGGCAGGCCAGGCACTGCACTGAGGGCCTGTCCCCATCGCTGCCTGCAGGGAAGGCTCCCAGAAGGAAGCGAGAGAGGATGCAGGCAGAGTTTTCATATGCAGAGGGGAGGGAACAGAGGCGAGGGTGAACCAACTGATAACTTAGGGTTAAGACCAAACTCCCAGGAGAGAACAGATCGTCCATTGCTGAGTCAAAACAGAACAGCATGTCTTTGAGTTCACAGATTCCCCATTTCTAGGCTATAGCGGGGCTGGCAACTTTGCCAGAAGGATTATCAGGACAATTTTTAAATGCCTTAGCATCCTGAGACAGAGCGCAGGGCAGTGTGCAGAAAGCTCACCCCGCACCTGACTCTGGGCTCTTAAATCCTTCCCTTGGACCACACAGACGCCCCTGCAGAGCTCAGGAGCTTCCCTGCCCCAGGACCTGGAGCCACCTTCCAACCAAGAATAGAATCACAGCATTTCTGGGATGGAAAAACACGGAGGGCATCTCCTCCAAGCCTCGTCTGAGGCATGAATCCCTGCACATCATGTCTGCAGCACCTTCGAGGGTAGCATGAACAATGTGTGCACATGCACACACGCAAACACATGCACACACGCAAACATGTGCTGCCCTGCATTCTTGGTCAATCCCCCCAGTGTTATGTGCCTTGTACAACACATGCACACATCAGCCCCACACAGATTAAGGGGATTAGCTCTTATCAAGAGCTTTGTATCTCCAGAGCTCTTCCCAACATCAGCTAATTAAGCAGACAGTCCCCCTTCCCTCGGCTGAAGAGTATAGAAAGCACAGGACAAGAACTGACAAGACCTGAGTGCTAGTCCCACGGTGGGGGCATGCCTTCTTGTACAAGACACAGAGAAGTAGGAAGCAGTTATTACGATACCCCACACAACAGAAGAAGAAACAGAAAGTATAAGGAACTTACCCAAGGCCAGTCGGCTAAGAAGCAGCTGGGCTCAGCTGTGAACTTTGGTCTCGCCAACTCCAGCACTCAAGCTCTCTGAGTTACGACTATATACGGATATTAGTGATCATCCTCATTCTCACCAGCCAAGACCCCAATGGCAGAGACCAGCCCTCCAGCCTCAAACAGCTCTTTATCCCAGCATCCCCACCTCACACACAGAGCCCTGCTTAATGCAAGGGTCATTGGTTAGAAATGCTTTTTCCTCACACACACACCCGGGTTTGCACCATGTGCTCGTGACCCTGCTCCCCTACCCACCTCGCTTCTCTTTGTCCCTGTGTTCCCTGCCCTGCTCAGGGCTCTACGCATGGTGGAAGCTCAGAGCTCTGGTATGGCCTCAGTCTGACCCACCCAGAGTGAGTAGGGAGAACTCTCCTGTCATAGACAAAGCCCCAAAACCAGTTCCCATCCACCACAAAGTAGCCCGATAATGAGGGCTACATTGACAACTTCTAGTGTGTCAAGTCTAATAATTCCCTTTAACTGAGATCGTTTGCCTTCAATGAAGTCATCAGTGGCTGTCAGGAAATGATCAGAAAAACCCTTTGGATTTCCATCTGTCATGGGGAATCGCACATGCTATACGTTTCATCATAGGGACTCAGGCTTAGTCAAATATTTCAAATGTAAGCACCCCTTAACAAGGCTAATAAGATTTTTTTTTTTGCCTCAAAAGTCTTAATAGGATAGAAAATTTAAGCAAATCAATCAGTAATTAATTACCCATTAAATTATCTGCCCAGTATTATGAAGACACATAAGTATTTAGTAAAATCCTTGCTCTCATGGAACGTAGAATGTATAATGAGAAAACTAGCATTACAAAGAGATAACAGCTGAACAGGCTTCTCCACTACAAATACAGTAGGAAATCTATCGTTCATTCATTCAGCAAAGTACCATTTAAACTCTACCAATGGTAAAGTCTACTATAGATGGACACCATGGTGGTTCACGGGAGGGCGAGTTGTCCCACAGGGATAGATACAAGGTGTATCGCAAAGCAAATACATCACATAAGTAAGTGATTACAGGACAAGGTAAAGTATGACAAGCATGTTAGGAGAAGAATGAATTAAGTATTACAGGAGCGGTACAGAAAAGATGGAATTACTAGGGAAGGCTTTGTGGAAGCAGCAGGACTTGAGTTACCATCGGCCCTGCAAGGAGGTAAGGTGGGTCACCGACTCTCCGTCACTAGGAGGGGGTGCCCTCAACCCAAAAGCACAGCACTCTCTGCACTGCACAAAAGAACTCAGGATTCACCTTGAGAAATTAGAAGCTGGCAGGTTCACACCCACTGGCTTCATCCCAGGTGGGGCTCACCAGGCCTGGAGTTAGAGCACTCATCCATCCAATGAACATTCAGGAACACTGATGCTGAGGAGGAAGGGAGGAGGCACAGTCTCCGCCCCCACTGAGCTTATAGTCAGATGGGCGAGAGAAACAAGCAAATTCCACCGACGAGAGATGGATGAAGGGTTATACCACACACAAGAGGGTGCTGAACCGAGACCAGGGTAGTGGGCAGTGAGGGATTATGCACGGAGGAAGGGTGACTAAAATGAATCTTGAAGAACAGATGAGAGCTGGGTGTGCAGGCTGCAGCCATGAAAGCAAATCATGACGATAACAGTAACAATTGTGATACACCATTATCACCATTTTTTGAGCGCCTTCCTTGTCTTTTGCCAGAAACTGTACTTGGTATTTCACACACACATGTGCATGCATACAGACACGCACATGCTAATGCTAATCAATTTTTAGTGTGTGTGTTTAGGATGCAAGTGATCCTTACAATTATACTACATATTAAATATTATTGTTCCTCTTTGACAAATGGAGATACTAAGGCCCAGAGAGATGAAACCACTTTCTCACAGCCACACATCCAGTAATCAGCAGAACTAAGATTCAAATCTCTCTATATCCTATCTGCTGTTCCACACTTTGGAGCTACTGGGTGGAGTTCCTGTGTGGCCTCCTGGACAAATGGGCCAAGTGAGTCATTGAGGGGCCAGAGTCCCCAGATCTCTGCACCCCATTGTAGAGTCCCAGAGGCTCAATGAAGGTGAAGTGATCCTCTCCCGGTTCTACCTCAAGCTGTCAGTCCAAATCAAAGTCTTGTCCGCTCACTGGGTCTTGGTTTCCTGTTGAAAACGACAGGACATGGGCTGGATGTTCTTTCAAGGCCCTTCCTGAGCTGACATTCTGAGACTCTGTTGTTCTCATGTAAAAGGCCTGAGCACCAAAATGGAACCCGGTCAGAGGGTTTCCAATCAACATGCTTTGCTTGCACCCAGGCTTGTGACTCACTAGGCACAACCTGTAGCAAGGATCCCCTTGCTGGGGAGGGGGACCTCCCTAGGGCAGAATGGGCAAATCCCAGAGTTCCTGAAGCTTAAGACACTGCAGGCATTTCCTATTTCCTGAGTCATTCCTTCACCTCTCCTATCCTGTCGTTCCTTTGAAAACTTAAGAGTGAGCTCCGCAGACCACAAAGAACATGCTGCACTGTCTTCTGGGCATGACACTCCTGAATGACAGTGTCCCCTACCATCTGGTCTCTCACAGACTCCAAGCCCCCCGGCCCACTGTGCTCTCCACCCTCCACTCCGGCTGCCTGGGCCAGTCCCAAGACAGGTGAGAGAGCTCATCAGCAGAAACCACGAAGCCAGACACCGTCCCTGCACCCACCCCTCCCGGCCGCACACAGCCATGCTACGTGTTCCGAGGCTTAGGGGGCTGGCATCCAGGAGCACTGCATACAAGAATAAACAATCTCATCTCTGAGTGCCTATTTTGTCTTCATTATGCCACTGTGAAGGTGTTAATATACAACTTACAACATATTAATCACCCCTCTAACTTCCAAATGCTAAATGCATCATTAACATTCATGTTTTCTTCAATTACTCGGCTGTTCTGGGGGAAGGGAGCAAATCAGCTCTTCACCGAGTCCCTCTCCTGTGGAAGGCTCACGGATCATAATAGGCAGTCCAGGCCTCTACCTGTACTGTGGAGATGGGAGACTCCTGCTCCCAGCATCGCCATAAAAACAAAGCGAGACCAAGAAGTGAGAGAGAAGAGAAAGCGGATGCGACAGAAGGAGGGATTCTCACAGGGAGGAATCACATGCACATCAAAGGCTCACAGAGACCAATTGGTCTAAACTCTGCATTTCATAAATGAGAGGACTGGGGCTCAGAGAGGGGAAGTGACGTGCCCAAGATCAAACAGCAGGTTAGTGGAGAGAGCCGAGGAAAGGAGGGATATGAAAACCAAGTGTAGAAGAGGAAAGAAAAAGCAGTAGAAGGAGAAGGGGGTAGAACGCAGGTCCATTAAGATGTGCAGGCTGGGCGTGCAGCTCACGCCTGTAATCCCAACATTTTGGGAGGCCGAGGCAGGTTGATCACCTAAGGTCAGGAGTTCGAGATCAGCCTGGCCAATACGGTTAAACCACGTCTCTACTAAAAATACAAAAATTAGCCAGGCAGGTGGCATATGTATGCAGTCCCAACTACTCAGGAGGCTGAGGCAGGAGAAACGCTGGAACCCAGGAGGCAAAACTCTGTCAAAAAAAAAAAAAAAAAAAGATGTGTAAAGATGGGGGAAAAGGGAAAGCAGAGAGGAAAAAACAAAGGTAGGGAAAGCTACCTTTGGGAAAGGGGAGAGGGGGAAAAAATCTTAAACAGCCAGGAGTGGAGGCATGCGACTATGGTCCCAGCTACTTGGGAGGCCGAGGCAGGAAGATCACGGGAACCCAGGAGTTTGAGGCCACCCTGGGCAACACAGCAAGACAGCAAAAACGAACAGTTCTAAAAAAAAATATCTGAAACAGATGCAAGCCCAGGACTGTCTTCGACTTCTCCGCCACCTGCCTGCACCCAGATCCCTGAGGTGGGAGGGGCTGGGGGAAGGAGAGTAAACTCTGAGAAGGACCAAACAGGCCCAACTGAAGGAGGAGGGGAGGCGCTGGGAGCACGCAGGGTTGGGCCTCCACCCCAGGCTTCTGAGATTCAGCCAGACTAAATATGACATGCAATTAAAATGTCATTACCCCACAATCGTGCGATCCAAACTTCACTTGGAATTTGTTACAGGCGCTGGTGGCTACAAAATCAATCTGCTATTGTATTTCAGCAAATCAGAGTCAACACTCTCCCTGCCAGTGGGTTGCAGACTAGCTCTGAATGGAAGAGGAAAGAAGAAAAGACTCCTGCTGGCAGGTCACTTTTTTGTCCACAGGCCGCCAGCCAGCCGGGCCTATCCACCTTGAAGAAGCAGCATCCAAGGTCAGGACACACAGGCGCTTCCAGAAGGGTGGGGCTGGGGGCTTGTGGCCCAGCAGGGCAGAGGATCAGGGCAGGAGGTATCAGGTCAGCTTCTGGGGCACCTCCTGGGCCCTGCAGACACACAAGCCCTAGACGGTTGTTTGCACCGTAGTTAAAAACCCACATGGTTCATCACAACCTATGCAGTGCTTTGAAAGGCATCATTCCTGTGAGTCTCACAACTTGGGACGGGGGGGTCACTGCTTCCTCCACAATGAGGAAAAAGCCCTAGAGGGGTGAGGATCACAACCAAGGTCACCTCTCAGCATGGGTAGGGGCAGAGACTGTTACCGATGACGGCATTTAGCCCTGAAAAATACACACACACACAAACACACACATACACACACAGAGTAGAGTGTGGCCAGTGGGGCTGGCCCCAAGATCCTTTGTAAATGTGTCCCCTTAGCCTAGCGATGTTGAGCCCTAGCAAGTCTTCCTCCCAGACGTCTCCTTTTCCTCCTGTACTTTTTGTAGAGATGGGGGTCTCACTACGTTGTCCAGGCTGGTCTCGAACTCCTGGGCTCAAGCAAGCCTCCCACATTCTCTAAGCCCACTGCTGCACTCCCAGCTGGCTGGAAGCCTGCAGCAGCCTCGTTGCTGGTCTCCTGACCTCAGGCTCTCCTATCTCTGACCTTACACACATTTTCCAGAATAATCTAAAATGCCACTTTGACATTGACACTTTTTTGCTCAAAAATCTCATACAGCTGCCTCTCTGGCTTCTGCTCCTACCACTCAACTGAAAATATTCCCTGCAAAAGCCCCATGACCTCCTCATTGCCCAATTAACGCTTTTGCACCCTCAACTGATTTGACCCCTCTCGGTAGCAACTGTCTTTTCCGATCTCTTCCAACTGGCAACCACCCCCTGGAATCCGGGGTCTCACCTGCCCTCATTTTTCCCTCCACCTTCTCTAGTTGCTCCTCAGTTGACTTGCCAGGCTTTCTTCCCCAGATTGTTCCATAAATTCCTATGTTTCCCAGTTCTTTCCTCTCTCATCTGCTCTCTGTTCTTCTTAAGTGACTATAAGTGACATAATCTGGGCCCGTGGCTTTGGCTGCATCTCTACCCAAATAAAGCCCAAATCTGTGTCTCACACCCACACCCCTCTCCTGGATTCCACACTCCATCAATCAGCTTCCTGCTGGGTGCTTCCATGTGGCCGGCTTACAGGCACCCCAAACTAACATGGCAAAGCTGAATTGGTCATCCTCTTTCTGCCCCCAAATGGCCACTCCCCCAAATTCTTCCTATCTGAATGGCATCTCCACCCAACCTGTGGTCCTGGGAATCAGCCTTGACTCCTCCCTCCCCCACCCACCGTGCAGATGCCCACAGGGCCCTGCCCCAGCCCCTTTCCCGAGCTGCAAGCACCTGGGCTCTCTGCATGAAGGCCTTCTCCTGGCCTCCTGCACACCAACGTGCTGTGATGCTGAACACAGGTGCCCCTCCCTGCCTCACTACACCATTGTTGATTCCCGTGATCACTCCTCAACCAAACCCCTTACAACACAAGTCATTTTTTCAGGGTGTACTTTTGGGGAAACGTAGCCTAAGGGCCCACCAATACTGAACCAGTCACCACCATGCAATTGACTTCCTGAATGTTTCCCAAAGCCTGTCCTCCTCCTCTTCCTCACTTCTCACCTGGACCACTGAGCCAAGCCTTCCAACTGGCATCCTTGCCTCTGGTCTTGCCCTGCTCCAAACCATCCTCTCATCTCAATGAATTGTGGCATTCCCTCGCAATCTCCAGGAGACCACCCAAATTCCTTCACCTTTGCGGCTTCTAAACCCTCTGTGACCTGCCCTTACCTCCTGGCCACCCTTAACTCCTACCAGGCCCCTCCGGAACCCTCCAACCCCAGCCATACAGAATAGCACGCAGCCCCAAAACATGCAGATTCCCCCCCATGCCGCTGCTCCGGCAGCACGCCCTGACTGGAACGTCCTTATCCTCCTCTGCCATCTGCAAACTCATTCTTAGCTGAAGCCTGAGCTCAAAGGCTGTTCCTTCTCTAAAGTCTTTCCACGGCCCCGTCACCCCCAGTCGCCTCTGTGGGAGAACTGCGTGCCCTCCTCTCCATGCTCACAGCTCCTAACGACACACATTTCCCACCACACCTGCGGCACTCTCATGCACAACAGCTTTCCATCTTAAAATCCCCAGGGCCTAGCTCAGTACCTAACACTTAGTAGGTGCTCATTAAACCTCAGTTGCCAGCATGAGCAGATGAATGGATGGAATGAGTGTGCTCACAGGCCTGTGGGAGGTCACAGTTTCTCCCCTCGGGCTCTACCCCTGGTTTGGCCACTGTCTAATGCGGAATCTAGAGATGTCTGGTAGAGACTTTGTCTTTCCTTCCACAAATGTTTACAGTGCTATGTAAATAACTCTCCCTGGGGATGCTATATGTGGCCATTCTGCCCTGGGCTTGCCATGGTCCATGCCAACTGGGCCATCAGGGTGGCTGCTCAAGTGAGATGCTGAGGAGTGCGGGTCTGCGGAGGAGAGGCGTGGGGAGGGGATATAATAAAACACTGTACAAGGACAAATCTGGGCCCCACACCATGAAAAATGTGAATCTGTTCTTGACTTCAGTGGCAAATGAGGCGTGAAAACATATCAAAATGCGATATTCAATAAATGGACGTATTTAATATTTTACGAGACTGGAAATCAGTTACTGAAGGTTTGAATGATAAATCAAGCACCAAGCAGATGAACTTCTTCAAGTGTCTGCACCTGATGGGTATCATTTCTCAGGAAGGGAGACGGGAGGAAAGAGAGAAAAACAGGGCAAGAACCAGGAGCCTATTAGAAAAGGCACAGAGACCCCAGGTACGCCCTCTCCCCAGCCACCACCTGCGCAGTCTTTCTCTGCTGCCCACCAGTCTCATTCACCTGGCACACCCCAAGAACTTTCTCCATCCTGCAAAAACCCTGTAACTTCTTTGGAATTCTGTCTAAGCAGCTTCCCTGACCCATGACCCCTCTTGTGCCAGGCCCACGGCAAGCTCTGTGCACAGCGTGGCTAAAGGGCAGGCGGTTTTACACATCTACCTCCCTGCCATGCTGTAAGCTCTCTGAGGAAGAAGACTAAGCCTCCCTCACTTCAATATCCTTCAGGGCCCGGAACGTCCCTGACACAAGGTGGAACCACTATCCACATAGAATTTAGACTGGAAAAGGAAGCTCTTGCAGCAAAAGCCTTGGACTAGAGCTACAGAGGACGCACCCCACCCGGACGGTAAGCCGGGAACTTGCTGACGGCTGTCACACTGCTTCTTCATGTCATCCTCGCAAAGACCCCATGCTGTAAGTAGTATTTGTCTTATTTAACTGATGAGGAAAATGAGGCTAAGAGAGATTTCGTCCCCTGTGCCTAATTCTATTCTGTACACTTGGAGAGGGCAGGAGACTGGCCCACCTACTGCTGTAAGGGCAGAGCAGTGTCAAGTCTTCAAACACTTTATTGCATGAGTGATGCTGGTGCCTAGCCTCCCTCAAATACTCGTTTTGATATTTAACAGCCGTCACTGACAAGTAACATGTTCATCTTTCCCAGGGGTCCCTAACTTGGTCAGTCATCAGTATCACTTGGAAAGTTTTTTAAAATTCAGACTTGGCTGTGCTGTGCACAGTGGCTCATGTCTGTAATCTCAACACTTTGGGAGGCCAAGGCACGAGGCTTGCTTGAGCCCAGGAGGTCAAGACCAGCCTGGGCAACATTAAAAATTAGGCAAGTACGGTGGTGCACACCTGTGGTCCCAGCTACTCGGGAGGCTGAGACAGGAGAATTCCTTGAGGCCAAAAGGTCGAGGCTGCAGTGAGCCATGATTATACCACTGCACTCTGGCCTGGGCAACAGAGTGAGACCCTCTCTCAAACACATACATATATATATATATATCAGCCTTCCAGGCCCCACTTCCGGCCATTCCAAATAAGTCTGATACAAGGTCTGGCCATATACATTGTTTCTTCTTATTAAAGCTCTCTGGATGATTCTGACAAAGAGGCAGATTCGGGAACCACTGATGCAGCCCTGTAAACCTATCTGGATCTTGACTCTGTTTTCTCCAGCTCTGGCTTATGCTAATAGGAGCCAGCCGGCCCCTTCCTGGGACAGGGCTTTTGCTGTTTCTCACCACTCCCGTGTTCTCTTTTCTCATGAACTCCTCCCCTGTCTGTATGTGTCTTCAAGTCACAGTTCCCACTGCTGGGCGATGACTGTGACCCTCTCCTACCTGACTTTAACCTCCCAGGTCTGGGCACAAGCCCAGTGAGGTCTTAAACCTGCCTGCCGGCCCATCTGGAAAGCCACCTTGGTAGCACAGTTAGCTTTGCCCAAATGGTGCTTCCCCGTTCCTGACCAAGATGAGTGTTAACTTTATTTAGTTCATGCCTTCCTGAGATAGGAAAAGCAATGAGATGCCCAGGGAGCACCACCTGCTGAGCGAGGGCTCCCCACACCTCAGCACCGCTGGCATCTGGGGCCAGATCATTCTTTGCGGCGGGGCTGCCCTGTGCACGATAGGATGTCAGCTTCCAAACGAAGAGGGCCAGATCACTTTCTTTTTTTCCTTTTTTTTTTTTTTTTAAGATGGAGTCTCGCTTTGTCGCCCAGGCTGGAGTGCAGTGGCGAGATCTCGGCTCACTGCAAGCGTCGCCTCCTGGATTCATGCCATTCTCCTGCCTCAGCCTCCCTAGTAGCTGGGACTACAGATGCCTGCCACCACGTCTGGCTAATTTTTTGTGTGTATTTTTAGTAGAGACGGGGTTTCACCATGTTAGCCAGGACGGTCTCGATCTTCTGATCTCATAATCCATCTGCCTCAGCCTCCCAAAGGAAGGGAGTTATAGGTGTGAGCCACCGCGCCCAGCCAGGGACCAGATCATTCTTTGTGGCAGGGCTGCCCTGTGCACTGTAGGATGTTAGCAGCTTCCCCTGCCTCCACCCACCAGGTGCCAGTAGCACCCCCTCTACTTGTGGCAACAAAAATGTCCTCAGATATTGCCAAATCTTCCCCCCAAATGAAAACCAAGGAGTTAAGCCCCATCAAGGGGTATGATGCTTGAAGGCAAAGGACTTGTCTTTGAACCCAAGCCCCGGCCCCTATGGCCAGCATGTGTTTCTTTACCTTCAAGATGGGGTCAGGGACATCTTCCATGGCAGCCTTGTCGTGAGGCGTAAATGAGACTGAATTAAATAAAGCAAGGTGGATGACCATGCCTAGTACAAACTGGAGAGAGTTTTCAAAGGAGGGCTGAAAGAAAATGCCTACAGGCAGTACTGTGCAGGTAAAGTGGCTCTCAAAAAATAAACAATGAACTGAAGAAATAAAAAGCCCTGATTTGCAGTGTTTGCTGACTTCTATGGTGGAATACACCCAAGATGGCCAATTTCAAGCTGCCAGCCTGATCTCACTGAATGCGGAATCAGGGAGAGATATGCAAATTCGCACTCTCAAGCCGATCAAGCCAATAAAGGAAGTGTAGCCTGATAGGTGTGTGGCAGCAGGGAGAGGTGGGCCTGAGGCCCGTGGGAAAATGCCTGCCCTACCCACAGGCACCGAAAGTCATTGCCAAGCCAAACAAAACAGCAGCATGTCTGCACATGACCTATCTGCCAGGGGGAGTCAGTCTCCCCATTTGAGACCTCAGCTCTGGAGATGCCCCATCGGAAGATCATCCCTCTGCCACCTTCCTCCTTCTCTCCTGCCTTCAGGCCTCTATCATCAGATCTAGCACTCAACACAGTGGACATACTTTTAATATTAAGAGGACACTGGCCGGGTGTGGTGGCTCACGCCTGTAACCCCAACACTTCGGGAGGCTGAGGCAGGAAGACTGTTTGAGGCCAGGAGTTCGAGAGCAACCTAGGCAACATAGTGAGACCTTATCTCTACAAAACATAAAAAAATTAGCCAGGCCTGGTGGTGCACACCTGCAGTCTCAGCTACCGGGGAGGCTGAGATGGGAGGATCACCTGAACCCAGGAGTCCAAGGCTGCAGTGAGCTATGACTTCACCGCTGCACTCCAGCCTGGATGACAGAGCAAGATTCAGTTTCAAATAATAATAATAAGAAGAAGATACTAATGAAAATGCAGCCAGAAAAGTAAGGCGAGGCAGATACCCTCATACCCAGATAGGCCTTCAATCGGGACTATAGGCTTTGAGCTCAGCCAGTTCTGTGTTCAGAGCCTCCTCTGTCAACACTGGAGCATGCTCTTTTACTTCTCTGTGCCTTGGTTTAGTCATCTGCAAAATGGGCTATCAATGCCTATCCAAAAGGGTTGAAATGAGGTGGGCCTGAGGGAATGTCTAGAAGCTGCCAGGCCAATTCCTTCCTTCCTCTTCAGGTGGGTCCTCCTACGACTACCCACCCATTCCCAGAGAGGGGCTGGCACTCCCTGAACAATCCCCTCGGGAGCCAGCAGGATGGTAATCAGTTCCTATAGGGCTCTATTTGTCCACTAAATGGAGATTGGCTCCCGGAGCAAAAAAAACTATCAGTTGAGAATAGCAAAAGGATGTTTTCAACCTTCTTATCATTTCAGAGAAACTAGGAGGGGGGCCTCCACAGCTTGTCAAAGGCAACAAAGAAGGAAGAGGGGGCAATCTACGGAGCTGGCTCCCAGGGGCTTCCTGAACTATGCTGTAAGGAGCCGCTGGATGAAAGAGGAGGATGAGCGCCCCGGGAAGGCAGCCCCGGGGTACCTGGCTGGGACTGAGCTGGGGAGAGGGACTCGGGCAGAATCAAAGAGAGAGGATCAATGGCCCAGAAGGTGAGGGTTCCATTTCAATCCTCCAGACCTGCAGGAGTCAGGGGACACCCCCACGCCTCAGGCTCCCCATTTAAAAAGAAGCCCCTTAGTCCACTGTACCAGAAAACTATATAAGAAGCTCACCTGGCTTCTTTATCCTTCATGCTGCTCTCTTCCTCTCATTAAGCCTGGACCAGGAACACACAGGGCACAGCTCACTTCTGTTCCCGTTCAGCTCTGAGTCAGTTTCACCCTAAACTCAGTTGCTTTGTATTTCATACTTCCCCCACACGTTGAGCCTGCTTATTCCTTATTTATTTTGCTCATCTCAGCCCCTTTACTTCTGGGAGTGATTCCAACTTTAAAAAAAAAAAAAAACCACACACACACAACAACAACAAAACCAAAAAAAACTAGTCAATTAAGAGACAAGCTGCTTGCAAATGAGAAAAAGTCTCCCCTCCTCAATTTTGCACCCCCCGCCCCGCCAGCCTTAAACAGAGGGATCTGATCTTTAAACAAAAAGCCACTAATGTGCTGTGTGATTGAATCATCAAGTCATTTGCCCCGTGTAGGCCTTCCTGGACAAGGTTCTTTTGGGGTTTGTTTTTGTTTGAGACAGAGTCTCGCTTTGTTGCCCAGGCTGGAGTGCAGTGGCGCAATCTCAGCTCACTGCAACCGCCACCTCCCGAGTTCCACTGATGCTCATGCCTCAGCCTCCCCAGTAGCTGTATTACAGGAGTGCACCACCGTGCCTGGCTAATTTTTGTATTTTTAGTAGAAATGAGGTTTCACCACATTGGCCAGGCTGGTCTCAAACTCCTGACCTCAAGTGATCTACCTGTCTCGACCTCCCAAAGTGCTGAGATTACAGGCGTGAGCCACCACACCCAGCCCCCGGACAAAGTTCTTCTTGTCCAAAATGCAGGTGCTGTAACAGGTCTCACGAGTTTTGTTTGTTTGTGACAAGGTCTCACTCTGTCACCAGGCTAGAGTGCAGTGGCACGATCCAGCTCACTACAGCTTCAGTCTCCCCAGGCTCAAGTGATCCTCCCATTCATCCTCCCGAACAGCTGGGACTACAGGCGCATGCCACCACACCTGGCTACTTTTTGTATTTTTTGTAGGGATGGGATCTCAGTATGTTGCCCAGGCTAGTCTCAAACTCCTGGCCTCAGGTGATTTGTCTGCCTCAGCCTCCCAAAGTGCTGGGATTACAGGTATGAGCCACTGTGCCCAGCCTCTCATGAGTTCTTCATCTTTTTAAAGGTCACCGACAGCTTTGAGAATCAGAACAAAGCTACAGATTTGCCCCTTCCAATTTCACTTTCCCTACATATTTGCAACGCTGCCTGTAATGCCAGGGGTTCCCAGAACCCCTGAAGACCTTCTTGGTGGGGAGCGGCGCCCCAGACCCCTTCCTCTGCACTCCTGAACAGGATCTCCTCCAGCTCTGACTGTAGGAGGAAAACAAAGAGCAGCATGCCTCCTCAGCCCTCTGTTCAAGGAGCAGAACAAAACCCAGGTGGGCTTTGCTGGGAGGCCCAGAGAGTAGGAACCGGTAGTTCCCTGAGTGAGCCTGAGGCACTGCTTCTGGAAAGCTGCCATTCAGGCAACCAAAGCTGATTTGACATTTGTTTAATTTGCAGGAAAACTCTAGTTTTCTTTTTTTTAAGACAGAGGGGGAAAAACTCTCATAAAACCTCTTACTCTCTTGCTCTAATGGGACCCATAAAGGCTGACGGTGCACCAGGAATCAGCCACGCTGAGAAGCTGGAAGCCTGGGGCGTGGAGGTACCCTCCCACCGTGCGAGCAGCAGCTTTAAGAGTCTCATTTTTCTGCAGGCCTTAGGAAAAGGCCTCAGGTGTTTTGGGGAGGCCGGTACGTTTTGGGGAGATGTGTCATATGGTGGAAGTTAACCACTATACTATCTTCTGTCAAGGAAAAGAACTGGTTAGCTCCTCAGGGGGTGGGCAGGTTCCACCCCTCAGGCCAGGAAGTGTCCCTGGGGCCAATGGAGAAAGACCACAAACTCTGCAGGCCTCAGGTTTTTTTCCCCAAACACACCTGAATCAGGGCTGCCGGCACCACCCTCCCTGGAACCTTCCACCCGAGGGCTTCGGCCACCTGAAGAGTGGGCAAATGGCAAGGTCACTTCTAGGGCTTTTCTCATGTGCCAGGCCCCATGCTAGGTGCTCATGCCAACACGAGAAAGAGTCAAACCTAAAACCAGCCTCTAATGTTCAAACATACTCTGGCTGCAAGAGGCACCAAAAGCCTTTCTTTCACCTTTATGTCACGGGCCCTGGGGCAGGGGTTCCCCTGTGCTGTATTTAACTTGCTCCTGGGTCAGTCATCTGAGAAGGCTGAGCTGGGGAACAAGGCCCAAGGTGTTTGTAGCTCCTACTGCCTTTTCTCTGCCTGTTGAAAAGGAGAGTTCAGGGCAACCTGGAACTGAGGCCCACACCCCAGGAATACCCGAAGCTGGCAGCCTTGAAACTGGTTTTCACAAACCTCTGATCAAAGCACTTTCCGCACTGAAAACAGGGCACTATGTCCCTGGAAGCACAAGAGGGAGGCTAGGGGGCCGAGAATACAGAAGCTGAGATGGAGCTGGCAAGACATCTAGAGACTCCATCACTGACTCATTCTTCTGAACCGCTCCTTCCTTCAAAGGACCTAAAACTCTCTGGTCTTCATCTCCCAGATGACGGCGGAAACTCTGTTAAGTCCAGGTGGAGAAACCAGGGCACACTCTGAGCCCAAGAAGAGGGCAGGCATGGGCACTAATGTCCCCTCCTCCATCCCTGAAGCCTCAAGCCCAGAACAGGGACCTTCCCCACCACCAACTCCAAACGTGCACTCCAGGCTCATCTGCAGCAGCTGGTCCAGGGAAATATTAATAACAATCATGAAAAGTGATGACTAGTTGTGAGAACAAGGATCAACTCAAAAGGGAAGTTATGTTTTCACATTCTCTGCTTGTTTAAAAACAACAACAACACACACACCGAACCAACAAAATGAGGCATCTGTCTGGCACAGCCTCGTGATATCCTGTCCAGATGTGGAAGCTCAGCAAGCCCCCTCTCCATGCCCTTAGTTTATAGGACCAGGAGCTGTGAAACGGCCTTTGAAGAGTGGGTGTTACCCTTTGCAGCAGCTGCGAATGACCACAAAGCCTTCCCCGTTCCTGCAGGTACACCCCTTGAAATGGGGCTTCTTGGCCCCTCCCATCAAGAGAAGGAGTCCATTGTCCATCCCTTGAGTCTGGACTTGGACATATGACTTCCTTTGACCAACTGGACATTAACAGACGTGAAATAACAGAGGATGTAAAAAGTACTTATGCATCAGGCTTCCCTCTTCTGCAAGATAAACAGGGTCCAAGCTCCCAGCTCAGTTACTTTCAAAGAGGAAGAATGGTTGTCTACATCTACATGGACATGGAGAACGTGTGGGGAAGAGGCCAGGCCTGGGCAAGCCTCTTGGAAGACAAGAGGCCATGTGTTCCTTGCCACAGCTGAAACTGATTAGGCCATCCCAGTTCCTGCAGCCCCAGACAACCTGGCCAAGAACAAAGGAGCCATCTAGCCAAACACAGAGCCATGAATAAAAGTAAAGTTCATTGTCTTGAGCCAGTAAGTTTTGGGGAGATGTGTCATATGGTGGAAGTTAACCACCATACTCTACCATTTTCTGTCAAGGAAAAGAACTGGTTGGCTCCTCAGGGCGTGGGCAGGTTCCACCCCTCAGGCCAGGAAGTGTCCCTGGGGCCAGTGGAGAAAGACCACAAACTCTGCACTGGAGGCTGAATTCAAACCACCATTCTGCTACCTGATAGCCATGTGACCTTGAGCAAGACACTAACTCTGTGACCCTCAGTTTCCTCATCTGCACAATGGGCACAGCAAGCCGTTTCATAACGTTGCTGTGAGAAGGAAATGAGAGAATGGATGGAAAAGCTCAGATGCACAGCAAGACACATCAATAGATGCTTGTGTCTCTTTTCTAACCAGCCAAATTCAATGGTCGAGGCATCTTCCACCTTGATTCCAGGAGTGGAAACAACAGAAAAGGCCCAGACCAGCTCCCACTGCCAGACCAAGGGAGAGCAGGAGGGGAAGTCTGTTGCTAACACAGTCGCTTGGCTCTGTCGCTGAGGCACTTAGTTTTTCATCGTTCTGAGGAAAGAGATGTTTCATCCAACATTCACCGCATCAGCAACTCTGTAAGTAAAATGCAGAAAACACGACGACTTTATTCATTCCATCAAGCAGTAATTAGGGCTCAGAACAGGAGGCTTCATCGGCAGGCACTCCCGCTCCTAAAAGCCAGGCAGGTTTCTAATTGGGCTGGAGAACAACTTTGGGGGGGATCTCACGGAGGCCACTAAAGAGGGACTCATCCACAGTCACAATTTCCCTTTCCCTTTCAGGCGCTTAGAGAAAAATTCGAATGCTGCACTGTATTAGGAAATCAGACAAAGTGGGGGCTGCTCGGAACAGGGAGCACGCGCGGCCCACCGCCTCGGGACCCCCACGGATCCCTGAATGCACACACACTGGCAAAGCGCACGGCTGAGGCAGCCAAGGAAGACTGAGAGGCAATTTGCTTTTTGTTCTTTAAAAATAAGCAGCTACAGAAATTGCCTTTGTGTGACACTGAGACTCTGCTGCCTGCCACGGGGCTCAGCTGGGGGCGCCCGGGGCTCGGTCAGAGAGCAGGCAGGTCTTCACCTGTTGGGTAGTCAGTCAAGGAGGGAGAGAAAGGAGAGGGAACTGGCGACTGCCCAGCTCCCACTGCGTGCAGCCCCAAGAGAGGTGCTTTGCATACATGATCTCACCGTATCCTCCCAGAACCCTCTGCGGGAAACATTGGCACCCCATCGCGGTGGGAAGGGACTTGCCCCTGTCACCCAGCAGGTAAGGAGGAGAACCAGATTGGAACCCAGGCGGAGAGGGAGCAGCCCTGCAAGGTGAGTGGAGCTGCCTCTGGCATTCAGCGTCCCAAGAACAAAGCTACCTGGGGCTGCCCTGGCATGAAGCTGTCATGTTCCCAGCTCTGGGAGCAGCCATTGACTAAGCCAGGGGTCCCGAGGTCCCCAGTGCTTACATATACAGAAGCCCCAAGTGAAGGGAGAACTGGATGGAACACAAGTCTCAGCCAGGCACGGTGGCTCACACCTGGAATCCCAGCACTTCGGGAGGCTGAGGTGAGTGGATCACTTGAGGTCAGGAGTTCGAGACCAGCCCGGCCAACATGGCGAAACCCCATCTCTACTAAAAATACAAAAATTAGCCGGGCATGGTGCCACGTGCCTGTAATCTCAGCTACTCGGGAGGCTGAGGCAGGAGAATCACTTGAACCCAGGAGGTGGAGGTTGCAGTGAGCCAAGATGGCGCCACTGCACTTCAGCCTGGGCGACAAAGTGACACTCTGTTTTAAAAAAAAAAAAAGTCTAGCTGCTGAAGCCCCTTCTCAGACTCTCTGCCCTCATTTTCCCTACACATACTCTCCCTTACTTTTCCAGCATGGCCCCTTCTCCATATACTTTACAGAGAGACAGAGCCTTAGGCATAGAGACTTACACGTAGACTTCAACATAGACACATAGACAAAGGCATAGACCTAGACACGTAGACACAGACATCCATCATTCCCCTTTGGAAATCATTTTGCTGGCTTGAACCCCACTCTGTCTTTCTCCTACCTCTCTCTGAAGTCTCCCTAACACCCCATCTTCTACTTCCCTGGAAGATTTCATTGTTCCCTCATCAGTGTTCCCACAGCTTCTTTTACCACACTCATCACGTTGCATTTTATTTACTGGTTAATAGACCTGTCTCCCTTTCTAGAATAAGAATGGAGACAATTTCTTATTCATCTTTATATTCTCAACACTTAACACAATGTTTGACACACAGTGGGCATTCAAAAATATTAATCAAAGGAATTAATTCAACAAATACTTTGTGAGCACCTACTACAGGCTGCATGTTAGGGATATGGTGATTTTAAAAAGCCATCCTGGTCAGGCGCAGTGGCCCATGCCTGTAATCCCAGCACTTTGGGAGGCCGAGGCAGGCAGATCATTGAGGTCAAGAGTTTGAGACCAGCCTGGCCAACATGGTGAAACCCCATCTCTACTAAAAATACAAAAATTAGCTGACCATGGTGGTGCACGCCTGTAATCCCAGCTACTCAGGAGGCTGAGGCACAAGAATCACTTGAACCCAGGAGGTGGAAGTTGCAGTGAGCTGAGATCATGCCACTGCACTCCAGCCTAGGCAAGAGAGCAAGACTCCACCTCGAAAAATAAAAATAATAAATTAAAAAAGCCATCAGGGGTCTACAGTGCGAACTGGGAGGTGCTCTGCCTGCTGAGAGCAGGATCCCGAGGGCACATGGTCAGTGGAGGGACGCTTCCAGGAAGAAGTGGCAGCTCAGCCGAGACCTACGGAAGAGTAGGAGGTGTCTGGGTGAAGGAGGAGAGCTGTTCCAGCAAACTGAGATGCACATGCAAAGACCCAGAGGTGACAGAGACTAAAAAACATTCTAGAAACCACCATTCCGTGTGGCTAAAGTAGAAAGTGTGAGAGGTCATCAAGCAGCAGAGGATAAGGTCAGGAAGATGAGCACCACTCCTCCATTCACGCCCTCAGTCAGTAAACAGGTGGTGAGCACCTTCCCTCTGCCATGCACCTTGTAAGGTGAGCAAGATATATACAGTCTCTGCCTTTATGGAACTTACAGTCTAGAGGGAAAGAAAAAAAGTACACCGAAAAAATAATTTCAAAATGTGCTAGTGGCTGTGGATGAAACTAACAAGAAGCAGACATAAAGAAAATAATAGGACATAAAGAAAATAATAGGACAGAGAAACCCTTATGTGAAAATAATCTGAGACTTAAAGGATGTGTGAAAAGCGGGACGAAGAGTGCTCCAAACAGAGGCAGCTGTATGCGCACACCTCCTGAGGCAGGAGAGGGCGTGGCTCGACCACGGGCTGCAAGGCCAGGGAGAGTGGAACACGGCGAGCGGGAGGAAAGATACCGGTTAGTGTGTGCTCAGCCACACGCAACAGACGGCCTTCATAAATGTGGCTGGGACTAGAGAAGCATTCATTATCCCTTTAAAGAGGAGGACGGCAACTTTGTGGCTGATCCTGAAACTCAACTGTGGCTTTAGAGGCCTGCTCCTTCCATCTGCCTTCCTCAGTATGTGGACAGTGTCTTCCTCGCTGGGGGTGGCTCTTCACCCTCCCACATCCCTAAAGCAGGAAGGACGCATGCAGGCATCTCCTCTTCACGCGTCAGTCTCGTATGAGGGCAGCCCATCTTTCCCACAGCCACCAGCAGACGTTCTCTTCAGTCCCACCACTTACCTCAATCAGTGGCAATGGAGTCATGGTACGGCCAAGATTAACCGTGGCCCAACTGCGGTGAATTGCAGGAGGGTAGACCTTCCCTGAAAAGATCACCATCTCTTTCATGGAAAAAATGTTCCCTATATCTGAACAAAATCAGGCTTCTGCTAACATGGAAGATGGGAGGAAACAGCTGTTAGGAGGGTAACTGATCAAGGAGAGAGTGCAAGAGGAGGCTGGAGAATTAGACAAGCCAGATCATACCTTATACGGCATTATGAGGGCCTTATAAGGCATGGCAAGGATTTAGGATTTTATTTATTCATTTATTTACTTATTTATTTATTTAGACAGGGTTGTGCTCTGTTGCCCAGGCTGAAGTGCAACAGTGCAAACACAGCTCACTGCAGCCTCAACCTCCCAGGCTCAGGCGATCCTCCCACCTCAGCCTCCTGAGTAGCTGGGACAACAGGTCCTGAGTAGCTGGGACAACAGCTACCATGCCTGGCTAATTTTTGTATATATATTTTTTAAGAGACAGAGTCTCACCATGTTGCCCGGGCTGGTCTTCAGCTCTTGGGTTCAAGCAATCCGCCTGCCTTGGCCTCCCAAAATACTGGGATTACAGGCATGAGCCACTGCGCTCAGCAGGATTTTATTCTAAGGGTAATGAATAGCTACTGAAAGGTTTTAAGCACAGGAGTAGCACGAAACAATTTAAATGATGTATTTGCAATGCATAGTTTTTAAAATGCTGTGCTGTGTGAAGAACAAGGAGCAAGAGAAGTGGAAGGAGAAAAAACAATTAGGTGGCTACTGTCTTAGGTCAGGAGAGAGATGGTGGTGGCCTGGACGGAAGGGTGGCAGAGCAAGCGGAGACAGAGAAGGGTATACACTTGAGGCACCTGCCGGAGGTAAATTGTCAGGACTTGGTGGGGTATGCGATGTGGAGAGTGAGAGAAGGGACAGATCAGGAATGACCCCCATTCTTTTGGTCTTGTAAACTGGGGAACCATCATGCCATTTCCTGAGATGGGGAAAGAGGGAGAAACATATTTGGGAAGAAGAATAAAGTGGTTTTCCACATTTAGGATCTATGGAGGACATTCAAATGAAAAAGTCAAGTAGATAGATGGAACTGCTAGAGCTGCACTCAAGAGAGAAAGTTGGAGGTCATCACTGTATAGATGGTATTGAAAGTGTGGCAACAGGTAAGCTCACTCAAAGAGAATACACACTTAGAGAAGGCGGCAGGGGGCAAGGCGTGGGACATCCGACATTTAGACAGGAGTAAAGGGGGAGTCTACAGAAAGGGACATGAGAAAGACAGACCTGAGGTAGGGACACAGGAGGAATGGAGTGTTCAGAGCCTGGAGAAAGTGTCTCAAGGGAGGAGGGAAGTGTCGAATGCCACTAAGAACCAAGATGAGGACAGCAGTGTCCACATGATTGGGCAACATGGAAGTTACTAGCGACATGCACAAGCTGTTGAGTGGATTAGTGGGGTGGCCGCCAGATTGAAGCGGGCAGGAGAGTGACCAGGAGGTGAAGTGGAGGCAGTGTGTGCCCACAACTCTTCTGAGTTATTTAGCTACAAAAGGGAGCAGAAATGGAACAGGAGAAGAGGCACAACTGCAGGCAGCTTTTTTTTTTTTTTTTTTGAGACAGAGTCTCGCACTGTTGCCCAGGCTGGAGTGCAATGGCATGATCTTGGCTCACCGCAACCTCTGCCTCCCGGGTTCAAGTGATTCTCCCACCTCAGCCTCCCGAGTAGGTGGGATTACAGGAGTGTGCCAGCATGCCCGGTTAATTTTTTGTATTTTTAGTAGAGATGGGATTTCACCATGTTGGGCAGGCTGGTCTCGAACTCCTGACCTCAGGTGATCTGCCTGCCTGGGCCTCCCAAAGTGCTGGGATTACAGGCGTGAGCCACCACACCCAGCCAGCTTTCTCAAATACGACCAAAAGAACAGAGCACATCCCTACCCTGCTGCGAATGACCCAAGGGTGAGATCCCTGAGAAGGTGAGGGGCTGGGAGGCAGCCATGCAGAGGACCAGGCCCTCGGAGTTGCAGGAGGGGCGCATGTGGGTTGGGGGTCAGGCGGGTTTGCAGAGTTCAGGGTGAAAAGGGGCTCCAGTCTGATGTCTTCGGCTTCCTCCGTGAAGGCTGAGGTGAGATGCCACGCTCAGAGGGAGGGTGTGGGAAGTGCCGGGGGAGATCTGAAGCCAGAGAAGGTAGGAAATCCAAGCTTTGGGGAGTAGAAAGGGAGTCTACTAGAGCAACATCATTCGATAAAAAATCTTAAAAGGCCCCTGCATTGAACTATGATTTTCAGTTAGGAAATCTTCCAGCCCAAGGGAATGCAGTGCCGAGCAGAGGAGAGGATCAATTGGGAAACTAGCACAGCAAGCTTCGTTCTTGTTCTCAGGGTTCGTCATTAAAGAAAAACAGGCACAATCACGTCGGGGGGGCCTGGCCATCGTAGGACGGTGGCCATCTCCAAAGACTCGTGTGCACATACTCGTTAGCAGGTCAGACTGCATTTCCCCATGGACTTCTGCACAATTTCTGGGCTGCTTCATCATCATTTCTGAAGGATCTGTAATTGGCACTGATTCTTAAGCTTGAACATAAAGTTTTCCAGTCCCTAAAGCCTCTCTGTCAAGTACTTAATGACCTGGAAAACACTTAAATAAACCAAAAGAGCTCTGATTTTAAGGACCCCAGCAGCGAATCTTTTTCTGTAAAGCAAGGTCTTTTGTGACGCAAATGACCTCCACCTATTGGATTTTCCTAAAGAGAGGTCCACCCACATTCCAGGGCTTTGTGATCCAAGTGGAGCCTGCACAGGTGGTTTGTACTGACATATTTTATTTCCTAGGACATTGACACACATCTGCTCAAATTAATTACTCTTCCAAGATCTCTCCCCTGACTCATCCGGTGGGAATAACAGACCCTATGCCGATGCAAATACAGAAGAGGAGGAGGGATGCAAGAAGAGGAGGAGGGATGCAAGAAGAGGAGGAGGGATGCAGGAGGAAGAGGCATGGACTAGGCATTGTGCAGCTTATATTATAAAAATGCAAGCATCAGCACTTCACTTATACCCAAATGTTTGTCTATGAGCATCAGTCCACAGGCAAACACACAAAACAGAGTTGTCTAGGACAAAGAGACAGAGGAAAAAGCTGGGTGAATTCATCCCTAGTACTGACTAGGAGAACTTCTGAGAAGAGGCTGTGGTGGAGGGAAGAGGGGAGAAGGCGAAAAGACCAGAGGAGGCAGGAGGCAGGTGGGGTGCACACCGAGTGTATGCTACAGTTAACCCTTACAACACACTTTTACGTTAAATTCTAACTTTATTACTGCTATGGCTAGTGGGAAGACACCAAGAGGAAGAGTGAACATGGCATGGAGTTGGATTGAGAAGGTGGCCATGGGATGGTGCCCTATTGAGGTATCAGCTTCCCTGCCAACCAGTAGCACAGTCATGCCTAGGCCCATCCGCCAGCATCACAGCCCAGCTACAGGCTTGGGAGGCAGGGTCAAGGGGCATCCACCAGCCCCAGGTGAGTCCTAGAGATGCCTTCCTGCACCCTGACATCCAGGTGCACAGCCATGCCCAAGTCCATCTCCTCCCTTGACTGCGGGAGACGCCACCTGGGTATCTCCCACAGTCAAGGGAGGAGATGTGCAAGGGAAGCAGGGACCACAAATTCTGACACCACGGTCCTATTCTTTCAAATGTGGCTGGATTGCGCAGTATGGTGACTTGCCTCAGTTTATGTTTCCAGTGTGAGAAGGAAGCAGGTGAAGCAGCCATATCTCCTGTGATCTAACCACTGCACATAACACCTCTTGGCAATGACCATCATCATTTGGGAGTGTCTGTAGGTGAGTCGGCCTACAGAAACCCCAGGAAGGGAGGAAGCCGAGGATTCGTTAAGTCCCTTAACCCTCAACAGCTTCATTTAACCTGCCAGGATGACAGAGATAGCAGTACCCATCTCAGAGTTTGCTGAATCAACAATCTGTATAAATCACTTAGCAAGGTGCCTGGCATACACTAAGCATTCCACAAATGAAAGGCTAGCCAGGGCCTAGAGGCAACGACCCTGTGGCAGAAGCTGCTTCTGAGGGGCCCAAAATCCCTGAGTCATGCATGAGTCACCATACGGTGAGCCTTGGGGTTCCCAAAGAGGAGGCCTGAGTCCAAATTAAGGGAATGAGCAAAGCATATTTATTCATCCATTTATTCACTCTACAATTGAAGCGAATGCCAATTACATTCCAGGCACTGTGCTCAGCCTAGAAATATAGCAATAATCACAATGCTACGCCAGCAGCAGGGGTCACCTGGATGTCAGGGTGCAGGGAGGCATCACTAGGACTCATTTAGGGCTGCAGACCCAGGCCACCAGACTGACATGTAAGGCCAAGCGCTAGTTCCAGTTAAGGGAGCAGAGTCTGCAAGACGATTTCATTCCAATTCAGACAAAGCCTGCAGCTGGGAGGAAATGTTCTGCCCAGGCAGAATGAATTCAGTGCTAAGGCCTGCAGGTGGAGGCCTCCTGGGGCCAGATGAGAGGAAGCAGAGGCAGGGGTAAGGTATAAGGTCAAGGTGAAGGCAGGGAGTTAGGGACAAGGTGCAGGGTCAGGAGTAGGGTGCAGGATCGGGGTAAGGTGAAAGCTCTGGTTGAACACTAAAGAGTAAGAAGAAAAAGGCAATGAAAGGAATCCTTCATGGATGAAAAACGCATTGAAACATACCCTCCTTCCCAGCTCCAGACCTTGGCCTTGAACACAGCTATGTCCTTGAACCAGCAGGATGCATGGGTCAAAAGCACTGAAAGCTGCCTCTGCCCCTCTTTGACTGTGCTACCCTGCAACCCTCACCTCCCTCCCCGGGCCTCAAGGGATTGGGTCCAATGACCTTTGAGGTCCTTTCCTGCTCTGGCCTTCTAGGAGTGAAGGGAGAAAGAAGTGTGAAAATGCCAGCTGCCCAAGCAGCACTGTGTGTGTCCCTCTGGCCTTTTTGGCTATCAATACCTTTAAAATATATATGAAAAGAGACAAATGTGCTTGTCTCCTGCTGAGGCCGGGAACTGTGATGACAGGAGGCGCTGGACAGGCAGGGGGTGGTGAGAGACCTGAGGGTTCGGGGAGGGTTACGCTTTGCTTTCTGAGTTCCCCCAGGAACCAAGGAATGCAAACGGAACGCTCCCAGAGCAAACGGTGGCTGCTGGCTGAAGGATTTTGTTCAGATTTCCAGCGTCCTGAGCCCTGTCCTGTAGAGGTTGCATCTAATTCAACAGACTCAACTGCTATAGTGAGACACGGGTGGCCAGCACCGTGGAGGTTCCGAGGGGTGAGCCAGCAGGAGTTCCCAAGCTGGATCGTGAGTCAAAAGCAGGTGCATCCAATCTATCAAGTCCTCCCTAGAAAAGCCCTTGGCATTTAGATGGTGGCCAAGGTAGGATTTTGACTTCTACTAGGAAGAAATAAGGGCTGTATACCTACAGCCTGCCAACTGCGTTACGGTTGGCCTAGGCAGTAAATTAAAATCATGTAGTGCAGTGGCTCTCAAGGTGTGGTCCACAGACCAGCAGTATCAGCATCGGTGTCACCTAGAAACTTGTTAGAAATGCAAATTCTTGAGCCTATTACAAGATGTTTAGCGACTACTGCTTTCAGCTTGGCCTGCTTGGTGCACGTCACCACTCAGCTGGAGCCCAGAGGGCATCTGATTTTTCCAACCCTTAGCAGAGAAGGTAGTTCTATCCTCAGCAAAACTTCTTGGCAGTTTCCTGATACCACAGCCTCTCTGCACCATCTGCTCATAAAGGCTCCTCATTATTTCTAGAATAAAGTCCCAACTTTCTTGACCTGAAAGCCAAGTCTCTTCTAGACTTTCCAGACCCAGCCAACATTTGCACTCTTAGCTCTGTCCCCTATACCGACGGTTCTCAACTGGAGACACCTTGGCTACCCAGGAGACATGCAGTGAGTCTAGAATTGTATTTGGTTATCACAACTTGGGGGCTACAGGGGTGCTACTGGCATCTGGTGGGTAGAGGCCAGGGATACTGTCAGACACCCTGGAGTGCACAGGAGAGCACCCCCACGACAAGGAACTATGTTGCCCAAAATGTTGAGAACCCTGCCCTACACTCTCCCCGGCTGCCAAACTCTTCCGTTCATTATTCCAAATGTGTGGTCCCTCGACTTACACCCTTGACCTCCTGGGATGCCTCCGGGCCACCACCCCTCACTGAGTCCTCCTGCAAACCCCACTCCTGCTGTCAGGCTTTCCTGACCAGTCTGGATCGCAGTAAGTCCCTGCTGAAAACCTACTCAAAAATTAGCCAGGGAAAGACCCTGTGTCGTGCCTGTGGTCTCCCCATCCCATTGAGACCATAGAGGGCCCACTGCCTTGTTCCCTCTATGCCTGAACACAGTAAGTACCAGATATGTGCTGGATGACGGGTGGCCAGGCAAAAAGGAAGGGAGTTGGCTAGCAGGATGATCACCTCTTCCTAAAACTCCCACTTCAAGAACACCATACTCCAAGAAGCCTCCCCCAAATAGATCTTGAACTGGGGTACTGAGAAACCAGAGGGCCAGAAGCTATTTCACCTCTCCCTGGATTCTGGGTGGCCCCAGGAGCAGGCCAAGCCCAGCCATACACCAGCAGAGACAGGTGCTCTGGATATCTCTGTCTCGTGCCCCTCTGGCCGCCCACACACCTGCCCTCCTGAATTTGCAGCCCACCCCCAGTCAGTGTGCCACAGCTCACAGTCTGGGGTGATAAATTAAATTCATGAATACAGTTTGACAAATCCCGGCAGCCAAGTGACTGACAGCGGTTTTCATACTGAGCCCTGCAGAACTGGAATAATTACGCCATATCAGGATGGAATTAGAAAGATCTCTTAATAATGTGGGTAGTTGCTCCGGCAGTGGCATCCTTGTCCAACAAGTCCCTGCTCCTCCCACCCAATTCAAAAAGCAGCTCATCAGCCTTCCGGTGCCTGTGCCACCCCGCAGGCCGACTCAGCACCAGAGCTGACCGGTACCTGACCACATAGTCCAGCAGGCCTAAAATCCCACTGGCTGAGCCATGGCCAGGCTGGCCTTGCAAACAGAGTCTGGGATGAATGGGCTGGGCCCGAAAATCAATCCTAAACAGCTCCTGACTTGCTCCCCTCACAAGTTACTGGTCCAAACACCTTAACATGCCCATTCCTACCTAGAACTCCATTCTGGAGACATCATGATAATAACTACGTATGTCTACACTGTGCCAAGTAACTCACATATGCTATCTCATTAGATACCATTATCCCTATTTTGAGTGTCACAGATTTTAAGTAACTTTTCCCAGGTGACATATGCAATAAATGGCAGGGCTAAGATTCAAACCCTGAGCCATTTGATCCAAAGCTCACGGTCTCCTTTCCGTGTGACATTATAAGATTTTTTCCATGTCAAAGTGGCTCCAAGTTTCCCTCCAACCACGCACTCACACCGGCTGCGGTGTCTTCCCCAGGGGCCTCTCACCCCGATTGTCGATGTCGTTATATTAGGACTTCTTTACATTCCAATTCCCCTTATATCATCTCAGCCTGGCTTTATAAAACAACCCCATCATAAACATCAGCTTGATTACAAGCAGAGACTGCCGCCTCTAATAAATAAGCATGTGTAATGCATACAGAGAGAGAAAGAGACACCTCTATATTTTCAGTTTTGTAAAGACAAATCGCCTCGATTGTTTAATCAATAAAAATGCCTCTCTAACTCCTACTGTTATTACAAAGCAATTTCAGACAGAGCGAAGAAGCAGCATCACATCTGTATTCCTGTCAGGGCTGACAGGGTCTGATTAGGCCAATGGATGAGGCATCAGACCTGACGCCAGTCCACTGAAGGCCAGTATCTGGACCTCCCCTTACTACTATGCCTGGGGCAGCATGACCACAGGGCCTGATCCCAACCACACATCAGGAATGGAGAGGCTAAAGCAGGGAGAGGTTTCTCGGCACCCTGGGGCTTGATCGAATCAGGGATTACTAGGGACAAACACACTCTCCAGGTTGGAGGAAGGGCAGCCTTGCTGTGGGGCAGAGGGAAGGGAGACTACAAGAGGAGGACAAGGACAGTCACCCAAATGTCCCATTGTCACCTCTCACTTCCCATCCCTACAAGCACCGCTGAGTCCACACACTCGGCATCTGGCAGTGAACGAGAGGCCCTCGCTGATCTTCCTATCTCCTCTAATTCACACCAAGGCCCTGGTGATACACCTAAAACACACCTCTGAGGAAGGAAGCAATAGGCACTCCCTTACAGCAGGCTTTTCATTGATTCCCCAGTGTCTATGTGGGAAAGTCCAAACCGCTCTCCCTAAATGAAGGCCCTTCCTGAACTGGCCCTGCTTTCTCTTCCAGCCTCATCACCTGTCCTCCTCCCCCTGCACCTTTCCCCCAGCTGCTCCAAACTCTTTTCTGTTTCCTCAACACCCTACACTTCATGCCCCTAAACCTTTGCATATTCTGGTACTTCCCCTGAAAAACCACCCCCTAGATTATCTCTTGGTAAACTCCTATTCATCCTTCAAGACCCACTCACATGACCTCCCGTAAGGCTCTTCACTACTCCCCCATGTACTCCACCCAGAGCTCCTGCTTCAGCTACAGCTCCATGGCTGTATTCAACACATGTCCAAGCGTCAGCTCAAACACCTGTCTCTGTGTGTCAATGCTTTGCAAAATGCATATCTCCAGCTCTTACCTCTGTCCTGAACTCCAGACTCATATGTCCAGCTGTCTCCTGGGCACTATTATGCCTCATGGGCATCTCTAAAACACAACTGTGAATTCCCAACTGCTAAAAGTGCTTCTCCCCAAGACTCTCCCATCTTAGAAATGGCACCCTGACCCAATCAGTTTCTCAAGCCAAAACTCAGTCACCATTAGTTCCTCCCCCTCCTTCATGTTCCACATCCAAAATCACATCCTGTCAATCCTATCTCAAAAACAGATTTACAGGCCGGGCGCGGTGGCTCAAGCCTGTAATCCCAGCACTTTGGGAGGCCGAGGCGGGCGGATCACGAGGTCAGGAGATCGAGACCATCCTGGCTAACATGGTGAAACCCCGTCTCTACTAAAAATACAAAAAACTAGCCGGGCGTGGTGGCGGGCGCCTGTAGTCCCAGCTACTCGGAGGCTGAGGCAGGAGAATGGCCTGAACCTGGGAGGCGGAGCTTGCAGTGAGCCGAGATCGCACCACTGCACTCCAGCCTGGGTGACACGGCGCGAGACTCCGTCTCAAAAAAAAAAACAAAAAAAAAAACAAAAAAAAAACAGATTTACAGGAAGGACAGACTTTTCAACAAATGGTGCTAAAATGATTGGATACCCATTTGCAGAAAAAAAAAGAACCTTAATCCATACTTCTCACCATATGCAAAAATAACTCAAACTAGATCAGAGTAGAAGAAAACACTTGTGATCTTGGATTAGGCAATACTCAGATACAATCCCCAAAGTACAATCTATAAAAGAAAAAATAATAAATTAGACTTTATCAAAATTAACTACTGCTCTTCGAAAGGCACAATTAAGGGAATTGAAAGGGCAGGGCACAGTAGCTCACACCTGTAATCCCAGCTAATCAGGAGGCTAAGGCACCAGAATTGCTTGAACTAGGAGGTAGAGGTTGCAGTGAGCTGAGATAGGGCCACTGCATCCTGGCCTAGGCTACAGAGTAAGACTCTGTCTCACCAAAAAAAAAAAAAAAAAGAGAAAGAGAGAGAGAGAATGAAAATAACTCAAAAGAATTTAAAGCATGGTCTCAAAGAGATATGTGTATACCCATGATCACAGCACCGTTACTCACAAATTGTGGAACAAATTGTGGAAGCAACCCACGGGTCCATTGACAGATGCATGGATAAACGAACTGGGGTATAAACATACAATGGAATATTATTCAACCTTAAAAAAGAAGGAAAGTCTTACTGAATCTATTCCAAAACATTGAAGAGGAGGGACTCCTCCCTAACTCATTCTATGAGGTCAGCATCATCCCGATACCAAAACCTGGCACAGACACAACAAAAAAAGACAATTTCAGGCCAATATCCTTGATAAACATATTAATAGGTGCAAAAATCCTCAACAAAATACTAGCAAACCAAATCCAGCAGCACATCAAAAAGCTAATCTACCATGATCAAGTGGGCTTTATCCCTGGGATGCAAGGTTGGTTCAAATCAATAAATGTAATTCACCACATAAACAGAACTAAAAACAAAAACCATATGATCATCTCAATAGATGCAGAAAAGGCTTTTCATAAAATTCAACATCCTTTCATGTTAAAAACCACCACAACAAACTATGCACTGAAGGAACACACCTCAAACTAATGAGCCACTAATACAGTTTGGATATTCGTCCTGCCCAAATCTCACTTGAAATGTAATCCCCAGTGTTGGAGGTGGAACCTAGTGGGATGGGACTGGATCATGAGGGTGGATCTCTTGTGGCTTGGTGCTGTCTTCACAATAGTGAGTGAGTTGTCACGAGATCTGGTCATTTAAAAGTGTATGGCACCTCCCCTTACCTCTCTGTCTCTATCTCACTCACTCCTACTTTCACCATGTAACATGCCTGCTCCCTCTTCAACTTCCACCATAATTGTAAGCTTCCTGAGGCCTCCCTAGAAGCTGAGCAGATACCAGCACCATACTTCCTGTAAAGCCTGCAGATCTGTGAGCCAATTAAACTTATTTTATTTATAAATTACCAGTCTCGTGTATTTCTTTATAGCAATGCAAGAATGGCCTAATACAGTCATCTATGACAAAACCACAGGCAACATAATACTGAATGAAGCAAAAAGCTGGAAGCATTCCCCTGGAGTACTGGAACAAGACAAGGATGTCTACCCTCACCACTCCTATTAACATAGTTCTAGAGGTCCTAGCCAGAGCAATCAGACAAGAGAAAGGATCCCCATGGTCTCTGCTCAAAAACTCCTAGAGCTGTTAAACAACTTCAGCAAAGTTTCAGGATACAAAATCAATGTACAAAATCAGTAGCATTTCTATACACCAACAACGTCCAAGCTGAAAGCCAAATCAAGAACACGATTCCATTCACAGTAGCCACAAAAAGAATAAAATACCTAGGAATGCAGCTAACCAGGGAGGTGAAAGATCCTTACAACAAGAATTACAAAACACTGCTGAAAGATATCAGAGATGACACAAACAAATGGAAAAACATTCCATGTTCATGAATAGAAAGACTCAATATTATTAAAATGGCCACACTGCCCAAAGCAATCTACAGATTCAACGCTATTCCTATCAAACTACCAATGACATTCTTCACAGAACTAGGAAAAACTATTTTAAAATTCATATGCAACCAAAAAAGTGTTTGAAAAGCCAAAGCAATCCTAAGCAAAAAGAACAAAGCTGGAGGCATTATGTTACCCTACTTCAAACTACACTACATGGTTACAGTAACCAAAACAGCATGGTACTGGTACATAAAACAGAAACATAGACAAATGGAACAGAATAGAGAGCCCAGAAATAAAGCCACACACCTACAACCATATGACCTTCAACAAAGTAGACAGAAACAAGCAATGGAGAAAGGGTTCCCTATTCAGTAAATGGTACTCAATAACTGGCTAGCCATATGAACAAAATTGAAACTGGACCTCATCCTTACACCAAATACGAAAATCAACTCAAGATGGTTTAAGGACTTAAATGTAAAACCTAAAACTATAAAAACCCTGGAAAATAACCTAGGAAATACCATTCTGGACATAGACATTGGCAAAGGTTTCACGATGGAGACACCAAAAGCAACTCCAACAGAAACAAAAATTGATAAATGGAAACTAATTAAACTAAAGAGCTTCTGCACAGCAAAAGACACTATCAACAGACAACCTATAAAAGGGAAGAAAATATTTGCAAACTATGTATCCAACAAAGGTCTAATATCCAGAATCTATAAGGAACTTAAATTAACAAGCAAAAACCAAACAACCTCATTGAAAAGTGGGCAAAGGGGCTGGGCGCGGTGGCTCACGCCTGTAATCCCAACACTTTGGGAGGCCGAGACGGGCGGATCACGAGGTCAAGAGATAGAGACCATCCTGGCTAACACAGTGAAACCCCGTCTCTACTAAAAATAGAAAAATTAGCCGGGCGTGGTAGCGGGTGCCTATAGTCCCAGCTACGCGGGAGGCTGAGGCAGGAGAATGGCGTGAATCCGGGAGGCAGAGCTTGCAGTGAGTGAAGATTGCGCCACTGTACTCCAGCCTGGGCGACAGAGTGAGACTCCGCCTCAAAAAAAAAAAAAAAAGTGGGCAAAGGACATGAACAGACACTTTTCAAAAGAAGACATATACATGTACAACAAGCATGAAAAAATGTTCAACATCACCAATCATTAGAGAAATGCAAATCAAAACGGCAAGGCGATATCATCTCACACCAGTCTGAATGGCCGTTAAAAAGTAAAAAAATAACAGAT
This sequence comes from Papio anubis, assembly GCF_008728515.1. Classification (NCBI taxonomy): domain Eukaryota; kingdom Metazoa; phylum Chordata; class Mammalia; order Primates; family Cercopithecidae; genus Papio; species Papio anubis. Next base: position 13,970,133 of record NC_044987.1, read on the forward strand.
GCTGCTGAGGTTGCAGAGAAAAGAGAACACGTATACACTGCTGGTGGGAATGTAAATTAATTCAGCTATTGTGGAAACCAGTGTGGCAATTTCTCCAGGAACTCAGAAGTAACATTTGACCCAGCAATCCCACTACTGGGTATATACCCAAAGAAATAAAACTTTTTCTACCATAAAGACACATACATGCATGCTTATGTTCACTGCAGCACTATTCACAATAGCAGACACGGAATCAACCTAAATGCCCATCAATGGTAGACTGGATAAAGAAAATGTGGTACATATACACCATGGAATGCTATGCAGCCATAAAAAAAGAACAAGATAATGTCCTTTGCAGCAACATGGATGGAGCTGGAGGCCATTATTCTAAGCAAACTAATGCAGGAACAGAAAACCAAACACTGCATGTTCTAATAAGTGGGTGCTAATACACTACTAGTGGCAAAAACTGCAATTACTTTTGCACCAACCTAATAAATGCTGAATACACAAGGACACTAAGGAGGGAACAACAGACAGCAAAGCCTACTTGAGGGTGGGGGGTGGGAGGAAGGAGAAGACTGAAAAACTACCTATCAGGCACTATGCTTATGACCTCGGTGATGAAATAGTCTGACCACCAAACCCCCATGACATTCAATTTACCTATATAACAAACCTACACATGTACCCCTAAACCTAAAATACAAGTTTTATATATACACACATATATACATATGTATAATGTATATGTATATGTATACATATACATACTATTTAAGAAAAAAAGACAGACTGTTATTACTTCTCAGGCCTGGGTATCTGGATGGCCCTATAGATGCTCATGGTATAAGAAACTTCTACTAGGTTTTTCTCAAGTCTGCCTACAAACTATTCTTAGTGTTTAAAATCTTCTATTCAGGCCGGGTGCGGTGGCTCACGCCTGTAATCCCAGCACTTTGGGGGGCCGAGACAGGCAGATCATGATCAAGGCATCGATCTCCTGATCGAGACCATCCTGACTAACACGGTGAAACCGCATCTCTACTAAAAATACAAAAAAATTAGCCGGGCGCAGTGGCAGACACCTGTAGTCCCAGCTACTGGGGAGGCTGAGGCAGGAGAATGGCCTGAACCTGGGAGCTGGAGCTTGCAGTGAACCGAGATCTCACCACTGCACTCCAGCCTGGGCGACAGAGGGAGACTTCATCTCAAAAAAAAAAAAGAAAGAAAAGAAAAATCTTCCATTCACTGAAATAAAACCGTACATGATGAACTATTCAGAAAAAAAAGGAAGGAAATTCTGACACATGTTACAACATGAATGAACCTTGAGGACATTGTAACTGAAATAAGCCAGTCACAAAAAGGTAAATGCTACATGAGTCCACTTGCACGAGGCATCTAGAGTAGTCAAATTCGCAGAGACAGACAGAATGGTGTTCTCTAGGAACTGAGGGCAAGAGGGAATGAGGAGTTGTTATTTAAGGGGTACAGAGTTTCAGTTTTGCAAGATTGAAAGCGCTCTGGAGACTGACTGCACAACAATGTGATGGTACTTAACACTGCTCAACTGTACACTTAAAATGGCTGAGATAAGCAATTTTATGTTATGTGTATTTTACTACAATTAAAAACAAGAAACTACAAAATCTGGACCATCAAAATAAGAATCTCAAAGAGGCTGTCTTCTGAAACCGTTCTCCAAATGACAATAAAGGAAGTGTCTGTGATCAAGGAATTATGTATGTTTTAATCCTTGTTCTATTTTCATAAGTATACTTAGTCTTGTAATCTAAAGGAGAGAGAGAGAATGAAAAGACGAGCCACAGACTGGGAGAAACGATTTGCAAATCTCACATCTGACAAAGGACTTGTATCTGGAATATATAAAGAACTCTCAAAATGCAATAACAACAACCAATATAAAAATGTACGAAAGACTGAAAGATACTTCACCAAAAAAAGATATAGGGTTGGCAAATAAACAGATGAAAAGACACATCTTAAGTTGTTAGGGAAATGCAAATTAAAACTACCATGTGATACAACCATATACCTCATAAAATGGAGAAACAAAATTTGTAAGATTTGTTTTAAGGACAATACTGGTGAGGATGCAGAGCAACTAGAATTCTCATGCATTGGTGATAGGAAGCCACCACAGAGATCAGGTGCGCAGCTTCTTAGGAAGTTAAACATACACTTACCATAGAATCCAGTATATCTCACATCTAAGTATTTACCCTAGAGAAATGAAAACTTAGGTTCACATCAAAGCCTGCACTCAAAACCGGGTGCAGTCACTCATGCCTGTAGTCCCAGCTACTGGGGAGGCTGAGGCAGGAGGATCACTACACCCTAGGAGGTAGAGGTTGCAGGGAGCTATGATCGTACCACTGCACTCCAGCCTGGATGACAGTGCAAAACCCTGTCTCTAAAAAAAAGAAAAGAGGCCAGGCATGGTGGCTCACACCCGTAATCCCAGCACTTTCGTAAGAACAGATCACTGAGGTCAGAAGTTTGAGACTGGCCTGGCCAACATAGAGGAACCTGTTTCTACTAAAAGTACAAAAATTAGCTGGGCATGGTGGTGTGCGCCTGTAATCCCAGCTAGTTAGAAGGCTGAAGCAGAAGAATCGCTTGAACCCAGGAGGTGGAGGTTGCAGTGAGCCAAGATCGTGCCACTGCATTCCAGCCTGGGCGACAGAGTTAGACTCTGTCTCAAAAAAATAAATAAATAAACAAATAAAGAAAAGAAAGGAAAAAAAAAAAACCGTTGTACTCAAATGTGTACAGCAGCCTTATTTGAAATTGTCAAAAACTGAAAACAATCCAAACGTCCTTCAACGGGTAAATGAATAAACAAACTGGCATTTCTGCACAATGGAATACTATCCAGCAATAAAAAGGAATGAACTACTCACATATGCAGCAACATGGATAAATCTCAAACACATTATGCCAAGTGAAAGAAGCCAGACTCAGAGAGCTATATACTATGTGATTCTATTTATATGACATTCTGAACACGATCAGCGGTTGCCAAGGGTGGGAGGTGGGGAGGGAGGGTGACTGCCGGGGGTGCGGGGGAATTTGAGGGGTGACGGAGATGTTCCATATCTTGATTGTGGTGGTGGTTACACAACTCAGGACTTTGTCAAAAGTCATGGAACTTTATGCTAAATGGGGAATTTTACTGTGCGTAAAAACCTGAAACTATACAGATCGGGACCTACCCACACATGTCTGTTGCCTCCAAGGCCATACTATGTCCAAGCCTCTGTCAGTTCTCACCCAGCCTACAGCTACTCATGGCTTAACTCTTCCTCTCCTATGATTTATCCTTTATAAGCTGTCAAAATAACTTTTTCAAATATAAATCAGACTGTCACTCGCCTGCTTAAACTCCTCCAAAGTCATCTTATTTTAGAATAAAATCCAAATTCCTTCCCTGGCGCACAAGGCCAGCATGGCTCTGTGACCTCCTGTCATTCCACACCCCTGTGTCCACCCTGGCCATCTGTCCATTCTCTCGAAGACACTCAGCCTGTCCCCACCTTGCTACCGCCTTGTTCCCCTTGCCTGGAAGGCTCTGCCCTGAACTCCGTGTGGTTGGCTCCTTCTGAAAGGGGCTGACATAAGTGTGACCTCCTCAGTTCACCCTACAAAGCACCTGCCCCCATCACTCCGCACCCCCATGCCTCATCCATCCAAAAAAAAAGGGGGGGAGGGTTATTTTGTCGTGTGCAGTCACTTCCCGATCATCCTTGTTTACAGCTGGCTGTCCCCACTCCACCATCACACAGCCTTGTTCACAGCTGGATCCTCAGTGCTGGGACAGGGCCTGGCATACAGTGCACGCTCAATAAACACCACTTGAGCTGGGCTGTCATATTCAGGTAGAAGCACGCCTCCGAGCCTTCCTGGGCACTCACAGAGGGACACGGTATCGCTTCCACATGGCAGAAGCACGGCCCTGTCTGCAGGAACTCCTGCCTCACTCCCACTACTTAACCCGCAATTTCTGACAGCTGGTTAGCAGCAGAGTCGGGGCTCAAACCCAGCCACCCATGGGGCTGGGGACAGTTGTAACCCTCCCTACCTCCCTCTCTGAGTATATGTGGAGATGAGCCAAGTGAGGAAGCGGGATGACATAGCAGGGTGATACCAGAAACCAGGGACCAGGCGGGGGCATTGGCCGGGATGGGAGACCACTGGCCAGCTGGGCCCAACCCTCAGCTCTGCCTGACCCCAGCTCCCAAGGCCGAGGGGCAGAGGCTGAGTGGCTGTTGGGATTCGGAATCCAATTCCACCAAGTTGTACTGAGTGTATCCCCCACTATGGGAGGGAGGAAAGGTGGAACACAAACTTACTGGATGCCCTGTATGTCCCAGAAGCTTCAGCTGTGTTGCCTGTAAGGTTGGCAATGGTATCCTCATTTTTATGGGACCTCACAGTGGTCATGCATGTTGTGTGTGGCAGAACCTCTTGGTGTCCACGTCCATGGCTATTTCCCTTGCACATCTAGGGGCAGCTCTAAACTCCGGCTTCTTGGGCAGCACTGAATCAGCATCTCAGCCCAAGGGCCCCAGAGGATCCCACTGCTATTGTAACTTCTCACCTCCTCTTTCCTCTCTCTGGGCTGTGCCCACATCTATCCCTCCATGTTCTCATTTCCTGTCACCTGTGGCTAAAGACACACAGCTGAGATCAACTTCAACCAAACAGCCCAGCCCCAGAGAAGGCAACAGGTGCCCTTCTACTTCCCTGCCCTCTGGTCTTGTTTCTCTCCTCCTCCCTGTTGCTGCCTCATCTCCCTGCCTTTGTCTCTATGTCTCTGTCTCATGCATGCACACACAGGCACACACACATACACAATTGCCACTACCCCTTTTCCAACTCACTTCCTTCAACTGTCCAACTCACTCTACAGAAAGGAAAGGACCCTGCCAGACCAAGGCTCTGAGAAGCCACTACAGGGGATGGAGGAAAGGAAGTCTGGGCTGTGGCTATGGTCCTGGGGCTGAGCTGAGAAATCCAAGCACTGCAAGGGCTTGTGGCTGCATAGACCCTGCTCCAATACCACCCTCCTCACTAAGCCCTCAGCCAGCTAAACACACACCTGCCCTTGCCACCAGCAGGGAGGGGCTCTGTCCAGCCGATACTCTGGGCCAACTCAGCAGCTGCCCAGTGGTGTAGTTGGGGAGGACTAAAGACGGGAGGGCAGGGACTGGCATAATTTCATATCTGGCCTTTCCCAACGACAGGCAAAATGACTCTGTGGTCCCCTGGCTCTCTAAATTAGCTGCATTTTATAATCCCTCTGCCTGGCATGAAATGTCCCATTAAATCTTAACGATCTGCCTTCCAAGAAACTCCCCAGCCCCTTTGGCCCCTGGAGGACACCTAGCCCTGGAAGATCAGGGTAAGAGGCTGGTGGAGAAAAGGAAAAGATGAACCCCCCGAGGTGTCTGGAATGGGCTCCCATCCGTCTTTTATTGGGCAACTGCCTTCAGAACCAGAAGAAGCCCCTTCTAACCCAAGAGATCTCCATCATCCCACTCTTCCCATAGGACTTCTGCCCTCCACACACCCCTCTCAGGCCACAGTCCACTCACCCCCTCAGAAACCCACCTGGCTCTCCTCCACCCCAGGCTCCACATATGTCTCTAGACCACAGCAACTCCACAGGAGGCAAGTTTAGGACGGCACCGTGCCTGCCCTGCCCTCCACACATGCACCGAGGTGAGGACAGAATCTTTCCTTGAAAGAAACATGCCATATGACCTTCAGGATTATTCAAATATTAACCACCCGGATAAACAGTTTCTCTTATGTTCTCATTATCACCTCTCTTGCTGAAGCCAGCTAAAGTGCAATATTTCTCTTTTATATCCAGAGGAGAAGATGCTTCTGGTGACTCCTGGGGAGAGGGGAAAGATGATAAGAAAGTGAAGGAGAGGGCAAGTTTAGGAGAACAGGGAGCTGAGTCCTTCCAGCTCCCCACCCCAACTTGGGCAGGAGCTAAGGCAAGACCTTGACCAGAAGGCAGGAGGTCACCCAGAATCAAACAACAGCCGGCTGTGTCCCGGGCCCAGCACAGGCTGCTGGTCATAGAGGCCTTGGGAACACAGGCTCCACTATGGTGACCCATCCAGCTCCCAGAGCTCCTAGCATGACTGAGGCCTTGTTACCTCTCGGGCCCTCTCTGAGGGCACTGCCACCTGCCCCTGTCTAGGGTGGCTGTGCCCACGACCATCAGAGGTGTAAGCAGAGCTCTTCATCGACACTGTGTTAAACCCCACACATTCTTGGCTGAGCCATTTCCTTCCTGTCTTTATTCTCTCTCATTCCACCTTACCTCCGGGCTCCACCTGCCCAGGTCATAGAAGGCTAAGCGCAGGTGTGTGGATCCCTCTCTGCTTCTCCCATCACCCCTAGCCAGCAAAGGTCCCACCAGTCAAGAGCAGCTGTACTCTTCTCCAAGCCCAGGAGGGGAACAGAAATGGGTAGTCTGCCTGAAGTCTAGCCTCACCTGGCAGAGAAGACAAACCTATCACCTACTTTCATGTTTGCAACCATTTTTAAAGTTATCATTGTGGATTCTTAAGATGTCAACTATAAGGAATCCTATTGTCCTCCTAACTAATTCAGCAATCTCCCTGAAATAATAGGAGTTGTAATTGTAATTCCAAACTCACCCCTCGACCACTGGAATCAACTAATTAAACAACAATCAGCCAGCAACGGGCTTTCATGGGGAAGATGGACTATTCCTTTTTATAGCTGCAATTAGGCGACACATTCAATAATCAGAATGAAATACAAATTTACCCAGGAGCCCAGTAAATTATGGCCACTCACACTTTGTTTTCCTATGGTTGCCTCCCAGAAAATAAAAGGGGCTGCATCTTCCAGCTGCATGCAGCAGGATGCTGTCTGGATGGCATTTTTTTTTTTTTTTTTTTTTTTCAGAGACAGGATCTTGCTCTGTTACCTAGGAATTTAGTGGTATGATCATAACTCACTGCAGCCTCGCACTCCTGGGCTCAAGTGATCCTCCTACCTCGGTGTCCCAAAGCACTGGGATTACAGGCACATGCTACCACGCCTGGCCTTGGATCACCCTCAAGCGCTCCTCGGGGTCCCTCCCCAACACCGGGGGGCTTTCTGCTGCTTGGTTAATAAGCACAAGGAGAAGGCAGGAGGGGGCCACCAACATCTGTAGGAATGCCCAGCAGGAAGTCAGAGTGACCTGTGGTTTCTGGAGGGAGAATGGGGCAAGAGCAGGAATCAGGTCTACACTTGTGCTCGGGTAGGTGTGGGAGGCACATGCCCCAAATCCACACACACACCCCAAACCCACACCCACACCCTCAGGAGCACACCCCATTCAGCGGTGGCCAGCACCTGCCTAGATGCACAGTGGAAAGAAAGCTCTTTGTATTTCTTGCAAAATGTTCTGAGGGGTGGAGGAAGCCTGGAAGATAGATGGTGAGAGGACCCGTGAGCCAGAGGGAAGAAACGATGCAGACAAGTTCCGTGAGAAGTCACTGAATAAGGTGTTAAAATTAAATTAGGTAAAAGGCTGGGCAGGAAGAGGGCAGGGAGGCCTGAGATGATAAATGGAAAGATAGTAGCACCAAGGTACCGTAAGCCCGTCACAGACTGAGCTAAGCGGAAAACGTGTGCTCTTCAGAATTTGCCAAAATGCTCATGTCCTCAAAGGGAGGGTGCGAAGGATCCCAGCATGAACGTGCATAACCGAATCACCTCCACCGGTCCACCTCAGGCATGGTGGCCACAACGGGGTCCTCTGGAGCTGAGAAGCCTGCTGAGCAGGGAGCCCATTCTTCTCTTCTCAGAACTCTTAGAAGGCTGCGCAGGATGCATTCTCAACGCATGACCCAGCTTTAGGAGAAATCCAAGTGAAGGGAGTCCTTTGCAGAAGACATCTCCAGATCCCATGTCCTCAATGTTAGACATTCCTTGAGGTCAGGGCTCCCTTTCCTGTCACTCAGTGTAGACTCAGGCACACAGCAGGTGCTAAATGAATTCTTATTAAAGAGATGCCTGGTTCTGGGACACCTCTCGGCTTGGTGGGCACTGCAGGGAGACACAGAGGAAAGCGCCTCCCCTCCCCACAGACTCCCCACAGATGGAGTGTTTCTGTAGACACCAAGTGAAGCTCTAAGAATTGGTTCATTCCTTCATTCAAACACATTTATTGAGCATCTACTCCATACCACCTAAGTGCCTGGCACCATGGGTTCAATAGTGAGCAAGACAGGTGTAGCCCCCGCCCTTACAGAGCAGGGAAGAGACACAAATCATCAAAAGCCAGGAAGTATCAAAAATGCAGTGTTATGGAGGTAGGGGATGTTGGCCTGAAGAATGAAGGAGAGTGAGCCAGGTGCTTCCATGTCCTCATGTGTAAAAAGGAAGTAACAGTGCCCGTCTCATAGGACTGCTGGGAAAATTAAAGAGACCATATACATAAGGTGTCACCACAGCCCCTGGTACTGCGACTTGTTTGCTATTTTGGCTATTATTGTTATGATCATCCCTCCACCATTCCCTCTTTGGGAGAAGACCTAAAACCAAGGAGGACCATCCAGCCCAGCGATGTGATCGTGGATGGCTGCTCCCGGCACAGTCCCCTGTACATTCAGCATAATCACACAGCACAACCACTGCTCAATTCAACCAGCATGACAGAGCCCCACCGCGCAACTGGAACGTGGGAGGAGGTGTGTGACTTGCTCTTAAGAAGCTCATGGATAAGGCTGGAGGGAGACACACAACAAATGCTACCTTTCATAGCGTGCACTCTATCCGAGTCACTGGTGTCGGTCTCAGGGGAGAGAGGACTGATTGGTCAGGAGATGCTCTCAGGACTCTAAGGCCCTCCTGGGGTCACAGTCCCAAGCCTGGAGTCAGCCAGATGAATCAGCAGGAGCCCGAAGGCCCTGCCATCAGCCTTGCTGCAGCCAGGCTCTGTGTGGGCCTCTGGGATGTAGAAGGACCCAAGGAGAGCCTGGGTTGGCTGTAAGTCCAGGCCACCTCCAGAAGAGCTGGGAGAGGGTCCCTGAGCCCCAAATCCTGGAGCTCTGTGCCCAACTGGCTCGAGTCAGGCCCATCCACACACTGTCTATGCAAGCCAGGACCAGCACCTGCTGATTCCCAGTCCAGGCCACACCCCACTGCTCTCTCTGGTCCTAGTTTACCCCATGTGTCTTGCCAGCCCTTGTCTACCTGCTCAGTGACCGTTCTGAGTCCCAAGTGCTCTAACTCTGTCTCTCCATCCCCTGTGTACCTCTTTCTCCCACCCAGTGAGACGAATTTGAGCTGGACCTCCAGGGATCCACAAGCCAGAGCAAAGGACAGCTGAGGCCAAGGGTCCGCAGCAGTGGTGGGGGTGGTCGCAGGTTGGGAGTGGGTATATGGGGCCATGACTAATTGACTGACTCCTCGTTATGGACACAGCTTCCCCTCAACAGCCGCGTGCCAAGGTCTTTTTCATCATGGCTCAGCTCTTGGCAGCTGTGAAGAGTCTGATTAAACATCTTTAGCATCACGTTCAAGGAGAAATTCTCACACAGGCGACGAAAGATTTATACCCTGATGACAATGGCAGCATTAACTTTATTGATCAAGCACCACCATCATCAACAACAAACATTTATGGGACTCACTCTAAGCAGACCACTTGTCCTTCAACCCAAGCAGTGAAACACCCAGGACACCACACCAAGCTGCCCAAACCAGCCTGGCTCATGGCCTCAAGGCAACTACAATCCACAAGAGAACACTTTGCTTTAAATACATTCTAAAAACTTCAAATTAAAAGACACTGTTATTTCGTAACACCGGGGCCTAGAACTGTATTAGATCAATAAAAGACTACTGAATGAACGAATGAGTGAATGAATGAATGAATGAATGAGTGAATGCAGTATGGTTACCTCTCAACGGCTTTGCGCCCAATGGTCTAATTTAGAGATTACCAACGCCTCTGGCTTTCCAATCTTCTTGCACAATATTTAATGGCCTTAGTTGGGTCATTTCATTACTAATTTGTTCCTCAATCAGAAGAAGAAGGGAACAGCGGAAATGAAAAGGGGAAAGATACAAATCCATCAGTGCTGTTCCCTTTAGCAGTTCTGGGAGAGAGTTTAGTGGGTAAGAGAGATTGAAGCTAATGGCTAAAGCAGGGCTTGGGAATTATCTGTGGATTTTATTTATGCATGACTTCTGGCATGAATTGCCATTTTGCTCCCACTCTGCCTGGAAAACTTCCCAAGAAAGGCAATGCTTTAGGAGGTGATGACTGTAAAGACGGGAGGGAGAGAAAGAGCCCAGACAGGAGGAGGCAGCCTCCTTAAAGCAGGCCAGGCAAATCCTCCCAAAGATAGCCTACGAAGTAGACAGGCGCGCCCTCTTTCCACTCCCCACCTCGACACGCTCACGTTCCAAGGGACTTCAGGTGAGTTCCCACCTGATCTTCTCCCCAAAGCTTTACTCCCTGATCTGCCCGATTCAGATGGAGATTTTTCTGGACAAGGGCTATCAGGCATGTTAGAGTGGGGATGTGTTATGGACTGAACGTTTGTGTCACCCCCTCAAAATTCTGGTGTTGAAGTATTAAGGGATGGAGGCTTTGGGATATGATTAGGTCAGGAGGGTGGAGTCCTTACGAAGGAGACTCGTGCCCCTTCAAAGAAGAGACACAGAACTTGCTCTTGCTCTCTCTGCTCTCCGCCATGTGAGAAGATGACAGGAAGATGGCCATCTGCAATCCAGGAAGGGGGCCTTCTTCAGACCCTGGATCTGCCAGCACCTTGATCGTGGACTTCCCTGCCTCCAGAATGGTGAGAAATCTATGTTGTTCAAGCCACCCAGTCTACGGTAGGATGATGTGTTACAGCAGCTCCAGCTGACATAGACAGGATGCCTCTGGTGACTTCCTGCCAATCAAAGGACCAGGAGCAGGGCTGTGCCACAGTGATGGCCTCAGTCCTCATGTTCCCCAACATGTTCCCCACCACCAAGTAGGTCGTTCACCCAGGAAAGTTTAAAGAACCCAGGTCACCTCACAGACCTGGGACTTCTGTCCTGGCAACCCAGGTCCTAGACATAGCCTAGGCAAAGGTGCAGGCTGTCAGAGAGACAGACATCCACGATGGGGGCTGGCAAGAGAGGACGAAGAGGAGACATGAGGAGGGTGGGCCAGGCCAGGTGGATGAGGGGTGGTGAGAGCCAGGGGAGGGTGCGGCTCCTGGGCCCCCACAGGAGGAGGAGTTAGAATCATAGCTTGAGGGAGGAGGAACACCTGAGGTAAACCAGCAGACCTGGGTTTGAGTCATAATTCTGCCACTTACTAGTGTGGCATGCAGGAGGGTCCTGCCACCAATCAGCTTTCCTAAAAAATCAAAATCTTCCAGCAAGATAAGGGACTAACCTAAGCGAAAGGAACATGTGGGCTACCGAAAACAGGAGATCCAGCCCAGGGGAAAAGAGACCGCTGTGCACAGGTGTGGAAGGCAACCAGCCAGACTGCAGGGCGTGCAGCGGCATGCAGAGGACAGTCATCACCACGTCCTCAGCTGCTGCACAGCTTTTCAATCTGAGAAAACTCCTGGAGAGCACGCTCCATCAAAACAATGGAGTAAACCAAGAAAGAAGAAGATGCAAGGTCTCGGAAACAGGGAATGTACATCAGGGAAAGGCAAAAGGAGTCCAGGGAGGAGGGCGGAAGAGGGAAGTCCCAGGAAAGCAGCCAGGCACCAGGCCGAGAAGGCAAGCAGTCCATACATAAGAACAGAAGCGTCCAGGAGTGAAGGCTCCAAGACACAGGGGCTGACTGATCACCTGGAGAGAGTGACCTTGTGGAAAATCATTGAGGGGCTCTTGGTAAGTACAAAGAAAACTAAGCAAATGATATAAGGCAGTTACCAACTTCAGAACAAAATGAGAGGTAAGGAAACAACTGTTACACAATAATTGTAAATAATATTCACATAGATATAATGTAAATTCTGAATATTCATTTAACTAAAGTTTAAATACTACATATGGGTGAAGGTAAGTGTCAGACGGGATGGTAGTATAAGAAACTAAATCCTCATGACCATAAATAGATAATTGACTCACATTACTCACACCTGTAATCCTAGCACTTTGGCAGGCCAAGGTGGTAGGATCACTTGAGCCCAGGAGTTCGAGACCGGCCTGGACAACATAGCAAGACCTGTCTCTACAAGTAATAACAAAAAAATAGCCAGGTGTGATGGTGCACCTGTAGTCCCAGCTACTCGGGATACTGAGGCGCGGTGATCCCTTGAGCCCAGGAGTTTGAGCCTACAGTGAACCGTGATTGTGTCACTGGTCACTGCACTCCAGCCTGGGTGACAGAGTGAGCCACCCTCTCAAAAAGCAAAAACAGAAAGTTAACTAATAATGTCTACAATCGATACATTAAAATATAGCAATGCACACATATTTACAACTAGAGAGATATGGAAATCTCAGAAAAAAGCAGCTAAACAGTTGAAAGCCATTATTTCAAAAAAAGGGAGGCTGGGGGACAGGACGGTTGGGACAGAGAAATAGTGAATATGGTTATAAGCCTTTTAAAATACGATTTGACTTACAAACTAGGAGTAATTATCACAACAGCTTTTTAAAATCCCCAACCCCTGATCCTCTGTGGTTGGCAGTAGAGCGAGGTTCCCCACATGAGAAAAGCTGCAGCCTTTTCAACCTTGATCCCCGCCGCCTAAGCTTCATCTTGCCCTGGCGGTCTCTCACTTTTCACTGTTGCCACCAACAGGATGGGCTCCCAGGGCAGCCAATACCATTTTCATGTAACTCTGCTATGGAGAGTTCTATGTAACTCCTTTGCTATGGAAATGGGTCCTGGTCTTAATTCCAAGAAGCACAACTAATGAGACTAGAATGATTAAATAAGACTTTCGAACAGCCTGGAAATACAAATGGGAAAGGAACAAGAGGCATACGCATCTAGCAGATGTGGCCTTTGGGAATATGGGAGATGAGACCCTCCCTCAGGTCCCAGTTCACCCCACCTAGCTCCCCACCCACCACATAGGGGCCACCACTGTTCCCTACACCCAGCTTCCTCCAAGTCTGTATTCGCAAGAGCAGAGCCCAGAGTTTCTCCTCTGCCACTGTGGAGTCCCTCTTGCCACTCCTGTTCCCTGGCTAATGACCCTACTGTTATCCCCAAACTGACTCTATGCATCACTACTCTTTAGGGAAGCTACTCTTCCCTCTCTCAAATTATAATTCAACAACAACAACAACAATCCCTGACATTCACAAAGGAATACCCATACACAGAAATGGGGGCGTGAGAGAAGGGGAGCTTCTTAATTTTGGACAAAGCTGTAAACATCTTGAAGCCTCAGTTTTCTGACCTGTAAAATGAGGATGATAGTATCTGCTCCAGTCCAAGAGTAGTTATCAGGATCAAGTTAGATAATGGATGGAAGGCAGCTTTATAAACTAGAAAGTCCCTTATGAATGTGAATTATTAATATTATCATCATTGATAACAGCAATTTTCTAAATCAGCAGACCTTACAGAGATCCTTGAGTGGTGGGGACCAATGCACTGAAGTTCAAAGCCTCCATTGCGAGTAGCCCTTTCCCATATTAACCATGGGGCGGGGCGTGCCTGGTAGGTCTATTATCCAGCTTGCAGCACTGCCAGTTGCCCTGCCTGGAGCTGCAGACGCCCCGGGCATAGACCTTGGTGCCTCAAGCAAATGGCTCTAAACACCTGTGCCACTTCCCCTTCATAAAATCAAATCGCTCACTAATGCTCCTCGGTTCCTTTCATCCAAATGGCAACAGCCGTTGTTCTTATTGGATTGTAGATGAATCACTTGAAAAATATTTTGGGGCACATTAGAGAGGCAATAACATAAAAGTACCTGGAAAATGGTTCTGTTTTGTTTTCCACTTTGCAAACCCAAACTGGAGCCTGGGTTTGTATTACATATTTTTGTCTTCTTTTTTTAACACAAGGGTTTTGCTCATTTCCTCTCCATGCTGGGAAAAGGGACATGTTAATTACTGCTGGGTGGGGAGGGAACCCCTCTGAGGGTCTAACTCCATCTTTGGCAAGAAGGATTGCATGAGAGGAGAAGTGAGACTTAAATGTCAGCCTTCACATCTCCAAAGAGTGACTGGAGGCCCAGCACGGTGACTCACACCTGTACCCTCAGCACTTTGGGAGGCCGAGGTGGGAGGACTGCTTGAGCCTAGGAGTTCAAGACCAACCTGGGCAACAAAGAGTGATCCCATTTCTACCAAAAAATTAAAATTAGCTGGGTGTGCCCCAGCTGCTTGGGAGGCTGAGGTGAGAGGATCGCTCGAGCCTGGAAGGTCAAGGTTGCAGTGAGCCATGACCGCACCACTGCACTCCAGCCTGGGGAACAACAAAGCAAGATCGCGTCTCTAAAAAAATAACAACAAAAAACAAGCTGGGTGTGATGGCATGGCCTGGAGTCCCAGCTACTGAGGAGACTGAGGCAGGAGGATCACTTGAGCCCAGCAGTTCAAGGCAGCAGCACAGCACAACCTGTGAATAGCAACTACATTCCAGCTTGGCCAACACAGCAAGACCCTGTGTTGGGGGCAAAAAAAAAAAAAAAAAATTGGGAGGCCGAGGTGGGCAGAACACGAGGTCAGGAGATCAGGAGATCAAGACCATTCTGGCCAAGATGGTGAAACCCCATCTCTACTAAAATACAAAAGACAAAAATTAGCTGGGCATGATGGCACACACCTGCAGTCCCAGCTACTCGGGAGGCTGGAGCAGGGGAATCGCTTGAACCCGGGAGGTGGAGATTGCAGTGAGCCGAGATGGCGCCACTGCACTCTAGCCTGGCAACGGAGTGAGACTCCATCTCAAATAAAAAAAAAAAAAAAAAAAAAAAAAAAAAGTTGAGGTAAAAACAAGAAAACAATATTGTGATATGTCCCTAGAATCTCCTTCTTAGTTGATGTCAACCCATTAATTGCTCACCAGTAATGAAGCCACTTTATTGTACCACCCAGTCAGAAAGCTGAACCTCAAGACGAAAAAGGGTTTACAAGTTGTTGGAACAGTATGTGCCACATATGCTAAGCACCTTCTTTATTCCAAATCTGGAGGGTTCAAACCACATCATATGTTGGCTCAACTTAGTCCACAGATTAGCTGGCAATCACCTTAGTCTGTTTTAACACCAGCATGGGCTTATCCGACACCTGAGACCTTAGTCAGAAGGAATTGGAAGTCTGGCCTCCTTCCTCAGTCACTTCCTGGCTGGATGACCCTGGACCGGGTGCCTAATGTCTCTGGACTCCAGTAACTTCCTCTGAAAAGCAGAATAAAGAATATCTTGCCTAGATCAGAAGATCTCTGGAAATCCCTTACAGCTCAAGAGCCACAATTGCTCACTAAACGGCCTCAACAAATGAAGAATTTTTTGCCTTTTCATTTGTCAAATAAAATCTGAGGCCTAGGGTAATAGACAAAGAATAGGCTTTAAAGTGCAAAGTACAAATCCAGGCTGCCATTTACTGTATCTTGGACGTAAAACTTAACCTCTGCGGGCCTGGCTCAGATTTTTATCCTAGAAATAATGACGCCTACTTTCAACATGGCTCAAGGGGTAGGAAACAACATCATCTTTCCAGCCTAATACCAACGTCGCACCCCAAGCCCAGAATAACCACATGTGTCTCAAGCCTTTCTGCTAGATTTCCTGTCTTGCTTTTCACTCTCTATAGGAAAAGATGGTTTTGTCCATTCCCTGGCAACTAACGTGGTATTAGTTAAGTTTTCTCATGTGGCTAGGTATTACCTCTGAATTATAAGTGGAAGGACTGAGATGTAGAAAAGAGCCAGGGGGCAGGAGTAATTAGTGAGACAAAGCCTGCAGACAGACCCTGTATTTCTACTCCGGTCTCATTAACCGTGAGCGCTGCCCAGCGCTGGAGGCCCCCTTCTCCTACCCGTCCTTCCCTATTCGGCTGTGTTCTGTTGTACCTCATACAATATTGGATCTGTAAAACGCTTTATATTCCTTTAGCCAACGCAGGGAAGATTCGGAACAAGATTGGGTTATTACAAATTCAGGAGGCACTACACACACGGCTGTCATGTTTCAGTTACCCTTTCTCCCGGTTTAATAAAATTTACCACACTAATACAAAGCCATCTTTTATCGTTTTCCCTGCAGTTGTAACAACTTGTCCAGCGCCTTCCTGCTAATTAAAGGAGGAGGGAATGCAGCAGCTCATTGGAAAGTGGGCTTCTAGGGAGGCTGTCAATATATTTGCAGCCACTTAGCTCTGGTTCTTAGAGTCCTTCAACCGCCGGCTCCTCCATGATATGAGGCCTAATGAGGTCAGCAGCCGGTGGCGACATGGCAGGCAGTCCCGCGTGGCGGCGGCCAGGGCAGCTGGGCGCGCTGGCAGGAGAGCAGGCACAGCGCTCCCCACGGGCAGGATGACGCGGGCTCCGCAGCCCGTCCTCCCACGCGGCCCGGCATCACTGCCTCGGCCCTGACGTGCGTGCGACAGACTCACCGCAAACAGTCCCCAGCGGGAGCACGAGGCCGGGACGGGAGGGGGGCAGCTACACAGGACACCCCCCCGCCACAGCCGGCGGAGCAGATCGCCGGAAAAGGGAGGCGGCGGGCGAAAGGCAAGCGGGGAGCGGGGACAGGAGCTGTAAACAAAGAGCTGCCCTTGTGCGAAGTCCTGAGCCGGGTCCAATCAGCCCGCTTCCGGTGGCCCACGCGCTGCCCGCCGGCCCACGCGGGAGCCTCGAGGGGCGAGGCGGGAGCTGGGCGCAGTCCTTGCAACCAGCAGCCACCTCCGCGCGCTCCGCTGCAGTCCAGCTAATTACCTGCTGCGGCGGCGGCCGTGCCCTTTAGGGCGCATTAGCATTCCCGCCGCGGGCGCTGCCCTCGCGGCGTCGGCACCGAGGCCCGGCCACCTCCAGCCCCGAACGACTGCGGCTGCGGGAAGCTGGGTCGAGGGCGGCTACGGCACCCCAGGGAGAGACCGGGAGCTGCCCGGACCTCAGAGGGGGTGGGGTCCTCTCCGGGAGGCACCCGTCTCCTTCCTGGGTCCTAAGACCCTTCCCAGCCCTCCGCTCCGACCCCACTCCTCCCGAAACGTCGGGGAATCGAGAAAGGAGAGCCACGGGCAAGGCGGGGCGGGCGCCCCTGATTAGCATGCGGCGCCAGTCGCACGGGCCCGGATTCCCGAGCCCCCTCCCCGCGAGCGCACACTAATAAGTTTACAAATGGAAGCCGGTGGCGCCGCTTGCAATAAAAGGCAGAAGCTGCGCTCCGGCGCTTCAATGAGAGCATTTTCCCCCGTAACAAGGGGCTGGATTCAGCTGCCTGGTGCCGTCTGAGCGGGGCGAGTTGCCAGAGCAACCAAGGCCTAGCGCGCACGTGGGGAGAGGGAGCTGGCTGGGGCTCCAGCGCTAGCCGCCGCCTGCGCGCCCGGGCCCTTCCTCAGGCCAGCAGCCACTCCTCCGGGACACTGCCTCCCCCACCCCAACTTCCCCACTACACAAGCTGCCTCCCTACTCACCCGCTAGCCTTTCAAAGGCTCTCTGGCAGCTTGTGTTAAATTCATGAGACCCACCGGGAACACCTCCTCCGCGATGGGAAGATAATGTTTAGGCCTGGGGTGTCACTGGGGAGGGGGCCCAGACGGTGACTGTGCTCAGAGCAGGCCTGGAGGCACAACCGACCCCAGGTGTGGGAGGCGCCAGAAGTGGTGCAAACAAGTGAAAAAGCAGGTGGAGATTCCAGAGCTCTGGGTAGCTCAGGAGGTAGGCTTCTGAATGCCCTGGGGAAGAGTGGAGGGGAACTCAGAGCCTACTAACCCTGAGTGCCACATCTAACTTCCTGAGAGGAGGCTCCAAGGACGGAGCTCCAGAAGTTCCTGGGGTCTAGTAGCTGGGGGAAGACCAGCTGGACGATGAGCAAAGCACCCATCCATTCCACCTGTAACCCAGGGCCGGCCGCTGCTGCCTTCTCCCAGCCTTCGGCCTAGATTGGTTTTAAAAAAGCGAGTTCAAACGCTGAATTCGCTTTTGGTCTTCAGCTCGCAAAAGTTCACATTTTGCTCTAGAAAGTTAAGACCGCGGTCCACCCTGCTTCTTTCCCAGGGACGAAATACATAGGGATTGTTTCTCTCCTTTTACAAGCTTGTCATTGGGCACAGGGTTCTTCCAGGCCCCAGAAGTTGTTCTCTGGAGCCCAGAGAAGCTGGATCCCATAGTTCCTCTCCTGAAGCTAGGCTGAGGGCTGCCAGGCAGCCGCCTTCCAAATGGCCACATGCTAGTATCCTAGGAGATGCTACACCCAAACACAGTGCTTACCGGCTAAGCAATCCCTATCCCACACGGACAAAGAGGCTGATACTAGACACTGCGAGTATGTCTAATAGAGAAAGAGCCCACTTCCTCTGCAACTGACAAACGAAGGGAGCTCATTCCCAGGTTTTACCCAGGGAGACGGTGAAGTGGAAGGACACACTTCACCATCCCTGTTCTGGAAGCTGGACCAGCAGGGTGCCAGCCTGCATGACTGACATCTCGGCAGTCACATACATCCACAGCCCAGTGGACATCATGCTTCCGCCAGAAGGTCAAAATGGGGTCCCCCACTGCCACCAGGCAGCTGGACCCTGCATAAGAGGGCTGGCTGCCCGTTCTGATCCCCTGACCTGGCTCCTCCCTTTTCCACACATGACACCCCCCATGCCCAATCATCACTAAGTCCTGTGGGTTCTACCTTCTAGAAAGTCTCTCAAATTAGTCAAAGCTGCACACATTTCTCACCAACACTGCCCTACCACCACCAGAGGATCTCAACCTGTTCCCTTTTGTATAAATCTCCCCAGCCGTTTCCTGGCACCCTTAGCCTGGTATACAAGGCCCCCCATGACCTGATCACTGTCACGTCTCCAGCTTCTCTCCCCTTGCACCCTGGCTCCAGCCTGCTTGCCATGACCCAAACACAAGTCTTCACTTCTGTGTGTGCAAGCTCTTCCCCAGCCCCCACCAGCCTCACAATACCCTAACTCCCCTTCTTCCTCTGACTGGTTCTTATACATCCTTCCAGGCTCAGCTCAGGCATCACCTCCTCCAGGAAGCCCTCCCCAGCTCCCTGCCATCTATCCAAGACTGAGTTAGCCTCCCAAATATACTTTGCTTCTTCACTAGACTGTGAGCCTCTTAGGGGCAAGGCCTGGGTCCCTGTTGACTTTTTCACAAGGCCTTATTGGCAAATGATTAAAAGTCTCAGCTTTGGAGTTAGTCAAATGTCAGTTTGATTGTTAGCTCTTCCATCTGGGATGTCACATAATTTATCTGAATCACAGTTTCCTTATTAAAATGGATAACGGTAATATCTTAAGGCTGTTGGGCTTAGGTGAATCAATGTGTTTAAAGGACTTAGCACAGCGCCTGGCCCATGGTGAGCAGATTCTCCCTCCGCTTATTGTGTGTATTCCCTCAGTGTCAGCCCATCTGGCACATTCTAACAACTGCTTCCTAATTGTTGAGCTAATGAATGATGACAGGAAGAACACGACATCCTTCTGGGGCTCTTCACCACCCCCCTGGATATTCTTTGCTTTATTTGGCACCCTTTTCAAGTGGGCCACAAAGAAGTGTTGACCAAGTCACAGTCCCATCATCGGATGTGTAGAGTGCCGCAGTTGGGAGTCAGATCCCGATACATGACTGGAGGAGAAGGCAGGAAAAAGAAACAGCTAAGACTGAAGGTGGCTTAGAGCCTCTGGGTCATCTTGGGGTTTGGGGGAGAGGGAGGAGATGTGGGGGTGGCCACGTTCTTCTGGAGGACAGAATCATGTGGTAGTAAAGAGGCCTTACCCACATCGCCTTCTCTTTGCTGTTTCCTGACCCCTAGGCATACATGGGCTGCCCCCGAAGGTGTGGCCTGGGATACCCTTTCTATATATGAGACCCTCTCATGGCTTTTGCCTTTGCTGGATCGGGGATATGCCTACAGGGAATTCTGGGGAGTCCCGGAATACGCCACCCTAGTCCCCACGTCTCCAGCAGCAGAAGGAACCTACAGTGCTGCCTGTCACTAGCACCAGGTTGCTTCCTCCCAAGCAGAGGCCTTGCTGGTGGGCGTGCAGGAAGAGAGGCGAAAGCATGAAGGAGAGAAGGGAGACGAAAGCTCAAAGCCCGGCAGCAGGCGCCTTGATGCAGAGCTATCTTCTAGAACACCAGGGAGAAACGCTCCATCAAAACCTTCTGGATTTCGGCCGGGCGCGGTGGCTCAAGCCTGTAATCCCAGCACTTTGGGAGGCCGAGGCGGGTGGATCACGGTGGTCAACAGATCGGTGACCATCCTGGCTAACATGGTGAAACCCCGCCCCTCATTAAAATACAAAACTAGCCGGGCGTGGTGGCGGCTTCTGTAGTCTCAGCTACTTGGGAGGCTGAGGCGTGAGAATGATGCGGAATCCTGGAGGCGGAGCTTGCAGTGAGCCGAGATCACGCCACTGCACTCCAGCCTGGAGACAGCCAGTGAGACTGCATCAAAAAAAAAAAAAAAAAAAAAAAAAAAAAACCTTCTGGATTTCAAAGTCAGCCAGGCTGATGACCCGCCAGCAACCCACCCTCCCCTGGCTGCCCCTAAACCCAGGGCCTGCTCCTGCCCCACCTCTCCGCCCTGCCTCACCCCTCCTTACCCGGAGACCACACACCAGGGGACTGGACAGGCTCACTCCCTCCCTGGCTGTCTTGAAATTTTAATTTCTCACCTTCCTAAACAGCCAAGATTTATGGCACACTTGACAGAAATATTTAATTTTCCAAATGTCTATTATTCAAAGGCTGTGGAAATCTCCAGCCCTAACATTTCCGCATTAATATCCATCTAAGGCTGAGGCCAAATAAAGATCTTCCCAGAGGCGTGGAAGCGGGGAAGGAGGAAGATGAAATCCTTGGCAGACAGGAAGGACCCACAGAAAATTCCCCACGAGATCATACCATCCCCACCGCTTTTCCACTGAAACAAATGTTAAAGCTTTTTAATTATTGTCATTAACATCACTGAATGCTTATTATGTGCCAGATACCGTGCTAAGCAATTTTAACAGCCACAATCTCACTTAATCCTCACAACCCAATAAGGTAACCACTATAATTATCCCATTTTATAGATGAGAAAACTGAGGCACCGAGTGATCTAAGACCACCCAACTAATGAATGGAGGAGCTGAAATTAGAACCTCAATTTGACTCTCTTTACTATCATACTGTCTCTGTGTGTGCCTGATGGAAACACTCTTTCTTCCCAGACTTGTATACAAGTTTATGTATACCATATACACACATAAACATACTATATCCAATTTAATTCTGTATATCATTGTGAAGGAGACTCACTGATGAATTCAATGAGGACACTGTGTAGGGTCCCTGCTACACCCAGAGCACTGCTGTGTGGCCAGAATAACAAATGTGGGGCTAGGTCCCTGTCTATCATGATCTTAAAATCTGCTTTGGAGGCCAGGCGCAGTGACTCACTCCTGTAATTCTAGCACTTTGGGACGCCAAGGCAGGTGGATCACCTGAGGTCGTATTTCACCAGCCTGGCCAACATGGTAAAACATCGTATCTACTAAAAATACCACAAAAAATTAGCTGGGCGTGGTGGCGCATGCCTGCAATCCCAGCTACTTGGGAGGCTGAGGCACGAGAATCCCTTGAATCCCGGAGGTGGAGGTTGCAGTGATCCAAGATCGCAACACTGCACTCCAGCCTCGGCAATAGAGTGAGATCTTTCTCAAAAAAAAAAAAAAATCTGCTTGGAAAACTGGGCATATATTCAAAACAATGCCACACCAACACAAGGAGTACAGGAATGTCGCTGCTAGGGACTCGACTTTCTCCTGAGACACAGAAGGAAACCAGAAGACCTCAGAACGAACCAGAGAGACCCTCTCAGGCCTCCCTCTGAGCCTGTCTCCTCTCGCTGCTGGTGTAATGTGGATACAGTTAATATGCACTCAATGCAGAACACGGAAGAGGCAGGCATTCTGGCAAAAGTAAGAGGCAACTGATAAAACGAAGAGGAAAACATAAAAAGCTGTTTAATAAAGAACTCAGGAAGTCGGCTGTCTTGGGTCACTTGGTGTGCGGGAAAACAGAATCACCTACTTGCCCCGGAAGTGTCTATTAGTGCACAGGATAGTAGCTGGTGTTTATAATGATGACCCTGAGTAATGAAAAAATGATCAAACCGTGTTCTGTGCATGCTGTTTTGGAAGGCCTGCATACTTTTCTTATGTCCATTTGGATAGAAATATTTCATTTAAGTGGCCAAAATAATTTTTTTTAATGTTTTGGTGATGAAAGAGGTAAGTTACATTCTCCTGAGATGCCAGATGAAATTCAGATTCCAATGTGTAATGAAACGTCCAGCTGCTCAGGACTAGGAGTCCCTGCTGGACAGGAATAGGTTCTGTCTGACCCACTCTGCTCAGTGTCCAGCATGGGTAAGCACCCAACAAAGGATGGCTGTCACCAGGATGCTGGTGCCCACGAGCCCATTCATCCACAGCCAAGAGATTAGCCGAAGCGAGGGAGTCTGGGACCCCTCCAAAGCTCGTCCTGGGAAACCACAGATCTCACTTCCCCAGCTCCTTGGAGGCCAAGCGTAGGGCAGAATTGCCACCTAGTAGCCTCAGCAGCAGGCCTTTGCTATGCCACGCCGGTCACCACTCCCAGGCTTCTCAAGAAAGGGTCCTAATCTAAGTTATCAGTAGCCAGCCCCCAGCTGAGAACAGAGAAGGCTTCTCCATCTCCCTTGGCCTGGTCCTAAATGGCTCTGGTCAGTTGCTGCCAGGGAAGGTGATGGGAAGAGTAAACACAGCAAAAATATGAGTGCCCTTCAGCATCACCATGGTGAGGCCTTATCAAGGATCTCAGCAGTCTCGGTAAAGCCAACATTCACTGGTAATGAGCCAGAGCAAGAAAAAGAGTAAGACACAAGACAGGGACCAATCTATGCGACCCATACCATGTCCAAAATGGGAAAACTCTTGTTCACATTCAATGTGAACCTAAAATGCCCCCCAACGCTCTCTATAAACTAAATACATGCAATTGATGCTTGTATACAATCTACTCACTTGTTAATTTTCTATCATTTATGTTGTGTATAAATACCTCTTTATCAGCACAACTGTCAGAACTGAACACATCTGTGAGGGTTTTGTTTTGTTTTGTTTTGCTTTGTGTTTTGAGACGGAGTCTCGCTCTGTCGCCCAGGCTGGAGTGCAGTGGCGTGATCTCAGCTCACTGCAAGCTCCGCCTCCTGGGTTCAAGCGATTCTCCTGCCTCAGCCTCCCGAGTAACTGGGACTACAGGCGCCCACCATCATCACACCCAGCTACTTTTTTTGTATTTTTTGTAGAGATAGGGTTTCACCAAGTTGGCCAGGATGGTCTCAATCTCCTGACATCGTGATCCACCCACCTTGGCCTCCTAAAGTGCTGGGATTACAGGCGTGAGCTACCGCGCCCAGCCTGAGGGTTTTAACTTACTTCATATGGAGGAAAAGGAGCTCCCATTATAGAATACCTACTATAGTACAGACACTTCATGTAGGTTTATCTCATTTAACCTCATAATAGCCGTCTCAAGTAGATACTATTTCCATTTTACACATAAGAAAACTGAGGCTCAGAGATGTTAAGTAACTTGCTCCAAGTTGCACAGCTAGTAAGTGTCAAAACAGGGATTCTGTTTCAGGTCCCTTGACTCTGACTCTAAGGACCACCGTCGATGACTTCTTGATGTTATCACCAGCAAAAGAGCAGACAGAAGCCTCTCTCGTGGCAAATGTGGGGATAAAGAAGACCCCTTCCAGCATTTTCAGCAGAAAATGCTGCTCATTTTCGGCCTGAGCCTGGCTGGCATTTCAGGGGCTGACTTAAGATGATGAATAGGCTCAGGGCACACACGAGATGTAATATGTCTTGATTTAGGAAAGCGCTAGATAGGTCGTCTGATGAAATTTTACTTGCAAAATTAATTCAGATTGTCTTGGCTGGCTACTCTCATCACCCAGACAGCAGGAGAGGCTGGGAAACCGTAAACAAGTGGTCAAGAGAAGAGGCTGCGGTGGGCAGGAGAGCAGCGGCCAGGGCAGGCGCAGCCTGAGAGGAGACTGGACGGCAGGAGGTGCCGCTTTCTTCCCCCAGGGCAGCAGAACTAGGGTGTACAGCAGAAAGACTGCAGGTAGAGGGAAGGGACGGTGTGCTGAACACTAGAGTCCTCGAAGGGTTGTGGGGGGGACAAGAGAGGCAAGGGAGGGGCTCCTTCTGAATTCTATCTGGTCCTCCAATGCACTAATGGACCACAAGAGAAAGACAGTCAGCCCTGAGTCCCCGAATGCTGCCATCAAGCAGGCTCCAAGGACAAGCCGCCTGCCCTGAGTCGGGGTAACTGAAGCCTCAGTCAGGACAGCTTTGCAGCAGGAGTCAGAGGTCGGTGCCTTCTGTGGGCAAGAGGAGACTGGACGGGTCAGCTCAGGAGGGATGTTAGCTCACACCAAGAAGGGGAGGCAAGCAGCTGCCCGCTGTCAGGAGGGAGGCCAGAACCCAGGTAAGGGTGACAAGGCGAGGGGAGGGAGAGTGACTAATGAGGAGGAATGAGAGGCCCCGTGCAGAGTTGAGCTCAACTGACACAGGGGGCGGGGACGTGACTGCCAGTCACAATTAAGGAAGGAGCGGAGAGGAGATGGATTACTGTAATTATGAACCTATGGAGCACAGTTTTAAAAACGTGTTCCTCTTGTGTATATGCAGGAGGTGACAGGAGAGTGCGTGTTTTTCCCCTCCTAAAGCAAAGGACAGGGGTTAAGCCCATTCCCAAGACAGGTGTTACCCAGAACGTTGAGGAATCTGGGGCCTTGGAGAGATCAGGTGGGCCGAAAGGTAACCAAGGCTGATCCAAAAGAATGTGGGCGCAGCCAAGAAACCGTAAACGCACGCCTCTGGAGTGGCAGGAGGTGAGTGGCACTGACTGGGGTCGGGGGTGGAGGGCAGGTAGGTGCTGCCTCCAGGATGCATGTGCAGTTATCCTTGCGAGATGACTTGATCTGACTTGCATTTTAAAAGCTTTACTTTGGCTGTGATGTGAAGAACAGACTGGGGGAGTGGAGAGAGGACGGGTGGTCTGGATGAGGCTAGGAGTGAGCAGAAGGTGACAAGTGGTTAGATTTGGGGTATTTTTTGAGGGCAGAACAAACAAGACTGAGGAATTGGAAATGGGGTGTGAGATAAAGAAAGGACTCAAGGGTGAATGCATGCATGCATGAATTCCCTCCTGGACCGTGCTGTGACAGGGGCCCAGGGACACTGATTCTTCCCTCCCCCAGGCTTACCCGCACTCCCCGCCATCTTCTCTTCAATGTAAACCTTGACCTAGACCTGCCATCCCTACCAGCTGATCATTTCCTCTAACCCATGTTAGACAGCGCTCTGTGTGCTGGCATGGCAACCTTGCCACCTCCTGAAAATGTATTTCCATGAGAAGAACTGGTTTCAAGTAGCCGACAGGCTAACATGTAAGTAAACCATGAGAAATATGACCTGTCTGTAGTGAGAAGTGCCTTTGTCAACCTGTTCGTTGCCCCAGTTGTCACATCCAAGACAAGCCAGTTTCTGTTGCTCCCAAGACGCATGGCCCCAGCATGGCCATGATTCTCGGTGGCAGGGCATCAATAATGACGGTGGGAAGAAGCCCCAAGGCCTCTGAGGACAAGGACGAAGGAAAAAAGGAATTTGCCAACTTTGTGCCACTCACAGCTTTCCTGAGAAGTTGAAAGGGCCCTGGGCAGAGGGAGGGCAGACCTCCCCTGTGCCCCTCCTCCACCTCACTACCTGGGCGTTGGATGCGTCTCACTCGCATTTGCCAAGTAAGAAACTCCCCAGAAGTGGGTAGGTCAGGAAGGGCAGGCGGACCGTGAGGGAGAGGACGCCCGCTGTGTGCATCTGGCGGCAGCCTCAGCCCCAGAGCAAATTTTACTGAGTGAAGAGGAGAAAGTGTGTGAGTGTTGGCTTGGAGAGTACATAAGCAGCCCGGTAGAAAGCTTTTTTAGCAAGCTCTATGCAAATCAGACTTGGAGAAACAAAAGCCAGACCTATGCCTGCTGTGTCAGCTCCAGAGCCACGTTTCCACTTCTCATCTGGCCCTTGCCACCTCACAGTGGCTTCTGGTTCAACACCCAGTAATGAGAGCTCCCAGACCTAATGCATAAACAGGAAGCCGCTTGCTGGGCTTTGAATTCGGACAGCCAGCAAAAAGCATAGAGCTTTCTGGGGCCTGCCGTCTCCATTTGCAGGAGTTAAGCCTGAAGTCATGGGAATGATGGATAGATAACACGGTGACCTGCGTGTGCATGGCCCGGAGGACATCTGGGCAGCAGCCTGTGGTCTCGGGCTGCAGAGTGCCTTCTCATGCCTCACAGGCTTCAGAGGCAACCAGCTTCTGTGGACTCGCGTGGACTACCTTTCCGGGATGCCTGTGTGGGAGCGTGGTTGCGGTCTCCCTCTCCCTACCTCCTCCAGTGCGGTCCTCACCACACCCACCAGGCGGGACAGACATTCCTCATTTGGAAAGAGGGGAACAGATGCTCATGGACTCTCTAACTGACTCTCAAGAGACTGGAAGGGGCCGGGCGTGGTGGCTCACGCCTGTAATCCCAGCACTTTGGGAGGCCGAGGCAGGCGGATCATTGAGGTCAGGAGTTTGAGACCAGCCTGACTAACATGGTGAAACCCCATCTCTACTAAAAATACAAAAATTAGCTGACCGTGGTAGCACACGCCTGTAATCCTAGCTGTTCTGGAGGCTGAGGCAAGAGAATCGCTTGAACCCGGGAGGAGGAGGTTGCAGTGAGCAGAGATGGTGCCACTGAACTCCAGCCTGGGCGACGGGGCAAGCCCTTGGCTCAAAAAAAAAAAAAAAAAAAAAAAAACAGAGAGGGAGAGACTAGAAGGAAAAGGAAGCCAAACCTCTCCCCTTGACTTCACACCACTCACCAGTTTGGGGAGTGTGGAGAGAAACTCGGAGGAACACAAAACCTAAGCGGAGGCAGGAGCCCACGCAGGGGCTGCAAGGTTGGGAGACGTCGTCATCCAGTGCTGAGGCCTGACCCCTCCTGCGCTTACCCTGCCGGGAGAGGCTGCACGGGCTTTCACAGCTAAAGATAACGAATTGCCACCAGCATCTATCCGGGGCTGTTTTAGAACATAAACCTCTACCGATGATATCCTGGGCTCAGAAACTCATCTGTAGACTTAACAGATATTTTTGCTGGTCCCATTTGGGCCCAACTCCCAGTTTTGAAACTTCATATATTCACCTACCTTTCACTCATGCAGCCCTATGGGTGCCTACAGTACAGGGCTACTATAGATGCTGTGGGTGGGGGTGTGAGTGGGTGGGGGTGTGGAACCTTTAACATCATCCATAAGTGTCCCCAAATCCATCTTAGTCTCATCTGCATCAGCCTCCAAAGTGGTTTCTCTGTTTTGTTTTTTTAAAACCCTGCCAAGTCTCAGGAGGCTTCCCTGTTTTAAAGCCTGACCTTGACACTGTGACTTGAACCTTCCCAGTCCTCCTCTGCCCCCACTCCACTGTGTCAGCATTGAGACGGCACACTCTACTCCGGAGAGAGACATCTCAGGGCACAAGTGACATCCAGGCAGGCAATTTACAGCTCCGGGGCTTGCTCTGCATCCAGCAGTACTGCAGGCCGCACTCCCAGCCTGCTCCCTGACCCCTTTTAACTTCTCCTCCCCTCCCCAGGCCCACAGGGCTCTCTCTGCTCACAGCTCCAGGCCCTGAGGAGGCCAAGTGCTGTTTGCTAGTTCCAGATATAACCCCTGAGTTCAGGTCAAACCTTCTTTTCCCTATAACCTCTTGGAAAATGAACCAGTTTCTCATTTTTCCAGGCCCAGGTCAAGTTCCTGTAAGTTCGAGACTTCTAATCCCTTCTGTTCCACCCTCTCTTTCCACATTCTCCCTTTCCTTCTTCACTCTAGCCCACTCCCCGCTTCTCCTCTGAAAATGTTCTCTCCTTGGTCAGCAGTGGCTTTGGAATGAGAGATCCCAGTCTCCTGTGACTTCCTAGGAGCATACAACAGGGCTGGCTCCTCCTCCCATTCTTCCTTCCTCTGGGTGTCCCCAGTGCCACATCTCCTGGTTTCCTCCTGCTCCCCTGTCTCTTCAGAAAGTTCCTGTCCTGGACCCTCCAACACTGACCCTCAGAGTTTCACGACTGGCCTTGTTCCTTGTCACTCCACACACGGTGGCTGGGCAAGTTCATCCAAACCCTTTACCTACTGCCTATGGGTTGATGGCCCCAAATCTTTATGTCCAACGTCTTTTCTATCTAGAAGGTACTTGGAGATGCATGATTGCAGCCCACTCTAAGCTCTCCCTTGCAGATAACCTGCAATCCTTTGCCCCTTCCTCCCTTTTTTTTTTTTTTTTTTTTTTTTTTTTGTTGTTGTTGTTGTTGTTGTTGTTGAGACAGAATCTCGCTCTGTCCCCCAGGCTCTGTCCCCCAGTACAATGGCATGATCTCGGCTCACTGCAACCTCTGCCTCCTAGGTTCCAGCGATTCTCCTGCCTCAGCCTCCTGAGTAGCTGGGATTACAGGCACCTGCCACCATGTCCAGCTAATTTTTGTATTTTTAGTAGAGACGGGGTTTTACCATGTTGGCCAGGCTGGTCTTGAACTCCTTACCTCAAGTGATCCACCCGCCTCAGCCTCCCAAAGTGCTGGGATTACAGGCATGAGCCACCACGCCTGGCCTCTCCCTTCTTTTTTACTCTCCTGGCTAAATCGCAAGCCCAGCTAAACCCAGCTACCCACCCTCTCCACGCCTGCACCAGCAACTGAAGGTTCCTATAGAAAACCACAAAGCCAGTTTGACTTCTTGCATTTTCAACTTACAACCACAACCTCTAGCCAAGCGTCCTGTGCCCTTCCTACAGATGCAGCAAAGTTGTCACTTTATTCCCTCACGCTGCCACGGTATGCTTTTCCCTGCGCCTCAGCCTTCCCCATACCCTCAGCTCATTGCCTTGTCTCTCCATCCATCAGAAAACAAGGTGTTGGGGAAAACCCTCAAATTATTTTTCCTCTGCTGTTCATCCCAACAATCCCCAACACAGAAGGCTTCTGCGGCCAAATGTGTGGGGATGGGGTGGGGGGGTTCTCCCCACCACCAAGCAATCAGCTCTGCAGCAGACGCCAATGGGGTGTCCTCCAATTCAACTCCAAAACTGTCTACCTGGAGATAAACTCAGATCCCACTGGGTGAGGGCTCAGTCCCAAGACTGCCCTCCACCCCTCAGACACCAGGTGCAAGTCCAGATCCCAGGGGAAATTCTGGCCACCCAGCTTCAGGTTGAGATTCCTACTACCCCCTGTTTGAGTTTGATTAATTTGCTGGAGTGGTTCACAGAGCTCAGGGAAACACTTACTTAAGTTTAGAGTTTATTATAAAGGATATTACAAAGGATACAGATGAAGAGACGTGTAGGGTGAGGTATGGGAGAAGGGCTGCAGGGCTTCTATGCTTTCCCCAGGCACCACCCTCCAGGAACTGCCACATGTTCAGCTATCCAGAAGCTCCTAGAACCCAGTCCTCCTGGGCCTTTTAAGGAGACGTCATTGGATAGACGTGATTGTCAACCACGTAAAATTTTATTGATTGATTGATTGATTTTACAGAATCTCACTCTGTTTCCCAGGCTGGAGTGCAGTGGTGTGATCTCAGCTCACTGCAACCTCTGCCTCCCAGGTTCAAGTGATTCTCCTGCCTCAGCCTCCCAAGCAGTTGGGACTACAGGCGCCCACCGCCATGCCCAGCTAATTTTTGTATTTTTAGTAGAGACAGGGTTTTGCCCCGTTGGCCAGGCTAGTCTTGAACTCCTGGTATTAAGCAATCCGCCCACCTTGGCCTCCCAAAGTGCTGGGATTGCAGGCAGGAGCCACCACGCCCGGCCAACAACCACGTAAAAATTTAATTGGACAAAAAGGGTATGATCTGGATGCAAAACGTCCGCCTGTTCAGATTCTTCCTGGCCTCTCTGTGTAGCATTCCTTCCTCCTGGGTATGAGGGCGGGACCCACTCTGGAATGAGGGCTTCATGACCCATAGTCAGATCAGAGTCTTGCCTTGGGCAGGTGAAAAGAGGGCAGGAGAAGGTCAGAGACAGAGAGATTCTGCTTACAGTAACAAGGGCTATGGGAGTTATGAGCCAGGGACCGGGGATGAAAACATACACATACATAAGCAAACAGGAACTCGTTAACTTCCCACCACCAAATCTACCGGCTTCCCTCACTCTCATCTCATGTTCTCTGCCCTCCCTCCATGTACGCTGGGAGAAGTGTTCCTGCTCCCATCAGAAGCCAAACCACTTGTCTCGTGAATCCCAGCCCCTGACCTTCTCAAGGCCTTCATTCTGGAAGTCACCCCTCTGTTCTGAGTTATCCATGAATACCCCCACACTAGATCATTCCTATCACTGTGCACTCATGCATGCTCCGCTGTCTCCTGCCCTTACAAATAAAAGACCCCACTCGGCCCCGCATGCCTGTCCAGCCACCGCTCTGTGCACCTGCTCTTGCGCACAGCACTCCTCAAAGAACGTTTGTGCCCGCTCCTCTGTTCATCTCCTCCCACTCACTCTCCAATCACCCCAGTCTGGCTTCTTATCAGGTTACCAGTGACCGCCTGACTGTTGCCAAACCCTCCACTCATGTCTGTATGCTTCTCCCGTGTGACTCCCTGGGCCTCAGGACTCAGCTGGCCTCTGTGCTGTGTGTGGCGCCACATCCCCCTGGCTTGCCTCCTCCCTGGCCACTCCTCCTCCATGTCCACTTCAGGGCTCCCCGCCTCTGCCCAACTCTAATATTGGCATACCCCAGAATGCCATCCTCTGTCCCTCCTCAATATCTGTATCCCCTCCTACATTGCCTCTTCCTTTCCTCTTAAACACTGATGACTCCAAGATTACATCTCCAGCCCGGACCCTTCACCTGGCCGAGAGACTGATGGTATCCAACTGCTGACGCTATCTCTCTGCTGAGTTGTCTAATCAACATCGGCTCAAACGAGAACCCCACCCCCAAACTCACCCCGCCCCCACCAACCCCTGTTCCTACTCAGTCTCACCTAACAGCCCCATCCTCCTCCCACTCGCTCCAGATCCTTGATCCACCTCTTCCTTTCAGCCCTGGCGGCAGCAGCAACCTGGGACGCCAGGTCCAAAGGCACCAGCACTGTTGCATCTGTCCGCTCTGCCACCACCCCTGGGTGTAAGCCCCTTCTTCCCCCTGTAGCGCTGCACCAGCCTCCTGAATAGCCTCCCACTCCCACTCCTGACCCTCTGCAGCCCATTCCCCTCTACCAGGCAGCCACAGAAATCCTGTTAAAATGTAAATCAGACCATGGCATCCCTCTGCTCAAATTCCTTTAATGGCTTTTCATTGCACTTAGAGCCAAACCCCTTGCAAGTGACAGAAAACACAACTCAAACTGGCTTAAATGATAAAGGGTAATTTATTGATAGCAAAATAGCTGAGGCTGCCGTCTGCCTCACAGGTTCACATCTCAATATGCAGCGTAGCCTTTTTCTAAGGGCCACAAAGGGGATGCTAGACTGGCAGCCGCCTGGCCGTTCAGTTGATTCCTTGGTCCCTGGGGGCTCTGTCCTCCTTGAGGATTCCCTTGTGTCCCCTCTCTGCAGCGGCTGCCTGCCTCTCCCACTCCTTCTCTGCACCCCAGATCTCCCAGCGGCCCACGACTGGCCCTCAGCCTCTGCTTGTCTTGTCCCAGGCCCCTGCTGTGAGCTGAGAAACATCTCACTGTTGCACATCCCCTAGCCAGGTGCCGGGAGGGGACGCCTGCTGTACCCCTCCCCATCCTGTCTCCACCCTCACCTCTTCCAGGAAAGGGACCTGCACACAGGTGCCACTGGAGCCCCCCTGTGAAGGGCTCACTCCTTGTTTGTTAGTGTGTGTGTCTGTCCACATTGACTACCTAATGGTACCACATGAGGACATGTTCCTTCTATTAAAGAACAGCCAGGGCCAGGCATGGTGGCTCACGCCTATAATTCCAGCACTTTGGGAGGCCAAGTGGGTGCATCACGAGGTCAAGAGTTTGAGACCAGCCTGGCCAACATGGTGAAACCCCATCTCTACTAAATATATATGTGTGTGTGTATATATATATATACACACACACACACACACACACACACACAAATTAGCCAGGTGTGGTGGCACATGCCTGCAATCCCAGCTACTTAGGAGGCTGAGGCAGGAGAAGTGCTTGAACCCAGGAGGCAGAGGTTGCAGTGAGCTGAGATCGTGCCACTGCGCTCCAGCCTGGACAACAAGGCAAGACTCTCCGAAAAAAAAAAAAAAAGAACAGTCGGGAAACAGGCATCCTTCAGAGCCCCCTTGATACCACAGCTGCCTGGGATGACAAAGCCAGGAAGAGGGGAGACCTGGTCATGCACGAGGTGCTGTGTCCTGGGGCTGCCTGGAGCTAGGCCGAGTCTGCCTGAGGCCACGCCAGCCCCACACGTCAGACAGGCACTATATGGTCTCAGACTGTCACGGGGAACACGTGCCCCTGAGCAGAAGTGCTCTCCGGTGCAAGACAGCCCTCTCTCCCCTGCAGATTCGGCCCCCTCTGCTGAATGAGTGTGATGGATTACTTCACCTCTCAGGACTTTGGGGTGTTGTGTATAAAATGAAGGGGTCTCGGAGCTGAGGTAGGCGGCCCCATGGACAGATGTGCCTCTGCGCTGGGGTGTTTGCTCTGGAACTGTCATACAGGGCACAGAAATCTTCCCTCTCCAAAATCCTCCCAGCTGCCATCAGAGGTCTCTTCCCAAAATGTCAAAAGGATCATGTCGTGCCATTCACTCTTAAAACCCAGTGCTTAGAAGAGGAAGTCTGAATCCCTCAGCAGGCTGTGGAGACCAAGGTGCCTCTGTAGCCTCATCTCCTCCCACTCCTCCTGCAAGCTGATGGCCAGCTAAGCAAGGCACCCTGCCCTTCTCTGACCACACCCCTTGTCTCCAGGCCACCATGCCTTTGCTGGGGCCGTCCCCTCTGCTTGCAATCCCCTTGCCTCTTTGCCCTACGTCTCCACTCGCACAATTTACTTTGTAAGTGAGCCTCTGCCCACATGGCCCCTGTGCATCCTTGCCTACTCCACCCCCAAATCAGAATTCAAGACCCCTCACTAAGCATCCATGGTACCAGGTCCTACTCCTGCTGTACCCAGTACTTATCATGTGTCACGCATGGTGTCTATTTTCATACTTCGAGAACCCCTGGGTGCCAGGCAGCGCAAGGGAGACAGCGTGGGCCTCAGAGCCCAGCAGGCCTGCAATCGATTCGGGCTGAGTCACCTACCAACGCCAGTAACAGGTGATCACTGTCACACACAGGCTTTAGGCAGGGTGCCCATGCATGCATTCTCCCAGCGTCCTTCACCCTGTGGACAGCAGTTCCCATGTGTGCCCTCCCACAGCCACCCTCTGAGTCATAGGCCAGGCAGCCCCGCCCACCCTGGCAGGTACCCAGCAACCCTGGGCTGCAGACGCCCCTCACACCCAGCATATTTATCCCGCTAATGGGTTCTTAAAGCTCTAACAAGGCTCTTTCCACGGAGCAGGTTCAGTAACAGATTCTTATAAAAAATAAATTCAGCACATTAAACCCAGATTTCAGCGTATTAGTAGACCTATGGGGAGGGGCTTGAATTTACCAAACACTAGGCAGTTGCTGTCTTTTAATTAAAAAATAATGATGACAAGCTCATGTAATGTCTGGTCCCTCCCTAAGAAAGGTTTTCTGATTTCCCATGTCAGACGTTTCCATGGAAAAACCAAGTGTTTATGTCAGGACAAAAAAAAAAAAAAAAAAAAATCCCTGAATGTCTGGAAACAAGAAGTCTTCCCTGCTTGGCTCCTCTGGTGCCAACCCCTCAAACACTTTCTCCCTCCCCTTATCTAACTGCTGCCTTGAAGGTGTCGGTGAGATTTTATGCCTGTGTGAGGATGTGGTCACCGCCGACCAGAGTCTAAAGGAGCCCCGCTCCATCTCACCACGCCGTTCACTCATCCCTCTGTACTCCACCCGTGCAGCCACTCGCCCACCCGCTGAGGTCACTGTGTGCTAGGGGCGAGACATCCACAGACGCCCAAGGCAAGGTCTTTGGCCTTTGGGAGCTCACAGTCTAAGATGCCAAGAGCCACGATAGAGGAGTGCCCAGGGTACCCTGGAGGCAGAGAGGAGGGTGAGTGTGTCCAGGACAGTCTCCCAGGAGAGGCACTGTGGAAGGAATGACCACTGAGCTGGCTCCTGAGGATGAGTGGAGGGAAGAGAGGGAAGGGGGACTTCGAGTCGAAGGAACTGTCCATGCAAAGGAACTGAGGCACGCGAGACAGGAGGGTGTGGAGGAAGAGCTGCCAGAGCCCAAGGGGCAGGGTGCCAGGAGGCACACAGAGCTCTGTATGCACAAGGCTTAAGCCGGACAGTCAGGCAATGCCAACCCCCCGATCTTGCTGTTCTTAAGTTACGCTCAGCCCCAGAACCTGGTGGGATTAGAGAGGAAGCAAAGCCGCATTTGGTTTCTCTAGCAAGATTATGAATCATCTTCTTGCATTTCCATTTCATGCCCAGTTCTGGGCCTGAAGCTCCCCACAAATTCCCTCCTTACTCCTAGTAGCCACACAGTGGCTACTTCAGGAGTCGGGGGACTTCAGGAGGTGGGCGGAGGCGTCTGTGACTCAGGGAGGGGAGTGACATACTAAAACTCAAGGCTAAGGAGAGAGCTGAGCCAGAAGCATGTCCCAGGCCCTCTCCACACAGTGCACGTTCCCTAGACTCCATCCTTCACCTTGGACGCACTTTGGGGCAGGACTCCCATGGGGACATGCTGTGCGCAGCCCCTCACAGTGCTGGACTCCCATCCAGACTGCCTCCGCCTTCCTCTAGGTGGATCTCTAGGGAGAAGGAATCAGGCTGTTGCAGGGGCAGGCACAGAAGCCATGTTGCCCCAGCCCAGCAGGTGCAGTCTCCACCACCTAGAAGGACACAGGCAGGCGCGGTCCCTTGAGAAGCCCTTTGCCATTCCAGAGAGAATCCTTCCCAACTGAAAAATGCCCCTGACCACTTTTCCGGAGCAGATCTCATTTTGGCCCGTCTCCCTCAAGGTGCAGTCCTGAGAACTAACCCGGGACTTCAAGGGAGACTGCAGGAGCAAACCCACAGCAACTAGGGGCAAACCAATTCAGCAGGAGCAGCAGCGCCAACGCTGCAAGGGCTGGTTTGCAAGGAGGGTCCCTGCTGCTAAAATCTCCTGTCTCTTCCACACAGGGGTTCCCCCATGGAGGATGCAACCCTACAGAGAATGGCTGTACCTCACGGCCGACACCCACACAGACCATGGATTCTTTGTTCATGGGCCACAGAGACACCAAGGGGAGAAACCAAGGGTACCCAGCCACACCGAGGGCACTGACCCACAGAGCAGAAGCCAGGAGAAGTGTGAAGCAATCTGGTCAGAGCGGAAAGGGTGGAGCCTGGGTGCTGCCCGTGGCTCTCTGAAAACATGCAGGAAAGCGCTCAGGGCATAGCACACGCCTCCGCAGTTCTCAGTAACTCTTTCTCAGCCTCCATCAAGCCTGAGTTAAAGAACGTCTAGGTGTTGTTATCCAAAGATCCCTAAAACTGGTGCTCCCTACCTGACCATTATAATCAAGATTTCTGGATTCCAGGGCAGGTGAAACTCAATCAACCGTTCTCCTCCCTTTCATTTAAAATCCACTGCCACTGCTGTTTCACACAAGATAGAGGTAGTCAAGAGCCTGGGCCCTAGAGTCAAATGGTGTATATTAAAATCTCATCACGTCCTCGCTGTGTGACCTTTGTCAAGTTACTTAACGTCCCTGAGTCTGTTTTCCTCATACATTAAAGAAAGGTTAACAATAATCATATGTCAAAACACTTCAAATAGCACTCACTATAACACGGCAATTACTCATTCCATGCCAGTTACTATTGTTATTGATAATGGGCTACATGGCAGGATTGTTGGCAATTTCCACCCTCTTACATTTACCTCACTGTATTTTTTAAACTCTCTTCAATGAGCACATATCATTTTATAACAAGAAAAAAAAATGTATCTTAGGAAAATAACCTTCAATTAAATTCACTTAATATAGTTTCAGCCAAATGAACACTCTTAACGACTAGAGATAAGGCAGTTTTGAGGGAAAGAGCTCCATTTCTGGTTTGACTACATAAGGACTTGTAGTAAGAGACACACAAAAGGGCTCAAAGCTGTGGCTGAATCGTGGGAACCCTGCAGAGAGCCACAGGAAACCGGCCAGTGACCCCTCGGGCCAGGCCTGGATGTCCCCTGGTTTGTCCACCCCTCTCAGGTTCTGTGACAATTCCCCTAACGCAGCCATGGGAGAGAGCAACACCCACGCTGCTTGAGGGGACCACTGCAGCAGAGAGGGCTGGCCCTGCCTCCGGCCAGCTGTGAGGCCTTCAGCCAGCTGCATAAGCTCCCTGCCTCAGTTTCCCCATTCACCAATTAGAGAAAGCAGGAACCCTGCAGCACAGGTTGTTGTGACAACGGACCATACCGAGCGCACCCTGGGAGCCCGGGCTGTGCTCAACAAGCCTCAGTTCCCCTTGCCTGTAGGTCTTCAGTTTCCTCTTATGGTCCCTTGGTGGAAAAGGACAAATATGGCTTCAGTGAATCCGTTGAAGAATCTCTGTCGATTCTTCCCAACCCTCCTTATCAAGCCTTAACCTCTCACACGTACATTAGGACCAGAGCTCTGACGGCCCACAGGACATCTCCTTTCCGTGTCCCTGTGGTAACTCAACCCTAGGAAACATCACAAGTTAGGGGGTGGAGGGACACAACTTCCTAATAACAGCTGTGCTGAAATGTCCAAGTTGAAAACAAATAGTACTCTTTAGCCTGTAATCCCAGCACTTTGGGAGGCCAAGGCAGGTAGATCACCTGAGGTTGGGAGTTCAAGACCAGACTGGCCAACGTGGTGAAACCCCAGCTCTACTAGAAATAAAAAAATTAGCCAGATGTGGTGGCGCATGCCTGTAATCCCAGCTACTCAGGAGGCTGAGACTAGAGAATCTCTTGAATCCTGGAGGTAGAGGATGCAGTGAGCCGAGATCATGCCACTGCACTCCAGCCTGGGTGACAGAGCAAGACTCCATCTTAAAAAATAATCGTATTATTTAACCACTTTATTAAGTACGATTGACGTGTAAAAAGTCATGCATATTTAATGTATACAACTTGATGAGTTTGGGGACAAGTATACACTGGTGAAACTACTATCACCGCCAAGGTCACAGACACATCCATCAGCTCCCACAGTTTCTCTTACCCTCTTTATGATTATTTTCATATGTGTATGATAAGAATGCTTACTATCAGATCCATCCTATCTGCAAATTCTAAGTATAGAACACAGTAATGTTAGCTATGGGCACTACGCAGTGCAGCCGCTCTCCAGAACTGACTGGCCTTGCATAGCTGAAGCTTTGTACCCTCTGACCAACAACTCATTTCCCCTCCCCACCAGCCCCTGACAACCACCATTCTACGCTCTGCTTCTATGAACTATTTTAGATTCCACACATAAGTGAGATCATACCATATTTGTCTTTCTGTGCCTAGCTTATTTCATTTAGCACAGTGTCCTCCAGGTTCATCCATGTTTTTGCAAAGGTAGGATCTCCTTCTTTATTAAGGCTGAGTAATATTCATTGCGTGTATGGACCACATATTCTGGATTCCATTCTTCCAAGAGGAACGCTCTCTTGGCTATGGTGACTAGGGCTGCAATGCACATGGGAATGTAGTATCTCTTCAAGATCCTGATTTCAATCCCTTTGGATAAATACCCAGAAGTGGGATTGCTGGCTTGTATGGTAGTTCTATTTTTAATTTTTTGAGGAACATCCATACTCTTTTCTTTTCTTTTGAGATGGAGTCTCACTCTGTCACCTAGGCTGGAGTGCAGTGGTGTGATCTCAGCTCACTACAACATCCGCCTCCCGGGTTCAAGTGATTCTCCTGCCTCAGCCTCCTGAGTAGCTGGATTATAGGCACACACCACCATCCCCGGCTAATTTTTTTGTATTTTTAGTAGAGACAGGGTTTCGCCATGTTGGTCGGGCTGGTCTCAAACTCCTGACCTCCTGTGATCCACCTGCCTCAGCAAAGTACCAGTATTACAGGCTTGAGACACCACACCCGGCCCTAGGTTTTTAACTTTTAGGTTCAGGGGTACATGAGCAGGTTTATTAAACAGGCAAACACATGTCACAGGGTTTGATGTACAGCTTTTTTCAGCACCCAGGTACTAAGCCTAGTACTCAATAGTTTTTTCAGCTCCTATCCCTCCTCCCACCCCATACTGTTTTCCATAATGACTACCAATTTACATTCCCACCAACAGTGTACAGGGGTACACTTGTACCAGATATGAGGCTTTCAGCCAGCTGCGCAAGCACCCTGCCTCAGTTTCCCCATTCACAAATTAGAGAGAGCAGGAACCCTGCAGCACAGGGTTGTTGTGACAATGGACCACACCAAGCACATGCTGAGAGCCTAGGCTGTGCTCAACACGCCTCAGTTTCCCCTTCCCCTAGGTCTTCAGTTTCCTCTTTATGGTCCTTTGGTGAAAAGGGGCCATAAAAAGGTCTTCTTTTCTCCACATCCTCACCAATATTTGTTATGTTCTGTCTTTTTTTATTATGGCCATCCCAACTGTTGTGAAATGTCATCTCATTGTGGTTTTCATGTGTGTTTCCCTGGTGATTAGCAATGTTGAGCATCTTTTCATATACCTGTTGGTTATTTATGTGTCTTTGGAGAAATGTCTATTCAGATCCTCTGCCCATTTTTTAACTGGGTTGTTATTTTGCTGTGCAGTTGTGGGAGTTCCTTATATATTTTGGATATTAATCCCTTATCAAATATATGGCTTGCAAATATTTTCTCCCATGACACAGGTTGCCTTTTCATTTTGTTGATTGTTCCCTTGGCTGTGCAGGAGCTTTCTCATTTGATGTAGTTCCACTTGTTTATTTTTGCTTTTGGTGCATATGCTTTTGGCATCATACCCAAGAAATCACTGGCAAGACTAATGTGAAAGAACATTTTCCCTATGTTTTCTTTTAGGATTTTTATGATTTCAGGTATTATGTTTAAGTCATTAATCCATTTTCAGTTAATTTTTATGTATGGCATAAGATATGGGACCAATTTCATTCTTTTGCATGTGAATATCCAGTTTCCCCAACACCATTTATTGAAGAGACTGTCCTTTTTCACTGTATATTCTTAGTACCTCTGATGAAGATTAGTTGACCATATATGTGTGGATTTATTTCTGGGCTCTCTATTCTGTTCCATTGGTCTATGTGTCTATTTTTATGCCAGTATCATATTGTTTTAATTACTATAGCTTTGTAATGTAGTTTGAAATCAGGAAGTATATGATGCCTCCAACTTTGTTTAAGATTGTTTTGGCTATTTGAGGCATTTTATGGTTCCATATGAATTTTAGGGTTTTTTTTTTTGGGGGGGTCTTTCTGTAAAAACAAATGCCTCTGGAATTTTGATAGGGATTACATTAAATCTGTAAATCACTTTGAGTAGTATGGACATTTTGACAATATTAATTCTTCTAATCCATGGGATATCTTCCAAAACATGGGATACCTTTCCATTTATCTTCTCAATAAAGAGTATTTTTTTGGCCAAGCGTGGTGGCTCATGCCTGTAATCTCAACGCTTTGGGAAATCAAGGCAGGCAGATTGCTTGAGCCCAGGAGTTCGAGACCAGCCTAGGCAACATGGCAAAACTCCATCTCTACAAAAAAATACTAAAATTAGCCAGGCGTGATGGCATACCTGTAGTCCCAGCTACTTGAAAGGCTGAGGTGAGAGATCACTTGAGCCCAGGAGGTTAGGCTGTAGTGAGCCATGGTCACACCACTGCACTCCACCCTGGACAACAGAGCAAGGCCCTATCTCAGAAAAAAAAAAGAGTATTTTTCCTGACACCTACCTGTTATGGCCCTTTTGGTTGCAACAGCTTATCCAGGTCAATCGACAAATGTTATTGAAGACTTACTCAAAAGGCTTATTCAGAAATAAGACAGGACAGCTCCTGCCCTTAAGAAGTACCTAATCTTCTGGGCGAAACCGACACAGGAATAAATCGTTTCAACACACTGTGTGATAAGTGCTGCAATATAACTGTTCAAAGTTTGATGCTGGCTTAAAGGAGGGGGCAGTCAGCTCTGCTCTGAGGAGATGGATCAGAAAAGACTTGAGTTGGGTCTTAGAGGATGAGCAGGAGTTCAGCAGGTGGGTAAGGAGGCAAAGACAGAGCTGCACCGGCAAGGGCCCAGATGTGTGAACAAGCACAGCACATTCCGGTAGCTGCACCTCAGTCCAGGGCCAGGGCCCCAGGCTACAGGGCAGTATGTGGTAAAAATATGCCGGAGAGAGGGGCTGGGGCAGGTTGGGGAGGGCCACGTGTAGCACACAAACAGCTGTTCTTTGTTTTGTTTTTAAGAGACCGGGTCTCACTCTGTCACCCAGGCTGGAATGCAATGATTTGTGATCATCGCTCTTCAACTCCCAGGCTCAAGAGATCCTTCCACCTCAGCTTCCCAAAATGCTGGCATTACAGGCATGAGCCACCGTGCCTGGCTGTTCTTGATATTTTTTGGGGCCAAAGTCCTCTTTGAAAATCTGATGAAAGCTATTGTTCTTGTATCCAAAAATGCCTCTACTGTATTCACATCTTCGCATGTAACTCTGGAGGCTTCCCACCCCTCAACTCTACCAATGACCCCCTGGGTGTCAGTGAGCCCCAGTTTTTTGTTGTTTTTTATTTATT
Organism: Papio anubis; assembly: GCF_008728515.1. NCBI lineage: Eukaryota > Metazoa > Chordata > Mammalia > Primates > Cercopithecidae > Papio > Papio anubis. Next base: position 14,011,225 of record NC_044987.1, read on the forward strand.
TTTTAGATGGAATCTCGCTCTGTCACCCAGACTGGGGTGCAGTAGCATGATCTCGGCTCACTGCAACCTCCATCTCCTGGGTTCAAGCAATTCTCCTGCCTCAGCCTCCCAGGTAGCTGGGATTACAGGTGCGCACCACCATGCCCGGCTAATTTTGTAGCAGAGATGGGGTTTTGACATGTTGGCCAGGCTGGTCTCAAACTCCTGACCTCAAGTGATCTGCCCACCTCGGCCTCCCAAAATGCTGGGATTACAGGCATGAGCCACTATGCCCAGCCGAGCCCCAGGTTTTAAGCTCCCATGAGGATCCTAAGGAAGAAGCCCTGGTAATATGCCCCTGTCCCTTTGCCAGATCTGTCAGATGGCTCAGACCCTGCACTCTGGTTTGAATGATTAATCCCTAAAAGCGTCCCAGTGCACTTTCCCACATCCAAGCTGCCCTCCTCTTACTCAGCTGCTTGCCCAGGACAGTGAAGCCTTTCAGTGATGTCTCCCTAGAGGCCTGGAAGAGCCTCCTGCAAACCTGGCAGTCACCCCGTGAGCACCTTTCCCGTCATTTATATAGATGCTCAATAAACCTAAGACCAGCCCCAGCCCAGGAAACACTCCCTTCTTGGTCCCATAAGTCCCACGACTCACTGCCTGTCGCCAAACGGCTTCTCCATCTGTGACAAAGTCCTAGCCCCAGCCCCGCGGTAACTCGATTATTTTAACATTGCCTTTGGTGGGTAACCTTGAAAAGGCCTTTGAAAGCCAAACAGATTATAGCTGCTGGTTCCTTTCTCTGGCTGCCTATTTAGCCCCCCAGGAGCTCCATTAAACCATCCTGGCACACATTTTCTTTGCAGAAACTTACCGTCCAGCCCCCAATGGAGGCATTTTGCTTATGTATTTGGTGACCCTGTTCAGCTGGGAGATGCTGACATGGCTTCAAATATTTAACCAGTTTAAAGACATTGGTAATGGCAATAACTTTGCTGAGGGCCGCTCAAATTAAACTCCAGATCAAATAAGATTTGTTGAACCTAAAATACTAATTAACTCCCTGGCCAGCTTCCTTCACAGCAGATGGCCACATGGGACAGCTGTGTGTCCTGGGAAGAGCACTGAACTTGGAGTCCATCTGCAAAGGGGAAAATAGTGCTTATTTTCCTCCTGCTGTTGTGAAAAGCAAATAAGATCATGTTCGCATAAGTGGTTCCTTTTGTGACCTATTATGAAGTGGATACAAACGTAAGGGATCGTTATCATTGATGGTTAAAAATGCTCCCGGCTCACCCTCGGGGGTCTGCCCTGGGATTGGCCAGACCTGTTCTTCAGAAGCTCTTGAGGACAGAGGGAACACAAGTTGGACAACAGGTCCAGGACTGTCCCACAGGCCCCCAAAACCACCCAGCATCACCAAAGGGGCTGTCCTCTCCTCCCACAGGGAGCGGGCTGGTCCCTCTGAGGGGTACCTTCCCCTAATAGAGTGTTCCCTGTGCTGCCTCCAAAACCTTAGCGAGTTCCCCCCAGCTGCAGGCTCGGCTGGGTGCCTCTCACTTGCTCTGGAGGTGGCCCTGGCCTTGGATACACCCAAGAAGCTCTGGGGGCAGGTACTCAGCCCCACTTTCCTTCCCTCACACACAATTTCCCAACCTGGAGAGTGAAGAGAGGAGAAATGTCTAGTCTGGTCCCTGGCCCAACAAGGACACTAGACCTTCTCTCTGGTACCTCCCTTGGGAAGATGCCAGTCATCCCTGAAATACAGTTAGAGCCCTGAGCCCCCAGCCTGGCATCAGCAGAGTCACCCTCTAGACTTCCTTGTCAACGTGTTGCATTGGTTTGCCACTGCAGAAATCCAACCTTTTGCTTCTCCTGACCTCCTCCTCCTCTGAGGACAGATAGGTAGTTACCAGGAGGGCAGCCAGTTTCAAGATCTCAGACCAGCAGCAACCCTGAGAACCCGGCCCGCCTCTGCACCTCAGGCAGAGAAGGGACCCGAGGCAGTCTGCCCAGCCAGCCCTAAGCGGCCAGGAAGCCAATGATAATGGCTAATGCAATACATGCAATTTCATTACTAATGTGAAAATTGATTCTAACTCACGGAGAAAGAAAAAGGAAACCTGCTTGGAATGTTAAGTCTCAAGGATTTGGAACGGTTGGATGTGCCTGTGCTGAGAGAGTAGGTCTTTTACAATGTACACCCCTGAGGAGGGAATCAGACACTTTGGTGGAGCGGGGGTTAGGGGTCGCCTGGACGTTTTTGAGTTCCCTGAAGTTTCCCACCTGTAGTCGACTGCTGTTCTCCCCTCTTTCTTCCCCCGGAGGAGATGCCATCTCCAGAAACAGGTCGTCTCCCACTGCCCTGACACCCAAGTGACGCGCTGCCCTGTCTTGGAAAGCAGCCTCAACCTGGGGACAAGCACATGGCGGGAGGGGTGGGATGTGTGCCGCTCCAGAGGCCGTGAGCAGGTCAGGCCGGAAAGCAAGCCTCTTTGTACTCCTCAGGACAGACTTCTGTCCTCGTTAGAAAGTGCAGCATAAGAAACTCTGGGGCTGTCATACACTTTTGTTTATTAAAGCTAAATAATGAAGAAAAGATTTTTCTTTAAACCTCGGCCATGACCACACGTCATGGACTTGCCATGTGGTTTTTCTTGTCATAGCATATAGACACTTCCCTGCCCTCCACCTTAGGTCTATCTCCTCCACAAGGAAAACTCATTCAAGGTTTGTTTGTTGGTTCTTTTTTTTTTTTTTTTTTTTTTTTTGAGACGGAGTCTCGCTCTGTCACCCAGGCTGGAGTGCAGTGGCCGGATCTCAGCTCACTGCAAGCTCCGCCTCCCGGGTTCCCGCCATTCTCCTGCCTCAGCCTCCCGAGTAGCTGGGACTACAGGCGCCGCCACCGCGCCCGGCTAGTTTTTTGTATTTTTAGTAGAGACGGGGTTTCACCGTGTTAGCCAGGATGGTCTCGATCTCCTGACCTCGTGATCCGCCTGTCTCGGCCTCCCAAAGTGCTGGGATTACAGGCTTGAGCCACCGCGCCCGGCCTTTTTTTTTTTTTTTAAGAACAAACAAGTATGTGTTCCAACCTGTACACAGAAGAACATATATTTATTCTACAACAGATCCCTTCATTCATTACGAGCATCTACTTTGTGGGTGGCACCAGGCCAAGACTGAGGCTGTAGGTAAAGGAAGCTGCACAGAGCAGCAAGGAGGAAGGCACGTGCCCATCCACAGTGCACTGTGAGCGCCCGCCACACAGGTGGGTGCAGAGCGTCTGCAGGCCTAAGAAGAAGGAATGATTAATTCCGCCTCAGGGTTTCGGGGAGCTTCCAGGAGGCATGTGTGTTTGCTTCCTTCACTGTGGGCATCCAGGTAGGACTCCCCCAGGCAGTACAGAAGCTGCCTGGCAAGATCCCAGATACCTCATTTGCACACACCCATCTATCCGCCTTCTGTTCATGCCCAATAAAGAAAAGGAGACATCTCTATGAAGGATAGTAGTTCTGATTTTGAAGCTTCCTTAAGAGGCTGAGGCTCTCTGCAGAGTTTCAATATCTCTGTCTCTGAGCTTCCACCTCTGACCACAACCCCAAGGCTCTCGTGCTTCCCAATCTCTCATTCCTAAAGAACCTGTGGGCCAGGTCAAGAAAGGACGATGCAGCTGTGGAAGAGACAAGGGGTCCTGCGTGTCCACTAGTTGGGGGCAAAGAGTAAGGGACAGCAACATCAATAAGCTAGGCTCTCCTGTGGCCCGCTGAGTCTGTGGATCAGTTACCCTGAGTCCTCTGTCTTTTGGGGACGCCTCCCAGCAAACAGGTCTCGGCTCCCTCGCCCTCTTGCCAGCTCTCTTCTGAAAGAAGGGATTTTATCACCGTGTCTCAGAGTGAGGCCCTACGCACAGGGCACAGTGCACCCAGAGCACCGGCTCACAGGGTGGAGCATGGGGAGCACGGCCTAGGCCTCAACCCCTGGCCACCTCCTCAGCAGGGGTCTGGGCCGGGCAGAGCTGGTGGTCAGCCTGCCTCCAAGTCCTCCGCCAATCAGGTTTCCCATGCTCTGTTTATGTAACTGACTTTTTAGAACTCTAGACGCAGGACTCTTCCTTTGCTGGTGGTTAATTCCAGCTTGTTGGTGTGGGTCCGTCGTTCTGCCTATTGATCACTCCCCACTCACCCGGTAGGGTAGCTCCTTTCCCCGCTGAGCCTCATGTCAACTGGATAATCCACCTTCTCCCTCCTCACCTGAGCCGTCAATACATACGTCAATCAGAACAGGCCCAAGGACCACCCCCTCTGGCACCAGAGACCCAAAGGAAGGGCTTGGTTAATATCTGTCACGTGATTAAGCGAGTACCTGAATAAATAGAGAGATGAATGTGACCTCTCTCCATGCCCACCCTGATCTGTAATCAAGGCTCCAGGTCCAATTGTTCAACCAGCTTTGCATCCACGGCGACGTACAGCTTTTCACCTTTTCCATACAGACACCATCAAGCATTGGCTTAAGCCTCGCTGAAATTAGGACACCCCTCGACTAAGACACTTAGACACGGAAGGCTTTTGAAACAGAGAAAATGAGGTGGTTTGGGCCTGACTTGTCCTTCAGGAACTGCTGCCGGTCCTGCGAGCTCCTCTTTGTGTTCTCAGAGCTGCAGGACCATCTGCTTCAGACACTCTTTCGAATTGTTGCAGGAAAATAGCCTAACACTTATTGCTTTAGAATATTTTTTAATCTACCTTTCTGCTCTTTGTGAAAACATCTGCCTGACTTGATTTTTGGCACCTCTCACCTTCTTAATGTCACGCACAATACTTCAAGGATGGCTTTATAATCTTCCACTGCTCCCCCAAGCCTGACAGGAGAGTTCACCTGTGTCTATCTTCTCCTCTTTTCTGACCCCTGGCTTGGGCCCAGCATGAGCTATGTGCAGCGAGATGGTCAGGAGGAGCCAGTCAAGCGTGTTGGGACTGTATTCATGCACGTGCATACCTACCCTGGAAAAAGTACAGTGATGCCTGCCGACTGAAGGCAGGCACAGTGTCCCTTTCACATCTTAAGGACTGCACGCCACGTGGGAGCAAGGTAGGAAAAGGTGCAGCAATGCAAATGTGCACAGATATACACATAAAAAAGGCAACGTTCACCGAGTTGCTGCTGTAATAACAATAATGTGTTAGACCACTGCCCTTGCTCAGGTAGTAAGTGTTTCATGTATTTTAACTCATTTAATCCTCGCTACAGTCCTGTGAGGTGAGGGATGTAGAACTGGGATCCTGAGCTGTCCTGCTCCTTTGTCCTTTAGCGACCCTGCCCTACACACCCCGCCTAGCCAGCTCCTTCCCTCCCACACGCCCACTTCTAGGCTGTTCCAGCAGTGTGGTGCCTGGACAGTGTCACCACCCTGCCCTCAATGCTGCTCCAGGATCCTGGGTGGGGGTCCTGGCATGCTGCCTACCCCCTCCTTTTGCAGGCTTTTCCAAACTCCTTCTTCCCTCCCTACCTCCCTCTTACCTCCCCCTTCACACTCCTCTCTTCCTTCCTTGAGACCACCAAGGCCATGGTGTGGCCATGCCCCCAAGCCTTCCCCAACCTTCCCTGCAAAGATCTGCAGGCAACCCACCCTTCCCTCTTCCCTCTGGTCCCAGGGGGTTCTTCCCTGGATCCCCCACCTCCTCAGGGCCCCCATCTGCCCACCCACCAGGCTCTCTCCCCGGTGTGCTGGAGCCGGCTCAGACAGGCTCACAAGAGTGGGCCGTACGCACCTCTTCCCAGCTCCGCATTTAGTGACGTCATGTTGGCAGCTTAAAACTGACCATGGTATTTACACCGTGGAAATCAGCAAACCCTACAAGTCAGGGCTTCCCCCAGGAGAGCCCACTGTTGAATACTGGCCAGCTTACTGCAAGGAGTCAACTCTCCTAGCGCAACCAACCATCAGGGTTGCCTGGGATCATCCTGGGTTTAGCGCTGAAGTCCCATGTCTCAGGAAGTCCCTCAGAGCTGGGCAAACCAGGATGGTTGGTCACCCTAACCTCTTCATCCCTGCTGAGTGCCCGCCGTTGGGAAGTGCCTCCTCAGATCTCTGCCTCTGCTCCCAGGTATTTTCCTGGTCTCTCCCCAGCTGGGCTGCAGAGGCCATCTGTCTGTCCCCATGTGCCCTCTGGGCCTATCCAATGCTCTTCTACTGTTGCAGTCACCTCCTTCCCACACCCAGGAAGAGCACCAATGACCTCCCAGTGGCCCAATCCACCAGACACTGTTTGACTCTTACTGTACTTACTGTAGCGTTTTCCACCATGGACTATCGCCCATTCTGCCTGGATTTCTGAGCAACCTCTCTCCTGGCTGTGCTACCCATGGCTGCTCCTCCTGGTCTCTTTTGTGGACTCAGGCGCCAGTGTGCATGGTTCTCAGAGCTCCGTCATCAGCTCCTCTTTGGTCACGTTAAACATTCTTTCAAGGGGAGCTCATCGAAGCCCCTGTGCCCCCTACTTGCCCTAATTTCAAAATCCCCAGCCACACCCCTTGTCTCTATCCTGGGCTCTGGGTGTGTGCATTCAATTCCACATAGATGTCCCTCAGTCACTTCAAAGCCAACCAGTCTAAAACGGAACTGAATCCGTCACCTTCTGCTGCAATCTGGTCCTCCTACCTCCAGTGTCTTGGTAATTGACTCCAAACTACCCCGAATGAAGAATCTCAGCCTCATGTAAAGACCTGCCTTCCACCTACCACCCATAACCACATCCACCAGCCCCTCGGTGTCCTGCGATCCCACCTCCTTCGTGCTTCTGGGCCCACGCTCCCCTCTGTCACCCCGTGCCCGGCCCTTTTGGCAGGATCACTGCCAGGCTCAGTGGGTGCCTCCAAGCCTCCAGCCTGTGTTGGGGCCACCATCCTCCACATTACAGCCAGAGTCATCATTTTTATTTTTGAAAATAAATCTGGTCAAGCTATTTCTGTTTAAAATTTTTCAGTGGCTTTCAGTTGCTTTCCAGATAAAGTTAAAACGTTTTTTGCTTTTGTTTTTGTTTTCGTTTTGAGAGAGTCTCACTCTGTCACCCAGGCTGGAGTGCAGTGGCACAATCTTGGCTCACTGCAACCTCTGCCTCCCGGATTCAAGCAATTCCCTGCCTTAGCCTCCCAAGTAGCTGAGATTACAGGCACGCACTACCACACTCGGGTAAGTTTTGTATTTTTTGTAGAGACAGGGTTTTGCCATGTTGGCCAGGCTGGTCTCGAACTCCTAGCTTCAAGTGATCCACTCACCTTGGCCTCTCAAAGTGCTGGGATTACAGGTGTGAGCCACCACATCCAGCCAAGTTAAAACTTTTGAACGTACACGTAAGACCCTCTGTAATCCAGCTCTGTAGGGATGCCACAATGACCCAACCCTGGTGTCACATCCGTGAGCCAGACAGCAGCTGTGAGGCAGCAGGGGCACCGGGGGAGCCAGCACCCCTGAATCAGACTGCCTGTGCCCATATCTTAGGCTCAGCTACTAAAAGGGATGCTAGCAGTACCTGCACACAGGGTTGTTATAAGGACTAAGCTAGATAATACAAGGAAAGCCCTCACAACCCTGCCCAATGCTTAGGGAGTGTGCAGTATATTATTCTGTAGATATTATTAACCCTTACCTTATTCTCTGCCATCTCTCACTCTAGAAGTCCCCTCTGATCCAGCTGTGGCATGTGCTTTTCCCTCTGCTAGGAGGCTCTTGCCCTTTCCTTTGTCAAGCTAATTCCTCCTCGTTTCTTGAAATGCAGTTCCCACTGCACTGTAGGTAACTCCTCCTCCAGGAAGCCTTCCATGCTGCCACATCTGATTTTACCATTTTCTTCCATGTCTCTGGGCCCCCCACCCTTAGCCTCCACCTTGGCACATCACACCGCGTTGCATCATCTGTTTACTTCTCTGTCTCCACCACAAGGTGCTGAACTAAGGAATGTGTCCCCTTAGTGCTGAACACAGGGCCTGGTGTAGAGTTGGTGCCCCAAAGAATATCCCCTGAATAGATGGATGACTGAATGAATGAAGCAAGCAGCCCTACCGGGCTCATCCCCTAAGTCTCCAGGCACTGCCCTTCCCGCTCCCTTCCAAGGAGACGCCCAAAGCATCTAAAACCCCGAAAGAAAGGTGACAAAGACAGGCCGACTCTGTCTTTGTTCTGAGTCTCCAGATACTTCAGAAAACTCTGGTTGAGGGATGAATCACAGGTGTCCACTTGGGAGGGACCAGTGGCTGCAGGGAGAGCAAGGCCAGCACCAGAAAGCAAAAGATGCTAATTATGAAGCCAGTGAAATGAAACCAAGGTTTGGGGGGTGGGGGGAAACAGTCCACACTAGAGAAACGAAAAACCAGGCAAAGCGAGCAAACTATTTAAGCAGGCAGCCGGCTCAGAGGGGGAAGGACAGATTAAATCAAACCTCTGACAGGCAATCAATAGACATTCAATTAACGGTTACAATATTACTAATTTACACAAAATGTCTAAACAATACCCTTTCCCCTCTGAGAGGACTTTGATTCAATGCCTCTCAGCTGTTGGGACATTCCCTGACAACACCACAGGGCCACCCGACTCCTGGGTCTACACCCAGGGCGAACCCCTGGGCACAAGGACAGCCAGATCAAAGGAAGCTGGGGGTGGGGTAGGGCCCAGGGGGCTGCAGAGAACCCAGCATGGAGTTGGGGGATGGACATTCAGAGCAGCGAGGCCAGGTGACTTTGGGGACTAGGGAGGAGCAAGCAAGGACTCAGGAGCGCAACTCAGGACCATGCAATCACCCTTGCGCCAGCAGCCCAGGGCCTGAGTAGCCACAGGTGCCTGGCTCCACCTGTGGAGCTGTGGCTGTCTTGCTCTGGGTTCAGTTGTGCACCTGCCAGGTGCACTCCCAAGTGGAGACCTTCCCCCGTCTCACATCCAGAGGTGGGAGCAGGGGGAAGGTCTCCATTTGGGAGTAAAGGGGAGAAGAAGGGATGCCACCTGCTCCACAGGGACACCGAAAGGTCACTGGTATGACATCCTTGGGCCAGAACCATGAGGTTGCAGGCTGCTAAGAGAAACAGGTGGGCTGGGTGCGGTGGCTCACACCTGTAATCCCAGCACCTTAGGAGACCAAGGCGGGCGGATCACCTGAGGTCAGGAGTTCGAGACCAGCCTGGCCAACACGGTGAAACCCCATCTCTACTAAAAATACAAAAATTAGCTGGGCATGCTGGCACACACCTGTAATCCCAGCTACTCGGGAGGCTGAGGCAAGAGAATTGCTTGAACATGGGAGGTGAAGGTTCCGGTGAGCCGAGATTGCGCCACTGCACTCCAGCCTGAGCAACAAAGCAAGACTCAGTCTCAAAACAAAGAAAAAAGAAACAGGCTGAGTTCAGTTGTAACCATGACCTTGGGCAGACCCCTCACTGCTCCAGTCTCAGTTTCCTGATCCAGTAACAAGGGATGATCCTGGCACCCACCCCGAGGCTGGTGTAAGCACGGGAAAGCACATGTACAGAGCACTGGAAACTCCTGGTGTCTAAATGATTATTTGGGCAGCGCTACGGAGCAGGTGCCTGTGGCAGGGGCAGAGGACATGAAAGGAGGATGTGGGGAAGGAAAATGTCATTTCTCCTTCCATAAACAAACATGCACAAACCACGCACGACAAGCTCTGAGTTTCACTCTTGATCTTTCTGGCCTTGATGGATGAATTCTGAAAGAGGTTGTAAGGTAGCATTTACATATAAGAATCGCAAATCCACCCACATTTTCTAAGCCCTCCAAAAGTCTAGTCTTAAGCAAAGCACTCTCTCAAGGAAAGCGTGAGAGCTGTCTCCAAATATCTAAAGGGCTGTCACACCCTTCTGCTTAGACAGCTCCATCCTTCCCCTCCTGAGCCTATGAAGGGAACCAGGAAGGACTCATCACCCCCACTCTGCAGAGAGGAAACTAAGTCCAAAGAAGTAAAATGACTTGCTCAAAGTCACACCGTAGCAGGTCTCCTGTTTGTGAACTGGCATTTTCTCCAGCCGGTGATGCTCCAGAGACATCAGTAGGACACAGGTACCATCCATTGTAGGGATGAGGGATCTAACATCAGAGTTCTCTTCACCCCAAAATGCCATCCAGCTCTGAGTCCCCTCCACAACCCAGGGCCATCTCTGTCTTCCTACATCACGGAACCTGTAGCAGGCCCCTTGGTTTTTCAGAGACTTAGAACCTTCTTAGGTCTCTGAACCCCATTCTCAGCCCGGCGTGGCAGAACCCAGCCCGCCCCGTAATCATGCAGTTGTCGAAGACAGAGGCTTCCGTCTGGAACCCAGTTTTGGGACTTTGCAGGAAATGGCTTCCCAAATTAAGGATTTTAAGCAAAGATGACTGAAATAGATATTGAAAGCTATTCACCCAGCCAACAGCCACCTCCTCAGCCTGGAGATGCTGCCTCCGTTGGCAAATGTGCTTTCTGACAAATTTTACTGTGCAGATTAACGACTCACCAAACTGGACCAGAGTATAGAGCTGCCCCCAGGATAAGTCTCCCTGCCCCCACCCCCACCCCAGCAAGGACCCATCTTCTAGAGCCTGCAATAGCTTGGGCTTCTGTCACTCTTCTCCATGAAATATTCTTCCCCTGGAGCCTCTCCCCACAGGCCATCGACCGATTCATTTGCTCACCATTATTTTTTAAACTCAAATTTTATTAGCAGTGGAGCATGAGTAATAAATACTAATACACTGTTTGCACTTGAATTAGCCCTGCATGTCCTGGGACCACAGGGCTATTTGTCAAAGGCAGACATTTCTCCACACCCGCACCTTGTGGTTGGCACACAGGCATTTCCAAGGTCAGGGACTCTCAGGCATTAAGCAAGAACAGGGGGCCTCATAGGACTCACATTTGGGGCACCTTTATTCCTAAGCAGGCCAGTGAGCCACCAGGAAGGAAAGGCAAGTGGAGCTGTAATGCTAGAAAAAGGAGAACGGGATCCTAGCTCTATTGCTTACCAGCTGTGTGACTTGGGGCATGCCAACTTAACCACTCTGAACTTCTGTCTCCTCATCTATAAAACGGGTCAACAGCAGCTGCCTCCCAGGGTTGTTGGGGAGATTAAATGAATGCTGGATGTGAAAGCAACTAAAAGGGTACTTGCACATAGTGGGCATGGTGGCTGAGGTGGAAAAGGTAGGTTGCAAGGGAGGCTACTCCCTATCAGGAGTCAAGAGATACACTGAAATCATCTCCACATTGTTCCACAGAAGGATAAGTGATGGACAGCACTTTTCTTGCTTCCCGCACACTCCCAACAGGGGACTTACATGTGTGACTATCCAGGCACCTCTGAGAGACACTATTATGTTGCATCTCTGTGCAGATTTCAGGAACCCAGTGCTGTGCAAAACAGATGTGGTCACTGGTGCCCAGGCTGGGCTCTAGGCTCCTCCCTGTAGTAGCTGCTAGGGGCTCAGACTTAGCTGGAGGAGGTCTCAGCCAAGGGGAATCCCTCCAATGTTGATGGGCACAGCGGCTGGACTTGCTCCTCTCTTTGGTGCTCAATGGCTTTGCTTCTTTCAACAAACATTTGGAAAGATCCTCCTGTAAGCCAGGTACTGTGTTACAGTGTGGCACAGGTGTGCATGTGGTGGCCTGATGCCTGGCCTCCCACAGCTCAGTGCTACAATGCAAGTTGTAGGTTACAGTGCAAGGTGGGAGTGCTCCAAAGGGAAGGAGGGTTGGGGCTGCAAGAACACATGAGGGTGGGGGTGGGGGGTTATACAGGCTCAGGGAGGCATCAGGAAAGGGCTTCCTGGAAGAGGAATGGATAAGGAGTAGTGAAGCAAGAGAAGGAGAGGAGGTGGAAGGAGGGGTTCCAAGCAGAGTGAACAGCAAGTGCAAAGGTCCTGAGGCAGGGAGCCAAAGCTGCCCTGGGAAACTAGAGTGCTGTAGACAGGCACCTGCTCAATAGATGGTGATATGGTTTGACTGTGTCCCCACCCAAATCTCATCTTGAATTGTAACTCCCACAATTCCCAGTGTCGTGGGAGGAAACTGGTGGGAGGTCATTGAATCATGGAGGCAGGTCTTTCCTATGTTGTTCTCATGATAGATCTCATGGGTCTCACAAGATCTGATGGTTTTAAAAAGGGGAGTTTCCCTGCACATGCTCTCTCTTTGCCTGCTGCCATCTATGTAAGATGTGACTTGCTCCTCTTTGCCTTCCACCATGATTGTGAGGCCTCCCCAGCCACGAGGAACTGTAACTTCATTAAACCCTTTTTCCTGTATAAGTTACCCAGTGTCGGGTATGTCTCTATCAGCAGCATGAAAACAGACTAATACAGATGGGATCCCTAAAACAGGCTCAGAGGAAGGAAGGGTCCCCCATAGTCCCTGCCATCAGTCAGCGTCCAGTCAAACAGGGGTGACAGGACCAACATATTTAAGACAGACTTAATATAAAAAAATTATAGGGCCGGGCATGGTGGCTCACGCCTGTAATCCCAGCACTTTGGGAGGCCAAAGTGGGCAGATCACGAGGTCAGGAGATAGGGACCATCCTGGCTAACATGGTGAAACCCCACCTCTACTAAAAATACAAAAAATTAGCCAGGCGTGGTGGCAGGTGCCTGTAGTCCCAGCTACTCCAGAGGCTAAGGCAGGAGAATGACATGAACCCAGCAGGCGGAGCTTGCAGTGAGCTGAGATCGTGCCACTGCACTCCAGCCTGGGCCACAGAGCAAGACTATGTCTCAAAAAAAAAAAATTATAAGCAAGAAGGACTTTTTAGGCTGGGCAAGGTGGCTCACACCTGTAGTCCCAGCACTTTGGGAGGTTGAGGCAAGCAGACTGCTTGAGCTCAGCCATTCAAGAGCAGCCTAGGCAACACGGTGAAACCACGTCTGCACAAAAAATACAAAAAAAACCCAAATAGTCCAGCATTGCGGCCCATGCTTGTGGTCCCAGCTACTTAAAAGGCTGAGACGGCAGGACCGGCTGAGCCCAGAAGATCAAGGCTGCAATGAGCCCAGATCCCGCCACTGGACAATAGAGTGAGACCCTTTCTCAAAAAAATAAAATAAAAGGACCTGTTTGTTGATGAGCTCGCTCTATTCACAGCACATGTGTCCCTGCTGAGGGCCAGGATAAAGTAGCTGAAGGGGTTAACCAGAGCAGGCCTCCCAGAGGAGGTGAGGCTGGCTCAGCTGGTAAAGAAGCTTCTTCCTCCACCCCTGAGTGGGAGCACCAGGCCCTCTTTTTCCCCACCTGATTGGAAACCTTGGACAACAATGAGGCTGTATCTGCTTTGCCAGCTGCATATAAATGCAAGCACAATGCCACCTCTCTCTCACCAGACAAGGCCACACGCCAGGGGTGGCTTAGTGTGAGCTAGGCTGTCTGGCTCAGCCACATCACAAAGGTAACAAAAGCACCTGAATGCCCGTCTTCCTCCCAGCCCCCAGCCCACCCCTGGGGGAAGCAAGTGCGAGTGTCTGGGGCACAGTTAGGTCTCTGGGAGGAGATAAATCCCCAGTACGGGCTCCAGGGAGGCAGGGGGGAACTTGCAGCAGCTCCCTGCTCCCCTACTCTGCTGGGAAAAGCATTGCCATGCTCCCTCTCTCACTGGCAGGGGTCTGCCCTGAGAGGTTTTAAGTGAGTGAAACACCATCTGCCCCGGGGTCCCCACCCAGCAGACCCTGCAGACAGATGCTGTCCAGCTCCTGCCCCTGCTTCCTCCCACTCTGGAACCATCTCCACCCTGGGGCTGCAGGGAGCTGAGGCTGCTCTCCACCTTCCACGAAAGCTGAGGCCTGGCAGGACCCCGGCACAGGCAGAGCCACAAAGATGAGACAGCTCCAGAAGCTAAAGATCCGGCAAGATGAGGTGGGGTCAGGGCAACCCCACCTGCCTTTGTGTCCTCCAGGCTCCCCGGGACTGAGCACTGGCTCTGGTCAGACCCTCTGCCACGGGCTGGCTGTGTGACTTTGGGCAACTTCTGCAATCTCACTGAGTCTCAGTTTCCCCACTTGTAAAATGTGAGTTGTTGAGGTTTAAATGAGAAAATGCTTCTTCTGCCTAAAGTGTTCAACTACTATTTTTATTAACATCATTCCAGGTTTCCTCTTGGACATGTTGTCAAACCTTTAGCCATTTATAACCTGACTGTGATAAGCACTTTAAAAACTAACTTTTTTTTCTTTTTTTTTGAGATGGAGTTTTGCTCTTGTTGCATAGGCTGGAGTGCAATGATGCAATCTCAGTTCACTGCAACCTCAGGCTCACTGCAACCTCCACCTTCCAGGTTCAAGTGATTCTCCTGCCTCAGTCTCCCAAATAGCTTGGATTACAAGCGTGTGCCACCATGCATGGCTAATTTTGTATTTTTAGTGGAGACGGGGTTTCACCATGTTGGTCAGGCTGGTCTTGAACCCCTGACCTCAAGTGATCCACCCACTTCGGCCTCCCAAATTGCTGGGATTACAGGCGTGAGCCACTGTGCCTGACCTAAAAACAAACTTTTTAAATTGATGTGTACTGTTTACACAGAAAAGTGTACATGGTTGGCCACAGTGGCTCACTCCTGTAATCCCAGGACTTTGAGAGGCCAAGGTGGGAGGATCGCTTGAGCCCAGAAGTTCAAGCCTGGGCAACATAGAGAAACACTGTCTCTAGAAAGAAAAAAATACAAAAAATTAGTGGGGCATGGTGGTGCATGTCTGTAGACTCAGCTACTGGGGTGAGAGGGCGGGTGCTAGGGTAGGAGAACCACCTGGCCTGGGAGATGGAGATCATGCCACCGCACTCTAGCCTGGGTGACAGAGTGAAGGAAAAAAAGAAGTGCACATAAGTGTGCAGCTCAAGGAATTTCCACAGAACCAGCTCTCAGATCACGAAACAAGGCATTATCAGTATTCTAGAGGTCCTTTCTCAGGCCCCCTGCCAAGGCTAACTGCTATTCCAGCTTCTATTACCATAGATTACTTCGCCTGTTTTTGAACTTTCTATAAATAAAATCACACAGTATGTACTGAAAACACCTTCAGACTTAAGAAGCCCTTTCATAGATGGTATCTTATTTGGTCTTCCCCAACCCCTGTGAGATTAGGTTTTCTATTGTCCCCATTTTATTGCTGAGCAAACAGAGGCTTCAGATACATGAACAAACTTGTTCAAGGCCACACAGTGAGTAGAGAGAGGGACTCTAACTCCAGCTGTCCAAGCCCTCCTGTCACCCAGCTACTTCCCACACATCAAACCAGCCTCTCCCTGTGCCCCAGTTAAGGCCGCTCCTCCCCAAAGCCCTACTTCCTCCAGGAAGCTTCCTTGGATGGCTCAGAAGAGAGCCATCAGCTCTGCCCCCACCCCCAGCCTAGACACGGGGACTTAGCATGCGGCTAACCTTGGTGCGGGTCTTATGGGTGTGTGTTGACTGCCCGCTACGGTTTCTGCAACACCCCTGCTGGTCTCTTCTCCACATGCCTCTCAGAGTCACAACACCCAGAAGACAGAGCTGCTTCTGCAGCTCTTTCCACACCCTCCCCAGTATGAATGGGGCTGGCTGGGAGCTGGGGTCGGGATGGTCACTGCATTAGGTCAGGTGGGGAGCAGGACACATGCTCCCCTGGTTTGATGAGAGGCTCCTGGTGAGTTCGTCTAATGAAAAGTGTGAGACCAAAGGCACTAGGGGCTGGGGGACCCCATTTCAATTCAAGTCACATGATATCGGGCAAGTTCCTTCCCCTCTCTGAACCTCAGTACCCTCACTTGTAAAATGAGATGGCTGGACTCAATCTGACTTGACAAAGCCATGGTACCCTGTGGCCATGTCAGACGTCACAGTGAGTCCAGGGCCCCTTCCCAGGGAGCCCACACTTGGCCTCAGGCTTCTTTCGACCCAGCACTGCAGGCACCATGGATCCACTGAGAAGGGTAAGAAGGGGAAGCCTGCCCAGCAGCCTTGACCAGGGAAGTCCAGAGCCACTGGACATTCATGGTACAGCCCCTAATGGGCTCCAGAAGCCAAGATGACGGAAGGTGGAACAGGACCTCAGCTCACCCTGCAGACCACACGGAGCTTTGTCATCCCCACACAAAGGCGACTGCTTCCTAGGGCTCTCTGCCACCACAGCACCCAATCCTGAGCTGCCCAGTGCTCTGCCACATAACTAACTCCGCGTAAAGATAAATGCCCCCATGATGCATGCAGCCCCTAGCTCACACTGGCTATGTCTGGAGGAGCACCCCAGGTCCAGTCCATGTTCCCAGAGCCTCTTCCTGACTCATGGCAGCTGCAGTGCCCACAGCCTGATCCAGAAGTTAGTGCTGTCACCCCAAATGCCACCTTTGCTCTCACCAGTCACCCCAGTACAGTCCCCCTTGACCCATTAATGCCAGGCTCATCTGGGTTTGAGGAAGGGGTAAAGTGCTTGGGGCCAAGGTCCAGGAAGACCCAGGGTTACTCTTTGTACTAGTTCAGCTCCATCGCCGGCTACACTAACCTGAGAAACCAGTCCTGTCATCCACTGCGGAAATGTGTTTTGAGATCACACAACCGACTTTTCAATCCCATACACCTGCGAGTCGAAGGCGGCCCATCCAAGCTTTCCAGAGCCAAGGCTCATCCTAGTCTAGGGCTCCAGAGTCCAGGGCCTCTGCAGACAAGCAGCTCACCAAAGCAGCCGCTCACCCACTAAACGCATACTGAGCGCCCAGTGCTGTTCAGCTGTTGGGGAAAGAGTGCAGAAACGGCCGGGCGTGGTGGCTCACGCCTGTAATCCCAGCACTCTGGGAGGGCAAGGCGGGTGGATCATGAGGTCAGGAGATTGAGCCCATCCTGGCTAACATGATGAAACCCCGTCTCTACTAAAATACAAAAAATTAGCCGGCAAGGTGGTGCGTGCCAGCTACTCAGGAAGCTGAGGCAGGGGAATCACTTGAACCTGGGAGGCAGAGGTTGCAGTGAGCCGAGATCATGCCACTGCACTCCAGCCTGGTGACAGAGCAAGGCTCCGTTCAGGAAAAAAAAAAAAAAAAAAAAAAAAAGAATGCAGAAGTAAACAGGCCCTGTGCAGTGGAGCCCATGCCTTGTGGGGCAACAGATGATGATCTCTGATGACCTCCCCAAAGCATCCAAGGTGGCCTGATCTTGCTTTACCAGCCCTACCCTGATCATCTCCCAGCTGGGCTGCTCAGGTTCTTCCCCTGCTGGGAGGTGAAAGTTCCTTAGAAAGGCACTGGCCACACGGAGAAGCAGTGGCTAAAGAGGCGAAGGTAGACCCAGGCAACACCGACCCACAAAGCCCAGGTTCAGCTGTATGACCTTGTGCCAGTGTCTCAGGTTTTCTGGGCATCTGTGTTCTCCCTTGTCCAATGGGAATAATAAGACCTGCCGTGGAGGGCTGGTGTGAGGACCTGCAGTAACGCAGGATGGCAACTGGAGAAGCAGCGAGAGAAGTAGCTGCATTATTGGCCCAGGAATACAGGACAAAAGTCAGCTCCTCCTCCACCCTAGAGCCCAAGGTCAAGCTCTTGACATCCCCCTTCCCACTCCCCTCTCCAAAGGAGGTGAGGGGAAGAGAGAGCCCAGCAGCTGCCACCCCGCAGCTCCGCGCAGGAGAAATGCACTTTCTCAGCTGACTTCCGCTACTCAGACAGCCCGATTGCTTTGTTTACTGCCAATTTGCACCCCACCTGGCAGATCTCATGTTCCGGCCTATTTACCCTGGACTCTGGCAGGACTGTTACTTTTCAAAGGAGAGTCGGCTGGTGCTATTTTAGCACAAATAAACTGGTGAGCTTCCTCCATCTAGTTGCCTACTCTGTGCTCTTAGATTTGGGTCAACTGAAATTTTGGCCCCCTGATGGGATGTCTGCATCCCCACCCAGCCTCCTAGGAGCAGCAGAGGAGCAACAGTTTGCCTAGTCCTCAGGCTCCTGCCCCCAGGACCCCACCACCAATCTGGCATCTGACAGATTCGGCAGGTGTCTGTGCACACATCTGCAAGGGTCCAGCCTTGGGATGGGCCCACCTGTGCTGCTCTGTGGCTGTGCCTGGCACATAGGAGGCACTCTGGAAACATGTGCTAAAGAACACATGTGTGACAACCCCTCAGCGCAGCCCTGTGGCCAAGGATCTATCTCCCTCATGAGGCAGGTCCCAGCCTTGGACATTTCTTTTCTAGGCCCCCCAGGCCAGGGGATTTCATTTTGGGAAAGAGTCTTGGAAACTCAGGTAGGAAGAGACAAAGTTGGCTTTGCTTCTTGTTCATTAGGTAGCTTCACATTCAGAAGGCTGGAATGGGGTTCCAAGGAGGGTGCAGAACAAAGACCCATGGGAGCCAGGCACAGTGGCTCACACCTGTAATCCCAGCACTTTGGGAGGCCAAGGTGGGCAGATCACCAGAGGTCAGGAGTTCAAGACTAGCCTGGCCAACATGGTGAAACCCTGTCTGTACTAAAAATACAAAAATTAGCCACGTGTGGTGGCACACACCTGTAGACCCAGCTACTTGGGAGGCTGAGGCAGGAGAATCGCTCGAACCCGGGAGGTGGAGGTTGCAGTGAGCTGAGGTCGTGCCATTGCACTCCAGCCTGGGCAACTGAGCGAGACATTGTCTCAAAAAAGAAAGAAAGAAAAAAACGATCCATGGGAAGTCGATTTGGCTCAATCTAAGGTAAAACCTCCCAGTATGTTTAGAAATCACTTGCACTGACAGAGCACATTCCCTATGCCCGGCAGGGCACTGGGTGCTTTCGTGTTGCTCCCTCGTTCACAGCCACCCAACTCGAGGATGGCCTGCCTTTGGATCACTCCAGAGCACTGCCCAGCCTGCCTCATTCATATCCCGGCTCTATTACTTGGCTTATGTGTCATCTTGGGCAAGCTACATAACCTCTGTGAGTCTATTTCCTCACGTGTAAAGTGAGACAACAAAAGTACCTACTTCATAGGGTTGGCTGGAGAATCAACTTCATACATACAAAGCATCTAGAACAGTGAATGGAAGCTGGTAAGTGCTCAATGATGTCAGCTTTCAGAAGGGGAAAACGGAGAAAGAGGAAGAAGAGGAGAAGGTGGCAGCAGCCGAGGCGGGATAACCACCCACGGGAGATAACAGAAGCTCAGGTAGGACGTCAAATGCAATGATCTCGAGAGCCTTCAAGAATAAGATTCTAGGATTCATTTAACCTCCCTGGGCTGCATTCAGTTTTCCCAGCAGTACAACAGGCGATATCATTACCTGACAAATGCTGCTTTCTTCTGCGTGATATTCTCCACCTTGGGAAGAGCAGGTGTTCCCAGGGACCGCTGCCTCTACCATCGCACAAACTGGAAGGCACAGGGTGGCAGACGCAGCCCTGGGCAAGGGGTGGGAGTCCTGGCAAGGGGTAGGAGTCCAACCAAACTATGTGGCTTTCGGCTAGTTACTGAAATTCCGAGAGTCTGGGACAATAATTTTAACCACCCTTCTGTCTCTCAGGTTTGTGGTCCTGTGAGCACTTTGGGGCAGAGGGTACAAATCACCAAGAACCTCATAAGCCTTTGGGTATGTGACTACCATCAGAAAGTGGTATTGTGGGCCGGGTGTGGTGGCACACACCTGTAATCCCAGCACTTCTGGAGGCCAAGAGGAGGGATCACTTGAGCTTAGGAGTTTGAGTCTAGCCTGGATAACACAGTGAGACTCCATCTCTACAAAAAAATCAAAATATTTGCCAGGCGTGGTGGTGCATGCTTGTAGTCCCAAGCTATGGGGACAATCAGTTGAACCCAGGAGGTTCAAGCTACAGTGAGCTGTAATCATGCCACTGCACTCCCGCTTGGGTGAGAGTGAGACTCTGTCTCAAAAAAACAAAAAACAAAACAAAACAAAAAAAGAAAATGGCATTGCGGCTTCAGCACAAGGGCAGAGTTGTGCTGACCTCTCACCTGGAAATAACTCTACAGGTTCTTCTGCATACCCTGTGCCCTGCCCAAACCCACCTTTGTCTTCTTTAATTCTGAAGATGCCTCCGCTGCCTCCAAAAAGAGCGATGTTCCAGTTTCCATCCCATCACCAGCCCTGCTAGGGCCATTGTTCTGTTGTGATCTTAGGAACTGAACTAGGCTGGGGGAGATGCTGTCAGGAGCAATAACGACCATGACTCGAACAATGCTACTATCGGGTTTCTTCCAAAGAGACTCCCTATTCTGCTGCTATGGCTGAGAGTCCAAGACCCCAGTCAGATTCCACGCCTTCTAATCCTCGGCTATTAACCTGGGACAGCCAGGCCAGCCAGCCAGGCCCTTGGAGGAGGTGGTGAGTAGACACAACCATGGTTGGTCCAGTGCGGGCAGGGCTCCTTTTAACCTCCTAGAGTCCTGTCTCACCTGAGCACTACTCAGCGCTCAGACTCAGCAGCCCAGGAGAGGGTCTCATCAATGCTTGATGTCTCTGCCTTCTTCCTGCCTCCACACCGGGCCCTTCCCTGGATGGCCTCCATGGTGGAAAAGAATGACACATGATTCAGGAGGTGGCTCTTTAATCACTTCCCCAATACAGCCAGTGACCCTCTCACTGAGGGATCAAAGAAATCAGGCCAAGGGAAGGCGAGTCCCAAAATGCATAGAGGTGCCACCGCCCGTTCTCCACGCCTGCTGATGGCTGGATGGGCTGGGACTGGCTTGAGGGTGCTGGTTCTGGAAATGAGCATTGGCCTCCTTGCCTAAGAGATGAGGAATCAAAGTATAGAAGTAGCAGTGAGGTAGGCTGGGTGCAGTGGCTCATGCCTGTAATCCCGGCACTTTGGGAGGCTGAGGCTGGTGGATCACCTGAGGCCGGGAGTTCGAGACCAGCCTGGCCAACATGGTGAAACCCTGTCTCTACTAAAAATACAAAAATTAGCCAGGTGTGGTGGTGGGCGCCTGTAGTCTCAGCAACTCAGGAGGCTGAGGCAGGAGAATTGCTTGAACCCAGGAGGCAGAGGTTGCAATGAGCCAAGATCGCGCCACTGCACTCCAGCCTGGGCGACAGAATGAGACTCCATCTCAAAAAAAAAAAAAAAAAAAAAAAAAAAGCAGTAGTGAGGTAGCCAGAGGTAGAATCTCAGAATTAGGGAGGGATTAGTGCATACTTCCCATACACTTATGCACCCACAAGCATGCATGCACGCAGACAAAGGATTTCCCACCAGAGCTTGAAACCACACTGCCTGGGTACACATTTCAACTCTGCTTCTTACCAGCTATGGGACTTTGGGCTAATGAATTACCTACTCTGAATCTCAGCTTCCTCATCTGTAAAATGAGTATAATAAACTTAAAGTTATTATCATAGTGCATTTGGGCTGCTGTAACAAAATACCATAAACTGGGTAGCTGGTAAATAATAGAAGTTTGTGTCTCACAGTTCTGGAGGTGGGGAAGCCTGAGATCAAGGTGCTGGCAGATTCAGTGTCGGGTGAGGGCTTTTGGGTTCACAGATGGGGCCTCCTCACTGTGTGCTCACATGGTGGGAGGGGTGAGGGAGCTTTGCGGGTTCTCTTTTAAAGGGCATAATCCCATTCATGAGGGCTCAGCTCCATGATTTAATCACCTCCCAAATGCCCCACCTCCTAATACTATCACTTTGGGGGCTAAGATTTCAACATGAATTCTGGGGGAACACCAACATTCAGTTCATAGCAGTTATTAGGAAGATTAAGATAATATATGGAAAGCACTTTGAATTGTACTTGGCACATAATAAGCATTGAATAATTATTAGCTATGATTATCGTCATCATTGTCGAATTCACACCTATGTGTCAGCCTAGTGTTAGAGACAAAAGCACAAGGCCCTATCCGTGCCCCTAAGGAGCCCACTGTCTAGTGCCTTAAAGAATCAAAATCATCCGTCTGCTTAGTTCTAGTCCGATTTTGTTTGGATGCTGCAATTGGACCAAACAATTTGTTGAAGCCTCTCTTTTCCAGCCCTCTCGCTCCTGCATGGAGGGCCACAAGACCCAGCAAAAGACACAGGCTAAGCCAGGCACAGTGGCTCATGCCTGTAAAGCCAGCACTTTGGAGGCTAAGACCAGCGGATCACCTGAGGTCAGGAGTTTGAGACCAGCCTGGTCAATGGTGAAACCCAGTATCTACTAAAAATACAAAAAATTAGCTGGGGGTGGTGATGGGTGCCTGTAATCCCAGCTACTCAGGAGGCTGAGGCAGGAGAACCACTTGAACCCAGGAGGTGGAGGTTGCAGTGAGCCATTGCACTCCAGCCTGGGCGACAGAGCCAGACTCCATCTCAAAAAAATTTTTAAAAATTTTAGCCGGGCGTGGTGGCGGGCGCCTGTAGTCCCAACTACTTGGGAGGTTGAGGCAGGAGAATGGCATGAACCCGGCAGGTAGAGCTTGCAGTGAGCCAAAATCGTGCCACTGCACTCCAGCCTGGGCGACAGAGCGAGACTCCGTCTCAAAAAAAATAATAATTAAAAAAACTTTAAAAATACACAAGCTGGGAAGCCTGGAGGCCTGGGCTTATACTCCAGCTCTGCCACTTCCCTGCTACACTGCATGGACAAGTGAGTTAAACACCCTGGGCTTTGGGCCCCTCATCTCTCTGGGGCTTGGACTAAACCCACTATAGACTTTTCTAATTATAAAAAAAAAAAAGTACAATAGCCTTGCTGCTCCCAAATCCCCATCCTTTCACCAGCCATGCTACAGACACTGTTCTGTAGAGTCTTAGGAACTGGACTGGGTTAGGAGAGACGCTATGAGGAGGCAACACAGTAATAACGACTGATAACGACTGCTGCCACAGACGGCTGCTCAGCACAGCTGCCGAGAGACATGGAGGCCAGGGTGGGCTCACACAGCTTTGTGCCCAAAGTTGCACTGCTGGAACTGGAGGAGCTGGGATTTGTCCTATGTATCTGATCTGAAAGTGGCCAGGCCAACCACTGCACCACACAGCCTCAGGGGGAGCAATGGAGGTTCCCACCCAGACTACCCCAGCAGGGAGGGAGACACAGGGAGTGCCCTTCACTCACTCCTGGAACACAACCTCCCTTCTCAGCAGCCTCCCCAGGCCGGAGAACAGGGAGAGCGGAAACCAACCAACACCGGCTTCCCCTGCCTCCAGATGTGCCCTATCTTCCATGCCTTCTTAAACTTTTCTTTTTCATTAAGTGTGCCTTGCAGCCAGCCTCTCACTTACACATCTTAACCTCCTCTGGGCTATTGATTTCTCATTCCATTAAATCCTCCTCTTTAACTCTGGCCCTTAAACTCCAATTCTAAACCTGTGTCTACTCCCCAGTCACGCTCCCAGGCCACCACTGTGACTCCTCTGTGCTAGGGGCCGGCCCCTCCCCGCTTCCTCCTGGGGGCCTTCACAGGACTATCAACTCAACTGGGAACTCCGTGACGTAGAGTTTATTCTATGCCTTTGTTTATAGAGAGGAAACGGAGGCAGCAATCCTAGCCTGGCCTTCTATTTCCCAGCTGTCCCCTTCCCGAGATGCCCACTGTGACTCGGCACTCAGGCGTCTGCGTGCTCTCTCCCGACACCCCACAGCACGGCACAATCACCCTCACCAATCGGGTCTCCCTGCTCTCCAACTTTAGGCGGAAGTCAGGGCTGCACAGACGGGGACACCGTTTGCCTTTCGGGGCCTGCCCGTGGCCTCCCTGGGGCAAACTATGCCAGCCTCATTTTGACAACACAAGCGGGCACCAAGAGGCTGGACACTGAGGAGAGGAGAGGGTCGCACCAAGGAGCCTGGGACACCCCATTCCCAGAAGCCTAAGGCCACACAGCCCCTCTGGCTGCTCTTCACCCTCCCCAGCCTCTGAATTTACCTCTGTAACAAGCGTCCATTAAACATGAGTTGAGGCCCCTTAAATGGGACAGATATTGACTTAACACCTGTTCTGTGCCAGCACTACAGATAGCTCAGTGAACCAAGTGGACGAGGCCCTTCCCGTTTGGACGGGAGCTCCACGCTCGGTCCCCGGCAGTGACAGGCACAGACGGAGGAACTTCAGGGCAGTGAATATCAGACACGAGGGTCCTGGTACCGTGGAGGGAGGGCCGCAAGGGCTGGCAGGAGGCTGGGGAGGTGAGACTGAGGCATGTGAGATGCCTTAGAGCTGGCCGCCGGCAGCACGTGCCCCAGGCCTGTTCCCGCACAAGACTAGACAGCGGTTGCTGCCCAGGCAGCCACAGCCTGAGGTGAGCTCCAATGGCTCCAGGCCGCTCCTCAGGCACAGCACATCCAGGCATGAACTGTCAGCTTTGCCTCAGACCTGCTTCCCCCTCCGGTTTCCCTATTCCCCTAGCATTGCCATTCCCCCTGGTCTCCAGCACGGGAAATCTCAAAGTTATCTCCGACATTTCCGGCTCCTTCATCTGCTGCACCCAATCTGTCAGCGGGCTCTGCTGTTCTTGGAAATGTCACTCAAGCTTACCCCGCTTTCGCCTCACTGTCACGGGCGCCCAGGCCCAGCCCTCAACCTGTGCTTCTGCACAGCCCTCCTCTGCCCACGAGTCTTCACCGGTTCCCCCGAGCCTGCTGCACTGACCTAAGCCTTTTCTGTTTGGTGGTCAGGGTCCTCTTGGATTCCAGCTGTTCTACCCACCCCGTCTACTGGGACACTCCGCTGCTCTGACTCCAGCCTTCTGCTGCACACGGAACTCTTCTCTCACTTGCCTCGTCCACTGTGCCGGAGCACCCAATCCTCAGATCATCCTCTCTCCCCTCATCCTGCCTGCACAGCCCCTTCCCAGCCTCCTCACTGTGAGTCTTCCTTCCCCCATTCCTGAGCACCCCTGCCAGCTTCTGCCAGGTCTGAATGCTGGTGGCAGGTGCAATCAACACACACGCCACGTTCCCAGAGACTGAGTGTCTTGGTGTGCTATCCACCCAAACTATCACCCTTCGGGAGAGGACGGTCCTGCCCACCCCCCCAACCAGGGGACTCCACAACCACCCCATCCCTGCTGGGCTCTGTGTAAATGACTTAAGTGCTCAGTTGTTTAAAGAAAACCCGTGATGAATCAAAAAGGATCTCCCTCTTGTTTTTTAAAGCAGAGGATGCCCAAGTGTAGGGGAAGAAGCTGGGGGTCCTGCCGCACTCACCAGTCTGGGATGTGGGACAGAGTGTGTGTGTGACCCCCAGGGACTCCCTTCCTCATCGGTGAGAAAGGAGATGCCCACAGCTAACTCGCGGGGTAGCTGGACTGACTAAGCGAAACAAACGGAGTACGCAGTCAATACAATGTTAAATTGATTCCTTCCTTTCTTCCCATAACTCATCCAGCCTGCAACTGTGGCGTAAGTTTTTTTGTTCATATTGGATTTGCCAAAGGTAAGGCATACCCTATTTTATGTAACAGAATGTTATAATCAAGCAACAGCTACATCTTATGTCCTTACTACGGACAGGGCCGATTTACTCACTCTGCTGGGTGCTGGAGAAGGTGAAAAGGTGTCAGGGAAAGGCCTTGCTCCTCCAGGGATCTGCCGTCTGGGTGGGGAGACAAACCGACAGACGATTACCAATGCCAGGTAGGATGAGGGGACTCAGCCAGCCCATACAGAGGGAGAGCAGGAGGCCACCCAGAGAATGTGCCCTCGATATCCATGCAGGTGCCCTTCACACCGGACAAGTCACACTCCTACTTACATTCCATGCTGCCAACCCTCTGAAGCAGGTGAGTTTTATCCCCATTTTACAGGTGAGGGCAGTGAGGCTCAGCGTCGCCGTTTTACAGGTGATGGCAGTGAGGCCCAGCATCCCCGTTTTACAGGTGAGGGCAGTGAGCTCAGAGTCCCCGTTTTACAGGTGAGGGCAGTGAACTCAGCGTCACCGTTTTACAGGTGAGAGCAGTGAGGCTCAGCGTCCCCGTTTTACAGGTGAGGGCAGTGAGCTCAGAGTCCCCGTTTTACAGGTGAGGCAGTGAGGCTCAGAGTTGCCATTTTACAAGTGAGGGCAGTGAATCCCAGCGTCCTGTTTTACAGGAGAGCAGTGAGGCTCAGAGTCCCTCTGTTTTACAGGTGAGGGCAGTGAACTCCAGCCCCGCTTTTACAGGTGAGGGCAGTGAACCTGAAGGCCCCCGCTTTTACAGGTGAGGGCAGGAACTCAGCGTCCCCTGCTTACAGGTGAGGGCAGTGAGCCTGGAAGCGTCCCTGTTTACAGGTGAGGGCAGTGAACTCAGCTCCCTGTTTTACAGGTGAGGGCAGCAGTGAGGCTCAGCGTTGCCGGGTTTTACAGATGAGGGCAGTGAGCCTTACGCCCCGCTTTTACAGGTGAGGGCGGTGAACTCAGCGTCACTTCGCTTTACAGGTGAGGGCAGTGAGGCTCAGAGTCCCCATTTTACAGGTGAGGGCAGTGAGGTTCAGGGTCCCCGTTTTACAGGTGAGGGCAGTGAGGTTCAGTCCCCCTGCTTTTACAGGTGAGAGGGCAGTGAGGCCTCAGCGTTGCCGTTTTACAGGTGAGGCAGGAGCTCAGCATCCCCGCTTTACAGGTGTGAGGGCAGTGAGCCCAGAGTCCCGCTTTTACAGGTGAGGGCAGTGAGGTTCAGCGCCCTGTTTTACAGGTGAGGGCAGGAGGCTCAGTCCCCACCTACAGGTGAGGGCAGTGAGGCTCAGGGTCTCCCTGCTCTTGGCAGGTGACCTGGGCAGTGAGCCTGTAGAGAGGTGAGGCAAATTGTCCGAGGTCATGCAGGGAGTGATGCGAGGACAGGAACCCAGGTCTGCCTGACATTTGGTAGCTGGAACTGGTTTCTCTTCCACCAGCACCTTGAAGGCTGGGCAAGACATGGATGGGAGGAAAAGAGGAAACGCAAAGGGCCAGGGTGAGGACACACAGTGCCAGGGCTGGGTGGCAGGGGGAGGGGAGACAAGATCATGCCAGACACCATGTTGTGACATAAAGTTGGGATCAGCGTGCAGAGGGCCTTCACCTCCAAGGCATCTTGGAAGGCACTGCTGCTGAGGGCTGCTGAGACAGGGTCCCCTGTGAGAAGCGCCACCCTCTGTAAGAAGACAGGCACAGCGGCAGAATGGCTGGAAACTGAGGCTGGAGGCCCACTAAGGAAGCTGTCAGGACAGTAACCCAAGGTGAACAGCCAAAGGCCCAAGGAGGGACCACATCAGTGGGAAAGCAAAGGTTGGAGTGGACACTCGAAGTGCCCAGAAGAACTGAGTGGGCTGAGGCCTTAGGCACCAGAGAGAGGGAAGGGGGGTGCCCCAGGCGCCCCGGCTGCATGCCTAGGGGAACCCAGCTGCTCCTTCCACCAGGGGGAGGCAAGAGACAGTGCCCACTTGGGGTAGGGGGTGGTCGGTTGGATCTAGGGGGTGGCGGGACACCCAGGCAGCCAGTCTAAGGCGCAGGAGACCACAGAGCAAAGACTCCATCAGGCCTGGGGTGGGGGTGGAAGCAGTGAGCCATCACTGGAGAGGGTGAAGGGGATGAACCGAGGAACAGGCAGGACCGAGGGTGGGCTTTCTGAGAACTGAACAGCTGAGACCTTGAAAAGCAAGAGGAACTAGCCCAACAGCACTGGACTGAGCGTCAGAGGCCTGGACCCAGCTGCGGAGCCTTGGATAAGGCATCCATCCTCTCTGGGCCTCAGCTTCTGTTGGGTCATTAATGCCTCCTTATAAGTTTGTCTGTAAGGAGTGATCAGACGCTTGCAGGGCTGTAGTAGAGACCAAAGGAAGTAATTGTTCTGAGAGGCATCCGAAACGCTGCAGAACCCCATACACACATAAGGGATTAGTACTACGCAGAAGCACCAAGAGATGCATCCTTCCCACACACGCTCGGCACTGCCCACCCTCCCCAGACACACGAAGGCCAGCTTCCGCCTCGCTGCTCCTCTTGCTTTCTGAGCAGTCTCTCCCCCAATCCAGGGCCGGTGGCCCTGTCCTCCCTTCCATCCCTGGATGGCTGAGAACCACCTCAGAAGCAGCTGAGCTCCTCTCTGCTGGACGCCCTGACTCTCTGCAGCTGGGACCTTCTCCTAGAGTCTCCGCCTCTCTCCCGGTACTAAAGTTCCCTCTACATCCTAAGGGAAAACCAAACTGGAAATCAGACCACGAAGCTGACCCAGGTTCTTGGAAGAACTTTCAGTGCTGGGGAGGTAGCAGCCACCGATCAAGATGCCCAGGTTGGGGGATGGGAAAAACACAGAAAACCAAGATCTTCTCCCAACTTCCCCTCCCGAGCACCCGCCTCTCCCCGACCCGGAGGGACTGGTGTTGCCTCTGGGTTTCAGGTGGCAGGTCCAGAGCAGGACAGGGGGGTGGAGCTGGTGAGACAGGCTGGAGGCTGGTGGGCAAGCCCGGGCCACAAGGAATGAACAAAATATGGAAAATTAAACAAACTCAGACACTGTAATGTGTGCATATTAGATTAACTCTCCAAAGGGTCGTGACCTTGAGGAACACATCCAGCCAGTGAGAAAAATAATAAACCTGATTAACGATGAAGCCTGAGCTGCAGCTTCAGCAAATAAAACCAGCATGATGATGATGACGCCCAGTGGAATTCCAGGGGCTCCCGTCCCTGGTGGGACCGGAACACAGTCGACCTCGACAAGTCCCTTGTCCCTGACCACGCAAGCACAGACACTCAGGGATTAAGGCAGGACCGGATTTGTCTCTCAGATGCCCACTACCAACCCAGGCGGCCTCTCTCCCCAGAGATACCACGCCCGCAGTTTCCGGGTGCTCCTAGAAGTGTCACTACCACCCGGGTGACCCATAGGGAGTGAAAGTGAAGGTAGTTCTTTGTTCCTGGCAGGGCTCAGTCCTCCTGACCAGCCCTCAGACCTCTTGGCCTGGTCTTGACAGCTGCCCACTGCCTGGCAAAAGGGCCCAGCTGTGCCCAGAGCTCCTCTCCTCTTTCCAGACAACCCAGACCCTTGGGAGACATGCCCAGGAGAGCCACTGGAGGGAGGCAGGGAGGTGGCACCGCGTGGCATCACCAGACAACAGCACCAAGAGGAAGATGGCAGCATCAAGTACAGATGCCAAGAGCCACGCAGCCCAAGGTCCAGCCCGGGAGTGGCTCGGCCCGCATTGCCCCACCACTGCCAGGCAGACGGGCCAGAGGCGCCCGGGCCCAGCCCCCTTCGTCGCCTCCTCCCCCATCCCAAGGCCCTCAGCCAACTCTCCCCAGGCTCCAACTCCTCCCCTCACTTTGCTCAGCTCAAGGGAGCCAGGGAAAGAGACACAGGTGCTCTCAGTGCCTTGAACCCCCTGTCCCAGCTGTCGCCTGCACGCCCTCCACCCCAGCCAGGTCGGAGCGCACAGCTCTGCCAATCCTCACTGGAGAGAATCTAAATCAGCTCCCCTCCCCCTCCGCCCCAGCCCCCTCCCCCATCACGCGCCCAATGCAGGTCTCTAGAGTTTCTCCCTCACTTCCCACTCGGATGAACTAGGGTGAGATAGGTGGGAGCCCCATTCGCCCGGGGAAAGAGGGTCATTTCTGATAGGGCTTTGGTTCCCCCAAGCAAGTGCAGGGTGGGCACGGTGTGCGGGGTGGGGGGTGTGGTGGTGGCCCGAGTCCAGTGCAGGGGCAGGGGGCAGTCGAGGCAGATGGCAGTGAGGGAGAGGGGAGGGGGCTTGGTGGGATGCCGGGCTGAGCCGGGATAGGAGGCTGTAGCGAGGAACAGCGGCTCTGGGAGAAGCGGAGGGTGACGAGGTGTAGGGTAGACGCGCCAGGCTGGGAAGGGGCTGACATCCCTGCAGGGGGCAGAGGCAGGGCTGGGAGTTGCACGGGGAGGGGGAGGACAAGAGCGGGAGGACGGCGAGTCCGGGGAAGGGATGCGGAGGGAGGGAGACGGACCGGGATGGAGACTGGAGGAACTACGGGAGCAGAGAGGTGGGGGTTCGGCGGCGAATCTGGAGACGCAGGGACCAGAGTGCCAGGGACTGGGCTGGCGGGAGGCGGGAGCGGGGAGGAGAGCGCGGGGGCGGGGGCCCGGGCAGGGGCGCGGGGCCGCGGCCCCCGAGGGCAGGAGCGGCGGAGACGTCAGAAGTCGGGGTGCGGGTGTGGGTGCGGGAGAGGCCCGCGCGGAGGGGATTCGGGGGCGCGGGGGCAGCGCAGGCAGCGGGCCGGGGGCGCCGCCGGGGGCCGCTGCCCTTACCTGGGCGGCTCCGCACTCCGGGGGCTGAGCTGGGGGCCAGGCCCGCCGCGGAGCTGCTGTTGGCCGTTTTTTCTCTTCCGCAGCAGCCGCGGCGGCTCCAGCCCGATCCGCCGGCAGCTGAAGGCAGAGTCTGTGTCCGGCTGCGAGCGAGCCCGGCGCGGGGAGCGCGGGAGGAGCGCGGCGAGGCGCGGGGCGCCGCCCGGCGGGCAGCCGGGGAACTGCGGCGGCCCCGCGCACGGCCGGCCGGTTGGGGGCGCCCCTTCGGGGCCGGGCCGGCGCCCCTCGGGCAGCCGCACGCCCCCCCGCGTCCCTCGGAGCCTCGCCTGGGAGCCCAGGCTCGGGGGCGACGGGAACGGCGGGGGCTGCAGCGCGCAGGGCGGGCGCGGGTCCGCGCGGCCGGGGGCAAACTTGCAGCTGCCCGGGGGCCGGGGCCGAGCGGGAGGCGCCTGGCTGGGGAGCGGCGCCCGGCTGGGGCGAGGGGCGAGGGGCGCGGGGCGCGCGGCTAAGCGGGCGCTGCGAGGTACGGACCTCAGGTGGGGAACCCGGTGCAGCCCGCACCCTCCACCGCCCTGCGCAAAGGGGCAGCGCGCTCCGGCCCCGAGGAGTTATTAGCCCGGCTGGCTTCAGCGAGCAAGGGGCGCCTCCTGGTGGCTTTCGGGGAACAGCGCGGGGGACGAGCGTGCCCTGTTAGAAGAGACTGCGGCCTCAGTGGTGCAGAAGATGGAGAGAGGTGGAGGTTTCATGGGAAGAGACAAGACCACCTTGTTCAGGAGGCTGAAGAGCAACAGCTTGGATGGAGTAATTCGAGAGCACTGTTGTATACATACCAGCATCTTGGGAGGATCTCATGTTACGCATGAAGATCCTGAGGCTAGGAGAGGTGAAGGGACCAGGCCAAGAACACACGGGGAGCAAGTGGCAGGACCCAGGAGGCAACCCCGCTTTCTGACACGCGGTTCATTTCAGTACACCTTGTGGTTCATCCTAATACAACAGAATTGCCCTTAGGAGGAGGCTGGGTGAAGGCGGGGTCCTGGGGGAATAGGAGGAAGTGCAAGGGACATGTGACTCCCTCAAACCTATGATCTCCTTATCTGACCCACGGGGTCTCTGTCTTGGGCAGACCACCAAACTAATCACACCAGCCCTTTCACCTTCAATGGCTTGTATCCCGACACCCAACCATCAGCACTCCCACAGTCTTATTAAGCTCTCTGTGAAGGGTTTGTTCACAGACGTCCTTGGTCAGGTCTCAGGCATGAGGCATACTAACGGGACTATAGACTGTTCTGGATGTTGCATACCCCTGGGAGGGCTGGCTGGCTAGCCTGGGCAGGTGCTGGGCCTCCTGCTTCAGGGAGGATCTGGACCTCAGGAGTCGTGCCTATCCCTCCCCCAGCTCCACACACTGGCTGGATGAATGCCATATGGGAACAGGGCTCCATTCCTCCAGACAGACATTATTTAGCACCTACTGTTTGCCAAGACTATACCACTTACACAAGTGTGATTCCCAATAATCAACTTTGCAAGGTAGGTGTTGAGGTGACACTAGTCCCATTCTACAGAGGATCTTAAACCTGTTAAGGTTTAAGACCACCTGAAAGCCAGTCACACAAAACTAATTTCTAATTCCAACTCTATTCCCCCAACTCTGGAACCCCCTCTCTCCTGTGCAAAATGGACAGAACAGCAGCATGAGCCTAGCAGAAAGTGTGCGGGGCTGGGAGGAGGAAGAGGCATTCCTGTGATCCCAGCAAGCGATTTCACTTCCCTGGACTTCAGTTCCCACAACTCTAAAAGTGAAGGAAGCAGGCTAGATGAGCTCGCAAGCTGTGCAAACTCTGAAATGCCAAGCATGGATCCCTGGCCCTTTTCACGGGAAGAATGCAAGATCAGCAAGTCCAGAGAGGCTTATTAAGTGTTTGGAAAGAAAAATACTATATAAGTGAAATGCTTCATCATATTCTTTTGCCTGGTGATCTCATCCTATTAACTAGGGAAACGGGGAGGAGCTTTTGGCAGGTCAAAGAGATTGCTGATGGCTCTGGAGGTAATCTTGGCTGTGGCCTCTTGAGGGCCCTGGTTTCTCCCCTTCTTGCAAGAATGGTTCTGACTTTCTTTTCCTTTCTTAAGGCCTCTACCCCTAGAAGCAGGGAGTCCCTACCAGTCACAGGGTGAGCAACAATGTCAGAGAAGTAACCCCAGCCTGGATGTCCCCGACCTACTCTCCTGTCTCGCCTTGTGCAAGCTGTTGAGTTCTTTGGGATACTCACTACTTGCTCTCCACCCTTTTTACTACTGAATTTCAGCATCACTCATCAAAATTCAATTCCAGGCAAGCTGACTGCTCAAGCTCAGCTTCAGGGGTGGGAAGGTCAGTTCAGATCTTTTTTGGAAGCCACAGGGGGAGAATGTCAGAGGGCCACGAGGCTGGCTCCGCCGATCTACTCTGAGGCTGCTGCCTTGAATGAAAAAACAGAAGGGTTGGGAAATGGGCTCCCACCTCTAGAAGCTCTCATCTGAAGCATTCCTCACAGCCAGCTGCTATGCTGTGCAGGACGGATAGGGTTCATTGTGCTTGGGCACCGTGGTGGCCAGAGCCCACAGGAAGGAATTTGTTCTCTTGGATTTATCTTTAGTTTCTTCCATCTCTCTGCCTCTGGTATGTCCACTAAGAAGAATATTTGATCTTAAATGTATCTGCCATGTCTTTTCCAAAGGTCCCTTTGAAGGTTCATCACATGTTCATAATGATCCCTCTGCATGAATGGGGCCAGCTGAGGCACACAGTGCGCAGGTGACTTGTTCTCACCTTGCTGAGTGGCACATATCATATCGTGTCACCGTGTCTTAGAAACTATTGCAGTGGCCCTCTAGCTGGTCTCCCTGCCTTTAAATTGGCTCCCTTCAATAGGTCTACAAATGGCTGCTGGAGTGATGTCACTAAAACAAGCTTCACCACTTCACACCCTTGCTGAAATCCCTTCATGACCCCACACTAAGTCCAAAATTTTTTTTTTTTTTTTTTTTTTTTTTTGAGACAGAGTCTCGCTCTGTCACTAGGCTGGAGTGGAGTACAGTGGCAGAATCTCGGCTCACTGCACTCTCCATCTCCTGGGTTCAAGTGATTCTCCTGCCTCAGCCTCCTGAGTATCTGGGACTATAGACACCTGCCACCACACCTGGCTAATTTTTGTATTTTTAGTAGAGATGGGGTTTCACCATGTTGCCCAGGCTGCTCTCGAACTCTTGACCTCGTGATCTGCCCACCTCAGCCTCCCAAAGTGCTGGGATTACAGGCGTGAGCCACTGCACCCGGCCCAGAGTCCAAAACTTCTTAGCACGGCATACAAGGTCCCTGCTTACTTCCCCTCCGTCCATCTCACCTTCAGTCACTACCAAGCTGCTTCGAGTTCTCTGTTCATCCCATTTCATACCTCTGTGCCTTTAGCACAGTGAATTCTGTCCAGAGTCCCCACCCCACCTCCCACATACGCACAGATACACAAGTTCCTATTTACCGCTCAGAATTCTGTTTAGGAATCTCTCCTACTAGAAGATTATCGTACCTCGCTATCTAGTCCCTTCCCAACAGAAGTAAGTACTCCCTTCTCGGGATCTCTCTTGTGCTTGTTAGAGTTTATGGTCACTTGTTTCACATCTGCTCTCACTAAAAGACTATGAGCTTGTTCTCCTGGATTTATATTTTAACTTCTCCCTTCTTTGTATTTGCCTCAGGTATATCCGCAAAGCAGATACTTGATCTTAAATTTACCTACCATTTCTTTACCAAAGGTCCCTTGAAGGTTCATCTCAAGTTTATAATGAGACTATAGGCTTTTTAAAAAACCTCTGGCCAGGCGCAGTGGCTCACGCCTGTAATTCCAGCACTTTGGGAAGCCGAGGTGGGTGGATCACCTGAGGTCAGGAGTTTGAGACCAGCCTGGCCAACATGGAGAAACCCTGTCTCTACTAAAAATACAAACTTAGCTGGGCGTGGTGGCGTAGAACCTGTAGTCCCAGCTACTCAGGTGGTTGAAGCAGAATCACTTGAACCAGGGAGGTGGGGGTTGCCGAGATTGCGCCATTGTGCTCCAGCCTGGGCAACAAGAGTGCAACTCTGTCTCAAAAACAAAAACAAACAAACAAAAAACTATTAACCACACAGTGCTTGGCATAGGAGGTGCTTAGCAAATGTGTTGAATGGGTAAACCAATAGAGACAAAGGGTTAATGAGGTCTACAGTTCTGGCAAATCAGATTTGCTCCTGTCATTTGTCCAGATGAGTCAGATGAAATCCTAACTGGCAGATATGAAACTGTGGGTCCTTGGTAAGCTTGAAGTCTTTACAACCTAAGTTGAAGTTGGGGTTCACATTTGAGGAACTTGAGGGTGAAGGAAGCAAGGGCCTGATTGTATATCATATTGCAAGACAGTATTAAAATTCATCAATCCCATCAGAGTACTTAAACGCCAGATTAAAAGAAAATAAATTCTCTGTGTTCTTCTTGTCACTTGTTTGGAGGATAAATGGTTCATTCTTACAGCAGATGTCTCACAGAACCAGTTTTGAAGTAGAAGTGAGTTAGAAGGAGAAATGTTCTTGATGTTTACTCATGCTTTAAAGGATGCAGTAAGCAGTGGTTTTGCCCAGTGATATTATGGACAAGTGTTGGCAAAGAGCAAACATATATGTGTGTGTGGTTCACATAGTCCCCAGGTCTCATGGCAACATGCTGTTTAATGTAGCTGGCTGCAAAGACTACGTTGAATGTTAAAAGATCCTATCCCCACTTGACAATTATATTATTATGCAGCTCCCTTCCCCCAATGTCTCTTATCTCGTTTATTAGTCTAGGCATAAAGAA
The DNA here is from genome assembly GCF_008728515.1 of Papio anubis. Taxonomy (NCBI): domain Eukaryota; kingdom Metazoa; phylum Chordata; class Mammalia; order Primates; family Cercopithecidae; genus Papio; species Papio anubis. The sequence continues at coordinate 14,046,208 of NC_044987.1, forward strand.
TACTACTCACACTGAAATTAAAATAAAAATTTAGATCATCCTTAATCAGAATATAACCTGCCTCTCATTCTGCAGCCCTGCTCCCATCCTTCATGTGAGAACCTAATTCATTTCTACCACGTGTCTCAGTTTCTACTTGCTATTCTGCAGAGGAGATAAGCGGCTGTGACAATTAGTTCTCCAAGACATCTTTGGTGCCTATTATGTGCCAGGCACCAAAGACAAAATAGAAAACCAGACAAATCCAGGGCTGGTCCCTTTGGCGTTCGTAGTCAAGTAAAAAATGTTATAGAAGCACTACATTTTCCTTTTGACAGTTTTGGTCCACTTGACATCAGGTATGTTCTTTATGGCATTTTGCAATTAACTCAGTTACGTGGTCATAGTTTAGTCTGACAGTCTGAGTGGAGACAGGGGAAGGGGCGTGAGACTTATGGCAACTCAAGAGTTGGAGCCAAGGGCCTTTAGCACACAGAGGCTTGGGTATGCACTCAGAATTCTCAGTCTGAATCTCCCATAGACCTGCATTGTAGCCGGGCGTCTTCCACTATGGCCATGCCTGTCTGGGAAAGGGGAATTGCTGCTCATTTGCACAAATAAAGGCTTTAACCAGTTCCACCATAGTAGGGGTACGATGCTTACGTATAAAAGCAGATTTTACTTGTGATAAGCTTTATACTTTCACATTCATCTTTCGTCATTTGATTCTCATAGTTGGTCCAGTTAGGTTCCATTACACAACATTATATAGATATAAACCACTCAGTCAGGAAATAGCAAAGCTGGGCTAAAACTCAGGGCTTCCAGCTGCACAAAAGACACTAGTCAAAGATCACTATGAAAGTCAAATTGTGTAAAATGTTGAGCAAGTATTAAAACCGCAGCATTTTCCCCCATCCTTTTACTGTTTTTCTTCACTTCCATAACAGCAACTGAAGAAACAATCCACTCAAACAGGAGGAAGAGGTCGGAGGATGAGGAACAGAGTGGCATTTTCTACCTGGGAGCAAAGCGCAATCACTTAGCAATGGAAAGTACAGAGAAAAGGGGCTTCTCACTGCAACCACCCCAGGATGTCAAAAATAAGGTGGCAGTTTTCATACTGCCCCAGACGTTTGGGGTTTGCAATTTATCTAGAGTGTAGTTTTGTCTGAAGACTGGCATTAAATATTTCTATAAGTTATTATGAAATAACACAGGGATATTATAAAGGCATTCAAAGGCAAAAAAGGGTGTGTGTATACATATGTGTATGTATGTGCATATATGCATATATGTGTGCATACGTATTTCAGTATATATGTACTTCATAGGTAAATATATCTCTCATCATATATGTAATTCAGCATCATGCTGACCGGTTCTGTTTTTCCATTATTGCTCAATAGAGCAATAATTTATTGTACAGCTTCTGTCTGCCAGGTACAGCATAGTATTAGACGCTATAAGGTACAGAAAGAAAAACTGGCCATGGTTTCTACTGTCAACAAGCTTATAGTCTCATGCATTTAATTTTCCCTCCTAAAGGAAAACCTTTCAATTTTATCTCAGAGCAATGCTTAGGAGTTTGGGGTCTCTTGAGGAATTCAGAAGAGCAAAAGGTATAAGATTCTATTCACCCAGGAGGGACTTCTTACTCTTTGTAGCTCAGTGAGGGATAGGCTATTTCAAGAGGGGTATTACATAGGAGGCTATGCCTGAGTGTGAAATACTAGAAGAGATGCCTTACCAGTCAGCTGCAATTATAACAAAGGTTTCCTTTATAGCAACAGTTTAACATACACTCATTTCCATCTTGTTCTTCCAGATTCCAGCCAAAAATCTTCATTTTAAAACAATTCAGTTCTCTTAATTTGGAAAAGACAAAAGGGAAATGTGGTAGCTATCTTCAAATACTTCAGATCTTTCTTATGTTGCTTCACAACCAGGACCAGTGGATAGAAGTTACAGGGAGGTGGCCAGGTGCAGTGGCTCATGCCTGTAATCCCAGCACTTTGGGAGGCCGAGGCGGGTAGATTACCTGAGGTTAAGAGTTCAAGACCAGCCTGGCCAACATGGTGAAACCCCATCTTTACTAAAAATACAAAAATTAGCTGGGCGTGGTAGCACACACCTGTAATCCCAGCTACTCGGGAGGCTGAGGCAGCAGAATTGCTTGAGCACGGGAGGCAGAGGTTGCAGTGAGCCGAGATGGTGCCACTGTACTCCAGCCTGGCTGACAGAGTGAGACTCTGTGTCAAAGAAAAAAAAAGTTGCCTCAGGAGATAATGAGCTCCCCAGCCCTGGAAGTATACAAGCAGATGGATGGCCATCTGCCAGGGCTGCCATGGAGGGTATTCCAGCAGTAGATTAGGAGGTTGAATGAGGTAACTTCCATCTCTAAATTCTTGGATTCTCTCAGTCTGTCTCCTTAGCCCAAGGCTAAAAGGAAATTTGGATCTTTGGAGAAATGTAACACTTATTGTTGAAAGTGAAAACTTGCCTTATGTATTTGGACCTTTTTCTTTAGATGTATGGGTGCTTGTCTTTAAATGCAGTGAAGATACTTAATACCAGAAAAGGCAATAATTACCTAAGTGCTCTATTGACAAAAGCAATATTATTGACACACAGAAGTGTTACTAGGTAAATAGCATTAATGGCCTTGTTAAAAAAGGATACATTTACATGAGAGGAAGACAGTTCCAAAATAAAACCAATCTGAATAGATGAACATCATGCTTGTTTTTTAAAATGACTTCTTATAACACACACATGCATATACTTTCAGGAATGAAAACAGTAGGTAGAGTAAAAATGAAAAAGTGTCTCTATATATTGCTTTATGCCTCCATGTCAGACTGTACCTCCTGCCAGAGGAAGGATGGTTTGCTTCAAGCATTTTCAGTGAGCATTTGGGTAAACTAGCCCCACCACCACCCCGGCAGGTCACGGTGGCTCATATAAGAGCTCAGCACTTTGGGAGGCTGAGGGAGACGGATCACATGAGGCAGGAGTTCAAGAGACCATTGACTGACCAATATAGGTAAACCCTGTCTCACTAAAATGAGAAAAAGTAACCAGCGTGGTGGTGGGCACCTGTAATCCCAGCTACTCAGGAGACTGAGGCAGGAGAATCACTTGAACCCGGGAGGCGGAGGGTGTAGTGAGCCGAGATTACGCCAATGCACTCCAGCCTGGTGACAGAGCCAGACTCCGTCTCAAAAAAGCTCCCAGCCCACATAGTAATACCTTGTTCTTCTGAATACAAACTGACTCCAAGCTACCCTCCCGCTCCACCCTTCTGAGGGAGTATACTGCTTTTAAAATGCTAATTAATTAGGCCCACAGATGAGGTGATATGGTTGACTTAAAAATTTGACTGGGAAAGAGGAATAGATTAAACTGAAAAACAAAAGTTGAAGACGTAGACCCAGGTGAAAATACCTATATACAAATACCTATACAGTTATTAACCAAGTAAGTCTTATCTCTCCCAACCCCAAAGACAAGATTTTTATTTTTTGGTAGCAATAGAAGGGTCTGTTTTATGGTGTAGTTGGCTAAGGAAGTGGGTGGGGGAAGGGAGAAAAGGTTTATTAAATACTGGAGGCTACTCCCAGGACTGTGTTTTCAACCATCAGTTGAAGTTAGTGAACAATTACTCCATGGCTCCTAGGTGGCAGGCGCTATCCTCGATTTGTGCTGGGTGTGGTTCCAGTCCCCAAGAACCAGCTCACTCCAGTGAGGCCTACACAGGCAGCATCCCCCTGTGCACTCCCTTAGTGGCGGCCCCCACTAATTCCAGTCCTCAGCTCAACACTGTTTCCTCTGCACCTCATTCATTAACAACAAAATCAGTCCGAATGCACAAGTAAATACATTTGGATACATATCTTTTTTTTTTTTTTTTTTTGAGATGGAGTCTCACTCTGTCACCCAGGCTGGAGTGTGGTGGCATGATCTTGGCTCACTGCAACCTCCGCCTACCAGGTTCAAGCACTTCTCCTGCCTCAGCTTCCCCAGTAGCTGGGATTACAGACATGCACCACCACACCCGGCTAATTTTTGTATTTTTAGTAGAGATGGGGTTTCGCCATGTTGGCCAGGCTGATCTCGAACTCCTGACCTCAAGCGATCTGCCTGCCTCGGCCTCCCAAAGTGCTGGGATTACAGGCGTGAGCCACTGTGCCCGGCCCTGGACATAGAGCTTATATATAAACTTGCACTAATGAGTAATAAGCATTCTGAGGAAAATGTGCAAAGCGCTTCACAGTTTACAAAGTGCTTTCACGGCCATCATCATTATTTCTCATTTCAACCCTGAGTTGTGTTATCCTCATTTCAAAGATAGGAAAATTTGTATTTATTTTTAATATTATTTGTTTCTTTTGAAACAGGGTCTCACTCTGTTGCCCAGGCTGGAGTGCCGTGGTACTATCATAGCTCACTACAGCCTTTACCTCCTAGGCTTAAGCAATCCTTCTGCCTCAGCCTCCCATGTAGCTTGGACCACATGGGTGTGCCACCACACCCAGCTAATTTTTTGATTTTTTATAAAGATAAGAGTCTCACTTTCTAGCCCAGGCTGGTCGCAAACTCCTAGGTGCAAGTGATGTGCCTGCCTCAACCTCCCAAAGTGTTGGGATTACACGTGTAAGCCACCATGCCTGGCCGAAAATACCTATTTAGTAGTAAATATGAACCTTTGAGTTGTATTTTCTGACTTTAAATAAAAATATTCCTCTTCCATTAGTTATATTTTAACAACCCCACTACCATCCTGATATAAAGAACCCGAGGTACAAAGTGATTCACCAAACCAAGCTGTGTCACTTCAATGAGCTAAAATCTACTCTCCTGCTCCCTAAGCTTCCAGGCTCTTTTCTTGTAACCGAGCCAAGTCACCAGCTTTGCCTTGGGCCAAATGAAAAGATCAAAACATTCTTTGTAGAATGGAAAACATAGGTGAAATCAAAATAGCTAGAAAATTCAACCTATCACTTGAAATTTCTTTTCTTTTTTTTTTCTTTTTTGAGATGGAGTCTCGCTCTGTCTCCCAGGCTGGAGGGGCAGTGGCGCGATCTCAGCTCACTGCAAGCTCCGCCTCCCGGGTTCACACCATTCTCCTGCCTCAGCCTCCCAAGTAGCTGGGACTACAGGCGCCCGCCACCATGCCCGGCTAATTTTTTGTATTTTTAGTAGAGACGGGTTTTCACTGTGTTAGCTAGGATGGTCTCAATCTCCTGACCTTGTGATCCGCCTGCCTCGGCCTCCCAAAGTGCTGGGATGACAGGCGTGAGCCACGCGCCCGGCCATCACTTGAAATTTCAAGAGTAAAAATTAAGGTAAAAAAATCAATCTTACTTTTAAAGTAAGTTCAACTGTATCTTTCTCTCTCTTGTTCTGTGCCTTGTTTTATACACGTGCTTTGTTTCAGATGTGTCTCTCCCAGGGGCAGGGTCCAATTTTTTGTTATTTTAAAATACAATATTTGGAAAATGTCCCGCAGGATAATATACACCGTCCATTATCAGGTTTTAGTCACTAGGGCTGAAACTAAGCATCTAGACGCTGAGTCCAGACAGAACTGTGCTATTCTTTGTTTGACAGAGCACATGGTTGACATTTAATAAATGTTAGATAATAAAAATAGAAGCAGTACTTCAAAGTAACAATATCTGAAGAATCTCATTAAGCACAAAGTAAGGTAAACAGACCACCATCACACATCTGGATTTGCATAAAAAAGCACCTTCCCCTTCCATTATAAAAGACAGGGACCTGTTGGACAGCATGTTTCACCCAACACCGTGGTAAGAGAAGGGAAAACAGGGCTCTTTGTTCAGCTCTCTTCCCTAATTATACCTTCGATCTGAATAAAGAAAATATAGCACGCATGACCAGGAATAATTTATCAGTAAATAGCAATGGAGTAGGGGGTTAATCACTTTATCAATAACAGGGTGAGCAGAAATGGACAGATGGAAGCACCAAATTATTGACATCAGCATGAAACAGAAAAGGAAATTCAAAGCCAGAGGAGATGAGTCAAGAAATTAAACTTGGTTTCCATGTTAATTCAAAATTGTTTGTTTGGGAGCTGAAGGAAGAGGGAAGCGCTGATAACTCCAGCAGAGAAACTGCTCATTAATATCCTAGCAAAACAATAACCTCTGATAATAGGACATATTATGATGTCTCCAGAGAAAAGAGAGAATTCAGATTTACTCTCCATCCATGGAGCTCACGGATGCTTTAACACAGTATATTCCACCAAGCTGAATAAATATTAACAAGAAGGTTAAAACATTGATTAGGGGAAGTACTTCACATTACTGACATCTGGAAACAAACAAACCAGCTAAAAACAAAGCAGACGGGAGATGCAGGCTGTTTTATTCCTCTGGAAGTAATGCTGGTGATTTGTGGTTCCAGCTGCCCAGCTTGAGGTAGGGATTGGGAAGTAGGAAGCAGAGGGAATGGGAGGTGGGAGGGAACATTTCCTTGGTGCAAAGCTATTGAAGGCTGCTACTACTGGGTTTATTACAGTGTTTTATGAAGCAAGACAAGAGATTACCCAAACATCTTCAGCTAGCATCAAGAGTGCACTGGACACCTAATAAAACAAGTAGCTTGGCCAGGCACCGTGGTTCACGCCTGTAATCCCAGGACTTTGGAAAGCCGAGGTGGGTGGATCATTTGAGGTCAGGAGTTGGAGACCAGCCTGACCAATATGGTGAAACCCCGCCCCTACTAAAAATACAAAAATCAGCTGGGGGTGGTGGCAGGCACCTGTAGTCTCAGCTACTTGGGAGGCTGAGGCAAAAGAATCGCTTGAAACTGGGAGGCAGAGGTCACAGTGAGCCGAGATCGCATCACTGCACTCCAGCCTGGGCAACAGAGTGAGACTCCATCTCCAAAACAAAACAAAACAGAACAAAAAACAAATAAACCAAAAAAACTCAAGAAACAAAAAACAAATGGCTTGTAAAAAACTGCTAAATCTTCTAGATAATTGAATCTATATAAATTCTCTACTGTCTAGCCTTTCAGTGTCACATTACTTCATAATACTTGTCTAATCTTAGGCAAAACAAGAATAAGAAGCCGGAGGTTACAAGAAGAATCTGGGAAGGGACTCCTCCTTACATTCACACACTTTACAAACGGTCTTTCTCTTTCTATTCTTTAGTTACCAAAGAGCATGGGGGTGCTGGGAAAGGTCAGCCCAGCTGCCTGATGCTAAAGAAAACTGCTCTTAACTCTTAATATTATTGGATCTCCGGAGGTGGGGGGAAAACATGAAGCTTCCCTGGTGTCTTGCCGGCCATCGTGCAGTTAAGACTTCAAGGCGCCTCATCTCTTTTGCCACACTGTTCACAGGCATCTTGAAGGGAAAAACGAAATTCCTGGCAAGTTGGCATAATGTCAGTGCATCAGTAGATCCTACTGAGATTCTTTGAAGAAAAAAAACAAACCATACATTTTCACAGCTCATCCCAACTGTCCTTGCCGTATGTTCCTGTACGCAGTAGACTTTTTGGACTATGAGGAAATCAAAAAACAAAGTGTAGCAACTGGCCAGGCATGGTGGCTCACACCTGTAATCCCAGCACTTTGGGAGGCTGAGGCTGGAGGATCGCTTGAGGTCAGGAGTTCAAGACCAGCCTGGTCAATATGGCAAAACCCTATCTCTACTAAAAATACAAAAATTAGCCGGATGTGGTGGTGCATGCCTGTAATCCCAGCTACTTGGGAAGTTGAGGCAGGAGAATCGCTTGAACCCAGGAAGTGGAGGTTGCAGTGAGCTGAGATCTTGCCACTGCATAGCCTGGGTGACAGAGGGAGACTCTGTTTCAAAAACAAACAACAGACAAACCAAAGTGTAGCAACTGACCTCTTATGAGATATTTTATATTATAAGTGGCAGGCAAGAAATAAAAGACTAAATTCCAAATCTTTTCATTACTCAATATCCATGAACACCCTCCCCTCTCCCCAGTCCCTGGCAACCACTAATCTACTTTCTATGAATTTTCTTATTCTACACATTTCATATAAAGGAATCATACAATATGTGACCATACAACTGGGGACTGCCTTCTCCACCTAGCAGAAAGTTTTCAAGATTCAGTATGTCGCATGTTATCTGTACTTTATTTCTGTTCTAAGGGCAAATAATATTCCCCTATATGAATATACCACATTTGGTTTACCCGATCAGTTGACAGACTCTAAAGTACTTTCAATTCTGAGATTTTATGACACAGATGTTATGCACACAATTATGGATTATGTCCAGCATGAGTGACTCGACTCGATTTAGCTCTGGAACTGTATTTGCCACATCTTGCTAGACATCTGTAAGTTGAGACAACACTGCTACCTAAAACTCAACATGGCCAAAATTACACTGATTTTCCCCTCAAAGCCTATCTCTGCTCTATGCCTTGCAGTTGTTAACCAATCTCTTTGGTTCACAGAAAGTCTTTTTTTTTTTTTTTTTTTTTTGAGACAGGGTCTTGCCCTGCAGCCCAGGCTGGAGTGCAGGGGTGCGATCTGGGCTCACTGCAAGCTCTGCCTCCTGGGTTCACGCCATTCTCCTGCCTCAGCCTCCCGAGTAGCTGGGACTACAGGCGCCCGCCACCACACCCGGCTAATTTTTTTTGTATTTTTAGTAGAGGCGGGGTTTCACTGTGTTAGTCAGGATGGTCTCGATCTCCTGACCTTGTGATCCTCCCGCCTCGGCCTCCCAAAGTGCTGGAATTACAGGCGTGAGCCACTGCGCCCGGCCAAGTCTTTTGTTTTTTAAAGTCCTCCCTTTCCTGTATGCTACATATTAACTTATATGCTAACATTTATAATTTCTACCTCAACTACACCATTTCTCCCCTTTCTGTTCCTACTTTACCAAATGTAAGCCTCTTGTTCAGATATTATATCACTCCGCTAGTCTTCCTGCCTCCCAACTCTCCTTTGCCTACTCTATTCTACTTTAATGTAATTCAGTTGCTGAGTTAATCTCTTTAATGTTTAGTTATGTTCAAGTCATTCCCAAGATCAAACACCTTGAATGGAATGCAAACTTCTCAGAATTTCTACCCCTTAGTCCAGTGTAGAGAACTGCAATTTAGGGAGGGAGAAAAGCAGAAAACTAATATTCATGTACTTGTCACTATTAGGCTGTAAACACCTTTAAGTACAAAACTATTTCTGCAGCCAGGTAAAAAAGACAAAGCTTTGGTGGAAGACAGACCTTATCTTGAATCCTAGCTGTGCCACTGGGAACATCATAATCACTGCTAGCTTCAGTTACCGCCTCTGTAAAAATGGAGAAAAACCACTTACCTTATGAGGTTTTTGTGAAGACAGGAGTCACGTATGTAGTGTACAGCACCTGACACATAGTTTGTACTCATTAAGTTGTAGCTAATATTTTTATTTTTTATTTTTTTTGGTTGCTGGGCTGGAGTGCAGATCATGGGTCACTGCAAACTCTGCCTCCTGGGCTCAAGTGATCCTCCCACTTCAGCCTCCCAAGTAGCTGGGACTACAGGCACACATCACCTCACCTAGCTAATTTTTCTATTTTTTTGTAAGATGATGTTTCACCATGTTGCCCAAACTGGTCTTGAACTCCTGGGCTCCAGTGACAAGTGATCCACCCTCCTCAGCCTACCAAAGTGCTAGGATTACAGGCGTGAGCCACCATGTCTGGCCAGCCATTACTTTTTTTTTTTTTTTTTTGAGACAGAGTCTTGCTCTGTTGCCCAGGCTGGAGTGCAGTGGTGTGATCTCGGCTCACTGCAACCTCTGCCTCTCGGGTCCAAGCGATTCCCCTGCCTCAGCCTCCTGAGTTGCTGGGACTACAGGCGCCTGCCACCACACTCAGCTACTTTTTTGTACTTTAGTAGAAACAGGGTTTCACCCTGTTGGCCAGGATGGTCTCCATCTCCTGACCTCGTGATCCGCCCGCCTTGGCCTCCCAAAGTGCTGGGATTACAGGCGTGAGCCACCGCGCCCGGCCAGCTATTACTTTTAACACTCATCTTGGAAGTTTCTGAAGTACATTTCAGACTAAGGGAAAAGCAAAGGTGGAGTCAGGGCCTGGAATGTGAGGTGGGGATACTCGAAGGAGCCTAAGCGTTACTGGGGAAGAGGGCTCACAATGGACAGTAGAGGGAAATAAAGCTGGCCAAATTACGAACATCTCCGAAACAAAGCAGAGTTTAATCTCGATACAGCAGTAACCATAGCCACTGCAGGTTCTCGGGCAGGCAAGTGGCATAATGAAAGGAATGTTTTGGGGCAAACCTGGTGGGTAGCCATTTGTGACAGGCTGATGAGCGGAGGCAGCGATCTATGCAGGTGTTCTAGACATGGAGCTGTGCCACAAGATAACCTGCTACAGTGGAAACAGAGCAAGGGGTAAATCAGAGACATTTTGAAAGAAAAAAAATCATAGCACCAAGTGACAAATACTGTAAACGAGCCTAACATCCACCTTCCTTTCCCTAAGGCCTATGATTCATTTTTTTCCTCAAACCATCTTCAAAACACCCTGCTCTGCTGCAAAGCTTTCTGAAACAAAGCTGGGAATAAGTTAACCAATTAATCAATCAACTCTATAGTCACGGCTGCCAAGCTGTTCTGGCCCTAGATAGAAAGATTCCTGCATTTAATCTGCCTCGGTATGCCCAGCCTTAATTGCATGTCAGATCAGTACATCTTTGAAGAGAGAGGAAGAAAAGAGTTGAGAATGTAAGTTAATCATAACGCATGTTTAAAGATGCAGAACCGGCTGGGCGCTATGGCTCACGCCTGTGAGCTTTGGGAGGGCCCAGGCAAGCAGATAGCTTGAGGTCAGGAGTTTGAGACCAGCCTGGCCAACATGGTGAAACCCAGTGTCTACTACAAATATAAAAATTAGCTGCGCATGGTGGCACGTGACTCTAGTCCCAGCTACTCAGGAGGCTTAGGCAGGAGAATTGCTTGAACCTGGAGGCAGAGGTTGCAGTAAGCCAAGATTGCACCGCTACACGCTAGCCTGGGCAACAGAGCGACACTCTCTCTAGAGAAGAAAAGAAAAAAAAGAAAAGAAAAGAGAGAGAGAAGGAAGGGAGGGAGGGAGGGAGAGAAACAGAACCTTCCCCAAACACTCCTATTAGAATGCCAATACCCCCACCAGAAGTAAACATTAGGCTCTGTAGGTATTGCAGGTAAATATCACTGACTGTCCCACCAGGATTTATCCCAAAGAGGCCAATTTCCAAAAGGAAAAGAAAAAAAAAAAACAGTAGAGAAGATTTGAGTCTTTTACTCTCAGTAGGTGGCAAGCCATAGAAACAGTTTTGTCTAATCTCCTTTCCTGTCACTTGAAGTGTTGGTTTGTAAATATTTGATTGCATGAAAGCATCCAAGTTATCTGGGACTTATTCTCACTGGCTGGAACAGTTTCTCTGGTGGAGCATTTGCTTGCTATACTATCTGGTTAGCTCATATTCTGGGGACTCGACTTCTACAAAGTCTCCAAATTTCGTAAGCCTTTCAGAACAGGCCATTACTCAGGACATGAGCTGAAGCGGAGATAAGACCTCCAGTGTCTCCTCAGCCAATGCTCAGCAAGTCTTCTTGGAACCAGGAAAGTCAGATCTTCTTCCACAAAAGCCTCCAGTTGTTGTAAACTGGCAGTGAGACCATGATGAAAGAAGAGATGAAACTGTTTTATCAGACTGCAGGTAACAGTAAACTAAAGTAAGCTGTCAAAATAAAGATACTTCAAAGAACAGGACAAAAACAATTTTCCAGGGACAGATTTCAGTGGGTGACATTAAAATTACACTCTAGTTGGGTGCAGTGGCTCACACCTGTAATCCCAACACTTTGGGAGGCTGAGATGGGAAGACTGGTCTGGTGGCGTATCCCTGCAGTCCCAGTTACTGAGGAGGCTGAGGTGGGAGGATGGCTTGAGCCCAGGAGGTCGAGTCTGCAGTGAGTCGTGTTTGTGCCACTGCACTCTAGCCTCAGTGACAGAACAAGACCCTGTCACAAAAATAAAATAAACAAATGAAAGAACACTGTTATCGGGAGCCACACAGAAGGTCGGGAAAGATGGAGCTTACCTGAGAATACCTAAGCAAGCCAGCGAGCAAGCTCTGGCTCTATTTTCCTGTGCTGTCAATTTCACATTCAGAGTTGAAGGGGCCTTGGAGAGAATTGCCATCCAACTTCCTCAGTGTAAGACGAGAACACTGAGCCCAGATAAGTAAATGACTTGTTGTAGGTTAGATAACCAGCTGATATCAGCACAGAGACTAGAAGGAACTCAGTTTAGTTTGGTCTTGCTTCCCTGGTATGTACGGGCCTCTCCCTATGCATAGGAGGGGAAGGCAGAGAGGAATCCCAGAAATCCTGTCATATGCTAGACTTTAGGCCATGATGTCTGGTGCTGTTTCTATAGAAAAGGTTTCAAAGTGCTATTATGATTCGAATATGAAAATCACTTATGCTCTTTAGTTCAGGAGACGTGGTGATCGATGCATGTTTTAGGAAGACAAAACGCAAACTCTCACTAAATAACCACAATATAACTCAGATGTCCATTAAGACTTAAAAGAAAGTAAGCAGCTTATATATTTGAATACAGATGTTTCAAAACTATGAAGATCTAGCTTTAGATGGAAGATAAACCAAGTAGTATTAGCACATTGCATATGGGAGCCTGCAGCAAGATGAAAACCACTACAGGTATACATAATCACTGAAAAGTTTCTGGAACATCTACCATTCCACTTCACCCCTTTACAACAGTAGTCCCAAAACATCACAAGTCCAATACATAGGTTTCTCTAAAACCAAGGCTCTCACTAAATCAAATGTAATCAAAAGGGTATCTTTTTCTTTACACTTAAAAGAACAATCAGGCTAAACAAGTGTATTATTACAGAGGTCAGCAACTTTTTTTTTTTTTTTTTTTTAATGGGGCTCGATGCAGTGGCTCACACCTGTAATTTCAGCATGCTGGGAAGCTGAGCTGGGAGAATCATTGGAGGACAGAAGTTCCAGACTAGCCTGGGTGACATAGTGAGACCCTGTCTCTAAAAAAAACTGAAAAGTTAGCCAGGCATAGTGGCACGTGCCTGTATTCCCAGCTACTCGGGAGACAGAGGCAGGATTACTTAAGCCCAGAAGTGCAAGGCTGAGGTGAGCTATGACTGCACCACTGCACACCAGCCTGGGTGACAGAGAGAAACCCTGTCTCTAAAAAATAAAAAGAACACACATATACTCACCCCTAAGAGTCTAGGGTTTAGACACACCAAAACCATAATATTACAGGAAATATGGCTGTATTACCAAGCGAGATACCTACATATTCTTGCCTATTTTTCTCTTCTCCTATTTTAAGTACTTAAGATCCTGAAATGGGGCTGGGCGCGGTGGCTCACGCCTGTAATCTCAGCACTTTGGGAGGCCGAGGTGGGCAGATCACGAGGTCAGGAGATCGAGACCATCCTGGCTAACATGGTGAAACCCCGTCTCTACTAAAAATACAAAAAATTAGCCGGGCTTCGTAGCAGGCGCCTGTAGTCCCAGCTACTCTGGAGGCTGAGGCAGGAGAATGGCGTGAACCTAGGAGGCGGGGTTTGCAGTGAGCTGAGATCGCGCCACTGCACTCCAGCCTGGGTGACAGAGAGAGACTCCGTCTCAAAAAAAAAAAGAATTCTGAAATGGAAAATAAAAAACGAAAAATGTTGGGGAGATACCAGCCTCATGCCTAGTAATTTCTCATTTAATCCTCACAACTGTTAGGTTGGATATTATTTACTTCAATTTATAGATGAGAAAATGGAAACAGAGAGGGTAACTCACTCAAGGCCACACAGCAAGTAAGTAGAAGAGTTGAAACTGAATCCAGATCATCTAAGTTCAGGTTCTTTTCACTACACCAACAGTTCTCAAAGTGTGGTCTGCAAACCTTAACTCCCAGGGATTCAAAACTATTGTCATAGGCTGGGCGCAGTGGCTCATGCCTGTAATCCTGGCATTTGGAGGCTCAGGCAGGAGGATGGCTTGAAGTTAAGAGTTGGGAGGCCAGCCTGAGCAACACAGTAAGACCCCATTTCTACAAAAAATAATTTTAAAAAAATTATCTGGGCATGGTGGCATGCACCTGTAGTCCCAGCTGCTAAGGAGGCTGAGATGGGAGGATCCCTTGAGCCCAGGAGTTTAAGGCTGTAGTGAGCTATAACTGCACCACTGCACTTCAGCCTGGATGACAGAGCAAGAACAGAGACAGACTGAAAAGAAGAAAAAAGAAAAAACAACAACAAAACAACAAAAAAACAAACTCAAACCCAAAAACTTTTCATAAAATTACTGAGACACCATATGCCTTTTCACCATGTTGACAATTGCACTGATGGTGCAAAATCAATAGAGGGTGAAGCTGTTGGTGGCTTAGCAGGAATCAAAGTTATACCAAATTTCATTAACACTGTATTTGTCACTGCTGCAGACTTGCAACAGACACTGCCAGTTTCACTTAAGAATGTCCTTGACGAAGCAGTAAATTTTAATAATTTTATGAAATCTCAACCCTCGAGTACATATCTTTTTAATATTTTGTGTGGAAAAAAGTTAAGTATGCATGAAGCAACCCTGCCGCATACCACAGTACCATGGTTGTGGCTGAAGGAAAAGTAGCAGCTACTTTTTTTTTTTTTTTTTGAGATGGAGTCTCACTCTGACGCCAGACTGGAGTGCAGTGGTGTGATCTTGGCTCACTGCAACCTCCACCTCCCGAGTTCAAGCGATTCCCCTGCCTCAGCCTCCTGAGTAGCTGTGACTACAGGCACGTGCCACCATGCTCGGTTAATTTTGTATTTTAGTAGAGATGGGATTTCACCATGTTGGCCAGGATGGTCTTGATCGCCTGACCTCGTGATCCGCCCACCTTGGCCTTCCAAAGTCCTGGGATTACAGACATGAGCCACCACGCCCGACCTTTTTTTTTTTTTTTTTTAATGGAAGACCATTTTAACATGAAAGAATGACTGGTAAGCAATTGCCATTCATCTTGAATATTTGGCAATTATCTTCTCACTCAAAAATGAAAAAAAGTGAGCCTGTCATTTCATTTCAAGGAAAACTGTATTTGTTGCCAATGATAAAATTCAAGATTCCAAGGAAAAATTAGAATTTTGTGAAATTTGCATTTGCCATGGGACTTTTCTGATGAGATCAGTTGTGATATTAACAAATGTGACTTTTTGATATTATTATATAAAGAAATGTGTCAATATTTGGAAGAACTCCATAATTCGGCAAACCAGTATTTTCCAAATGACCAATACAGGATATTACAAAATCATGCATGGGTAAAAGATACCACTCTTCACATAAAGTGTAAAATGGATCAGTGGATTTTTTAGTTTAACAGAGTACAAAAACTTCCTTGATATGATTTCAGATTCCACACTGCAGCTATCTTTGAAGGAACTATCACTTGCCAAGTTTTGTAGTAGTATCAGAGAAGAATATCCATAATTATCTGAAAAGGTTATTCAAATATTTCTCCATTTAAAAAATATGTATCCATGTGAAGCTGGATTTTCTTTATATACTTCAACATATCACCACAGGGCTGGACACATGGCTCCCCTGAGGTCAGGAGTTCGAGAAAAGCCTGGCCGACGTGGCGAAACCCCGTTTCATGCTGAGGCAGGATAATCGCTTGAACCCAGGTGGTGGCGGTTGCAGTGAGTTGAGATTGCACCAGTGCACTCCAGCCTGGGTGACAGAGCGAGACTCTGTCTCAAAAAAAAAAAAAAACATGAAAGACTGTGTGCAGATGCATACATGAGAATCCAGCTGTCTTCTATTATGCCAGTCATTAAAGAGATTTCAAAAACTACATAAACCTCAATTTTTTAATTGTGGAAAATAGTGATTTTTCATAAAAATGTGATTTATGTTCACATGTAATTTGGTTTACTATTTTTAAATAAATTCATTTTTCTCATTTATCATATTTTCTTTTAAATTTCTAATATAGTAACTATTGATAGATATAATCCACATGAATACAAGCTTCTGCATAAAGTCTTTCATAATTTTTAAGAGTGTCAAGTGGTCCTGGCCAGGTGTGGTGGCTCATACTTATAATCCCACCACTTTGGGAAGGTGAGGCTTGCTTGAGTCCAGGAGTTTGAGACCAGCCTGGGCAACATGGAGAAATGTCATCTCTACAAAAAAACAAAAAATAAATTAGCCAGGCCTGGCGGTGCACACCTTTGGTCCCAGATATTTGGGAGGCTGAAAAGGGAGGGTCACTTGAGTCCAGGAGGTCAAGGCTGCATGAGCCATGTTAGTGCCACTGCACTCCAGCCTGGGTGACAGAGCAAGACCCTGTCTCAAACAACAACACAAAAAAACCAGATATATATTTTTAAAAAGTGGTCATGAGATCAAAAAGATTGAAAAGTGCTGCATTATGTCATGCTATTTGCCTTTAATATTCAAAATAATGATAGTAGAAAAAAATGTCTTTGTAAAGATGCCTCCCTAAAAGTTTCTAAAAGATTACCAAAATGTATCATAATGTCTTTTTGATTAGCATGTGTTCAGGCGGCCACAACCCTCTGATCACATGTACAAAGAAAAAGATCCCTTAAAATAAAATGGCTTAAATTACAGGTTGGTCCAAAAGCACTCTCATCAATTGAGGGGGAAAATCTAGAAAGAGAGCTCTACATACCTTAAATGATTTCAAACCAAGGCCTCTGCTGATGCTTAGGGAAGGATGATGTCTCACTAGTAAAAATAAGTGGCAAAACAAACATATTCCCTGACAGCTAAAGTTGAAGAAGTGTTTCCAATTAGTAACAAGAATTATCCTCGACATTATAGAGAAAATGGGAAACACCTACATTCAGCTACTTATCTGTCATGTTTTATGACATTTGTCATAAAACATCAAGAAGATAACAAGTTCAATTAAAAGGCAATTTTTAATCAGGATAGATCCTCTTATATTTGAAGTTGGTATTAAACCTTTGGTAAACCAGTCATTTAGCTTGAAAGAGGGCAGTAAAAAATAGAAGTAGCTGCTCACATGCAAATACAGAGTTTTATCATCTCCATTCCCAGGAGATGGCTATCAAAGAGCAAGTGGGATGGTATGGGTATCTCTTTGTTGCACCTGATATATATATAGAGAGTTTGTAAACAAAGCCAGGAGTAGAAACAGGTTAATTTCTGCAAAGTACATTTGAATAGTCTTAATTTTTAAAATGTTTAACTAAAAGATGGTATAAACTACTAAGCATTTTATTATGCTTATTAGCTCCATCAGCCAAATGTGCCCCTGAATGACTGAAAACTAAGATATCCCAAGAATAAGTCAAATTACAAGTATATTTCAAAACCAAAATACAGAAAGTGCCCAAAGCAAGCAAGCCTTCTGAGCTAAAATGATGTTGGTAAAAGCACAGAAATGTTGGTATGTGAAGAAGCCCAGCACTGGGGACAGGAATAAGAGAGACATATGTTTCAATTAGGGTAGGATTAAAACCAAAGTTATCTTCAAGTGAGTCATAAAAGCTGGCCTACTAACCTCACTGAACTTTATAGTTAAAATAGCAAATTTTGTTATATATATTTCACCACAATTAAAAATCAATAATGTAATATACCGAAACTCATCTGATTATACACTTTAAATGGATGAATTATATGATATGTGAATATCTCAATAAAGCTGTTAAAAAAACAACAAACCTGCCCCATATGCTAGGGCAAGCCCACCTGCCAGCACTGTCATGAAGGTTTAGCCGTGTTGCTAGCGATGCTCCAATAAGCAGGAAGATGTCTGACAGTCACTGACAGTAAAATTAATTACAGGCTCCTCCACTCCTCAACTTTTCTAATACAACTTGGACAGGACAAATCAACCAGAATACAAATAAAAAGTCACATACTTGGTTCCTTTAAGCTTATTTAATATTTGAACTCTTATTTTCTATTTTCCCAGACCCCAGAAAACAGAAAGTTTTTAGATGACCAATATTTTGTTCCAGAAACATACAGCCTTATCAGCTAATTCATAAAAGAGCTATTTTACAAAGGTACATCTGGATAATTAGAACAATAAAGTCTTTTAGGCATTTCAAAATGTGATCAGTAAAAATACATGATTATTAATAAAGTTTTTTTAAAGATAGTTCCAGGTATTTTTTAAAAGCAATTTCTGTTAAAGAGTACATGATTGTATGGTGAACAAGGAAAATAAAATGTTCTAGTAGGAAGAGACTTATTAAAAATAACCAACAGTGTGCATATTACAGTTACCATTTTTGGAGTATATCTGCTTAGCAGTTGGCACCTGGAAATGGCGGGGAAGGCTTCCTTCTAGGAGGAACTTTTTTTCCTACCAATTTATTATCAAAACCCTCAATACCAGTGGGAAAGGCGTAAGGAACAAGGCAAAAGGAACTCTTGAGGAAAGAAAAATTTTGCAGATGACTGAAAAGTGGTAGAAATGTCAGGAAAAAAATGATTTATAAAACAAAAATTGTAATATAAGGGGGAAAAACTAGCCATTAGGAAGCTGACTGTGAGGTCCTGCTACTTTTGTATTTTGAGGTCCTATGCACACAGTTCTCAATGGTGCCCTCTGTGACATACAGGGAAGGAAATATTGACCAAAGCTCTAGTAACTCAAAACCATACATTGACTTCAGAGAAGAAAGCTTCCACTTTGAAATATGGAAGCCCCAATGTATTACACCAAATTTACTAACATCAAAGAGGAAAAAAAGATGCCAGTAAAAGACAATTCACAGGAAGCATAATTGCTTTCCTTAGCTTCTAAAAATAATTTTTAAACGGACTTCTCTATTACCACAGTAGATCCTCCCTCCTACCCCAAAACCAAATAACAACAAAAACTTTTTAAAAAGGGGATTCATCCTTCCTAACAGTCATTAGAAGTTGCTGTGGGAAAAAAGAAAGCCAAAAAGCTTATGAAATATACCTCCCATGCAATATAATATAATATAATACATAGTTACAATTTCGGTTCTAAAAGTCAATATAATTCAAGCAGTCCAAGTTAGGTGATTTTAAAGTATGCAAAATATATAGCTTAGAAGGTAGTAATCACGATGTTAAATTACAGCACTTTGGGGGCTCGCTGATTTGCCTTGATTAACTGTTCTCTGAAAAGGAAGGAGACACTCTACATGCAATTTGCCACTTCACAGCGAAGGAGCCATTAAGCCCACAGAAGACAGCACAGTGTCACAGCAGGTCACTTCCATAGCTAAAATGCAGCCTGCTTGCTCTGGGAAGGTAGCTTTCTTGGTACACCACCCTTGTGCCCTTTAGCAGGGAAGTAGATTTCAACTTCTAGTCACGTCCCTTAGAGAAAACTCCTTTGATGATGACCAGTCTCACTCAAAGACAGGCTGCATATCTAATTCCATCATCCTGAAGGGAAGATGTCATAACCAAAGCCAAATGGATGTGATTATAATGACCAAAATGAAATGGAAGGCGTGGGAGGCCAAGTTGGGAGGGAGAAGAGAAGTTAGGTTGATAAGATAAAAAGAACATTCAAAAATTATGAGATCTTTTCAGAATTAGACTTCATCTTGGGGCTTTGTTTGAAAATCTAGATATGAATTTATTTGAAAGTACTAGAGCTATGGTCAAAGTATTTTTCCAGTTAGTCCTGTTAAGAGTTCCAAGGAGAAACTGAACTGCAGGGAAAGCAAATAATTACTAAGGACAAGATACTGGCTGAACTAGAGAAACTGAAACTTTGCTAACCTACAAGCTTCTTAATTGAGTGCTAGAGAATTACATAATTACCCTGTAGTGTGTGAAGTTAGGAGGAAAGTTTTTATATTTACTTTTTTCCTGATTAATTGCCCCCCCCCATGGTGTTAGTGTCAAGTGGCTACAGGTGTAACCCTTTTAATTGAGAATGACATTATTTCTAGCAGCACAATGTAACCATTTGGTTTTTACTTGTTCCTCCTAAGAGATACAGAAAGTTCCAAATCCCAAGCTTCATTTATATATTAGCTTCTGCTTCTAAAATTTTTAATCCCATTCTGAGTTAAATTATACTTGGCTTATGACTAAAAATATAATTCCAATTTATAGATGAGGTCTAAAGATCCAAGTTGATCTACCTAAAAACACAGATCAGTTTAGGACAGAAACAGAAATCTGGACATAGATAAATAAACTTGCTAAGTTGTAGTGGTGTTTATAAAAGTAGGTGGGCATCCCTTACCATTTGTGGTGAAAAAATAATCTTTGGGCTGCAGGGAAGCATTAAAATTACATCCCGGCAACCCACAGAGTTCAGAGGGCACCAATGAAAGATGTGAGCAATGGATGAACTCCTTGTTTATTAACAGAATTTACAGACTTCATTTTAGTTGGCAAAAATACTTCAAAACATATATACCTAATGCACAAGGAAAACCAAAGAAAGTCAATATGATTGAAGGAGTTCTCAAATTACGATTCTGAAACATCCTCTGTAGGGTGCTGCTAATGCTACTGTTCATCCTAGAGCAGGCAGTTACCAACACCTTGCCTGCAGTGTCCAGTGTATGTGATGGTCTGCAATTTTTAAGGTCAATCATGGCCCAGTGTGGAAAGAGCTGTAGCAGTGAAGTCAGAGGAAGTGCTTCTGGAGCTGGTGCGAGCAGTTCTGCCTTCACCATATCTTTCTCCACTCCACCCTTGGCTCTCCTTTTGACTCAGGGCCCTTTGGCACCATCAGTGCAAAAATTAGAGTCAAACCTCCAGGTACTAAAATTTTACTGGCCTTATAATCAGCAGTACCCGTGGCTAATGATAGCCATGATTCAACTCAGTAGTGATTCAGTTAGATAACCTTCCCAAACTCTTTACCCACTCCCATCCCACCCCTTCCTTAGCAACTCCCACCCCTGCCACTATCCGAAGCATTTCCATGTTTTTGCTTCCTGCTCAATCTGCAGGGACAGTTTTACACAAGTGCCAATGTCTAATGTATAATTATAAAAATGAAATGATACCAAGAATAACAAATTTATAGTCAAGAAAATAAAATTTGCTTTCCTCTCCCACCCAAATCCCAACCCTCAATAGAAAAGACGACAATGGAAGAAAACACACCCATTTTCAAGTGCCTGCTATTTAGTACATTGAGGATTCCTGTTAATTGTGGTTGATCCCAGCTACAGAGAAGAGGTGCTTGCCTCAGGGTGGGAGGAAGCCCATCCACTCTCTGACCACACCACCTGGGCACATAAGAGCCACAGGGCATAGCACACCTTTGAGGTGACCCTCAGAGAAGCAGCCTACCGGACAGCAGGGAGCTTGGAATACAGTTTAGTGAAGCAAGGTGCTTCTCCCTTCCCCTTCTCACTTCCTTCTCTTCTTCACCTCTCTACCCAACTTGCGCATACCCCATCCTGAACTCTTTGCTTCAGGAGCAGTCGATCCTTGGGTGTACTAAAGACAAAGGGCTAAAACTCTCACTACTCAATTAAAACAAAACAAGGCAAATAAAAATTAAAATGTGCTTTCAAATACGGAATGAAGTCAAATAAATACATCTGATTTTCTCTTTTTCTTAAATCTAAGTACAATTTCATATCCTACACCCAAAGCTCTATACATTTGGTTTTTATTCTGAATCAAAATGAATTTCCGATAGTGAGGAGAGTAGAGTGAGGGAATGGATGTTCCCTCACTAACAGATTAGTGCAGCTGCCACACTGTGAAGAACTAGTCCCACTCTGGGCACCTTGGGACATGGCTAATCCCAGGTGGTTCACAGGCAGATCCTCTGTCACACTCTCTCTGCATCCACACTGGAGCCAGGATGTGGTGAGACATGGCCGATACTCCAAATCCAACAACCTGCAGTCACCTCCAGGACATGCGGCTCTAACTTTTATCTGAGAAGAATAAAGAGACATGGAAGTGATATTAAGAAAAAGAATATATTAACATTGCAAAGAATACCCATGACATCTGTGGGTGTGGTTCAATCTTTGTTTCTGAATCAGCATGTAAGCAGATGAATACAAACTGCTGCATGGAACACAGATCCATCTGCAGTCCGGGGAGACACCAGCCACACTGTCAGCAGAGGCAAGTGCACCAACATCAGATGAGGCCAAATCCTCCACACTAGGGAGTCACAGCAGCACCAGTAAGCCTCACACGGAATCTGTGATTTACCAGGCTTCCCACCGCTCTGCCTTCTGCTTTGAAAAGGTGAAAAAAGAGAGAAGAGAGGATGGTATGGGAACTAACAACTGCAGTTCCTCTTAGAGAAGAGTAGAGTTAGCAGGCATGAGCTTCCGCTTGATATATGATGTTTAGAAACAGGCAGTTCTTAAAAGACAGAAAAGAAATGGAATCTCAGAAGGTTTTCACTTCAAAGGATGATAAGTCATTTCATTCAGTGAAGGATGATTAGTCTAGAGTGGGGAACCCATAACTTTTACATACCTGAGTGCTTGTCTGTGAGGGCTGATCCAGCCAGCCTTTGGCAAAGAATGGTGTAACTTTCCTCCACCTTCTGTGAAATAAAACCCATAGGTTTTTTAATTCAAACATCATGAAAACAAAACAAAAACTTCTGAAAACAGAAAAGAAGGCCTTTTTACATTACAGGTACAAGCCCCCAAATTTCAAAAATACTAATTTCATCATTAAAAATTTTGTTAGTGGGAAGTAAAAAGTAAATTTCATTCCTTTTAACAATTTCTCCATTGAACGAATAACTTAGTATTTTCCCATGTAAAAAGAAAGTAGAGGTGGTAATCATAAATGCAATTCTCCCACCCCGAAGAGTCACCCTGCACATGGTCCTGTCATCGTGTGCATGAGCTATAGTCATGCAGCACAGAAAGACAAGGCAGCCTGCATACATTATGATGGTCCCTTAAGACTATGGGCGGGGCGCGGTGGCTCACGCCTGTAATCCCAGCACTTTGGGAGGCCGAGGCAGGTGGATCACCGGAGATCAGGAGCTCCAGACCAGCCTGGCCAACATGGTGAAATCCCATCTCTACTAAGAATACAAAAATTAGCTGGGGCCAGGCGCGGTGGCTCAGGCCTGTAATCCCAGCACTTTGGGAGGCCAAGGTGGGTGGATCATGAGGTCAGGAGTTCGAGACCAGCCTGGCCAACATAGTGAAATCCCATCTCTACTAAAGATAGAAAAAAATTAGTTGGGCATGGTGGCAAGCATCTGTAATCCCAGCTACTTGGGAGGTTGAGGCAGGAGAATGGCGTGAACCTGAGAGGCAGAGGTTGCAGTGAGCCAAGATTGCGCCATTGCACTCCGGCCTGGGTGACAGAGCGAGACTCCATTTCAAAAACAAAACAAAACAAAACAAAATTAGCCAGGCATGGTGGTGGCACCTGTAGTCCCAGCTGCTTGGGAGGCTGAGGCAGGAGAATGGCGTGAACCTGGGAGGCAGAGCTTGCAGTAAGCCAAGATCGCGCCACTGCACTCCAACCTGGGTGACAGAGTGAGACTCTGTTTCAAAAAAAAAAAAAAAAAGAAAAAGATAAACAATGCCAATCTCAACTTTTTACCCAGGCCTATTCATGGATAATAGTCAAAGAAAACATACAAATCTAGAACCTTGACAAGTTTATTGACATCAGCATTTTGATCACCCTATTCTTCGCCTCACTAAATGTTTCTTACAACCAAGTCCTATGGATGTGGAAGTATAAGGTACCTTTAAGTGTTCAAGGTCAGCCTCTATCTTATGAATGTACTCCATGATCTGGCTCTGCGAATCTGCACAAGAGGAGGGACTCTGGATCTCAAAACAGGAATCCTCCATAGCTCCCCAGCGCTGCTGGACCAGAAATTCAGGGGTGAATGGTGAAACTGCCCCATCAGAGTGAGTGTTCTGAGGAGAATGTTGCTGCTGGTGGGTGGATTCCATAGCAGGGATGCTTGTCATAGGCTGCAGGGTAAGTGAGGACGCAACCTCCTCATCTGTGGAACTCTCCTGCACTGGGTCATAGCCATCAAGGATCAAATAGTTTCCTATGGATAGAGACAGAATAGATTGATAAGACCAGTGCTGCCATTAGAAAACAGAAATAGCACAGTGTGCTGACAACTTCAACTTGAAAAGTTATTAAGAGAGGGAAAAGCCATTAATTCCTGAGTTTAGTTTTAGGTACATCAGAATTTCCTCACATCAGATGAAAGCTAAACTCTGCAAACTTTCATGGTAATTTCCAAAAATTTTCATTTCAAAAGTTTAAAGCTGGAAACTACAGTGCCTAAATGATCTTGCCACCACTTCCCCTGCCAAACGCCTCTCTTGCCCCATCTCCTGCCATTGCCTCCGTCACCCAGTGTTCGATCACCACAAAAAGCTTGCTCTTGACGCAAAGCGTCTGCCCCACTCTGCTCTCTGCTGGAACAATCTGCTCCCAGGTACCCACCTGGCTTTATTCCCTCATTTCATTGAGGTCTCTGCTCAAATGCTACCTCATCAGAGGTCCTATTCCCTGATCACCCTGTTTGCCTTCATTACTCTCTGTCCCCTTAGTCTGACTTATGTTTCTTCCTAATACTTCTGAAGTCTATTTATTTGTTTACTTATTTACCATGCTTCTTTCCTCTAGCTTCATGAGAAAAGGGGATTTTTCTGTGTTTTATTCACTGCTATATCTCCCTGCACCTATGATGAGGTCTGGTACGGAGTAGATTCAGTATTTATCAAATGAAGGAATAAATACTGCACTTGTGTGAACACACACACATAAACACACACACACCTCGAAACCAACACAACACCCATTTCAACATACAGGACAGTTAGCAATGATCGAAATCAAAATCAAAGTGTAAGTGTGAAAGATACTTGCCTGAGATGCGTAAATTAACATCCTTCTCTTCCTTGTTAACTGCTCCATCACCTTCTGATGGATTCTCATCACTATGTGCTTCACGGGCATCAAAAAAGTGCTCTCCACTGTCATCAAGACCCCCTTCTGGCTCCATGGTAGGCATCTCTGGGGTCATAATCATGTGGTCCATTACTAAAATGTTACTTGCCTGGCTATCCTGGGGTGCCAGTCCCACTGAATCCCGTGGAGCGGAAGATTCAGTTGAAGTCCGAGGACTGTAACAAGTTGCAATGTCACCAGTTCCAGTTCTAAAGGGCATATGTCCTTCACCAGAATGATAGGCCTTAATATTTTCAGAGTTCTGGATGACACTGTCTGTCTGCGGCCCCTGAGAGGCTGTCCTATATCTTGGGAAATGTTGCCAGTCTTCCTGAGCGCTCTTCTCAGTCAAACCGAGCTGCTGCACCAGCAACTGCTTCAACAAACCCACTAAACGATTTAGGAAGGAGGCGGGAAAAAAAAGCATATTCACAACTATAACCTCAGGCTGCAAGAATTAAATTAGCTGAATTATCAATTATCTTTAAAAGTATCTTTTAATGACATATTAAAATGTTAATTAATTTCATACAATCATTTTATTTCATACAATCATTTTCCATTTTATTTTGAAGATTAAATAAAGCACCGTCTTTTAGAGAAGATTTACCGTTAAACTATACTTGAAAAGATCTAAGCATTCTGAATAGGGAGGTACTCCTATTTAGAACTCCTGAATAACCAATATCATGCCTCTATTTTTTCTTCTATAGAACTAGAATAATACCCTAAAGGTACTTCTTAAGAATGTTGAAAGGCTGTGTTAAGCTGGACAGAAAAAGCTAAAAGTTCTGCTTTTTCCAGATCCAGACACTATATGCATATTATTTCCTCTAATTTCATGAGATACATACATATACTAAAAATAAGAACCAATTTAATTTTGAATGGGCCCAAGTGTATGCTATGAGGTCACCCAGACAATGATAGAGTTACTGGGACAATATTAGTCAAACCATCAGAAATAATTAAGACTGTTAATTCAGGAGAATGTATAAAAAATAATGTAGTTTTAAATAACCAATTCTCTGCTCTCATCACTAGCTTAATGTCTGTCATGTTTCTTTAGGCAACAAGTTCCCCTCAGGTCTCTGATCCTGTCCTTCTGCTCTACAATCACTTCCTGAGAGATGCTAGGAAGTCTCATGGCTCTGATGCTCACATCTCTATCTCTTCCTAACCTCTCTCTAAAGTTTGACTCCTAAAACTCTAACTTCCTGCTAGTTACTCACTCTTTAATGTTTTGTCACTCATTATCTTAATCTTGACATGCTTTAAAACTGAGCCTATAATTCTACCAAATCAAAAAAAATAAAAAAGAAAGTACAATGGAAGGAGGTGGGGGAAGCAGTGGTAGTCCTTTTCTGACTCTTATTTCTGACAAGATTAATGAAATTATCTCTAAATATTCCCTTTCCTTTGACCTCACATCCAAACAAGTCAATTGTTTTAAGCACTTGATGACTTCTCACTTCCTTCTTATTCCTTTTGATAACATTCTAGTCCAAACTCTTTTAGTCTCAGGCCAGACTATTACAATAGTTTATTTAGTAAGTACACCATTCCATACCTGTTTCCATTCAAATCCTTCCACAGCTCTCAGCCAGATTAATCTTGTTTCATACCTTTAGTCATATGCTGGTTTAGAAATTTCAAATGGTTCTCCCCAGCCAGAGAAATTGTTCTCAGCCTTTTCCCCACCTCAGTACAACTGAGAGATACGCTATCCTCCCATTGTAACAGTGATTCTGAACCAGGCTGGGGGGTGGGGAGCTAACAGAGTGGCGTGTGTGTGTGTGTGTGTGTCTGTGGCATGGGCCATTGTAGAGAATACTATAATCTCCACAATAAAACCAGAAGAGTAAGTGGAGTTTGATAAATCCACATACTTTAAGGATGGCACATCAGTGCCATACTTAATAAGTATCTGTAATAAGTTATGAATAAAACTTACAATTTCTTAGTGCATCCAATGCCCATCGTTCTTCTGAGACAGGCAGGTGTGAATCTGGGATTGTGATTTGATAATCTTCTCCAACTTCCTTTAGTGTCCCATCTGTATGTTGTTCCTTTGCAAACTGTCTCTCAGCCACAAAGAGATCACGTACCTCTGATTTCCCAGAAGTACTCAGTGAATGAGACTGAGGTTTTGATGATATTAAGGTAGCTTCTAATCCCAAATCTCTGTCTGTCCAATGGAATAGAAAAGGTAGACTACAGCTAAACAAAGCTTTTAACTTTTAACATGAAGCATTCAGGCAAGAATCAGAAAAACAACTCCATAAACTACAGAGATCATCTGTTAAGCAAAATACACAGCACATAGAGCAGTGTTATACTGACACACAGAAGGCTCAAAAGCAAAGTTTGTTAAACTGAATCTCTGATGCTGGAACCTGCATAAATCAAACAGTATTAAAGTTGCTTTGCATTTTATTTTATTTTATTTCATTTATTTATTTCTTTTTTTTTTTTTTTTTTCTTTTTTGGCATTTTGGTCTTAGTTGCTCAGCCTGTAGTGCAATGGCACGATCTTGGCTCACTGCAACCTTTGCTTCCTGGGTTCAAGCAATTCTCCCTGCCTCAGCCTCCCAAGTAGCTGGGATTACAGGCACCCACCACCATGCCCGGCTAATTTTTGTATTAGAGACAGGGTTTTGTCATGTTGGTCAGGTTGGCCTCTAACTCCTGACCTCAGGTGATCGGCCTATCTTGACCTCCCAAAGTGCTGGGATTACAGGTTTGAGCCACCGCACCTGGCCAGCATTTTAACAGATAATAGAGCACATTCTCCCTTGAACTTGTCAGAAAAGTGTACCTGGACTCTGCAAACCAGTGACTGACATGCCATGCTGTTCCTCTTTTAATTTTGAAGGATCTTCTTCATCATTATCTCCTCTGTAAAGGAAAAAAACAACAATCTTTTAGCTTCCCGAGGTACCTAAACATCATTGCAACAAAATGTAATAGTTATCCTAGTCTTTTCCAACCCAAAACATAAAATAAGTCCTACTACAATGCAAAGGAACACTCACTCGCCAGGTGTTGACTGGGGTAATGGAATTGGCTTTGTGGATTGCTCCTTCACTGATGCAGCCATCCGACAGATTAGGTCCTGCCAGCTTCAGAAAGTTGGAAAGAAATCCAAAATACAAAAAAGAAACAACAAAAGAAATATCCTTTAAATATACTCACAAAACAAAAAGAAAAACAGAACTAAACAAAAACCAATCAACCAACCAACCAAAAAAAAAAACCACTCCACTCTGCCAGAGAATATCTTTATTTTGGCAACACACTATTAAGGTGAGAGTCCAAAACTATACCTTAAGAAAAATCTAATGTTATGGAGACATTACCCATTAAAAAAACTTCAGCTGACATTTTCCATATTTTTTTCTTTAGGAAATAAACTTCCAGAATAGAATCAAAATAAAAGGCATCAATCTAAAAAAGAACAATTTCATAGTAGAACGTCTCTAAAAGAGTAGAAGAAGTGCTTGGTTTCCATACATTATAAAAACAAAGTTAAGTTTATGGAGTATTATGCTTGGGATAATGCAAATAGTAGCTATAGCAAGGTAGCCATATCTAATACATACACAGTCTTTTCAGAAACTGTCTGTGCCACCAGTTCATAAATCTGAGCTCCATTGTCTGACATGGAGATGACGAATAAAGCTTTGTTATCTGGAAAAAACAAGACAAGATTACTCTAACACTCTGATCTTGGGAGACCATGAGGGATGTTTTTAGAGTCTTGAAATAGTCCTCTCCTTAAACTAGATAAAGGTTACATATATTTACTTTAAAATTCATCAAGATGTACAGTTAAAATTTGTGCAACTTACCATATTAACCTATTTATTGTATTATATTTATTGTACTTCAATAAAACAAAGATTATACAAATTAGCACTAATTCCACAATAATTCACTAGAAACAAAAGGATGTCAAAAATCCAAATTACTGGCTGGGCATGGTGGCTCATGCCTGTAATCCCAGCACCTTAGGAGGCTGAGGCAGGTGGACTTCTCTGAGCTCAGGAGTTCGAGACCAGCCTGGGCAGCATGGCGAAACGCTGCCTCTACAAAAAACAAAAAAATTAGCCAGGCCATGGTGGTACACGCCTGTAGTCCCAGCTACTCAGGAGGCTGAGGTTGAAGAATTGCTTGAGCACGGGATGCAGAGGTTGCAGTGTGCCAAGGATGCACCACTGAACTCCAGCCTGGGTGACAGGGTGAGACCCTCGTCTCAAAAGAAAAAAAAAAAAAATCCAAATTACCAAATGAAATGCTATTACTCTTTTGCATTTATTTTGAACTGCCCTTTTGCTAAGTTGTTAATAATATTCAGTGAATAGTGGAGAAAAGAGATCACAAATTTATTTTGCCACCATGAAACTAACAAGTTTTAAAAGGGACCCCTTTGTTAATAGAGTTAAAATATAACTTGCCAGTCAAATTTGATTTTTAATCAAAATTCCATCCATCTCTTCAGTTTTTATTTTTTTTCTCACCAAATCAAAAAACATACCACCCTAAATGAAAGGCTTTTCACTGGGATCTATCAATGATTTGAACATAAAGAACCAAAGTAATAGCATAAAAAATTTCAAATACAGAAAACCATTCACAGAATCTAGACACCCTAAATAACTTTGGGGTATAAACTCTTAAGTCTCTTTCTGAGCAGTAAAATTCACGTAATTTGCTTAATAATATAAAAATAGCAAGACTCTATGCCACTTGTGTTACTTAAACAGCAATGAGTATCTTATGCAACTTCACAATGAATCTGGAAATTAGTATCCTTCAGTGGACATACTTGCCTGTTGCCACTTGTCGAACCAACACTGTACTCAACTTAATGACAGGGCTAAAAGTATGTTTGCTATCAGCTGTAGATGCCAGAATCTTACTATGACACCTTAACACCAGTCTATCATCCTGCTTTTGTAACAATACAAGAATGTCTTCCAGCAGCAATGTGTATAAATCTAGAAATAAAAGTACAGAAAAAAATGGTAAGTACAGAAATTGGGACGTCTTTGGTTAACTTTATAATGATTCAACAGAGGAATTTTATTTCTGTTAAAGCTACAAAATTTTCAAAATTGACTTGTATATTATCTTTTAAAATTTCATTTTCAATAATTCATTTTTATTGTATTTCACTAAAGTGTCAATCTGTGACCAACAGGAAATAAAAAACAACAAGCTGGGTGTGGTGGTGTGCGCCTATAATCCTGGCTACTAGGGAGGCTAAGGCAGAAGGATCACTTAAGCCCAGGAGTTCGAGGCAGCAGTGCACCATGACTGCATCTGTGAATAGCCACTACACTTTAGCCTGGGCAACATAGTAAGACCTTGTTTCTTGGAAAAAAAAAAAAAAAAAAACAGTTCCTCATCACAGACAGTTTAAGAAGTACTGGTCTAAAGAAAGCTTACAAACATATTAAGACTTACTAGAATATAAGAATGATGGAAATAGGACTAAATCAGATCTCTGTTACATTCCTAAATGAATATTTAACACGTTACATATAATGAAATAACACAAGCAGATCTACAAATGTACAAATAACACGAGGTAGCACTGCTAACTGCTGAGAGAATGGTTCTCTCCTCTTCCTTTTGTCATAGGAAACTCCTATTTCTTCCCTTTTGCCACTCTCCCCAAAACTAACAGACAATATCAGACCTACCAATAGTTTTATCTCTATTCACCTTCCAAACCAATGGTCCTTCATGAATCATCTTCCTTTTTGTTAAATCCAAATTCTGGCAAAATAAAGAAAATCATGCACAAATAATTTCCAAGCACTCAGTAACATGATATTCTATATAATACAGTCTCTTTTTAAGAAATTCTTAATATAAAATACACCATTTACATCAACTATCATTACTGCTATTTGTCAGTTCTTGAAAATGGCACAAAGGCCATGTTAAAGTAATCTGCATACGATTTTCTAAAAAGGAAAAGGTATCTTGCAGAAAAACATTCAGGAGTACTATCTTCCAAACCTCATTCTAAACAGATAATAACAGATTATGAAAATCAAGTTACAAACATTCAGCCACTAGAGTCTCAACATATCCTTTAATTTTTCTATGAATAATTGGATGAGCATGGTACACATGCTTGTCTATAAGAAAGTGGCTTCTGAGTTCCAAGGCTCTAATTTCAAAGAAAGTTCTAAGAAATAGTACTCATGAAAAGTCCAGGTACTACTTAGGCTTGGTCTAAATATTAACTTATTAGTAAGAGAATCATCTTTTAGTATTAGCAGCTCTAGAAAACTCTCATTCTTTGGAAGTTAAGGGGAATAAGCACATTTACAAGCTTGTTGACAAAGTATTAATATATGACATAAAAGTCTATTTTAACGGCCACCAAATAAATCTGCCAAAACCACCACCTAGTGAAATGGTACAAAAAGACTTAAAATCCGAAAAAGTTAACACATAAGCCCACATACTAGAAGTGGCAATTAGTAAACATTCTACTATTGTTCCTATAATGGTTCCAACTTTTATGCTTTCGAAGACCCTCATGAGAAAATAATACGTTATCTTGTGTTATTAAATGACCTGGAAAGTTACCATAGTAAACAGTCCTACCCTTATTTAAACTACAGAACACCGGCTGGACATGGTGGCTCATGCCTGTAATCCCCGCACTGTGGGAGGCTGAGAAAGCAGTGCTTGAGCCCAGGAGTTCTGGACCAGCCTGACAACACAGCAAGACCTTGTCTTTACAAAACACAGAATTAGCTCGGCATGGTGGCATATACCTATAGTCCTAGCTGCTAGGGAGGCTGAGGTGGGTGGACTGGCTGAGTCCAGGAGGTCAAGGCTGCAGTGAGCCAAGATCGCACCACTGCATTCCAGCCTAGGCAACAGAGGGAGACCCTGTCTGAAACAAACAAACTACAGAACACAATACAGTTAAATTTTATAATAATTAGTGTCCCTTAGTCTCCTGCCAATTGCTGTCATGTAATATTACAGTTTCATGCAAGACATTCCTCCAATGAAAGACTAATCTTCATACAGATCATGCATTTAAAAGGCAGCAAAAAAATCATAAATACAGATAATCTATGATACAAGAACTCCTTCAGGTGATGTATATTCCTATTGAGATGTTAATTACCTGCCAGGTCTTTAGCAAATTTTATTTTATTTTTAAAATTATGATTAGACCATCTCTCACCCTGAGCTCTTCAACATTTGGGTACTCTGACAACTTCAGGCTGGAGGTATCAAGGCGACGCTGATAATCTTCGAGGCGCTGAAAATTAGGCAGGGTGGAACCAAGGTTAGTGCTTTGGTCATTAATGACATTTCTGAATCAAACTTAGCATTTAAAATCTCCATTTTACTGAGCTCTTTGCAATGCTAGACAGGACTGAAAACTCACTCTCTTCCCTCGGCTTTGGTGATATTATACTCTCCTAGTTTTCCTCCTACCTCTTTGGGTTTTCTTTCTCAATCTTCTCTTCAAAGTCATTGGTCTCTTATTAGCTTATATTTACTTTCTGAATGTGTAAATCATGCACACAGTACAAAATTCAGATGGTGACATAAGGCAAAAAATAAAAAGTCTCCCTCTAACCTTGTCCTATTGCCCCACCTCCCTCAATTTTCCCTAAAGAAGCAATCACTAATATCCATTTCTTGGGTAGCCTTTGAGAAAAATTCTATGTAAATAGATATGTATATCTCGATTTATACATGCATATATAAGTATGCTAGTCTTCGTGCACGTTGTGTGTATGTGTCCTTTTTTAAAACAAGATATGGTAGCATAATATATTCATATATGCATTCCTTTGGTATTCCTATATGTTTTCCTCATTGAAATGGTAGAATATATTCATATATGTATTCCCCCGTGTGTGTGGTGTATGACTTACAAATATATCTTGGAGATTGTTCCACATGAGCACATATAGAGAGTTATTTCATTTTTTATAAATGACTATAGGATATAAAACTGTAAATAAACTATAATTTATTTCATTACGCCTTACTGATGGGCATTTAAGTTACTTCAGCTCTTCTATAACAAACAATACTGTAATAAAGTGGACTTAAATATATGTCTTTGTATACCCGTGTAGGATATCTGTAGGATGAATTTCCAGAACTGTTGGATCAAAGGGTAAGCACATTCCCCCTCAAAATCATTTCCAAATTTTACATGGAAAAGTCTGAATGAGCATAGTGAACACCTACATATTACCATCTACATTCTACAATTAACATTTGCTCTATTTGTTTTATCATATATCTATTTATTCATCCCTCTATCCATCAGTCCATCTTATTTTTTGGATGTATTTCAAAATAAATTACAGACATAAGTACACTTTACCTCTGAACATTTAAGTATCCATACAGTTTTTTTAAAAAGTAAAATTTGCATACAGTAGAACACACATTTTAAGTGTGTGTTCCATGAATTTTGACAAGTGCTTATACATTTGTGTAACCTAAACGTCTATCAAGATAGAAAACTTCACCCCAGAAAGTTTCCTCATACTTCTTTCCAGTTAATTTCTACCTCCACATCCCCAGTGGTAACCAGTTTTCTGTTTTCTTCCTACCATAGAATAGTTTAGTCTCTCTTAGAAGTTCATATAAATAGAATCATAGGGGCCGGGCGCGGTGGCTCAAGCCTGTAATCCCAGCACTTTGGGAGGCCGAGACAGGCGGATCACGAGGTCAGGAGATCGAGACCATCCTGGCTAACATGGTGAAACCCCGTCTCTACTAAAAATACAAAAAACTAGCCAGGCGAGGTGGCGGGCGCCTGTAGTCCCAGCTACTCCGGAGGCTGAGGCAGGAGAATGGCGTAAACCCGGGAGGCGGGGCTTGCAGGGAGCGGAGATCCGGCCACTGCACTCCAGCCCGGGCTACAGAGCAAGACTCCGTCTAAAAAAAAAAAAAAAAAAAAATAGAATCATAGGTATGTACTCTTTTGCCTCTGTTTTTTTTTTTCCATTCAGCATGTTTGTGAGATTTGTCCATGTTGTATGCCTTAGTGGTACATTCTTTTTTTTTTTTTTTTAATCACTCAGGGCATTCTCTTTTATAAGTATACCACAGTTGGTTTATCCATTCTGTTGATAATTCTTGGGCTGTTTCTAGCTTTTTGCTATTATGAACAAAGTTGCTATAAGCATTCTTGTCTGTTTGTGGATGTATCTTTATCCTCAGATAAAGATATATTTTATTATTCAGAAAATCTAGGTCCATTTTCTTATGATTGACATTCCTACTAAAGTTAGTTAGTTAATTTGTTATCTGCTATTTCCAGCAGGCACAATGGATAACCAGCCTGAGTATGCCAGCTCATCTATACCAGGAGTCTGCAAAGTTTTTAGTAAAAGGTCAGTTAGGTTTGCAGGCCATATAGTCTCTCTCAGTTATTCAGTTCCACTGTTTTGGAACAAAAGTAGCCACAGATAATACATAAATGATCAGGCTCTGTGTAGTAAAGAACTCTAATATGGTTCATTTCTCTTGAGCAAATCACTAGGAACAGAACTGCTGAGTCAAAAGGTAGATATAAGGGTATGTACAGAGTTTTAATCTAAATAAATATTGCTATATAACCCTCTGGGATTTTATCATTTTACACTCTGAACAGCACAGTTGAAAGTACTAGTTTTTCTATAGCCTCACCAAGACAGTTGTAATCATACTTAGCTCCTAAGAAACTACATCCGTGTTCATGGATTCAATTAGCCTCTGTATGCTCACAATCTTACATTTCTATCTTCAACATGGTCCTTACAGGTGGACCCATATAGCCAACTGCTTACTGTACAGTCTACCTGATAGCCCAAAGTGACCTCATCATCTTCCCCACAAATCTGGGGCTTCTCCACTCATCCTGTCCATTCAAATATGCAATCCAGAAACCTGGGGGTTTATTCTTGACATCACTTTTCCTTCAAATCCTTCTTCAAATCAGTCATCAAGTCCTGTCAATTTTACCTTCTAAATACTTCTCCAACTTCTCTAAGCTGCCATCAGCTATCCTAGATTGCTGCAAGATTAATAAATGGGCTCTTACATCCACTATCCTTCAACTCATTCTCCATAGAGTAGTAGGGGTGACATTTATATAATGAAAATCTGACACTATATTCTTACTTGTCTATGCTGAATTCCTACTGCTCTTAAGAATAAAAAATCAAAATTTTTAATCTGATCTCTAGGGCCTTTATGAGTTGGCCTTGGTCTACTTTCCCTCATTTTATGCCACTCTGACTTTGCTTTTTAGGCATGATCCACACTCATTTAAATTTTCAACTCCTCCAACAGACCATGCTTTCTTTTTCTGTCAGAACTTTGGTATACATTGCCTCTACCTCTAGGGTTGCACCCTTCACATCATTTTGGTTCACTTCCACTCATCCTTCAGAGCTTGGCTCAAGTGTCAATTTCTCAAGAAAATTTCCTCTAATAGACACCACCTAACATCCCCAAACTAAGCTAGGCCACACAGTTATATATCATAGCATCTTGAAATTATCCTTGATAGCAGCTATCACAACTGATACAAAATATCCGCACTATAATCCTGTTAAATGCCTTTCTATCCTCCTAGCAAATGAGCTCAGTGTGGGCAGATACCGTGCTCATTTTCTCAACTACTCTGTACCCTATGCCCAGCATACAGTAGATGCTCTATAAATATCTGCTGAATGAACAGATAAATGAAAGAGCAAACAAGCAGCCTGAGATGTTCCAAAAAGTCAAACACAACTCTGATATTCTATTATAAATTGATCTTGACCTGCCTACTACGCCAACAGTAAACAAATGTTTTCCCTGTCCATTAGGTAATGATAGTTGTACAATTATTTCACAGATCCCAGGTAATACTAATTTAATGTTCTCTCAATGTTATCCCGTATCTTCTTGTTTTCCTTTTTTACCTGCTTGTTTTCTGCCTCCTTGACAGCCTGATTTACATAATTTAAGATCTGACGACAGTGATCTGCAGCTTTCTTCACCTTCTCCCTTTCTGTTGGCCATTCTAAATATGGGGAAGAAATCAAAAACGTAAAATAGAGGAAATGAGCAGAAAACCATAAAAATATATGTAAATGAGATTTCATTTCATTTCAATAGTTTTAAGAGCAAAAAATAGACCTTGAAGATTTTTGTACCAGCTTAAAGCCTCTGTCAGAGTCTCAATTCAAGCTGTCCTTGGACAGGTAAAACTTCTAACAGGACTTTAAAACATAAATTCTAATATTTAAAAAAGAAATCACAGTACAGAACCTGAAATCCAAGAAGAGATGCTTTACATGAAGCACCAGGACCACTATATTACACACTCCAGAAGGGCAGGTCTCATTTACTTTGTAAACAATATAAAAGGAAATCCCTTCTACCCCTAGAATTTCACAGTGCATAGCCTACATAATTATGTCCAGTGAATTTGTTAAACAAAATTTTTTAATAACATAATTCAAAATAATTCCAAAACAAGTTTCTTTGAATTTGAGATTATATTTAAAGAAAGAAAACAGATTACAACATTAAAAGAAGATGAAATTCATCAAAACATATTGAGGTGGCCCGAAGAAGACTAGATTATATCTTGTTAGAAAATCTTGGCTGGGCATGGTGACTCATGCCTATAATCACAGCACTTTGGGAGGTGGGAGGATTGCTTGGCTGGGCATGGTGGCTCATGCCTGTAATCCTAGCACTTCGGGAGGCCAAAGCAGGCAGACTGCCTGAGGTCAGGAGTTCAAGACCAGTCTGGCCAATATGGTAAAACTCGGTTTCTACTAAAAATACAAGAAAATTAGCCGGGTGTGGTGGTGTGTGCCTGTAATCCCAGCTACTCGGGAGGCTGAGGCAGGGGAATTGCTTGAACCCAGGCAGTGGAGGTTGCAGTGAGCTGAGATTGTGCCACTGCACTCTAGCCTGGGTGACAGAGCGAGACTCCATCTCAAACAAAACAAAACAAAACGTACTGAGGCTCTGTCATGTCTATAATACAAAGAAAACCAAAATCAGAACATTCAAAATTATAATCCTCCAAACCACAGTCCAACTAGACTGAGCAGATATATTAAATTATAAAAATTAATGTGTATGAGTGTAAACCACTTTTGTAACCAGGTACCATAATTTAAAATTTCCTGGTTATGCATTCAAATTCTCAGGCACAAGAAACAAGATTTCAGTTGCATTAAATTATTAGTGAGAGCTAAGTATAAGAACCTAAAGCTCAATTGAGAAACAGATTCACTTCATGTTTCAAAACAGGAGAGTTGGAATTACAATGCATTGATTTGGCTTAATAAAAGTCATAGATAGATATCCATGAAACATCTCTTCAGCCAAGGATGAACCTTCTTTAAAGCAAAAATGATGTAGGCTAGAACAAGGATGGTCAAACTTTTTCCGTAAGGGCCAGATAATTTTACACTTTGCAGGCCAAATGGTCACTGATAAAACTACTCAACTCTGCTGTTATAATGTAAAAGCAATCAGGGACAGTGCATAAACAGATGAGCATGGCTGTGCTCTAAAACTTTACCTACGAAAACAAATAGTGAGCATGACTTGGTCTATGATTCACAGTTTGATAAACCCTGTGCTAAAGCTACTAATGGAGTACATTAAATCAAACAGCCCAAAGAAGACTAGATTATATCTTGTTAGAAAATCTTGGCTGGGCATGGTGACTCATGCCTATAATCACAGCACTTTGGGAGGTGAGAGGATTGCTTGAGGCCAGGAGTTTGAGACAGCCTGGGCAACATAGTGAGACCGTTGCTTAAAAAAAAAAAAAAAAAAAAAGCCATGTTTGGTGGTGTACACCTGTAGTCCCAGCTGTTGGGGAAGCTGAGGTGGAAGGAATGCCTGAGCCCAGGAGTTTGAGGTTTCAGGAAACTATGACTGTGCCACTGTACTCCAGCCTGCATCACTGAGTGAGACCCTGTCTCAAAAAAAAAAAAAAGAAAATCTTGTACTATTTGGAAATCCAACTCCATTCAGGATGCTGTAAGATATTATTTACAGGATATTGGGCGTTTTTTTGTTGTTGTTCCTAAGCTTTTTATTTCAGTGAAAATGTTGTACCTGTGTATTTGCCAATATTATCCAATAGAAGTGGGTACTTAGTAAGCCTTTGCATTTGAGTGGGAATAATATCCTTCAGTTGAAGACGACGACACAGTGGATTACTTTCAGCATCCTAAAATTAAAGTGAAACAAGTGAATCTGTAATTCTTATTAGAATCATAGTTAACATGTACTATGTATTCACCGTAAGTGTTTAATGCATCACAGCTCTGGTTATTAAATCAAGATCTTTAAAAAATGCCAAGATATATCATTGCCACACTATACTTCTGCTTTCTCCTTTAATCACATAATGGGGGAACAGAGCCTCTACCACTAAATGAATGGCTTCTTTGTTATCTGTTTAAGGAGGGACTGAAAGCATCCATAAGCAGCTCTACGTATTGCTTCCTTGTGTTAAAACAGTTTTATCTTCACCTATTCAGAAAATCTAGGTCCATTTTCCTATGATTGACATTCCTACCAAAAGTGGTTAATTTGTTATCTGCCATTCCAAGAAGGCACAATGGATAACCAGTCTGAGTATGTCAGCTCATCTATACCAGTGGTCTGCAAAGTTTTTAGTAAAACGCCAGTTAGTAAATATTTTAGGCTTTGCAGGCCATATAGTCTCTCTCACAACTATTCAGCTCCACTGTTTTGGCATAAATGAATGAACAAGGCTCTGTGTAGTAAAGAACTCTAATATGGCCTCCAAGGTTCCCATCCTCTTGTGTAAATACTCTGTGTAATCCCATGCCCTTGAGTATGAACATTTTGGAATCTGTGAATACAACGGGATATCACACCTGTGATTAGGTTGCCACCACATGATTTTGAGATCGTAAGAAAGGAAATTGTCCTGGATGGGCCTGACTTCATTAGAAGAGCCTTTAAAACAAATCTGTATCAGAAAGCCACATTCCTACTGGCCTGGAAGAAAGCAAACATCCACCTCTAAACTGCCTAACGGGGCCATATGGCAGAGATATCTGTGTTCTCTAGGAGTTGAAACTGGTTCCTAGCCAATAGCCAGCAAGGTAGGACCTCAGTTATACATTTACAAATAAATGAACTCTGCTAACAACCAGTGAGCTTAGAAGAGAATCTCGAGCATCAGATGAGAATTGCAGCTCCAACTGACACTGTG
Organism: Papio anubis; assembly: GCF_008728515.1. Classification (NCBI taxonomy): domain Eukaryota; kingdom Metazoa; phylum Chordata; class Mammalia; order Primates; family Cercopithecidae; genus Papio; species Papio anubis. Next base: position 14,085,452 of record NC_044987.1, read on the forward strand.
ATCTCAGCCTGGTCAAACTCTCAAGGGAAGATTCTGCTAAACCATAGCCACACACCACAACAACTGTGAGAAATCTGTCAAGTGGCCATGTTTGTGTTTACATAAAACTTTACAAAAACAGGTAACAGGCTAGATATGGTCTGTTGGCCATAGCTGAAAGACCCTTAATTCATATACCCCAATGAGTATGGCTGCTGTTATGTTTTTCCCTGGAGAAGCCCATTCTCATGCTTTGACAATATTCTCTTAATAGAGCATACGGTTGTTTCCTGATAAAAGCCTGGTGGCAATGTGGATTTCTGTATCAAGTATTTTAATCCTGACATATATTTTTCATTATTCACCATTCCAAAATCATTTTTATGCCTTCCAGGAATTTAAGAGATAATGTATAGCTTTTAAAAATGTTAATATGGGCCGGGTGTAGTGGCTCACACCTGTAATCCCTTTGGGAGCCCAAGGCGGGCGGATCACTTGAGGTCAGGTGTTCGAGCCCAGCCTGGCCAACATGGTGAAACCCTGTCTCTACTAAAAATAGAAAAAATTAGCAGGGTGTGGTGGCATGCACCTGTAATCCTAACTACCGGGGAGGCTGAGGCAGGAGAATCACTTGAACCCAGGAGGCAGAGGTTGCAGTGAGCTGAGATTGTGCCACTGCACTCCAGCCTGGGTGACAGAGCGACACCCTGTCTCCAAAAAAAAAAAAAAAAAAGTTAACATAGATGTAATCTTTGTAAAAGTCTTAGTCAGAATTCCCCCAGTTTATCTGATAATTGATAAAAACTTGCCTTATTTTTTTTCTTACATGACTCACTCAACTCACTTGCACAAAAGTCTGAAATCGAGAATCCTTTTTCTGACGAGACTTGATCATTTCCAGGGCGAAAGGTTGGTTACTGCAAAAGGTAGCAGCAGCATGTTTCAATTTCTCCTCTCCTGGTCCACTGAACTGTGCCAAGAATGCAAAGAACACAAAAGAGAATGGGATACTGAGCTTATACAAGGCCAGACAAAGAGACAGACAACCAGAATCCTTTCAACATTTCAATAAGTACTCTCAAGTGACAAAATACACAGAACTGCATATCTCTGTGGAATATCAATGGTTCTCCATTAAAAAGGTCTGACCTTGACACAACCAGACCTTTTCTGATCATATTCCAATGCTTTCTTCTTCTTTTTTATTTTTTTGAGAGTCTTGCTCTGTCACCCAGGCTGGAGTACAATGGCACGATCTCGGCTCACTGCAACCTCTGCCTCTCAGGTTCATGAGATTCTTACCTCTGCCTCCCAAGTAAATGGGATTACAGGCATGCACCACCACACCCAGCTAATTTTTGTATTTTCAGTAGAAACGGGGTTTCACCATGTTGGCCAGACTGTTCTCAAACTCCTGACCTCAGCTGATCTGTCTGCCGCGGTGTTCCAAAGTGCTAGGATTACAGGTGTGAGCCACTGTGCCAAGTCCCAATGTTTTCTTGCTTGTAGCCTATCACAACCTATTACCTTTTAGCCTACATTACTTATAAATTACACAGAAAACTGGCCGGGCGCGGTGGCTCAAGCCTGTAATCCCAGCACTTTGGGAGGCCGAGACGGGCGGATCACGAGGTCAGGAGATCGAGACCATCCTGGCTAACACGGTGCAAACCCCGTCTCTACTAAGAAATACAAAAAACTAGCCGGGCGAGGTGGCGGGCGCCTGTAGCCCCAGCTACTCGGGAGGCTGAGGCCGGAGAATGGCGTGAACCCGGGAGGCGGAGCTTGCAGTGAGCTGAGATCCGGCCACTGCACTCTAGCCTGGGCTACAGAGCCAGACTCCGTCTCAAAAAAAAAATAAAAATAAAAAAAAAAATAAAAAATAAATTACACAGAAAACTGACATTTGGAGAATGTAAGATACAAAATGCCTGAAGACTGAGACTAAATTTTAATTCTTTTTTTTTTTTTTTTTTGAGACAGTCTCATTCTGTGGCCCAGGCTGGAATGTAGTGGTGCCATCTCAGCTCACTGCAACTTCCGCCTCCCAGGTTCAAGTGATTCTCCTGCCTCAGCCTCCCAAGTAGGTGGGACTACAGGCATGCACCACCACGCCTGGCTAATTTTTTTTTTTGTATTTTTAGTAGAGATGGGATTTCACCATGTTGGCCAGGCTGGTCTTGAACTTCTGAACTCAAGTGATCTGCCTGCCTTGGCCTCTCAAAGTGCTGGGATTATGGGCATGAGCCACTACACCCAGCCTAAAATTTAATTTTCTTACACCCTGACACCTTTACAACAACTAACATCTTACTACTCTGGGAAGCAAATCCTTGGCATACTAGCATTCTTTCTTACTCACTATAAAACCCACTATGACCACAGGCAGGGCATAACTTTTCTAGGTTCAAATAAAATTAAATCACTGCTGTTTCACCTGTGTAGCAGCTGGAGCTGGCTTGGGGGAGATCAATGAGCTTACGAATTCTTTTGCTAAAAATTATACTTCTCACTAATATTTTTTACTTTGTAAATTTAAGTTTGCATATGTCATGATTTTAAGATTTCTGATGGTCAAACACCTAAAAAGTGATTTACTAGTAGCTGCTCTTATAAGTCAAATACATTGTTTTTTAATACAGCCTCTATACTTGTAGATAATTGCTTTATGGTTTGTGAATATGTCTTCCATATAATCTTCCATTTAAAGCCATATTCCCAAAAGTTTGTACATAAAGGCATTTTGTAAAAAGCCCTTCTGTAGCACATTTGTAGATAAATTCAGAGATTTTTTCAAGTAGGACACATACAAAGCAATATTTTAATAGGTCACTCCAATTTTGTATTCTTACTCTATGATGAATATGACATTCAACATGTTTAACAATGAGATTGGCAGCATTTTTAGCATGTTAGTCAATCCAAGCACCAAACAACTACAAACAGCAGCTGGGTTTACCAAAGAAAATAATGCCCCCAACCTCAAGCAGTTCTACAGTAGTTTGTTTTTGTTTTTGTTTTTGAGACGGAGTCTCGCGCTATCGCCCAGGCTGGAGTGCAATGGCTCTATCTCGGCTCACTGCAACCTGCACCTCCCAGGTTCAAGTGATTCTCCTGCCTCAGCCTCTGGAGTAGCTGGGATTACAGGCATGCACCACCATGCCTGGCTAATTTTGTAATTTTAGTAGAGACGGGGTTTCTACATATTGGTCAAGCTGGTCTGACCTCAGGTGATCTGCCTGCCTCGGCCTCCCAAAGTTCAGGGATTACAGACCTCCGTGAGCCACGGGTCCAGGCCTCTACAGTAGTTTTACAAGCAGTTTAAGTATAGATGTTCCTTGATTTCTGATGAAATTATATCCTAATACAACCATCAAAAATTGAAAATATCTTAAGTTGAAAATGCATTTAATACACTGAACCTACCAAATACCATAGCTTGGCCTAGCCTACCTTAAATGTGCTCAGAACACTTGCATTAGCCTACAGCTGGGCAAAATCACCTATATACACTGTAGAGTGGCTGTTTACCCTGTGATCACATGGCTGACCAGGAGCTGTGGCTCACTGTTGCTGCCCAGCATTGAGAGTAACGTACCACATATTGCCAAGCTCCGGAAAAGATTAAAAGTCAAAATTCAAAGTGTGGTTTCTACTGAATGCGTATTACTTTCCCACTACTGTAAAGTAAAAAAACTGCCAAAGTGGGAACCATAGTAAGTCAAGGATTGTCTGTATATGTAAAGTGATCTTAAGGAAACAATACTGGAAAAATACTTTCCAAAATGATTTTATTTAAACAGCAAGAGTAAAATCTAAAGGCCTATTTATGATTCTTGCTTCTATGATTTCTGGCCAATGCCTTCTTCTGAATTAACGCTTTGTATGTGACAGTTACAAACCACCATTTAGTTTTTCCTCAACTTTTTACAGGTACAGGCATACTTCGTATTTTTATCGTACTTTGCAGATATTGTATTTTTTACAAATTAAAGGTTTGTGACAACCCTGAGCAAGTCTGTTGGTGCCATTTTTCCAAAACCATGTGCTCATGTCATATCTGTGTGCCACATTTTGGTAGTTCTCATAATAGAATCTGTTACGATGACCTGTGATCAGTGATCTCTGATGTTACTATTTATTGTTTTGGGGCACCATGAACTTCACCCACATGTGGTGGCAAACCTGATGGAAAAATGTTGTGTGTGTTCTGACCATCCCCCATCTCCCTTCCCTTTCCTTGGGCCTCCTTATTCTGAGACACAACAATATTGAATTTAGGCCAATTAACAACGCTGCAATGGTCTTTAGGGATTCAAGTGACAAGTCGCACATCTCTCACTTGAAATTAAAAGCTAGAAATGATTAAGTTTAGTAAGGAAGGCATGTCAAAAGCTGAGATTTGGCTCTTATGCCAAATGGCCAACTTGTGAACACAAAGAAAAAATTCTTGAAGGAAATAAAAGTGATACTGCAGTGAACAAATGAACAAGAGGAAAGTGAAACAGCCTATTGCTGGTATGGAGGAATTTTGAATGGTCTGTATAAAGAAGATGAAATCAGCCACAATATTCCCTTAAGCCAAAGCCTAATACAAAGCAAGCCCCTAATTCTCTTCAATTCTATGAAGGCTGAGAGGTAAGGAAGCTACAGAAGAAGAGTTTGAAGGTAGCAGGGGTAAACTGATGATATTTAAGAAAAGAAGTCGTCTCCCTAAAAATAAAAGTACAAAGTGATGCGGCAAGTGTTGACATAGCAGTAGAAGCTACGGTAAGTTACCCAGAAGACGTACCTGAGATAATTAATTACAACGGCTACACTAAACAACAGATTTTCAATGTGGATGAAATAGCCTTCCATTGGAAGAAGATGCCATCTAGAACTTTCACAGCTAGAGAGGAGAAATCAATGTCCGACTTCAACATGTCAAAAGAAAGTCCAGTTCTCTTGTTAGGGGCCAATGACTTTAAATTGAAGCCAATGATAATTTACCATTCTGAAATTTCTGGGGCCCTTAAGAATAATGCGAAATCTACTCTGCCTATGTTCTATAAATGAAACAACAAAGCCTGGATGACAACACGTCTGTTACGACCTACTGCTCAGAAAAAAAAAGTTATTTTTAAAATAGTACTGCCCATTGACAATGCACATGGTCACTTAAAGACTTCTGATGGAGATGTACAAGGAGGTTAATGTTGTTTTCAGCCTGCTAACACAATATTCATTCTGCAGCTCATGGATCAAGGAGTAATTTTTACTTTCAAGTCTTATTATTTAAGAAATATATTTCATAAGGTGATAGCTGCCATAATAGTGATTCCTCTGATGGGTCTGGGCAAAGCAAACTGAATACCTTCTGAAAAGGATTCAATATTCTAGATGCCATTAACAACATTCATGACTCACAGGAGGAGGTCAAAATATCAATATTAACAGGAGTTTGGAAGAAGTCGATTCCAACCCTCACAGGTGACTTCCAGCGGTTCAAGACTTCAGTGGAAGAGGTAACTGCAAAAAAACTAGGATTACAGTGGAGCCTGAAGGTGTGACTGAATCACTGCAATTCATGGTATGACTTTAATGGATAAGGGATTGCTTCTTACAGATGAGCAAAAAAAAGTGGTTTCTTGAAATGGAATCTACTGCTTGACCTTTTTCAGCTTTACATTAACTTTGCAAAATGGGTGAGTTTGCGTATTCGGAAAGGTTAGTTACTCAACCTTGAATCTGACCAAGTGTCCATAAAAATAATAAAGAGAAACAGAAAATTTCCTTACCCATGTCAGCAAATCTTCCCCAATCTGATCGATAACAGAGGTCTCATTTCTCTTTCGAACAGCCTTCATTTGTTCATTCAATCCAACTAAAGATAAAAAGATAGAAAAACGTTAGTAACACACTCAGTGTAGACAGAATTACTGGTAGTACAGAGTAGCTAATTTTTTTTTTTATAAAGAGGATTTTCACAGTAGTATAGCTGCTTCTTATCTCCTTAAATAGAAATCTGGACATAGTGCTTATACATCCAGGTATTATAAACTCTATCTGAAAAACAGGTGCTAAAAAAAAAAGTTTTGGAAACTAGCACATTACATACATGGTAGTTGCATCAAATATTCATTTAACCTCAAGACTCCATCCATAATCATGCTCAAAAAGAACTTGAATGTAAACAGTACAAGTAATTCTGTTAACTGATCCTCTCAAAATGTGTAAGTGTGCAGGCAATGGATATAATCAAGCCTGAACTTGTCAATGCATGCCGGTGAAACCCAAGATTACCCACAAAGGAATAAAAGGCATCAATTTGGTTAGCAGATGTTTATAGGTAGTAATGACATGAAAAAGAAAGATAAAAAAATTAAGGGTCATAGAGAAATAGTGATCTATAAATGAGAGGAACATCATATTACCGTCCACAAAAGTCCAAGATGATTTCAACCAATAAAATGTCAACAAGGTAGAATTTTTATATACTTATTCAAGTGTTCTAAGCCACAAAACAATAAGACAATTTCTGAGGCTAGGCGCAGTGGCTCAGCCTATAATCCCAGCGCTTTGGAGGCCAAAGCAGGTGGGTGGATCACTTGAGGTCAGGAGTTTGAGACCAGCCTGGCCAACACGGTGAAACCCGTCTCTGCGAAAAACACAAAAATTAGCTGGGTGTGGTAGTGCACGCCTGTAATCCCAGCTACTCAGGTGGCCGAGGTGGGAGGATCCCTTGAACCCAGGGGGCAGAGGTTGCAGTGAGCCAAGATTGCACCACTGCACTCCAGCTTGGGCAACAGAGCGAGACTCCGTCTCAAAACAATAAAAACAATTCCTGAAAATTACCCAACCATGCGATTATATACCATATACTACTATTTTTAAAATACATTTATAGACATATTATATTGGATATATATATTTAAAGAGAGATATATACTATAATTGATAGAAAATTTTCAACAGTGAATTTGACTATTCATGTTTTTCACCTTAGACACTGACTTTAGACTGGAAGCCCTATGTTGACACATTGTATATGTAAGACTGATTGTGAGGAAAAGGATCTAGTCAAAGTTCTAATCATTCCTTTATTTATGTTACATTCTCACAAATAATCTCAGGAATACTAACATGGGTACATTTACAAAATTTTATACTCATAATATTTTCTCTATTGGAAACGTTAGGGGCAAAGATCAGAGTTAATTTCTCTTACTATGAAGTTGAAGAATATCTTCCAAGTTTGAAAAAATTTTCCGTAGCTCTGAGGGTGACAGAATTCCTTCTCTGGACACTCGCTGATAGAACACTTGATCAAGAACCTTCAGTGTTCGAACATGAGCTCTTTCAGTGTAGAACAATTCTGAGCAGGAAAGACATATGAAATGTTGCCTTACTTAGAACAATTTCATAGGATCAATCATACTCTTTAGCTGGCGTGAAGTAGCAAATGAATTATATAATACATTATTTATCATTTAGAAAGGATAAAATATCTCTGAATTCATTTTGATTCCAAGAAATTATCCTACATACTGGCTCTGAGAGTTGAATACTGACAAATAAAAAATATCATTCAAAACTTTTTTTTTTAGTGTATTCCCAAACTCATCTATCTGTTTACAATAATACCCACCTATCACAACTATGTCATTAAGAAAACTGTAAGCCCCAACATCATATAGCCTTTAATTTGAGCCCTCTTAAGAAATAATAGTACTTTTGGTTACCTAATTTGCCTATAAACACTCATTTCTGGTGTCAGGCTTATAATTTCATGATGTCTCAGTATTGTCAAAGACAAGATATTTATTCAAATCACATGCTAAGGATAGCAAAGGGTACAGCATCCATGCCACACATTTATCACAAACATGCTAGAGTAAATGAAGAACACTGCACTTGGATACAGAAAAAAGACCAGGAACGAAATTTTTTTCCTTTTATATTATTAGCTGTATGATCTTAATGAATTCAATCTCCCTGGGCCTTACCTTCCTCATTTAAAATCTATGCATAAAAATAACTTAGTTGTTACAATGACTTTTCAACTTTAAGATCTATAATGGTATGAATCTTAAATATCTTTAAGGCTAAACACGTTTTCCTTTTAAATTATCAATAAGAATCACAGAAGCATTTGCATTTTCTTGAGGTCAAGGATTATCTGTCCAGTTTAATTTCCTCTTTGTTTAAAACAAAAGGCTAGGAGAAACTTTGAAGCAAACTCTGAGGCTGAGAGACTTAATTTACTCTGACAAAACTCAGTATTTGTAAACAACAACAAATTGATTACACTCACCATTAATCACTTCCTGTCTTTTGATCTCACAAGGTTTTAGTCCCAATAACACTTCTCGACTAACAAGCTGCTGCCAGTTGGGTGGATCTGTCTCTAAGTCGTTTTCAAATTGTTCATCCTCACTTTGACTTTCTCCAAAAGCTACACTGTCAAACCTACGAAGCAAAAATAATGAATTCAATTTGAGGGCTTCAGGTAGACAACGGGAAACAGCATACGTCTTTATATTACAATAAATTCTAATCAGATTCCTGAACCTGACTTAGCACAGAGCCTGAAATTTCATCCTCTCCTACAAATGGCTGTTTTATACATACTTCAAAATACAGCTTTTGAATGACTGGTGTTTCTTAACAGCTTTCTTTTAGACTACATAACAGATTGGTATACAGGGTTTCTTTTCCTTTAAACTGGAACTTCAAGAGGAAAAAAGGTTACATTTCTTAAAATGCGCCTTTATTGAAAGCTGCTTAAGATATACTTACTTTCGAAAGGGCTTTGGTGTCCCATGTTCAGTCACCCTAAAACAATGGAGAGTAAAAAGTAACATGAAAACAAAATGGTGATCAATAAATTTATACCAAGGATACTCAAAGCTAGGTGAAACTCCAACAAGCTTGATAAATAATTCTTTGGGATACTGTAATAATATAAAATAAATTGAAGAAAATTTGAGTACCTTTCTAAATTTCAGTAACAAGTTCTGAAATGGTGTTTTAGTTCTTTCATGCACCCAACTTATTTATTTATTTATTTTATTTTTTACAGTTTGAAGTGGGGGCTTACTACATTGCCCAGGCCTGTCTCAAACTCCTGAGTTTAAGTGATTGATTCTCCTGCCTCAGCCTCCCAAGTAGCTGGGATTATAGGTACATACCACCATGCCAGGCTTAAGTGTTAGAATGCTACTAAATATAGGAATAGTATATAATTTAAAAACTTTAAGTAATGCCCTAAGTTTCTCTAAGATATCACTGAATTACCTTTCTACTTCACATTCCTCCTCCTGCACTTGGTCTAATGGAGGTGGTGGGAAATCAAAGACAGTATTGAGAGTACGAGGTGTGCCATCTAAGGTGTCTCCAGGTGCTGGTGTTTCTCCAACTTGCTTTGATCCTATAGACAAAAGTCAGACATTTGAAGAGTGTTAACACTTAATAAAGTCACTGGTCACCAAAAAAAATTAGTTCCCAGAAGAGCTTCAGTCTAATCCATAGCTACATTCTTTAAACAACTGCAGGTTCACTAGAACTAAAAATTTAACATATGTGGGGAAAAGGAAGAGAGATCAGCCTGTTACTGTGTCTATATAGAAAGAAGTAGACATAAGAGACTCCATTTTGTTCTGTATTTGAGATGCTGTTAGTCTGTGACCCTACCCCCAACCTTGTCCTTGTGATCTCTCTTCCTTTTCCCCACAACATACAAAATTATGGCATCTCAGGCTCACGTGATCCTCCCATCTCAGCCTCACATGATCCTCCCGTCTCAGCCTTCCAAGTAGCTGGGCCTACAGTTGCGTGCCACCACACCTAGCTCATTTTTAAATTTTTTGTAGAGATGGGGTTTTGCTACTTTGCCTAGGCTAGTCTTGAATTCCTAGGCTCAAGCAATCCTTTCGCCTTGGCCACCCAAAGTGCTAGGATTATAGGTGTGAGCCACCATGCCTGGTCAGAAAAATAATTTTTAAAGTTGTTTCTTAAAAATTAACATAAGAAATAGCAAGGACTCACATAGTGCAGAAGAGTATATGATGAGGAACAACATTTTCCCATCTTATGCTTTTCTACCCCAGTATCAATCTTTTTTCATGTTTTCAAATGTGAGTTATTATAGTGGTCCAACTACAAATAACCTCTTTCTTTTTCATGATTTATTATCTTTAGTTAGCATCTATTTCTTTCCCCTCTGAGGATTTTGCTGACTTATACTTTCCACCTTCACTTTCCTCCCATTTCTTCCCAATGTTTAATAGTTTTATCATTATTACTAACTGGGTTATCAGTTACTACCTAAATTTAAATGACATGTCTATGTTTTTGTTCTATCAAAAAGTTAGTATCTCAACTCTGTTCTATGTCAGATTAGGTATTCAGTGTCCACATCCTCCCTCTAATTGTATTTCCTTCCTTCTACCTTTCATTTCTTTCAACTACATTTTTACTTGCATCATAAAAGAATTTTTTACATTTGTATTCTAATCTGCAGCCATAATGAACTGTTCCATGCTTTGCCTGGTAGGGTTATTCTACAAGTCTGAAAACCAAGAAAAAGTGCTTATGACATATATATACTGTCATCTACAACACACATGTACACATCACTCCCGCCAGATTAAGAAGTATACTAGTTAGGATTATATATTTTTTCCTGCTGGTCCAATGATGCAATTCATGGGCCACTTCAAACAGAACGTTTTATTAAAGTCTTTCTTACACACCATCAATTGCTAAAGATCATGCCACTTTTTATCTTGCTTCATGTTGAAATCATGACTTATTTTCCTGAACAATTGTTTTTCTTAACATTTCTAAATGCTTTTCTTTTATTGCTGTCAAAGTTACATAATTTTATCAAGTCTCAAACTGTTTCCTCTGCTGCTTCATACTATCCACTGCCTAAGATCCCCCCTTTTCTTATCTGTGATGTTCTTGTGTTCCAAACTGGAGCAATGGCTCTCTTGGCCTGAGACACAACCATCATTTCAGAACTGCCCTTTGCCACTTTCCTGGGTGTTTCCAATGTTTCCTGGATCCCAGGACATTTTCTTTCTTAATTTTTCCTCTCATGTTGCTAGAATGTGTATCCTCAAATGATTTTAAAGGGAAATGTACATTCCAGTTAAACTGTGGACCTTGCGTATCTGAAAATGTCTTTATTCTTTCTTCATATTTGATGAATAGCTTGGATGGATATAGGATTCTAAGCTCAAAACCATTTTCCTTCAGAAAGTTGAAGGCTTGGCTCTTTTGTATTTCAGCACCCAGTGTTATGATGAGGAATGTGATGTAGTATAATCTCCATTTTTTTCCTCTGAAAGCTTATCCCTGGTGCACTAAATTTCAAAGGACATGTTAGGAATGGATTTTTTAAAAAGCATTCACTATAGATGGTTCTGTCATCTAGCAATGCTAAAAGTTGGCTGGTGGCTCACAGTTTTCCTCTCCATGATAAAAACCACACTTGGTGACCTCACAAGCCATGAATATTAAGCTATGCAAACTCCTGGCTCCTTGGTTCCTTGCCGTCTTCATCCCTAGTAGCCCCCTCTATGGCACCTCAGGGACCACTCCCAGAGCCTCATTCTTGATCATGTCACCACCAGAAATTGAATCACCTCCCGAACAAGGATGAAGACATGGTAATAAGCTCCTTGCCCAATTATCTACAACAATTACTTCATATCTTTCTTTACTCTTCAAATTCCCTTGCTCTTCTCACTGAACTCTCACTCTCAGTAAACAGTCTTACCTTTACATACATTCCACATCTCCTCTCCTCTCTCCTCACAACTCTGTTCTACTGCTTATGTACTGTCTCCCACATATTCTACCTTTTCTTTCAGTTGCCTTCCTACTAACATTGAAAAATAAAACCTCTAGTTAATCTCAGATTTTTAAAAAGTCCTCGTTAGACACCCACATCTGCCTCTAACTACTGACCAGTTCCCTCAGTACTCCCTTTACCTTCCCTTGATTGGACTTGGCACAATTTGCATTTTTTATATTTGTGACTATCGCTCTCAAGACAGTAAGCTCATGAGGCAAGCATCTGTGTATAATTATTGCATGTTAACATCCAGGACAAACCTAATGCCTGACAAGAGAGCTTAATAAATATTTTTTTGGACAAATCAGAACTTAAATTATCATTCAGCATAGATTTATTATTGGTTGTAGCATATTAAAATGTTAAAATTAAATTAAACTGGGATTTAGTCTTGATTAACTTGCCACTCTATTTTTCAGTTAGTGTGTTTAAAATCTTGATGCTTAGTTAAGCTGAACTACAGCACTAGCTCACCTGTATCATTCTCTTTCCCTCCTTCCTGGGAAAAAGAGGCCCCTGAAGCCACAGAAGACACGGAATTGGCAGGCAGGTATCCAGCGTCTGTTCCTTCATTTGCTAACCCACTCTGGCGCACCTTCGCAGAGTCCTGAGGTTCAGGACTCACAGATGAGGGTGTGGATAAGTGCTTAGGGTGGCGCGCCTTCTGTAGTTCCATGGCTCTGCCAACTGAACAGAAAATGGTGGTTAATCATCTGGATTGCGGCCGGGGGTGGTGGCTCAAGCCTATAATCCCAAAATTTTGGGACGCCAAGGTGGGTGAATCACGAGGTCAGGAGGTTGAGACCATCCTGGCTAATATGGTGAAACTCTGTGACTATTAAAAATACATAAGGCCGGGCGCGGTGGCTCACGCCTGTAATCCCAGCACTTTGGGAGGCCGAGATAGGCGGATCACAAGGTCAGGAGATCGAGACCATCCTGACTAACACGGTGAAACCCCGTCTCTACTAAAAATACAGAAAAATTAGCCGGGCGTGGTGGCAGGCACCTGTAGTCCCAGCTACTCGGGAGGCTGAGGCAGAAGAATGGCGTGAACCCAGGAGGCGGAGCTTGCAGTGAGCCGAGATCGCCCGGCTGCATTCCAGCCTGGGAGACAGAGCGAGACTCCACCTCAAAAAAAAAAAAAATTAAAAATAAATAAATAAATAAAATTAGCCAGGTGTGGTGGTGGCACGTGCCTGTAATCCCAGCTACTTGGAAGGTTGAGGTAGAAGAATCGCTTGAACCCGGGAGGCAGAGGTTGCAGTGAGCCGAAATTGCGCCACTGCACTCCAGCCTGGGTGACAAGAGCGAGACTCCATCTCAAAATAAATAAATAAATAAAACAAATAAAATAATCTATATTGCAAATTAGCTAAAAGCAAAAAAGGACAATGTAAAAGAATCTGGTAAAATGTGTGAAACATGGTAGACCCAAAAATATATATATAGTGGATTGTTATGCAGAGAAACATACAGACAGACAGATGAAGGAAGGAAGAAGAGGAGAAAAGGAGAGGAAGGTAGACGAGAAAGATGGGGAGATGGAGGAGGGATGAGACAAGAGGATGAAAGTGAGGAAGAGGAAGATGCAGGGAAAGAAGAAGGGTCATGAGAAAAGAAGGAGAACAATGGTGGACAGAGGGAGGAGGAATACTGAGAGACATGGAGCTGTGTTCATTTGTAAGAATGAAGATGAAGTCTTTATTTCTGTGAGTTCTTAGTAAGCTCCCACCCCAGTTCTCTCCTAACACTCACACCTTCATCATCATAATATACCTCAAAGACCATCCAGACCAATCCCCATCCTGCTAATTATCCTTGTTCACAAAGTCACCACAAGAAGCCAAAGACTCCCACTCAGGTGTTTAATCTCCAGAGCATTCTACACCCTCACCCAGCTTTTTATACCCTTATCTAACCCCTAATTCCTGAAATTCTTCTTTTGTATCCCTTGGAACTCACAGTTAACATCTGTGAAATCCTCTATCTCTTTAACTTCCTCTGAAAATTTCACACCTTCTCAGTGTTTCTCAACAAGGGGCACTAATGGCATTTGAGGGAGAACTCCTCAATGTGTGGGACATTCACTATCACGATCCTACTCACACCACCTACCATGCCAATATCTTTTTTTTTTTTTTTTGAGACAGTGTTTCACTCTGTCACCCAGGCTGGAGCTTAGTGGCGAGATGACGGCTCATGGCAGCCTTGACTCCCCAGACTAAAGCAACACTACCTCCGCCTCCCAAGTAGCTCGGACGACACACACGCACCATGATACACAGCTAATTTTGGCTGTTGTTGTTGTAGAGGCAGGGTCTCACTATGTAGCCCAGGCTGGTCTCGAACTCCCAGGCTCAAGTGATCCTCCCGCCTTGACCTCGCAAAGTGTTGGAATTACAGTCAAGAGCCACTGCACCTGGCTTCAGTATTTTCAAATGTGGTACTTCCTGAGATAAGAACCATCACATGACCCTTCCCCATGGTACCACCATCCCTATTTCTCCTGCAGCCATCTCAAGTGGGCTGATCTCTCTTCATTGGGCCTGGGGTGGAAGGGAAATCAGCAAATAAAGTACAATGGAGAGGTGGAGAAATTTTAGAAGTATGGAGACTAAGTAAATATGTATAAAGAGACTAAACAGTGTGGTGGAGAGATCTATACACACTTTTTTTTAAAATTTAACAAACACAAGTTGAATGGAAACAAAATCAGAAGAGGTAAGTAAACTACGTTATGGACATTTGACAGAATACTGCCACTAAATATTTTTTTTTCTTTTTCCCCTTTTCTTTTTGTTTTTTTGAGATAGAGTCTGGCTCCAGTGTCGCCCAGGCTGGAGTGCAGTGGTGCAATCTCGGCTCACTGCAACCTCTGCCTTCCAGGTTCAAGCAATTCTTCTGCCTCAGCCTCCCAAGTAGCTGGGACTATAGGCATGTGCCACCGCGCCCGGCTAATTTTGTGTATTTTTAGTAGAGACGGGCTTCATTGTGTTAGCCAGGATGGTCTCGATCTCCTGAACTTGTGATCTGCCCACCTCAGTCTCCCAAAGTGCTGGGATTACAGGCGTGAATCACTGTGCCCAGCCCACAAAAGATGTTTATGACAATTATGTAGCAACATAGGGGGTACCTAGTTCAGAAATAACACTGAATGGAAACAAGGCATGTTGGGAGTTCACTAAAATCATCTTAACAACTCCTTTCTCCAGAAATTCATTTTAGCTAAAGAAGCCTCTGATGTGAAGAGGGTCTGAAATAGTGAAAATGCAGCACTTCAAACTTCAACATACTTGCACTGTTGTCATGACGGCTTGGTCTCCGTGGGGGTCCCAGGATGCTGGGGAATCCTCTTCGCTTCCCTTTTTCTTCCCCTTCTTTATCTTTCTTCATACTTTGCTAGAGTCGAAGTACAAAAAATAAGAGATATGTAACAGAGTAAATTGCTTTTGCGATTTTCATAGTGTAATGCTAATGCTTAGTTCAAAGAAATTGTTAAATGTAAATGAAACCCCGTGCACGTGTGTGTGCACACACAGAGCACTCATTAAAAGTTCGCACACGGTACTGTGTACACCTCAGACTCAAGATGTTTTCTTCAAACCCTTTATCACTGACAGCTTTGGAAAATCAAAGGGTAGTTTTATAGCACATTTACCAGGAACTTATTCTAAACAATTCATTCATCCATTCAACAAATATTTACTAAGTATAACTATTAGTAACTATTTTACTAATAGTTGAGAATACAATAATAAAGAAGGTCCTTGTACTCATACAGCTTTACAATCTAGTAAACACTAAACAAAAACACAAATAATTACAAACTGAGAGAATCCTCTACTGCCATTAAAGATGTTCATGACAACAATTATGTAGCAACACAGGGGGTATTTAGTTCAGGCAAAGTAAAAGAAAAGTATAAGGCATGAAGAGAATCAGAAATAGCACTCTTTCTAAACTGCTAATTTCACTTTTCACATTGTCTAGTAATAGTTTACACATCTGGATTTCTCTCTAGATTTTGAGCTTCTTGAGAACAGAGATAGTATCTTATTAATGTTTGTATGACTAGCATTAATTGGCTGATTAAGTAAATACTAAGACAATGGAAGACACTGCACCCAAACGTAAAGAAGCCCTGAGGTCTGAACGCACTATTACATTATTTCAGTCTCACCTTGATTTTGGGAAGAAATCCAATACGACCCCGTTTGTGCTCCAAATTTCGAGGCTCTTTCACTTTTACTCCCAAATGCTTCATATACATGAGAATAACATACTGCATGGTGGAACTGGAGGAGAAAGGATGAAGTAAAATTAAGACTTCTGAGAAGGGAGGGCTGGTAGAATAAAGACATCAAATGATTTCCAAAACCCCAAGGTTAGACTTACTGAAATGAATCAAACAAAAACTAAAGAACTATCTAGTCATGGCACAGAGAAGAGAATTCTACTCAGGACAGCAGTAGAGTATTAGTCAAATAACATACAAGCCACCAGAGGGAGACCACAAACTGTATTTGTAAATTAAAAGAAATAAATTGTAATTTAGGGCCGAAAGGAAAAAACATAGCTTCTTTTTTTCTTAAAATTCTATGAAAAAAAAAGTTATGTTACCTCTTATCTTCCTCTACAGCCTGAGCAGTCATCCTAAAAAAAAAAAAAAAAAAGTTTAAAAATGAAATATGAAAGTTTAATTAACTTATTTTTTTGAGACAGAGTCTCACTCTGCCACCCAGGCTGGAGTGCAATGGCATGATCCTGGCTCACTGCAACCTCCAACTCCCAGGTGCAAGTGATTCTCGTGCCTCAGCCTCCTGAGTAGCTGGGATTACAGGAGTGCGCCACCATGCCTAGCTAATTCTTGGGTTTTTAGTAGAGATGGGGTTTCACCATGTTGGCCAGCCTGGTCTCGAACTCTTGGCCTTAAGTAATCTGCCCACTCAGCCTCCCAAAGTGCTGGGATTACAGGTGTGAGCCACCATGCCTGGCCTTAAAAATTGTTATTAACTCAGATACCTGAAATAACAGAACAGAGTCAAATGCTTTGGGCCACACCCTAGAATAAAATACCAAAAGAACCCTGATCCCCTAAAGAACCATATCTGTTTCACCCTCATGTCCCCAACTGTATATGTTTCATGGCAAGAAATATTTCCCAGGCCTATACATTAAAAATAATTAATCAACCTGTTTTTGATCACTGATTAAAAGTTTTAGAGTTACCCATTTACCAAGACCCAGAAAACGGAACACAAGAAATTTACCTAAAATAAAATATCAGAAAAAAGAAAAAAAAATTTCAGTTTCTCAAGTACTGTGACAAAATAAATGGCTCCACATACACAATCTGATAGCTTTGCTAAACTTGCCCAAAGGGTACTTCAAGCGTAAGTAGCATCTCAGTAGAGAGGACATTTCCACATATACTTCTATTACTTACAATACTTCTTCAATTTTGGCAACAATCTGTTCTGCACATGTCCGCTCCTTCTCCAAAGTCAACCGGTCCTTGTCTCGCTCTGCATCAAGTTTAGTCAGCTCGCTTTCAGCCAAGGTCAGTCCCATACTACGTTTCTGCCTAAAGGGAATAGAGAAGTTTCCTGAGGTAGCCTAAAGAAAAACTACCTCGCTCTGGGGACGTTTCATCACAGTCTCCATAGCTACGATTCCTAGGAACAGGAAAAATGTCACTTTTCCACTTACGGGTCCATGTCATCTAGGATACCAGAGGAAAAAATTCTAGAAGCAATGACTCCAAGAACACATACAATATCTTAAAGGAACACACTTAGCACAGACACAGCCCTGAGCTCAGATCCTGAAGGTGCCTGGAATAGAGAGTCTGGACTCTTAGTTCCACTCTAACCCTCTGGCTCCAGATGTTCACTATGTTTTAATAACAATAAGACTATATGGTTTATCTAGTGCTAAGCTAAGTATTTAAAGTGTAACTTTTTCTTACCTAAAAAAATTAATTTAGAATAATCATATAAAATTCTATCTACCACTAAGCTTACCGAAAATCTTCTAAGTGCCTTTGAACCTCTGGATGGACTCGTTCTTGCATAGTTTGGATATAGTGGCGATGCAGATCCTCAGGAATGAGCTCAGGTCTTCTCTTTTCTTCATAAATGAAAGGAATTATGTTATCTAAAGGTATGTTGTGGGCAACATACAATTGGCAACATATTAATGCTATTTTGTATAAATTTAAGTTGAAATTTGCCAAAGAGAAGTTCTTCAGGGCAGTTCGTATATTTCATCCCAGAATTCTGATTTCATTTACTCTTTTATTTATTATTATTTTTTTGAAACAGAGTTTTGCTCATCACCCAGGCTGGAGTGTTAATGGCGTGATCTCGGCTCATTGCAACCTCTGCCTCCTATGTTCAAGCAATTCTCCTGCCTCAGTCTCCCAAGTAGCTGGGATTACAGGCATGCACCATCATGCCAGCTAATTTTTGTATTTTCAATAGAAACGGGGTTTCACCATGTTGGCGAGGCTGGTCTCGAACTCCTGACCTCAGATAATCCACCCACCTTGGCCTTCCAAAGTGCTGGGATTACAGGCATGAGCCACTACGCCTGGCCTCATTTATTCTTCAATGTATTATAGACTCTTTTTCTATTGTGATTC
Organism: Papio anubis; assembly: GCF_008728515.1. NCBI lineage: Eukaryota > Metazoa > Chordata > Mammalia > Primates > Cercopithecidae > Papio > Papio anubis. The sequence goes on from NC_044987.1 coordinate 14,103,922, forward strand.
AGGTGATCAACTAGTCACCATGTGACAGACAAAACCTTTACAGATGAGCTGAGCTACGTATCTATTAAGATGTAATTCTCCACGATGTCAGTGCTCCAAGCTTACCTAGATCTGCAGACATTTCATCAGGAACAGAAACTTTCAGGTGCTAAAATGAAATGCAAACAAAAGGTGTAACAACACCAAAGATATTTCAAGATGTACATAAGTACTTGTGTAAAGTAAGGGGATACAACTTGGATACCCACTCTACAAGCATAATCAAGTACAAGCTCATTTATTCATTCATGTTTCACGGCACCAGAACATTCTATTATTTAAACTTGAAAATAAGCCCTTTTCCCAAGGATCATGCTATAAAGGAAATGTCTACAGTCGTTTAGCTAGGTGACTGAATGCTTCTGTGACACACTTACCCTAATGAATATACTGGCTTTGGCTTCCTAGAATCATTGGTCAATATAATCAGTTATACATCATTTAGATCAATATAGGTAAAACCTAAATTATGTGTATATTATCATATGAAAAACGTTCTCACATATAGCCATGATTTTTCTTTCCTATATTTGAGATGCTCATTCTGAAGACCAATAATATTCCTAATCGTTTTCCTACGTAAAGTTTAAGAACCCTCACAATGTCACACTCCCAGTGAGAAAATATTGAGTTTTTAGAGTTTTAAATCTCCAGTAACAATCTATAGTTCTTCCTACTGAACCAAATAAGGTGACTGTCTTAGAATTTACTTATTCCTAGCTAGGATTTTCCCCATAATACTTGCATAATAATTACCAGACTGTTGTTTTCCCCTAACCCCTAACTACCGGAAGGGAAAACTTTATTATTTTGCATTAAGAGAAAAGATCTTAACCTCTTCCTGCTTATTTTGTATTGTATACCTATTTAAGCCATATAATTTCAGAATTTAAACAAGTCCTATGAGATCTGAAGTTTTAAATTTGAAAATAAGTCACTGCTAAAAATTGTAAGATCCCTTTATATTCATTTGAAGAAAAGTGAAATGGATTTTAAAACTTTCTCTTTGACAGGCAGTAGCTCAAGTCAACTTTCTTAAAAGCATTTCTAGCTCAAGTGCAAAAAAGTAATAAAAGCTCATTTGTGTATGATGGTGTTTATATGAAATAAATGTGAGCGGTAGCATAAAAGTATAATTAGCAAATCAAAGTGTAAGGATTCTTCTTATACTTTAATATTGATATACAGATCATGAGTAGCAAAATATAAAGTTTTGACTTAGCTTGGTGCCCTCTTAAGAAATGCAAAATTCAAACATACTTCAATATATTGTCATTTTTTTAGGAAAGTAAATTATTTTAATAAAAATAATACAATATTTTAAACAATGGGAGTATGATCAGAACTCTAACTCATTTAACCATACCTAAATGACCCCACTATGTCCCAGGAACTGTTCAGTGTTAGGCACACAGCAGTGAACAAACAGAACAAAAATATCTGGCCTAATAAAGCTTATATTCAGGTAGGAGAGTAAGAATATAGTCATCCCTTGATATACACATGGGGTATTGGTTCTAGGAACCTCCAAGGATACTAAAATCAGCAAACTCTCAAGTCCCTTATACAAAATAGCATTGTATTTGCATATACCCTATGCACATCCTGCTGTATACTTTAAATCTCTAGATTACTTATAATACCTAATACAATGTAAATGCTATGCAAATAGTTGTTATACTGTATTTTTAAAAATTTGTTTCATTTTTTATTGTGGTATTGGCTTTTGTTTTTTTCCTTGAATATTTCCAACCATGGTTGTTTGAATCCGTGGAAGCTGCAGGTACAGAACACTGATTGTATAAACTAACTAACTAACTAAATAAAAGTTCTATGGATAAAAATAACAGAAAAAGTGACAGAAAGTGAAAGGGTTGAGATTTTAAGTAGGTTGGTTAGGAAAGTCACTAAGTAGGTAATTGAATGTGAAAATGTATAGACAATTTTGTAAAGGAATACAAAGAAAATGGGACAGGAGCTGGAGGGAGAAGTAGTGCCAATATGTTTGTGTGTTCGTTTTTAGAAAGGGAAAATAACAATGTTTGCACACTGATGTGAATAATTATCTGTAGAAAATATAAAACCGATGATGCAAGAGAAGCGAGGATAATTGTTAAAGTAAGGTCTCTGAGTAGGTATAAGGAAATACACTGTAAACTGGGGCAGAGCTGGCCTTAGATAAAAGATGGAGAATCGAGGCCAGGTGCAGTGGCTCACGCCTGTAATCGCAGCACTTTGAGAGGATGAAGCAGGCAGATTGCTTGAGCCTAGGAGTTCAAGACCAGCCTGGGCAATATGGCAAAACCCCATCTCTACAAAGTACAAAAATTAGCCAGGCATGGTGGTGTACACATGTAGTCCCAGCTACTTGGGAGGCTGAGGCAGGAGGATCACTTGAGCCCAGGAGACAGAGGCTACAGTGAGGGGCAATTGTGCCATTGTACTCCAGCCTGAGCAACAGAGCAAGACTCTGTCTCAAAAAAAAAAAAAAGAAAGAAAAGAAAAAAAAGATGGACAATCACTCCATAGCATCAGGAGAAAGAGTAGAGTACATGGTATGGTATAATGGAGGCAGATGATACATCTGGTAGAAGTTCTCTTCTATATACTTTAAATTTCTGAGAGAAACAACAAGGTCAAAGTTATCAGCTGAGAAAGGACTAGGGAAAGGAAGAGGTGGAGGTTTTAGGGGGGAAAAAGTATGAAGCGGTCATCTAAGGGAACTGCAAATGTGAAAGGACTAGACCTGCGGCATGATCATCCAGGATGCATTAAGGGCTAGGTGCTATTTACCTGTAACAAGACTAACAATGAAACTTACTACTTTAAAAATCTTATTAACACTTTTAATGACAAAGTAAAACATTATCAGCATTTATTTCAGTGTAAGCATAATCTTTTCTGCTACTTTTTAGTAAAAATTATGCCTCTAAACTTCAAAGAGGCCACCCAGAGTTCAGTTATTCAAGTATTACTCCTTGGGTCTTAATATATATGTAATATCATATGTATTCCCTTCATTTCCTTACTCTAATTGTACACATGCAAAAAAAACACAAATATATACATATGTGTGTGTGTGTGTATATATCCCCTAAAACCTACTGTGAGAATTCACATGCCTAAACTAATTTAGAAATGATAAAAAAACAGTTTAGAGTTATCAATAATTGAAATATAATACAGGTGTGAGAAAGCACAATAAAATCCAAAAACATAGGAGGGAAGATTGGAAGCAGGAGGCCAATAATTCCATGTACTAAGGCAAAGATTACAACATTAACTTGGCAACTTACTGCTGATCGATCTAGAAAGAACTGATGAAACTCAAGGAAGATGCGACGAGTTTCCTTGGAATTGGTATGTTTATACAGGTCTGAATAGAGATAACAGAGCTGTAGTGGAGACAGGAATGAAAAAGACAAAATGAGGAACCATGAAAAATGTAATTTGCTAGGTCATCATTGAGTAGGAATGTTTGGAACAGGTAGGTTACCATAAACAATGTAGTTATTACTATATAATCAAGTGCTTAAAAAATAATGTTTTAATTATCTTTCATATCTGCCTTTATATGGAAAACTGAAAGAAGTCTGCCCACTCATCGTATAGATAGGAAAAGTTCTATGGCATATGAATCAACAGAAGAACTCTGAATTTGCTAGCTTGTAAAATATATTACCAAAGTTGCAGGGTCAAATTGTGAAACTACATGGTGTAAGAAAACAGCCAAATGAGCCGGGCGAGATTTTAGTAATTCAATGCTCTGGAAACAGCTGCACTGTCCATTGATCTAGAGGAAGAAATGATTATGCATCAGTAACTCCAACATACAAATACTAAATGCAAAGTAGGCTCAATTGAACATAGCTATCCAAATTTCACTTTGATCTCCCTATAAAAAATTCAAGATTTAAAAAATTTCACTAACATTTATTAGCAACAGAAGCTATGGAATCTCTTTCTCTGAACATTAACCATCTCTTGGGGATAGGTCAGAAGAAAGACCACTTTGGGAGAATGGAAATTTAGGAGATGATTACCAAGTAGCTCGGATGTATACAAATCAGTATGTAAAAAACAGTCTAACAACATTTCTAGAAATGTAGTGAAAGGCTTTTTGCCCAATCATAAAATAGTTGTTTATTCTTTTCTTCTGGGCTAATTGCAGAAAGGGTGGGAAATGAAGTTGTATGATTTTAAGTAAGATAAATCCTAGAATATTTGTATAATCCCTAAATATACTGAACACGGAAAACAATAATAATGTAAACTAGCATCTCAATTTTCATATTCCCAAATCATTCTAAAAACCAGCATTACCCAACTATCAAACCAGACAAACATATTACAAAAAGAAAAACTATACATCAATATACCTCATCAAACAAAGATGTAAAAAATCCTCAGTAAAATAATGGCAAATTGAAACCGACAATATATCAAAGGGATAATACATCATAACCTACTGGGGTTCATTCCAGGAATGTGAGACTAGTTTAATATTCTAATATCAATCAATGTAACTTACCATATTAACAATCAGAAAAACTACATAATAATCTTATTCAACAAAATTCAACATTCAGTCATGATAAAAACGCTCAGCAAACCAGGAGTACTCCCTAACCTAGTAACCTTTAACCTTATAAAGAGCCTCTAAAAAATACTTACAGCTAACATCATACCTAATGATGAAAGGCTGTTTTCTCCCTAAGATCAGGAATAAGGCAAGCATGTCTTGTCACTCTAATTCAATCTCATACTAGAAGTCCTACCAATGCAATAAAGCCAAGAACAAGAAATAAAAGATAAACAGCTTGAAAATAAGGAAATAAAAACTATACACAACATGTTTATCTATGTAGAAAACTCCAAAAGATTTATTTTTAAAAGCACCAAGAAATAGTAAGTGAATTTAGCAAGATCACAAGATACAAGGACAAGAATCTAGCTAATCATACTCCTTTATACCACCAATGAACTGAGATGTGATTTAAAAAAAAAAATACTATTTTAAGAAACACACTCAACCCCAAAGAAATGAAGTACTTAAATATAAATTAATGGCCTCTCACTGGCTTTAAAAGCAAGGTCATTTCTATTGTTCAAAGCTAAAATAAGCAATTAACCCAAGGAGCTACTGGTTCTAAGATTTAGCTTCAAATCCTTACAAATGTTATCTTAATCTCCACAAAGTGTTCATTTTTGCAACAAATCAGACATTGCAGAAAAGTAATAATTTATTTTTTAGAAAGAAAAAAGTCATCACCTGTTCATGTTCAGTACCAAAATCATCATCTTCTGCTCCAATAATATGAGGTGCTATACGGGTTGAGGGACTTCCGACAAGTGATTGAGTGTCCTGGCAACATTCAGGGAAAAGACACAGAAAAATTATCTGGTGGTCAAATTTAGAAAAAGAATAAAGCCAACCCATCAAAAAGACATGATTCACTTAAATGGTGAGATTTCGTTTTATTTCCGTTGAAGTACTTTATTTTCAAAGTAGGGGTTCACAAATTCTCAAGGCCATGAATCACTCTGGCAGAGAAAATGACCACAACAACGGTTTTTTTTTGGGTGGGGGAAAAACCATTTCCCTTGGAAACAGGAAATATCCTTTGCTCACTATACACTTGGTTGTCTGACTCTAACACTTTCTGTACACTTTTGTAACTTCTTTTATTAATTCATACATACTTAGAACTTCTTACAGAAAAAAACAAAGTTGGGCTTACATAAATGGTTACAATTAAAAAATTAAAGAAAAAGTGAATGAAGACAATAGGACAAAGGAAAAATAAGAGCAGAAATGATAATACAAAGTTAGAAGAGAGGTTAATATACCTGAGAAGTACTAACCCAAGATTTCCATTAATGATACATAATTGAAGGCTATCATCGAACTCTATTTTTTCATTTTTAATTAATTTTCATAAATGTATAATTCAGGGTTTCTCAACTGTGGCACTGTTAATATTTTGGGCCAGAGAATTCTTTGTTGTAGGGGCTAGCCTGTGCATTCTAAGACGTTTAGCAGCATCCCTGACCTCTGTGGGCCCACCAGATGCCAACTGCAGCCTCAAAGCCCTAGACATCAAAAATGTTTCCAGACATCTGTCAAATGTCCATGGAGGCACAATCATTCTTGGTTGAAAAATCACTGATAAAATACTCTAAAATCATCAAGTAATCTCACAAACACTGCTACAGAAACAAAGATACCAAAATTCTAAGAATAAACTGTAGATTGGCAGATAGTTCCCCATGCAATAGCTCCTCCATTTGTCAACTCACAAAGTTGGATTCAGCACAAAAACGGCAGTACAGAGGCATTAATATATAAAATAATAAACATCGGTGCTGGGCATAGTAGCTCAGGCCTGTAATCTCAGCACTTTGGGAGGTCAAGGAGGGAGGATCACTTGAGGCCAGGATTTTGAAACCAGCCTGGGAAAAACAAAGAGATCCACTCTAAAAAAAGCCAAAATAAATTAGCCAGGCATGGTGGCATGTGTCTATAGTCTTAGCTACCTGGGAGACTAAAGTGGGTGGACAGTTTGAGCCCAGCAGTTTGAGGTTACAGTTAACCTCTGTACTGCAGCTTGGGTGACAGAGTAAGACCCTGTCTCATTCATACATATATACATACACAAATATATGCATACATAAATACATACATACATACAGGATGTCTGAAGACCGTAAGTACTAAAATTAAAGACCATATAGCAATGGGGAATAAAAATTTTGGAAGAAATAGGAAAAAAATGAGTTTGGCTTAAATCTGACAGCAGTTTAACATTGCAAGATCTGGATGGAGTTCAGCAAAGAAAGGTGGGCCTATGATTTGAGAGTCATGTGTACAGCAGTTATAGCAGTTATAGCTGAAGCTATATAAACAGATCCACAAGTTTTAAACTGAGTGAATAATAAGTATATGTAGTTTTTCCTCCTTGTATTGCAACACTACATATTGAGTCTCCTAAACACATTCTGCCTTTTAATAACTCTTATTATTTTCTTTAACCTCAAGGCTTTAATAATTCCAAAAAAAAGAAATCAGGTGAAACTGGCTGGGCACTGTGGCTCATGCCTATAATCCCAGCACTTTGGGAGGCTGAGGCGGGTGGATCACCTGAGGTCAGGAGTTTGAGACCAGCCTGGCCAACATGGCGAAATCCCTCTCTACAAAAAGAAAAAAAAAGAAAAAGAAATCAGGTGAAACAACATAAATTATTTAGAGCAGTAGTCAATTTTGATTTTATAATGATTTAATGTCTCTGATTTTTCGATAGTCCTTATGTTGCTGACAATAAAAACATTACAAAATGCTGTTGTATCTTTTACTCCACAACTGTAAACAAACCTAATTAGAAAATAAAATGAGAATGCCTAAAAACATGCAATTAAGAATATGTAAGATCGAGCAAGTCTACTTCTTGATAAACACCCACAAAAACTGAAGGCAAGGCAGCATATTCACAATAGCCAAAAAGTGGAAACAATCTAAGTACCCACTGACAGATAAACAAAACGTGGTATATATACATGTCATGGAATATGATTTGGTCTCAAAAAGGAAAGAAATTCTGATACATGCTACAACATGGATGAAAGCTGAAGACATATGCTAAGTGAGAGAAGTCAGTCATGAAAGGATAAACATTGTATCATTCTTTTTACCTGAGTATCTAAAGTAGTCAAATTCATAGAGACAGAAAGTAGAATGGTGGCTGCCAGGGGCCGGGGGAAGGGGAAAATGTAGATTTAGTGTTTACTGGGTACCAAGTTGCAGTTGGAGAAGATGGTTGGCAGTGATGGTCGCACAACAATGTGAATATACTTAATGCCACTGTACACTTAAAAATGGTTAAACTAGTACATTTTATGTTACCACCACGACAAATACAAAGAACCTAATAATACTTACTAATCATGGAATAGCTCTTGACTTATTCAAATCTTTATTAAGTTTCTTTAATAAATTTAATTTTTTCTCCAAAAAATAAAAAATAAAATATGTAAACATCAGATGTGTCTATATTATACTTTAAGTATAAGGAAAGCTAAAGATAGCACTATCATTGCATGGATTTCATACTCACAGTGTCCTGAATTGTTTCACTTTTCTCTGGGTTTTCCTCTAGATAAATCCTCTCTTTGGGGCCACTCTTGGGACTCTAATAAAAAAAAACAAGATCTTCAGTTCATTTCAATAGGCACACCAAAAGGAGAAGAGGGAAAAAAGTGTGAAAAAAAATTGCTCTGAATTTCATATTTGTATTTACAACTACTAAATATCTTTCATAAAATACTTGGTTCTGCTACCTTTTCTTTACTTCGACAAGTCACTTACTCTCTCACCTTTTCAGTTTTATGTTGATAAACAATACAGAGTCAACAAAACAATTTTACCTAATCTCCAGGCCTGGAGGTTACTTTGTACCAAATTACTAGATATATTGCATACCTCAAACTCATTATGTCAAAATCAAACTCTTTTTTTTTTTTTGGAGATGGAGTCTCGCTCTGTCACCCAGGCTGGAGTGCAGTGGCATGATCTCGACTCCCTGCAAGCTCCGCCTCCCAGGTTCACGCCATTCTCCTGCCTCAGCCTCCCAAGTAGCTGGGACTACAGGCACCCACCACCATGCCCAAATAATTTTTTGTATTTTTAGTAGAGACAGGGTTTCACTGTGTTAGCCAGGATGGTCTCAATCTCCTGACCTCATAATTCGCCCGCCTTGGCCTCCCAAAGTGCTAGGATTACAGGTGTGAGCCACCGCGCCCGGCCAAAATCAAACTCTCTTTATTTATCTTCCTTAACCCTTACCTTCTCAAACTATCCTTTCTATTCAAGTTAAAAGCATTTTGCCCTACTTATGAGTACAATTAAGCTTCTACTATTCTGTTACTCCCTTCATGTGAAAGGTGGATTTTAATACATTTATATGGTATTATATAATACCTAATACGGTTGTTCTTCAGTATTTGTGGGGGAATGGTTGCTCAAGTCCCTGATATAAAATGGTATAGTATTTGCATATAAGCTATGCAAATCTTCTATGTATTTTAAATCATCTCTAGATTACTTATAATACCTGATACAGTGTAAATGCTGTACAAATAGCTGTCACACTGTATTGTCTAGGGGATAATGACTAGGAAAAAAGTCTGTGCATATTCATTACAGATGCATTTCTATTCCTGAATATTGTGATCCACGGTTGGCTGAATCCACAGATGCTGCCCACAAATACTGAGAATGGACTGTATAAAATATAAACCATATGGGACGCAGAAACTCACTTTGGGGAGATGAGGAACACCCCAAAGCAATGGGAGACATTCTTTAGAGCAACCAAAAATGAGGAAGCAGAGACCTAACGAATGCCAACAGGGAAGATACATTTTACCTATGCATGTACCCAGATATCTTGGTGGTATCACAAGATATTTCTGCCACCAAGAGAAAACAGCAGTTTCAAATGTATGCCCCACCTTGGAGAAATGAATGACTGTCAGGTCTTGGACAAGATATATAAAAGATTAGAATAATTCTGTCACAAAAATCAAGAAAGCAATTAAAGATATTGGAGGGGCATGTCAAAAGAACACAGGAGAAAATTTGAGAGGGTTCCCACCAACAAAAAAAAAAAGAGTAACTCATACGGAAATCCGTGAGTTCAAAATATTACACACATACCCTTCCCACTTGTCACCTTTGGGTTTGTAAGAGTATCATCTCTCCTGAAAAGACTCTTCTGAAAAGAATCAAGGGAAGTATTTACCCTACATTTTCTGCATAAGCTATATTTTAGGGTAACCTATTAGCTAGTAAGGGAAATCATTTCTTGTAACACAACTCCGTGTAATAAATACAGAAATAATGACAAAATTATAATAATAACCTTGTGAAACTCAGAATTAAACAATGGATCTAGGCATTCTGATCACGAATGGCATGTGAAAACATTTCATAAAAGCTATTTGATAGGGAACATTATAATGAAGGAAATCATGCTGACATCACCTAAACACCTTAAGCTTACAACCACAGTAAGACAGCCATTCACATCCTGATGTGATATAATGAGATGTACACAATATCATCCATGAATTATTCCAAATAACAACTATCAAACCTAACGTGAACAAGACTTGTAGATTTAACTGGGAGTTTTCAGAAAATCTAGATAAAGTAACATGTCATACGACACCATGAAAATATAATTAGAAAATGGGTTGTTTTACTGAACATATGACCCAATTTCTTTAACAACAACAACAAAAAAATGGCCAAGGAAAAAAAAGAAGGAAACTATTATAAATTATAAAGACTTAAAATGACTTATCAACCAATGGCAATATGAAAGCCTTGACTGGATCCTGAATCAAATAAACTGTAAAAAGATCATTATAAAACAAGGTAATAAAACTGTGTATTGAGAAAATATTAATTCTTAGGATTTAATAAGAATATTATAGCTATATTTTAAAAACTTATCTCTTAGAGAGAGACATATTATTAAACTAATGCCTTGGATTTACTTTAATCCAGTGTCTCGAGGATGTAAGGAATAGCGGGTACAAACAAAACTGCTAAGGCTAGGTTCTCAGGGACCTGAGGAGGATTATGTTAGTCTTTACTTTTGAATATGTTTAAAAATTTTCCAAGATAAATAGTTTTTCAAAAATATCACTCACAAACTGAAAAATCAAAAGGAGAGATGCTCTGAATTTTAGATGATGATTTGTTATCAAGTTGCTTCTCTTGTGAGAACTGGGTATCAGGGCATTCTTTAATGCCTTCTCCAAGGTAAGCAAAAGTAGGAACTTTCACAAAACCACCAGGAAATTATTTTATAAAAATGAGGAGACAATGAAAAAGTTAAAAGAACTGATTCAAAAGATAAAATGTAAAACAGTAATTCAAAGTACTGTTAAAACAACAACAACAACAACAACAACAAAAGCAGACTGATTCCTCCATACTTACAACACAATTGAAACAAACATGGAAATCCATAAGCTAAAAGCAACACATCTTTAGTCTCAAATGGACACTTGTAGAAATTAAACCTGTGTGTTATGTGTTCAGAAGACAGCCTAGCTTGGACTTTATCATTTCTCACTTGGATTTCCATGATATTCAGTTATTTATTTGGCCTCAGTTTCCTCATCAATGAAATGGTGATACTGTTTTTTTAAGATTATTATGAGTGTTAAAAAAGAGTATCTGTAAAGCATTGGATACAACCTCTGGCACAAAGTAGTTATTGAATAAATGCTAACTATTATCCATTCAGCACACATTTATTAAAGTTCCTATTAAGCCAAGCAGTCTTCTTTTCCTACAGATCTCCCTCTTTACTCCAAATTATTTTCCCCAGATACGTTTCTGATGGTGCCTGTCTTCTGCATGCAAAATAAAGTCCACTTTATTAATTGATTTCGTTTATTCAAATACTAAGCATCAATTACATGTCAAACAGTCTTAATTGACCGGAATGCCTATTTCTATACTCAACAATTCACTATTTTTTTTACCCACCCCTGAGACGGAGTCTTGCTCTGTCAACCAGGCTGGAGTGCAATGGCGCGATCTTGGCTCACTGCAACCTCCGCCTACCTGGTTCAAGCAATTCTCCTGCCTCAGACTCCAGAACAGCTGAGATTACAGGCATGTGCCATCACACCCAGCTAATTTTTTTTGTATTTTTAGTAGAGACAGGGTTTCACTATGTTGGCCAGGCTGGTTTTGAACTCCTGACCTTGTGACTGGCCTGCCTCGGCCTCCCAAAGTGCTGGGATTACAGGCGTGATCCACTGCGCCCAGCCGACAACTCGCTCTTTTATAAGATTATATTTCTAAGTCACATGTTTTATTGCAACATTCCTCTAAATACAAGATAAAATTCAAATTTCTCATTCGTATCATTTGCTCTGAATGCCTACAATTTGCTACACTTTGGAAACATAAAGTCAGACAAGACAGTCCCTCTGCTCTCAAGGAACTTCCCATCTCATGGTAGGGACAAGCCATGAAAACAGAGAGGAGACGCGGCAGTAAAACAAAAAGAAGAGTACGAGAAGCATTCCCAAAAGCAGTATGTACTGCTAGAACAAGCTGAAGCCCTTTATAACCTGGACTCATGATTTGGCTTCTAAGATAATCTCTAGCCATTTCATCTATAACCCTAATACACCAGGTTGCCCTAAAATTTTCACTGCTCTCTCAAAATGTTTTGCATTTTCATACCTCAGTGCTCTTGTTTATATTTAGATTACTGGTATTTTGGAGCTAGGCAGAAGTAGATTACCTATTGCCTGAATAAGTGTGGAAAGTTAACTCCCTTTGTTAAAGTTAATTAACTCAATTTTTTCTTTTGTAAAGTTACAGTAACAACGGTACTATTTCATAAGGCTGTTCTGAGAATTAACTAAGGAACATAAAACACATCACTGTGTATGCGATATATACCCAACAAATATTAGCTATTACCATTTTTTCCTTGAGCCCAAACTGAAATTTTCCATTAAAACCTTTAGCTAACCCAATCACGAGACTCCTATCACCATCTTTCAAAAATAAATAAATAAGTAAATAAAAACCCACAAATCCTCAGTTTGTTTTTTGGATGAGGAACTGGGTCATTGGGCGTAAGCCTCAAGAGACAGCCTGACTTATGGCTTAGACCATGGATTCCTTTTTAAAAAACAACAAAACAAAACAACCCCCATCCCAACAACCTTCAGTAAGAGAGAAACTTCACATTGTTAAATAGTAGATGTGTGTATATGTAACAGAAGTCCCAAGAAGTGACATCTCTTCTATATGCAAAGCACTGTATTTCCTATTCTTTTTTTTTTAAAGAAATATAACCCACAAAATTGATTTCATGACCCACAATTACAAAACATTCGTTCAGACAACTTCCCTCATCACTTTTAAAGAGGGTGATCTACATTTAAGTCATTATTCCTATCACTGCATACAATTTACAAAGTATTGTTGAGTAAATAATACTGAACTTAGCTTTTAAGTATTCATATGTCTATGGTGCTACATAATATTCAGCTTGAAATGTTTTATTATCGTCTTAACAGATACTCATGTTCATCTGGCAGTTTCTGGGTTAATCAAGAAAGTGCTGTTACTAAACCTGGGCTATTAACTGAAGCCTATCTAACAGGACTAAGGTTTTTCCTCTTGGTAATGGCAAAGTGCCCCATGATTCAAGACTGAGTCACTCTGACCACAAATGGAATATTAACATGCTCTTAAAGATATCAACAGTTGGTCTCTCGGTTCAGTAAGAATGCACTGGCATTAGTAACTTCTCTACCCACGAACAAGATGCCTGCTGGGAAATTCCATCCCTGTAAAAGAAACAGTTGGCAATGGGTGTTCAAGGGAAAAAGTGAACTCTGGAATTAAAAGCTTATATACAACAGTATCCAGATTTCTGTTTATCAAATTGGTATATTAAAAATGTGGATGGTAAAAAGTGCTAAGACACCTCTAACTCACGTCACTTAAAATCAAATCTAGAAAGGGTCTGTAAAGAAGAATACAGAAGAAAAAAGATTTAGAACACTGAATACTTACATCTGCATTGTCACTACTGGGCCGAGAAGCATCTCCACTGCTACAGTCAGTCCTGCCCAGGCCATCTCCAGGATCTGTTTCTGCCTCACTGACTGTTAGGGCGTCACCTAAAGGTCTGGAGGGTGTAACTACAGCTCCATCCTAAAACAGATTAAAGAAAAACACACCCACACAAACACATAAAAGAAAACTTTCATTACTTGCTGCATAAAGAAATAGAGTGGTACTACAATCTACATGGAGACTGCTAAAAGTTGGACATTCTGATGTGCTCAAGTATGGTTAAAATTCTACAAGTAAAATCCATAAATAACTACTAATTCTGGGATTCTAAAATGGCATGACCTTAAAGACAGGGCAAGTGATATTTTGGTAAAAAGAATATAAGTTCAAACTTACAAATATAGCAAAAAGGTAAAATGTTTTGTTAATTGATATTGTCTGCCCATTAATTAAGGTTATTACCCTACAGTTTCTTGTTAACTACCTTCCAACGCTTCAGAGTGTCAATCAATGGTCAATTCTGGGACATAATGCTATAACATAAATTATTACAAGCATTTAGATCAGGTTATAAGCATTTATTTATTTATATAATTTGAGACGGAGTCTTGTTCTGTCACCCAGCCTGGAGCGCAGTGGCAGGATCTTGGCTCACTGCAACCTCCGCCTCCATGGTTCAAGCCATTCTCCTCCCTCAGCCTCCCGAGTAGCTGGGATTACAGGCACGCACCACCAAACTTGGCTAATTTTTTTATTTTTAGTAGAGTCGGAGTTTCACTATGTTGGCCAGGATGGTCTCAAACTCCTGACTTCAGATGATCTGCCCGTCTTGGCCTCCCAAAGTGCTGCGATTACAGGTGTGAGCCACGCATGCCTGGCCAGGTTATAAAGATTTAGATAGCTGCCCAAACAGGGTAGGAATATTGTATTTGTCTAGTAATAACATAAAACTGTCAACATTACTGAGGTGTAACACGCAAAATGTGACATAGCTAGTGGGACTGAAAGTAATGAAAAAAAATGGAATGAAAAGTATACTAAACTAGGATGTCAGGGGAGCTTATATACTGTATGGTCTTGTATAGATGATTTAAGCAGTTTAGACCCTAGGTTTCTCAACTATGTATTTTTAAATCAAAAAGTAAGCAGATTAGGCTAGCTTTTCAGCTATATGACCTCAGACAAGTAATGTGATCTCTCTAACTCTCTCTAAGTATATATGTAAACTGGAGGAAAACAACCATAAGTCACCTCAGAGATGTTATGCAGATTAAATAAGAAAATGCTTGTCCATATATTTAGCTCAATGCCTGTCATTTTAAAATCTTAAATTCCTACTTAAAAACATATCAACTGTCATTCTGTTTTACGATGGCAGAATGAACCACAAAAAAAAAAAAATATATATATATATATAAATACATTTTAGTAGTTGGTCACATCAAAGCAGAAGCACTCAATTCTTTTTTACATTATTATGGAACAAAGAAATGTGATATCATGAGCAAGCAAACAATCAGACGCCCACATTTATTTTTGTTAATCATTACTTCTGTAACATCCTTAACAGGACATCCTGTTGTCCTACGCTAGAAAAATAACTTTAAAAAAGTCAACTGCAACATTCTCTGACACATTCCCAGAAGAAAATTCTCCTGCAAAAAGTTGGGTAGCACTTGTAACAGTAATGCTACCTGAGCAGAGCCTGTGGCTTTGGATAACTGCTCTTGCAGCTGAGGAATGTGTTTCTTGGCCTCTTGGATCTCTTTTAGCAATCTTTGGGCAGGTGTTCGGTTGTAATCTTCCTGCAATAACTGAAAAGTTATAAAAATATTTTCAGAATTAATTACTTATGTAAAAAAGATACAGAAATAGTCCATTCTTAATCAATAATATAACTAATGGCATTGGTTACAATACTGCTTGATTGTGACTATGATAAACAGCAACTCAACCATGCCCACTCACATTTTTACTGGCCTATATACAGCCCTACTTCTCATTTAATACCTGTAGCCGTTCCTGTTCTTTCTGTAACATTTTTCTCAGAATTTCTACTTTCTGGTTATGAACCACATTGTTTTCCTCCTAGAAAAGAAAAAGATAAAAAACAAACAACAACCAGTATAGAGAAAATGAAGCTAAAATAAATAGAGAAAATGTGACATACAAAGTTCTGCCTTGGCTCCAATTATCAATACCTATTAGGTTTTTATTTCTGGGTTATGAGGACAAACTTTTAGACATGACACTTAAAAGACAAGAAACTACAAAGAAATGTCTGCCCTTCTATTTCATCTTTACTAAACTAGATTCAAGAGAACATTAAATATTGATATTGGAGAAATTAAGTTGTCTTAATATAAGAATAGTATCTTTTACTTTCCCTCATTCGGATCTTTACTATCGATCCCCATGCATAGCTCAAACTCCCAGTACCTCTTACCTGAAATATGAAGACAGCTCCCTAATTCATCACCCATCATCCCTCCTTGTTTCACAACCCTATAATATTTTACCAAATTAGCCTTCCTATAATCCTAGGATAATCATGTACTCTTTTGCTTAAAAAGAAACAAAGTTGAATGGATTCTTACTGCTTATCTAGTTACATGTAAATTAGCTTGGGAGATGTGACTTTTCAAAATAGTCAACCTACTGTTTTCAAGTTCATCTCCCACTATGTACATCCTTAACAGGCACCAACCAAACAAAAATCCTAGCTACTTCTCCACAATATTTGATGCTTTCTTGGCTCCTTCTATTTATTGTTCTTCTTCTATGTGCTTTCTCTCTCCTTTGAATCCTCATAGAACTTAGTATTTTTTTGCCCTCATAATGTCTACATTCTGCCTTGTATTATAGTTACTTGTATACTCTTGATTTAATCTCAATCAACAAAGCTTTGTTAAGCACCTTCTACATGCTAAGCAATACTTCAGATGCTGGAAACATAACAGTAAACTAAATAAACAAAAATCCCCGCCCTCCTAAAATTACACATTCTAAGATGACTATAACCTTGGACAGAAGAGTACCTTAACTATATTTTTGTGGGTGGTACATTGTTTTATATATGACAGGTGTTTAATACTTGTTAAATTAAATCTGCTATGACAATATTCTAATCATTCCTATTATGTAATTTTTATATTAGTAAATCATTTTCTAGAACCTTAAATTTAATTAGTTCATCAGCCTAATACTTGAACACTCTTAATATAAAGTAAACACATCCTTATAGGACTGAGTATTTAACTAAGAAATTTCCCCATTCTTACCCCCATGAGCACAGGACTAGTGATTCTCTCCATATTCCCAGATGCTCCAGGTGAATGAGGAGATGTCATGATGGGAGACATATGTCCAATGACTGATGGCTCTACTTCAGAGTCGGCAAGTGGAATCTGGGGCGACCCAGGTGGGCGTCCCTGAACAGTGAGAGCTACATAGGAACCAGCTTGGGGTGGGGAGATGGAAAAAGGGAAGGGAAGGGAAAGTAACATTGTCAAGAAACTTTTCATACCATTTTACTACTTAATCTTTGATAGTTCTAAAAGATCCAGTTATATAAGACTGTCCCATCATCTGCTAATCATTTCTCTACAGAAAAAAAATTAATTTGTCATTTCTTTTATGATTGCCCTAAAAATCCAAAAGAATGATGCCGTTTTCAGTGGCAAGTTACTATTTGTAAGATCAGATATTACTTAAAAGCAAATAAAAGTTATAACTCCAAGAATATATTTTCTTAATTTAGAGGAGAGTTAAAATCAACCATCTATTAGTGGCTATGTTTAATTAATTTCTTAAATGTAATTTAAAAAAAAATCATCTTCTTTTTTTTTAATCAGGGTCTCACTTTGTCACCCAGGCTGGAATGCAGTGGCACGATCTCAGCTCACTGCAGCCTCGACTTCCTGGGTTCAAGCGATCCTCCTCCCTCAGCCCTCACAAGCACCTGGGATTTTTTTTCTTTTTGTTTTTAAAGACGGGGTTTCGCCATGCTGCCCAGGCTGGTCTTGAACTCCTGAGCTCAGGTGATCCACCCACCTCAGCCTCCCAAGTTGCTAGGATTACAGATGTGAGACACGGCACCCAGCCTAGATCTTCGTATTTTAAGATGATACTAACTAGGCATGGTTTAGTGAATATGCTAGAATATAAAATGTAGTTTTAAATTAACTTTACAAAATGAGTATGACCAAAAAATATTCTACAATAACAGGGAAAAACACAATCAATGATAAGTAGTAAATTTTAGTGGAAAACATTTGGAGGAATGGACAGGAATTCATTAGACCTATTATGGGAGTGAAATATCTAGACAGCAAAAATCACCATAATCAGGCCGAGCATGGTGGCTCATGCCTGTAATCCCAGCACTTTGGGAGGCTGAGGCGGGCGGATCACGAGGTCTGGAGATCAAGAGTAGCCTGGCTAACATGGTGAAACCCCGTCTCTACTAAAAATACAAAAAATTAGCCAGGCGTGGTAGCACATGCCTGTTGTCTCAGCTACTAGGGAGGCTGAGGCAGGAGAATCACTTGAATCTGGGAGGCGGAAGTTGCAGTGAGCCGAGATCGTGCCACTGCACTCCAGCCTGGGTGACAGAACAAGACTCTGTCTCAAAAAAAAAAAAAAATCACCATAATCAGAGTCACAGTAATAGACATAGCAAAACTTTCTTCTTAGACATTTCAATAGGACTTTCAAATGTATTTTACACTTGTCTCCCAATTTAACCCTCCCATGGAAATCACTATCAATTATTTCACAGTGTTTTGGCATTCTAAAAACTATTTTTGCTATGTATAATAGTCACAAGTGTTATGATTTGGAGGAATTTTACATAGAAACACTTTCTAAGGCTCTTCAATCTTATTGCTGTCTATCAGAAAGTCATCTATTATATCTCACTTGCCTATGTACTTGCTTATAATAGCTTCCTAGCTTTTCCCTTCCTTTCTTTAGCTGTTTCTAAACTGCTCTGATTTGATATCACTTTTATTATATCCAGAATACGCATTAAAAAGTAGGACATGCAGGAACTCTGTTACATACACCCAGGCTTTAGGGATGTCAAATTTATATATGTTTTGGATATGCAAAGGTTTTTAGGATGAACTTTAAGTTTTTAGCTATGCTCTTACTATTGGATAAGTAATTTATTGCTAGAATCCCAGGATTTAATTTTTTAAGTAAAATTTATACTGGAATGAGCAAAAAATACAACCTAGAAAGCTAAAGAAATGTTTTTATACATCTCAATGGACATCAGGCATAAACTTATTAACATAAACCATATTTATGTAGCACATAACAATTTATAAATCACATTCTCATTAAATAAGTGGTCAAATTTATTCAAGTATGGGGATCTAATTTTGATCCCTGCACTCTTTTAAAATAAAGTTAAGAACACTGATCAAAGTGACCATTTGGAGCACTGGTACTCTGATGAAAAAGTTTAAAAATTTTCATAGTTGCTTAACATAGCAGTACAAAGGCCAAGAAAAAAGTTAGTTTATTAAATTTCTCCTGAAGATGTCCATCCACCCAATACAGAGAAATAGAATTAAATAAAACAGTAGTGATTCTGCTTGATCACAAACAATTGTCTCTTATTTCTAGTCTACTTTACTGTGGAATAATCTGATGTAGAAGATCATAAATTCTTTTTTTTATTCCTTTTTTAAAAATTTTCATTCAGTTTAAGCAGTCTCTTGCTCTCTTTTTAAGAGATACAGTAACAAATACATAAGGCCCAAACCAGGCCAGAACAAAGAAAAAGGAAGTTACATTTTAGGTGGTGGACTCCCATGTGACGTTCTTTACTACTGTTATAACTGTCATGCTATTTTCCATTCAATATGTGAAGCACTTAGAAAATACAAAATCTTGGCCAGGCGTAGTGGCGCATGCCTGTAATCCCGGCACTTTGGGAGGCTGAGGCAGGTGAGCCCAGGAGTTTGACAGCAGCCTGGGGAACATATCAAAAACCAGTGTCTACAAAAACAAAACAAAACAAAACAAGACAAAACAAAAAACAAGGTGGGAGGATCACTTAAACCCAGAAGTTGGAGGCTGTAGTGAGCTATAATTGCACCACTGCATTCTACAAGACCCTGATCCCCCCCCCCCCCAAAAAAGAAAAGAAAATATAAAATCTCTCTTGGAAAGCAGGTAAGGTTAAAGGGTAACAACAAAATGAAACCAAAGCCCAGGTTGGGGAAGGTGTAGCACCTAGACTTCACCTGACTCAGATTCAGATGACCCACCCCATCACCACCTGCCAGCAAAGCTCACAGGGCCACTGAACCTTCCCTTCTCCCTGTGCAGATGGGAAAACTGAGGCCCTGTGAGTGGCTGAAGCCTGGCTTGACCATACCTCACTGCCAGCTGAAGGTACGTGAATTTACCTTTGACCCTGCAAGTGACGGGAGGTTAGCTGCAGACTCCCACTGCTTCAAGCCTGGTTCTCCACGGAGAACTAAGTCCACAGAGAACTAAGTCCAAGTGGGCTACTCATCCCTAAACCTGAAGATCACAAATTCTTAACCTTGAAGATTTCCAAGAGAAGATCGCTACTCTGGATTATATAATCATTTACTTATCTGAGGGAAAGTGATTGTGCTAGATGATTTTTAAAGTTTCATTTCAGTTCATCAGGCCATATGTCTGATTTCTCAACCTCCTTCCTCTCAGGTGACTCACGCATTTCTTTCGAATATATGTATTCAATTTTACCAAGAATGACAGGAATATTATAATCAACCATATAAATGGAGTTGACAAAAGATAGTTATTAGTAAGTTAAGAGTTTTCACCTCAGATTTTCCTTCAATGCAGGGATCAGCAAACTCCAGCCAAGGGCCTAAACCAGGATCACAGACTTTCGGTAAATAAAGTTTTACTAAAGCACAGCCACAACCATTCATTTACATATTGTCTATGGCTGCTTTCATGATACAATGACAGAGTCGGTAGTAGACTATACAGTCCACACAGCCTAAATATTTACTATTTGGCCTATTACAGGAAATTTGCTGATCCTTACTTTAAGGGTTTCAGAAAACAATTAAAACTAAGAATAACATTCACCTACATCTGATTAGCTTCACCACCTCCAGATGATTTGAATGAGTCACCAGAGTTCCATTCACCTGTAAGAAAACGAAAGGAGTGTATGTCATATACATCCTATTGAGACAATGGATAAAAGGACTTCAGGAATTATCATACATAATATAACCAATTATAATATAGTAATCACATTACATTAAAATATTTATGTATTTGATTCAATATTCATTTTCACACCATGATTCTACAGGGCATATTCGGCAACAAAATGAACTTAAACATAAACCAAGGCCTTGACATACAAAACATTACAACTTATTCACCATGACAAATGACAAAACATAACATGAAAAAGATTTACAAATCCTTCATAGCAAAGGGCTCATACAAATAGAAAAGATCTCTTTGCTTTACTAAGTCATCAATTTGTCAAAATTAATAATAAATAAAAAATAATTTTTAAAAGTATTTCCACAATATTCAATTTGCTTTTAGTTTTTCAACCATGACCTAATCTTTACAAAGAAAATTAATTTTCAGACCGGCTAAATGTAGAAAAAGTTATCCCGATTCTGAATTAAACCAAACAAATCAAGGCAAAACTATCAAATGTGGATTTAACATTAATTTTTTGATTAATTCTCTGATCCAAGTTATCTAAAATTCAAATACATTAGTGTAAAAAACGGAAGTACAAGTATACTCAACCTGCCCCATGAGATAGTTACTGTTAGCTATGACATTTAATTTTGGAGACACTTTTCTAGTATACATACACCAAACAGACACATAAACGTTATACATTACAACTGGTTTTTTCCTGGAAAAAAAACATAAAACTTTTTTCTCACTGTACGGCAGCTATCTTTCAATAAAGGTACACACTGACCTAAACCACTCTTTTCAAAAGCTGCAAATGAAATATAATTTATTTCTCTGTCCCTCAGTTTATGCAGTTATATAATAAAGCCAATACAAATTTCTCTGTACACATGACTTCACATTTGTACACTTATTTCCTCAGATAAGTTCCTAAAAGCAAAACTGCTTGTCACATGTTATATACTTTCTTAAAGGCTTTTGATACATATTCACAGACTTTCATCCAAACAGGTTTTACCTAATTCATACTCATAATGAACTCATGAGAATAGTCATTTTACCATACCCAAACTATACTAAATGTGTATTACCAATCTTTAAATTTTCTGACAGCCAAATGTATTTTTCACCTATCATTTTAATTCCTACTTCTTTGTTATCAGTGAGGTTGGCCATATCCCCATTAATATGCTATGTATTTCAATTACTTTGGGGAATTGCCTGATAAAATTATTTGCCCATTATTCTTTTAGAATATTTATTCCTTTCTTATAATTTAAAAGTGTTCTTTAAAATTAAGGATATCTGGTCTCTGATACATTTCAAATATTTCTTCCAAATTATTGTTCAAGGTATGTTTTCTTATGTAATAATAATTTGATTTTAAGTACTCAAATTAGTCGATTATTTCAAGAATAGTTACTGACTAACCCATTCTTTCTCTACTGATCTGAATTCAAAAATCTATTTCTAGTCTCTCTGTTGTGTTCCACTGGTAGGTCTATATATAGATTAGAGTCATATACATCTCTTCTCATACATACACATACATATAACGTATTTTTTTCTTTAGTGATTCTTACATCTTTATAAAGTTCACCTGGTAGAATAATCAAATTGTATCTACCACTACAATTCTATTTGCATACAGGTCAGGTATTGCTTATCTGAAATACCTGGTACCAGAAGAAGTGTTTCGGATTTTTTTGAAGTTTGGAATATTTGTATATACATAATGATACATCTTGGGGATGAGACCCAGCTTTAAATATGAGCCTTTTATGTTTCATATATACCTTATACACATAGCCTGAAGGTAGTTTTACACATTTTAAATACTTCTGTGCATGAAACCAAGTTTTTTGTTTTGGTCTGGTTTTATTTACTGTTTTTTAAAGACAGGGTCTCACTATTTGCCCAGGTTGAAGTGCTGTGGCTATTCTCAGGTATGATCAAAGTGCACTGCAGTCTCAACTCCTGCACTCAAGCGATCCTCCCACCTCAGCCTCCTGAGTAGCTGGTAATACAGGCTCAAGCTACTGTACCTGGTGAAAACAACTTTTGACTGTGACCCATCACATGAGGTCAGGTGTGAAATTTTCCACTTATGGTTTCATGTTGGTACTCAAAAAGTTAAAGAGTTGGGAGCATTTCAGGTTTCAGATTAGAAATGCTCAACTTTACTTTGATGAGAATTGCTTAATAACAGACTAATCTGGAGAGAAATGACCTTTCCAACATTGAATTACTCTCCTACTCAAGAACATATATTCCTCCATTATTTTCAATCCTTTTATTATGTCCTTCAGTAAAGGATAATATTAATTTTACAACAAATGAAATAAGTTTTTATAGTCAATAGATCTATCACAGGTAATATGAAGCTTTTTATAAAAATCCAAGTGAAAAAAGCAGAATATGACCAATATATGTTGTTTTTTAATCCTACCGTAAATTCTATAATAGGCTTTTCCTTACCTTGATGATTCGATCACCTGTCTGTACTCCAGCCCGCATGGCTGCTCCATCTGTATGAGAAATTACTTATTTAAAATGTGATTCATTTGCATTTATTGATCATCTTCCTGACAGAGGAACAGTAAAACAAAGTGGTTAAAAACATGGGCTGTCCTTTGGGAAGCTGAGGAGGGCAGATCACGAGGTCAAGAGATCAAGACCATCCTGGCCAACGTGGTAAAACCCCGTTTCTACTAAAAATACAAAAATTAGCTGGGTGTGGTGGTGCGTGCCTGTAGTCCCAGCTGCTCAGCAGCCTGAGGCAGGAGAATCGCTTGAACCCGGGAGGCGGAGGTTGCAGTGAGCCGAGATTGTGCCACTGCACTCCAGCCTGGCAACAGAGCGAGACTTGATCTCAAAAAAAAAAAAAGGCGGGGGCTGTAAAGTCAGACTTTACATTCAAATCCTGCTTCTACCACTCACTAGTTGTGTGACCTTGGACTGATTTTATGTTTTTTTTACTCTAAGCTTCAATATCACCTATAAAATGGGGATAAAAAAATTGTCTACCTCAAAATTATAGCACCCAACATAAAGGAAGTATTCAATATATGGTAACAGCAGTAGAAAATATTGTCATTGTTGTTTTGGGAAAAGAAATGGTATTTTTGAGGCCATAGCTATCTCTTTAATCTGTCTTTGCCAAAATACCACTGGTGCCACGAAAAACTGAAATTTCAGAAACTTGTGTGTGGACAATAAAGTATCACGACCAAGGAGTCACATGATTTCTAAAACTATATAAAAACTGATTTTCTAACAAGTACAAAAAAAAAATCAACTAGAGTAAATTCCTTCCTATAACTATGACATACATTTGACATATAGACGAATCTAGCACAATAGTCCACATGACCTGCAATCTATGTAATTATTCTATTCTTGGGAATTGCCATTATTTAAGCTTTTCTATTCTTACTCTGTTTACTGAGTGATAAATTGTTTTTAGAAATGCCTTGCCTTCTTTGACAGACTGTACGAAGACTGGATTGTCTCCACTGACCGTCAGCCCAAATCCATTGTCATCTTTCTGGATGACTACGCAACGTTGAACAAGACCTGCACAAGAACCACAGCATAAAAAAAGAAGGAAGAGAAAACAGAGAAAGGAAAAGACAATAATTATATATTAGTAATAAACTGTGTTTCATCTGGAGAAACACAAAACAGCACATGTAAATCCACAAGGTAAAATAAGAACACTAACCCCCATCAACAAAGCAAACACAAGAACACCACAGAGTCACACATACTGTTTTCTCACTGGCGAAGTATAATAGAATTGCTCCAATATTAAAAACAGCTATGGAAAACTGCAAAATATTAAGTATTAGACATGAGACAGCTAGAAGGAAAGCCCATTCACATCAATGCTATTTCTCCGTAGTATAAAATTCTCCCCTCCACCGCCCCCCACTGCCCTGTGTTTTTGGTACCCTAATTGGTGTTTAACCCAAGAAAAATCAACTATCTTAGGACATGTGGCTAGGAACATCTCAAGGCAAATTCTGGAGAAATCCAGTCTTACTCTCAAGAAAATATACTCAGGAAAACAGTAAAAAGAAAGGAGGTACTTACAGAGTACCTGAAGCTATTCCCCGAAGAAGGGAAGAGAAAGGAAGAGTTCAGGGGGAAGAAAAACCCTGGCTTATAGAAAACATAAACAGAAAGGAGAAAAAAGTAGGAAAGATAAAGAATCTATGAGCTCAACCAGTTCCTTCATCTCTTTCATATACTTACCTGATTCCTAAAGGAGAATCTGTATTTCTTCTAAACAGCAAATGAAAACTGTCATTTGAGAGACAAGGTGAGAGAAAGAGGGCCCCAGCCAGAGGAACAGAAATGTCCTGCCAGAGTAGAACCCTGATTAGTACCCAGGGCTGTTTTATCATAGACCAGATCTGAAGATCTTGAACTCTGTGTTAGCCAGAGACAACATATATTTTCAGCTTTGCAGGATCTAAGCATTTCACCGAAGTCAATATATAAAACAGGTAAAGCAACACAAAGATAATGATGATTAGAAAATAAACACTTTTTCTAAAGATTTTTATACAAAGAGCTACAATCTTTTAAATAAGTCTGATTTACCAACCAAACAATACGTTAAAGATATGTTAATAAAAAATATATATAGACTGTGTGTACAATGGCTCACAGAAAACATATACACATAACAAATTATATATATACACATACACACAGTGTATATACATATCAATTCTTGCTGATAATGACACATCATGAGTACATGAGCCTACTGTAGCTTAACATAAACCTTAACTCTTGAACTCATGCTCTACACAAAAATTAAAGCAGATCATGGGCCTAAACACAAGCTAAAATTTTTCATAAGGTAACACAGAAGGAAATCGTCAAGACCTTAGGGTATTAAAAAAACAAAAAAGGAAGAAAGAAAGAAAAAGAAAACAGATAAAATACATGTAACAAAATAGTTTATAACATTAAAAAAAGACCTGAGGGTGGGTTTATAAACCATAAAAGAAAAAAAACCTAGGAAACTGGACAAAATTTAAAACATTTGCTATTCTAAAGACACTGATAAGAAAATGAAAAGGCAAGCCACAGAGAAAATATTCACAATATAGACACCTGATAAAGAATTTGTATCCAGATTATATGCAACTCTCCAACCAATAATGGAAGACAAATGTTAAAGGGGGCAAAATAAATAATAAATAAATAAACACATCACAAAGATACACCAATGGCTAATAAGCACACGTAAAGGTGCTTAACAGCTGCAGTCATCAGGAAAATACAAATTAAAACCACAATGAGATACCACTATATACCAACTAGTCTGGCTAATCAAAAGAAGTGGCAGCAAAGAGGTGGAGCAACTACAACTCTTACAACATTATAACATTGCTGGTGGGAATGTGCTAACATTCTGGAAAACTGTTTGGAAATTTCTTATAAAAGTAAGCATATATTTACATACGATCCATGAATTTTACTCTCAAGAGAAAAAACAATTTGTGTCCACAGAAAGACATACATGAATGTTCACAGCAGTTTTATTCATAAGAGCCCAAAACTAGAAACTCAAATGTCCATCAACAGATGAATGGATAAACAAACTGTGATATGTCCATACAATGTATTAGGAAGGAAAAAAAGAACTACTCATACATACAACAAACACAGATGAATCATAAAAACATCACGGTAAGCAAAAGAAGCCAGTACATAAGAAAGTAAACACTACATGACTCCAACATAGAAAAGGAAAAACTAAACTAAAACAACAAAAAGCAGAATAGCAACAGCCTAGGGGAGAAGTAGGGAAGAGGAGTGGGAATGACTGCAAAAAGAAATGAAGGAACTTTCTGCAGTGATGGACATGTTCTGTTTCTTAATTAAGATAATGTTTACATGAGTATGCATATTCATTTGTCAAAATCTTCTAACCAAACACTTACAATTAGTGCATCTTATTTTACGTAAATTTTACCTCAATAAAGTTGATTTTCAACATTTAAAAATGTGTTACCCCTAAATTCTAGAGATTTCTAAACACTAAATAATTCACATATTCACCACTCTCACAAAACAATAAATTGTAATGAGGGCAGAAGATAACAGAATTCAACCTTTTTTATCTGTTCAGTGTTACTTCCTTCAAGTAATTAGGACAACTATAAAACAGGATATGAATACATAAATCAAGTAAAAAAAAACGCATTCTTTATAAATTTCTGGTGTGTAATGAATAGAATTAGAGATTCAGGCCAGGCGCGGTGGCTCATGCCTGTAATCTCAGCACTTTGGGAGGCTGAGACAGGTGGATCACCTGAATGAAGTCAGGAGTGAGACCAGCCTGACCAACATGCTAAAACAAAATCAGCATGGTGTGGTGGTGCATGCCTGTAATCCCAGCTACTCGAGAGGCTGAGGCAGGAAAACTGCTTGAATCCAGGAGGTGGAGGTTGCAGTGAGCTGAGATAGCACCACTGCACTCCAGCCTAGCCTGGGCGACACAGTGAGACTCCATCTCAAAAAAAAAAAAAAAAAAAAAAAATTACTAGACTAACCAGCATTTTACAGGAATCTTTTAAAATCCATGCTTACTTTTGGAAACAAATATTTCACAACCTCCCTTACAGTTACTTGAAATTTCAAAATAAATTAGACATTGTGACTTTAAAAATCAAGGCAATTATAACACTGAATACATTTTTTCATACAATATTTGTGCTTCTCTGTTCTTCCACTCCACCTCACAAAAGCTGAAAATTAATGAAGTAAAAGTTTCTAATATGGGTGATTGCAGTGCTAAGCAAACTGGGCTTCTTAAATAGACCTTTTCTCAGGTGCCTGCAGAGAACAGGGCGCCTATAAAAGATGAGGGAAAAGGGTATTTGAAGTTAAGGAGTTTGCTATGTCTGTACCTTTCACTTGAATAAAAAATATATAAAGTAGTTAGCTTAATGCCTAACGAATATTAAGGGTTCACACATGTTAAATATTATTTTATTATGATTGGGGGGAGGTTGACCTTGGATTTTCTCCTCTATCCATGCTACTAGTACAATTATAAGTACTTTTATGTTAATAAACTCCTATCAATTAATGCAAATGATCCTTAAGAGGATCAATTCTGGCTGGGCGTGTATGGGAGGCTGAGGTGGGCGGATCACAAGGTCAAGAGATCGAGACCACCATGGCCAACATGGTGAAACCCTGTCTCTACTAAAAATACGAAAACTAGCTGTGCGTGGTGGTGTGCGCCTGTAGTTCCAGGCTACTCAGGAGGCTGAGGCAGAAGAATCGCTTGAACCCAGGAGGCAGAGGATGCAGTGAGCCGAGATCACTGACAACAGTGAGAATTTTTTTGAGACTCCATCTCAAAAAAAAAAAAAGAGGATCAATTATGATTTATGTCTAAGTTTTGTTTTTTAGCAAACAAGGAAAGTAGTTTTGGATGGGTAAGGAAGGGAGAAGGGAAATTTAAAGGGGCAGAGCTTCTTGTTGTAGTTAGCTTTAGAAGATGAGAGACAGCCGGACGTCCTTAAGAAAGGAATCAGTCTTCTTACAAGCTTTTCCTAAATATGTAGACTGAAGTTAGGTGTCCCTCTTATAGACTCCCACTGCACCCTCTGTATACTCCTATTGTATCACCCTTACTCACACTGATTTGTATTTGTTTTTATTCTTTCATTAGATTTTATGCTCCAAAGGTGTGGGGGCTGTATCTTGATCACAACCTTATCTCAGAACCTTGCATATATTCTGGGACAGAAGGAAACTTAGAAAAATTGCTTATGAATTAATGAAATTCAGACAAGTAGACGAGTCTAGAGATGAAAGGAAACTCAGAAAGGGAGGTCATCAGAGAGAAAAAAATAGCACCATGCACAGTCAATTTCATAAATATGCCTAGAGTCCTAACAGATTAATAAGAATCAAGAAAATCTATTAGTATTACTTCAGAATACAGCAAACCTGTTTTCTCCAATTCATAACAGTCTCAGTCTGATAACCTTCCCTCTTAATTACAGCTAAAGGAGAAGATGAGGGACAAAGAATAAAGAGGAAAAGGAAAAAGAACCATGCACACATCCCATTCAATTTTTTCTTCTCCCCAAATCCACTATATTAGCCACATTTACTATTTTATATTTACCTGCTAACGTGAGACTGATGTACTTGAACATGTACTTTAAATCAGTAGACCAATATAAAAAGAAAACATACCTTACACATACAGTCAATTCAAAATCTATAAAATACAAATTAACAATACTGTTCTGTCCCGTCTATCTGTGGTATCTGCATAAATTTAGATTTGTGGTAACAATTAACTGAAAACGAAGCCATCCTACCACTCAAAATTCAGAAATCCAGTCCTTCAAACGCTCAAATCTATTATGTTCCCTCTCATTCAAAATCAAATGAAATGTTTTCCCTTTTTCTTCAGAGAAATATTCTGTTTCTGACCAGAAGCTGTTTTAACCCACCACAGAGGGATAAATTCCACCCTCTGTAAAACTAAAATCATCACTACTGGCTAAATTATCATATCTTTGAAATATCCTTTTTGACATACACACACAAAAATCCTACTTCTTTTGTTTGTTTTAGCAAATTTGCATTGAGCATCTGTCCATACTAGTTATTTAACACTGCAGTCCATAGGTGCTGTGAAGAACCCAAAACTACTTGGAGTCTTTGTTCTCAAAGAACATAAAATCCTGGCAGGACAATACTGAAAACAAATGGAGAAAAAAATGAAAATGTTTAAGAATCAAAGAATGGTACAGATAATAGGCCCTGTATGTTACAGAGAAAGTCAAAGATAAAAGTAAACTCATAACTCCAAAATAGCAATCTTCAAATTTTATTTTAAAAAATCCCAAAAACCAGCTTTCATCATTTTTACTTTTTCCGATTTTTACAACTCATATAGTCCATGGTTTTGTTTTGTTGCTAAATCCTTTATCGTCTGGTATAAAGATTATTAACCATAACTACCATACAAATGTATGTATCTGTGAATATGAGTTTTGCAAGGCCACCTAATTACTCTGATATGTGCTATATGCCAGCACTTTGCATAGACACAGGCAGAGTGTTCAAAAAGTAAAACCAGTGAAACTTAAAACTTCCTTCAAACATAATCCTAACAGGCAGGCACAGTGGATCACACCTGTAATTCCAATGTTTTAGGAGGCCAAGGCAAGAGGACTGGTTGAGGCCAGGAGTTTGAGCACAGCCTGGGCAACAGAGCAAGACCTCTTCTCTACAAAAAATAACAGTAATAATAAACACATGTTTTTCAAAAAAACAAAAGACTTAGTCCTAGTAATACTTCTTCGGTCCCATTGTTCTTGGTGCCATATGAGTATTTCTTCACAGCTGTTTTTTTAAGTGCATATAGAGTAATGGTAAATAAGTGCATACCTCTATCATTGCCCTTATCAAAATGTATTGCAATTCTTTTGTACTAGACTGTGAGCAACCACAAAGCAGGTACAGTCACTTACATCTTTGTATCTCTATCCCTTAGTATAGTGTCTGTCATATAATGGGTGCTCACGAAATAGTTATTAAATAAATTTGAATTTTATACATGAAGGAAATTTTAAATAAACATACTCAAACACTTTCTAATTAGAAAAAAAATCATAGCCTTGAAGACTATGCAAAGTAGAGAAACATTTCTATAAGAACACTAATTAACCTTCTGCCCTGGCAAAATTCCAACTATAATAATTTGATTTTCCATCTACCCCAAAATAACTCCTCTAGTTACAAAAAAATGTTTATGTCCTGTCTCTTAGAAATCATATTTTGCCTAGAAGCTGATAAACCTGATATCATGCTTCATCTCATCAGTGAAGTAAAGATGTTATATCAAATTTACATAAATACTATCCTTTTCTAAGTTTTATTTCCTTATCATAACAAAAGACATATTTTTTCTGTTATAACAATGTGGCATTTAAAACCAATATAAAAAGACTGCTTCCTTCTTACTCAATAGATAATTACCAATGATCATATTTTGAAAGTGAAAAAAAATGAAGTTTCATTCTATAACTATTCCTGAAAGAAGGCCATAACTCCTACAATGAAAACAGAGTATGGAGCATATTAATGAAAATGGAGTGTTAAACATGTAAGATAACCTGTTAAATCTTCCATATTACATGGACTTTAGTGAAAGCACATTAGTCTTTCTTCACCTTTTATTTTATTTCATGACCAAACTTCTCTAAGTTTCACCTCTTAAGAATTAGCTTCAGGGAAGGGAGTGGAGAAGGGCCATGTGCAACTTCATAAAAACAGCTCATTTTAAACTGGTGCCAGACATACATGTTTTATGAGTAAGACCTCAGATAATCCTTTGATTAAGAAGCTTCTTGATTCTAAATGCACAATCTTGCCAGCAAGAGGAGCCTTACATTCCAAGTATGCTGATTTCATTCTTTCAGACCACTACCAGAAAAATGTCTCTAAGTTACATTTTCTTCTATCTTAAAGTTTTTCAGAAGGAAAGAAAGATTCAATTAGGATAAGTCAAGATCTTATTCTATCAATTTTCTCTACTAAAATACTTCCTATGTCAATCTCAACAATCATTCATTCAAAACTCACTTAATGAGGGCCTCCAATGTGTTCAGCATTATGGGAGATGTAAAGATAAACATAAATACAAGTAATTAAATATAAAACAAGATGACAACATTCAGAAACAACAAAAGTAGCTGGGCAATCCTAGGAAAAGGCAGTACTTGAATTGAGCCTTGAAAGATGAGTAGGATTCTAAGTTATAGGAGGTAAATCATTCAAGACAACAGAAATGGCATGTGCTGGCCGGGTGCAGTGGCTCAAGCCTATAATCCTAGCACTTTGGGAGGCCGAGACGGGTGGATCACGAGGTCAGGAGATCGAGACCATGCTGGCTAACACGGTGAAACCCCGTCTCTACTAAAAAATACAAAAAACTAGCCGGGCGATGTGGTGGGCGCCTGTAGTGAACCCGGGAGGCGGAGCTTGCAGTGAGCTGAGATCCGGCCACTGCACTCCAGCCTGGGTGACAGAGCGAGACTCCGTCTCAAAAAAAAAAAAAAAGAAATGGCATGTGCAAAGGAAGAATGCCAACACGTATTTGGAAAATGAAACTCTGAAGGAGAATCAGAGTAGAATAAATTGGAAACAAATTGTGGCATTATCTTAACAACTACCTGTACTTTCTTAGCAAGTGAATGACCAAATTCTTACTTTAGTATTATTAATCTGACAAGTCAAGGCAGAATATAGAATGGAGAAAAGTTAATGAATCAATGTGAAACTGAAATAAAAGTTATGAATCTATTAAAATAATCTAATAAAATGATGGACAAGGCAGTGGGGTTGAAACCAAAGAGTGAAGGATGAAAAATATTATGATGGTAGAATCAAGGGGACCTGGCACATAGCTGACCACAGGGGAAAAGGGAAAATGGAGAAGTCAAATATAACTTTAAGGAAATATAAGACTAGGTGAATGGAAGAATGACAGTGTCATTAAAAGAATTAGGGAAATCAAGAGGAAGATTGATTCGCAGCTGTAGAGAACAATGATGAACTCCAGTTCGGTCACTCTGAATTTATGGGACACTGAGACTGGAGAATGGAAGAAAGATTGGGGACAGAAACTTGGGTCATGCCTACATGTATAAGACAAGAGGGAAAAAACAAATAAAGAGAGACAAAATAATTACAAAGAGTAAAGAACCAGGTTGATGTAATATCATAGAAACCAAAGAAAAGGCGTTTTGGCACAAATGGAGGAAAGGCCACGTGAGACAAACAGCAAGAAGGCAGCCATCTGCAAGCCAGCAAGGGAATCCTCTGACCTGACCACACTGACATTCTGATCTTGATCTTCTAACCTCCAGAACTGTGAGAAAATAAGTTTCTATTGCTTAAACCACACAGTCTATAGTATTTTGTTACAGTGGCCTGAGCACACTAAGACAGCTCTGAAAAGAAATAAATTATTTTCTTGCACCGAATACTGTCAGCAGGAATCTGTCCATGACACCATGACAGGGGTTAAGCAGCAGCTATGGTCTAACTCAGAATTCACTTGCTGAATCTCTCATTTCCTACAGTAACCCACAAAAGTATTATTAAAATTAAGTATTATTAAAATTGTAGATCAGAAAACACATCCATACACATTTAACAGACTCTAACAGCTAGAAAGGGAAAAATAAGGGGAAATGGAATAAATAACTGACTGACAGCACTGGGCAGAAATGTAACAAAAAAAGTCAATACAAAGCAAACACTTTGTTTCCTTTTAAGATGTACAAAGTAAATCTATTTCACAAAGTAGCTCTAAAAATGCCTAAGAAGCCAGGTGCGGTGGCTCATGCCTGTAATCCCAGCATTTTGGCAAGTCAAGGTGGGAGGACTGCTTGAGCTCAGGAGACAGAGACCAGCCTGGGCAACATGGCAAGACTTTGTCTCTACTATTTCTTTCTTTTTTTTCCCCCCTGGCAAATCATTCCTTCAACAACCTCATCTCTATTAAAAAAACAAACAAACAAAACAGCTGGGTGCGGTGGTGTGCACATGTAGTCCCAGCTACTTTGGAGGCTTAGGTAGGAGGATCACTTAAGCCCAGGAGGTTGAGGCTGCAGTGAGCCATGATCATGCCATTATACTCCATCCTGGGCCACACAGCGAGATCCTGTCTCAAAAAAAAAAAAAAAAAAAAAAGCCAAGAAAGTTTAAAATAAATAATATGTGAGTAACTAGCATTTTTGTTAGGTACCCAGCTAATGAATTTTTACCCCAAGAGAAAACAATGTATAATTTCAAAAGTTTGAAATGGGCTTATAATAAGACTCTACACTAAAGTAGAATGTCACCAGTTGCTATGATTCTACTCAGTAGTTTCAAGCTTTTCTGAATTTCCAGAGAGACTTTTTCATCTATGTTAACTGTATGTAATCTAAAGAAGTCTATTCACACAGGTTATAAAATATTTGTAATGTCAAAGAGATTTATGTTAGCATACTAATTCTGTTCTAATCAACTCATCCCTCCAACGAGTGCTTTTTGAGGACTTGTGGACTCAGTTCCTTCCAAAAAAGGTATTTCAAGGGTTCTCAAAAAACACACACACAGAGAAGCCACACCTTACTTCCCGATTACCACTTAAAATGTTTCTATCACTACCAAGCCAATGGCATGTCTGAACTAGTATTAATATTTCTATCACTGTTGAGAAAAATATTAGTATAATATTTCTAGTCAGAGGTTCCTAAATTGTTAGTCTTCATCCAAAGCACACAACAAACTTCTAAATACACATCGCAGATATAGGAAAATGGAGAGGAAGATGAAATAGAACACTGCAAAGGCTACTGAAAAAGAACAGAGCTATAAAGATAAAGTTCATGTTCCTAAGGAGAGGATAAACTGTAGAAAGCTCTTTATACAGAACAGAAAGATAGAGTCTCGAGGAATTAGGTATTTCTTACTTATCAGTAGCCGAAATACTCTGGAAGGAAGAAAAAGCGTAAACTTGATGTGCCGCAAGGCATAGTATACATTTACTGCTGAACTACTGTAAAAGCTATACACAGAAAAAACACTGGTCACAAAAACCCAAGTAAAGAACCATGTCTATATGTCTTAACATAGCAGCATTAACTGGTTTAGAACCAAATACTGAGCTTTCATAATACTAAAAAGTATCTGTTGTTATGGACTCAAGTGCCAGCAGATGTGAACTGTCAAATGTCTTAAAAGGGGGAGGGCAATTCCTGTATTTTTTCCTCTCCTATATATCAAGCTAGGAAACATCTGCACCTGGGGGAGCTTCTACTCTATAGACTTGTGGCTCTATTAAAGATGACCTGACTTCCCTTTGAGGCCAAATTTGGAATCTTCCTAAAAAAAGAAATAATTTATCAGTCTTTCAGAATTATTTTTAAAGTCTTAGCTCCAGGTAATTCCTCTCCTATTCACTTTTCTCAAAAAACAAAAAACCAAAAAACCCCGAAACAAAACCCTAATCAGATCCCAAAAGAAGGAAAGAGGGCAGGTAAAACTGCAAAGGAAAAGGAAAAATAGGTATGAACTTCACAAATATGGTTTATTGTATCTTTGGAAGACAGGACACAGTCTATAAATATTAGCATTTCAATCATCTGCTGCAAAAGTTGACCACTCAGGTTAAACTTGCTCTTCGTTAAGATTATTTTTAAAAGGTACCATTTTGAAAATTTCCCATTCCGATTAAGCTTCAGAGAAATTTCTCAAAGGCATAAATTCTTCAAGCTATGAAAATAAAATACTTACGTATTTTTGCCATCGTGGATAAATTATACAAGAATGACTTTTCCACATGACGAGGCAATTAAAACTAAACAAACAAAAAATGAAATAAAAATTCCAAAGAACTGCTAATACATCTAAATTACGCCAGCATTATACTTAGAGGAAAAGACTTAATTCCTCAAATTCTTCATAATCCAAACTCTGCAAATGAGACGTGGGAAGAAGATGACAAGAATTCAAAGCCCATTCGTGTTATTTGGAGGAACCTGACCCAAACATATTAGAGATAATCACCTTCCTACCATAAACAAGATGGGAGAAGATGGGCAATGTGGCCTACTCTTAATCTACAATGTTAGTTTCTAGCAACCTTAAGCTTCCACATCACAGCCACGTTAAAAACCCCAGGCTCCCTTTCCCTGCAGTAGATCATGCCATGCACAGCAGACACAAGAAAGGCTGCAGTTATTTTTAAAAAAAGAAAGAAAGAAAAAAAAGAACAGAAAAGGAACACCATGAAGCAAGCTCCAAAGGGCAAGTCTGAATTAGCTACATTAGCTTACCATATATCTCGGATCTACTCTCCTCTGAACTAGACTTTGTCTTCTTGGAGGAGCTATCTGCACAAGAGCGGGAGAAAAGGAGAGAGATATAGAAAATATGGAGACCAATGTAAGGGGAAAAATTCATGGGGAAAAAAGAATGAATCATGATCAAGTTAAATCGTGCAAACACAAAGTATGAATATAACAGATGACAGCACTTAGAATAGTCACAAACAGTACAGGTAATGACATATTTTAAAGATTTATCGAAGAAAAGACAGTGCAATAAAAATATGTTCAAACAAAACAACACATGAATAGTATACAAAATATATCACCTGATAATTGTAGAGATGACAAAAGCACTAAAAGCTATAATGATCTCATTATGAAGCACTGCATACATCTTTGCTTAAATCTGTCTTTGGAGATGGGCACAGCACAGACAGATACAAAATAAACCTAACAAGATTATATTTTTGTGAACATAGGGCAGAAATTTTTGACCTTATTGGCAAGACAATACCTAATCATGTAAATGAAAGCCTCTGAGCCCCATGACTACAAAATTAGGCATCAGAATGGAAAATTCTCTCTTCATGGAGATCCGTAAGTGACATAATACATATTCCCACCACCAAAGCCTCCTAAATTGATGACTGGAATTTCATTTTACCTACTCCCCGAAATGCAGAAAATGATTAGCTATGTGCTTCCTAGATAATACTTATAATATTTTTTCAAAATAAAGGAGTTTATACTAATAAAGTAAGAAATGTCTTAGATACATAAAACATACTATTCTCTATATTTAAAATTATATTTCTAAGTAAAAATACCTAAAAATAGAAACATTATTTTTATGTATCTGAGATTGCGGGATTTACTTCGTCTCTTATCAAAGGGACATGCAACTGAATAAAATCGTATGTGCACAAAAAATATATGTCAGTTTCAAATGACAAAAGCAAGATTACCAAGAACTTTCTATGAATCAAATACTGAGTAAGTTTACAAGGAGAAAGTAAAAGGAAAAAGCCTGTATGTTATATAAGGAGATCAATCTGAAAGTCTGTTAACGTGACAACCCTAAGAAAGACGACATTGCTTAGGTTGAAAGACAGTTCTTTAAGTTCAGAATACTTTTTAACTGAAGAGAAAGGAATTTCTATTCATTTGTTTACTCTAAAATGAGACAATCATTAATTTGTGAAACTGATTTATCTAAAACTCCAATTCACCATAATCACAACTGAATTTTTAGATGACTACAGAAGTGTAGAGTTGCTAGAGCCTTGGTTTTATGACATACTACTGCTTATACCAAGATTCAACTTAATACTGAGTCCTTGATCTGACCAAATCTCCAATTATTATATAATCATTTCTATTACTATCACTATTTAAAGATATAATATACTCTACAATGATACTTCTGTAGTGGAATGTACAGTGTTGGAAGTTAAAAATGCTTGCATTCCTGCTAAATGCAAAGGCGTTATTATGATATAATTGGAGGAATGTGAGAGTCCTAAAACAGATCAAACAACTATTTCTGAGTGTTTCGGGTAGCTTAAGCTCTATTATTCTGAACTTCACTACTCTCAATATTCTTTGAAAGAATGAATAGTGTTTTACCTGTGGGGTCAAAATCATGTGATGCAATGCGCTCAACTTTCTGCTTCTTATCTGTTGGTGACTCTCGGTTCAAAATACTTCCATGCCTAAATTAAAGCAAAGTAATCAAATGCTTAGTGCAAGAAAATCATTAGAATAAAAAATTTAAAATTCCAAAAGTGGATCTTACAAGAGAAACCAGGAAATCAGTTTACTTTACACAGCACCATAAGCCTCTCTAAATTACATTTTTCAGTAAGTTTTGGTGATATACAGTCTATTTACTCGATTACAAAAAGTGCTTAAGATAATTAAAAATAGTATTCAGCATTAAAGTCTCTTTTATTCTTAGAAGTAACTGCTTACATTTTTTTTGTATGGTTTTCACAGGTCAATACTATCATTTCCATTTAACAGACAAAAAAAAAGACACAGTGCCTAAAAGGAATTAAACACATTCTCCAACTCTACATATGAAATGTCAAGTTCAAAATCACTGCATAAATACAGCATGCATGAGAATGGTTTAAAATTTAAAAAGCAAGCCTTAGGCAAGCCTCATTTTAAGCCTGCCTAGGTAGTTCTAGCCACAGAAGTCTTAGCCAACCACTTTAAGCATAAATTACATTATTATTATTATTTTTTCTATGGCTTAGCCAATTACACTGATCAGATAATGATTGGGTGACAAGACTATAACAATAACACACATGTACACATACACATATTCACTGAAATGCCAAGGTTAGCATTGGATCCTGGACTATGCTGACACTAAAAATGATAAAATATAAAAATTAGGAATGACATACTACCTACATTTTATATTTATGATAATTAAGATAACAGAAGAAATGCTGAAAGCAAAAACACTGAGGAAGAGGCATTTAATACCTGGAAATGAATAAATATATAGACATGGATACAGGCATAGATATATTTGAACATTTTGGAATTTTTTCTTCACTGTCTTAAAGTAATTAAGACTAGGCCAGGCGCGGTGGCTCACGCCTGTAATCTCAGCACTTTGGGAGGCCAAGGAGGGCAGATCACGAGGTCAGGAGATCAAGACCAACCTGGCTAACACAATGAAACCCCGTCTTTACTAAAAATACAAAAAAATTAGCCGGGCGTGGTGGCGGGCGGCTGTGGTCCCATCCACTCGGGAGGCTGAGGCAGGAGAACGGCGTGAACCCGAGAGGCGGACCTTGCAGTGAGCCGAAATTGCGCCACTGCACTCCAGCCTGGGCCATGGAGCAAGAACAAGTCTCAAACAAAATAAAATAAGATAAAAAAATAAAGTAATTAAGACTAAACTAGTGCCAAAGTTCATTAACTAAAG
Source organism: Papio anubis (assembly GCF_008728515.1). NCBI lineage: Eukaryota > Metazoa > Chordata > Mammalia > Primates > Cercopithecidae > Papio > Papio anubis. Next base: position 14,142,599 of record NC_044987.1, read on the forward strand.
GCAATTATAGTTACACAAGTGATAAAATACATCAAAAACTAGCATTCCATTTTCACCTCCCAAGCTACTCATAATTCAAAACAGTCACAAATAGATTTTAAAATTAAGTCTCTTCAGAGTGACCTTAAATATCATTTTGAACAAATTTTTTAAATGCTTATATTAGAAGTATTATCAAAACAATGCTGTCTTCCAGAAAAAGTAACATCTTTTATATTTTAAGTTTGTAAAACATTTTGAAATTTTGAATTACTTGAATACACATTCTCAAAAACCACAAAAATCCACCATAATTTCAAAGGCATGTTTATAATTAAAATATAACCTAAACTTGAGTATGAAGTGCAATTGAGCAAACTTACCTTATAGGTTTTTTGAGGGGAAACCTGAAACAAAGAAAAAATAAGGATAGATGGAGTTATTTTACTTATAAGATTTTGTTACTAAATTTATTCATCCTACTGAACCAGAATAAGAGATTTAAATCTTATGGTAACTTTCCAATAGCAAGAATCAATAAACTGCAGGAATAAGAAGTTGAACACCATGTTTAAGTATCTTAACTACTTTGTTAAATCTTAAACGGCCAGTGCATTTACTACCAGTTGTCCTAGAATATAGCTTTTCTTTTTAAAAATCCCAATAATAACAGCAATTGCTAAATTTATAAAGGGCTTACTGAACGCTATGAATTATTTTCACATGTATTATCTCATTTAATCTTGAAAAAAGAAATCTCTATGAAGAGATATTCTTTCCATTTTATAGATTTTTAAAGATCAAGACAAAAATAAATATTTTGTCATTAAAATATTATTCTCACTGTTTTCCTAGAAGGGAAAGTTCCTTCCTTCCCATCACTTCACACTACTTCCCAAAATATCTGGGTGTTGATTACTGCACTATTGATCTATGTCATCATGGTCCTCAATTATTAGGTTTAGATTTAATTACAGATATCTAGAAAAAAATTAACATTAAAGTACGATCAGTTAGAAAAAATACCTTCCAAAAGTAGAAAACAAAAGGTACTTTCCTGTTTTGTTTTTCTAGGGGGGTCCTATAAGCTGAAAGCACTACAGCTTTTCCTCCTGGTTGTCTCTCTTTTAAATGAATACTGCTGGAAGCAGTATTGATGGAAGCAGTATTTAAATGAATACTGCTGGAAGCATTTGATGCTATATATAAATGCTAATCTAAGTCTTCTCAAATATCATCCCACGTTTTCATTTCTATATTTTAAATTATTTCAACCTATGGCATTTTATGTAAAGATTATTTAGTAATAGGAACAGTACTTTATTAAGAACATCAGTAAAACTAGGGTTTTAAAAAAGCCTATTAGTAAAGACAGTAAGAAATAAACATAATACAATGATACTTCAATGACTACAGTTCATTTGGCATGGAGGTAGAAACAAAACCTCTAAAATACAAGCTGACTTACAATTCCCTTCGACACCTATTTAAACCAAAACTGATCCATAGAAAAAGACAAAGAATCTAAGACCTTTCCTAATCAGTGATAGCATGTTAACTCACAAAGAACTAGTGATAATAAGTAAAGGGGGTTCTGGGACAAGATGACACTGCCCTAGAGAACAAACTGACTTTACAGAAGACCACGAAATCTTCAGAAATAGGAGTTCCTAAGCAGTCTGTCCATAACTGTTGAGGTGGGAGAGGGAGGGAATGGGAACATGTTTCTTAATTTACAGATGAACATACAAGTTGACAGAAAAGGATTCCAACTGAGTTTCTGCAAAGGATAACAATTGTCGTTTATCAACCTTAGCCGCTCGACCTCACAGCCATTATAAAAACTCCTACCCTAAAACAATGCTGCTTGCGTCAGGGAATGCAACATCCAGGGGGATGCTGGTCAAGAATCCCGGAAGTTCCCAGACTACTGATTGTAAACCAGTTTCCTGAGCTATTTTCTCTTACAAGGTAATGAAAAAGGAGAGGAAAAAAGAGGACAGAAATGGAATGAGAAAATGAACAAGGACTACACCCACAGTCCAACTTGCTTATCATAATCAACTTACTACATTCAATAAAGTATAGATTAAGAACTTCTCAAATAATATTAAAATCATAATTTTTTCTCTAATCATTGAATTCTACTTTAAAGTATCTGCTAAAGCAAATAAATACATATGTACATATGTGTGTACATATATGCTTATATGCATAAGTAACAATGTCAAGAACCTTCTTGGCTATTTCATTAGTTCTCTCTGCTTCAGCTAGGAAAATCACCAAGCTAATCCTATAGTTTTGCAAAATCCCTACCATATGCTGAATATTGAGACAGATGTAATCAGAGAGCTGGAAATAGAAAGCTAGAACCTCAAAGAAAGCTTGGGGCTAACGTTGCAGATTTGAGTCATCAACCTACTGATGGTCACTGAAATTTAAAACAACAAGGAAATCTGAAAAAATGCCGAGGCTCAAATTTGGGGGAGAAACTAGCATCTGCATGATTGACAATGGAGGTAGGAGCCAATAAAGGAGATTAAGAAGATGAGTTAGAAAAGAGAAAGGGCTGTCCCAGAAGGGAAGGAAGAGTAGATAATCAATACTATAACTGCTACAGAAAGACAGGTCTGAAAGCTAAAAAGGGGCCAGGTTCTAAACAACAAATCAGTTCAACCATTAGTCCAGTGAAATAAATTCTGGTGAACAAAACTCCTGTATTTTTAAGTCCCTGTCCACTGTGTAGTCTAATCATGAAATCATGACAGTATCTTTTGGTTAGATATTTATGTAGAACAGCTGTATGTGATTATGACATAATGTTACAGGTGCCTAATGAAACTGTGCCTGGTTTTTGAAAATATCGTATTGATAACTTGGACATTTGGTCAACAATGAATATACTGTGTTTACTTGTATGTGTGTGTGTATATATTTTTCTATTAATCGATAGCAGAAAAAGTCAAATTCCAAAATGAAGAACTATGATTAATAAAGCAAAGAATTATCAGGAATTTGAGTCTCTGAGTCACTGGGATATGATGGCTAGCTGCCCCCTCCCCTCCCCTCCTCTCCTCTTTTCTTTTTTCAAGGAACTCTTGCTTTGTCACCCAGGCTGGAGTACAGTGGTAAGATCTCAGCTCACTGCAACCTCTGCCTCCTGGGTTCAAACAATTCTCCTGCCTCAGTCTCCCAAGTAGCTGGGGTTACAGCTGCGCACCACCACGCCTGGCTAATTTTTGTATTTTTAGTAGAGATGGGGTTTCGCCATGTTGGCCAGGCTGGTCTCGAACTCCTGACTTCAAGTGATCCGCCTGCCTCGGCCTCCCAAAGTGCTGGGATTACAGGTGTGAGCCACCGCTCCTGGCCTGCCTTTGCTTTTGATTTTGTATATTAAGCACAGCTACATTTTAGAAATCTTAACCAAAGGCCTTAAATGTTCAGAATACATTTATTCTCTCAACTCAGAATGCCTTCTCCTTGTTAAATTCTGAGTTCTAATTTTAAAGCCCTAGGTGGTCCTTCCCAATGTGTTATTACAGTGTAGAGGGAAATGTGATTTGGTAGTTAAATAACCCTTACCCAATAAATAATGTATACTAGAGTAGGACTTACATCTTAACCAAGTTTAATTATTCTAACGAGCATACACAAACACCCAATTTTATAACTGGAATAGTCCTTTAATATTGTTAAAAAGAATTTCTTCTGGACTTAAAAAATTGCGAAGGACCAGAAAGTTTTATGTTGTCATGTATTTGCTTATAATAAATAGCCTACTAGAAATCTTTTTTCTTTTATTGATTTCAGTGCATAAAGAGCCTTCCAACAACACATGAGTGAGAAGTGTTCTGAAACCATATGAGAAGAAATGCTGATATCACACTCAAACCTGAATTCATACCCTTTTCTCTCTCCTCTAGGGTATTAGATATGTCTTCCCTGGGTTTAGTTATAAAGGAGCATTTGAGACTCTAGTTGGTTCTTCTTAATAAGGAATGGTTGAAATGAAGGGGAGATGGTTAAACAAATTTTTCTTACATTGGATAGTGGTTAAGATTTTATCAGCAGTCAAACAATGTTACCTATTAAATTTAGAATTATCAAGAATTCCATTAGTAGATACACTCTGATTTTAGAGATGTTAAAATGAGGAGAAAAAACACAGTAACTTGAAATGAGTGAAATACAGCACCATTTTACTGGAACCCACTCCAGTGAGAAGAGTTACTAGACAAAGAACTCTGCAAATTAGACAACAATTAAGGTAATTTTAAAGCTCAACCATCATAAGATGATGTAAATATCAGTGCAGAAACTATAATATTGCAAATCAGAAATGGACAGGGTGGGATGGGAATAGTATTATTGATTGTTATAAATGAAAATTCCCTAAAATTTCAAGGCCTTGGGGGGCAACAGACTCCTCAGAAACAAACGTAACTGGGTTAATATTCTAGTTTCACAATTTAACAGGTGTTTGAACTTGAACAAGTTGCTTAACGTCTTTAAGCATCTCCTCTAAAACATAATTACTAATACCTCTACCTATACCTCACAAATTTGTTTTGGGATTAAATTAGAAAATGAGAAGCACTGCCTAGCAAGCAGTAACCACTTATGTATTTACTATTAAGAAGAACAAAAATAAAATCTGAATGTTAGTGATATGTATTCAAATGAAGTAGAAAAGAAAAAATAAATTTAAAGACTAAATATTCAAATAAGTTTTTAGCTAAGTAAAATGCATAGAAATGTACAATTCAAAGCCAGTGATGAAACCACAGATTTAATTTACCAAGTTGTATCACAGAAAATTCATGCCAAAACTTAAACTTCTCAGACGCTACACTGTAAGAAAAAGATCAGGTTGCAATCTGCACTTTAAATTTTCCTGAAAAGTAGGGAAAGTGTTTTCAAACGTAGTGAAATTGTGTTGCCCATACCTGCCACTTACTAGCAAAAAAAGTCCATTATTTCCTCATCTCCTTTAAAATAACAAAGGTGATTAAGGCATCCTGTGGGCTGGATTTAAATCAAGTTTTTAATTTACCTGTTTCTATAAAACAATTAGAACGGCTTAAAACATAGTGCTTAAAATTTGAAACTAATATGAATCTGAACTGCCTTGCTCTATTATTATTATTTTTCACAAAATAACAAAATAGCTAAGAGGACATTTGTCTGCAATACATAAGAGCTCTTAAGTACAGGGATTTAGCATAGTGCTGACTCCAGCTGAACTGCCAATTCAATCTTTAGTTCTCTGGATAGTAAGATTCACAGAACCAAAAGTATTAAATGACCACCCGCTTACCTTGCAGCAACAACAAAATAAACAGTCATAAACCCTTTCACCACTTACAATTTATAACTGGTCTAGCTTAGAGCCATTAAAAGAACTAAAAATTGTGAAATTGCGAGGGGCGGGGGGAAGTCTGAACATTATCTACAGTACAATAGCCATACTGACATATTTTTTATTAGCATATAGAACCAAAGCATGAAAAGTGGCTAGGAGAGCTGGCATTAAAATACTAGTTATATCCAAAGGACTCTAAAACAGAAGCTACAGCTGACAGAATGACTCATGGAGAATTTCCCATGGTGTTCTTTGTTTTAAGCCTCTGGACCTTGCAACACAAACCACAGACAGGCAGGGACCAAAGAGCTCAGTTCTGGTGCAAAATCCAAAAATGATTCACTAGCATGTAATATAAAATCTCAAATTACCTTCTTAAACATAGCTTAGTATATCACCACTTTTACCAAAGAGCTTAAATGCACAACAGCCCCTTAGTTAGGCTCTCTTACTTCCTGGACACACTTTGACAAATCAAATAGTAAATTTTTTTCTAAATTACTTTCATTCCCTCTGCTGGAGCTATTATAGATCGACTATTAGCTGCTGCTGACTGAGAAATGTAGCTCACAATTAATATAACAGCTTATTAGAGACTTTCATTTCCTCATTGACAATCTGGAAAATTATCACCTTTGTGAATATTTCTTAAAAGCTTTCTCCACCACTTTCATTTGTGATCATGAATATCTGACTACTAGTACCTTATACTTTCTTTTAAGACTATATTCACTTCAGAAAACCAAGTAGAAAGAACTGCCAGAAACGGAGGAGATCCTCAAAATACTTAAACAAGTATCCTCACCTCACTAAACACCATCCAAACTATCAAATCCATGCTTATGGAAGAGATATTAATGTCATTTAACAAAGGTAAACAATAAACTGGACTCTACAAAATGATCTCATGACTTATAAAACGGGGCAATGCATGATTCTGTTTGCTAGAAATTTAAATCTTAACCTCATTTCACATTTCTCTACTTCAGAATATACTGGTAAAAATAATAAAAATAAGAGTAGAAAAAAAGTCCTCTTAATCAAGGGTGGGCATTTTTCCCATAAATATTTTATATAAAATATATTATGATTAAATGTTTAAAAATCTATAAACTGAAGTGAGAATAGGTGAACAAAATTTGTTAGGACAGGCTGCTTTCTACACATTTGCCAAAAGATATAAATGTACTTCTGAAAAAGTAGAAAGTCTTAGCTTTTAAGTGTCGTTGAGACAAGCTCCAAAATACAGCATTTACTTTTCAGTCTGAGCTTGAGAATTTTATTCAAATGTAAAATTAATATATAAAATACTGTCTAATAATATTTCACTTTTTTGAATAAACATAGAGCACTCTATGATTTAAAAAAAGAGTACTACTCAAAATTTAAATTGACATTACCACTTTAAATCATAGTATATTTGCAGTTTGGTTGCATTTTTCAATTGAAAAAACCTAAGGCATTCATAAAAATATCATTCTGCAGCAAGAAAAAGTGATTTGACAAGTTAATTATGACTTATCTTATGTATTAAAGATTTCTCACTGTGTGCCAAAAAAGTCACAGGAATAGGAATCTTTTATTTCTGAAATCTCAGGAGAAGGAAAAACAACCAAAACTATACTAACCCCAAATCACAGAGTATTTACTCATGATCCTGCCTTCAGGTGTTACAGTTGGTATGCATTCATTGGTTGAGTACAAAGAGGCCCAATCACAGACATACATATGCCACAAAGCTAAACAGACAAGGATTTACCAAAAAATCATCAAGGAAACCCAGGAAATCAGAAAAGTATAAACTTAGTTCTCATGTGCTCTAAAAATGTGTACAATCTCCTTGAATTAACTTGACATAGATCTGTTTCTCTTTCTTTTTTTTTTTTTTTTTTGGAGACAATGTCTCACTCTCTCACTCAGGCTGGAGTGCAGTCGCACAATCATAGATCACTGTAACCTCAAACTCCTGGGCTGAAGGGAATCCTCCCACCTTAGCCTCCTAAGTAGATAGGACCACAGGTGCATGCCACCACACCCAGCTAATTTTTTAAAGAATTTTTTTGTAGAGACCAGGTCTTGCTGTGTTGCCCAGGTTAGTCTCAAACTCCTGGCCTCAAACAATCCTCAAGCCTCGGCCTCCCAAAGCACTGGGATTACAGGCATGAGTCACTGTGCCTGACTATATAGGTCTACTTCTTATGGAGAAATAAAAACCTTATATATTAACACTTTCCAAGTAGAACTCTAATGGAATAAAGGTTGAACATATTTCGTGTTTTCTACTTAGAATTTTTTTAATTGTATAAGAAATGTATTATGGATAATATGTAAAATTTAGAGGCTATGTGAATATAAAATACAGGTAAAGATAAAACTTAAAAAACTGATCATAACCAATATTATTACAATGAAATCTTCTATATAACACCTTCTGCATTCATAGAAAGCATTTTCTTCTGAGGAAATTCTTTTTCACTAAAAATACTTTTATTGGCTATAGTTAAAACAAATGCTGTAATTAAATTTTTGGTTTTGTACTAAAGAGATTTCTTTTCACAAGTGCTCTGGTTCTGGTGTCAAACATTAACAATTCCTCAATCAGAATTAGCAATCCACTTATTTTATCACCAAAAAAACACACTTTCTGCTGTCAAATCTGAATACCCCAGACTTTCAAACCACCATAGATAAAAGGACCTCTGATTTAATGAGGAAATGAATGATATGCATGCCATTTTACACTTGCTTTTACAAAAGCTTTTCTTGACCCAAAACAAAGAAATCACAAGTGGGATATAATCTTATCAGTAACGATGGCTCACCACAGCACGGAATTTGAAAGGTTGGAGGATGAGTGTTTTAGGAATTCTGACATTCCTCTTACAACATTTCAGAATTGAGAATCACTGCTCTACAAAGTTCACTGTGTAACACTGACATTAAGTTATGTTTTCTCCCTTAGCTGTTACAAATGTGGCTTATCCTAATATACTTAACACACAAGACCACTGACACTAGTAAATCTGTTACTAATATTTTTATTACATTTTCAAGATAATTCCTCTCTCAGGGGACTGAGTAATGAGACTGCCATCTTTCCAAAGTGTAGTTTCCTATAAAGCAATGGTTCTCTCTGCCTCTTCAATATGAAGAAATGTCTCACTTCCTTTATGTCCAAAGAAGTACATGTATAAACTTTTAAAAACTAAAGACAAAATAGGAAACAAAAATCACCCATAATCCCAACACCCAGCATTTTTATGCATATATTCCCATCTTTTCCCAATATAGAGATAGATTTCTGTATACAATGTTTAAAATTTCTTTTCATAAAAATTAAAGCATACTGGACATATTGATAACTTTAACTTACTAAAACATCAACATATGTTTACAATATTAAATATTTCACTACAGTGCTGGTTTCAAACTGTGCTCCATAAAATTCTAGAGGTTTAGAAGAGGTCTCTCCCAGAGCGGGAGTGTATAGATGGGGCTCCAGACTCCCCACACATCAGAGCTGCTTTGTTTTTTATTTATTTTATATATTGGACTTCCAAATCAGATAAATATTTAAAAAATATAGTTCTAAATAATTCTTGATAGCTGCAAAGTATCCTGTGATATGGTTACTTAATTAACAAGTTCCCTTTTGTAAATATTTAGGCTGGGTCTAATTTTTCAGCATAATAAAGAATGTTGTAACAAATATCCTTGTAATCCAAGTTCTACACTCCCCCTTGATTTCTTCCTTGGGATGAATTCATTTATAGTAAGGAATCCAGATGGGAGTTTGGACTAGAGATGAAAGGAGTTTCTGTGGGTACTAGGTAAACAGAAAAGAGAGGACACACTCATCCCCTAGATCACTTGCAAGAACTCATGTCAAATCTTTATGGAAACAGCAGCAGAAGCTGAAGAAGCTGTTTTGGCAACAGACCTTGTAAGACAAAGGGCCAGGGTAAAATTATTTTAATGCCCAAGTGACAAAGTGAGGCACGAGAAATCGGTGAGAGACTCCTTATTTCTGTTGAAAGTAGAAAACAAACAAACAAACAAAACCCAGGGACATACATAATAGCAGTTATGGTACTATCCACAAACTGAATAAATGCCCAAAGCTACAATTTATAATATTTTCAGGAGAATTTGTGTTTTATTAATGACAACACCAACACATTTGAAGAGTAAACATAAATGTGGAAGACGCATTTCTTATGTAGTATGTGAAAATCACTAAGTGCATATAGAGATTCTCAGCTTCTCTGTATTAAACATGAAAGCAGTCCTAATTGGAAACCATTATAGTTGTTGTGGGTTGAATTGTGTTCTCTCCAAAGATATGCTGAAGTCTTAACTTCCATATCTGGGTGACTTTATTTGGAAACTAGGTCACTGCCCATGCTTATGGTATCACACCTAAGAAATCTTTGCCTAACCCCAAATCACAAAGATTTACCCCTACATTTTCTTCTAATAGTTGAATGACTTCCTATTTTACTTTTAGGTCTACAATATATTTTGTAGTAATTTTTATATAGAGTGTGATATCCAATTGAAATCCGATTGTTCCAGCACCGTTTGTTGAAACTGAATTGCCTTTTGCACTTTTGAAAATCAGTTCTCCATATAAATGTGGGTCTATTTTTGGAATACCACAGGGTTGAAGCACCCTTTTCATCACCCATCAGAGGATATATGACACCAATATGACTTATCACTAGTAATGCTAACCGTGGTCATTTGGTTAAGGGAGTGTTTGCTCGACGTCTCCCTGTAAAGTTACTATTTTTCCCTTGCCATATTTTTTTCTTTGAAGAAGTCACGAAGCCCAATCCACACTAGCATCTGAGGATTAAGCTCCATCTCCTGGAGGAATAGGAATCTACATATACTATTTGCAATTTTTCTGTAAGGAAGATTTGTGTTTTCTCATCCATGTATTTATGTAATCATTTATATCAGTATGGGCTCATATATGTTTATTTTAGACTTTGAGTTCTAATCCAATACTATGTTATTTATTATCTTGCTCAAATTCTTCCAGTTTATGCCAGTGACATGCTCTCACCCTTCTGTTTGAGCACTTTCTTGTTTGTGGCACTACAAGGCACTCTAGGTTCAACTTGCATTTTCCCTATTGCAGCCTTAGAGTCAACCATTTCTCCAAGGAGCTATTTTATTGGAGAGTGATATTTAGTAACCAAGATCCAGGAGCTGGGTGCGCTCACTGCTGCTGAGATGTCACCACTTCTAGGCCCTCTCAGCAGAGAGAGCAGGGAAATGTATGTGTTATACTAACTGGGGCACACATACATATGATGTGGTTTGGCTGTGTCCCCACCCAAATCTCATCTTGAATTGTAGCTCCCATAATTCCCACATTGTGGGAGGGACCTGGTGGGGGGTAACTGAATCACGAAGGGGAGGTCTTTTCCTGTGCTGTTCTTAAGATATTGAATATGTCTCATGAGATCTGATGGTTTTATAAAGGGGAGTTCCCCTGCACAAGCTTTCCTTGCCTGCTGCCATGTAAGACATGACTTTGCTCTTCATTTGCCTTCTGCCATGATTGTGAGGCTGTCCAAGCCATGTGGAACTGTGAGTCAATTAAACCTCTTTCCTTATAAATTACCCAGTCTCAGATATGTCTTTATTAGTAGTGTGAGAAGAGGCTAATACAACATATCTATAATTGTTTCTGTAGCTATCCATGTATCTGTATCTATATTAAGCTCAGCATGAGTTCATACTGATACCTCTAATTCTAATCTAATTCCATCGGGTTCATTTCAGTCTTCTCCCTTGCTTAGCTCCCTTCAGATGTTGAGAAACCTAGTTACCACCATTTACCATCCATTTACTTACATTGCCTGATTTTTGTATGGTGAACCAATCTTGTACCCCGGCATAAAACCTACCCAGTCATTACACACACACATACACACAGAGTGCATATGTATTTTACATATTTTTATATTTTATGTATATGTAATATATACTTACATATTGTATATATTATTGTTGGAATTTATAAAATTACCAACATATTCCATCTAAATTGTTAAATTTATTGCCACAAAGCTATTCATAATGCTCCCTTATCATTTTTTTTTTTTTTGAAACAGAGTCTTGCTCTGTTGGCCAGGCTGGAGTATAGTGGCGCCATCTCAGCTCACTGCAACCTCCACCTCCTGGATTCAAGCGATTCTTATGCCTCAGCCCCCCAAGTAGCTGGGATTACAGGCTCGTGCCACCATGCCAGCTAATGTTTGTGTTTTTACTAAAGATGGTGTTTCACCATGTTGGCCAGGCTGGTCTTGAACTCCTTGCCTCAAGTGATCTGCCCACCTCGGCTTCCCAAAGTGCTGGGATTACAGGTGTGAGCCACCGCACCCAGTCTCCCTTATTTTTTTAATATCTGAAGAATCTGTAATGATATCACTTCTTTCATTTATGATATTAGTAATGTTTGTCTTCTCTCCTTTCATCCCAATCAGCTGGCTAGAGGTTTAATAATTTTATTAATTTTCTCAAAAGAACTAGATTTGGGGTTAATGTTTGCTACTGTTTACCTGTTTTCTACTTCATTGATTCCTGCTCTCATCTCTATTTTTTTTTTCTCCTGCTTGCTTTGGTTTTAATTTGCTCTTCTTTTTCTAGTTTCTTAAAATGAAGTTGGTCAGGTGCGGTGGCTCATGCCTGAAATCCCAGTACTTTGGGAGGCCGAGGCAGGAAGATTGCTTGAGCCCAGGAGTTTGAGACCAGTCTGGGCAACATAGTGAGACTCCACCTCTACTAAAAAAAATTAGCAGGGCACACCTGTAGTCCCAGCTACTTGGGAGGATAAGGTGGGGATGGCTTGAGCCCGGGAGGTTGAGGCTGTAGTGATCAAACCACTGCACTTGAGCCTGGGCAACAGAGTAAGACCCTGTCTCAAAAAAAAAAAAAAAACAAGAAAAGAAAAGAAAAAGAAGTTGATGTCATTGCTTTTAGACCTTCTCTCTTTTCTAACAGGTGTTTAATGCTATAAATTTTTATGTAATGCTTTAATGGCAACCAACAGATTCTGGTATGTCGTGTTTTCATTTGCATCCAATACAAAATACTTTGCCATTTCCTTTTTTATTTCTACTTTGACTAAGAATTGTGTTATTTATTTTCCAATGTTTGGAGAGTTTCCAAAGATCTTTTATTGATTTCTAATTTAATTCCATGGTGACCAGGACACATACTTTGTATGACTTGAATCCTTTTAATTTATTGAAATTTACTTTACAGCCCAGAATTTTGTCTGTCGTGGTAAATGTCCCATATTTGTTTGCAAACATGAAAAAAAAAAGAAGTATTTGGTTGTTGGCTGGAATGTTCCAAAAGTGTAATTAAATCAAATTGGTCAACAGTATCGTTTAAGTATTCTATATCCTTGCTTATTTTATCTACTTTGATTAACCACTGAAAAACGGATACTAAAATAACTGACAATGTTTGTAGATTTGTCTATTTGTCCTTTCAGTTATGTCAGTTTTTGTGACACGAATTTTGAAGTTTTGTTATTAGGTGTATACATGCCTAGATATGTCTTCTTTTTAAAGTGACCCTTTATCAGTACGAAATTACCTTTTTTATCCCTATTGATATTCCATAATCTTAAATCTACTTTATCTGATATTAATGTGGTCCAGTTTTCCTTTAATGTAGGTTAGCAGGGCACATCTTTTTCCAACCTTTTAAACATTGTGTATTTTTAATTTTAAGGTGTGTTTCTTATAGCATACACTTGGGCTTTGCTGTTTCATCTAATCTGATAGTCTATACATTTTAATTGGGGTGTCTGGACCATTTACCTTCAGTGTGATTACTGATGTATTTAAGTCAGTCATTTTGCTATTTGCTTTTTATCTCATCTGTTGCTTCCCCTTTTCTCTTTTTCATCTTTTAAATTAAATTATTTTAATTAATCAGCTGATTTTGAAAGCAATTTTAATATTCCATTAACTTGTCTGACTCTCTCACTAGATTTTAAATTATTTGAAGGCAAGGACCACATTCTATTTGATTTTGTATTCTAATTAAGTATTATGGTGCTGAACATATCCCTGACAATTCAATACATTTTTACTACATGAATTCACTCATTACATACATTTTTATTGAGAACTATAGAGGATATAAGTTACCCCAGAAACCACAGCCTTCCTTCTAAGAGAACTCCAATTTTATTCAGTTATCTACTATTCCTCTGAGTCCAGATGACTCAGGTCAAGCCAACTCCATCTGTAGCAACAGTGATGGGCCTTTTTGGCCTAACAGTAATTCCATTCTTGGGTAAGCAATTGGTTCCGAAAAAGCCAATGAAAGTAGAAACAAAGTTCACTGGTGGCATCTATGAAAGTATTTCCTTATTCTTGACAGAACGATGTGAAACTTCTTTCTCTCCCTCCCACTGAACCTCAGTGAAGAAGCAAGCGGCCTTAACAGCTACTTCGCATTCACCTTTAATGACTAGTTTAGGATGAGGCTGATTTTGATGGCAAAACTGTACAGATGGAAAGCATCTGGGCCCTTGACATAGTTACGTCCCTAAATCAAAAATCTCTGACGCCTACCTCTAGATTTCTTTTTTATGTGAGCCAGTAAATGCGTTACTGCTTAGGTCAGTTTGACTTGTGTTTTCCGTTATAGGCAGCCAAGTAAGTGCATACAGAGTTACACAAACACCAACCTATGCCAGGAGGTTCAAGACACTGGAGGTTACGTTAGTGAGCAGATAAGGGCCTTGCTCTCAAGCAGCTTACATTCCACAGGAGGAAGATAAACTCCACAAAAAAATAATTGTACCAAAGAATTTCAAATCATGGTAAGTGCAATTAAAAAAAGATATTATTTGACTAAATACATTAATTTAGTTTATTCAAAAAAGACCTTAGAGGCATTTGAGCTGAGACTTAAATGAAGGAACCAACCATAGGAAGATCTGGGCCACAGAATTATAGGTAAAGTAAACAGCTAGTACAAGAGTCACAAAGGATAAGCAGACAAATGTATTTGAGATACACAAAGTCCACTGTGGCTTAAGCATAGAAAATGACCAAGAGAGTAGTAGAGTAGTGCTGAAATGAGATCCACAGAAGCAGACAGGGGCCAGCTAACCTAAGATTGTGAGCTATAGAAACAGGCTTAGAGTTTATTCATAATATAATGGAAAACCACTGGAGAGTTTTACATCATGATCTAATTTGAACACTAAGGAAGTTAAGTACAGTCTGTTTTGTTTACAGTTTATTTTGTCTCAAACATCAAATACTTATGCAGCATCTAATATGTGGAAAACACTGCATAAAGGTTATAATGTTGATATATTATTTCTCTCCCTCACTCCTCAAGCAAGAATTTCACATTATCTTGAAGGCAGATTTTTAGAAAAAAGAGAAAAATAAGAAGAAACTAGTAAAGAATGGGAGGCGCTATTAAGTTGTGCTTCCTACCCTAATTTCTCTAGATTATTGTCTGAAACTCATAGTTTTTATTTTGTTTTTTAAAGCATAACAAGACTGAAACGCAATCTGGTAAACTTAGAACTATAGTTCAGCCATTAGTCTCTGCCCAGGCAAGTGTTTCAGCCTTGTTCTAACACAAGTATTTGGATTTTTCCAAGAGCTGATGTCAGGGTTTTTCACAGAGACAGAACAGCATTTATAGGCTAGAGAAGGAAAAAGGGTTTCCCCAGCAGCTATGCTCAATGTGGCCTTTGTACTGCTCCACTGCCAAAGGCAGGAAGACCCTGCTAGATAGAGCTATTTAATTCCTGGAAAAAATTCTACCCGGGGAGGGTGGAGGATGGTGATTGGCCAGATTCCCCATTAAGGAAACCTAGTTTAATTTTCTATTAAATTAAACCCAAATTTAAATGAGCTCATCATCAGAACAAAGGTTTCTTAATTCTTACTAGAAAAAAATCATTCTGTGGAACTTGTGTATAAGGAAGAGATGAACCAGCTAGAATAAATACACATCATAGAGGTAAGGAACAATACAGTAAACTGTGTCACATTTCCTGGGTTAGCTTCCCTGAAAAATATTCATTTGAGAAGAATGGTTAGTTGAAGACACTCAAAAGTCTCAAACTACATTTGGTAGTCAAAAATTATGCTAGGTGATAGCTCCAAACACGTCATCCATTATCTGTAAGAACAATAATTAACAATTAAAATCAGTACAATAATAGCGAAACTTGAGTAGCTTTACTTGCATACTTACAGTATCTGCTTTAAGTACTTTTTATGCATTAATTCATTTAATTATAATTCTATGAGATAAGTAAAATGTTTAGCCTTGTTTTATTGAAGAGAAATGTGGGGTTCAGAGAGGTTAAGTAACATATACAAGCTATATAACTAGTAGATGAGGGAGCTTAGATTCAAAACCTCACAGTCTAACTAGAACCCTTGCTTTCAACCTCTGGACTACCACCTTACAACAAAAACCATTATCATCTTCCCTTTGTACAGTTTTTTATTAATAGTTAACCAAAAGCTTTCACAAGTGAGACTCAGAAAACTAGATCTAGTATAATGACAAGATACTTAGGTAGAAAGGTATTCATATCCCATTACACAGTTTTAGGAAAAGATAAGCCAATAGAAAGAACTCCCAATCCTACACAATCTGTATCTCCTAATCCCAGAGCTCAGTGGAGAATTCAGTTAATATCTCTGTGTCATATGGCAACTTGCCAGCTATACATTTGAAGAGAAACATGTCTCCACCTGAATGGCAACATTCCTGCCAACCACTCATTCCTTCAATAAATATGTGTTCAATTCCAGGTAAAGATGGGAGAGAGCAAAAGCAATTCTATTCCATTAACCTTCCTCAATACTAAAAGCAAAAATAGAAGGCAGGAGGAGCATGAAGGAAATGATTATGATCTCAAACCATTAACTACAAAACATACTTGCCAAATCTGTTAAATTGTGGAGTGATACCAAGGAAGTCTGGTAGGCTTTGACCAGGAAACGGATTTCCCTAAACATAAAGATCACAGACGTGAAATGCAGATCCAACTATCCTTTGATTAGAAAGGGACTACCCAGGTGTGCAAATAAAACAAAGGAGTAGGGGACACTGTAGAGACCCCAAACAGCAGGAGGAGAAAAAATAAAGAAAAAATAATATGACACATTCTTAGATTTAGGACACTCCTGGATATCGAAGGGTTATCTGCACTCCCATGTTTATTGCAGCACTATTCACAATAGCCAGTATCTATCAACAAACAAATGGATACAGAAAATGCGGTACATATACACAATGGAGTTCTATTTGGCCATAAGAAAGAATGAGTTCCTGTCATTTGCAACAAGATGGATGGAAATGGAGGTCATTATGGTAAGTGAAATAAGCCCGCAAAAGAAAGACAGACTTCACATGTTCTCATTCATTTGTGGAAGCTAAAAATTAAAACAACTGAACTCATGGAGACAGAGAGTAGAAGGATGATTATCAGAGGCTGGGAAGGGTAGTGGAGGGTGATTATAGTAAAAAATAATTTTACTGTACATTAAAAATAACTAAAAGAGTATAACTGGATTGTTTGTAACACAAAAGATAAATGTTTGAGGTGACAAATACTCCATCTACCCTGATGTGATTAATATACATTGCATACCTATATCAAAATATCTCATGTAATCCATAAATACATACACTTACTAGGTACCCACAAAAATCAAAAATTAAGACTACCTGAAAATGTATCACAGACCTAAAAGTAAAACCCAAAACTATAACACCAGAAGCAAAGAGGTGTGACCTTGGGTTAGGCAAATATTTCTTAGATATAGCAAAAGTACAATCTATAAAAGAAAAAATGATAAATTAGAATTCAAAGTTTAAAACTGTTGCTCAAGGAAATGTGAATTCTATCTCAATAAAAGTATTAAAGAGAGAAAGAGGATGCTAAGAAAATGAAAATACAAGCCACAGGCTGGGAGAAAGGATTTCTAAATCATATATCTAAAAGGACTTACGGCCGGGCACAGTGGCTCATGCCTGTAATCCTAGCACCTTGGGAGGCTAAGGCAGGCAGATTACTTGAGGTCAGGAATTCAAAACCAGCCTGGCTAACATGGTGAAACTCTGTCTCTACTAAAAATAAAATAAAATACAAAATTAGCCAGGCATGGTGGTGGGCACCTGTAATCCCAGCTACTCGGAAGGCTGAGGCAGGAGAATCGTTTGAACTCAGGAGGCGGAGGTTACAGTGAGCCGAGATTGCACCATGGCACTCCAGCCTGGGAAACAAGAGCAAAACTCCGCCGCAAAATAAAATAAAATAAAAGCACTTATATCCCAAACATATAAGGAACTCTTACAACCCAATAACTAAAAGCCCAATTAAAAACAAGATTTGAACAGATAATCCACAAAAGAAGACATATGGATGATAAAAATAGACACATGAAAATATGTTTAACATTTGTAGTCATCAGATGAAATGCAAATAAAAACTATAATATGATACCATCACACATAGTTAAATGGCTAAAATTAAAAAGACTGACAAAACCAACTATTAGTGAAGTTGTGCAGCAACTGGAATGTTGCTAATGGGAATGTAACACAATACAGCCACCTGGAGAAACAGTTTGGCAATTTCTTAAAAAGTTAAAATATATACCTACCACATAATCCAGCCATTCCACTCTTAGTTGTTTACCTAAGAGATGAAAGCTTATGTACACACAAAAACCTTACGTGAATGTCCAAAGCAAACTTATTCCTAATAGTCTAAAACTTGAAACAACCCAAATGCCCCTCAACAGCTGAATGGATAAACTGTGGTATATCCACACAATGGGATATCATTCAGCAATAAAAAGAAATGAATTAATGATACACAGGAACGCAGACAAATCTCAAAATAATTATGTAGAGTAAAAGAGACCACATAGAGCACAAACTACGTGAGTTCACTTACAAAAAGACCTGCAAATTAACCTATAATGACAAGAAAGAAAGCAAGAAAATTCAAACTACTCTATAAGGACCAAAGACAAGTTAATGAGTATATCTCGGGATGGGTGAGGAGGGGTGGAGGTGGGGAGAAATTATGAAAATGCACAAGGAAACCTTTGGGGTGAATATGTTTATTTTCTTAATTTTGGTGATAGTTTCCTAATTGTGTATTTATCAAAATCTATCAAATTATTCTCTAACCATAGGCAGTTTATTATACACCAATTACATCTCAATAAAACTGTTAAAACTCTCAAGAAGCCTAATGTTTAAATGAAACAAAACTACCAGTAAAGGTTATGTTATACTTTATGAAATATATTTTAAGCAAAAGACTCAACGGTCTGAATATTTTCTACTCATTGTAAATTTGCAGCATTTGAGACTATCTATACAGCAACACATAAATAAACCAAAGAGACACTTTGCTGCTTTTTTTCTCTGCTTATATGGAATGCTTTAGTAAAGTATTTTCAAATAGAATCCTGGGTAAACCTATGGTTACCAAGTTCTATACTACCAATAATTTTGTAAAGGGCAATTCCAGCAGACTTAAGATTACTTGACTACATTTGATTGTTTCGTAGGTGTTCTTCTTTTTAAGATTCTTACACTTAGTTCCTTAAAGGATCACTGTAATAGAAAGATTACTAATTTTGGCCCCCAGGGAATCTTTTGGTGGTAAGAATTATGAAGTTACTTCTATATTTTGCCAATGTACTATACAAGTCTATTATTTATTCATTCGTTCAAAAAATTAATTTATAACTGCATACTATGTAGCCAGGCACTAGTCTAAGTCTTTGTGACATATTTGGGGGAAGGGAAGAAGATGACAGACAATAATAATCTTAATAAATAAATGTATATTGTACATAATATAGAAGACGATATGCACTCTATCACCCTCCCCTCCCCACCACACACACTCCAACATGTACAGCAGATTATGAAGGATCAGTAATGGAAACTAAATATAATAAAAACTCTAAAGTAATGAGAATTGTTTCCATAGACCATATGTGAAAATCTTACACTGAATAGAATCATGAACCAAGATTGCCTAGTCCAACCCTCACACTTTACAGATGATGTTAAATGATTTGCTCCATCACTCAGTTCTTGGCATAAAGATTAGGATCCCTATCTCCTTTTCACTCACTGGCATCACTATTTGTGATGTCAAATAATCATGATAAAAATGCTTTCATCTATTCATATACAAACAGTGGAAAGAGCTTTAGAGTCTGACTGACCCAGGCTTCATCACTCCATGGCTTTGTTACTTATGGTAAATTACTTAACCTCTCAAAATGTAAATTTTCTCATCTATAAAAGTGAATGACAATTTTTGTTTGCTTGTTTGGACTAATGTGCATGCGATAACAAGAATGACAATAATTTCATGACTAGGTTGTTGTGAGGATTAAATATAGTAGCTTATGTAAAATACCTACATGTCAGTACACAAATATATAACATTGCAATACTTACATGCTTGCACCAAAAATGGTACATCATATGCATGAGTTTTTTATATCCTCTACTAGACTATAAACTCGATATATATCTAAAGTACCTAGCATAATGTAAATGCTCAGTAAGAATTTGTCAATTTGTTAATACTTCTGAGGAGTCAAACAGCTTTCAAAATGTGGCAAACAGTATGATAATTCATACCATGATGTAAATAATCGAATTAACTGAAAGCTCCATAGTACGCTTCAATATGTTTTCAGTCTGTCTTTCCTAAACAGAGAAGTCTGTAGCACTTAAATGCTTTTTAATGTCATAAATTATGGTCCTAGCTCTTTCTGTCCACAAGAAAATAATTCTCACCATGAAAAATACTTTCAAGAGAAAACCAAAAAAATCTTCAGCATTTTACACTACTTCTTTTCACGTTCATCCCTTGGTTCCTGTATTTGCAGCTATAATTGGAAAGAAAAAGAAAGCAGAATGCAATTCCAGTGCCATCACAGCAACTCGGCAGCTTCTTCAAATTTATAATCAACATTTTAGCTGACAAGAGCAAAAATACCACAAACTGAACAAAGGATAAAATAATTCAAGTTGATAAGATTGTTTGGTGCCATGGACACCACGTTTTCCAAATGATTATATATTTCAATTTAGTTTCCAATGCAAAAACAGGAAGATTACTCTGTAAAAACACTCCCTTCCCCCACTGTAATATTAATCCCCACCCCCTATATCCCATCCATGGTCTCTTGGGTATCAAAGGGAAACAACCATCCTGAAGCATGAGATAATTAAATCACAATTCACAGAATAATACGTCAAAGTCTCTCAGATTCAAGACAGGTTATGCCGATTCAGTTCTAAAAAGGTAACAGAAGAATGCTGCATCCTATTCTTTTGAATAAAGATATCCTTGCAATGCTGGATGTTAAAACCTTTGTTCTAAAGCTAAGCAATTAAGGTACGGGTTTTCAAAACTAGGAATTTTCTTCCTTAGGTCAAATTAGGTTTTTTAAAACATGATAAAAATCCTAAAAGCTATTGTGAGAAATAACAATGAACAATGTAAAAATATCCTTTTCCTTTTTATTTTATTCCTGTTACAGGTACATCCCTTTCACTGAAGCTATTTTTCTACCATTTTGCTCCATTTTATACACGACCCAGAAAACAAAGACTGCTGTAGATTACCTGGATCACCGGACAAATCAGCAGACAAGCAAAAGCTCAAAAGGCTCATTTCCATGGAGTAGAAGAAAATGAAATCCTCACCAAAATACCAGTCCCTTAGCAATCCTAAGCTTTTTCTTTACATATACATTCGATATCCTTGGAAAGGCATTTGTCAGATGATTTTACTGACCACAAGAGGGATGGTAAGAAGAAACCCCACCTCTTCTCCCACCCCCAATCATCTACCATCATCATCCGAAGCCCAACACTGCGCTGCTAATGGAAAGACAGAGAACAGCATCCATGTACATTTCCCTAGAATAACACTCAGGAAAATATACATAATATAAAGGAAGGATTTGGCTAATTCTTTAGCAGAACAGGCCAAATAGCTCCCATAAAATTAAAAATACTTGCAAAAAAGATTCAATTATAAAGCCACAAAAAAACCCCTAATTTTCTTCTTGAATACAGTATGATTTTTAAATTGGGAATTTCCCAAATACAGTGCCAAAAAATGGAGTCCCTCAAATACCTTAAAATTCAGTTGTTGTTACTGCTCCTTTTCGTAAAGCCAGATAAACCAAATAAGTTAGGATTTACCAAAAAAAAAAAAAAAAAAAAAATCTTTTGTTGGTAGTATTACCCCTTCAAAGAAAATCTGGGACAGGAGGTGGGAGTAAAGGAGAAACAGATTTAAAACATGGGGGGAGGAAAAATATTTTCTGCCCCAATAAGCCTAATTAAGTCTGTAAGCAAGACTGGGAGGATTGAAATTTCTTCATGCTACTCTGTCTGTTTGTGTTTGATTATTGTGAATCTTCCCAGGTCTCAAACTATGCCCTAGGCATTATGTCTGGCATTCTGTTAACTATAGCAGCCTGGCCACTTACAGTAGAATGAGGGAGGAACAAGAGACAGACTCATGCAATCTAATCCCTAGAAGCCATGTAATTTTGCTAAAACAATAATTTGCCTCAAACACTGCTCTAAAAAATGCACTGGTATACTAAGACGACTCAACCTCTACTTTCCTTTTCTGAAGCATCAACCCAACTTGACAATTTGCAGGCACACAATTTCTGGGATCAATATATAAGTAATGAATGAAAAACATGCTGTTTTATAAAACATACTCCTTAAAACATTTGAATATATCTAATTTATAATAGTTAAATCCCAGTAATCACTTTATCCACATAAATTATAGCTCAAGGTTCTGTGAATTTTGAAGGAACTCACAGAACCTCACAACTACAGTTAGTGATCTATGAAGAATCAGCTTCCAGGGAACACATACCTTGGCAAAAGTAGTCAAAAAATATATATTATATATAGGTACAGGTATAATATATATATTACACAAAGGTATAGATATGTATTTAAAAGGTTCTGTATATCTTCTACACTATAGACTAATGATTCTCACATGGAATGAAAGAACAAATTTATCGAACCC
This sequence comes from Papio anubis, assembly GCF_008728515.1. Taxonomy (NCBI): domain Eukaryota; kingdom Metazoa; phylum Chordata; class Mammalia; order Primates; family Cercopithecidae; genus Papio; species Papio anubis. Next base: position 14,165,074 of record NC_044987.1, read on the forward strand.
TGTAAGCAGTTACTAAAGAAGTAGTTACTGATCAAGACAATAGTCTAGATTTGCTAAAAACAAGGCAGACTAGACTACTGCCTGCCGCTATCATTACACTTCCTCCACCTATACCGAGGTCTCATGTTTCTCTGATGCTTGGCACTTTCTGACCAGCCCAAGGATCCTAAGAAACACTAAGCTCCCCATATGTCAAAGCCTGTGTTGGCTGATGAGGCAATTTCTCACACAGGAGAGCTTAGAACTTGAAGCCAACTAATTTCATGTCTCAACATCGCTATCATCCTAGATCACCAAACAAAACTTTAGTCATCCATTAATCATGTGACATCTCTCTTCCAAAAAAATCTTCCACTGTTCCCCTCTCTATCAAACTTTTTCACTGTGTACTCTAGGACAGGAGTCTCCAACTCCTGGGCTGCAGACAATACCGGTCCATGATCTGTTAGGAATCAGGCCACACAGCAGGTGGTGAGCAAGTGAAGCTTCAGCTGTATTTACAGCTGCTCCCCATTACTCACATTACCACCTGAGCCCCACTTCCTGTCAGATCAGTGGCGGCATTAGATTCTCAGAGGAGCAGGAACCCTATAGCGAACATGAGAGGGATCTAGGTTGCACGCTCCTTATGAAAATCTAATGCTTGATGATCTGTCACTGTTTCCCATCACCCACAGATGGGACCGTCAAGTTGCAAGAAAACAAGCTCAGGGTTCCCACTGATTCTACATTATGGTGAGTATATAATTATTTCATTATATATTACAATGTAATAATAATCAAAATAAGGTAGACAATAAATGTAATGCGCTTGAATCACCCTGAAACCATCCCACTACCTGTCCTCCCCCGATCACCCTCCTAGTCCCACTGAAAAACTGTCTACAACAAAACTGGTCCCTGGTGCCAAAAAAGTCGGGGACCGCTGCTCTAGGACTCTTTCCACAAGAAACCAAATACCACTACACTCTTAACTTCATAGAATGCACTCCAAACACTGCCTTAACCAACACCTCGCTCTCCCGCAAAGACACTGTTTCCCTTACTGCCTTTTCTTTCTTTTTTTTTTTTCCTGAGACGGAGTCTGGCTCTGTCACCCAGGCTGGATGGAGTGCAGTGGCCTGATCTCCGCTCACTGCAAGCTCCGCCTCCTGGGTTTGCACCATTCTTCTGCCTCAGCCTCCTGAGTAGCTGGGACCACAGGCACCTGCCACCATGCCCGGCTAATTTTTTGTATTTTTAGTAGAAATGGGGTTTCACCGTGTTAGCCAGGATGGTCTCAATCTTCTGACCTCGTAATCCACCCGCCTCGGCCTCCCAAAGTGCTGGGATTGATTACAGGCGTGAACCACTGTGCCTAGCCCCCTTACTGCCTTTTCTAATGGAAGCCACCCCTTATTCCAAATCCCAATGCTTTCAGAGGCCAGAGGAAATTTACAATTTTCTTAATTTTTCTGACTATCCAAATAACCAATGCATATATAAAAAGGTGCTCAACTTTAAGGAAATGTAAATTAAAACCACAATGAGAGAAAGAGAAATAGAATGAATGAATATATACAGTACTTATGAAGATATAAAGCACCTAGAAACTACATCCACTGATCAGAATATAAATTGGTACAATCACTCCAGAAAAGTATTAGGTAAAATCAGCTAAAGCTGAACCAGCAAATTCCACAACTAGGCAGAAATGTGTATGTATGTTCACAAAAAGACATGTCCGTGAAGGTTCCCAAATAGCACTGTTAGTAATAATACCAAACTAGAACTACCTAAATGTCCATCTGCAGTAGAATGGATTTTTAAAACTGCCATATACTCATACATTAGAATATTAGTCAATAATGCAAATGAATTGTGACCACTCATACAGATAAATGTCATAAACAATTCAAAAGAAAGACACTAGATTAGAAAAGAGCACATACTGCACGACTCCATTTCTATAAAGAACAAAAGCAGTCGAAAGTTAAACACGAGTTACCATACGACCTACAATCACACTCTTAGGTATTTACACAAGGGACTTGAAAACTTATATCCACACAAAAACCTGGTCATGGACATTTACAGCAGCTTTACTCCCAATGCTAAAAACTGAAAGCAACTAACAATGGCCTTTAATGGGGGAATGAAAAAACAAATTATGATTCATCCACACAATGGAATACTACAACATTTTTTAAAACAAATGAACTATTAATTTACACAACATGGATGAATCCTAAATACATTTTACTACATGAAAGAAGCCTGATACAATCTTTGGATTTTTCATGTATTTTACTACATGGAAAAATCCAAAGACTGTATCATTTCATTTATACAACACTCTGGAAAATGCAGAAGTAGAGAGACAGAAAATAGATTAGTAGTTGCTAGGGACTAGAGGAGAGGAGAGTGTTTGACTACAAAGGGGATGCACAGGAGGACAATTAGGGTGCAGGATCTGCTCTGTATATTAGGGTGGTGAATACATGACCCATTGCATTTGTCTGAACCCACAGAACGGCATAGGACAAAGAGTGAACTTCAACAAATGTTAACCAAACAACAACCACTAACATCAACCAAAATGTCAGAAGATCCCAAGATGAAATGTGGATTGCAACAAATGAAGCTAACTGTATTATAAATGTATGACATAACTTCATTGAAGGGGTGGTGAAAAAGGAGCTAACCTAACAAACTTTGGAACACGGTGTTTTGACTTGAAATTGTAAGGCTAATGACAAAAGAAATTGTACATAAATACTGTACTCATGGGGTTTGGGGTAATAATTCTAAATTTGCTTTTCATGTGTACATGGGTTGAACAAATAAGTGAATGGATAATGGGGTGGCTGGAGCCAGGTTTCTCATGGTCGGACAAGGAAGTCACAGATTAACAAGAAACGAGGACTAGAGTGAACCTTGTGGTACTGGATTATAATCAGAGACATCAATATCAACTCGTTTAACTTAACATATATGCAAACTGATACATATAGAAACAATTAAGAGATGTATGTGTATACATGGGTTAGTATACACACAGATATTACCTAGCTCTGTCCCCTGAGAGGGCCTAAAAGCAATGATACTCCAATAGCAATGAGCACACCTAGTAACTACATTTTGGTTCCTAAATAAAAGGAATGCTAGTTCCTTCAAATGGCTGATTCTACAGCTGGTGCAAAGAGAATACAAGATGAGCCTGGAGCATCTTATAGTACATCAGGAGATGTTCAAAAAACAAAAGAGACATAAACACTAACCGGAAAACCTTCCCAATAGTCAAAGTTGGAACAATATAAGCAAAAGAAAAGAAACCTAGCATTAGAACTCAAAGTAGAGAATAAACATACATGAGTCCATACTGATATAAATGACTGAATAAGCAGAGAAATGTGGGGAAAGATCCAAATCTTCCTTACAGAATAATTTCAAACCATATGTGTAGATATCTCCCCCTTCCCAAAGTGCGAGTTGGACTAACAGAGAATAGTGAAGAGACCTAGCAAACACTATCTCAACCAAGTGGTCATGGTTAACATCACCAGTGATGCCACGTGGACATCGTGCACACCTGATGAGAGGAAAAGGGGATTCTTTCCAAAAACACATAACCCAGTCTAATACTGAGAAACAGCAGCAAACCCAGACTGGGGGACATTCTACAAAGTCCTCAGGGATGGCAAGGTCGTGACAAACAAGGAAAAACTGAGAAACTGTCACAAACCAAGAGACTGGGGAAACATGAAAACTATAAGCAATGTGGTATTCTAAAATTTGATCCTAGAACAGAAAGAAGTCATCAATGAAAAAGCAGGAAAAATCCAAACGAAGTATGAAGTTTACTTAACAGTAATATACTGAGGTCGGTTTCTTAGTTTTGACAGATAATACCACCATAACGTAAGATGTCAGCAATAAGGAAAACTAGGTGTGGGGTATGGGAACTCTGTGTGAGATTTCCCATATTTGTGCAACTTTTCTCTAAATAAAAAATTAATCCAAAAAAAGTTTAAGGATTAATCTATGGTACTAGAAGTCAGAATAGTGGGTACTCTCAGGGGGCAGTGAATTTAATTGCTTGTTGAAAAACATTTCCACAAAGAAAACTCACTTCACTGGTGAATTATCACAAGCATTTAAAGGAAGAGATAACAATTCTACACATGACAAATGAAAGTGAAAACACATGACACTTCCCAAAAAATTTTCTGAGGCCAACATTGTCTCAGTATCAAAACAAGGCAATGACATTACAAGAAAACTGAACACAAATATCCCTTGGGAACAAAGGAACAAGAACAATCATCAAAATATTAGTAAACCAAATCTATCAATAAATAAAAAGAATAATACATAATACATAATAAAGAGACCATTAGGATAAACCAAATGGGGTTTATCCTAAGAATGCCAGGTAGGTTTAACACTCAAAAATCAATGTAATTCACTGTATCACCAGTCTAAGAAAGAAAAGCCTCAGATGAAAATACCTCCTGGCAAATTAAAAAAAGAAAGAGAAAAAAGAAAAGCCATATGATCATCTAAACAGATACAGAAACAGCATATGACTAAATTCAGTATCTGTTAATTATAACATTTCGTACAAGCTAGGAATAGAAGGTAACTTCTCCAAACTGATAAAGAGTACGGAAAAAAAAAAATCATACTTAATGGTAAAATACTGAATGCTTTCCATAAGATTGAGAACAATGCAAAGATGTCTACATGTCTGCTTTCACCGCTTCTTTTAACATTTTAGCCAAATAAGTAAGACAGTGAAAATAAATATATAAAAGCTTATACCTTTTAAAGTAAAACTTTTTAATAACATGATATTATGTAAAACTCCAGAGATCTATATAAAAAAGCACCAAAAAGCAAGTTTAGTAACAGTAAGATCAACATACAAAAATCAATTGTATTTCTACATATTACCAATAAACAATTAAAAATCAATTTTTAAATGCTATTTATAACCTCAAAACACATAAACTTAACAAACCATGTGCAAGCCCTGTATGCTGAAAACTATGTAACATTTATAGAGAAATTAAAGAAGACTACTTAAATGGAGAGAGAGATTATGCCAATGGATTGGGAGACGTAATTTAAGATGTCAATTCTCCACATTCTGATTGAGATTCAACACAATCACAAAATCCCAGTCTGTTTTCTTTAAATAGAAATTGACATGCTGACTCTAACATTCATATGGAAATGCAAAGATCTAGAAGAGCCAAAACAATTTTTAGGAAAACAACAAAATTGGAAGACTTATATTACCTTATTTAAAGACTTAAAGCTTAGGTAATAAAGACATAAGGATAGGCATACTGATCAACAGAACATAATAAAGAAATCATAAATACAACTATACATAGACAGTCTATTAAGTTTTTAACACAGATGCCAAAGCAATTCAATGGGAAAAGGACAGTCTTTTCTGCAAATGGTACTGGAAAACATGCCAAAACACGCACAAACTTTAATCCTTTCCTCACGCCATATACAAATGTTAACTTGATACAAATCACAGGCCTAAACATAACAGCTAAACTATACAACTTCTAGAAAAAATTAGGAGAACATCTTCTGCAACCTTAGGTTAAGTCAAGATGTTTAAGATAGGGACCAAGAAACATGAACGCAAAATAAAAAGTTGATACACTGAACTTCATCAAAATTAATAATTTATGCTCTTTGAAAGGCACTGTTAAGGAAATAAAAGGACAAGCCACAAACAGAAAGAAAAACGTTTTCTAAATGTAACTGACAAATGACCCATATCTTACCTCTCAATAATAAGACAAAGACAAGCCAACTTCTTAAAAGATTTGAACAGACACTTCACAAAAGAGAACACAAGGCCAATAAGCAAATGAAAAGTCCTCAATATCATTAAGCATTAGAGAAATGCAAATAAAAAGTAGAGTGAGATGCCATTCACACCCACTACAATGACTAAAATTAAAAAGACTGATACTACCAAGTGTTGACGAGGATGTAGAACAAGTGAAACTCTTCCACATTTCTAGTGGGAATGTAAAATGACAGAGGCACTTTGGAAAACAATTTGGCAGTTTCTTATAAAGTTAATCAAGGCCAGGTGTGGTGGCTCACACCTGTAATCCCAGCACTCTGGAGGCTGAGGTGGGAGGATCCCCAAGTTCAAGACCAGCCTGGACAACATAGTGAGACCCCATTTCTAAAAACGTAAGTAAAAGAATTTTTTAAAAGTTAATTGTATATTTACCATATGACTCAGCAATTCTACTCTGAGATGTTTACCAAAGAGAAAGGAAAATACATTCCACACAAAAACTTACAGGAAAATGTTCAGATTTATTCAAAATAGCCAAAAACTGGAAACAATCCAAACCTCCACCAACAGGTCAATGGATAAAGAAATTGATTTATTCATACAATGTAATACTATTATGGTAAGAAAAAGGAACAAACTACCACTATATGAAACAAATTGGATGCATCTGAAAAGTATTAAGCCTAAAGAAAGAGAAGAAAGCCTGGGCATAGTGGCTCATGCCTGTAATACCAGCACTTCGCAGGGATCAAGGCAGGAGGATCACTTGAGCCCAGGAGTTTGAGGCCAGCCTGGGCAACACGGCAGGACCCCATCTCTACAAAATACTAAAAAATTAGCTAGGTGTGGTGGTGTGCACCTGTGGTCCCAGCTACTTGGAAGTCTGAGGTAGGAGGATCACTTGAACCCAGGATATTAAGCCTGCAGGGAGCTGTGTTTGTGCCACTGTACTCCAGCCAGCCTGGGTAACAGAGACTGCCTTAAAAGAAAAAAAAAAAAAAAAACAGAGAAGACAGACACAAAAAGATTACATACTGTACACGATTTCATTTATATGAAGTAGGAAAGGCAAAACTATTGTGACAGAAAGCAGAGAGAATTTTTGGGGGTGATGGAAATGTTATATACCTTAATTATGCTGGTTGTGGTGGTTAAAAAGTATACACACTTGTCAAAGCTCATCAAAGTACACAGTTAAAATGAGTGAACTTAAGGAAGTCAGTATATCAAAGAGACCTGCACTCCTATCTTTATTGAAGCACTATTCACAATAGTCAAGATTTGGAAACAACCTAAGTGTCTATCAACAGACAAATGAATAAAGAAAATGTGCTACATATACACAATGGAGTATTACTCAGCTATATATAAGAATGAGATCCTGTCACTTGCAACAACATAAACAGAACTGAAGGTCATTATGTTAAGTGAAATAAGCCAGACACAGAAAGACAAACTTCACATGTTCTCATTCATTTGTGGGAGCTAAAGATTAAAACATCTGAACTCATGGAGACAGAAAGATGTTTACCAGAGGCTGGGAAGGGTAGTAGGGGGTTGGGGAAGTTGGGATTGTTAAAGGATACAAAAATATAGCTCAATAGAATAAGATCTAGTATTTGACAGAACAGGGTGATTACAGTCAACCATAATTTACTGTAAATTTAAAAATGACTAGAAGAGTATAATTGGAATGTTTGTAACATAAAGAAAGAATAAATGCTTGAGGTAATGGATACCCCATTTACCTCAGTGTGATTATCATGCATTGTATCCCTGTGTCAAAATATCTTGTGTACTCCATAAATATAAATACCTATGCCCATAAAAATTATAATATAATGATGAATTTTATATGTAAATTATATCCCAAAGTCTATTTTTTAGAAGATAAAAAGAAGGAAATAAGTCCCAGTGTCTAGAATTTAAATCGTGGATAAACTGACCAGCCTCTCTAACTTCCTACTTAAAACAGGAACCTAAGTTTTTCCCTTAGATAAACAAAATCTTTAGAATTTGGCAGGAAAGGAAACCTTTATTTCAAAAATACAATTTAAAAATACAATCTGAACATTTAAAAAATCTAATTCTCAACTCTGAACACATTATTTATAACATTTCAATGGGTGGTATATCAATATGATGATTTATTTAATAACTAAAGCCCAAGCAATTACCAGAGCAATTCACCTAACTAGGATATTCCTACCAGAACCAATACTTTACACTGGAGAAATCTGATAAACATTATTTTGGTGATCAAGGTCATCATCAATAGTCACATATCACGCTGGTAGTAAGTACCCTTGGCATGAGTTGATGAAGATGTCACTTTACCTCTGTGATCTTCCTTCCAACAACCCACACTCCAGTCTAATCCTACGAAAAACATCAAGCAAATTCTAATATAGGGGCATCCTACAAGAAACCTGACCAGTACTCATCTGACTGTTGAAACCATCAAGAACAAGAAAAATCTGAGAAACTGTCACAGCCAAGAGGAGGTTAAGGAACATGACAAACTAAATATAATGTGGTTTCTGAGGACAGGAAAAGAACAATAGGTAAAAACTAAGGAAATCTGAATAAACTACAGACTTTAATATTAATGTTAACACTGGTTCAGTATCAAATGTACGATACAAATGTAATATGTTAATAATAGGGGAATCTGAGCATGCGTATGGGGTGTATGTTCTTTTCTAGCTTCTCTTTTTCTGTAAATCTAGCCTTGTTCTCAAAAACAAACTTTTTATTTAAAAACAAAACAAAACAAAAGTCTACCCCATCAGAACTCGGAACACTACAGGTAAAGGAAAGTTGCAAAGGGGAAAGGAATCAAAAAAATAATTGTATGGGTGCTTTTTTTAAAGAATATCATTACAATGTTGGTAGAAAATATTGTAAAGCTCTTTTTTTTTTTTTAACTATTTAATGGAAAAAGAGAAAACATAAAAGGAAAGGTCAAAAAGATGATCTAACAGGGATGTTAAAAATACTTCCCAATGCTTATACAGCTGTACTGGTGTTCTGACGTCAATCTCAAGACTCCCATGGATTATACCAACAATTCACTCTTTGGTGTTTGCTGTTTAAGTTTCAAAGTAAAACCAGTTGTTAATGAATGTTCACAGTTTCCATGATAAGGAGACTCACTCTGCCTAAAACCTGAGGCATACAGTGGCTAACTGTGGCAGGAGGAAGGGCAGAAAAAGAGTCATTCTGGGCATGCTTATTTGAGTTTAAATTAAGTCTTCTCTCTTAGCTCTTTGGGCCATTCATCTGCCCATTCGTTCTTTTCACTGAGAAACTAAAGTGAAAATACCAATCTCTTTCATTTTGTTGATAAATCTGAAGATCTCATGGGTAAAAGCAAATTACTAGTATACCCTTCTAAACTGAGAGTTGACATCCACAAATTTATGAAATTTCAAAGTACAGAATACCTGTATATTGTATGGTGGATTTACCTTAATAGAGCTATGTTAGTAATCTGAATCATTAATATGCATGACTCAATGTAATGAGTTAGTCATAAAAGCATAATCTTCACTGTAACCATCATATACGTTTTTCACATTTTAAAAGGAAAAAATTTTTTTAAATATTTAATTTTTTTCTATGTTTGCAAGAACATGAGAACTGAGATCATTAAACTAAAAATCACGAGGTCCATTTTGCATACTGGAAGTTAACTTGTACTATGCTGTATTAGAAGAAAATAACTTTTATCACAACGCATATTTAAAATCCATATTTAGCTAAAATAAGGCCATCTACTCCAGAGGAGATTGATCCTTAGCCTTGTAAACCTTTAAAGCCAAGAAGAAAAATCAGCTGAAGAGCTCAGTAGCTCAATGAAGTTGTTTTCATCAAATGTCATAACGTTCACACACATATTTAGCCACAAACAGTAACCCAACCGTATTGCCATAAGTACCCCACTACTCTTTATAGGTGCTTAAATAAAAATGAATGAACGTTTCTTCTGTATCCCTAGATAAAATTTCCCCAGCAATGTCAGAACTGCTGAATTGTGAGATATCTTTAAAAAATTCTAACTAGGCAATTCCTTTTTATGAAAAAAAGCATATCTAAAAGTCATAGCATCTCTCCTACACTGAACAATGGTTATACTCTGAAATGATCATAGGAAAAGGAAACAGGAGGAACCGTGCTTGGTTAACCAGCCACTAGATGGAAAAACATTTCGTTACGGGTGTCCCTAAAAATACATTTTTTGGCTGGGCGCGGTGACTCACGCCTGTAATCCCAGCACTTTAGGAGGCCGAGGCGGGCGGATCACCTGGTGTCGGGAGTTTGAACCAACCTGACCAACATGGAGAAACCCCGTCTCTACCAAAAATACAAAATTAGCCGGGCATGGTGGCGCATGCCTGTAATCCCAGCTATTCAGGAGGCTGAGGCAGGGGAATCCCTTGAACCCGGGAGGCGGAGGCTGTGGTGAGCCGAGATCTCACCATTGCACTAGCCCAGGCAACAAGAGCAAAACTCCGTCTCAAAAACAAAAACAAACAAAACAAACATTTTTCATATTTTAATTATTTTCTCAAAGTAAGTTTCTTAAATTGCCACCATTATCAAGATAATAGTTGCTCCCTGAAGAGAATATGGGGGAAAAAAAAACATACAAGTGGGGAAAAACATAGAAAGATGAAAAAACCCAAAGTCCTACCACCCATCATTATTCTGCTAGTTAAATAAATCATTATACAATTATATAATAGAATATCATACCAATAATAGAAATACATTTCCTAACTAGATGTTAATTCATTCACCAAACATGTATGTATTGAGAATCTATTATGTGCAGGCACTGTTCTAGGTGTTGGGAACGTAGCAGTGGATAAAACAAACATCCCTCATTTTACTCTTTGTGTTTTGCTGCCAGCATATTATATAGAACATTGTAGAGAACAGAATGTCATATAGCCACAGAACATAGGTACTCACATGGAAATAAAACATATTTTAAAAAGTATATTGTTAAATGAAAATGGCAAGCTACAAAACAGCACCTATGGGGTGATTTCATTTTTGTAAAGACAGTTAATGGTGGCTAGCTCAGGTAAATAATATTAAACAACTGGGAGAGGGGAGAGACCTTGCCACTTTATATCTTGTATGGTTGAAAAGGATTAATCTAAACTGTATTTTATTACTACAGCTGATAACAAGTCAGTGAAGGTTCATTAAGCTATTCTAATTTTTATCTATGTCAGAAATTTTATATAATAGTTATTTTAAAGCATTGTTATGCTTAGAAAAGATTACTTCGAAGAAAAACATCTTGTTTGAGTTTAGATTATACTGGTAATACTGAATAGCTCTTTTCAACATTTATTATTAATAGCTTATTTTGTGCATTTATTTTTAATTCTAGGGGTAGGTTCCTCAGTTAGAGTGCCCTTAGGCAGAAAATTATCAATAAGTTACAGTTTGATAATTTTTAAAAACTTCACATCTGAAGTCCTATGAAGAGACAGGATAAGAGACATTGGGGATAAAGAGACAAAAGCTAAGGTAGAGAAGCTATATAACTTTTCCAAGGTTGTTCAGCTAACAAATGGTAGAGTCTGGATCTGAACTCAGGCCTATCTTATCATAAATCCTGCCTGCTTTCTACAAAACGTTGAAAAATTGTAGGGAAAAAAGCCCCATTAAAAACTGAGCACCTGCTTTACCATATAAAAAATAAGCTTCAGTCTTCCATAATTACATCTTTCAAATGCAGAAAGTTAACCAAGGACTCCTTTGGTTACTTGCCTAGATGTATTTGAGAGCAGAACTGAATTATACAAAGCAAACTAGTTAATAACACACTGGTAGAAAGCCTTGTCAGAAAGAACTTTGTACTGGGCCAGTATATGACAGTGTGTAGTGAAGCACAAATAACTGCAATCCAGAGGCATTAAGTAATTTCAAGCCAATGTTAAAGATGGTATATCTATATTAGAACATACAAATATTTTGGTTCCTGAATTAAAAAAAAAAAAAAGATCAGAGGAGATTAGAGAGTAAACAGTTCTAATCAAACTCAGACCGCAGTGCTCATAGTGGTAAGTAAAATAGAGATCGCTTTGGATTCATTTGTAACTATAAGGCATTTTCACTGTACTAGTGGTTACCTTATAGTTACTATTACTTTATCTAATGTTCCCTTGGAAGTTTTAGTGGCCTTCAGCGTATCACCAAAAATTTTAGTATTCAAAAGTTCATATTTGTTTATGCAAAAATGTTGAAAGCATCACTGCTCTAGGTTATAAACCAACTGGGTGCCTTACAAATTAGATCATAAGCTATCTAAATAACCTTGGCTTAGTTTTTCCAAAGAATCAGTTTTGGAGAGTGCTGCTTTCTGTTTTCCCCTTAGATTTTTAGTAACGGTCATTCAAAAAACCATTTGAAAAAGTGCTCTTTCACTTATGAAACTGTTGTAGCAGATATTGTTCCCAATACTGTCTTGAAACCTTGGTGAACGGTATTTTTTTAATTTAATGGGAGTAAAATTAGGTTTGTCTCAAAGGAGGAAATACATGCACCAATAGAACCAAATCATATTTACCTTATTCCCACAGCATCGTGAAAGCAGAAAGGCTTAATCACAATGGCTGTATTAGCCCTCCTAATTATCATATTTGCACTCATCTCACTGTAATAACTTGATATTCTATTTTTAACATCTTTAATTGAGGTGAGTGTATGTTCGTGTGCCTTTACTATGAATCATTTCACATCCTTTTTCAGGAAGTGGGGTATAAGGGTTATAATCTTTAAGAGTCAAAATAATAAGTTTATGTCTTAAGGTATTCTTTAAAGATAGAGTTTTTTGTTTTTTGAGACGGAGGTTCTCTCGTTATCCAGGCTGGAGTGCAGTGGCGCGATCTCAGCTCACGGCAACTTCCGCCTCCCGGGTTCAAGCAATTTTCCTGCCTCAGCCTCCCGAGTAGCGGGGATTACAGGCATGCGCCACCACGCCCAGCTAATTTTGTATTTTTAGTAGAGACCGGGTTTCTCCATGTTGGTCAGGCTGGTCTCAAACTCCTGACCTCAGGTGATCCGCCCGCTTCGGCCTCCCAAAGTGCTGGGATTACAGGCGTGAGCCACCGCTCCCGGCCCTAAAGATTCAGTTTTAATAAATGTCTATACTTTTAGTAGGGGGAAATCGGCATTTTTTCCCCCTAGAAAGAACTCTTTTTAAGCACTGAATTTTTAATTAGGAAAAAACTCACGCACATATCTCACTTGATTCTGTGAGGTAGACAGTATAAAAGTAAATATTATTCTCCTTTTACAGATTAGGAGAACTAGGCTCAGAAAAGTTGACTTAATTATCATACAATTCTCGAAGGACGAAGCGGGGACTCATTTCCAGCAATTTTGACTCTAAGTTCCATATACTTTTCTCTATAACACACTACCTTAAATAGAACTGTCAGCCAAGACAATATAAAATTAAAAGGTGATAAGGAAAGGAGGGAAGGGCAGAGGGAAGGAGAGAGAAAAAAAAAATGAAAGGAGATTGGAATGGGGGATGGGAAGGAAGAAACAGGAAGGAAAAGAGTAAGTGAGGGAGGAGGAGAGGGAAAGAAAGTGACTGACCAACCATTCTAAAAGCAGAGAAAATCATGAAGTACCTAGAAATAAGCTTAGCTTAAAAAGTTTTAAGACTTTTGGATACAATTATAAATTACTATTGAAGACCATAAGGGAATATCTGGAATGTCTAAGGAAAAACCACATTCATATATAGGAAAACAATATCATAAATATGTCTATTTTCTCCAAACTAAACTAAATAGTCAATGCAATTACAATGTTAAAAAAAAATAAAACTTTTAAAGGAACCTGACAAGCTGATCCCAAAGTTCATATGAGAAAAGAAAAAGCTAAGAATAGCGATGAAAATTTTGAAGAAAAAAAACAAGGTAAGGGGACCTACTTTGCTTATGAAGCTAAAGTAATCTGGACAGTTTGGTGTTGGTACAGAAATAGTCAAACCAGAGGAAAAGATTAGAAAGTTCAGAAACAGACCTACAAACAATGGAAACATTATGTATGACAAGGATAGTGCTGCCCGTCAGCAGGGAAAAGACAGACTGCACAATGAATGGGGCAAGACAACTGATTCTCCACATGGAAGAATAAAACTCAATCCCTACCTCATATCATATTCATATTTTATTAACATTCATTATTAATAGTAACACTTATAAATTAGTAATTTTCATTGATATTTTGTTAATAAAACACATTGCTGAATATATAACATGAATTCAAATGTTAGGAAATTTAAAAATCTGCAAAAATTTCCATAATGTCTGAAGATACATAACATATAGCCAAAGTATAAAAACATGCATGGGAGCAACAAACACCAAATTTACTATGATGTTTACTTCTGGAAAGGGGCAGAAGAGAACTGGATCAGGGGAAAATACCCAGGAGAGCCTTGATTTCATCTCTAATTTTTATGTGTTTACCTCGTCCCCCAAAAAGATAATGCTAAGTAGTACATACATGGATGTACATTGTATTATTTTCTTTTTACTTTATTGCCAAATATTCCAAGTATAAGACAAAAAAAAATAAAATTTAAAAATCAGATGTTGTAGCTACATTGAGACTTCTGTGTAGTAACACTGAGAGAGCAAGTTTCTCAGGTTTTTTCCTTTTTTTAAATTTAGAATTAATTAGCTTAAAGAATAAAAATTCTTGTATAGCCCCAAACAGACTACTTCTGTTGAAATTGCATTACTCCGATCAGTCTCCATAAAATGATAAATATAATGATAAAATGGCTTATACCACCAGTTCACTGACTTTAACTCTCTAAAACTTACTGATAAGTACCAGTTCTGAAATAGCTCTCCTTTATCTCTGAAATTTATTATAAGTTTTCAATTACAAACAAAAGATCTAGCCGAGTGGGATGGCTCACGCCTGTAATCCCAGCACTTTGGGAGGCCGAGGCAGGCAGATTACTTGAGGTCAGGAACTCAAGACCAGCCTGGCCAACATGGTGAAACCCCATCTCTACTAAAAATATAAAAATTAGCCAGGCGTGGTGGCGTGCGCCTGTAGTCCCAGCTACTCGGGAGGCTGAGGTGGGAGAACTGCTTGAACCCTGGAGGCAGAAGCTGCAGTGAGCTGAGATCACGCCACTGCACTCCAGCCTAAGGGACAGAGTAAGACCCTGTCACAGAAAAAAAAAAAAAAAAAAAAGATTTGAGAATATAGTACTTTAGTCAGCAGTCATGATAAAAGATGATGATGTTATCATGGAGACAGCTAGACACTAACGACAAAACCAATTCTGTTTCAGCAGCTAAAGAATGACCACCTATATTATAAATGCTGGCAAACAAAAATAGTTTAAGGGCTACATGACATTTACTTATGAAATCTTTCTAGGGAACAACAGACACTGGGGCCTATTTGAGGGTGGAGGGTGAAAGGAGGGAGGGCACAGAAAAAGTAACTTTTGGGTACTAGGCTTAGTAACTGGGTGACAAAATAATCTGTACAACAAACCCCCATGACAAGAGTTTACCTTTATAACAAACCTGCACACGTACCCCTGAACCTACAAGTTAAAAAATTAAAATTAAAAAAAGAAAATCTTTCTAAAAGGGAAACATACATAGAAAAAATGAGTTTTGGTATTGGTCAGACTGAGATCAAAACCTGGCACAAGCACTCAATGGATTGTGTGACCATTAGCAAGTTTACTGAAAGTCACTGAACCTTAATTTCCTCACAAACAATTGTTAAGTATCTGCTTTATAGGAATGCTGTCAGGATTAAGTGAGGTAAGTACATAGCCTGATACTTAGAACATACCAGGTAATAAACAAATGCCAATTCCCTTTAATAAAAAGGCTACTCAGGCCAGGCGTGGTGGCTCACGCCTGTAATCCCAGCACTTTGGAGGGCCAAGGTGGGAGGATCTTGAGGCCTGGAGTTTGAGACCAGCCTCGGCAACACAGGGAGACACCCATCTCTACAAACGAAATAAAAAATTAGCTAGACATTGTAGCATGTGCCTGTACATGTAGCATGTGCCAGCTACTAAGGATTTTAGTCAGCAGTCATGATATAAGATGATGTTATCATGGAGACAGACAGTATGGACAATGAGGCAGGAGGATTGCTTGAGCCCAGTAGGTCCAGACTGCAGTGAGCCAGGACCATGCCGCTGTGGCCCAGCCAAAGCAATAGAGTGAGACTCAAAAAAAGAGGCCACTCAAACATAAGAATATTATCTTAAATTCCATATAAGTTTTCTTCTCTATCCCATAATGAAATCTTTTGGTCTTATTTTATCTTTTATTTATTTATTTTTGAGACGAGGTCTTGCTCTGT
This sequence comes from Papio anubis, assembly GCF_008728515.1. Lineage (NCBI taxonomy): Eukaryota > Metazoa > Chordata > Mammalia > Primates > Cercopithecidae > Papio > Papio anubis. The sequence goes on from NC_044987.1 coordinate 14,181,284, forward strand.
CACCCAGGCTGGGGTGCAGTGGCACAATCAAAGCTCACTGCAGCCTCGACCTCCCAGGCTCAAGCAATCCTCCCAACTCAGCCTCCCAAACAGCTGGAACTACAGGTGTGTGCCACCACTCTGAGCTAACTGTGAAATTACTTTGTAGAGACAGTATCTCACTACGTTGCCAGGGCTAGTCTCAAACACCTGACCTTAAGCAATCCTCTTGCCTCACCCTCTCAAAGTATTGGGATTACAGGCATGCGCCATTGCACTCAGCTATTTTATCACTCAAAAAGTATTCTAGGCTGGGCGTGGTGGCTCACACCTGTAATCCCAGTACTTTGGGATGCCAAGGTGGACAGATCATGAGGTCAGGAATTTGAGACCAGCCTGGCCAACATGGTGAAACCCCGTCTCTACTAAAAATACAAAAATTAGCTGGGCGTGGTGCGTGCGCCTGTAATCCCAGCTACTTAGGAGGCTGAGGCAGGAGAATCGCTTGAACCCAGGAAGCAGAGGTTGCAGTGAGCCAAGATCACGCCACTGTACTCCAGCCTGGGTGACAGAGCGAGACTCCATCTCAAAAAACAATAAAAAAGAAAAAAAAAAAGAAAAAGTATCCTAACAGATTTTTTTATTATTATTAAAAGCATCTAAACAACAGAAATTATTTTGTGCTGCCCTATAATCCTTAAAACTTCCATTAACAAATTTCTCCCAAAACTGTAAGAAAAACTTCAAAACTATTCACATACTACAATTCTGAGATGTAAACAACAGAATCACAGATCTGCTCTTTCCTTCTCATGCTGTGTGATCCCCACTTGAGTAAGCAAGCACCAAAAGAATCAGAGGCAATAAGACTGTTGGACAGCAACTAAGCTTCTTAAAACTACTCAACCCTTCTTTGCCAGTGTGGCAGTGACTTATTAGATTTGTTTTTCTAATTATTTCTTCTTTTTTTTTTTTTAGATGGAGGCTCACTGTCACCCAGGCTGGAGTGCAGTGACACAATCTCAGCTCACTGCAACCTCTGCCTCCTGGGTTCAAGCGATTCTCCTGCCTCAGCCTCCTGAGTAGCTGGCGCGCCACCACACCCAGCTAATTTTTTATATTTTTCATAAAGATGGGGTTTCACCATGTTGGCCAGGCTGGTCTTGAACTCCAGACCTCAAATAATCCGCCTCCCTCGGCCTCCCAAAGTGCTGGGATTACAGGCGTGAGCCACCCCATCCGGCCTCGATTTCTATCCACTGATGTTGGATGTTGTCATGTGATCTTGGAGTGGAGAAGATGGAAAAGTTCAAATTAAGAAATTTGAGTCTAGACATTGGGGACAGACCATTGTCATGTTAATTTACCTGTTTCTCACAGTCAGAAAAAGAAATCAGGTAATACTTTTCTGGAAGAAAAAGGAACTCCATATTTGAATTGCAACAACAGATCACCCACTGTATTATTTTATTGCCCACAGCATGTCATGAAAAGATCAAAAAAAATAACTTAAGGCCAGGGTTGGTGGCTCACGCCTGTAACCCCAGCACTTTGGGAGGCCAAGGTGGGAGGACTGCTTGGGGCCAGAAGTTGGAGACCAGCCTGGGCAACATAGTGAGACCCTGTCTCTACTAAATAATAATAAAGTAACTCTCCCAAAACAGATAGTACATCTAAATTTAAATCAAATTTGGGTCCTCAAGAAAGATTCCTTGTTTTCTGGTTTTATTTTTTTGAGACAGGATCTCACTCTGTCACCAAGCTGGAGTGCAATAGCGCAATCATGGCTTACTGCAGCCTGATACTCCTGGGCTCAAGCAATCCTCCCACCTCAGCCTCCCACGTAGCTGGGCCCATAGGCATATGCCACCACATCCAGTAATTTTTTACTTACTGTAGAGACAGGGTCTTGTTATGTTGCCCAGGCTGGTGTCAAACTCCTGAACTCAGGCAATCTTCCCACCTTGGCCTTCCAAAGTGTTAAGATTACAGGTATGAGCCACCATGCCCAGACTCTTTTCTGTTTTTAATGGAACCTTTTCTCCAAAGTCTTATAATGGAGAATTAGCTGGCAGGGTCATTTTTCCTGTCTATTCTTTTGTTGGTGTTGGAAGTGCTAACAGGGATACATGTAAATTTCTATAATTTGACCTAAAAAGTATCCTTCCCTACTTGGAAGGTGCCCTTTTTCAACCAAGCTTATTGCTTCAGAAGTGGTGCAAATAAACTGGTGGAGAGTCAGCTAATACTTATCAAGACAACCAGGTCTATCACCTGGCAATCCATAGAGTGACAGATGTCAGAAACACGTCTTCACAGACATATCATCTATTTCTTCTTGTTAACCTTAACAAATTAGAAGTAGGATCTTTGGCAACATATAGAATTTAAAGAATTGAAGTATAAGGGGAACCTGAAGTTGTTAATGACCTCACTAAATTTAAACATTCCCCAAATGAGAATATTTTTTAAGAGCCAAATTTTCATCTCAAATGTATTACATTTAAACACCCAGAAACTTGGGAGTCATCCTAGATCCCTCTTTTTCCTTTATTCCTATGTCTTACTGATCACCATATTCCTCTCCAATCCTATCACCACTGCCCTAGTTCAGGAGCTTCTCAGATCTCCCAGCAGTCTTTCATTTGCATTCCTAGTCTCAAGAATTATTCCTTCCAATCATCTATCAGCTTACCAGCACGGTTATCTTTTCATTAAAATAAAGATCAAATAAATAAATAAAAACTAAACAGAGTTTTCACTTAAAAGCAAAAGTGTCTCTCATGATAAAGGCAATATATATTCATAGTTAAAAGCCTAGAAAATAATAGATGAGTATGAAGAATAAAACAAAAATCATCTATAATCTCACAACCCAGAAACACTGTTAAAAAGTAGTACAGGCCAGGTTCAGTGGCTCATGCCTGTAATTCCACCACCATTTCGGGAGGCCAATGTGGGAGAATCACTTGAGCCCAGAAGTTCAAGACCAGACTGGACAACATAGTGAGAGCTCATCCCTACACAAAATTTAAAAATTAGCTGAGCATGGTGGTGTGTGCCTGTAGCTGTAGTCTCAGCTACTTGAGAGGCTGAGGCTACAGTGAGCTGTGATTGTGCCCACTGCACTCAAGCCTAGGCGACAAAGTGGGACCCGGCCAAAAAAAAAAGTGGTACATGTCCTAGAAGTCTTTTTAAAAGTATCATATGAATGTTTTTTAAAAATGTAACTGGAATTATATTTGAAGTTTTATCTCATACTTTTCACAGATCATGAACGATTTCCTCACTAAGGTTTACTTGAAAATGTCTTTAATGCTTACATCTATTTTATCAAATGACATAATTTATTAACAGCAGTCCCCTGGGAGTTCCTTATCATCCCAGTTTCTAGGTCCACCTCTTCAGAGGCACCAGACTTACTTTGGTTCCTCTTTGCCCCTACTAAAATAATGGTGAGTGACCTCTTTGTATAAAATTGACAGCTAAAACTGTATATCCTTAATGTCTTGAGATATATACCAAAATTGACATTACTAATTCAAAAAGTTTAAACATTTCTTAGGCTTTTGAACTATATTGTCAAATTATTTTCTGTAAGTTTAAACCAATTTACATCCCCACCTGCACAGTATAAGAAATTCTGCTTTACCACAACCCTCTTGTAGCAGTAAACTGTTACTTAAATTGCAATTAAAAAGAAGGATGAAGCTCCCAGTACAGCATGGGACGGGCTCAGGGATTTTTCTGAAATTTTTTTGTTGTTTGGTGCCCAAGATTTGGCCTTATATTACAGCAACATAACCCTTATTTAGAATTGTTTATTCATACATCTATTCAAGTATTTACAGACTGCCAATCTTCTTCCAGGTATTGGGAACAAAAAAGTAAATAAGAGGCACAGTGGCTCCAGCCTGTAGTTCCAGTTAGTTGGGAGGCTGAAATGGGAGGATCACTTAAGCCCAGGACTTCAAGGCTGCAGTGCACAATGATTGTGTCTGGACAATGTAGTAAGACCCTATCTCCAAAAAGCCCCTGAAAACAAGTACATATGACAGGCAAAGCTCAATAAAGCTGGAAAACGAAAGTTCCATGATATTCCTCCATCCAAAGCACTGTCCTAAGTTGCATGATATTCCTCCATCCAAAGCACTGTCTTCAGAAGCTAACAAATCCCCTCTCTACCAATCATCTTCTGAATCTGGCCTAGGGACTCTCTTTGAGGAGGGGGAGCCTCTACTTGATCAACATGAAGTCCATAGTAAAGGAAAGTGGTGAGACATGAAGCTGGAGAAGGCAGACAAAAGCCAAAAAGTGAGTTCATATTAAGGAACTTGACATTATCTTGCTGGCTAGCAATTGTTTCCCATACTTAAAATACTATCTTCATGATTTGCCACAGTCACATAAGCACCAAATTATTAGTCACTTAATGTTTTTCTTTAAAGGTAACATTACTTTTCTTTCCAAAGGAAACTTTATCTCACTATTATAAATAGAAAACCAGTATTACTTGCTACAAACAGAAGGCAACACTAGTAGAGGATATGTAAACTATTAAATTTAAAAATATTAAAAATGAAATACAAGTAAGACATTTCTGGAAACAGGGATAATAAATTAATCAGCACACCTGTAACTTGGTCATTGTAGCAGCCTCAAAAAGAAGGCATTTCATGTATCCTTTTTTTCAAACCTCCTTTATCCACGCAGTAAAAACTGTCTTATCCAATCCATTGGTACCACTGGTTGGTCATTTAATGGAAAATAATAGTTAAAGCAAAAAATAATTTTAAAACATTCATATATACCTTAAACTTTATTTCAATTTATATAAATGTACATTCATTTGCCAATGTTACAATGTAGGATCAAAGCCTTTTCTTTAAGTAAGGGTCTGTTGATTGGAGTGTCCCATTAGCTTTCTCGTATGAACTATCCTAAAATATATCAGCTATGATTTATTTCCTGTTTCAGTTTCCTTAGAGTGGAGCAAGAAATGAAAGACATGTATAATCATCTAGACGATACTTCTCAAATAATAATTGTTTTATATACACGTCTAATTTGACAGAATTTTTTTTCAGTGACAAGTCTCTACTCTTATTTCCAAAGCAAACACAACTCACTCTTTATAGAAATAACTTTCTTTTTGGTGCTCAGATTTCATTAGTTTTCATAATATTTAACTAAATCATCTAATTCCAATTCAAGTATAACCGGTTGAAATTATACAATTCAACTGGAAGAAGTAGAAGCATTCAGACACAGTACAAATAGCCATGAGACACAAGCATTTAACTGACTGGGTAAAAGTCATGTTCTGCAGAGAAAATGGAGTCAGTCCACTAAATTGAGGTTAGCTAAGTAATTTCAACTTAGTATTGAAACTACTGCTTAGTATCCAAAGTATTGCTCCTCCTCCTTCTTCTTTCTATATTGATCACTTCCTCCAAGATTTGATCATGTTTAGCTTCCCTGATATTACAGGACTTCAGAATTCCTAAATGACCATCCATCTTTACCATGTTTCCTCTAATAGCTCATTAAATGTATTCAGCCAACTTGAGACACTCCAAAGCTTTTATTTTAACATCAAGCATGATACTCTTTCCTGATACTTTGGCAGCAGCATCTCTAGCACTATCATTCACATGCCTTTTGTTAGTCATTGCAGTTCAAAACCATTTATTAAAAACCTTATAAAAGTAACTTCAAAATTGGAGCTACATACAGAGTTTGGCAAAAAGAGTGGAAAACGCTTCATGCATCCCTTTGAGCTGCAGGAAAAATTTCAAATATTTCTGGAAGAAATCTTCAGTTTGTGAGATCATGTGCATGACTGAGACAGGCTCTGCAAATAAGCATATCTTGACAAATATATCTGCTTATGTGAACAACCTAAATTTATCCTGACAAATTTAAGTATTCCATGTACAAAACAAAGTGAACAAGATAAATGTGAAACCAGAACTATGAGGTATGTAGGTGAGCTGGATACTTTTTTCCTCTCTGAAAGGACCAGTTAAGGATTCCTCTGAAAAACTCACTGGAAATATTTTGAAAACTGTAAAAGAGGCTTGAAATTTTTGAAAATTTTTGTGAGAATTTTCCCAAACTGGATGGCAACAAAGAGTAGACCAAAAAAAAAAAAAAAAAAAATCCCTTCTCCATTTCCAGACGTCCAATAAATGACACATTCAGAAGAATAGATTCTATAGATCAGCAGACCCCAACCTTTTTGGCACCAGGGACAGGTTTAGTGGAAGATAATTTTTCCACAGATGGGGGTTTGAGTGAACAGTTTCAGTATGAAACTGTTCCGCCTCAGATCATTGGGCATTAGATTCTCCTAAGGAGTGTGTAGCCTAGATCCCTCACATGTGCAGTTCACAACAGGCTTCGCACTCCTATGAGAATCTAATGCACCCCCAGCAATCCGACAGGAGGTGGAGCTCAGGCAGTAATGCTCTTTCACTCTGGCAGCTCACCTCCTGCTGTGCAGCCCTGGCCCAGCGGTTGGCGACCCCTGCCATAAATTACTTTAGATGGCTTCTTGGAACAAAAGGGCTTAATTTTTGTTAGTGCTTGAATTAACAATAAAGTTGGACAAAGTTGACCATTAACTGTATTACGATCTTTCCAAGTATGCAGACTTGAGAGTTGTGATTCTTGGTGCTTATTAACATCAAAATTTAAAAATGGAATTGTCTTAATGACCTTAAAATCTCATCTTAGGTAGAAACCAAACACTATTCAAGTAAAGGCCCTTTTATTGCTAACTGACCAAAAACAGTCTCCTCATTGAGGAACTTATTTCCAAGTGGGCATTTTTCTATATCAAAGGATGCATTGCTACATTCCACTTTTAATTTTTTTTAATTTAATGATCATTTATATTTTTTCTACTATTCCCTTTTATGTGTAGCAAACAACACTGGTTTTCTATTTATAATAAAATGAAGTTTCCTTTGGAAATGGTTTCTAAGTTTAAAAAGTAATATTACTGGCCAGGCATAGTGGCTCATGCCTGAATTCCCAGCACTTTGGGAAGGCGAGGTAGGAGGATCACTTGAGGCCAGGAATTCAAGACCAGCCTGCGGCAACATGGTGAAACCTCATCTCTACAAAAGAAATACCAAAATTATCCAATGTGGTGGTATGCACTTATGTTCCCAGATACTTGGGAGGCTGAGGTGGGAGGATCACTGGAGTCTGGGAGGTCAAGGCTGCAGCGAGCCATGACCGCATCAGTGCACTCCAGTCTGAGTGACAGAGTAAGGACTTTGTCTCAAAATAAATACATAAATAAAATAATAAAGAATAATATTAAAGAAAAATGTTTAGTAACTTACAGTTTAGGGGGTTATAAGCCTATGGCAAATCACTAAAGTAGTATCCAAATTTAAGTATGGGAAACAGCAGGATAAAGGCAAGTTCCTTACCATGCATGCGTTCAAGTCTACTCTAATTGGCCTTCCAGCCTCTTTTCTCACCACTTTCCCTCATCACAAAACTTCATATCCTAACAGTGTGCCACATCTAACATAGTCTAAAACGTCCATTTTAGTATCCACATCTCTACCACCACACCCCTAAAATACCCAACTCACCTCCTTACCCTTTAAAGAGTCTCTACCTTAGAATATTACCTTCCTCCAAGAAACCCTCCCAAACTTGTCTCCTCAGATACTATTATGTGTTATTAGAGACTTGGTCTTATTTATCTACCAATCTTTCTCTGGTTCTCCGCACAGGTATTCAAGAAATAGTTTTTGAAAGAATGACTGTTAAGTTTTACTCTTATTTAACTACTGAACAATGTTAATTACATTCTACTTTCAACTTTCATCCCTTCAGGTTTCCTTTATAATGTACTCCCCACTGCCTGTTCTACTACTACTCCCCTGTAGCTGTTCCTCCAGCCTTTGAAAGTACTTCTGTCCTCCCCAAACATGTGACCCAAGATACTATATTAACTGTCTTTCTGGTGCAATCTCATCCTTGTTGATCTTCACCTATTCAAATTTCTTCAACTACCATCACAAATATAATAGCACTAGCTAAGAACTCATTCCTATACATTTAGTTATCCACTAGATACTTGTACCCAGATATTCCATAAGTATCTGTGGTGTGAAGCCTCCAAAATGACCACCAATAGGCTGGGCACATTGGCTCATGCCTGTAATCCCAGCACTTTGGGAGGCCAAGGTGGGCGGATCGCTTGAGCCGAGGAGTTTGAGGCCAGACTAGGCAACATGGCAAAACCCTATCTCTACAAAAAAAAAAAAAAAAAAACAATTAGCTGAGCATGGTGGCATGCCTGTAGTCCCAGCTACTTGGGAGGCTGAGGTGAGAGATCACTTTAGGCTGGGAGACTGAGGCTGCAGTGAGCCATGATCACACCACTGCACCCCAGCCTGGGCAACATAGCAAGACCCTATCTCAAAGAAACAAAATGGCCCCTATTGACTCTTGGTATTCATGCCCTTGTATAGTTTCTTCCCACAGTGAATAGTGCTGACCTGTGTAACCAACAGATTATAGAAATGATGTAGTGTGACTTTTGTGGTCAGCTCACAAAAGTTATTATGGCTTCTACCTCCCTCTCTGGCTAAAATCACTCGCTCAGGGCAAAGCCAACTGCCTCACACATCCCCAAAGAGAAGTCCACCGACCAACAGCGGAGCCAGGGCTTCCTACCAACAATCAGCACTCACTTGCCCAGCATGAGTAAGTCACCTTGGAAGTAGACCCACTGCTGCAGTTGAGCCTTCAGATGCCTGAAGGCCTTGCTTCTAGTCGCAGACATCTTGACTGCAATCTCATGAGAAACCTTGAAGCAGAACCACCCAGCAAAGTTGCTCACCGACTTCTGATCTTAGTAAACTATGAGTTGATAAATGTTTGGCAGCACTGTCCAAAAGAGCTTTTTGCAATAATTTAAAACGTTCTATGATCAACCAGCAGTACCGTAGCCACTGGCTTCATGTGGCTACTGAACATTTGAAATGTGGCTAGTGTGACTGACGAACTGAATTTTCAATTTTATTTAATTTTAACTAATTTAAATGTAAACAGCCACATTTGTCTTGTGGTTACCATAGTGAATTGTGCAAGTTTATTGTTTTGGGATAATCTATCATACAACAGATAATGAATACAGTAACTTAAACTAAATCTATCCCTTACTATGTCTGTTCTGTTCTCCATCTTCCATCTAATCAGTCAACCAAACAAAAATAACAAAACAAAACAAAACCCTCCCTTCTCCCTTTTACAGTCCCCATCTTACTAAGTATTACCAACACCCACCCGAGGATACAACCCAGAAAGGCCCATACTTTGACCACACACCTTTCACCCTACTGGTATTCTTAGTATCTTCTTAATAACTTTGTCTCTTTGCTTTTAAGTATATTGTTACAAATTCAGTTTAGGAATTTATTAATATCATTTTTCATATGGATTACTGAAAAATGTCTCACTATTGGTTTCTCTGCCCCTGAAAATGTTGCTCAAGACTAATCCTTTCTTCATGCTACCACCAAAAGAATCTTTTATAACATAATGCTTACTACCTCTCTGACTGAAGGCCTTCAGTGGCTCCCTACAATCCAGAGGTTAAAATCCAAACTCATTAGAATAACTTAAAAGACCTTCTTTAATCTGGTACCACCTATCACTCCAACTTTACCAACTGCTTTGCCCATCATCAACCTCCATGCTCCAGCCACACTGAACTATATGCAGTTCCTGAAAATGTGAGTTATTTCACCTCTATGTCCTTATTAATATTCCTTATTTTGGTTGGGCATGGTAGCTCACACCCGTAATCCCAGCACTTTGGGAGGCTGAGGTGGGCGGATCACTTGAGGTCAGGAGTTCAAGACCAGCCTGGCCAACACAGCGAAACCCCGTCTCTACTAAAAATACAAAAATTAGCCAGCTGCAGTGGCACATGCTTGTAATTCCAGTACTTTGGGGGGCTGAGGCACAAGAATCCCTTGAACCCAGGAGGTGGAGGTTGCAGTGAGGCAAGATCGTGCCACTGCAATCCAGCCTGGGTGATGGAATGAGACTTTGTCTCAAAAAAACCTGATTGTTTCTTTTACCTGAATTGTTCTTCTATCCCTTACCTGTCCAGTAACTACATCCCACATTCCAGGATTCAGCAAACAGATTCACCTCCTCTATGAAACTGTCTGTGATCTGTCCAAAAAGTAATGATTTTTCTCCTTTGAGTCTCCACTGTGCCCTGTGCACTTAGTTCTCTGTCTTCCTCTAATAGACTCGAAGTTCCTAAAAGGCAGAAACAGTACCTGATTCAACTCTGACCATAACTGGCAGTATAGGATAGTGTTTAAGAGTACAGGCTGGGGCCAGGCATGGTGGCTCACACCTGTAATCCCAGCACTTTGGGAGGTTGAGGCAGACGGATCACTTGAGGTCAGGAGTTCAAGACCAGCCATGGCCAACATGGTGAAACCCCGTCTCTACTAAAAACACAAAAATTAGCCAGGCATGGTGGCACATGCCTGTAGTCCCAGCTACTCAGTAGGCTGAGGTTGCAGTGAGCTGAGATCACGCCACTGCACTCCAGCCTGGGCAACAGAGGGTGACTGTCTCAACAACAACAACAAAAAACAATGCAGGTTGGGAAGTCAGAGAGATTCATACTAAAATCCAAGTTTTACCACTCACTAGGCATGCTACTTAAATTTTCTCTTTCTTCACCTGTGAATGATTATATACCAAACCCATTACCTTACAGAGTAATTGTGAGAATTAAGTAAAATAATGGGTAGAAAACATTACAGTGCCTAGCACATAATTTTTAGTCAATAAATGCATTTTGAATGGAGAGATTAATGGTTGGGTTACTACCTCCTAGATAGGTAAATAAAGGGTGGGAAAGGCCAAAATAGAAGGTATCATCTTTGGAGTAACTTTTTAGAAAAATACAGAAAAACCAAGTAATCCAGGAAGCCTACTGGGTAGCTACTACATGGTCAGAAAATTGCAGGGAATGGCAAAAGGACTCAACCAGAAATAAGTAAAAGGTTGAGGGAGAGCAGAGGACTTAGATGGGGTAACAAAGGAAAGATAAGAAGCCTAACGATGACAATAAAGACAAAGCATACATGCAAAAAGATAAGGGGAGGCCGGGTGCAGTGGTTCAGGCCTGTAATCCTAGCTCTTTTGGGAGGCTGAGGCAGGCAGATCACTGAGGCCAAGAGTTCAAGACTAGCTGGGCAAACGTGGTGAAACCCCGTCTCTACTTAAAAAAAAAAAAATTAGCCAGATGTGGTGGTGCACACCTGTAATCCTAGCTACCTGGGTGGCTCAACCAAAGAATCCTTTGAACCCAGGAGGTGGAGATTGCAGTGAGCCAAGATCATGCCACAGCACTCCAGCCTGGGAGACAGAGCAAGACTCAGTCTCAAAAAAAAAAAAAAAAAAAAAATTTATTAAAAGATATGGAGTGAAGGAGAAGCAGAAGGTAAGAGACACAAAAACACAAAAATTTTAAAGTAGAATCGTATCAAATATTGACAAGATCTAAGATGCAGTCATACTGACAGATTGCTCCTAGCCTGAATCACATGAAATTGCAAATATTGGATTGTTTTTGACTAATAAAACGGATTAGGCCATTTTCCCATAATAAGCTGGATCTTTTTTAAAATAATAAACTCAAAGTCTGAAGGTTGCCTTTTAATATCATTTTACATTCTACCTTTGGCCTTGAATGCCTGAATGTTGTAGGGCTCATGAGTCAAAAAAATATACTCCTATTAAAGTCTCCTGGATATTCCCTGTAACACAACTTAGAAATTACTCCTGTAATTTATATTAAAAGAGATTAAATAATCTTCTTTGGCTGAATCTTTTCATTTGGAGTAACACAAAATTGGGTACAGTAGCAAATATAATGAATCAAGAGTCAAAAAGATCTGGACTTTTTTATTTTTTATTTTTAAAGAGACAGAATCTCACTTTGTAGCCCAGGCCGAAGTAGACTGACAAAAATCATAGCTCACTGCAGCCTGGAGCTCCTGGGCTCAAGTAATCCTCCCACCTCAGCCTCCTAGGTTACTAGGACCACAGGTCCCGTGCCCTGCTGAAAGACTTGAATTTAAAACCTGGTTCCAAAAAAATTTCTAGCTGGGAAATACTGATTTACTCAATCAACATCTTTGAATCTAAGGTTTTTTTCTCATCTGTAAAATGGGAATAACATTTGCCTTGTATAGTTATTATATCTATTAAATATAATGTATATAAAGTACCTAGAATGAGGCTTTATATGTAGAAGTTGGTGTTCATGGTTACAAAATAAGGAAACAGTTGTAAAAGTATAGTAGATGCAAATGTAAACTACTAGTATACAAATAAACATATAAAAGCAACAATAATTTATTGGGTGTGACAAGACTGAAATGCTGCTTGTATAATAACCTTCTCATTTAAAAAAATAAATATGGGAAAACAAGCATGGGCAAATGTTTGTCAACTGTGAACGGTTGTTTTCTTCCTCATTATTTTTGCCAATCTGACTTTTTAACTTCATCAATGCTCAAAGACGACAGAACATTCTCCAGATTAGTCATATCGATAACAGTAAATTTTTCAAGCTGGATAAGCAAAGGTCTCCTTACTGCTAACAGTGTGAGGAAGCAATGCTAGCTAAAATGAGATATGGTAAATATTTATGCAAAACTAACAGACCTTTACCCCACAGGGAGGCTGCAAGCATGGGAAAAAGCAGCTTCCCAGAACTCAGCATAGCGGATGTCTGCAGATCTCCCTAAGGGCTATAAAGTCTCTACATCTATAAGACATGCATGTTAGCCTCTTTGTAAATCCCAAACCTAGTAAAATTCTCAATACAATTCTCTAATCTTTCTCTACCTAGAAACAATACTTTACTCAATAAAAGATTTAGTTGGTGGGCTTCTTTTTTAAACCAACAATCTGCCTACCTCTCTTCTAGATTTTCTTCTAAATTTTCTGGGGTTACTAAGACAAAGAAAGAAAACAATATATAACCAAAAAGGGTTAAAAAATAACATACCTAAATATCTCTTAAGCAATTTTTCTCTCCATTTTATAAGATAAAAAGTGACTAAACTAAAATGATTCCTGCCACAGAATTTCAGAAAAAGGTCATTTACAAAGAAGAAAGGAGATTAAAAAGTAACATTGTTTTTCACTTTGGCCCATATGGGGTGTGTGGGACCCCTATGGTCTCTCTTCTTCCTAGTTAGTGTCAAGCTGGAATGCAAGAAGATGGCCAGTGAGAAGACTGAAATGCAGCAACATGACATCATGGTGGGGACAGTTATGATGTCAGGGGAACGGGAAAGAGGACTTGTTAATCCTGACTCACCCAACCACTCTGGGGTAGGACTGAGCCCTCTTTGAGCCTCATCTTTCCTATCTGTAATTGGGCTGACTGGGATTACAGGCTCTCTCTCAGAAAGCTCTCTCAGCCCTTGAGAATAGTGAAACAGGGATGTTCCCTCTTCTCATGGGCATCTCTGTGGGGCCAGGGTCTCTAGGCATCTCCTATCTTCTCCTCTCACCGCACCCCTAGTCTCTGGGGAGATCGGAGGCAGCCCCTCCAGGTAGGGTCCCGCTTCCTCCTCTGGGCTCCTCCTCTGGGACCCCATGGGGTTCTGGGGCTCTGTATGCTGCTGTGATTCCCCCAGCATCACCCAGCACAGGGCTGGGCATCCACCTGCATGCCAGACATTCCCAATGGGCTTTTCCTTTGCAGTACAAGATATCCTATAGGCTCAAAATTGAAATGCATAAACAGGTAACTGTGTTAGGGATAACGGTGTTCAGAGGGCAGGTGGAGGTCTGGAAGCCATGGGAGGAACCCAGTGTAGGAAGTCTGGGACAAAGCTGACCCCGAGCATATGGGTCTTGCCTTGAAATCTCTGCAGAGGTCTCAGAGGGCTGATGTGGGATAAAGGAGACAGATTTCAGTCTCAAGAAAGAAAAATGATTCTCACATTTTGGAGACATCATCTTGTAGCTGGAGCCATCCAGAGGAGAGGCCGGCAGTGGGCAGGGGCCAGGTATCCCTATCGAGGAGCGTTCATAGCAAAGACGAGACAGCGAGATCAGGGAGGCTGTGGAGGTGACTCGTATTCCAGGAAGGGACTGGATGGATAGTCTTGAGGGTCCCTTTTAGCCCAAATCTCAAGTTTTGAGATGGACCGCAAGAGTCTGTTGCTGTTTTGAAGGTTTTCAGATTGATCCCAGTAGGACTGGCCATAAGTTTCTGAGATTGTTCCTACATCCCTGAACTTGATCCCATAGTTCAGGCTGACTGCACCATTCCAAGATACACCTCAAGATTCTGTGACTGTCCTCAGGGTTCTGAGATTGACCCAATGGTATAATGCCAGGCACAAGGTCCTGGGATTCCCCAAGCTTCTGAGTTTCACATGAAGGTTCTGAGACAGACCTCAAGTTCTAAGATTGATGACCCCTGTGTGCTGAGATGTGTCCCAAGGTTCTGAGGCTGTCCCCAAGCTTATGAGTGTGATCTGAAGGTTCTGAGATAAACCAAAACTTCTGAAATTGACTCCAGTGGTTCAATCCTGAAATCATAAGATTAACTGATGGTTCCTAAAGGGATGAGGAGGTCCTCAGATTCTGAGTTTGCTGGACTCTTAGATTCTGTCCATCAGAATATTAGAACCAACAGGTAGAGCCTTGGGTCAAGGATCCAGGTGAGTGGGAAGAAGAAGGGGGATGGGCTGGGAGTATAGGGCACCTGGGGTACTCACCCTGGCATGCTTTCCCAGGTGTATGGGCTATGTTGGTTCTGATGTAGGCAGGAAGAGGCCTATCTGCCTGGAGCACCATGTGGTCCCATAAGTGCACGCAACAGATCCCCTTATGGGGAGGATGACAATAGGTAGCGTGCAGGCCCTGGGAAACTGGTTCCACCCTCCTGAGGATGGGAGACCCAAACCCCAGCCAGACAAACCAAGCACACCTGTAACTCAGGCAGAGGCAAAGCACAGGGTCACTGCCACACACCCCTTTCCCCACCCACAGGGGGAAAAGAAAAAAAAAAGTGTTTTAAGGCTCAGAAGATGCCTCTATAGCTATAAAAGACAAAACCTTTTTTCTTTAAATGGCAGAAAATATAAACCAAATGATAAAGATAACACTATAACAATGCAAATACAATATTATCTCCACTGCCACTTAAACACACACAGATTCTTGGTAAGAAAAAACTTCAGCCCAACTTACTCATATAATTTATGCTTCCAAAGGTCTGATTATCTACTATTAATATATAACATATATGAGATAGGCCTTAAACTTCTTAAAAGAACTTTAAAATAATTATGATGGAAAATGATCCATAAGCAACACAGATGAGGCATCAAAAAAGTCCAAGTTTACAATGTGTATATATTTAAAGCAGTTAATAACAAGCCTAAACACAATGTTTAGGTTCACTCTTTAGAGCAAATGAGACAACATTCCTCATGTAAGAAATCTGGAAAAGAAAATAGGTAAAGCAGGTGATTAAGAGTACAAAGAATAAGATGTAGTTATTAAATTATAATGTAAAGGCAACACTTTAATGGTACTGTTGAAGACAAAATCTACTTTCTGGGTTTCATCCAACTGATTGATCTAGATGAGCCAATAACCATAAGCAGGACTGTGACGAGTAGTTTCAAAAAAGTGGGCATTGCAGTAATAATCCCAAGTCTTCTGTTTAGAAAGTATGTCAGCTTGGGTATTAGAGAACCTCTCAGAGGCTCATTTTTCTCAGTTTTAAAACAGAGGCAGTATTAAGCTTAGTTGAAAGGTTAAAAAAGACAATGCACAGGAAGTACATAAAACAGTGTGCAGTACTTAATACGTACTCAATAAATGTAATATCTGGCCGGGCGCAGTGGCTCATGCCTGGAATCCCAGCATTTTGGGAGGCTGAGGCAGGCAGATTATCTGCGGTCAGGAGTTTGAGACCAGCCTGGCCAACATGGTGAAATCCCGTCTCTACTAAAAACACAAAAATTAGCCAGGCGTGGTGGTGGGTGCCTATAATCCCAGCTACTCGGGAGGCTGAGGCAGGAGAATCTCTTGAACCAGGGAGGCGGAGGTTCAAGTGAGCCAAGATCATGCCACTGCACTCCAGCCTGGGGCGACAGAGCGAGATTCCATCTCAAAAAAATAAATAAGAAAAATTAAATTTAAAAATAATATATATATTCCTTTCCTACATCCCAAGTATCTTGATAGGCCTAAATTTCACCTTAATTTCACCTTTTTTTTTTTTTTTTTTTTTGAGACGGAGTCTTGCTCTGTCGCCCAGGCTGCAATGGCGCGATCAGAGCTCACTGCAAGCTCCGCCTCCCGGGTTCGCGCCATTCTCCTGCCTCAGGCTCCCGAGTAGCTGGGACTTCAAGTAGTGACTAAAACAATGCCCAATCCTTAAAATGTTACTTCCTCTATTCAAAAGCAATAAACATCTAAAACTTCTTAGATTTCAACTTACACCAATGCCTTTTCCATTTTGGTCTAAATAGTTCACTGAAATATAACTAAACTGAGAAATAAAATAAAAAGGAAAACATAAAAAGACGGTATATGATAGAAAGTAACCACAGTTCCTTTAATTTGGAAATAATATCAATTTAATCATTATTATTTCATTCCACAACTTCCCCCAAATACACATACTTCTCACTTTTTTTTTTTTTTTTGGAGACAAGAGTCTCGCTCTTTCGCCCAGGCTGGAGTGCAGTGGCGCGATCTCAGCTCACTGCAAGCTCCGCCTCCCGGGTTGACGCCATTCTCCTGCCTCAGTCCCCCGAGTAGCTGGGACTACAGTCACCCACCACCGCGCCCGGCTAATTTTTTGTATTTTTAGTAGAGACTGGGTTTCACTGTGGTCTTGATCTCCTGACCTCGTGATCCGCCCGCCTCGACCTCCCAAAGTGCTGGGATTACAGGCGTCAGCCACCGCGCCCGGCCACATACTTCTCACTTTAATCTTCAGCACAGATGAATAAATATCACTCTATCAGGTAAATATCTTCATTTTAAAATATAATTCAGCAGGTAGCAAGAGCTCAAAATAACAGCCAAGACAATGACCTACACGGAACAGGTATTCAATATTTACTGAATAAATAAATGAACTAATGTTAATAAATACAGAACTGGACAAATTCTGAGTGATCGAAGGCAGATTTAAAAGTATACTGCCAATCCAAACTATCTAACCCATTTTGTGAAGAGATGTTCCACAGTCTGAATTGAAATAACTCTTTTAAATCTATGCCTCACTCGCAAACGCATTTAATTATAAAAATAGTCTGAAATATAAAAGATAAGGAATTATTGTCACAGCAAGGGAAAAAAACTATCTTAGCCGCAACTGCTAAAAATACATATGGATTCAAAATGATTTTACAAGCACAGACAAAAGTTCTAGGAAAACCTAGCTAATTCCTGAGGTTTAAACAATAACAGCTACTATAACTTCCTGACCTCTCTCTTACTATGTGCTAAGTACTTACACACACTCTCATCATTTAATCTTCATGACAATTCTGCAAAGTAGGTATTATTCCCATTTTTACGGATGAGAAAATTAAACTGCTAACGAGAGGTAAATTTGCCCAAGGTCTCCCAGCTAGTAACAGAACAAATCTAACACACCAAAACCCAGGCTCTTTTCTCTGTATCATCCTTCAGTTCCCTTCCACTGCTCCTTTCTTACAAGGGCTAAAATATATAAATAAATACACACACACACACACACACACACACACAACATTAAGGGCTAAGATATCTTTTCCTTTAAAAGCTACTTTTTATCTCTGACAAAAATGATAGCTTCAAAAAAAAGTTGGCCAGGGAGTCAAAATCAATGTAATTACTATTACATATCCATATAGTATTTGACTTACTTTCTATATTTGGAAACAGAATTGTACCTTGTATCCTTTTAAGCTATAATTGTATGGTGAGAAGCTTCTCCTTTTTTACTGTTCACATCCAGGCAACACACCCAATTCAACTTTATAACTGTCTCAAGAATTCTAACCATGCAGGGCTTCTTGGTAAATAGAGTAACTACTATACAGACCTCAAACTTTCCCCCAAATTGTGCAACTAACAATTGCAACTAAAATGCAACCAAGGTACAAGTATATTATCCTAACAAAGGTACCGGTTGGGTATCCCTTACCCAAAACGCTTGGGGCCAGAAGCGTTTCATCTTGAATTTTTTTATATTTTGGAACATTTGCATAAACATAGTAAGATATCTTGGGAATAGGACCCAAGTCTAAACACAGAATTCATTGTTTCACATACACTCTATATGCACAGCCTGAAGGGTTTTTTTTGGTTTTTATTGTTTGGTTTTTTTTTTGAGATGGAGTTTCACTCTTGTTTCCCAGGCTGGAGTGCAGTGGCATGATCTTGGCTCGCTTGAACCTCCACCTCCCTGGTTCAAGTGATTCTCCTGCCTCAGCCTCCTGAGTAGCTGGGATTACAGGCATGCACCACCATGCCCAGCTAATTTTGTATTTTTAGTAGAGACGGGTTGTTTAGGCTGGTCTCAAACTCCTGACCTCAGGTGATCCACCCGCTTCGGCCTCCCAAAGTGCTGGGATTACAGTCTTGAGCTACCGTGCCTGGCCCCTACCTGAAGGTAATTTTATACACTACTGTAAATAATTTTGTGCATGAAACAAAGTTTGCATTATGTACTTATGTGTAGAATTTTCCACTTGTGACACATGGCACCCAAAAAGTCTCAGATTTTGAAGCATTTCTGATTTTGGATTTTTGGATTAGAGTTACTCAACCCATACTGACAAACTATTACCTCTAGAACTAATGTCCTCAATTGTGATACAACAACAGAAAAACAATATGAATCATGGCAAGTCAAAGTTATTCTTCATGGGCAAATTTTTATTTATTTATATTTTAAATAGACTATACTGTCCCAAGTAACCAAAGCCAGAATCAACTCCACTGATTCTGAAAAACTGGTTTTTCCTTCCCAAGAAAAACTCAAAATTAAGTAATTTTATTTACAAGCCAATGATAGCTACTTTTCTACTGTAGTTCCTACATGGACTCTGAAATGAGACTAGCAATATAATATAACTAGAAAAAACTAAAGCTATTTGGATATCTATAAAGACTAGTGTAATATAAGTGTCTCTGTACACAATGAAAGTAGTTAAGAAAATAAAATTAATTTGATAGTGGTACTATACCAAAATATTTCTATCATGTTATATACAATAATTTAATTCCTAAGCTGCACAAATCCTCTTCTGCTACCTCATTGTCACCTGAAAATCTACAAACTGAAGAGAGTATATCTGTTTATTTTGTGTCCCACTGTTTATTACCTAACCCCCCGAAAAAGAATGTCCTGTGAAACTGTAATCCTAGATCCATAAGAGAATGCCTCATATTTCCTACAACCATGGAAATGACAAACTTACTGGTTATACTGAATGTTAATAAAATCTACGACATCTTGAATCAAAATGGAGGCTTTCAGGCCCTCAAGACAAACTAACGTGAGCAGCTGAAAGTGGCATTAATGATTTCTACACTAAAATTAGATAGATGAATTTCTTTACTTTTATATCATCTTAGAGATCATCTTAAAGATATGATAGATCCTTTCTCCGCAGAGCAAATGGCATGGGTGAACACAGGATTTTTATAAATGATTTTGATGTTCTTCTCCAAAGAAAATAACATCACCGAGAGCTCCCAGAAGACTTGGAGCCATTAAGAGCTGGGATTCCTTTCAACTGGCATCATTCCAACAGAGGCTCAGTGAGAAATGAAACCTCTGCAAATCAAATCTGTTGCAATGTTATTTTTTCCAGAGGTTAATTACCTGCTTCTGCTACACACACACACACACACACACACACACACACACACACACACACACACAGAGAGAGAGAGAGAGAGAGAGAGAGAGAGAGAGAAGGAGAGGCTGGAAAAGTAGATGACATTCTGTAGTAAGCCTCCTCCAGAAATACTCAAAATGAAATCAAAACAAGGTCGGGCTGTCAAATTCTAGATACACTCTATTAACGTGCTCTGCTGCTTGATACCTGTCAGTCTATAGTACTATTACCTCAAACTATCAGACAGTAATAATTTACTATAAGAAGTCACACTTTCAGACTTTATCTCTTAAAAATACTTAGTGAAACACTTGTTACTTAGTGAAATACTTGTAAGTGAAATTATAGTATCCAAAAACTGCTTCAAACTAATCCAGTGAGAAGGGGGGAAAGAAAACAGATAAACCAACATTGTCCCTACATTGTTAACAGCTGAAGTAATGAAGGGACCATGGAGGTTAATGACACCATTCTCTGTACTTTTGTTTATGTTTGAATTTCCCACTTTAAAAAAAAAAAAAAAACTTTCATGGACTCCAAATAACCCATTTAACAAGCATTTACTGAACTTGTTGATGTAGACTATATTATTCTTCCAAATTATTTAACCTCTACTTTCCTTAAGAGGATTATACAGCCTTATCTGTTATTATGCAACTTGCAGTGCCACCTGTGGAAGGACTATATACATCCCTACCCCACTGACAGTGAGCTCTGACCATATGACTTGCTTTGGCCACGGACATGTGAGCTGGTGTGATATACACCATGACTGAGTGAAAGCTTTAAGAGCCATTGTATGCCTGCATCTGTTTTTTTGCTCTTTCCCTCATCCACAATAATGGCACAGCCAGACAGGAGATGCTCCTTGAGCCAGGGTTCCAAAATAAGAAATGTGAAGCAATGCTGCAGTCAATCCACAGACAACAAGGTGTAACAAAAGCAAGAAGAAAAGCAGTGTTGCAAGCCACTGAAATTTCATAGTGTTGCTATAGCAGCATAACCTAGCAAAAGCTGACAGATACACTTATTATGGAGTAGGTGCAAAAAATAAAATTATAGGCTGGTATATTTTTTAAATGTTTCAGAAGATAAACCACAAAAATTTAAATACTGTTACCTATGAGGAGAGGGTATGAAAACTAACAGGTGTGTAGGAATACTTTTTTTATACCATTATATATGATTTGAATTTTGTGTGTGTGTGTGTGTGTGTGTGTGTGTGTGTGTGTGTGTGTGTATGTGTTTAACCTGAGCAGCAGCATCTGGGTAGTTGGATCATTTGGGCCGTTTATTTTTCTTCCTTCTGCTTTTCAGTATTGAAAAATAAAAATATAATAAGGCTACCGGTAATTACTTAAAAACGAAGAAGAACTATTCTTATACCCTTGAAGAACTCAAGTATTAGCTAACGATTCAGCTTTAAATAAAGCCTCTCCCTGCCCCCATTCATTGTTAATTTTTTTAATGTCCAAGGCTAAATACTCTGTGTGTGTGTGTGTGTGTGTGTATATATATATAGGAGTATGTCATATGCATTTCTATCAGTTTGCTCAATTTCAGGTTTCAGCAAAGCAATATAGTGTTTTGTATATGGATGGTACAGTTACTAATCTCAAAGGAAATTCTCACAATTTCATTATTTTAGTATGCCAGTTAAACTGGCAAAGAAGTTTGCTCTTGTCAGGGTTGTCCAAGAGAGAGAATACAGTTATGGGTTCTTAGCTTCTGTTTCTGGTTGGGCTAGTAAAGCCCCTTCCTCATCCCTCTTTTCCGTTTTATCACTAGAGACAGAAACTAGAAACCATGGCTTCAGGCTGCTGAAAGCCTAAAACAAAACAAAACAGAAGAACAACAGCAAAATAAGGCAGGTTGGACAAGCTTGCTAGGTGTCAAGTTTGGTAAATATGCCTTAACCAGTACTAGAGCAAGGAATCTATTAAGGAAACTCTTATAGGGTAAAATTATAAAGGAGCATTGAAAGAAGGGGGAAAAAAGGGGAAAAATTCTAATCATGACTCTTGTGATAAAACAACACTTGAATGGTTACAGAAATCAAGTTTGATAGAGTAACACTTCACTACATGAACATGTTTTAACTTCAAGAGAGCAATATCTGAACAAAGCAGTAACCTGCAAATGACTAAGAACATGTCTGCACTTTTCATCCCAGGATCTCAAAGCACTTCACAAACATTAATTTAATTCTCGTATCAGCTGAGAGGTAGTGATATAATAATACATCATTATAACCATCTATCCTGCCAATACAAAATATTTAAATACCTCTTCAGCAGCATTTGCCCTGAGAAGGTCTTGCTAAACAGCCAATAAAACAGGAAATAGGCTGACAGTGCATGTGCCACCAACAATCTCTGAAAAGATCAGACCTTCACCCACAAGAACCACTTCCTCTGAGTAAACCACAGAGACTGTACTGGGCAAACCACAACATATCAGCTTGTGTCTGGAACATAGGCAGATAACCCGTCTAAAATCTATGGAAGGATATGTCTAAGCATCTTCACAAGATTTCTTGTGTATTAAGTGTATTTGGGGTATCTGTTACTCTTCTGGACAACATATAGCCACTTTCTGCATTACAAGATCAATTTCAGGTATCAGTCCTTCAGAGGCTGATGAAGTCTCCAGTTTGTTGTTTTTTGTTTGTTTTGTTTTGTTTTGAGACGGAGTCTTGCTCTGTCATCCAGGTAGGAATGCAGTGACGCAATCTTGGCTAACCGCAACCTCCATCTCCCAGGTTCAAGCGATTCTCCTGTCTCAGCCTCCCAAGTAGCTGGGATTACAGGCATGTGCCACCTGGTCCGGCTCATTTTTGTATTTTTAAAAGAGACAGGGTTTCACCATGCTGGCCAGGCTGGTCTTGAACTCCTGACCTCAAGTGATCTGCCCGCCTCGGCCTCCCAAAGTGCTGGGATTTACAGGCGTGAGCCACTGCACCTGGCCAGTTTTTCTACAACAAAATAATCTACATTTTTTTGAATCCACAAAAGATCTACAAAGTCCTCTTTGATCTTTTGAGTGTATGAATGTAAAATCAACATTTATATGTAATATTTGACAAAAACTGTAGTATCAGAGCATACCTTTAAATGACTCTAATGTGTTATATAACACCAAAAGAAAAAGCAGTGTGACAAGCAGCTAATTGAAAGCATTAACTAAAACCAGGCTTTCTTATATAGTTCCAGTTTCTGCATGAATTGTTACTTGCAGTCCAAGACAGGAAACCTACTTTTCATCGTCCAGTCGATTTGCTTGTCTCTAGACACTGAGAAGCCACCCAGGCCTGTCATGTGACTATGATCTCAAAAACCAGGACTCAGCATTTGAATTAGTAAAAGATCCTGTTTTGGTATGAATCTGAACTGCATTGGTGCATGCTAAGTCAAGAGGTAAAGTTAGTGTATTTTTTCTTTTACTAAAAGTCAACAATATATGCTCATGTAATTTAGACACAGCCTCTGTCCAGGCACTAGCTTCACAGGCTTCTATTGGAGTTAGAAGCTGCCTTACGGCGGTCTTTCCTATATGACTATCTTGATGATTCCAGATATTCTAAGTTGAAAAAGTAAAATGCTCTAAATTTGGCATGTTTGCAAATTTTAATATTACCAAAATACAAAATATTAATATTAGCAAAATACAAAACAAGGACATCTATTTCAATAATTTGAAACTAAATTAGTACCAAAGAAAATATGCTAATAAAATATTCAAAAGGTCTACAGTCTTATAGATTTTATAACAATCTAAAGATGCACTTTTTCTATTACTGTGTCTTGTCATTAACAATTCTTGTAAATACAACAGCAAGAAAGTAAAATATTTCAATTTTCACAATATCCAGTTTACTGAAAAAAATACTGCTAAGCATTGCTATTTCACTAATACGTGGAAATAAGAGGAGACAAAACTATAAGGTAAAAATACACCAAACAATGAGGAATGTTTTCACCTACAATTTAAGATAATGGACTGAAAAACCACTAGAAAAAATAAGAAACTTCCTGATGTATTTCATCATATTGCAACAAGATGATTTTCAATCAAAAGTGGCTTACATTATTTCTACCCTACCCTTTTGTCATAGAATTGATAACATTTGTTACACTGAGGGTACTCATATTTGAAAGAATCGCTTTGTAAAAAGCCTTTTAGAACATGAGTAATTGCTTAATTAGTTGATTTGGTAATCATGCTGTTTGTATAAATCTGTTTCATTTGACTGTGACATATCTCGTATCCATTCTAAAGACTATCGAAAATAAAATTGAATCAACATGACCTTGAGAATCTCTCTACCCATATTTTTGCACTAGGAGGGCAACTGAGAAAAAAGCTAATAAAATGTTAAGAGAAACAAGTTGATTTTTAGACAATGGATCAACAGAAAGCATACAGCTTGGCTAAGCAAAGAGTAAGGGAAGGGGACCAGAAAGCATAATGAATAACCGTCTGAAACATTTAGAATCATACCATACAAACATAAAATGGGAGGAGAGCATTATTTAGCTTGGTACAGCAAGTACATACAAGTAACAGGACAACTTAAAAGAAAAGTTAGACCTAAAGATCAGGAAAAACTTCCTGACAGCAAGATCTATCAGATTGTGCTTCAGTCTCCTGAGGAAGTGACAAAAGCTTTATCCTCAAGAGATATTTAAAATTAGAATGGGTAAGGTACTAGAAAGTATGCTGTAAGAGAAAAATGCAACTGATTTCATCAAGCTGGAGAGTTACTAAAAGAAAAAAGCACAGAAAAATACAGTACAAAGAAAGACAATAATTTAAAACGAAAAAAAAAAAAATGGGGGACTTGAGAGCCAGAAAATCAAGGCTAAAACTTGGATCTGTCCTTTCTAGTTGCATAATCTTGACTTAAACTGTATGAGTTAGCTTAAAGTGTAAATGACAGAAACATGATCTGCCCAGTACTGAACTGAAAATATTGTAAATGTTAAAGAATTATACTACTACAGGATATCATTACATACATAATGGTATTTTACTCAAAAGAAGGCAAAAATGTAATTTTGTTGATTTAAAAATTTTAATTCACATGGCACTATTCTGAAAACCTGTAATTATTATAAGGGAAAGGAGCACGTCTTCAAATAAAGCTCAAGAACATCATCAAAACCAAGTTTTCACAGAAGAGACCACAGGAAGTTAAGCTACTATTCCTGAAAATGTGTCATGGTCAATTTCTAGGAAACAAGAAGTTATATAAGACACATTTCTAATAATCTCAGACAACCATGATGCAAAAGAGTCCCTTCAATTCCCTGGGAACCAGTATGTTATCTTGCTGTTTCTGTGACCCATATCAGTTTGGGAAGCAATTCACTCCTACCTCTGGATGACATTTAGAAGAGGCAACCACATATGTATAATGAAATATTTTCCAACTGTTTTCCCTGGAATCGCAATGCTCCACAGAAAAATATATAAAATTCACCATTTACGGATTCCATGAATGTTCACCTCAAATTTCATTTCTTAAACTAAAAATTCAAACTTAGTTAAAAAACAACAGTAACAACAAAAAAAACCACTGGGCTCGATGGCTCCAGCCTATAATCCCAGCACTTTGGGAGGCCAAGGCGGGTGGATCACCTAAGGTCAGGAGTTCAAGACCAGACTGGCCAATGTGGTGAAACCCTGTCTCTACTAAAAATACAAAACTTAGCCGGACGTGGTGGTGGGCGCCTGTAATCCCAGCTACTCGGGAGGCTGAGGCAGGAGAATCGCTTGAACCTGGGAGGCGGAGGTTGCAGTGAGGAGAGATTGCGCCACTGCACTCCACCTTGGGTGACAGAGCAAGACTCAAAAACAAAAAACAAAAAAAAACCTACATGTTAACTCAATGATATATACATGTTAACAACTGGAAACCACCAATGTGTTAAGTGGTATTCCAGGGTTAACATATTTTTGTAATGATTTCAAATAAAGCTTCTCTTGTCACCTCACTGAATATGAGCGTCATATAAATGTACCATTAATCAGGAAGATTACAACACTGTACTTTCAAAAAAAGTTACTTTAGACTCTGCATGTTGACTCATGTAAAACTGTACAAGTGAATGTACTATTGCATACTTTCATGACTCAAGATTTTATACTGAACTAAAAAGGCAAAGACAAAACTGAATACAAAACACTGTGATCTTTAGCCCCCATTTCAATTTTGTACTTATCGACTGGCTGACTTTACAAGAAAAGGTTACAAATAATTTTACCTTGCAGACAGATGACTCACGCAATGTTGAAAATAACATATAAACATGAGTAGCTCTTTTTTTTTAATCAAAAGCATTATATAGCAATTTTGACAGAAAAAAGTATCATTAATGAAAATGCTAATTGCTGGGTACAGGCATATAAAGTCACAGGTTTCCACACTCACTTAAAAAATTTGCTTAAGTTAAACAGCTTAAAGCTGAATTCAGTGCTTTAAAAAAATTAAATCAAAAACCTGTCTTTATCTATAAATCAAAAACTACAAAATTCATAAGCCCTAGACAAAACAAAGTCCATTTATTTCAAGGAAGAACCTTATAACTTTCCTACCTGTACTGTCCCTGAAAATTCAATGTTATAGACACTGGCCTGAAATCATTTACTGAGTCTACTGAAAGGGCATTCTCTCCTCTCTACCTCTCAGAAGAAACTCCAATTGCTATAGGACTCCTAAATTATCAGGGATACAAGAAAGACATGTAGGAGGACTGGAAACAATTGGGATATATTTTAAGACTAAATGCAGCAATCAATGCAGACTATAAAGCAGCAATCAGACATTTCTACACTTGTCAAGTGCTCATTCTAAATGATGAAAACTACAGACTCCAGGGCTCATAAATGGCTCAGAATTTTTTAAAAAGCTGTTTGGATATACTACATAGAAGTAATAGCTACCATGAACATAGTTTGAGTTCAAAGTTTTTTAAAAAGTTCGAGTTTTAGGTTTTAAGAAAAGGGGTGCGGACTGGGGAGTAAAAGATGAAGGGAAAGAGAAGAGAGCAAGCAAAATGTGTTGATTTAACTGCAAAATAATAACAGGATGTAACAGAGTTCTGAGTATCCAAAGTGACCAATCAGAGCCTAAACATAGCTGAATTCCATCCCAGCCCCAGCACGTCCCTAACACAAGAATAAAACCCTTATCTTGTTCAGCCATGTGTCGCCTGCCACAAACTGCAAAACAGAACAACGCCCAAAACCAGCTAGTCTGATTTCAACTGAGGACAGACAGACTCTGTAGTCAGAAGCACCACAATGAAAGAACTCTAACTCACACAGCTGGCCTGGTGGTTCTGCACACTCTACGAAACAAAGCCATACCACATACAGCACTTCAAACTTGAAAGGATCTCTATCTAAAAAGCTACACTGGCGCTGTTAATTTTCCAATAGCTCTAGAATCAGCAAAATATACCTACAGTTAACAGTTAGACACTGCAAAAAAAGGACGAGGTACGGCTGAGAGAAAGCTAGAAACTATTATATACTCATAACTTTGTTAAGACACCTTGGCAGAGAAATACTACTAAACCAGTACCTCCAGATTTCACCACAACATATATTCAAATTAGGAACAATTACTATCTTAACAGCAAACAGATGCTTTATATTTACGAAATATATTTAAATGTGGTCAAATAGGAATAATTCTTAATAAAAAAAGACCCTAGTAAAAAAAATTCCTATGAAACAGGTCTCAGTAGTGCTTATTAATTGGCTTTCCAAGGTTCTTTTCTTGAAAAAAAAAAAAAATGTAAAATTAGGCAGCAGCACCTGAAGCTATTCAAAAAACATTAATGCCCAAACCAATCTGCAGTTTGTAATCTTACAATATTCATTTTGTAATCTCTTGTGCCTAGCATAGTGCCTGGCAAAAAAAAACAAAAAACAAAACAAAACAAAACAAAAAAAACAGGCTTTCAACAATTTCATCCTTATTGAATGTTTATATGCCATCTAAGTTATAAAGAGGATAGAAGTCCCAAGATTCTATTTCCAAGATAACGAGAAGACAAGGAAAATCTCTGAGAAGCAATGCTGAAGAAAAATCATTACTTGAGGGCTTTTAACTCACTTGTGTGTGGAATGAGTTCGTTCTGTTTCTATAAATTAAACACCTCAGCATCGCAATGAAAACCAACATTACATTAGTTCCTAAGACTTTTGTTTACAGGCTCAACAGAAAGAGCCATAATTGAAAGAACCAGGAAAACAATTATCCCCACACCCGTAAAAGTGACTTCTCAGAAGTGAAACACCCTGAAAGGGGAAAAATGGGGATAACCAGAAGAAAGCAAGATAAGCATTGTCAATACTTACAGTAAGTGTATTCTTGGAAAAGTTAAAAATTATTTCATTGAAAATGAAAACCCACTTTGAAAAATACACAAAGAGTAAATATAAATGCTTTAAATATTTAACGGACTCTTTTAAGTGAACATTCATGTGATGCTGGAAAGCATCAACAGGAAGAGGAAGTTCTGTTTCTGGAGTAGCTGTTATGGTATGATAATGGAATTTGGCCCTTTTAAAATCAACAAATGAGTCTTACAATTGGGTAAAACTCTTATTAGGAAATTAGACTACTTTGTGCAGAAGCACTATTGTTGCACTTTTCATCAAAGAGCTTTGACCCTCTAATTCAGTTACTTGATCTATTTTTTCATGATATAATAATTTGAAGATTAACTTAAAGCAAGCTGACATTTAGGACTGGCATGCAGTGTCATAATGAAATTGAGAAATGAAATGTGGTCAAGGAATCAATACGCTTTTTATCCCTTGCCCTATAAACAAAAGTAACTTAGGATAAGCAAACTGTACTTCAACCACACATGGTCTAGCTCCATTCGCCACACACCACCATGCAACACTGGTAAGTGCTATAAAGGACAGACACAGAACTCAACAAATTTAGCTGCGCGCTTATACTATGCTTACGGTTTATCTCTCTTAAACGCCAAATGTTTCTGGAAGATGAAATATTTAAATACAAGAATTAAAAGCAAATCCCATGATTTACCCTCATTTCTTCAGCTCCTGGACATTGCTTCCAGCAAGAACCTGTGATTTACTGGTAATGTCAACATTCTGGAAAGTTATTAGATAATAATTAAACACTGTGCAGGTCAACATCTCAAAGAGATCAAGTTCCCAGGTCACCATGCAGTAGGCTCAACATTAAGTTCACAGGTAGAAATCCTAAAATGTAATTGTCTTGAGAACCTACTGCAGGACAGGGCTAAAGCTGAGAAATAATACACCAATACCAAGCCGACTTCAGGCACCGACCTTCACCCAAAATGACCTTCTCCTCTGATTTCCAGACGAGTACACAATCCTAATGCACACTACAGGCGGAAAACCACAATAATGGTTTTGCCTCCCCCTTCTCTGAGAATCGGGAGGGAAGTTTCTCTCCGGAAAAATTACATTTCCAAAAGCCAATCAACTG
The DNA here is from genome assembly GCF_008728515.1 of Papio anubis. Lineage (NCBI taxonomy): Eukaryota > Metazoa > Chordata > Mammalia > Primates > Cercopithecidae > Papio > Papio anubis. The sequence goes on from NC_044987.1 coordinate 14,210,717, forward strand.
GATAACTCGGCAGCAACCCCAGGCTAACTGCACTGCTCCGAAACAACCCTCTTTCCTCTGCCTGTCAACTTCGCTGGCCAAAGGCAATCTGACTCCCCTGCTAGGTCGGGCCCGATTCCGGGAGGCCGAGTGAAGGAGGAATTCATACCAACCTGTCGGTGATAGTAGACTGTGTGCCACTCATTGGGGCCCTTGGCGAGAGGTCCTCCTTTTATCCAACTTGCATTTTACAGTAACACCTCCTCCCCACCCCCAGTGCTCTGGGATCAGGCCCAACTCCGTCAGGGACACAAAAGTCCAACTCAAAACTCCATTCAGTCATCTAGACCATCCGATTGGAAGGGGTCAACGGATGCGGGTTGGAGGAAAACAAGTTATCTCCCAAAACAAACTGAGAAAGCCAGGGAGCGAGTCAGTCCAGAGTGAGTCGAGCTAGCGACAAATCCTCCAGAAGGCACAAGGAGAAACTTCCTCAGAGAGAGAAGTCCGCGCGCCGTGGGAAGGGGACCCGCGACTCCCGCCGGGGCTGGGGCGGGATCAGCTCTGGGACGGGTGTCGGCTCCTCCTCCGGAGTCTCGGGGCCTCGAACTCCCCGCCGCGGCAAGGGCCGGGGCCCTCCCTCCCGGCTCTCTATCTGGGGCTGCCGGCTGCTCCTGGCCGCAGCGTTGGCCGCGTCTCCGGCCGTCCCGCGCCGGGCTCGCGCGGTTCCATGTCCCGGGCCCGGGGCTCCTCCTCTGCTCGCCGCCCCCACCAGGCTCCAGGTGCTGGGACGAGCCGCGGGCGCCGGGGGAGGGTCCCGCGGCCCGAGGTGACAGGGACCCGGGTCTCTCAGCGCCGCGGGCTGCTCCCCATCCCTTTGAGGCCCGGACTCTTCCGCAGTCGCCAGAGGCGGCGGCTCCTCCCCGACGCTCCCCGCGAGGGGCGGGAGATGCCCGTCCGGCCCGGCCTGGAAGCCCTGGTCCGGGAGGCGGAGGCGGAGGCGGCGGCTTCTCCCCGCGCAGGGCCGGCTCGCCGGGTTCTGGAGGCCCTCGCGGGAGCGCGCGCAGACAGCGGAGGAGGCCGGCGGCGGTGGGGGCCGCGCAAACGCGGGCGCGCGCGCGGGTTCCGGTTCCGGTTCTGGCTTCCCGGCCCTGGCCGCGTCCGGCGCGAGCTCGCGCTTCCCGTCCCCCGCCGACTTTTTTGGCCCCCTCCCCTCTGACTTCGGGAAGCCGCCTCACCCGGGATCCCTCCGCCGCTCAGGGCTGCGCTCCCGCCCTTGGAAGGACGCCTCCGCCGGAGCCCTGTTTGGGGGAGTGGAAAAGTAGTCCTGCGGGGCGGAGGGAGGTGGGACCCGTGCAGCCCCGGGAGGCCCACCAGCCTCCCGCGGCGCCTGGGCCCCTGAGTGCCGAGACGTTGTCTTTCGAGGCCAGTTTGTACTAAGTCTACTTTCACCAGAGACCTCCTGAGAGCGCCCCCCAGATCCCTAGGACATCGTGCTGGGAGGCTCTTTGGAAATTACCAGCCCCCCTTGTCCTGGAAACTTTTATTCCTTAAGGGAATGTACTCTCTCTCCTGTCTTCTGGCTGCAAGCGTTCTACCAGTGCCCGGCCGGCGCCCCTCGCTGCCTCCGCAGGCCCCGCTCACCTGGGCACCTGCCGGCTCCGGGGGGAGAGCGCGGCGGGAGCGGGAGGCGCAGGGCTGAGGGAGAGCAGCTGGGGACTGCAGCCAGGGCTTCTCGGTATAAATACTACTTTTAGGCTGTTTTTGCCTTGGCAAAATGAAATGTGTTATTTGCCAAATTGAGAAGGCATGGTGCTTTGCATGGCGACTTAACAAGCGTGTTGTGGAAAGAAATGGGAGAAGAAAATGAAGTATATTTATCCAGTAAATAGCATTACGGTTCTCTCTGAAGGGTTCCAAACGTTTTTTCGTTTTTTTCCCCTTCTGGGTAGAGAGATTTAGATACCCATCTAGTTTTATGATTGAATAATTCAGTATTATGGCAATTTAGGTACCACGTATAATGCAGTTCTTCAGTTCTGCCTGCAAACGTCTAAAGAGGCTATTCCCTTTATCCAACTATTTTCAGACTTTTGAGCGTAAACCTATGTTGGTGGCAAGGAATTTCAGCCATTTTGTGGAATCCAAGCAGCAAATCAAATCTAATAAACAGTGGATGTGGAGAGAGGAAACAATTACCTCTTAACAATGCTGTTGCAAAAAGTCATTCCACAACAGTTCATGAAAGGATCATTATCCCCGAATAGAGGCATGAGCTCACACTGACGTTAGTTAGAACAGGGGGTTGGAAAAAAAAAAAAAAAAGGAAAAGATAAACAGAGGCCAGAGACGACTCTTTATTGCTCGATTTTTTAGGTTCAAGGCACAGCCAGCTAATTTTGTAATGTTTATTTTTGGAAAGAATAGAAGCAGATTAGCCAAGGCACTTTCCTAATGATACCAGGACACATTGCCACCTGCTGGTGTATCCTAGCATGACAATTCTACCCTGAAGACTCAAATTGAGTGTTTACATGTAATTGGAACGAATCCCATTCATCTCTCTCTCTATATATATATACACACTGACCAAAATGCAAACCTTATTCCCAAACTTAATAAATCTTTCTTAAAAGTATTAAATATCTTATTTTCCCCTATTCTAATAATGTTACAGTGTAAGTATCAAATTAATTGAACCCAATGACTCATCAAATCATGCATTTTAAAAATCAGTTCCTCTCTTCCCTTAATACTTGAGGGAAGCCTCAATACTTAAGCTTCAGGAATAAAACAAACTGGGAAAGTTTCCTAATTCACCTTCTCTTCCTTGCATACAAAACCTCTTGGCAAGCTGCTTTCAAGATCTTTCCAAACTTAAACAGACCCACGGTTCTAGCTGTGAGCAAAGAAGGCATTTTGCTGTGGGAAAGCTTCAGAAGATGGTAAGCAAAAGATTGAATTAAGCCGTGGTTATTCATTCCAGAACTAATTTTTTTTTTTAATGATGGAAAATCTCTGTAGTCACCTACAAAGCATTGATGATTTAAAAAACAAACAAACAAACAAAAAACCTGAAAGCCTCTTTAAAGCTGCTGGTAGTTCAACTGTTGTAAAGGCTGTAACTATGGATGCCTTCAGAAAGTCAAGCCAGTCTAGGTAGAACACACTCCTCAGGGTCAGTATTACTTTACCTAGAAAAATGACATTGATGACCCAATCCACTGGACATGCTCTTTGAGGAGGTTTTCCAATGGGGATTATTCTAAACCACATTCTCATCCTCTTGTCCATTCTTTCAACATGCTTATTAAGTATCTACTATGCGTCCCAGACTCTTTTAGGCATTGGTAGTACAGTCCTCAAGACAGGGCCTCCAGCTGTCTTCAGATGATGTCTGATGTCAACTCACTTGACATCACCATTTTCAAGGCAAGTGTCCAAACAGGTGGCAGAACAAGAAACACATTGAGGTTCTTCCTCTCTCTTTTGGCAAACTGTTTTCTGTATGTCAGTTGTTACCCCCCAAAATGACAAAATAGGGGGAATGATGGATAATGAACAGCAGATTAGAGATATTCACTAGTAAGTATGAATACAGGTCAACATTTCTACAGGTCAAAAGGCTGTTTTTAACTTATTGGCAAAACCACCACAAAAATATAAAGACAGACTCTGGATTTATAAAAAGTTGTTTTACTTTTATAAAATTTAGTACAAATCTTATGGAAATATAAATCCTTCTTGAACAGTGTTCGTTATCATTACATAGTAATCCAGTGCAAATGAGTACTTCATTTTGTCCGAGTATACCACACATTCATTAGCCCTTCATTTACCTGTGGTTTCAAAACTTAGCATCATCTTAACTGCTGAGTCATCTTCAGTTCATATTGTTCTCTCAGAAGTTTTTTCATAGTTATTAGTAATAACATCAAGAAAAGCTGAAATGAGGGATTCCCTTCCCCTTACCGATTATTCATATTTCTCACCATTCAAAAAAATCTACATACAGTCCCATGAAAGTGTCCCCAAAACAACAATATCTGCAGTCCCTTTATTTCTGAGGAGTAAGAGAGAAAAAGAATTGGTACCAGATTAAGCCTGTTCATTTGTCTGGTATGGAACAGGTTGCACTGTGCCAAAATTCAAGAGCCAGCTTTTTTTCTGTTTTTTTAAGCTTATGTGCCAAGCCACTCTTTTCTACGAGTCTTGCTAAAATCAGCATTCCCCAGCATCCTACTTTGACCGCAATTTTGTTGGAAAGAAGCTCACCAGCTTTTTAGGGGCGCTCATCATAGAAAAAAAAAAAAAAGTGGAGATTAAGAAAAAAAACAGGAAGTGGAGATGCTGTCAGATTATCTCAATGCCCAGCAAAACTCTTCAACCAAATGACATTCATTTTTAAAGACGCACTGTTAACATGCATTTAAAGTTACTGTTTCCTGAACAGTGATGACTTTACACCATTCCAACCACTCCCTCATGCCTGGTTTCTGTGGCCAAGACCATTTTCCATTTTCAAGACCACCCATGGCTGAACATGGTGGCTCACACCTGTAATCCCAGCACTTTGGGAAGCCGAGGCGGGCAGGTCATGAAGTCAGGAGTTCGAGACCAGCCTGGCCAATATGGTGAAACCCCGTCTCTACTAAAAATACAAAAAGTAGCCAGGCATGGTGGCACACGCCTGTAGTCTCAGCTACTCGGGAGGCTGAGGCAGGAGAATCACTTGAACCCAGAAGGCGGAGGTTGCAGTAAGTCGAGATGACACCACTGCACTCCAGCCCGGGCGACAGAGCAAGACTCCAACTTTAAAAAAAAAAAAAAAAAAACACTCATTACGTTAGATTACCAGTGGCCATGGAATGAACTGACACTTCCTACTGACCAGCTTTGACTCCAGTAGCACCATATGCTTGCTCACCCACTGAGCTAATCAAACACCATTGACTTAAATAACATGGTAAAAATAAATAATCAATAAATACATAAATAAATACTTCATGTTTTCATAAAAGCCCTACAAGAAAGACCTTCATTAATAAAATGCCACATAATGTCTCTATGAAATATACTACAGGGTATTTCATTCATTCACAATAGGTTTAAACTCAGGCAAAGAAGAAACAAGTAACCTATCCACACGATCTGGCAAGTGAGTAGCAAAATCAGTTAAACTAAGAACCCAGGAATTCTTGATTCTTAACCCCTTGTTCTAAGCTTATATTCTTGCTTCTCTTGAAGACTGTCACACTAAGAATTATTATTTTTTTTCCTTTCAAGACTGGCCTTGTTGTATTAGTTTGTTCATAGAGTGGTACCATTTTAGTAAAAATAAGAAAAGCAGGAGTACTAAAAGGGAATGTATCTAAAATGAAAAAAAAAAAAAAAAATTGACCTCATCCCCCTGAGGCTAGTACACACTTTAAAGTCTTTGGTTCTAGTTTGCAATATGTACAGCAGAGCTGAAATCTAAACTGCCATCTCAAGCACAGTGGAATCCACATGATAAATCCCTATGGAATTTAGTCATAGCCTCAAATGCCTAGGAGATTAATGCACAAAAGCCCTGAGAACTGGCATAGTTTTCCTGGTAGGGCAGAACCCATATAACAGGACTCAGTAAATCTACCCACACTTCATTCATCTCAAATCCAAAGCCCTAACTCTACAGGTTTTGTGCAGAAAAGAGTTAACATAGCAGGCCTAAACTGCTATCCTTGGAGAGGCCTGATTACAGGGTTGGCCACTGGCCGGCATTTGGGAACTCAGATTTTGGAAGGGCTCCCACCATTAACTGATAAGACTGGCTTACTGTGTCTGAACTGTTTGTGCAAACAATATGGCTTATGCTGAACACCTGCTTTCCTTTTGAAAATCTTGAATTTTGCTATCTGCCAGGGAAAGGCTGCCTAGGTGACCTGTCCTCAGTAAAAACCTTGGGCACTGAGTCTGTAATGACCTTGTCCAGTAGATAGCCCATTCACATGTTGTCACAAATCACTGCTAGGGGAACGAAGCACATCCTGTGTGATTCCATTGGGAAAGGACTCTGGAAACTTGTGCTTGCTTTACCCTAGACTTTGCCTGAGGTGTCTTTTCCTTTTACCGATTTTTCTTTGAATCTTTTCACTATAATAAATCAAAACTATGAGTAAGACTATATGCTGAGTCCACTGAGTCCTCCCAGAGAATTATGGAACCTGGCAGTGGTCTTGGGCACCTCTGGTACAGTTGGTATAGGAGGTTATGTAAGTAACACTCCCCCTCGCTGCCACAGTTTCACTCTCACCCTCCTACTGTTTAAGTGGCCCAATTCCCCGATCTAATGTTCAGAATCCCAAAGGTGTGTCTCTTTCTGAAAGCCCCTCACTTTAGAGTAAATGGGGTAAACTTAGATAAATAGATACATGAAAAGCAGAAATAAGTGTTTATTGAAAGAGTTGCTTCTCAAAGGAACAAGAAATAGCACTAATCTTTTTCCAGTTCCTTTCTAAACTGCCTGAACATCAAACCTCCCAGGGACAGGAGGACCCAGGGTCACCACAAATGAAAACAAATGCCAGTTGTACTCACTTCACAGTTCTGACTTATTCCCAGCTACCATGGAGTATTCTCACTTTCGACAACTGTGCCACTGTAGAAGTTGGTGTTTTAATACTGATATATGCTCGGCTTGAAGACTGACCAAATTGATCAATAAATTTAGCCCTTTTTTGAAACCTAAGTTTGTTATAAGCATAATTCCATAACAGTCATATTTCCAACCTGGTTCCCATGGCTGACTTAACCCAATCCATAATCTGGAGCAAGCCTTGGCTAGTGTATTTTGAGATGTCCGTTGTGTTTCAGCTGCCGTTCCTCACTCCGCCTGCTTCTCCAAGCATGGTACTTCTTGATGCTCTTCCTCCATGCAAAGCGCCAGATGCTAAACATGAAACACCAAGACACAGCATACATGGCTACTCCCCCAGCCTTCACAAACCACTTAGGCGTGGGGGAGACCATTTCACAGAAAAGGAGGCGAGCTCCTACACCAATCCTCACTCCTGTGAACAGAGCCACAAAGAGGAAGTCCACTACATCTCCAGTGAAACTGTGATAGTGTCCTGTTTCCCGGAGAAACCAGCGCATCTGTAGCAAGGGATTGGTAAGCTCACTTCCAAAGAGGACTGCATTGACCTCTGTGCCAGATTCCCCAAGCACAAGGGCCATGATAATGCCCAAGATACTCAACGTGTGATGAGCCAGCATCAAGGCACCCTCAGACTGGAAGTAGATGCACCAGCCCAAGTCGAAGACGAAGTAGCCCAAGGTGAGACACAGGACATGAACTTGGAGAGGTGTATTGGGTGAGCCTGAAACAAACCAAGACGGAAGCAAATTGAGTGACTGGGAATTGTGCTACCTTGCACAGGGATCCTATGTTGTTGTCCTTCAAACCTTACTGAACACTAAAACAAAAACAATGGCAGGCATGTGCTTTTTAATGAGGGCCAAAGACAGACTAAAATATAAAATCTAGGTCTTTATCAAACTAAATGATGTTCAGACCTCAGGAAACGCTGTTCTGATGAATCTGACTTCAATGAATTTGCATCCTTCAGTGAACACAGGCAAGAATCTGTGTCCTCTCCGTGGAACAGCATAAAATCCAATTATTCTGTTTCTTCAATTAAAATCCTACACTTTTTTTTTTTTTTTTTTTTTTAACCCTGCTAAAGATTTATTTCCAGACTCTTGGATAATTGTTTCCTGAATGTCAGATTTTTTTTCTCAGCTTAATGGGTTACGTTATTGAACACTCAGTGGCCCTAACCTATCCTGAAAGTAGATTCCGGAGAGGGCCCCAGAAGTTAGTGTGTGCTCATGTCCAGGAACATAGGTTTTAAGGACCTGACATATTTGAAACCATTTAGAACCTTCATATAAAACACAAAGCTTAACAGTTGCTTTCATCGGTTTGACAGTTTGGGGGGAAAACTCAGAAATTCGATAAGAGAAGCTAAAGAAATATTTTTAAAAATTATATTCCAGGGGAGTTAAGGGCTGCATTGTGTCCCCCCTCCCCAAATTCGTATGCTAAAGCCCTTAACCAGTAGTACCTCAGAATGTGAGTGTATTTGGAAATAGGGCCTTTAAAGAGGTAATCTGGTTAAAATGGGGTAACTAGAGTAATCCAATATGACTGTTATCCTTAAAAGAAGGGATTAGAACACAGATATGCATGCATACACACACACACACACACACACACACACACACAGAGGGGTGACCACGGAAGGACACAGTGGGAGGGCAGCCATCTGCAAGCCAAGGACAGAGGCCTCAGAAGAAAGCAACCCTGCTAACAACTTGAACTTGGACTTGCAGCCTCTAGAATTTTAATAAAAATTGCATATTTATGAAAGTAACACTTGTACATCTAGTAACAAAAAGGATAAGGAATATCTCATCCTCTTAACATAGACATGAAAGACGCTGTCTTTTGAGTAGAATTTTAAGAAAATAAACGCCTGGTTAAGCCACCCACTCTGTGGTACTGTGTTTGGCAGCCCCAACCAATTAATACAAGGGGGTGAAATTTTTGCATACTTGGCCGGGCGCGGTGGCTCACGCCTGTAATCCCAGCACTTTGGGAGGCTGAGGCGGGCGGATCATGAGGTCAGGAGATCGAGACCATCCTGACTAACATGGTGAAACCCCGTCTCTACTAAAGATACAAAAAAAAATTAGTCGGGCATGGGGGCGGGCACCTGTAGTCCCAGCTACTCAGGAGGCTGAGGCAGGAGAATGGCGCGAACCCAGGAGGCGGAGCTTGCAGTGAGCTGAGATTGAGCCACTGCACCCCAGCCTGGGCAACAGCGCAAGACTCTGTCTCAAAAAAAAAAAAAAAATTGCATACTTACGAAAGTAACACTTGTACATCTAGTAACAAATAGGATAAGGAACATCTCATCCTCTTAACATAGACATGGAAAGATGCTGTCTTTTGAGTAGACAGTCAAGTAAAAGTTGCAAGTTGACAAAAATATGTATAATACAGTTCTATTTGTGTCTTTTGGAACATGTTGATACTGGCTTTATGGTTTTTATATTTCTGATGAAATTGTAACAAGCAATTTAAAATTTGTTTTAAAAGTAGAGAGTTATGAAAAGCAGAAACAAGTGACAAACAGTATCAGAGTTAACAATGAAGAAGAATGAGGATTCCAAGACAAAATTATAATGGGAATTATTCTTCAATATTGTACAAATTCTGTTTAAAAGTCCCATGTTTCTAAGACTTCCCCCAAATCATAAATCCCTAAGGGAAAATCCCCTACCTACCTGGGTGGGTAAAAGGCCATGGGCCATCAATGAAGCCAATATAAGCGGAGAGGCCTATGGAGAGGACTCCATGGGTGAAGGTGACCAGCCGGCAGCTCCACTCATAGCTTCGGTGCTTATTCAGGTGGCAGAAAGAAATATAGAGCGAGAGCCAGCCACACAGGCTGCACAGCACCTGCAGACACAGAGCTAATGCCATCCTGTGATGAAAAGACCAAAACCAGAAAAACAAAGAATGCACCCTAAGAAAACAGCATTGGGTCATTTTATGTATATGTCCTCATTTCTATTAGAGAATAGTTCAAAAATATTGCCTTATCTTGTTTTCCTTATCTACACAGCCAAGAATCTTCTATTTAAGTATGGCTGTATTTATAATTCCACGTTCCTCAGAGATAACATGTTAGCAACTGGTGAATGCTGTAAACTGGAAACCAGGCACCGCACTCTGAGCTGGTAGGCTGGCATCACATTTTATGATAAGTAAATGTCAATAATAACCCTCCAGTGATGACTGAGCTTAGGCAATAATACACAAATAATAAAGCACATGTATTAAATAATATCTTTACAGTTCAAAGACCCCAATGAAAAGCACTCGTGAAAAAATAGAACACTGCCACTTTGGTTTCTGTGAGAGGTCACATGACACATGGCAGTTTAATGTGGTTTTAAGCTGATACTTAATTCAGCTGAGGTTTGGATTTGGGTCACAGGTTTATCAGTCAAAAACAAAACTTGGGATAAACTTAAATATAGAACTAAACAAAGAGTCCAGACATCTTGGAGGTTGGGGGGAAATCCTGGCTTTATTCCGTTCTGAAATCCAACCCAAAGATTTGCCAAGAGTGAAGCAGAAGGATGCTAAGGTTCAAGAGGTGGGGAGTTTTTGTTGAGATCTAAAAATATACTTAAGGCAATTATTCAGTTAAAAATGAAATGACGCCAGAAAGCTGTACTGGTGACAAATATGTTAGGACAAGAACAGCTATAAGTGAGTCAATTTAGTCACACAGGACCAAAATCTAAAAATGAGCAAAATGTTGTTACTAGTATTCATTAGCTCCTCCATTGAAACGTACAAATAAAAAGTCAAAAACATATCAGATATCTGCTTCATCTCAGCAGAAATAGTCTGCATGGCTATGCTTATTGCTTAACCTTATTCTGACCAGTGAAATAATATCTGTGGAAGTCAATACACAAGCCACTTCCCAAGAATGCTATCCAGAGAAGCGCTTCACGAAGGTCAAGGCCTGTACAGCTTTCATCTGAAGTCAGATTTCCATTCAAGAAAACAGTGTGTGTCCATAATAGACCTGGGTTCCAATTCTGTCTCTGCCCCTAGAAAGACTAGCCATAAGAGTGTGGGCAAATCACTTTAACCTCTAGAACCCCAGTTTAAAAAAAAAGAAAGAAAGAAAGAAAAGAAAATAAGGAGGAGGAGGAGAAGGAAGGAGAGGAAGGGAAAGGAAAGAAAGAGACTAGGACTGGAGAACTCTACAGTCTGGTCCAGTTCTGACATGGAGTTCTGAAATAAACTTTGTAAAATATCAAGGCCAATTCTCAGAGTAAGGGCCAGAAATACAAAGTATCCCGCGTGAAGAGAACTGCCCTCCCCTATCTCCTTCTAAAGGCCAGGGTCACTGGCCAGTAATGCGGATCAGCTCATTTGGATATGCCTATTAGTATTTTTAGAGTCCTCTTCTCTGAATCCTAATTCCTTGGCAGGACAGAGAAAACAGCAGCCCATTTACAATCACTTAAATAAAAGAACAGACATTCGTAAATGGCAGACACAACTCTATGACCTTGGGAACTCCCTGTGTGGGTTTCGGCTTTTTGCTCTTGGTTTTTGCCAAAGAACGGAAGGGCATTTGGAAGGCCATCGCCGCTCAAAGGTCCAAGGCTCCTCTCCTGGTTTCTCCCGTTCCAGGGCCAGGCTGGCGAGCAGGAGCCTTGGAGCTGGCGTGGCTGGCGGTGAGCGCGGGTCCGGGGCCTCGCTGGGACGGCGATCGCATCTCCGCGCCGCCGTGCCTGCGACGCTCGGCCACGCCCGGACCAAGAGCCGGAGCCAGGCACCGTTATCCCTGCATCCGGCTGGCGCCGCAGCTTGGCGCAGGAAGGCCTCGGGCGCCCGAGGCAGTAGGAGGCCCGCTCCCCTTCCGAGGCCACCCCGGGCCCTCTGCCGCCTCCTTACCCAATGGGCCGCGCGGGCCCGGTGCCCACCCCGGCCGGGCGGTTCGCGCCGCGCGGTTACCTGGCGGAGCGTACCGGGAAGCCTTGGGCGCCCGGGCGCCCGCAGCTCCGGGCCCGGATCGCTGCAACAGGAAGCGGAGGAACCAGAGTGGGAGGACGAGGCTGTGACGGCGGCGGAGGAGGAGCCGGGGGTCTGGGGGCACCTGCTGGCTGGGCGGATGGAGCGCAGAGCCGAAGCCGGGCCACCGACGTTCCGAAAGCGTGCGGGAGGGTCCTCCTTCTCCGGCGGGGGAGTCAAGAGGGATCTGGCGGTGACGTGAGACCTGCAGGTCGCTGCTCTTGTTTAGCTGTTGTTGTTTAAATCATTATCCACTTCTCCCCTCCCCTCAATAGGACAGCTCATCCAATCAATTTATCGAGTACCTACTAAGTGCTTGCAGCCTGACTAGGCATTGTGGGGGATGTAAGACATTGTTCTCGCCCGTGTGCTTGAATTTAAGTCGTGAAACAGGAACTGATGAGCAGGAAAGTGCTCAGGCCTGAGAATTAGAAGTTACAGTATTCCAATGTCAGCCCTGTCACCAACTTGGCAGTAAAGCATAAGCCTTGAGAGTGAACCTTGCTTGGTATGTCTTTGGGCAAGTTACTTTTCTGTTGCCTGCCTTTCCTCGATCCTCAGAATGGGGATAGTAATAACACCTATCTCATAAGGTTATTTTGAGAATTTTTAAATATTACGTATGTAAAGTGCTTTGAACAATGACTGGCACATGGAAGTCACTACATAAATGCCAACTGTTGTATTTCACGTTGGGTAAATCCTTTTCTTCTCTGGTTCTATTTTAATACCGAGCAGAGTAAGTTTGAGCGATAAGAATGGAGGCTCGAATGGGATAAAGACGGTGTCTGCCTTAATTGATCAGGACAGGCAATCCTGGGTGCTGAGGAACCTAGACAATCTCAAAAGAAGACGACCATTAGCAGAGATGTGAGTGTTTAGACCATGCCTGGGGAATAGTAAATATTCTAATTTTGGTCGTTTATCTTACCAACCCTTCAAAGGCAAAGGCACTGGTTTCATCTTTGTTTCCGTAGGACCTAGCATGAGGCAGGTACAATAAATGTTTGTATGTTGAATTAATGTGAAATGAGTCTGGAAAACTATCTTGGAAGCGTATCACAGTTCCTAAAGTGTGTTGATCATCTGTGCCACTTGGGAAGTGTTTTCAAATACCTTATGCAGGCTGTACCTTGAATATTATGATTTAGTAGGTTTGGTGTAGGGTTCAAGGACCTGTATTTTTTAAACCTGCCCAGAAGTCATTCAGATGATCACATTTGATAACCATTGCTGTTAGAGTCTTTAAATGCCTATGATGCCAGCCTAAGATGCCAGGCTGAGATACCTTATGTGGAAGCCCATGATGTTATTGAACAAGAGAATCATATTATCATGCTCTCCAAGCCCTTGCTACACAAAGTGTGGTCTATGGACCAGCAAAATCTGTATCACCTTAGAGTTCATCAGAGACTCAGAATCTCAGAACCTAACCCCAGACCTACCAAACAACATCTGCATTTTAACAAGTTCCCCAGTGATTCTTATACACATTTGGGCCGTAGTTCTTAACCTTGATAGCATGGTAGAATCACTTGGGAACTATTTAAAATCCTAATACCCAGGCCACACTCTGAAAAAAGTAAATCAGAATCTCTGTGTTGATATCAATCATTTTAAAAGCTCCCTGGATGATTCCAGTGTGCAACCAAAGTTGAGAACCCCAGCTCTAGCAATACTCAATTAAAATCAGTGTAAGATGAATTGGAGAAGGCCTGTTACACAAGTGTTGGGATAGACTGGATAACAGGTAATGATAGTCTGGAGAAGTAAAACATGGAAGGATCCACTTCACTGAATGGAGAGTATGCAGAGCTCAACCTCTTCCCCCATTTGTTTTTGTTGCAGTATTTTTTTTTCTAGCATCTGATTCTGGACTTTCTTCCTGCTGCCATCGTTTCCCATGAAAGAACAGAGTACTAAAGTCTTCAGGAGTCTAAAGGCTGAGGGGGCAAGGGAAAAGGGAAGAAGCCAATTCTTCCTAAAATATTGGGCTTTTATCCTAGGGTGATGGGGATTCTAGGTTCAAGCTTCATGACCTGGGATTAAATTTTGTTGATGTACCTATCTTTGGCCACAATCCCTGTTCCACCGAATCAGATCCTTGTCAACGGTAGCATCCCCTAGAAATTCTGGGCTGTTAAGGAGAGCAGGGGACGGGAAGCTCTCCGCCAATTTAATAACAATGAGAATAATAATCACAAATAACACCTATATTGCTCTTATTAATGTACCAGGCATTGTTCCAAGCACTATATATATATATATACACACACACACACACACACACACACACATTCATTTAATCCTCACAATTATATGGGATGGGACCTATTGTTATCTCCATTTTACAGGTGAGAAACTGAGTCATGGAGCAGTCAAGGCTTTCCCAAGGTAACACGGTTAGTAGGAGGCAGAGTAGGGTACAAACCCAGGCAATATGACTGTGGAGATCATGCCTGTATGGCAGATGCGCCTAACTGCAGTTAACCTTAAGTATACCCTGAGGATGACCCTGTGTGCAGACGCACCTGAATGTGTGTCTAGTGTTCCAAGCATGGCCAACCCAGAGATTCATTCCTTATCTATGAGGAACATCTGAGCCCCTGGCCCAGCCCTTGGAACATGGGCCATACAGGGGGCTAAGGCCCTTTGTTTCATGCGAAATGAATGTTGCCAGGTGGAGGTTGTTAGTGGGAGGGTGTAAGATGAAAGTGCTATATAAACTGCATGCTTTCTGCAGGCAGTGCTGGTTCTCCTGTCCAGCCTGTTGCCACTGGATCCCTCTTATGTAAGTTCCCCTCAACAAATCCTATGTCGCATTTGTTGGCTCTTGGTCTTTGGCCTCTTGAATCTGGTGCTATCCTTCCTGAAGTCAATAGGGATCTGGCATGACAGTGCCCTTAACCACTGAGATATGCTGCCTCCACTTACCTAAAAATTCCTGCAGGTGTGCACTGTATTCTCCTGTATTCACAACTCCTATCTCAGTGAAGGGTGTTAAAAGTTTAGAGGAAAGAAGGGAATTTTATATTTAAAAAACATAATTGCCTGTTATGTGCTAGTCACAATGTTAGCCACAGGGATACAGAAACAAACAAACAAAAAAAAGCCTCAACTGCAAGGAGGTCCCCCCACACAAGGAAGAGGCAGAAGAGTCAGTAAGTGAGCTATGGTGGGGGCACTCAGAGCACATGAGGAGCCCTGGCAACCTGGGAGCTCCGGCCAGGGTTCCTGCTTTGAGTCCTGGGGTTAATAAACTCAGTCTCTGAGTCAGACCAAAAGTCCTTACTTTGTCTTAGGGGCGCACAGCTGGGCCCACCCGTTTTGAGTCAACTAAACATTAGAGTATGAAATACAATTTGAAATGCGGCAGCAACAATCTTTTTTATTTCTCCTTTGGCAATGACTGGTGGTCTCTGTTAGATTCTCTTGTCCCTAGTTAGATGCTGAGGTGGCGGACCAAGCTTCAGTTAAACTTCCCTGGAATTACAGATTTTACAGAATCATGCAGACATGAAAGGTGACCCTGCTCACTTTCAGGCTTGATTCTGCTCAGCAATGTCCAAGTCAGTTGGCAAGGAAAGCTACTGGAGTCTGAACAGGCTACAATTCTGTTTATTTCTTTCATAAAAAATCATGGGCAAATGGATGAAAATCCAAGTTTTGGACAATGCAGAGGATCAGCTTTTAGCACTCACCTGAGCAGGATGTCAAGGCAGCCAGGACTTCTGTAGAAAAGGGTCGGCTCTGGCATCCGTGAGCGTACAGGGAGGAATGCACACGTGCATGTGTATGTACTTAAAGTACTGCCGAAGGCTCCTCTTGCTGTCTCTCTGCTACATACCCGGCCCCTTTAAACTAGATCTTTTCTTGAGAAAGGAAACATTACCAGTAGGCCTTCTCCCACTTCATGACATGAAATAGGAATTTTTAAAGCCCCATTCAAACATCAGGGAGTGGTTAACTCTTGATTATGAATATTTAGATTTCCTGTGTGGATATTATTATTTGCAACAAGCGTTTAATCCCAATAGTTTTTCCCTATCAGTCATTACATGTTTGAAGGGCCTCTCTTTCCCACAGGTCAGCGTTTACCTCAGCAATGGTAACTATTTATTATTTATTTTGTTTTTTGAGATGAAGTCTCGCTCTGTCGCCTGGGCTGGAGTGCAGTGGCACAATCTTGGCTCACTGCAAGCTCCAACGGTAACTATTTAAATTTGTATTAATCTAAGAAAAACCACAAGAATAGGTTCATTGCCTTTCAACCTCCTCACCAAAAGTCACAATGCATTCTGAAGCCATATATATACACATACATATATATAATATATATATATGAGAGACAAATATGTATATTTGAGACAGGGTCTCACTCTGTTGTTCAGGCTGGAGTGCAGCAGCAGCATGATCATGGCTCACTGTGGCCTTGACTTCCTGGGCTCAATAGATCCTCCCATCTCAGGCTCTCCAGTAGCTGGGACTATAGGCGTGCACCACCAAGCCTGGCTAATATGTGATTATTAAATTATCCTCTGCCTTAACTATTTATTGCTTTATGTTGTGAGTAATGGATAATTGCCATTGAGGGTATCTGAAACATGAGACATCAGCCTCAATCCCCACCGCTTAAGTGTTCAAATGACTTTACCTTAAACATTCACCATCCTCCCACTTACAATAATCTCTTGCCTACTCTGCCCTCAAGGTAGTTCTGTTACAGAGAGTAACAACTCTGAATTCTTCAGGGCCCTGTAATAATGTGTGTCATCTTTAGCATCAGTTTGGGAAGTAATACACTTAATGTCCCAATTTGAAACATTTTCTGCCATCCCGTTTCATTCTATGCACTCACATGCCCCCCACAATGACATAAAGGCACAGAACAAGAATCTAAACCTCTTCTTATCAACAGTGGAATACTTTTCATAATCACTATACACATTTATTTAGGAACAGTGAGATTCCTTTGAATCTCAACAGTTTCCTGGATATGCTGTCTTTTTTTTTTCTTTTTTATTAAGTTACCATTTCTGGAATGGCTTCATGTTACATCTCTACACACTGGCCCACAAAAAAGGAGACTCTAGAGATAATGGTCCCAAAGAAGTTAACAAAGATTCCCAGACCAGGCAGGGCATGGTGGCTCACACCTATAATCCCAGCACTTTGGGAGGCCAAAGTGGGTACATCAAGAGGTCAGGAGTTCAAGACCAGCCTGACCAACATGGTGAAACCCCATCTCTACTAAAAATACAAAAATTAGCTGGGCATGGTGGTGGGCGCCTGTAATCCCAGCTACTTGGGAGGCTGAGGCAGGAGAATCACTTGAACCCAGGAGGCAGAGTTTGCAGTGAGCAGAGATCACACCACTACACTCCAGCCTGGGTGGGAGCGAGACTCTGTCTAAAAAAAAAAAAAAAAAAAAAAAAGTTCCCAGCCCATGTGGGAACTCTGGAAGCTAGCACAGTATTTCACACTTTGGTATTCCCCCCCCTTTTTTTTAAAGAAGATAAAATATTACAGAGACATTTTCAAAAATCACACCTGAGTTAAACGTTTTGCTGGAAAATTCCACATTAAGGAGTTAAGAACATAATGCAAAAAATGGGAAAGGGCTATATACAGGTACTTTGCCACCGTCATTATTGTGTGTTTGCTCTTGTATTCTTCCTTTTCTGCCACCAGGAGAAAGGAGAGGGGACAGGATAAAGAGAAACACAGAGAGGGAGGGAAAGAACAGGCACTCCTGAGCCCTAGGCAGACATGGACAGACAGAAGGGCACCGGTGGGCAGCGCAACATGCCCAGAGCACCCACCAAGGGCAGCTCTTTTACGCCTTCTGCAAAAAGGAGGGGACCTGAAGGGCGCAATAATGAACGGATTTGGTTGTAGAAAAGGGGGCGAGGTTAAAAAGAAAATGGGGTGAGATGAAGATTCCGTCAAAAAACTTAGCTGTACAGAGAAAACATCAAGGCTTTGGTGGAGATATCAGATTCAAATCTTTTCACAGATTTTGGGATCAGTTCAGGGATTGTGGCCAAGTTCAGAGTCAAAACTATTATCTCCGCTTCCGGTGTTTGGCACTCCAGCCAAACGGTTGTCCCCAGAAGCCCACAGATGAGTTGGAGATTAACAGCAAGGAGTCTTTTCTCTGAAAGACCATTGCCACAGTGAAGCTGACTAAAATACTTGGAACTAGAAGGCAAGGGCATAGGCAAGGAAGGTGAAAACGGTAAGCTCCTAGGAGGGGCTATATATTTCAAGAGCATTGGGAGTCTGCACTTGGTTCAATCACAGTTTGGATCTCCGGAGGCCCTTGCTCCTGAAGAAGGCAAGAGTCTGGATTCATTGATAGTGGGGATTTTCTTGCACTCTTCGGAAAGCAATCTGTCTGTATATAGAAGGCATGATTCCCTTCCTTCCAGGCGGAATACAGGGCCCGGTGGAGTCGGAGAAACTTTTTGGTCTCAGTGGAGGTAGGTGGGATGATTCCATCGGTACCAAGATCTGGAAGGAAGAAAGAAGTCAATCCTAAAGCTAGTAATGTGATGGCGTAAGATGGGAATGGGGAGTGACTGTTAGCAGGTATAGGGGTTTTTGGGGGGAGGGGTAATAAAAACATACTGGAATTAGATAATGCTGATGGTTGCACAACCTTGTGAATATACTGAAAACCACTGAACTGTACACTTTAAAATGGTGAATTTTCTGGTATATGAATTATACCTCGAAGCAATTTTTTAAAGCTAGTAATGTATATTATATGGTTCTCTCTCTCTCTGTCTCAGTAGGGGTAGGTGAGGAGCTCCAATGTTTCGGGCTATGCAACAATTGGCTAATAAGAGCTGGCTGCCTTGCTGAACTGCCTGGATTTGGACAGGTGGGTTCATCTTTTCTGGCGAACTTAGGTCTGTAACCTACCACATCTCTGTTTTGTTCTGAATCAAGGCAGAATCTCTCTCTCTCCCAAGGCATCAGCTCTGAGAACACTTTTTTTCTTTTTTTTTTTTTTTGAGACGGAGTCTCGCTCTGTCGCCCAGGCTGGAGTGCAGTGGCCGGATCTCAGCTCACTGCAAGCTCCGCCTCCCTGGTTTACGCCATTCTCCTGCCTCAGCCTCCCGAGTAGCTGGGACTACAGGCGCCCGCCCCCTCGCCCGGCTACTTTTTTGTATTTTTTAGTAGAGACGGAGTTTCACCGTGTTAGCCAGGATGATCTCGATCTCCTGACCTCATGATCTGCCCGTCTCGGCCTCCCAAAGTGCTGGGATTACAGGCTTGAGCCACCGCGCCCGGCTGAGAACACTTTTTAGAGCAGATTCTTTGCCTCATGAACTGAAGCCTAGGAGGCTGCCTTCCTCACTGCATTCCAGGTGGGAGTGGGGGACAGGAATTGGCACCACTTCCCTTTCTCCCTGTGTCAGCCATGCTTGAAGCCCAGGGTTTTCTTTGCGCCTAAGCTCTAGGCTCACATCAGAACCTCCTGAAAACTGGGTTCCTCGCATGAAGCCCAGCAAAGGACCTGGCCCTTTCTGACATGAGTGTTTGGAAATTTCCACCCTCAAAGTAAGGATGGAAATTTTGGCTTTGTTGACATCAGCTCCTTGCCAGGATGGCTCACTGACTGAAGCTTCTTTTTAAAATCCCTGCTCCCTGGGGATAAAGTCCAGTCTGGCTGTCGCTCTGTCCTCTCTCTACCACCCCATTCCTCTTTTCCAATCCTATCTATGACAAGCTTTCTTTCCCAAGGCATGGGCCCAGCTTCTCACATGTCCCTTGGCCCTGCTGGGATGTCTCTGCACCCTCCCCCCCACCTTACCCTGAAGAGTTAAAACTGGAGGCGGAGTTCACTGATGCTTTGGAGTTATTTTGAGATGCAGTGGGGCTGCTGGCGTGGAGTCCTGAGCCAGGAGATGAAGGCCTGCTGTTGTTCCCAGGGGAACAGGATGACGTTACTGAGGATAAGGAGAGGCAAAAACAAGGGGAAAATAATACTGCTGGATCCCGGGACATTGGGACATAGCCCCTCAGACACAAATTTCCTGGTGTAACCCCAAAGGGACCTCACCCTCTCCCTACCCACACCCACCTGACTACCTCCTGCCTCATTAGCATCAACTTCTGCCCACACCCAGAGGGGCTCTCATCCAAATGCTCTCTACAGCCCAGGCCCTGGAGAGTGGTGTGTCTGGTTCTGCAAGTCTAAGACTTGCCAAATGCAAGGACAGATGCCAAAATCATCCTACTCTGGGACACACCCAAGGCTGGGCACATGCAGCCCCGGACCAAGAGGCGGGAGGAGAAAAAGAACAAGAAGGAAGAGAGGAGGAAAGAAAGGCAGTGCATAGGGGAGAAAGAGAACTTGAGGCCACCATGAAAGATTGCCAGCTGCTCTAGTTCCCCTGACTCCACCAAGAAAAGGTGCATGGTTTTCTAGAAACTAGAGTAATGAACTGAGCTCATGGCTCATGCCTGTAAGCCCAACACTTTTGGGAGGCCGAGGCAGGAGGGCCGATTAAGCCCAGGAGTTCAAAACCAACCTGGGCAACATGGCGAAACCCAGTCTCTACAAAAAATACAAAAATTCGCCAGGTGTGATGACATGCACCTGTAGTCTCAGCTACTCAGGAGGCTGAGGCGGGAGGATCACTTGAGCCCGGGAGTTCGAGGTTGCAGTGAGCCATGATTGTGTCACCGCATTGCTTGGGCAACAGAGCAAGACCCTGTCTCAAAAAACAAAACAAAACAAAACAAAAACAAAAAGAGCAATGAACTGGGAGTGAGGGGACCTCAGCCCTGTCTTGGTCCCTGGCCATCCACTCAGCAGCTCTGTGGCTGCTGATTTGTTTCATCTTCCTGAAACTCATTTTCATCCTCTGTGAAATGGCAGATTTTGTATTTGGATTAACTCTTGTGTTTGTGTTTCCCAAACTGTGTTCTATGAATA
Source organism: Papio anubis (assembly GCF_008728515.1). NCBI lineage: Eukaryota > Metazoa > Chordata > Mammalia > Primates > Cercopithecidae > Papio > Papio anubis. Next base: position 14,231,296 of record NC_044987.1, read on the forward strand.
GGGTGGCATATATTTTATTATCCAAACTAAGACCCTAAGACACTTTGAAAAGTGGAGGGGGCCGAGTGCAGTGGCTCACTCCTGTAATCCCAGCACTTTGGGAGGCCGAGACAGGTGGATCACCGGAGGTCAGGAGTTCAAGACCAGCCTGACCAACATGGAGAAACCCTGTCTCTACTAAAAATACAAAAAATTAGCTGAGTGTGGTGGTGTATTCCTGTAATCCCAGCTACTGGGGAGGCTGAGGCAGGAGAATCGCTTGAACCCGAGAGGCAGAGGTTGCAGTGAGCTGAGATTGCGCCATTGCACTCCAGCCTGGGCAACAAGAGTGAAACTCTGTCTCGAAAAAAAAGACAAAGATTAAAAAAAAAAAAGAAAAGTGGAAGGAAGTACTATTGATAATTATTTCAGGACATGAAGCAGACACTGGGACTATCCTGGCCACCCTGGGCATGTGATCATCCTGTCTAGTTCTTTGAAATAATCAGGTACTTTTTGAGGAATAGAGTATACTTTAGGAAGCCTTGCCTTCCTTGGGCCTTCCATACAGTTCATTTTGGAATGTTATGCACCTGAGTGCTTAGAAGTGCTGCAGTTAGAGCAAAACAAAACAACAACAACAAAAAAATACGCTTGTTTAAACTGTGCATACTCAGCATTTTCCAAATTTACTTGATCATAGAACCCTTTTTTCCCAACACAGATTTTAATATCCTTTGAAATGCATTTAAGGGATCCTGACTTAGGTAGATACCTTTCAGTTCTAATATCCCATGTTTTAAAAGAATTCTGGTGTTATTCAGAAATCTCATTTTAAAGCTCACCTGTTCCAGGCATGGTACTGTGGACAGGAGGGACAGAGAGGGGACCCAGAGACCCTGAGGGAGATACCTGAAAAACAACAGAAGCTTGTAAATGTCCATTTCTGCTCCCTTCTCCAACTTCAGACCATTCTCCAAAGATAGTAGGTCCCAGACTCTACAGAGACCAAGAGCTTGGCTTCCTTGGTTATTTCCTAGCCCCAAACCTACGCGCCATCCTCCTTTCTATGGGAAGGCCTCTGGACCACATACTGGCATCCAGAACCAGGTCCAGTCTGCTCCGGAAGTTCCCTGGTGTCGACAGCCCCTGACAATGTATATTGCCTGATAAAGTTTCTTTGGCACTGCCAAGCCGAAGACTGCCTTGCCTGAGAGCCCCGGAGGTGAGCAAGACAAGCCTCCTGGGCCCTGCAGTGGCAGATACTGCTGGTTGCCTGCTGTTTTCTGGTCTCCATTGCTTTTTCCCTAAAAGAACCCTGCTTTTGCTTAGTACCGCAGGGTTGCTCAGCCTAGCAGCCTCTTTCGGGCTTTCCCACTCTGATAGATGAATGGAGCATGGACTCTCCAGAGGTAACCGGAGGTACTGAACTTTGGTCTCTGAAGATTTTTATTTTGCCCTGGAGACCTCACAGCATCATCAGCTCTGAGATTAGAAAGGGACCTGGGATAATTTTGTTTACCCTCCCATGTAATTCAGGACCCTCCTCCTCACTGTTACTATCCTAGAACAAGATGTAATAGAAAGAATAGACTTTGGAGCCCAACAGGTCTGGGAGTAAGACAACTCCACAACTATCTGTGTGACTTTGGGCAAGTTATCTAACCCCACTGAGATTTGGTTTTCTCATCTGTAAAATAGCAGCAATACTTCCATTATATATTTTAATTAAGACATAATGAGATAATGTCTGTAAATCTTCCAACCCAACAGCTGGCAAAGAGTGTCCCAGCTTGTTAAATGCTAGTTCTCTCCCTTTCTGGAGGAAGAAGCTGTCAACTGCTGTATATTTCTAGATATTATTCAACTCTTCTTTTGAGCTAAAATCTGTGTATTTTCACTGCCCCTTATTCTTCTCATGCTAACAGGGGAATCTGTGACCAGGTGTTTGCAAAGGCTATTGAAAGGTAGTTCTGCTTTCTCCACTTTGGAAGATCCCATCCTAACATGATGCAGCATGTACTTATTTCCTCATTAATCAGAAATGGTTTCCCTGTTTTCGTTTACTTTTCCTTATACAATGAGCGTCCTCAGTAAGCTGGGGGCCTGTGAAGGGTGGAGACGGGTGTGGGGCACAGGTTGGGAGGGGTGGCAGAGTGGTAAGAGATGTTATCAATAATCTCCCTACCTCTTCTCCTCCTCTCCCTGCTGTCACACCCAAGACATGTGTTGTTGTTGTTGTTGTTGTTGTGGTTGTTCTTGTTGGTTTGAGATGGAGTCTCTCTCTGTCACCCAGGCTGGAGTGTAGTGGTGCTATCACGCACGGTTCACTGCAACCTCTGCCTCCTGGGTTCAAGTGATTCTTCTGTCTCAGCCTCCCAAGTAGCTGGGATTACAGGCACCCGCCACCACGCCCAGCCAATTTTTGTATTTTTAGTAGAGACAGAGTTTTGCCATGTTGGCCAGGCTGGTCTTGAACTCCTAACCTCAGGTGGTCCACCCACCTTGGCCTCCCAAAGTGCTGGGATTACAGGCGTGAGCCACCGCGCCTGGCTTTGTTGTTGTTTTTAAATAAATGATAATGTATTTGGTCATTGCGGCCAACTTGTTTCCTTCTGGAAACAGGCTAGGCATATGCAAACAGACATATATATGGTTCCCCCTTTTTTATTTTCTAGATATATTGTAGCATTCTGCCCACACTGATCTGCACCATTTTGCCTTCCCACCTGCTAATCATTTTATTCCAGAAGCAGAAGAAACTATGTCCTAGTCCCAAGGGACTGTCTCAATGAGACCTAAAGATAGGATCAGAAAATGTTCTCTCTCCTTTCCCTTCATGACATCACCAGTGTTAGTGTAACTATTTATTTAATGTCCTTCACTGCCATTAGGCTGTAGACTTCAAGAGAGCAGGGTAACGCCTGTGTGGTTCACTGCCACACCCCCAGTGCTTTCTACGGTCCCTGGAACGTCACAGCTGCTCAGTAAATATGTGTTGAATGAAAGCTGATGAGGAACGGGGCCCCTGCTTGGCTCCCTCGGCCCCCTCCATTTCTCATCATGTTGATGTCCTGGGTTGGTATTGAACCAAAGGGAGAACCTACTACTTTTCATCTGCTCTAAATAAAGTCCAATCTTGCAAGATTCCAAAGTTCCTATGACATGACCCAAGTTTCCTAACAAGGCCTACAATGCCCGACATAATCCAGCCCCTGCCTACCATTCCAACCTCCTCATTCACACCCGCACTGCCTGGTGTCCAGCCCATTCTGGCCTTCTATGCTTCTTTCCGCCTACCCCACCCCACCACCAACCTGAGAACCTTTGTACATGCTATTTCCTCTACCTAGAATATTCTTCCCTCCCCTCACTCCTCCCTGCCTCCCCAGCTCAGACACTTTCCCTGTTAATATCAATGGTGACATTCATTCTTCTGGTGTCAGTGTAAACATCATTCCTCAGAGAAGCTCCTGACACTCTGGACTAGGTTAGGCACCTCATATACCTGTACCTCTTCTCTTAAACCTTCATCACAAATAGCATTTGTTTAGTATCTGTTTTTCTGCTACACTGTGAGCAGGGATCACGTGTGCTGTTCACCACTGGAGCCCCAGTACCAAACATATAGTAGGTGCTCAGTGAATGCTTAAGGAAGAAATAATGAGTGAATATCATCTTGCCTCCAACTTAGCATGTTCAATGATCCCTTACAGAGTTTAGGGTACTTCAGCATCCATGGCCCATTATGATCCCACACTCATCAGCCCCTCTAATTTTAATCATGAACCCCTTGCTCTAGCCAGACTGAAATGCTTGCGATTTCCCAAATGCATCATGTTGTTTTATAATTCCATGCCTTCAGGCTGGGCGCGGTGGCTCACACCTGTAATCCTAGCACTTTGGGAAGCCAAGGCGGGCAGATCACTGAGGTCAGGAGTTTGAGACCAGCCTGGCCAACACGGTGAAACCCCGTCTCTACTAAACATACAAAATTAGCCAGGCTTGGTGCTGGGTGCATGTAATCCCAGCTACTCAGGAGGCTGAGGCAGGAGAATTACTTGAACCCAGGAGGTGGAGGTTGCAGTGAGCCTAGATCGCACCATTGCACTCCAGCCTGGGCAAAAAGAGCAAAACTCTATCTCAGAAAAATAAAAATAATAAAAATAAATAAAAAATAAAAAAATTCCATGCCTTCTCACAGGCTGTTCCTTCTGCCTTGTACACTACTCTTGCTAATTACTAATCTGTTCTCCAAACAAATTAGATATTCACCCTCCCGGGCCCCATTCTGATTTGGGCGTCTTTCCTCTTGGTTCCCAGGGCACTCCTATGGGGCTCATTCCTGCCCAACACTCCTCACATCTACTTGGTTGTAGTTTCTTGCCTTTTCTGGTCCCTCCTTTTCAGTTTCTTCCCTGATGCTCTTCCTTTGCCCATCTCGCGAAAGCTGGTGGCAAGGTCTTTGCTCTTTGCTTCCTCTACATAAACTCCATAGGTGAGTTCCTCCTCACCCAGGATTTCAACCACCACCTGCACACTTGTGACTCCCTAGTCCATGTCTCCATCCCAGCCTTCCAGTCTCACTTCCAGGCCCATAATCTCAAGTGCCCAAAGACATTCCCACATGGGTGTCCTGCAGCCTCGCTGTACATCATGATGACATGAGAACTGAAATCATCACTTCTTGCCACTCCCAAGCCATCTCCTCCTGGTTTGCTTGTTCCGTAAATGGCAATACCATCTACCCAGTCAGCCCAGCCTGAACGCCAAGAGTCATCGCAGAGGATCCCCTTTTCTTCTCCCTGCCCCCATCCAGCTTTCCATTCATTAACCAAGACCTTCTGATGATTTCTGGAATCCCTCCCACCCTCGTCTTTCCTCCCTCCTGGGGTTGCTTTGCCCTCAGTCTTTCTCTACTGGCTACCTGCAGTCCCATCCTAACTGGCCTCCCTGAAACCCATCTTGGGCCTCTCAAGCCATCCTTTATCCTGCAGTCAGAGTGATCATTCGAAAAAGAGAAACGATCATGCCAATATCCTGTGAAAATCCTTCAGTGATTCCCCCAAACCTTCAGTTCCTTAGCATTGTGGACAATCCCTGCACAGTCTGGCCCTTCTGATCTGTCCAGCCTCATCTTTCCACACTCGTCCTCATGGAACCACTTGCCGTTCTGTGAGCTTGCCACACTGTCCCTGCCCCTGGGAGAGCTCCACCCACATTTATTTGCCTCTCATTCCTCTTCGTCCTTTAGACTCAGCTCAGGTATTAATTATCTCCTTGGGGAAGCCTGTCCTAAACACCAGCTCCCAAGGCTGGTTAGCTGCCACTCCTAAGTTCTCCTGAAGAAATGATCATGCTGTTTTCCATTCGTTTATTTACCTGCTCCTCTGCTAGGCAGTGAGGTCCTCTGGGACAGGGAACAAACAATATTTATCTTTGTATCCCCAGCACTTGGCACAATATATAGAAGGTAGTCGGTAGCTGGTTGGTGAAAGAATCAACAATGGTGTAGTTTTGGGGAAACAGCTGTGTCCCTCCCTGACAAGGCTGCATTTCACCCATCTTACAGTGCTGAAAGACTGAAGGGCAGCATCGTTCTCCCCAACTCCCTTAACCTTCAACCATCATCATCCCCAGAGAAGAAGCTTCCCACCCCCACCCTCCAGGTACCATGCAGGTACCATTGCATGGAAAAGATATTTCCTGCCCCCTAAACTTCATAGTCTGCCTAGAACTTCAAGTTGTTCCCAGCCCTGGCTTCTCCCTTGAACTCCAGAGTCACAGATATAACTCCTTCATACTTACTCTCGGATGCCTTGTAGGTATGTCCAACTTAATATGACCAGCCCCAAATTCTTAGCTGTTTTCCTTGAACTTGCTCTTTCTGCAGTTTTCATCATCTCAAAAAAATGGCAGTGCTTTCCAATGCACTGCTCAGGCCAAAACCCTTTTAATCATCTTTGCTTCCTTTCTTGTATTCCGTATCTGAGCACATCATGCTGCTCCACCGTCAAAGTCTAGCCAGAATGCAACTGCTTCTCCTCACCTCCAAGGCCACCACCCTAGGCCAAGCCTCCATCACACAGCCTGACCACTGTCATTCTCCTAACTGGTCTCCGGCTTCCACACAGATGATTCCCCACATAGCAGCCCGTGTTAGCCAGCTCAGCCTTCTCTGGCTAGAGCTCTCCAATGGCTTCTCATTTTACCCAAACTGAAAGCCAGGGGCCTTTCAATGGCCTCCAAGACCTTGGGCGCTCTGCTTCTTATTTCTTCTCTGACTTCCTCTCCTACTTTTGGTCCCCTTTCTCGTTCTGTCCCCAGCCACACTGGTTGCCTTGCTGTTTCTTAAGCATACTGGATCTTTTCACTTGCTAGGCCCTCTGCCTAGAACATTCTTTCCCCCAGATATCCACATATTTAATTCCCTGACAACTCTAGGTCTCTGTTCACACACCCTTATCAGGGAGATCCTCTCTGACCTCCCTATTGAAAGAGCATCTCCCCGCTATCCCCTTCTATTCCCTTGCCCTTCTTTAGTGTTCTTTATACTATATTCTATACAGCATCTCTTTGCTTATTTATTTACTGGATGCTCCCCTTCTTCCCTGCAGCCACCACTTTCCCCTCCAAGCATCATGTCCCTCCAGTTCTTGGCAGACAGCTTGGTTCCTGGCCACTCACCAGCCGGGAATTGTAGACAGGTGGTTTGATGGGTGTGGCCACAGGGCAGTTGATTCGCTTCTCCTTTTGGCGTCGGTTGCAGAACCAGACTCTCACCACCTCCTTCTCCATGGACAACTGCTCTGCAATCATGGAGATCTCCTCCGAGCTGGGTTTTGGGTTCTATAGGGACCGAAAGGACAGAGTATGGTCAAGAAAAGGGAACCAGGGGTGGGGAACAGAGGTCCCAAAGAAACAGGATACAACTCTACATGGATCAAAAGCTTTAGAGTCAGACCTAGGATGAAATACTGGCTTTTTCACTTACTATATGTCCTTAGGAAACTTTCTTAACCTCTCTGAGCCTGTCTTATCATCTATGAAATGAGAATAATCATGCCCACCACATAGGATTATTGTGGGAATTAAAGGAGAAAATGTGTGTAAACTGCCAAGCACAGGGCCTGACACAAAGTAGGGTTTCCATAGATGTAGGCTGTCTTTCCTCTGTTCATGAGTGCGGAAGGAGAGGAGTCCATGCATGAGTTACGTGGGGCAGGCAGAGTCCCCAGAGCTGCTGCTCCCTTCTGTGTTCTTCCTTATAATCTGATAATCTGATGTCCTTCTCCCTGTCATTTCTTTTTTTTTGTTTTTTTTTGAGACGGAGTCTCGCTCTGTTGCCCAGGCTGGAGTGCAGTGGCATGATCTCTGCTCACTGCAACCTCCACCTCCCAGGTTCAAGCATTTCTCTCTGCTTCAGCCTCCCGAGTAGCTGGGATTACAGTCATGCGCCACCATGCCCAGCTAATTTTTGTATTTTAAGTAGAGATGGGGTTTCACCATGTTGGGCAGGCTGGTCTTGAATGCCTGACCTCAGGTGATCCACCTGCCTCGGCCTCCCAAAGTGCTGGGATTACAGGCATGAGTCACCGCCGCCTGGCCTGCCTTGTCATTTCTTCTTGTCCTCCTGCCTCAAAGCAGGAAATGAGAAAGCTAAAACACATGGACCCATCAGGACTGTGGCACAGCAATACATGCTACATGGGTGCCACTCCCTTGTTCTGGTCCCTCGCACCTGGTCTTTAGCCCCGGCCACTTTCCCCCACTCCTACACCCTCCCTTAACCTTGCCACTCTAGGAAGCCTAAAAAGAAGGAAAAGCCAGTTGTTGTCATTCGGCTAGCTGGATGTGGGCACCAAATCTTTGAGCCAAATATGTGAGGAATCTGCCGGAGGGACAGCAGTCCTGGAGGCCTGGGGCCTTTGGAGATGTGTGGTACCCATGGCGGCTCTGGAGGCTGGGATCTAAGGGAGCCTGGCTAGGTGCTGGTTAGACCACATCTGTTTCTCAGCTTGCACAGGGCTCACAGCTTCCACTGGCTCAAAAATATGCTTTTGCTACAAGTTCCAAAAAATGTAGGTGTATAACATGATGACAAGTATTTAAATGTACACAGAAAAGAAGAGTAGAAGGAAATGAGGTCAGATGGCATTTGGTGATGAATATTCTTTTTCTTTCTACTTCCTTGTACTTTCCAAATTGCTTACAATAAGCATTTATCATATTTATAATTTGAAAAACATAAAATGTACTGCACAGAAAATAGAGAACTTATATACAGTCCCCTGACTTTACTCCCTTTACTTCAGCTGGATACGGAGATACACTGTGTTCTGGGACCCTATAGCCCGTTCTTTAAATCTCCCGGTGAGAAAAACAGAGTCCTAAATAGATGTCAGGGCAAGAAGGGTCAGTGGAGGAGGAGGTTCCTGGAACCTGAGATGGCGAGCAGCTTTGCACTCCAATACCTGGGGGCCTGGAGTGGGATAATGTGTTTTCTGATTGTGTCCCAGGGCAGGTCTGAGGTGCTGAGGGGCTGGTGCCAAGCGGCCTGTGCCGTGTCTGCTCCCCCTACCTGTATGAGGCAGCCCACCCATGCCCACCCGAGGGTGCTGCTCACATCTTGAAACCTCTTCTCCAGAGTCAGGCGGATGTTGGTCTCGATGCTGGTCCGTTTCTTTCTCTTCCTTCCAAATACTTCACTGAGGCTGGGGTAGGAGCTGGGCGTGCTCACTGAGGGGTCTGACGGAGAGGACTCTGCGGGGACACGAAGGAGCAGAGGAAGCTCAGAGAAGGGGATGAGTGGCTGGTGCCTTCATGGATTTGAGGTCCAACAACCCTTCCCGATGGGCTCTGCAGTGGCATTTTCAGGGGCAATCCCCTCCCCCAGCAGGGAGCCCAGAACAGACCAAGAATCCCACTTCTTTTCGTTGCGCGGGGCAAAGGCCCTCCGTGGCCCTCCATTGCCCCCCATGGCCTTCTGTGGCCCTCCGTGACCCTCCGTGGCCCTCTGAGGCCCCCACAGCAGTGTCTCCAGTGTTTGGGGTCACGGCTGAGGGATGCCCAGGCATTGGTGGCACATGTGGGTGTAAGTGGACACTGGCAGGACTCCTATGAATAACACTGGTGAGGCTGCTGTTTACAGATATGCCTGGATGTGAATACTGAGCGAAATGTGAAATGGGATTTGGAGCCAAAAGCAATGGCACTTCGTGGCAGACTGTTGGTGTTGGAGGCATTTTCGTGCCAGTGCCAATGTTTGAGCTAAGGCTGTAGGGGCCATAGGAGGGATATCCCCGAGGAAGGATTCAGGCATCTGATGAGGACTAGAAATGGTCACAGGGCCCTTCTTCAGAGATTCGAAGACCTTCGGATCATTTCGCTCGTTTCAGTGCTTCCATAAAGGCTGTCTAAGGGGCAGCCTGTGGGGGGAACTTCCTGCCCCCTCCCATGCTTGTGTGTAGAGGCCCTTCCGTGGGAGTAACAGCCCTGGCTGGCTGCCCCACCCTTTCCTCCCTCTCCAGTGTAACCACCAATCCACGTGAATCTACTGAATAGAGCCCAGCCCTGGAGACTGGCTCATTCCCTCTCTCTGCCTAGGCTGGCGGTTCTCAACCGGGGGGTACTCCGCATCACCACCACTCCCCCTGGGACATTTGGCAATGTCTGGAGAGATTCTTGGCTGTTTCAACTGGGGGTGGATGCTACTGGCAACTAATGGGTAGGGACCAGGGATGCTCAAAACATCCTGCAATGCATAGGCCAGTCCCTGGCAACAAGAATGACCTGGCCCAGGATGTCCATAGTGCCAAGGTTGAGAAGCCCCATCTTATGCTAGTCCCTGCTGCCATACTCTTCCGCTTATTATTCCAAACGTGTGGTCCCTTGGCTTATACCCTTGATCTCCTGGAATGCCTCCCAGCCACCACCCCTCACTGAGTCCTCCCACAAACCCCACTCCTGCTGTCAGGCTTTCCTGACCATCCTGGGTTGCAGTAAGTCCCTGTCTGCTGAAAACCTACTCGAGAACTAGCCAGGGAAAGACCCTGTGTCATGCCTGTGGTCTCCACCTCCCAGTGAGACCCTAGAGGCTCCATTGCTGTTTCCCTGACCCAGACTTATTCCAGACAGCAATCTGCATAAGTGTGTCTGCTCTGCAGACCCAGACTTTGTCGCTGGCACGTTGTTCTAAGGTCTACGCTGGGTGGGATGGGGTAGGAATTGAATGGGAGCAAATCCTGATGGACACAGACCTAAATCCACATCCTTCTGAGGGCTTCTCAATAGTCAAGCTGACACTTTCATCTACACTTGCCTGTGCCCTGTGTCTTGTTGCTCCATCGGCTCCAGTCTCAGGAGAAGAAAGGGGTATTAGTATCAACTCCCAAAAGCCCCAACATGACAAGTCACTGGCCCTTCCCTGCAGAGCCCTCCAGGGCCCCTGGCATCCGTGTTTGTGAGGCCTACCTGCATCATTCAGCCACTTCTCCAGCAGGGGCTTGAGCTTGCACATGTTCTTGAAGCTCAGGTTGAGGGCCTCAAATCGCGAGATGGTGGTCTGGCTGAAGTCGTTGCCATACAGCTTTCCCATCGCCAGCCCCACATCTCCCTAAGCGTGGGGACCGAGGGGGAGGAACATGAGAGGTGGCCTCCTCCTCTTGTTTGCCCACATCCTGCATGGTCCTAGCATCGATCGCACAGCCAGCCTGAACCTTCGAGTGCTCACCCATGCTCAGCTGCTTTCCAAGTCTCCTCCCTCTAAGGTGAAGAATCGGTTTCTTTCTCTCCTTAGACTCTGAGTGGACCATGCCCATGTGCTCGGGAGAGCCAGCCCCTTTTCCACCTCTCATTCTCCTCCACCAGCAACGTCCTCAATTTCCCTACCAATGGCGACTGTGCCCTATTCTCAGAGAACTCAGGGACACGATGAGCTGGCCCCAAACACATAGAGCCTCTGGTCGCTCTTGAAACCTGCACTTGGGAAGCCCAGTCTCCAGCCGCTCAGCTCAATTTCTTCTATCTTTTCCCCTAAAACCAAACCTGTGTGAAGCCCAGCTTAATGCGCCTCTGCTTGAAGGTCTTGGCAAACTTCTCCAGTTCTTCAAGGTCACTGGGCTCATCGGCCCCTCCAGAGCTGGGTAGATGCTTGGACACTGGGAGATGCTGGGATGCTTCCAGGTGGGGTTCTAAAGAGGATCCTGGCAGCCCAGGGCGCCCAACTGCCTGATAGGAAACACGCCAAGCAGATCCACCACAAAGATCAATAAATAACAATTTCTGATTTTTTTTTTTTTTTTTTACTAATAGGCCCACTTAGAGGATGACAGATCCCTGGATACACCCTGGATACATTTGAGTCCTATTTTTTTCCAATGGCATGGAAGTAGAAATTGAAGTTTCTATGAATGTATAGCAAATAACTGGAATATCTGGGTAGAAACATCAGGAGTGCAGGATAGGGAGGTGGCCTGAGTTTAGCCTGTGACTCACTGTTTGAGTCTTAGCAGGTTACTTCCTCCTTTCAGTTTTCTACCATAAAAGGAGCTAGCAGGGTTGTTTACAAAGATTCCCAAAACAAATCACAGAACTGGACCAAGAAAAGGTTGCTTGCCTTTTTTTTTTTTTTTTTTTTTCCATAAAGCGAGTAACTGAGGTGTTGAACAGGCATTAACTGAAGATAACAGGGAATATCCAAGAACTCGTGGCCTTCATAGAACTTTCCTGAAATGTCAAACTCTTGTGCATCATTTTACTTTCTAAACCACCATTTTCTTTCATGAAAGTGTTTTGTTTTTAATCAAAGGTATTTTAATCAGTACCTTTATAAAATGCACCTTGATCTCATTTGGGATGTTAGGAGATATTCTTTCTTCTTCCTTCTTCTTCCTTCTTCTTTCTTCTTCTTTCTCCTTCTTTCTTCTTCTTTCTTCTTCTTTCTTCTTCTTTCTTCTTCTTTCTTCTTCTTTCTTCTTCTTCTTCTTCTTCTTCTTCTTCTTCTTCTTCTTCTTCTTTCTTCTTCTTTCTTCCTTCTTCCTTCCCTCCTCCTCCTCCTTCTTCTTCTTCTTCTTCTCCTCCTCCTCCTCGTCCTCCTCCTCCTCCTTTTTTTTTTTTAAGACAGGATCTCACTCTGTCACCCAGGCTAGAATGTAGTGGCACAATCACTGTTCACTGCAGCCTCAACCTCCTGGGCTCAAGCCATTCTCCTGCCTCAGCCTCCCGAACAGCTGGGACTACAGGCATGTGCCACCCTGCCTGGCTAACTTTTGTTTTTGCAGAGACAGGGCTTCATCATGTTGCCCAAGCTGGTCGTGAACTCCTGGGCTCAAGCAATCTACCTGCCTTGGCCTTCCAAAGTGCTGGGACTACAAGCATGAGCCACTGTGCCCAGCCAGATATTCTTTCTTGAGCTTATTTTCATAGGAAAATGTACTCTTAAACCAAGAACCATGCTGTGCCTATTTGGGGTCAGGAATGAATCCAGTCTTAAAGACATCTATCATTCCACAAGGATAGAGTGAAATCTGGGCCTCGGGGTCCAGGCACTGTGTCCAGCTCAGAGGGCTAAATCCACCTCTTCTCTCCTTTTTGATTTAGTTTGTGTATACTAGGGTTAACATTATTTCTTCTCCTCTGGGATATTTGGGTTTACCATTCAGATAGCCATCCTTATCATGAAGAAGGTAAAAGGACCAGAGAGAAGTTTAGGAGTCTTTCTCCCAGTGAAGGATCTTTTAGTCTGAAACCATCATGAATTTGGTTCTTATTTTGCAGGGAAGGGATGTGTGAGGAGACTGTGGTATAGACCAGACCCTCAGGACAAAGCCCCAGTCCTCTTTGAACCTTCCTTTTATTTGTTCTTTCATTTGACAAAGACTTATGGGGCTCTCTGCTAGACCTTCTCCCTCCTCCTTTCATCTCCAATCCGCTGGCAACCTGCACTGATTCAACTTCCCAAAACATCTCCTCAATCATCCCCTCTTCTTATTGCCACAACTCTTAAGCCAATCCTTTATGACCCTCCCCTGGATGATCTTCATAATCTTCTGTGTGGTCTCTCTGCTACCAGTCTCTCCGTGCCAAAATATGATAAGATATGAGAGTTGATCTTGAATATTCTAAGATCTCTTCCAGCTGTAAACCCACGCCAGGAGGAGGTGGAAGAGCCGCTCGTGGTGCTGGTGTCCACATTTCAACCACTAGATGGCGAGCTTCCCCTCCAGGTACTTTTGGTGGCCTCAGCCCTCTCTGAAGGCAGGGCTCTTGGTGAGCCACCCGGCTCTTAACACAGAGATCTCTGCAGTCATTCCCAGCGATTCTGCCCAACCATCTGTGCAGAGCCATCTCATGCAGCTGTGCAGGTTATTAACTGTGCAGGGGCACCCAGATCAGGAGAAGAATGGCAGCTAAGATACAGCTCATGCTGCTGTCGCCAATCTGTGCACCCTGGCATGAGACTGCAGCTGGCCAGAAGGAGAGATGCCTTTTTCCTAGTTGGAAAAAAGGTGCTGTGTGGAACCATGGCAGCTCTGCAAACAACCCCTCTCCCAGACCTCAGCCCACTGGCCTATATACGTGCCCACTGCAGAAGGCAATCTGGAACAGGGGCCCAGAGGTGAAAGGCACGGGCTTTGTGGTCTGGGACATCAGGTCTGTGGTATTTTAGTCTTCCCCTTGGCCCCTGAGAGCACCTAGGTAGAGTTCGTGGCCATCTTGGTGTGCCTGAGAAGTTAGCTGAGCCTGGCTCTCAGAGGAGCAATGCTGGGGCTTGTGCAGGGCTGGAGTTCGGTGCCTGGAGCATGAAGGAGGCTGGCCTGGGAGCTGGAATCTCTGGGTTCTAACTGTGGCCCCACCAGTGATACTTGGTAAATTGTCCCCTCCCTCCTTGCTGTAGCTTGGATTTCCCCTATGCCAACGGACAGTTCCCTGCTGGCCCCTCTCCCCAGAGGGATTAGTATCCTGTTAAAGGGGTAGGGGGGAAACTAGTGAGTTAAACTCAGTGAGAGCTGACACATTCCTAGAGGAAACAGGAAGAATGGAGTTGTTTACCTGGGATGCCAGTCCCGGCCCAGTCTGTGGGAGGAGGAGACTGCTTTGTTGCTGTGGAAAGGGGAGGAGATTTGGCTGCAGACCTGAGTGAAAGGGGAGGGACAAAGGAACAGACAAATAAAATCCAGGCTATTTGAAAGACATGTGCTACAAGTTTGGCACCATGATCACTGTCCCGACCCCCTGCCACCTGATCAGTTTCCTCCACCCACCTCAAGTCCCATGGAGAGGCCCTTCTAGCACTGCCAGGCATTGCCACATATAGGTGGAGGCAAATCAGATACAGGGATAAACAGACATGTAAACAGCAGTCCCCAAACCAGTCCTTCCACCTGCCCGCCTGTCTGGAGAGGTGCAGAGGCTAAGGAGGGTCAAGAGGATCTACTCTGGGATCTGATTACCAGAGCGGAAGAAAGCCAGGAAGGGAAGGGATGCAGGGTGGCTGCTGAGAAGTCAAGCTGGGGCTGAGGATTTTGGCTTTCCCTGCAGGAGAAGCAGCTGGGATGGCTACAGAGGCCCAAGCAAATCTGTGAGGATGCCAGACCAAGCAGATACGACCATGCAGCTCTAAAGGGCAGTGGGCCTTAGCCAGAGGCATGTGGCTAACCAGGACGTTTTATACTTGGGAGGGAGGGCTGAGAAATGAGGGAAAGTCCAGGGCTGAGCCTCTGGCAACTCCCTTGGGCAGTATGTATTATACCTGCTTCTCCATCCTCCCCGGGAAAATTGCACATGAAGGGCTCTGCCTGGTTGGTGGCTCACTCTCCCAGCAGGAGTGGGGCCATCAAACCGCCAAAGCAGACAATGGGGTTGGTTACCCCAACTGCTTGTCACTCAACAGCGCCTTGGGGTGTCTGCGTTCCCTAGGCTGTTCTGGGTCACAATGTACAGCATCTACTGATGTTGACCTTTATGCTTTTCAGTCTAAAAAGTCAGGGCTTCATTGTTCATTATTAAAATACGTGGGCAAGAAATCTCTTACAAGGAATCCTGAACTGGGAGTTGAGAGACTTGGGTACTAATGGCAATTCTGACATGGCAGTTGAAATGGATACAGCCTTTTCACATGCATTATTTCAAGTGACTCTCAATAATCTCATGAGGCAGAGCCTTGCTATTATCCCATTTTTACAGAAGAGGAAATGGAAGCTCAGAGAGGTTCGGTAAGTTTCCCAAAAACACACAGTGAGTAAGTGACTTTTTGAAAAACCAATAAATTTTTCTGACTCCAAATTTGGAAGTGTCTTTCCACCACTGCATCATACACTGACCTAGCTGGTTATATGCCTGGGTCATTTTCATGTCACTCTCCAGTCTTCTGAAAACAAATTAAACTGTTACCTTCCCTTTTCCATTCAAGGAGTATGATGTTTATTGTTTAACCAAAATAAACACTTAAAAATTCAAATAGGGGCCGGGTGCGGTGGCTCAAGCCTGTAATCCCAGCACTTTGGTAGGCCGAGACGGGTGGATCACAAGGTCAGGAGATCGAGACCATCCTGGCTAACACAATGAAACCCCATCTCTACTAAAAAAATACAAAAAACTAGCCGGGCGTGGTGGCGGGCGCCTGTAGTCCCAGCTACTTGGGAGGCTGAGGCAGGAGAATGGTGTAAACCTGGGAGGCGGAGCTTGCAGTGAGCTGAGATCTGGCCACTGCACTCCAGTCTGGACGACAGAGCGAGACTCCGTCTCAAAAAAAAAAAAAAAAAATTCAAACAGGGTCTCATTCATCACCATAGTATTCTGAGGTGCTTTGGAAACTAAGCGTAGTGACTCATTTGTGCACGAGCTAAGGGTGGAAGGCAGAGTTGCATTTTGTTTGGATTCTGGATTTCCAAAGCCTCTACCTGGGATTTGCCACAGAAGAGAGTTTATGCTTCCTCAATCACTTTTTTTTTTTTTTCCGGAGACACAGTCTCTCTCTGTCACCCAGGCTGGAGGGCAGTGGTGTAATCTTGGCTCACTGCAACCTCTGCCTCCCAGGTTCAGGTGATTCTCTTGCCTCAGCCTCCCGAGTAGCTGGGATTACAGGCTTGCACCACCACACCCAGCTAATTTTTGTATTTTTAGAGGAGACAGTTTTACCACGTTGGCCAGGCTGGTCTCGAACTTCTGGCCTCAAGTGATCTGCCCACCTCCTCCTCCCAACATGCTGAGATTACAGGCATGAGCCACCATGCCCAACCAACCCTCCATCACTTTTGACCCTAGCTGGTGGAGGTGGGAGTGGGACAGGCAGCACAGTGTGATGGCCAAGAGTATGGGTCTCAGCTAAACGGTTCTGGAACTTCCCAGTAGGTCACCAGAGGCATAATAGGACTACCTATTGCACAAGGTTATTTTGAGGAATGTCAGAAAAATTACCCAGCAGAGCTCCTGGCACATCATGCTCAAGAAATGTTAGCTATTTATTAATAGTTCAATCTATTTGCTCTTGGCCAGGAAGAAGTTCTCTGGTGGTAATTTCCCTGCCAAAGAAAACCTGAACACCCTTTCTACAACCTGTGGGTGGCACTGCTGCTCTCTCCAAATAGAATCACAGCCAGGCTTCCAGGCAGCAAGTCCGAATCTGTGTCTAGGAGAGATTTCCAAGGAATTGGGACTTGTCTGTACTACATTTCCCAGGGCGCTTCCCCTCCCTGTACAGCACAGCTCTCCTCCACGCCTGCACCTTCCGTCTCCACTCACCACGAAATTGAGGAGGTGGGCCAGACCACCCAAGAGGAGGCTGGGAAGGGGAAGCAGAGAAGGAGACTAAGTCTGCAGGAGCATTGCCAGGGTCCCTTCCTCAGACTCTGGGGTGGATAAGTAGGTCTTAATAGCAGATGGGTGACTGACTAATGCATGCTCTCCAATTAGGCCCCCTCACCCAGCAAAAAGCAGCAGCAGCAGCAGCAGCACTTGACTGGACTCGGTCTATGTGGAAAACCTCAGGGTTCTTACCTTGTTGCCCAGGCTGGGTCTGAGATAGCAGGAACTGGGATACAGACTGTAAGTGGCCAGGAACCAGCACAAGCTGCTGGAGCGGATGGAGGGAAGCCATGTCCTGCACGTGGAGAAATACACATACATCACAGAATTTACAAGCTGGGGACATCAGCCCCATCTGCCTGCCATGCATCTGTCCCAGGAGTCTCCAGACTTGGAGACTATGCAGGCTGACCTTGCTTTATGCCACTGTGTATCCCCAGTGTCTAGCAAATAGTAGGTACTCCATTAATGCTGGTATTGTTACAGCTTCTGCCCTCAGCCTGGGAGTCCTTACGACATATTGTTACTTAATCCTTGCCTCCTAAGTTAATTTTTATATGTGTCAGTCCTGTCTCTCAACTAGACTGTAAAATGCCCTGAAGGCAAAGCCTGGGTATGACCCATCTCTCAGAGTTTATCCTAGAGATAACATGCAATCCCCA
Source organism: Papio anubis (assembly GCF_008728515.1). Taxonomy (NCBI): domain Eukaryota; kingdom Metazoa; phylum Chordata; class Mammalia; order Primates; family Cercopithecidae; genus Papio; species Papio anubis. The sequence goes on from NC_044987.1 coordinate 14,248,743, forward strand.
ACAGTCCAATTCTTTTTTAATCTCATGCCACTTGATTATGCTAAAAGCCATGCCTCGGCTGTTTCCTGGGCCTGAGTCTTTCCTGGAGGGTGTCCGGGTGGGAGTTGTGAGGTGGAACAAGCTATTCATTCTTAATAAAACACATTTAGTTAAACAAAACGTCCAGGGTTTCTCCTACCAGCCCAGGACATAGGACTAATAATTCTGATGCTTGGGGGATCGGGGAGTCCTCTGCAGTGGAGACCCCGAGCTCTGTGCCCCATGGGGTTGAGCTTAGGTTTGTGCACAGAGAGAAGACCTGAGGCGCCTTGCTGAATGGAAGGTGAAGGGACGGATCCACATTCTTATGTGTTTCCAGAAAGGAGTGGTTCTTTCTCCCCCAGGTGATTCCTGCTGACAAGAGGTCTCATCACATGAACGCCCTCCCGGACCTTGGCTGTTACTAGCTCAGACGCCTCTTTCTTCCCCCACCAGCAATCCATTCTAGTTTGGCTCTAACATAAAACCTTAGGGGAGGCAGAGTGGGCCCACTGGGGACAGAAACGCTCTCTAACCCAGCAGCAGCTGTCCACCTAGGATTCCCCTGGATGTGGCTGGCAGCACGGCTGTTAGGTCCTTGGCTTTGGCAAGCCTGGCTCCTTTTTGTCCCCAAGAAGTAGAGGCCTACTTCTTCACATCCCTAGCCAGGCTCCACCTGTAAGAGGACTGTTTTAGAGCCCCACTCACAGCCTCCAAATCTCTTTCCCACATTGCCTGCAGGGGGTTCTTTAGACTGATACGGGTTCACAGAGTACCAAGCATGGAAGTTGAACATTTTCCCAGAGGGATTGAGTTAAACACACTGGCCCACTGTGAATATCAGGGTTACCTGACATGGGCTGGCATTTACCCCAGACATTTGGTTTCCGGACATCATGGCAGGTCCTTGACTCAGGTGGCATGGCCGATGGGAGAGGGTCTGCTGCAGGGAGTCACTGAGATCTTCGGTTTTAATCTGCAAGTGGAAGGAAGAGGAGAGTGTCAGTGCTGGATCCCATCAGGCAGTCAGAGATGGAAATGGCAGGAAGATCCAGGCAGGAAAGGAGTGACCAGCCTAGAGAGGAGAGAGCTAGCCCAGGGCCTACTGGGCTGCAGCTTACTTTTCCTGCCTGTGTGTGCCCTTCCAGCCAGGGCAGCTGGGCAGAGGCCTCTGTGAGTGGCCCTGAAATGACAAAAACAATGACAGTGTAGTGACTTTTAAAAATAGGGCTCGATGTAGGAATTTGAGACCAGCCTGGGCAGCATAGCAAGACTTCATCTCTAAACTAAAAAAAAAAAAAAAAAAAATTAGCCAGGCATGGTGTTACATGCCTATAGTCCCAGCTAGTTGGGAGGCTGAGATGGGAGGATCATTCGAGCCCAGGAGTTTGAGGCTGCAGTGAGCTATGATCATGCCACTGCACTCCAGCCTGGGTGACATAGTGAGACCCTGTCTCTTAAAAAAAAAATGGATTAAATTCTTAGAAATTCTGAGATGATATTCTTTTTTTTCTTAGGAGGAAGAATGTTAAAATTTATTTAGGACAGGATAGTGATCCTAAATGGTATTCTTAAAACTCTTCACCTCACAGAGTAAAAAACTGGCAACCCTTTACTGATCTCCCCCAAATTCTGTATTTTATTTTCCTCAATGGAATCTCATCTATGAAACCCCAAAGTCTGGGCACCACTGATCTGGAGGAGTCTTCCTTCCCATCTCGTTTGTCTCCACACCTCTCCATCCTCTGTGTCTGCCCCTGCAGCTGGCCCTCTTCACCTGTGTGGCTTTGGTGACAGTCCTTGCCTGTCTTCCTACAGGTGAAGGCATGTCTCCCTCACAGCCAGTGCTGTAGTTACAGCCTGAGGGGCCCGTGGTGGTTTCCAAACTCTCTCCAGTCTCTACCACCCTGCAATGACAGCACTAACCGCCCACGCGTGGGCTTCCCAGGTGTCCCAGGGCAGGGCAGGAAGTGCTGCTTCTGCCCACTTCTCCTCCCATCCCAGGAAAACTACCCTCTTGCAGCTTTTCAGGAAGTCCCCTGGGAGGGTGTCCACGTGACTTTAAATTCATATAATGTGACGGGGGCACAAGCTCTAGACCATACCTTATAAGAGATATTGGGAAGACACTCCTCAGCGGACATCTGGTTGTTCCCTATCCAGATAGAAACTCTTGGCCATAGAGATGCTGGCTTAAACCATTTCCTTGGTCTACACTGCGAATATCACTGACATCCTGGAACATCTTCTGTTTGTGTTGTTTAACCTAAGTTAAAAGTTCAGACTAACAGCTAAACTTGTGCTTAATCCTTTCGGGAAAAAAACGGTGCTTTGGATCACTAAAGAAAGAATTCCTTATAAACAGCTCTATTATAAAGACACATGTACATGTTATGTTCATCGCAACACTATTCACAATAACAAAGACATGAAATCAACATAAATGCCTGTCGATGATAGATTGGGTAAAGAAAATGTGGTATATATACACCATGGAATACTATGCAGCCATAAAAAAGAATGAGATAATGTCCTTTGCAGTAACATGGATGGAGCTAGAGGCCATTATCCTTAGCAAACTAATGCAGGAACAGAAAACCAGATACCACATGTTCTCGCTTGTAAGTGTGAGCTAAATGATGAGAACACATGGATACATAGAGGGGAACAACACACACTGGGGCCTATTGGAGGGTAGAAGGTGAGAGGAGGGAGAGGATCAGGAAAAATAACTAATGGGTACTAAGCTTAATATGTGGGTGATGAAATAATCTGTACAACAAACTCCCATGATACAAGTTTACCTATATAACAAACCTGGACATATACCCCTGAACTTAAAATAAAAGTTACATAAAATGAAAAAAGAATTCTCTTTGGTTGGACAATTAGGAAGATCCTACTGACATTAGAGACTGAGTAGGTAGCTAATGTCCTAAATATGGTGCCTTTCACATGGTGAAAACCCAATGAACATTAATTGAACAAAAGACATAAACAAAACCCATTTCTCTACAGCCTCCAATGAGGTACAGGGAAGAAAATGTTGAAGAGGCGCATTGAATGCTGACCTTGTTTCTAGCCCTAACTCTGACTCTAATTTACTATGTAATCTTCAGCCTCTATGGGACTCAGCATCTATGGGACACAGTTTCCCCATCTACTGTATGATAGTCCAGAATTTTTCTCCCTATCTGTCAACAAATGGAATTACAAATTCCAATTCCCTAGTGCATTTGGTAGACCTGGCCCGTCGAGGTTGCTGCTGTGTTCTTAGATAAAGCAGATCTAAATAACACTGAGAAGCCCTGGTTGCACAGAAATTGGTAAGAAGATGGCTGTTTCAGGGACAGTCTTTGGAAATCATTCCTCTCACTTAAGGAGACTATTATGGAACTTTGGAAGCAAAGAGAAGGAAGGGGGAGAGATGGGAAATAACTGTGGGGGCAGAGGGTTAGACATTCAGAAAACTCAAATCACACGGTTGCCTGGGCGTTGTCTCTAAGAGCCCCACTTCTTTGCCCCATGCCCCTTCAGTTGTGCCCATCCACACTTGCCACCTCTAAGAAACTCTGGCGTCCTAGTTCTTCTCCCCAAAATTAGAGTTTCCACATCCTTAGATTCCAGGAAAACATGTGTTAGCAAGTTTTTAAAAACTAGAAATAGATGATAAACTACTTATTTCAAAATCACCACCACCACTACAACTTTAAGGTTTACTCTGAGAGGGGATTTTACTTAAGCCAGGCCTTTGTGGTCCCCACCTCTTCCCTGTATAACCTCCTCCTGCCCCCGGGCATCCGCCATCCCAGACGGTACTGGGGAGGCAGGATGGAGGAAGGGGGACAGAGGGAGAACGTGGAGCACTGGAGGTAAAATCAAGCTGGTGGAACAGCCTCTGGCAGCTTGGCCCAGTTCCATCTCAGAGGCAAGTGGCAGGGCTCCTCTGTAGACTCATTATGCACAAGGGAGAGATAAGGAGAGGCAGCTATGACAGAGCTTGAAAACATGTGCTTTGCCTCCAACCTGGGCGCTATCTGTTAGAATCTGTGCCAGGTCTTCCTGCAACACTTAATTTCAGAAACCAGCGCCATCATAAAAGAAAACACACCCTTTCATCTGCTTCCTGGATCAATTGCCCTTCAAACTCTTTGGGGGGCACTCCCGACCTCCCAGTTGTAAAAATGAAAGGTGTGATAGCAGAAAAGCCCTTTGGTGTTAGTTCGGGGCTTTCTGACAATCCTCTGCATTATTTTTTTTTTAATTTTTTGATTTTTTTTTTTTTTTTTTTTTTTGAGACAGAGTCTCGCTCTGTTGCCCAGGCTGGAGTACAGTGGCATGATCTCGGCTCACTGCAACCTCCTCCTCCCGGGTTCATGCCATTCTCCTGCCTCAGCCTCCCAAGTAGCTGGGACTACAGACGCCCACCACCACACCTGGCTAATTTTTGGTATTTTTAGTTGAGGCGGGGTTTCACCGTGTTAGCCAGGATAGTCTCGAACTCCTGACCTCGTGATCTGCCCACCTCGGCCTCCCAAAGTGCTGGGATTACAGGCGTGAGCCACCGCGCCTGGCCACATTATTTTTTTCTGATTTGTTTGACCGACCTTTTACTCTTTTCTAATTTTTATTTATTTATTTTTATTTATCTTCTTTACAGTTCCTTTGGATATGGAATATTTTATTTTTCATAATTCATTACCCTCTGGGTGTGAAGAGCTGATAGTAACCCCAAAAGAAGACAATCCTAAACAAACCAAATTGAAAGACAACAAAGGACACTGCTTTCTTGATGACAAGTTCTCAAATCTCAGCTTTGATCAGTGGTCTCTATTAGCTGAGCTCAACAGGAAGGAGGAAGGGTACGTTGACAATTCCCAGGGCCTCCAACAGACATCTTTGACATTCTCAGGGATTCAGAAATGAAGAAATTAAGAAATAAAGTCTTCTTGAATTTACAAAAATCCCTTTTTACAGCTGTTAAGGGGAAAAGGTTGGAACCTTTCCAGGCAACTGGGTGTTGGCTGTGGATCTGGAAGATGAGATAGAGAGACTTCTGTTGGATCCCATTGACTTCTAATGTGAGAACCGGAGGCAAATTGGACGAAAACCCAATTTCCCCCGTGCTTGTGAAAACCCAACCAAACCCACAGCCTGCCTGGAACCAAGAAGATCATCTCCAGGGTCTCTTTGGCAGTTCTTCTCACGCAAGTGGAGGGTTTTTCCAGACTTTACTTGGGACGGATGCATCCCTGGAGACGCGGGCCACCACAGGGTGCTCTGCCCTGCCACAGCCACTGAGCAGCCTGTCCAGCTATTGGACAAGCTTTGTTGTTTAGGATCTTCTCCACCCACTGTACTGTGCAAAGGTATTACACTGAGTTTTAGGCAGTGATCAGGGAAGTAAAAAGGTATTAGGGATGATTATCTTTTCTGATCCCAGTGAACTCTCTGACATCACTTAATTTAGAAAGCAGTAGTCTCATTCTGGAAGGAGAGAGCCCCTTCCAAGGAGGTGGAAGCCCTTTCTACAGCCCTCCTTGGCTTTACTGTCATAGCCGGGAGGTGTGAGGAAAAGTGTTCACCCTTCCATCTCACAGAAGCTCAGAGACCTTCAGAGACGGGTATAAACTCATATAGCAATATCCTGGCAAAACTCTGACAAGAGAGCGGTCTCCTGACCATCCTCTGGTGCTTTATCTACGAAAAAATATTACACACATCCCAAGGGTAGGAGAGAGAATAGATCATCGGTGATGGAAAAGGTGGCGTTCTGGCCCAGACGTACACTGGGACCTCCTTACTGACCATCTGTTTTAGGTTCATGGGATGGGGCATGGTGGGGCTGGGGTACTCACCTTTAACCCCCTCCCCATGACACTTTCACATGGCCCTCTCTGGGGGAAGACAGCTCAACACTAATGAATATATCACTGGTGATGAAAATGATCAAAGCTGTTGTCCCAGTTGCATAACTCGTTTGTGGAAAGTGTTTCATAAACATTTCACAAGAAGGAGCGTTTCAAAGCGTGAACATCTCCCAACCTGCCTTCAATTACAGGCAAGATTTTTCTTTCTTTCTCCCCCCTTCTACACTTCTCCCTAGCAGTGAGGAAGAGTTTCTGTTTTGGAACTGATATATAAAAGATTGGCAAATGCGTTCCTCATGAAAACATTTTAAAAATATATTCCAAGTGGTGGCATGGGGCAGATGGGTAACTCGTCTCAAGTGAACAGGGCTAAAAGTACCCCAAGAGATATCGGCTGCATTTTTGCTTGGGGGATTCTCCCATCTCCATGGCTCTTAGCTTTCCTTAGGCATCCAAGGCTCCTGCCTCCTCAGATGCCTCTGGGAAGTGCTTGGAGGGATGACCTCATCCAGCCCCTGGACTCTAATCAAACCTATGCTATAGCAGCCTAGGTGTGCCTTTGCCCATGCAAACTGGGATTATCACCCTGAGAGCATCAAACACACACACAAAGGAGGGATGGAAGAGAGGAGACATATGGCTCTTAGGAGGCTGGAACCACGTGGGGTTGCTACTGCTGAAAAGACGCTTTCCAAAAAGCCATCCTTATTTTTCCCGCTTGTCACTACTCTGGAAATGCAACAGTCTTATCAGTCATGTTATTTAATGTTTTGTCTTCAGTTCTTAGGACATAGCATTGCTAGTGCTGACACGTGCATGAAAAACCCTATCATTTTAAACCCATAAAAGTTTTCTTCCCCCTGTGGAATATAAATCCCTGAATTCAGTTCTAAAAATGTTGGGAGGTGGCTGTGCCCTCATGGCAGACCCACCCTCACTAATGCTTCATGGTGCTCAGGACTTGAATCATTTTAACCAGAGCACTGCTGCGGAGCCCTCCTGAGGCACCTGCAGCATCCTCTCCAGTGGGCAGCTGCTTTTGTCAACCTGATCCCCTCTGAGTCAGCATCTGCTGGTTCTTTTGGTGGCCTACCTGGTAGAAAAGAGGACAGAGCTACCCTCTCTGGTTCTTTGACTAGGGAAAAGCATGACACAGAACTTTTGATATGCCCCCACAGAAGGCTGTTCTGCCCCTAAATAAGTGAAATGGCAGAAGGAGAAGGTGTGGGAGGGGGAGAAATGCTAAGCATCAAACTCTGAGAACCGTTTCCAAGCCCAGTGGCTGTTCTTGGGAAGTGTCTAGTATATAAATGCAGTTCATCATCACACTGGGGTGTTTTTTTTTTTTTTTTTTTAACATATTCCTGTGCTGCTTATCAGGGAAGGGCTTTGCTATCTCCAATGGGGATGATAAAAAAGACATCCAGCAAATAAGCACAAGGCTCAGAATCAATCGGGATCCTGACTTTGGGACCCATTCTTGCCTCCAACTAGTTGCATGACCTAATATTACGTTACTTCACTCATCTCTGTAGTCCTAGATTATTCCTTGAAAATGAAGAGAAATAGACCAGATGAAATCTACTTAAGAAACTTAGGCCAGGCGCAGTGGCTCATGCCTGTAATCCTAGTACTTTGGGAAGCCGAGGTGGGCAGATCACAAGGTCAGGAGATTGAGACCATCCTGGCTAACACGGTGAAACCCCGTCTCTACTAAACATACAAAAAATTAGCTGGGCATGGTGGCGGGTGCCTGTAGTCCCAGCTACTCGGGAGGCTGAGGCAGGAGAATGGTGTGAACCCGGGAGGCGGAGCTTGCAGTAAGCCAAGACTGTGCCCCTGCACTCCAGCCTGGGCTACAGAGAGAGACTCCATATCAAAAAAAAAAAAAAAAAAAAAGAAATTTATAATGTATAAAGAGAGAGTAGGAATACACTTATAAGCATATAAGTATGCTTACTATGTTACAAGACCCATTTTATAGATGAAAAGACTGAGGCTTAAAGACATTAAGAAATTTGCATAAAGTCACACTGCTGGTAAATAATGGAGCTGAGATTTCAGTCTAAGTCAGTCTGACTCCATACTTCTACACAATCCTCACTCTCTCTGTGTGTGATGGAGTTATAGAATTCTAGACTCTTCAGACTTGTTTGGTGTAGGTTGTACTAGGTGTATGGCAGAGATTCCACAATGTGTTGATTCCTTTCCTTCGCCATCAGAACTGGAAGGAAAAATAGACATCACCTGGTTCATTTTACAGATACGACTTCTGAAGCCAGAGAGGGAAAATAACTTGCTCAGGGAAACACAGCTAGAGCTGCAGACAAGTTAGTCCTAAAGACCAAGCCAGGGCTGATTAGCACGGATCTGCTAACTCCCTATCCAGTGTCCAGTTCATTCTACTGCACTGCCGCGTGTCTCTGTCACCTGTTTTTATCACTCTCAAGTTGTTGCCTACTCTGGCTATTGTAATAACTCAGTTGTAGCCTTAATCCTGCTGTTCCCCTACAGAGATTTAGTTGCAGTCAAAAGAAAGAACCGTGAACCCCACTGACAGTTCTCAATGACTATGCAGGGCAAGGTTCAGAATCAGATAAACACACATCTGTTTGATATGGAAACATAATGCACTTGGCTTTGCAGCCAGCATCCTTGAGTCTCACATACACAAAATAACTACAAGGTGTGATATTTGCTCTTACCTCCTCCATTAGGACGAGAAGAGATGAAGAGGGGAAAAAGGTGGCTCAGGAATGTCATGAAATCTCTGTCCCAGTGTGTATTTTACTATGGGGTTCCAGATGAATCCAATAAAAGGAACTGCACATGCCCTGTCCTGAACGCACACACACACATGTGTACAGCACCAACTTATGATCACCAAGCACTACACAGATTCGTTACAGGAGCATCAGCTCAAGAAAGAGAAAAAATATTTTTTACAGCACTATAGAGATGAGAAACACTTTCAGACATACCATCATTTATTCTTCTTGATAATTCAATGAGGGATGTAATCTTACCAAACTGTTTTAACAGATACGGGAACCAAGGCTCACAGAATTGAAGCAACACTCCCAACATCACACAGCTAGGAAGAGGAGAGTCTGACTCTCTACATGGTTATTTGGCCTCCAGAACCCTCCCTTCTGCCTGTACCATGCTGTGAGGCAGCTGCACTGGGCCTTCCACTCAGAATTCTGGGCTCCTGGAAGCTACTGAGAGGTGCTTGTTCACTCCAGCCTCTTCTGTGTACTATATTGCTTTTATGTATGGTGCACAGTTGGGATAAACATTTCCAGGCTACACTTACAAATGTAGTCTGGGACCGTTACACATATTTGTGGCCTAAATAGTTATCGAGAGTGAAGTTTTCAACAGGTCTGAATGGGAATCTCTTTGGCATTTCCTGAGTGAACCTGCAATTTGGAAGCTTGTCCTCGAAGGGCATTGGATAAATGAAGCAAATGGTTATCTCTGGTAATTTTCATTTTTTAGTCTTCCAGGAAACCTGAGGTCTTCCTTGTCTCTTTACTCCTGTGGCACCCCAAATCAAGTGAGGCCGCCCCAGGTCTGTTTCAGCAGCAGCTGGAAAAGGTGGTCTTCTATGTGGCATGAACGAAACACAGTTTCCTGCCCTATAAAGTTTCCCTTTCCAGTTCAGCTTAGTTCAACAAATATTTACCAAGCACCTATTGTATACCAAAAGGCACTAGGGACACAAAGATGTATAGGAAGCCCCCAGGTTAATTGAGAGGCTGTGCAAGTCAGAGTCATCTCCTACAGAGCAGTACTTCTAACCCTCAGAAGCAGGTACGAGGTGGCAAAGAAAAGGTTGCCATTCACTTCGTCAGAGAGGAGAACAGCTAAAGAAAAGGGAATGAGATGAGGAAGGCTCTCAGAAGAAAAGCCCTTCTGAGCAACCCTGAAGGATGAAGAAAAGTTTGCCAGGCAGAGAAAGCAAAGAAAGGCATCCCAAGAAGCAGAAGTGGAGGAAGTGGCTCCGTCCAAAGTTGCAGAGGGTGAAACGGTGCTTCCTCTTCCTGTTCAGGATTTACCAGCAATTTGGGACTGCTGCTGCAGGGAAGGGAGGCGACAGGTGGGTGAGCAGGCAGGGGCCCATGGCAGAAGACAAAAGAGTTCAGAAGGGACTCTGAGGGCATGGTGGAACTAAAGTAAAGGGGAGTGATTGCAGTGAGATTTTAGTTTTAGTTCAGTTATCCTAACCGCCCTGTGGAACATGGATTTGAAGAGAGCGCGACTGTAGTCAGGGCAGCCAGTTAAAAAGCTATTTACTGCAATTGCCTAAGTAAGAACTCAAGAGGATGACCCTAAGGCCCAAACAGCACAGATTGGAGAGCTTTTAGAATATAAAATGTATTTCCACCCCTAAAGGTTTCTCTATTATAACAAAGGGCTGTTTATTTCAGGAATTGTCTGTTGAATGCCTCCAGGACCAGAACTAGCACAGAAAAAAATCTGAAGGTCCCTAAGCCAAACTGTTAATCATAGATGCAGGGGAGAGCATTTGGGGTTCTAGAAGCCATATATTTCTGCAATGTTTGATTTTTAAAAGCTAATTCTTAGTATTAGATTAGGAAAGATGAAGACGAAAGTTAGTAAGCATTCAAAATGTCACGTAACTATATAGAATGTTACAGTTTACAAGATGACAAAGTTAGTTATAGAGCTGCTTCTTTTGCCTGGTGAAAAGGGCGTCTTGAGAGGTTTAAAGGTACATTATCTAAACGAACAGACATACACACATATATGAAGATATGCATATGTATGTCATACATACATGTACATATGTATATATTTAAAGCAACAACTTGGAATCGATCTCTTTGTCCACATTTTGTGTCACTGTCTCGCAGTAGGCAACACCTGGGGTGTGGCCCACGGACCTCGCTTGTACATCTCCACGATGTTCTGCAGTTTACAAAGCACTTTCAAACACATTTCTGTTGATTTTCAGAATACGTTCATGAGATTGAAAAGGCAGGTAATGTTATTCCTGCTTGTGGAAAACAGGGTCATAAATGGTAAGAGATCTGTCCAAGGCACATGTTGGCTAGCAGGAGAGCTGTGACTTGAACTCAAGTCATCTAAAATTCAGCATGCCTTTCAAATGCCTAGGATTTTCTCAGGAATCCTTCCTAAATAAGTGGATTTTCAGTCACAGAAATCTATCCCTTGAAGCTCCAAAGCCTTTTATCTCAGTTTTGGATAGATATGTATTGGTTTCTTTTTGAATAGAGATCTTGCTAAAAAGTATCATATACATCCCTATTTTGCCTTCAAGCATACCTGGAAGATAATTTAGTCAATGACTCAGAGTCATAATTTCAAACTTGTTTTAAAAGCAACCATACCCTCAGGGATATTGATGTGTTTGACCTCTGTTGGCTGTAGCACTGGATGGCCCTAGACTGCCCTTTTTTCTGGTTTTTTGTTTTCTCTCTCTCTTTTTTTTTTTTCAGCTCTGAGCTCTGCTTTTCCCAGTTTTTTTTCTTCCTTTCTCACAATCAAGTTTATCTCTGCTTCTATCAGTACGCTTGCTTCTAGCAATCCCCTATTCCAGCTTGAATTTGCACTTTTATCTGCTAAGGGATAGAAAAACCAGATCATTAAACTCAGTATGACCATCTCTAAAATAAAAGTTGAAGGCTCTGAGAAAGGGCCTGGCTTGAAGTCTCATTTGCTTCCTTCTTACTGTCAGTATTCGTCTTACTGTCTAAATAGGTTGGCTACTGGCTCTCTGGATAAGTGAGGCAATGCAGCACTGCCATGAAGCTCTCTTCAACACTTGACTTGTGCTTTGGCTTAATTTGTATTAACTAGGTGCCTATCCTGTTACACCTATTAGCCAGGGACAGGGCTCTAAGCACAAGGGTTGGCTGAACCTACTCAATTGACAGTTTAAGATAAATTCTTTAAGGCTAGGGAGCAGCTACCAAATTTGTTACCAAAGGCTGAGTGGACTTGAGCCAAGGGACTCTATCAGTGTATCTAAGTTTCCCTATGTATAAAAGGGAAATAATCTCTGATACATCCCCAGGTCTCAAGGGTTAGGCATGAATGTCTAGAAAACCTATTCCAGGGAGGGCTTTCCTTGTTTCTGTCACTAAAATGATCGAAGATACGAATTTTGCACACTTAATACCTGAGAGACTATCTTGCTTACTGTGGCCTGCCCAGCACAGTGCATGATGTCTATCACTTAGTAAGTGCTTATTAATGGTACTAATGCATAAATACTCTTGACAGTCCTCGAATATAGGAAATTGAGTCTCAGAGAAGTCAAATGATTTCCCAAAGGCCATATAGCTAAGAAGTGCAGAGCTTGAATCTAGGCCTGACCAAATCCCCCAAATCAACCCTCTTCCACTGTATCATGTGATTTATAAAGTCATGCCAAACTAGGCTCGTTTCCTTTCATATCAGGTTTTCAGAATGGGAGATCAGACAGATACTATCATTGAAATATGTACATATGTATTTAGGTACTGTCCTGGAGGTCAAGATGGGCTGAGACAGGGTTGATTAAATATGGGTCACTGTCATCTAGGAGGGACATCTTCAATGGCATGCCACAGGACCCCACTTGTGGTCCACTGTGGCTAAGAATGTTATCAGTAACGTGGATGAAGATGTAGCATGCACACTTATTACATCTCTGCACGAGGAGCAGGGCCAGCTAATACTCTGTGCAGACATCAAGATTAAAAAAAAAAAAAAGCTTGAACATATGGCAGGAAGGGAAGCAAGTCATAAGATAAAACATAGGAACAAATATAAAAATCCTTTACTTAGAAATATGTAAATTAACTGCACAAGTTGAGACAACAATTTATATGAAAAAAGACTTGAGACTCATTAACCGACTCAAAGAGCATGTAAGTTGACAGTGTGACATAATTACCTTTAAAAAAAAAAAAAACCCATAGGATAGGCGGTACTAACAGAAGTAGAGCATCCGAATGGAGGGAGTTTCCCATACTGGACTGCATCGTTCCATGAGGGCAGGCCCCATTACTGCCTTATTTGCAGCTGGCGCAAGTAGAAATCAGGGCAAGAGAAAGGCATAGTACCTGCTCAATAAATACATTCAAATGGGTAAATGGATGGCTGGATGAACAAATAGTTGCACCGTGCTCTGGCCCGCCTGGATCTCATCTGAGCATTGAGTGTTATGCTGTACACTTGTGGGTCTCATACTTAAGGGGAGTGATTGGCAGACCAAAGCCATGCATGTAAAGGCAACAAGGCACAAACAAATTCAAGAAGTTCATCACAGCATTGTAAAATAAAGTATGGAAAGCAACCTAATATCTATCGATTGGGGAATGGAAAAGTAAGATTATGTTAAAACAATAGAACAAGCCAGGTGCGGTGGCTCACACCTATAATCCCAGCCCTCTGGTAGGCCGAGGCAGGCAGATCACTTGAGGTCAGGAGTTCAAGACCACCATGGCCAACATGGTGAAACCCCATCTCTATTAAAAAAAAATACAAAAATGAGCTAGGCATGGTAGTGGACACCTGTAATCCCAGCTACTGGGGAGGCTGAGACACGAGAACTGCTTGAACCCTGGGGGCGGAGGTTGCAGTGAGCCGAGATAGCACCACTGCACTCCAACCTGGGTGACAGAGCAAGACTCCATCTCAGAAAAAAAAACAGAAAAACTCCCAAACAATAGAACATTATGTGGTCATTAACAAAAATCATATAACTCTATATGTACTGTCATGAAACAACCTATACATATTTTAAAATGTAAAAAGTCACTAAAGAATACATGTAATATAATTGATACGTATGTGTGTAGGCATTTTTTAGACTCCACAAACATTTTTACATTTCCATTTGTAATATATATCTAGAGAAACAGTCTTCTAGACATATATACACTACCCTGATAAAAGGAGTTACCTCTGGGAAGAGGACTGAGCATGAACAGGGATAAAAATAATCTTCCTTTTTATCTCTATTATGAAATATTTTATAACAAGAAAGTATTCATGTATTAAGTATATAACTAGTTTAAGGAAGAAAATCAGCAGCACAACATATGGAATCCTTTACAGACCCGGGATATTTACACAGAAAAGGGATAATTTCAGGGTGATGACTCTTCTCAAATATTGAAGGGCTGCCATGTAATTGGGACAGACACAGGCCCTGAAACAGAAGCGGGCAGAATGACCAAGATGGCGTCTAACATTTCAACCCACTCAGTCCTGGAGCAGGCTGGTAGCAAGTCTGAAAACCCAGGATGAGTTTTGACAGAGACTTGGGACCACAGGCCATCTGACAGGGGTATCAGCAGAATCTGTATATGAGGCATAGATTGTAGTGGCATCACTATTTCTTAGCCTTTTGAGGCTCATGATTAGTAAACATTTTTTTTAGAGTCAGATACAGTTGTTTTATTTTGCCAAATAAGAATATTAAAGTAACTAACATCATTGACTCTGACCTTTGTTTCATTATGTGCACTAAATATTTTAACATCAAAAATGCAAAATCTTGAATGAGAGAAATGGAATATATTTAGTTCTGTACAACTGCACTCCATTTCTCCTTTTTAAATTTCACCAATGCGGGTGAAAACTGAGTCATAAGACGTTATATCATGAATAAACAAACGTGTCAACACACAGGATTAAAGGGAGGAAGACAGCCCTGTGCCCGAGCAGCGGGCTCTATGGGATGCTGCTGAGAACAGGGGACAGACGGCCTCAAGGACCCATTAGCCCTCAGAGTCTGTGAGTTTCAGGCTCACCCCGGGGCTAAAGGCTCAACCCAAATTTATCTCCACAGTTTATGAAAAATAATGTTACAGTGATGTCATGTGTCACTGGATGTCCCCAGTCACACTGTTTCCATTCAAATGGCCAGGAGAGGGCAGCCCCAGGATGGCCACATTACTTCCTAAGGGGCGTTTAGTAAGAGCCCTGTTCTGGCTTGGGATAGTTAGCTGACCTAACTACCAACCTCAAACTGGGTTGGTCAGAGTCCTGCACACACTCCGGGTCCCTAGAGGCTAGGCCCTGGCACCCGACAACCACCGAGCCAACACTGGGATGCCTCTGTAAACAGCTCCCGGGCCCAGCCAGCAAGTGGTAGGGTTGGGCAATATTTACCAGAGCCGACTGGATGGAGCCCACTCCACACTCTATTTGCATAAAGCCAACAAGTTCACCTTCCTGGGAAAAGGGGGTAGGTTTTGTGGATCACTGGATGCAAGAAAAGACAACAGGGAGCAAAGCAGCCAGAAGAGCAGAGGAGATGGGCATTGGCGGCCCCCAGGAAGCGGGGTGATAGGCAGTGGAGAGGTTCAGCCCAATGATCCAACAGTGCATTTATTTACCTACTTAATTTATTTATTTAGTTTTGAGATAGAATCTTGCTCTTGTCACCCAGGCTGGAGTGCAGTGGCGAGATCTCAGCTCACTGCAATCTCCGCCTCCCAGGTCCAAGTGGTTCTCCTGCCTCAGCCTCCCGACTAGCTGGGATTACAGGTACGCACCACCATGCCCCAGCTAATTTTTTTGTATTTTTAGTAGAAGTGGGGTTTCACCGTGTTGGCCAGGCTGGTCTCCAACTCCTGACCTCAAGTGATCCGCTTGCCTCCATGCACTTATTTAGAACACACTTACTGAATGCACCAGTAATGGAACAGCGCAGGAACTCTTCTACCACAAATACGATACAGACCCTTTTCCCAAATATTCCACTGACTGGTGGGCAGGGCAGACACACACACACACACACACACACGAAGCCTATTAAGGCACACAGGTGGAGGTAGTAGTGGTGGGGGGCAAGTTAGAGAATGAGGCATTTGAACTGAGTTTGAAAAGATGAAGAGGAACCTGAGAGGGAGATGGGAAGTGGGGAGAAGGGAGGGGGCGGGGGCAGGCTAGGGTCAGGGCTCATGCAAACCAGAATCAAGATGCCTACTTCTCTGTTCCTCTCTGCTTTCGGGAGCTTCCATCATTCCAGGCAGGATTCTCGTTGCTTCCCATGTGGTACTTGGAAGTCCTTAGGACCCAGGGAAGGAGGGGAACTGGCGGCCTCTTATGCACTTGGACTCCCCAGATCCTCAGAGGCCTGCCTGTACCCCCACTGTGTCGCTGCTAGGTTGCCGCATCCTGGACAAAGTCACAAACCCCAGACGCTGCTGCGCCATACCTTGTTTTATGCCAGAAAAGCACCTGTCCCTCCCAGGTCACGTGGGCAAGGGCATCCTCTACACAGTCTGGGAAGTGCCCTAATAGCCAGAAAGCTGCCCTCTTCCTGGCTGACAGGCCAACCTTAAGGGAGGCACCAAATCCTCGGAAAGGAAGTTGGTTCTGGTTCATGTCAGACACCTGGGGAGGGACTCCTTGTCTTCAGGCAGCTTTACTGCTTCCCTCTCCCAGACAGAGCGGTTAGCCTTCTCTGGCTTGGCAGCTCTCGCCTTAGAGTCCAAGTTCAGCTTGATCACTCTTCTCAGCCACACTTGCAAAAGTCCCAGCCCAGAGCTAGGAGCACAGCTCTCCACCACTGGCCTCTGCAGGAACCCACGTTTACTCCCAGTGACTGGGTATCCAAATCTTTCTAGGCTCAGTTTGCCAGCTACATAAGTGACCCGCAAAACCCACTTCCAAGCCCTTGGATGAAACCATCCACAGTGATGGCCTGGGTTAAGTTTTAAAAAATTTCTTGTTAAGATCACACACTGTGAGATGTCATCAAGGGGGAAAATATAAACATAAAAATCTTAATGTATAACTTGCGTTAAGCAAAGCCTATTGATGATATTTGGCTGTAACTGACCATAAAAATTCATTCTTTGTTCTCTGAAAAGATTCAGTCTAATATTTCTCTCTCTCTTTTTTTTTTTTTTTTTTGAAACCCAGTCTTTGTCACCCAGGCTGGAGTGCAGTGGTGGTATCTTGGCTCACTGCAACCTCCGCCTCTCAGGTTCAAGTGATTCTCATGCCTTACCCTCCAGAATAACTGGGGTTACAGGTGCCCACCACCATGCCTGGCTAATTTTTATATTTTTAGAAGAGACGGGGTTTCGCCATGTTGGCCAGCCTGGTCTTGAACTCCTAGCCTCAAGTGATCTGCCGGCCTCAGCCTCCCAAAGTGCTGGGATTACAGGCATGAGCCACTGTGCCCAGCCTAATATTTCTTTAAATGCATGTTCTCCGGTAAAGGAAAATAATATTTCAGTGACAAAACTTTGATTTGTATACAACATTTCAAAAACCACCCTGTTAGGTATAGTGAAGCATGCCTGTGTTTGCCTGGCCCAGACTGAGTCTTGCATGACTTTCTTATGATTGCTTTAGTAATGGCTGAGTCAGGCACAAGGACACAGGTAAGAACACTCAGAAGAAGGCCAGCAGTCAGGGGAATCTGAGCAGCACTGTCATCTGGAAAAGGAGGAACCAGAGGTCTTCAGAGCCTTCCAAGGGCAAAGCTAAGAAGAAGGGGTGAACTGGAGCCACATGGATATGAAATGGGGCAACTGGAACCAATATTGCTGCTAAATTGTTGCAATAGGAACAACAACAACTCACATTTATTGAGTGTCTACTGTGTCCAAGACACTTTACACTCAAGATCTCATTGAATCCTCCTCCTAACAGCATTATAAAGTTGATTCTATTTTTCCTCCCATTGAACAGAGAGAAAACTGAGGCTTGGAGAGCATAAGTCACCAGGTTACACAGATTCTCTTGGTGGAGCCAAGATTCAAAGCCAGGTCTGTGCAATGCCAGAGCTCAATCTGCAGCCACACTGTCCGCTACAGGACTGGAACCAGGGACACCCTTCAGCAGTCCGTGCTGACGAAGTGTACAGGAGGAAATATGAGTAGATGCCAGTGCAGGGGAGGGGCTGCCAAGAAAGAAAAGCACAACAGGATGTGAACTAAGTATCTTCAGCAGTTGGGAGCCAAGAGGGCTTTGGTGGAAAAGGGAGGGAAGTCTCAACACTTGATCTGAACACAAGCAGCAGAAGTCCAGGAGGGTATGGGGACCATGAGGGCAGCGGTGATCAGTGGGACAAGCTGGATTTGGAGATAACAGACCTGCAGTGAGCACAGCCCCTGTGATCCAGCAGGCACAGAATAAAAGGAATGGAGTAAGTCCTGGCTCAGGTGCTGGGGTGCAGGCCACTCAACCATTTGAGCCTCAGTTATCTTCTTTGTTAAATGAGAGTAGTAATACCCGCTTCACACAGTTCTTGTGAGTGCACAAAAACCTATTGGTTTACAGAAGGCCTCTGGAAGTTCTCAAGCAGAGAGGGACATAAAACTAGATGTGACCCGGTATCAGGTAGGAGCTATACAGGGACACAGAAAGAGCACCTGAGCCCCAGGGTGGCCTCAAAAGCCACTCAAGGGCCAGACTAGGGGGAAGGAAGTTTAAGGTGGAAAAAGTTTATTTTTAGCCAAGGCTGTGATTCTGGGAGAAGATGATTCTCTGGTTGGTTACCAGAGCTGCAGGCACAGCCCTCTCTGACTTGGGGGCAAAGAGAAAGCCAGGGTCCGCCCCCTCCCTGCAGGCACACACAAGCAAACACTGCCTCCTCCCCGGACCCTTCTCACGCACAGGCGCAGGGAGGCGGCTTCTCGAAGGGCCAGGGGAACCCTCTTT
The DNA here is from genome assembly GCF_008728515.1 of Papio anubis. Classification (NCBI taxonomy): domain Eukaryota; kingdom Metazoa; phylum Chordata; class Mammalia; order Primates; family Cercopithecidae; genus Papio; species Papio anubis. The sequence continues at coordinate 14,267,294 of NC_044987.1, forward strand.
GGGTGGGAACCCTTCTCCACCCCACCCTTTACCTGGCAACCCTCCCTGTGCCTGCAGATACTATCTCTACCATCTCAGCTGGCAAGCCCCAGCCAGAAGAGGTCTGCGGGTGTTGGTATGACTGACAGGGCTTTGGAAACGTGGAAAAGTACTGGACACATGTCAAGTGAGGGGCTCCTGGGTAACATTAGGTCATGTCTCATTTGCAGGAGTACACACACTCACACACTCTCTCTCTCTCTCTCTCTCTCTCTCTCTCTCTCTCTGTCCTCTTTCTCTCAAAAGCAGTCTGGTATGGTAGAAAGTCAGACAGGCCTGTCTTACATCTGAGCTCCACCTCGGGCAAGTTACTTAACCTCTCTGAGCTACAGTTTCCCCAGCTATATAATGGGAAGAATAATGCTTACCTCACCAGGCTGTTGTAAGGATTAATTAGGTAATCTTAAATAAGATATCACCTATGTAAAGTGCCTGGCACAGCACATCAACTTTGGTTTGAATTCTGGCTCTAAGCAAGTTGCTTGATCTCTCCTAGCCTCAGTTTCTTCATCTTTAAAATGGAAATATAACGTCTACTGCTCTGGGTGGCTGTAGGTTTAAATGAGATACTGCTTGCAAAAAGCATTCAGCCCAGTGCCTGTTATAAACTAAAGGTGCAACAAATAGTATTAACTTCCCCTGTTGTTGTTTGGGGCTAAATCCAGCTTCCCTTTCAAAAGCCTTGCTCCAAAGAAACGCCTGCTTGAAAAAGGGAAGACCTGGCCCTGCTTTTAGTCTTACCAGTGTCTGCATCCAACAAAGGCAACTCACTGAAATCTCCAGAGAGAAGCCACTTTTTGGCTTCTGCACAATCAGGTGAAGGACCTCGATCTTCTTCTCCCTCCTTCATTCTTACTGTTCTCCACCCAACACCTGAGCCAAGAGGAACATTCGGTCTCTGCTACCCATCCAGAATGCATGCAAAGCTCATGCCAGTGCTGGAGCTGGAACCAGCTAGGCCCAAACCCCATGCTGCAGAGGGGCTTTTTGGTGGTGTTTGGGCTGCCTGGTAGACCAGTAAGTACTAGGCACAGGCTTCTGGAGAACCCAGACAGCTATTCCTGTTCCTCTGTGCTGTTCACCATGGGGCTCGCCACAGGGCTTGGTCCACCCAGTACTGGGGCTGCTGCCCAGGCTACAAACAGGAAACAGTTGACACCTGAGCCTCAGGCCAAAGCACCAAGCATGGCTGGCAAAAGAGGACAAATTCCCACCTCTCCAAAAACAAACACGTTTACCAACTGCTTCCCCGCCCACGCTTGCAGAGGGCGGTGGGGCTGAGATTGGGAGATGATGGATCCCAGAAAAAAATTACCTTTCTAATAGTATCTGCAGCCCTCCAACCTGGTGCAAGTCCAGCTAAGCAACCACACAGGGAGAAGGGTGGTAGAGAAAATGACGGGTTCTCATTCATCAGAAAATAATAAGAGCTAACGTTTATTGGTGGATTATGGTATGCCAGACATTATTCTAAGTACTTTATAGATCTTAACTCCATTAATTCTTACGCCATGCCTAGGAAATAGATACTCTTACTGTTCTCCTCTTCACATGAGGAGTCAGAGGCCCAGAAGGGTTGACCAATACCGACAATGTGACCCAACCACGACATCACACGGCCTCCTCCCGAGACAAGCAGGCAGTGGGGAGAACCACAGAGTCAGGAGTCTGGCAAGCCTGGCTTTAAACACAGACTCTCTGTGAGCAGTGTTATGATGAGAAAATTCCCTAACCTCTCAGTGCCTCAGTTTTCCCCTCTATGGAATAGGAATGATAACAACTACATCACAGGGTTGCTATAAATATTAAACAAAAGCAAGTATATAAACCCTTTTATACTCAGTGCCTGGCACACAGTCAGAGTTCAAGAAATACTGATTATTACAGTATCTTGACTACAATGGAGACATCACTTTAGAGAAGGGAGTTATTTAACTTTTTTTATATATATACTTTAAGTTTACATGTGCAGAATGTGCAGGTTTGTTACGTAGGTACACACGTGCCATGGTGGTTTGCTGCACCCATCAACCCGTCATCTATATTAGGTATTTATCCTAATACTATCCTTCCCCTTGCCCTCCACCCCCGACAGGCCCTTGTGTCCATGGAGAGTTATTTAATCTTGCCAATTATCTCCTGCCTGAACATTCTGCTCCATACCCACCTAATCGCTCAGTCAGCCCAGCTCATTCCCCTGGGGTTGGCGCTGGTTTACATACCCCTTGCTCTGACATTTTTAGGAACTTTTCAGACCTGTCTCCCTCACTGGATAGATAGCAAGTAAGTTCTCTGAGGGCAGAGGCTGTATTCATTCTTTCTGGGGGCGCCTTTTTCTGGTGTTGTATTTCTATGTGGAAGGTCTTCAGCCAACATCTGGCTCTGTCTCCTGGTAAGAGAAGTGACTTATCCCCTTGGTGGGTCAAAGTCAGTTGTTCTCACTGGGGATCACAGCTACCCTGGGAGATGTTTTCTGAAATCTGTGGCGTGGTTTCTCTGGCTGTCTTAATAATTAGGAGGCGTAGCTTGCATTTACTGGGCTGAGGGCAGGTATTCTAGACATCTTGCACTGCAGAAGACAGCATCAAACAAACACTTCTTTGCATCCTATACAACTTTTTATATGACTTTCAAGTGCCCCACCAGACACCTGTGTCGGTGAACAGCCTGCCTATAATCTTATAAGCCCAAAACCCAATTCTATTTTTTATGCAAACACAAAGTATCTTTTGAATACTCTTAATATGCATTTTACCCAGGGATGCCATTTTCTGTGTTAATGGAGGAAAGATTAGATTTGGCTGGAGCTTTACAAAGAGTTGTTTAACATTTTGAAAGATCATGGCTTTTGAGCAGCCAGGACAGCATACCAATATCAGCCTGTACTTGCGTCTGTCACATTCATAGAGGCATGAGCGTCCTACTGTCTCATTAAACCTTTTAGGGGAATGTGTCCAAGGATATACTTGCTGAAATGCACATTGTTTTATTATTAATTACTTTGCTTTTTCCTTTTTATTCAAATTAGACAATATTACTGATTTTTATTTATATATCTATTTTTTTCTTTTTTGTGACAGAGTCTCACTGTTGCCCATGCTGGAGTGCAGTGGTGTGATCTCAGCTCACTGCAACCTCCGCCTCCCAGATTCAAGCGATTCTTGTGTCTCAGCCTCCTGAGTAGCTGGGTCTACAGGCATGAGCCACTGTACCTGGCTAATTTTTTTTTTTTTCATTTTTAGTAGAGATGGGGTTTTACCATGTTGGCCAGGCTGGTCTCAAACTCCTGACCTCAGGTGACCCACCTGCCTCAGCCTCCCAAAGTGCTGGGATTACAGGCGTGAGGCACCACACCTGGCCTGTTTTCTATGAATTTCACTCCAAGATATTAAAGAGGTTTTACAGGAGCCTCATTACAAGAAACACTGAGTCTGATAAAAATGAGAACATCAGGGTTAGAAGGAGGTTGGGGGTGTGGCTTGGCCCCATATGGGCCCTCTATTCAGATCTGCCTGTTGACTAGGAGGGTGCTTTTTACAATTTGTTTATGTTTTTTTTGTTGTTTGTTTGTTTGTTTTTTGAGACGGAGTCTGGCTCTATTGCCCAGGCTGGAGTGCAGTGGCACGATCTCGGCTCACTGTAACCTCTGCCTCCTGGGTTCAAGTGATTTTCCTGCTGCAGCTTCCTAAGTAGCTGGGATTACAGGCATGTACCACCATGCCCGGCTAAATTTTTTCGTATTTTTAGTAGCTAATTTTTTTGTATTTTGTATTTTTAGCTGTATTTTTAGTAATTTTTTCTATTTTTGTGGTTTTAGTATTTTTATTTTTGTATTTTGTATTTTAGCATTTTTTAGTAAAAATGCATATTTTTGTACTTTATATTTTTTGTAGAGATGGGGTTTCACCATGTTGGCCAGGCTGGTCTTGAACTCCTGACCTCAGGCGATCCACCCACCTCAGTCTCCCAAAGTGTTGGGATTTCAGGTGCGAGCCACTGCACCTGGCCAGGAGGGTGCTTTTATGTCTGTTTTCTGCCGGCTCTATCTGTGCCTGGTGGATGTGTTTAATTCTGCAGTGAGGTCTTAGAAAGCCCATTGTGGCCAGGCATCAAAACCATATCTCCAACATAGCTCTATCTGTCAGGCTCCTGCATTGAAATTTCTGTTTTGATATTTTGGAGGGGAGAGAGAGGGTATTACAGACTGACCCTGTAAACCTGGCTGTACTGCTTAGGGTTGAGCAAAATGTGACTTGTTGGCTCCTCATCCTCTTCTCTTTCTTAGCCTGCCCCGCCCTGCCTCGCCCCACCAACCCCAAATCTTGCATCCACCAGGAAGTACAGGACTGGAAGCTGGATCCTGGAGCAGAAGCAAGCAATCCTCAGGGGAACAAGAGTCTTTCAGCCCTCAGTTCTCATCCTCCCAAGGAAGTCTCGGAGCCCCCCTCCTGCATATTGGACCTACTACCCTGAGGCTCTATTCTCCTGGCATGGCTTTCTTAGGCTCTCTGAACCAGCCCCACTGACACGAGTGTAGTGCAGTGGCCTCCCGCTCTGTGGCAGACCCTACATCTTCCCTACTGGGCTGGGAGCTCCTGTGGGCAGGGACCGTGATGTATCTTCTCCGTCTTCCCAATAATCAGCTAAATGCAGGTTTGTGGAACTAAACAATCCAACACGGCCTATTCATTCCCTCCCTTGCTCTCTCAGGCTCAGTGGCTTTGCAGCCTACTGTCCTTAGGCTGCTCCTGGGGGTGAGTACTTACTTTGCCATCACCGCAGACCCTCCATTGCCAGCTCCAGGGCTTGGCACTGCTGTCCCTGTGTCTCCCTCATTGGCCTCCCTGAAGAAGACTCTCCATCATTCTGAGTCCTCAGAAACTTTCCGTACCTGAATCTTGTTGATTTTAAAGAAGACGCCCCATTGAGCTAATTAATTACAAGTCAATTTGTACTAGGAGCAGCCAGAGAACCATGGTAGTTGGTTGGTCACATTCAAGAAAACAATGATGGAAAATCCCAGTTGACTTAAAACTAAATGCTACACTAGGGCACACCGAGGCAACTCTTCAGAACTAGCTGGCGCAAGTGTCCAGAAACAGGCATGGGAGAGCCATTCGTGCAGGTGAGCTTAGAATGCTGGCAAGTGTGGGGCTGAGAGGAAACCCCAGGCCACTGATTCTCAGCTTTTGGGGCAGGAAACGTAGGGACAAGCACAGCTGCCAACTTGCTTCAGACTCTCTTCTGGCCTCACAGGACTTTTGGGAGGTCTTCAAGCCACACAATGCTCAACAGCACACACAAAACACTGTCCTGATCTGCCTGGTGGAAACCCATGGCCCCGGATGATGAGGGTTCCAGAAGTTACCAGAACAGAGCAGGTGTGAGGCCTCCTAGGTATGCACTTGTCATTTTGGAACCCCCAATCCCCTTTAATCCAATTCTACCTCCCAGTGTTCTTCTGAAGTTAGCTATTGGCCCAAAGAGCAGGAAATGGAGTGGAGAGACTCCAGGCGAGGACCACTGTGCCCTGGGCACTCAACCCTCCTTCCCTCTCAGAAGAGCCCTCCACTGGGGTCCTCCCACTGCCACTACCAGGCCCCTCTTTCCTTTCTCCTGCACTGCCTTTCCTAGCTCTCCCAGGCCACACTCACTCAAGTCCCCTCCCTCCACAAAAGCCTTCTCTTCACACGGCCTCCATCTTAAGCCAACACTTCCATCTCTTTATCACCCTATTCCTCGAAAGGGAATTCTACAATCCAAGTCTCCATCATTTCCTTAACTCCTACTCACCCCTCAACTGCAGCAAGCTTGACATCCACTCTCACTGTGGACCAGACAGACACCAGGTGAAGGCTATCCTTGCTTGCCTGACTGCCAAGTTCCTAGCCAACTTTTAGGCTTCAGACTCTACTGTGTTGCCCCATATGCTCTGATACTGTTGGCTCTCCCCACCTTCATGAACATCTCTCCTTGGTGAGCGTGGTTCCCCTCCTGTCCCTTTGACCTTCCTTCCTAGTTTCATGTATAGACATCCACTCAGCCTGTCCTTTAAGTGCCCTTCTCCAGGTCTGTCCTTGGTCCTCTTCCCACTCTGCACATCCTCCCCAGGTAACCCCGTTCCCTCTCATCACTCCATGTAATATGATTCAGTGGCAACTCCCCAATACACATCTTCAGTCCTGCCTGTCTCCTGAGCTCCAGATCCAAATTTCTTGCCATGCACTGGGAACCCAGAGCTCATTCTCTGCCCTTCCTTCTCCTCCCATCATCTGGATAAGTTTGTTCCACCTCCTGTCTTCTTGATGATGGGTTGTGGTCCTACCAAGGTTCAGCATCCCAAGCTAGAATTCTCAGCCACGTTTAACTCATCCCTCTTCTTTGCTGTCCATGCCCAATCTGTCACCAAAATCTTCCTGATCTTATCTCAGAATCATCTCTTAAAGCTGGGTCTCTCCATGCCTACTGAAATTATAATAATAATAGCAAATATACAGTATATACATTCAAGATACTTGTCTAAGAGGTACATACACATCATTTGACCCTCACAATAACCCTGTGAGACAGATATCACTATCCTCCCCACTTTACAGATGAAGGCATTGAGGCACATGGAGATTGGAGAACTTGCTCAAGGTCACATGGTCAGGTAGAGCTGGAGCCAGGATTCACAGCCAGGCAGCCAGGCTCATGTTTGCGTACATAACTTTCTTTTCTTTTTTTTTTTGAGACAGAATCTCGCTCTTTCACCCAGGCTGGAGTGCAGTGGCCGGATCTCAGCTCACTGCAAGCTCCGCCTCCCGGGTTTATGCCATTCTCCTGCCTCAGCCTCCCGAGTAACTGGGATTAGAGGTGCCCGCCTCCTCGCCCGGCTAGTTTTTTGTATTTTTAGTAGAGACAGGGGTTTCACCGTGTTAGCCAGGAGATGGTCTCGATCTCTGTGATCCGCCACGTCCTGAAGCCTCCCGCTTTCCTTCCTTCCTTCCTTCCCTCCCCCTCCCTCCCTTCCTTCCTTCCTTCCTTCCTTCCTTCCTTCCTTCCTTCCTTCCTTCCTTCCTTCCTTCCTTCCTTCCTTCCTCTCTTTCTCTTTCTCTTTTCTTCCTTTCTTCCTTTCTTTCTTTCTTCCTTTCTTTCTTCCTTTCTTTCCTTTTCTTTCCTTTCTTTTTTTTTTTCTCTCTCTCTTTCCTTCTCTCTCTCTCGTTTTTTTGAGATAGATTCTCACTCTGTCATCCAGGCTGGAGTGGCACGATCTCAATTCACTACAACCTCCACCTCCCAGATTCAAGCAATTCTCCCTGCCTCAGCCTCCCGAGTAGCTGGGATTACAGGCACCTGCCACCACGCCCAGCTACTTTTTGTATTTTTAGTAGAGATGGAGTTTCGCCATGTTGGCCAGGCTGGTCTTAAACTCCTGACCTCAGGTGATCCACCCGCCTAGGCCTCCCTAAGTGTTGGGATTACAGGTGTGAGCCACTGCGCCTGGCCTGTGTGCGCAACTTTCTTGCTCTGTCTGTGTCCTTCGCATTTCTGGCTACAGCAGCATTCCACTTGGCCTCTCTTGCATCAGTTTGTCACTCATCCTCCCTTCCCTTCTCACCCACACTCCCCTCCAATGCTCTTCTAGTAAATGAAACTAGTCATGCTTGAGAACACCTAGTAGCTCGTTACTGCCCACAGAACAAGCCCCAGACTTCTTCGCTAGGCATTTGACATCTTCATAGCTTGGCCTAACCCACCAAGGGAGACAACTCACTATCCCCTAGGCCTGGAATATTCTTGCCAACCCTCTCTGCTAGTCGAAGCCCTACTCTTCCCTCACCACCCACTTCAGACACCATCTCTTCTGTAATATCCTTCGGGAAAGTTTAGCATTCTCCTGTCTCTCACAGAACACATCTTTGCAATTTATCTTCTTACAATGGACACCTCTCTATCCAGCGCTTAAGAATGGCTGCATATGCAAAGGTTGAATGGACGGTCCCAGATCCAGCCTACTGGGTCCTTCTGTTTCAGCCTCTAGATTTCAAATGATTCTTTTCACTGGCTCACATACAGTCCTAAAGGCTGGGAAAAGTCCATGTGACATATTTCCCCTCACTCTCTACAGCTCAAAGGTGACATTCTTCCTCATTTCTCTTCAATGGAAAAATAAAATAAAATGAAAATCGAGTGGAAGAGTCCCAATAATCAGTCAAAATATGGCAAGAGATAAGTAATGACACCGTCACATGCAGACTGTTTGGGGCCTCAGAGAGCATCTCAGCCAAGCCGCTCCATTTTATTCATCAGGAAACAGAACCCCAGAAAGAAGAGATTTGTATAAGGCAGCAACTAGTGAGGGACAGACAGCACTGGAACTCAGGACTTCTGAGTCCCTATCCAGGGCCTTAGCCTGTTGCTTCTCAAGTCTATCTCATCTGTCCTGGGGATGGAGGGTTGGCCTTGTTTCTGGGTCCCTTGACCTTCCCACACGTATCCCCCAGACAGACTCAGTCTGCCTTCCTGGGACCAGGAAGTTAACAGGCTCAGTGTGGAAACTTCCCGATGAGCCATGAGCGTTCCTTGCTCATGCAACTTCAGGACTGTGGTTTACCCAGAATCTGGCTATACCAACTGGCCTGGGGCCTTGCAACAGGAGCTTCACCCAGGGCAGTGGCTCTTTCTCTGCTCCCCTGTGTCTGCCAATCCCTTGTCTGTGTCAGATGCAGAGGCTGCTCCTACACAACCATTCATTCTTCCCCTCCCCACTCCCTCTACCTCCCATTTTCTCCCAGTTAGTCATGGTGAGGTCACACTCAATGTCTGGCTCCCAGGCCTCTCCCCAGGAATGATGTGTGGATGCAGGGAGCAGGGCAGGTGCAGCAAGGCCTCATGGGAAAAATGGACTTTGGAGTCAAAGAGATATGGGTTCAAATCTTGGCTCAGCCAGTCAACCAATTGTGTGACCTTCATCAGGTTATTTAATCTTTCAAATCCTTCTCTGAAAAAGACGGGGCTGCCTGGGAGGCAGTTTTCTCACTTGTGAAATGAGGATTGTATCACCCACCTCACTGGTTTAGAGTGAGAATTAAAGGAGATTCAGTGCCAGGAGCGCCTTGCCCCGAGCCTGGCGGTCAGCAAGTTTTAGTTTGCTTCCCTTGCTGTGAAGTGTGAGGGTGTGACCCTCAAGCGCGGGCCTGGGAAGTCTTGGGTGCCCACCCACTGGCCTGCAGGTGAGCTGGCGTGAGTGTGAGCAGCGGAGAGCTCCAGCCTGAGTGTGTAAATGAATGTGACCGGGCAGAGTGTCTCTTCCTCCAAAATTCCCTCCACCCTCTTTAAAGCAAAGATCTGTCATGTCTGTTCTTGTCAGTGATGAGAATCCAAACCCCTCCCAGAAGAGGGAGGGGACAACCCACCCCACAAGGCTCATCCAAGGGAAACAAACTCCAGCAAGGCCCACTCCCAGCAGCAGCCACCTGGTGGGGAAACCACACCCCAAAGATGTTCCAAGGGTCAGGGGCCTCCCAGGGTCAGAGGGGCTGCCCTCATCCTTCTCTCCAGCACAAGTGTGTCTCAAGCTTCCGACAAATCACATGAGCAGCTAAGCCATGGGGCCTGTGAAGCTGGCCACCTCCCAGCAAGGCTGGCCTTGCCGTGTCTTGGTATGGAAGAGGCTCCTCCCCATGCATCTCATCCAAGGGGCTGGGGCCAGGAGAGGTGGGTCCTGGGCTGGGGAATCCTGAGTCCTCAGGGCAGAAAGCACAGGGCCCGGGCCACATCCCAACCTGTTTAGGATCAGGATCACAGAATCCATCAGGATGACAGAATCCTGGGGAATCTCCTCCATTTTCCTGCCCTTGAAGCAAACCTGGCCAAATTATCTCTGAGATAAGAACCTGTCTCACATTTAAAGACCTTGAGTGAGATGCTGACTCTACAGTCTCCCTCCCTTGGTAGTTTTTAATAAACTGCGTTGGCTGGAAGTCCTTCCTCTCTGTAGCTAACTTAGATCTCTCTTTAATTGGAGCCTACCTCTGTTTTAGGTCTCAGGTGTAAAGGGAGGGTAGCTGGCTTTCATTTGTTAGCAAACTCCCCAGCCTTCCTGATGAATAAAACTGCAGAATTTGCCTGCCTAAAAGGTGCTGGCTCAGGACTCACCATTATTCTTCTCTCTGACTGCGAAGAATGTACCCAGAATTAACAGCCTTTTAGGAAATGTTAATATTGACTTCAGGCCAGGCACTGTGGCTCACACCTGTAATCCCAGCAGTTTGGCGGGCTGAGGAGAGAGGATTGCTTGAGCCCAGGAGTTCAAGACCAGCCTGGGCAAGGTGGCAAAACCCCATCTCTACAAAAAACACAGAAAATTAGCCAAGCATGGTGGTGCATGCTGTGGTCTCAGCTACTTGGGAGGCTGAGGTGGGAGGATTGGTTGAGCCCCAGAGGTCAAGGTTGCAGTGAGCTGTGATTGCACCACTGCACTCCAGCCTGGGCAACAGAGTGATAGCCTGTCTTAAAAACAAAACAGTGACTTCAAATCACTCTGTAGATAAAGGAGGAGAAGAACCTATGTCTGCATTTGATCTCCAGCCCCCATCCTAGACTTCCATCTAAATCTGGACTCAGGATATCAGAATCTAGGGGAGGAATCCTCATGATTATCCAATGCACCCCTTTCCCTTCCTTCTTGCCATCTCCCTTTCTATGTCACTCTTCTCTGACTAAAAATTCCTACTCATCCTTCAGAGACAGACTCAGATATCACCTCCTCCATGAAGCCTGCTCTGAGCTCCTGGGAAGAATTAACTGTTCCTATTTCTATTTGATTTTATGCTTTTTCCATACCTCTAATAAAACATAAATGAGGTTGTATTGTAATTATCCACTGAAGAGTCAGTCTCTCCCTCTCCCTCTCTCTAAAGACATTCCACTCTGTCCTTATACTAGACTTTGAGCTCCTTCAAGGCAGAGATCATGCCCTAATTTTGTGTTCCCATACCTGGCATAGTGCAAGTACTCCCTCATTGCCAAATTTATGGAATGAATTAATTTTTCAGTTGAGAAAACTCAGACCAAAAATATTAAATAACTTGATCAAGGTTATACACCTAGTTAGTGGCAGAAATGGAACGAAAAGCCAGGCTTTCTAACTTTGTGTTTAATTCTCATACCCCTCCCTCACTCTAGGACTTCCCATTACTGCTCCCTGCTTGGCTCCAGCTTAGCCTTTCTCCTCCCAACAAACTCTCCCACTCCCACCATCTGCTTCTGACATCACACCCTGTCCTACCTCCTACTCCGCCATCTTCTCATCAGCCTCCAACCTCAAGGGTAAGTCCTCTCCCTCGGCTTCCCCCTTCTCTTTACACACGTACATCCATCTGTCCTGCGATCTTTCCAATACCACCTTTTTCTGCCCAAAGCCCTTCCTAACTAAGTCTAACCTCATTCAACTTGGTTTCCTTGCAAGGCACCAGACGCATGTCTATGTTGCCCCCGAGCCTGGTTACCTGCTCTTTTTTGAGCTGTTTCTGCCTGTCTGTTTCCTGTTATGTTCTCTAGCTTCTTACTTTAAATCAGGAATTCTCTGTGGCAATCCAGGCACCTCATCCTTTGTGGCTCCATAAATTCCTCTGTACACAGTCAATTCATGCAAACCCTCACCCAAGAGGCAACTCGGGCTACGCATTGACAGGAAAAGAGCTGTTGTCTTAGATTTCTGGACCACATCTGGCATAAAGTTTACCCTAAACAGGTGCTCCATTTGTTAGCCCTTTTTTGAGAGGGTACTGAAGAGACCCCAACACTGGCTCATGGGTTGGGGTGGGAGGTTGGGCTCAGGGTCCTTTGATCCTGAAAGCTTGGTGTTTATGAATAAACACCCCCAAACTGTACTTAATCTTGTCTTCCTCTATACCAGATAGTATAGGTGATGCCCAAAATTGATAGTATAAATGTTTCTTTCTGACCCAAGTTCTTACCTGCCTGTTGAAATCTAGGCCATTTCGATCATTTCCTAGAAAAGATAAAAATATATGTATATTAGTTGGTAGCAGGTTTCGAAGAGGCTGAAGGTTCGAAAAAAACTAGGATGTTGAGACGCGTGTGGCTCTATTTTGAAAAAGAGCACCTGCTTCTCTTGTGGCTGGGATCCTCCTCCTCGACCTGTTTCCTGGAAACGTCTTTGGAAAGTCTCCTCCGGGGTTGATGATAGCCAGGTAAAGGGTCACCTTGGAGGAGAGGCTGACTGGTCTGAGGTCGCAAAGCCAATCAGAGTCTGTGGGGAGGACAGCTGGCCATGCCAACCGGAGAGCTCACTCCAACGCATGCTTCTATGCCCGGGCTTCCCCCTCAGATGGAAGCTGCTACATCCCTCCAAGGACCAAGGGGACCAAGAAGAGACCAGCATGGATCCCAAAGGACCCCCTAGGACAGAAGTCATGCCACTAGCCCAGCCCTTCAGGAGAGGTAACACCTAAAGTATGTCAGCTAGACAGCTGTCTTTCTTGTTTTTTCACACCCTCAACTTTTACCGTAAATGTTGGGTTGAAAAAGTAAACATGTGCTTAATAGAAATATCTTTCGGTGGCTGGGCACAGTGGCTCACGCCTGTAATCCTAGCACTTTGGGAGGCCAAGGCAGGAGGATCACTTGAGCTCAGGAGTTCAAGCCAGCCTGGGCAACACAGTGAGACTCCATTGCTACTAAAAATACAAAAAAAATTAGCCAGGCATAATGGCACATGCCTGTAGGCAGGAGGATCGCTTCAGCCCAGGAAGTAGAGGCTGCAGCGAGCCCTGATCGTGCCACTGCACTCCAGCCTGGGTAACAGAATGAGACCCTGTCTCAAAAAATAAATAAATGCATAAATAAAAAAGAGGAAGAAAAGCAAAGATTTTGGTTCAGAAAAAGTCTAAAGTAGTGGAAAAATCACCCTACCAAGAGGAAGTCATAATTAATATTTTTGAATATTTTATGATCTTGTTTAGAATTGTTTCTCTTCATGGCTATATACCACTGTGTATAGACTTTTATCCCACTTTTTCCAGTGAGCATCATAAATATTTCTCCTGTGCTATTAAGGAACATCATAAATGCTTCTATGCTTATAAATATCATTTTTAATGGTTACATAATATTACATTATATGGATGTACCATGATTTGCTTAAACATATACCTATTATTAGCAGAATTGTTTTCACTCTTTGCTAAAATAAAACTTCCTATTCACATAGCTCTCCAGGACCGGAGCTGCCGCACAACCTTCCTTTGGGCCTCCTGTATTACTGGTTCTATAACAGCAAGGAAAATAGTCATTTATTAAATACAGTACACTCAGAGCCCAGCACTGTGCAGCACATGCATATATACATATATATATTAATATGCATATATACAATATGCATATATATAATATGCAGAATGTATGTGTGTGTGTGTGTGTATATATATATATAATGAGCTCAAAATACATTGGTTGAGAAAATGAGTAAACAAATTCAAAGCTCTCAAGATAGCTTTGGAATAAAGTCCAGATTCCTTGGCACAACGTGGAATTCCCCATATGTCCTATCTCCTGCCTACCTTTTCTGCTCTTATGCCACTGACAATCCTATCTTACTTTTTCTCCCAGGTACCCTGAGCTCCAGCCACACAAAGTACCACTTGCGTCCTAACAAACCACGCGCTCACGTTACCGTGTCTCTGTGCACTGCTCCCTTCCTTGCATGGAGTTAGTCCCTCTCCCCTCTGGAATCTGGGAGGCCTGTCTACTGGTTGCGTGGCACTCATTGTGTTACTCTCTCTTAGTATGTTTCCTTCTCCTGCTAGTCTATGAATTCCTTGAGAGCTGGACAGTGACACCCATTTTTTTTTTGTCCTCAGTGGCCACAAAATGACCACAGTTCCTAACATGGATCAGAGGCTCAAGAAACACCTGAGAGATGAATGAATAGGGTCTAAGAGAATTCCCTGGAGCTTTAACCCCTTTTCCTCAGCTGTGTCCTAAACAACCATGGGCAAATGCAACCCTTTCCTGTGTGGTCATGAAGTCATGACGCATCTCTGAGAGCAGGTGGGCTGGCAAGGTGGGAGCAGAAGATGAAGAGCGGTGGGGTCCTGAGAAAGAGGAAGAGGTGAGATGCAAAATGATCTCTGAGCAAAGCCTGGTTTTGAGATCAGCTATGATGATATATAAGATCTGCTAGGGGAGCTGGGCGCAGTGGCTCAAGCCTTTAATCCCAGGTGAGTGGATCATTTGAGGTCAGGAGTTTAAGACCAGCCTGGCCAATATGGTGAAACCCCGCCTCTACTAAAAATACAAAAATTAGCCAGGCGTGGTGGTGGGCACCTGTAGTTCCAGCTACTCGGGAGGGTGAGGCAGGAGAATCGCTTGAACCCTGGAGGCGGAGGTTGCAGTGAGCCTAGATCGCATGACTGCACTCCAGCCTGGGTGACAGAGTGAGACTCTGTCTAAAAGAAAAAAGAAAAAAAAAAAGATCTGCTAAGGGAGCTAAAGACAGGAAGGACCCACAGCCACAATAGTTGTGTTGAAAGGGGTAGATGAAGGTAAAATTGCTTTTATCTTAAAAAAAAAAAAATCCCTTTGTGATATTGTGATGTTGTGACATTGGGTTAATAAGGAGTTATGTTCAAAAACTTGACAAAAGAACACATTCATTAATTCAACAAATATTTACTAAGCACAGTCTATGTGCAAGGCACTGTTCCAGGCACTGGGAATACAATCTTGGAGAAGATGGAAGTCACTGGCCTCATGGAGTTTCTTTTCTAGTTGAGAAGACATAAAAAAGAACTAAGCAAACAAAAATGCACTGTGCTTTCATTTACAGATAATTACTGTGGAGAACAAGAAGGCACTGTAAGGCTGTAGAGAGTATCTGAGGCTGATCAGAAACAGGATGACCGGGGAGGGCCACTCAAGGGAGGTGACATTTTCTCTGAACAAAGTGAGGACCCAGTCTTTAGAAGACCTGAAGAAAGATCATTTCAGATGGAAAGACTGGGTCCTGAGGCAAGGACAGGCTTGCATGCTGAGGGACAGTAATGAGGTCAGTATGGCTGGAGAGAAGAGTAGTGATGGAGAGTTGGCATGGGATCTGCTGGTCGGGTCGTGATGAAGGCTGCAATTTTCAATCCAAGGAAGATGGGTCAATCTGAGGGTTCTGAGCAGAGGAGTAACATGATTTGACTTAGGCCTTTACACCTGCAAGGGTAAGAGAGGAGGAAGGGAGACCAACTGGGAGGCTGCTGCAATGGCCCAAGTGGGAGGGCAGCAGTCTGGACAGGATGGTGTCAGTGGACACAGTGAGCAGGGCCAGGATGTACTTAAGTGGACAGCAGACAGGGCTGGCTGATGCAGGGATGTGGAGGGCAGGGGAAAGAAAGGAACCAAGGATGATTCCTAGGGTTTGGGCTTCCTCGATGTGGTGCCACTCACTGCAATGGGGTGACTTGGGGAAGAACTCAAGAGTTATGCTTGGGACATACAAGGTTTAAGATGCCAATTAGATGTTGCAGAAGAGGTGGGGAAATGAGTTTGACTCAGGAGAAGTGTTTGGTCAGGAGGTATCAATTGGGTAGCCCTCAGCTAATGTGTGGTAGCTAAAGCCATAGCACCCAGCGAGGTCACAAAGGAACTGAGCCCAGATGAGGAATAAAAAAGGGTCAAGGGTGGATGATGAGCAGGTGCCAGCAAAAGAGACCGAGAAACAGTGGGCAGTCAAATGGAAGAAAGACAGGGCAAGTGTGCTGCCTTGGAGGGTAAGAGGAGAGGGGTTTTCAAGAAAGGAGACAATATGCATTTGAATGAGACATAGAAGGTAAGAAAAATAGCATTATATAACAGTTTGACTTGGAGAGGGTCATCAGGTTTGCGGACAATTAAAAAATGTCTTCACTTTTGATTTCTGTAAATGCTATTATGATGTTGTTTGTGAGACCCATAACACGAAAAAGGCGTCTAAGCACAATTCAGAGATTAATTTGAAAACTGACCAACATAAATCAACCATTTCTGTTGACTGGAAGTTTTGCCGTGGCCCCCTTCTCAAGAGGCATCTCACCCTGAGGATGCACCTGCTCCACTTGGAGCCTGATGATGGAGTTTCCCCTTCTCATCAAATTCATTCTTACCTGCAGGGGTATCTCTCATTTTCCTTGCTCCCAGGCACACTGAAGGGCAGAATTAGAGTGCAGGGGCCAGCCAGGGCCTCCCGGGAGACTGGCCCCTAGCGCTCCAGGAGGACAGAGAGTAGCACATGGCTCAGCCTTTGGCACTCAGGTAAGGCACTTCTTAGGAGACTTGGCCTTCCTCATGTCTCCGAGCCCATGTGTCTGGGCGGAGACATAGGGACATAGTCTAATGGAAGCATTAGGTTCATATCTGGTGATGCTGTTGCTTCTCCCTCCAGATCTGGCTGAAGAGGAATCACGGCAGCCCTCATTTTACTGCCATGCTTGTTCCTGCTTTCCTTCCGTGGTCACTGGACTTGTTCCACGGAGCAGCTCTCCCCACCCAGCCTATAGGAAGGCCTGGAAGGTGTTACCTGGGAACTGCAGACTGTGAGTTAGCTCACGGGGCTCTGCTGTGGCCCCAGTGCTCCAGATTAAGGCAATTGGCCAGTCATTCCTAGAATGCTTAAATTTATTCATCTTTGAAACAGTACTGAAGGTACTCCTCTTTCCCAGGGAAAGGAAGAGATGCAATGATTATATTGTGTTAAATATTGGTCCACGATCACCAGAAACTTTTCTACTCCTGTAAGATGCTGTGTGGAGGAGCAGCAGGGTATACTTAGAAAGAGTCCTGGACTGGAAGTCAGAAGACTGGGGTTCGAGCCTGAGCTCCATCGCCACCAAGCTATGTGAATCTGGTCAAAGCAGGGACTTCCTGATGCCTCAGTGGTAAAACAAGGTCATGATTCTTGTTTCATTCCCTTCCCAGGAATACAGTGAGAATTGAGTGAGATAAGCTGATGGCTAGGCTTTTAAACTGCAGACCTGGGTTCCAGACACCCTAGACTACTCCCCCAAAAGGTGGAGGCTGATCTTGTGTTAGGGACTTTGCATATGCTGTTCCCTCTGAAAGGCCCTTCTCTCCTCCTCTTCTACCTAGAAAATACTCACCCTTCAAGACCCAACTTAAATGTCATTCTCCAAGAAGCTTATCCAAAGGAAAACAAAGGATTTCTTCCTCTGTGTTTCTGTATCATTCATTCATTCATTGACAGGGTCTTACTCTGTTTTCCAGGCTGGAGTGCAGTGGTGCGATCTCAGCTTACTGCAACCTCTGCCTCCTGGGCACAAGCAATACTCCTACCTCAGCCTCCAGAGTAGCTGGGACTACAGTCATGTGCCACCATGCTCAGCTAATTTTTTAATTTTATTTTTTGTGGATATGAGGTCTTATTATGTTACCCAGGCTGGTCTTGAACTCTGGGCCTCAAGCCTCAGCCTCCCAAAGTTCTGAGATTAAAGGCATGAGCCACTGCACCCAGCTCTTACCCCTTATAGCACATACCATGTTGTTTTTTGTTTTGTTTTTTTTTTTGAGATGGAGTCTCACTCTGTCACCGAGGCTGGAGTGCAGTGGCCAGATCTCAGCTCACTGCAAGCTCCGCCTCCTGGATTTACGCCATTCTCCTGCCTCAGCCTCCCGAGTAGCTGGGACTACAGGCGCCCGCCATCTCACCTGGTTAGTTTTTTGTATTTTTTAGTAGAGACGGAGTTTCACCATGTTAGCCAGGATGGTCTCGATCTCCTGACCTCGTGATCCGCCCGTCTCGGCCTCCCAAAGTGCTGGGATTCCAGGCTTGAGCCACCGCGCCTGGCCTACCCTGTTTTTTAGAGTCAGTGGTTTATGTGTCTGTTTCCCTCATGAGATTGTGAGCTCCCAGAGGCCAGGGTTGTTATATCTTGTTCATCTTTGTGGCCCAAGTATCTAAAACAGTGTCTGACACATAGTAGGTACTGAAGGATCATATATTTAACAGATCCAAATCACTGAGAAACTATGACATAAACTAACCTCCTATTCAGACCTAACAAACCACAGGCATCCCCATCCACAGAAACCTGAACACGTTCTATTTCCAAGCCCTGGCTCTGTCTTTGGAAGATGGCTGCCACTGCAGAAAAACCAGAAGAGAACAGAACAGAACACATATGGCCAGCAGCATTATTTTCAGAGTCCAACACCGAAGTGTAACCTTGGAGGGGAAAACACCTTCCTGAGGCCACACATAGCCTCAGAGAACCTGAACCAGGACAACAGCTCAGATTTCTCAACTACCAAACTCACACAGTTTTTCCAATAAATCCAATGCATTGAGTGACACAGAAAAAAATTGAGTATGGTTTTAGACCTTAATCAACAGCTTAGGCTAATAAAGAGGAGAGATGCGGATCAAATCTGGAAGCGATTCAAAGCAGAGAGCAGAAAGCAATACATAAAAGTAGACCACAGAATCAGGATTAGAAAATATTTGGTAGGCTCTAACAGGAGACCCAAACCAACAAGATAAAATGTAACAGGAATAAATACAAAGTCCCATATTTAGGCTAAAAAAATCAACTATATAGAATCAAAGATGGGGAGGTGGAACTGTATGCTTAGAAATGGTTAAGATGGTAGGCTGGGTGCGGTGGCTCATGCCTGTAGTAATCCCAGCACTTTGGGAGGCCAAGGAGGTTCACAAGGTCAGAAGTTTGAGACCAGCCTGACCAACATAGTGAAACCCTGTCTCTACTAAAAATACAAAAATTAGCCAGGAGTGGTGGCATATGCCTGTAATCTCAGCTACTCAGGACGCTGAGGCAGGAGAATCACTTGAACCTAGGAGGCAGAGGTTGCGGTGAACCAAGATTGTGCCATTGTACTCCAGCCTGGGCAATGGAGCAAGACTCTGTCTCAAAAAAAAAAGAAAAGAAAAGAAATGGTGAAGACGGTAAATTTTATGTTATGCATTTTTTACCATGATAGGAAAATATAAAAAAGTAAAACAAAAGTTTTATTAGGGAATTCTATTTTGACAAATAATGTAAACTGGAAATCCGCTTTTCTACTTCATATTGGATAGTCAGCTAAAGTAGTCCAATTGCACAAAGATATGCCCCACTTTTAAGACCATCTGCTACAATGCGGAACCTGATAAAGACTGCTTTCAGCAATACCAACAACCAACCTCAGACTGGAACCAAGAATAGACATAATCATAGCTGATACATAAGGCGATTAAAAATTCGTGTGCATATTTTAAGATACTTTACCATCAAAATTGCCGTGAGAATTAAACGAGGGATTCATTTTGTTTTGTGTGATAATGATATTGTGCTTCAGAAGGAAAATGTCTTCATGTTTTAGAGATGCATATTCCCATATTTAGGACTGAAATGTTATAATGTCTGTAATTTAAAAGAAAATATTCCAGTAACGAGAATGGCAAGAATTTGATGGTTGCTGAGAAGGGCCGATGAGTGCATGGGGTTCATCGTATTAGTCTCTCCTTTTGTGTATGTCCAGAATAAAAAGATATTGAAAATAAATGTATAAATAAAATACTTCAGAAAAAGAGGAAGCAAATATGGTGAGATGTTCATTATTAAATCTAGATGATGGGTATGTGGCTGTTCATTAAAGTTTCTTTTCCTTTTTCTGTATGTCTGAAATTTTTCAAAATAAAAGTTGAAAAGGTTCATTGAGGGAACATTTGAAAGCACCTGGCCCTGTGCCTGGTGCAGTCAGTGCTGAAATAAATGTCAGTGGACTTTTCCTTCCTCCCCATATACTGGCCTGGAAGTGAAGCAGGCTTAGCCTGCAGCTCCAAAGAGCAGAACAATGGTAGAAGCTGTGGGGAAGCAGGCCTCCTCTCAGCATAAGGAAGAACTTTGTAAAAAGTGTACCTGTCTTACAGTGAAACCTGCAGCGTCACAGAGCTCCCATCCTCAGGAATATTCCAGCGGAGGCTGCTTATTTCAGGGCTGTTACAGAAGTGATGTTTGAATTGATGCGGCAATTTGATAGCATCAAAGGGGATCTCAAGTGACCTCCCAAATTCCCTTCATCTGTTAAAGTCTTAGGATTCAATGCATTTGATTGAAACATACCAGGGCTTTTTCTTTCCCTCCCAGAATTTTGTCACTGTCTACAGCATCTGCAAAGAGAGGCACAGGGAAGACCAGAGAACTCTCTTCTGCTTTTCCCTGGGTCCTGTTGGTTCTGCATACAAATAAAAGATTAAGTACACAGAAGGGAGGGGTGGGGCACAAAGGGCTCACACAGGAAGTGGCAGAATTCCCTATCTGGAGGTCTTGGGAGCAAATAGATGAGATCTGTGCCAAGCAGGAAGGGCCAACAGCTGGGATGTCTCCAGGCCTCTTTTAGTTCTCATGGACTCCCGAGAATCTCTGGGCCAGGAGGCCTCAATGGCAAGAAAGTGGGAGAGGGCATATGCCTGGGCACCCTGGCTCATAAGGCTAGGAGGGACCGCAGAAGACCACCCAGGCCTTTGGGAAGATGTGGTTTTATTATTCACCTTATTTTACAGGTGAGGAAACTGAGCTTGAGCCTGAACAAGGGTAAGTGCTTGCACAAAGTGAAAGAGCTTTTAAAGCATGCAGGTATGCGGGGAATGATCCTCGGGGGAGGCAAAACAAAACAAAACAAAACATATGTCTCCAGCCCCAATGCACTGTGTTCTTCCATTCTTGGAATCTTTTCTTTTTTTTGAGACAGTGTCTCACTCTGTCATCCAGGCTGGAGTGCAATGGTGTGATCATGGCTCACTGCAGCCTTGACCTCCCAGGCTCAAGCGATCCTCCCACCTCAGCCTTCCCAGTAGCTAGGACCGCAGGTGTGCCACCACAACTGGCTAACTTAAAAAAAAAAAACAAAAAAAACTGCAAAGACAGGGTCTCACTATGTTGTCCAGGCTAACCTGGAACTCCTGAGCTCAAGCAATCCTCCTGCCTTGGCCTCCCAAAGTGCTGGGATGACAGGAATGAGTCACCGTGCAAGGTTCTGGCATCAGTTAAACTCCTCAGACATCTGAGGACTCATCGAAGACCCAACTTAACCCCCCAACACCAGCATATCCCTGCACCACACAGCTCCCAGTGAGAAGCCAAGCTGCAGGTGGAGGGATTTGGGTTAAATATGAGAACATTTAGGTCCACAGAATTTGAATTAAGTGATCAAGAGGGTAAAAGGCACCCTAAAATTCTGGGGAGCCCCAGGATTCCAATACAATCTTCTTAGGCCAAGATGGTCATAATACCCAATGAAGTCCTGCAGAGAAAGTCCAAGGATCCTAATGGAGGAGGTGCCCAATGTCAAAAGCAGCCTCTGCCTCCACCTCTCCTCCCTTTGGCATCTGTGGACACCGTGGACGCCAATCAACAGTGACCTGAGCTCCCTGGCCGAGCCCCTAACACCAGGAGCTGGGCATGGGACCCCTAGGAGGGCCCTGCTTTCCCACCTCTGAGCTGAGCCAACAGCCAACAGCCCAGCCTAGAAGGCTGATTTGCATAGCTTTGGCAGCCCTGGGATGTGAGTTTGCCTGGGGAGCAATTCTCTGGGTGAGGGAGGTGGAAGCCCGAGAACTGTTCAAGCAGGATTTTTCACTTCTGCCTGGTAAACAATGCAGAGAACATTCGGCAATGGGGCCGAGCCTCTCCCATTTCTGATTCTCTCCTCACCAGCTCCACTTTCCAGTATAACCCAGTAAGACTTCCAGTGACACTCCAGGACCACTTGGCACCTTGCTGGCACTTCCTGGGAGAGCAACCATTCAGCTACTGGGACCTTGGAAGCGTTCCTGAGCAGCTAGCCACCAGAGCAAATGGAGAAGCTTCCAGCGTGGTCATTTAAACCAGCCTAGAACAAGTTTTTTCCAGGATGCCCCCACATTGTGCCTACCTTTTTTGGTACTTGAGATTCATCCAAGGAATTGGGAAGTGTGGCCTAATGGTCAGAGTTCTGTCTAGAAAACACAGTAAACTGGGTTCTAGGGTCACTTTGGAGGCTGTTTCATGCTCAACTTTGGCAAGTGGCTTAATCTCGGTAGCCTTCAATTTCCTCTAAACATTGTATTAAAACAAAAAGTTGCGTCTCCATTCCTTCTTAGGAGTGCGGAAATATCCAGGAGGAGCCTCAAAACAATCCTTGAAGTCACCTGAAGAATAGGACCCAGGAGGCCCTGTGAGGGACTGTGGGAAGAGCACTGGTTTAGGAGTTGGGAGGTCTGAGTCTTATTTCTCCACTAGCTGGAAGTCCTGGGTCAAGCCAGGGTGTGGATAGTAAATGCAAAGGCGCAGTAGGTGTGCAAGCCATGCCCATCACTAATGGATCCTGGCTTTCCCTTTTTCTTCCCTAAACTCAGACATCACTAATGGATCCTGGCTTTCCCTTTTTCTTCCCTAAACTCAGGGCTCACCGACCATTAGAGATGACCAGAATTAGTGCTCCTGAAGACACTCACTTGCTACTCCAAGACTGGATGATCTGTCAGGTTCTCTCCACCCCTGACAGTCTGTGGATTGGGGAGTTTTCATGGTTTAAAGCTCATACCTCTCCACGCAGAGAAGAGTCAACATGACCAACCTCAGGGCTTCCTTGTGATGTGGCCTATAGGGCATCCTGATGACTTTCCTTCACATGCACAGTCACGAAACCAAACCCCGAAGCCTGCTCTCCAGGCTGGTCCTACAGATACCAGGAGGCCAGGGCCACACCACAGGGCACAGAGGGGCTCTGCTGCACACGCCTTTGCTATAGAGGAGCCCAGCATCCCCCTAGCTTCCCACTGCAATTTTTCATGTCATTTTTTGAGAAAGGGAAGGTTCCTCACCAAGGTCTCCTTGCTCATTAGGAAATACAATCCACATTTCTTCTCGGTCTGAGCTATAGGTGGGGCCCTCTGGGCTTCCCATGCAACAGGAGATCCTTGCCTCAATCCCATCCCGTTGGCCACACACTGATGCTGCAGTCATGGAGCCAGGGGCCAAAGTGGCAGCATGGTCCGGGCTAAGCAGAAGGAGCATCCTGAGCAGACGGCATCGGGTTCCAGAAAAAAGTGTCCAGGCACTCAGGCCACTGCTGCAAGGAACGGGGCCAGAAGATCCAAGTTCCCCATCAAAACCTTGACTCATAGTCCCCTGGCCTTGGAAAAATAGTAAAAGTCCAACTTCAAAGGAATTTAAATAAGAGCTCTGTTCTAGTTGCACCCAAAAACACATCTCAGAGAAACGCCCCACCCAGACGCTGTTTTTCTATCAGAGCTGTTTTGTGCTAGAGAGGAACCAGAGACTCCTAGTTCTGGACCCACCATTTACAGGTAAGGAAACTGAGTCCCAGAAAGGACAAGCCATGTGCTAAAGGTCACGCAACCAGCAAATAGCAATGCAGGGACAAAATCTCTGAGCTCCAATGCCCAGACTTGACTCTGTCCATGACAGCCCATGGGGTTCTTTTGACATTGATTCCAGACCAGCACCGCTCCAGCCCTACCCCAGCCTTGCCAGAGGAAGGGGCTCAGAGAGGTTTAAGGTAAGTAAGAGTCCAAGGGGCTCTTTCCTAGTCCTCTCCCCCAGGCCGAGGAAAGTGGGGGTGAGAAGGGGTAGGAAGCGAAAGAGCAGGGGGAGCTACCAGAGGCGCAGG
This sequence comes from Papio anubis, assembly GCF_008728515.1. NCBI lineage: Eukaryota > Metazoa > Chordata > Mammalia > Primates > Cercopithecidae > Papio > Papio anubis. The sequence continues at coordinate 14,290,994 of NC_044987.1, forward strand.
ATTCGGTTGGGCGCTGGCTCTCACGCGGGCACAAAGATGTGCTCAGTGCAGCTCAGAGGGGTGCATGTGGAGTGAGAAAGCTTACACCTAGAGATGCGATCTCACATTTGTAAAACAACTCACACGTTTGAAAACTGCTACAGATACTCTCATTTCATTCATTCCTCACAATGCGTCTTACACATCAGGAAACTGAAGCTGGAAGAGGTTATGTAACTTGCCCAAGGTCATTTGCTCCAGAGCTGGAGAGAAAGAACTCAGATCTCCAAGTTCTGGCCCCAAGGTCCATGTGCTGGCCACCAAAATGCATGGTTCATTTGCACCAAAATGCCTGGTTCAAATGCAGTTGTTCCTTCTTTTGCAGCATACTTTCATGTCCATTTCTTATTTGATCCTCACCCTGCCTGTGAGGTCTGCAGGGCCGGAATTACAGAAATCCTGTGTTACCACTGAATAAAGTGAGGCTCAGTGGGGTCAGGGCTTCTCAGAGAGCGGAGAAACCATGTCCTTTCCATGACATGGTGTGATGCTGCCAGGGTCACACTCTCCCCTCCTCTCTGGAGCGGTGTCCCCAGGGCTGGAGTGAAGGGGAAAGGTGCACTCAGAGGCCCTGAGAACAGAGCAAAAACCCTTGTGGAGGAGCCAGTGAGACGCTAGAGCCATGGGACCCCAGGCCAGGGTCACAGAGAGCCCCTGAAAGTGAGAATCGAAGGGTATGGTGACCCCGAGACACGGCAGCAGCAGGTCACCCGGTGCTGGGCCCCGTCTGAGGGAAGGGTGGTAGGGAGAGGGGACGCTTTGTCCAAGGAAAGAACAAAAGAGCAGAATGGAACAAAACAAAAGCAGAGGACAGAGGACCTGTTTCTGGGGCAGGGAGAGGGTCCTAAGGTAACGTGGGTCTTGAACTCCTGCTGTGACCTTGGGAAAATAATCCCCCTTCTCTGACCCCGGTCTCCTCCCCTATAAAATAGGAAAATAGGACAAGATCAGAGAATTTTCAAACATTTTGGCAGCAGAACACTGTTTTCAAATAATAAGGATTAATTAGTAGCTGACATTTATTGAGCATTTACAACGCACCAAGCTTTGTAGTAAACATTTTATACACATGACAGTATTTAATCCTCACAACTACCCTATGAGTGGGTGTTCTTATTATCCCCATTTTACAGATGAGGAAACTTGAGGCTCAGAATGGTTAATTACTTCGCCTAAGGTTACTGATTAATAAATCACTGAGTAGAGACTCAAACCCACATCTGTCTACCAGCAAAGGCTGTCCGTACTACACCATGGTATCTCCAAAAGAAACCTCATATGAAGTTGCTGCAGAAACTCAAGGGGAAAAAAGGACTTTTAGGTCTTCTGGAACTATAACATCTAGTCTCAGTGAATCTGCCCCATCTCTTAGCACTGGGTCCTGGGAGGAGGTGGTGCTTCCACCAGCTCCCTCCCCTTCTTCCTGCCATGTTCCTACTTCCTAAGAAGCAAAGACAAACTTGAGTTAGGATCAACACGAGGAGCCCACAGTGGGTTAATGTGACAGATGCATCTCCCTAGGTGGCAGAGTGGGCTTCTTGTCGGGTGACAGTCACTGAAGCATGCTTCCAACTCGAGAGTCCTGGATGTGTGTGGACACAACAGTGTGCTGACCACGAGTGAATTCATAGGCAAGCCTTCCCGGGAAACAGGCCATATTCCTAACTGAGGCTCCCTGGAGTGGCTGGTGGTCACAGCACCCACCATGTGGACACTTTGTCCTCCTGATACTAATAATAGCAAATAGCATTATCATCCGGCAGGCGCTCTTCTAAGTGCTTTACAAATGTTGACTCGTGTAATCCTCACAGCAGCACTACGAGGTAGAGAGTATCATTACCCCTGTTTTATAAAGGAAGAAACTGAGCAGATAGCCTTTAAGTAACTACCCCAAGGTCAGAGCAGAGGAGCCCTTCTTAACACATGAGAGACACTCAGGGGTGCAGCAATTCACACTGCTCAAAGAGCCTTACAAATACTAACTGGTGTGTGAAAGGATTAGAGTGTGTTCACAGATCCCAGCATCTCAGAGCTGGAAGTTGTTTTAGAGACCCTCAGATTCAGACCCTTCATCTTATGCACAAACTCGGGCTCAAAGAGGGATGGTAACTCAGGTGAGGTCGCAGATTCGTGATAAAGATGAGTCCAGAATCCATCTGTCCTCACACTTCCTCAGCCAAACAAGAAAGTGCAGGGATTATTCCCCAGTCTCGCTGAGAGACAACCTGAGATGATCAATCCAAGGTCACCAGAGGGAGGAAGGCATGAACTCAGCCCCAGAACTCACTCAGTGGTCCTTCCCATGAACTCAGATGTCCTCAGGACACCGAGGGGCTAAATGGAGCCCAGGCGCAGGAAGGGACAGAGACCCAGCCGGCTCTCCTGTGAGGCAGAAGTTATTACTCCCAGCCCAGCGCAGACTCCTCCAACCACCCCCAGCTCTCCGGGGGCCCGCGGAGATGGGGTGGGAAGGGAGCCAGTCAAGTACACACCTCCCTTTGATAACTTGGAGCCCTGGAGCCGACATTTGCCAGCAGGCTTAACCCCTTTTGTCCATACTTCCCTCCTCAAGAAAACCTTAATCATCCTCATTTGAATTTCAAATGACCTCTCCCCCTCCCCACCCCAACAGGCTTTGAGGCAGGGATATGGAAATTCACCCTGCAGTATGGAAATCATCGCCCTATGCAAATTGGGCGCCGAGACCCCATCGTCATAGCAACCACCCAGTTTCCTCTCCTTTCCACACCTCTCTGGGCTCTGGCTTAGATTTTTGTTCCTTTTTCCAGCCCAAGCAGATGAAGGGAAGGCAAGCCCCCTACTGGGGCAGGTGGAGTGTCCTTAGCTGAGGTGCCCATTGGGGTCCAGATATGCCAGGCTACCGGCCCACACCTCTCTTACAAACCTGGACTGGGCACACCCAGGCAAGGCCAACCGCTGGTTTTTCTGGCTGGGCTAAGCCAAGGGTGGGCTAGGCTGTGGTGGGGAAGACTGGGAGAGTCTGGGGGAGACCATGAGGCCCCCAGAGGTGGCAGGCAGGAAAGGAGACACATGGGGGGCTTTGGTGGTGCCAGTGGTAGGAGATGAAAGGCAGTGCGTGGAACCTGTATGTAAAATGCCATGCAAATGAACACCTATTATTTTTTGAGTCAACAACAGCACTGATGCTTTTGGGAGATGCCTGCAGCTGTTTCCCATGCTCCTGGCTTGGCACAAAGGCCTGCCCTCCCTAAGTCTCCCAGGGATCTGCTGTTACCCCAGGAGCGCCCACCAGCAAGCTCACCAGTCCAGGGAGGGCCCAGATGGGCACTTTGAACTCTTGGTGTCTGAAGCCCATAGGAATGAAACCTAGCCACTTATGAGGGTTCTGGTCACACATCCTGCCCTGTCCTGCCAGACCCCCAGGCTCCAATGTGGGAGAACCCCAGAAGCCCCTGCTGGGGTGACCTCATGACGCTTTCCTTTTAAGTACTCTCAGTTTGACTCTGGCCCTCTTCCTCCAAATCAAAGCCTGTGGGGAGTGGGGATGAGAGGAGGGGCTCCTCCCTTTCCGCTTCCCACTTCTTCGCCTCCTAGACAGTCCTAGGGGTGGGTCATCCTGCGCCAGTCCTTCCGGGGGGAAGTGGTCTCCACAGACCCATGACAAATGCTGGCCCCAAACTCCAACTTGTCATCTCCTCTGCAACTCCTGTAGTTTCACAAACTTCCTCAAGGACCCAATTCTGCCTTGAAAGAACAAACTGGACCAGCAAAAAGACTGCCTCTAGGTGCGCCCCACACTCTGGGGTCTGACATGTATGTCTGTTTGTCTATGTGGGTGCTTGGGGGCTGGGTTGGGACAGACTGTAGCTACACGTCGGTTGCCTGGGTTCTGGCTGCTCCTCAAGGCCCTAAGACTTGTTCCAATTTGGTTGCTCATTTCTTTCTAAATTCTTTTTCCACTTTTTCAGGACTTTTCCACACTCAGGTGCTCATTGCCCTATAGTTTCTGGGGGAGGAAGGTGAGCCCAAGGTACAAAAAGGACTTACTCCCAGCTTGGGGCTGGGGGAGTCTGCAATTTTGGGTGCCTCAGTGAAGGGTTGAGGCCCAGAAAGCTGCAGTGGCCTGAGTCTCTGGATGCTGCTCAGTCTTCCAGTCTGCAGGGTAGGTGGGTATCATGCTACCCCGGCCAGCAAAGGACAGACTGGGACCTCCCTTTCCTGCTGGGTCCCCCATCATCATCCCCCAACATCTCCAGGGAGGGGGTGAGAGGAATGGTAAGGAGGTGATAAGAAGATGCACCAGGGTCAGCTGGAGGGAGTGAGAGGAACGGTGAGGAGGTGATAAGAAGATGCACCAGGGTCAGCTGGAGGGAGTGAGAGGAACGGTGAGGACGGTCATAAGACATATGCACCAGGGTCCAGCTGGAGGGAGTGCAGAGGAACGGCATGAGCGACGGTGATAAGAAGATGCTACCAGGGTCTTATGTCCTCTGTCCCTGGTTCTCCACATTGACTCCCAGTCTTCCTACCACCATCTTTAGGTAGAAAGTCCCCGCAGCGACCAAAGCTGGTCTGTGTACTGTGGAGGTCCGGGACCAGATATAGACAAACAGTGATTATAAGAAGTTAGAAATGTTGGCTGGGTGCGGTGGCTCACACCTGTAATCCTAGCACTTTGGGAGGCTGAGGTGGGTGGATCACCTGAGGTCAGGAGTTTGAGACCAGCCTGGCCAACATGGTGAAACTCCATCTCCACTAAAAATACAAAAATTAGCCAGACATGGTGGCACATGCCTGTAGTCCCAGCTACATGGGTGGCTAAGGCAGGAGAATTGCTTGAGCCCAGGAGGTGGAGGTTGCAGTGAGCCAAGATCGTGCCACTGCACTCCAGCCTGGGTGACAGAGCGAGACTCCATCTTAAAAAAAAAAAAAAATTAGAAATGTTAATAGCACATCCAAGCACTCCATCAATGGGCCTCCAGCTGAACTGTGTGTGAGCCCATTGGGTGCTGTTGAGTACGCATGGTAAGTGCCAGCTGCATGCTGTCGGGCACAGCACAGTAAGTCTGGATATGTGTCTGTGACAGGCTGGAAATATAAACACTGGTCCTCCTCCCAGACTCTTTGAGAAGCAGTGCTCTGAGGAATGACTACACATAAGCTAAGGGAACTCTGGGTGGTAAAAGATGGCTCATAGATGCCTCCCGCACCAGGCTCCCTCTCCTTTTTCCCCTTTTACGTTGGACAGAAAAGGAGTTCATGTTCTACTGGGGGCTGCAAAGGTGGCAACAGGGGTCAAGGGGTGACCATTTCCTTAAGGAGATCTCCAAGAGGAAGAGGGACTGGTGCCGGGCAGAGCTAGCTCAGCTCCTCATGGCTCATCTGAACCATACAATCCTGCCCCCTCTGCTTACCCTAGTCCTGGGTGTTGGCTGGGGAATCTATGGATGAGAAAGTGTCTATAGTTGTAAGTCATGGTACAGATGTGAGTTGCTGCTGTGGCTGTTTTATTGGATAAAGTTCTATGAGTGCTGGAGGAAGAGAAGCAACTCCTGGCACCACAGGCTGTTCTCCTGCTATCTCTGGCACATGGAGCCACAGTCTAAGGCTGAATGGTGAATCAGTACCTACTAATTTCCCTGTCACAGAAAGGAGAAACAAGGTGGGGTGGTAGCCACTCTGAGAAGGGCAGAACAAGGCCGGGTGCGGAGGCTCATTCCTGTAATCCCAGCACTTTGGGAGGCCGATGCGGGTGGATCACTTGAGGTTAGGAGTTTGAGACCAGCCTGGCCAACATGGTGAAACCCCATCTCTACTAAAAATACAAAAACTAGCCGGGTGTAGTGGTGGGCGCCTGTAATCCCAGCTACTGAGGAGGCTGAGGCAGGAGAATCACTTAAACCTGGGAGGCGGAGGTTGCAGTGAGCCGAGATTGTGCCATTGTACTCCAGCCCGGGCAACAAAGCAAGACTCCATCTCAAAAAAATAAAAATAAAAACTAAAAAAGGCAGAACAAGAGGTATGGGCTTATGCAGCAGCATGAGGGTCTTAGGTGAGAGATAAGAAAGGACTTCCAGGCACTGAGGATGGCATCCTGTAGGAATAGGCAGCCAAGGCCAGGCGCAGTGGCTCACGCCTATAATCCCAGCACTTTGGGAGGCCAAGGAGGATGGATCACGAGGTCAGGAGTTCAAGACCAGCCTGGCCAAAATGATGAAACCCTGTCTCTACTAAAAATACAAAAAATTAGCTGGGCATGTGGCACACACCTATAATCTCAGCTACTCAGGAGGCTGAGGCAGGAGAATTACTTGAACCCGGGAGGCAGAGGTTGCAGTGAGCTGAGATCATGCCACTGCACTCCAGCCTGGGCAACAGAGCAAGACTCTGTCAAAAAAAAAAAAAAAAAAAAAGAAAGAAAAAAGAAAAGGCAGCCAAGAGAAAATGTGAGATTGGTTGTCTTAGAGATATAAAATAGACAAAAAATAAGTCTCTAAGAAAGTAGCTTCTCTCATTTTCGAGGGATGGGTTTGAAATATCTCCAAAAGAAGAGAGAGACATGGACAAGATGTCCTCTCAGGAATTCAAAGCAGGAATATCAGGACCCCCTCAATGTCTGGGGGGCTATGGTTTCATTCCTCTCTTCCAGAGAGGTGAGGGATGGAACCAGTACAGACAGAGGTGCAGACCCTAGAGGCCACCTAGCCCACCGCTTCATTTTATTCCTGCACTACCCATCTCCTTCTATTACGATGAGGAAATTCAAGTCCTGGGCACAAGTGCATGCAGGACTTAATGATGGACTTTGAAAATTATACACCATCACACAAATACAGTTCAGACTTGCTCTGTCATTTAATCATAAAAAGGGAGGGAGTGTGTGTGTATGTGTGTGTGTGTGTGCACGCATGCACACATGCTCACACATGTGCTTCATCTAGAGATGATTGTCAGCTGGACATGGTGGCTCACACATGTAATCTCAGAATTTTGGGAGGCCATGGTGGGAGGATTGCTTCAGGCCAGGAGTTCGAGACCAGCTTGGGCAACATAGCAAGATCCCGGCTCTACAAAGAGATAATTTTTAAAAATTAGGCATAGTGGTGCACACCTGTAGTCCCAGTTACTCCAGAGGCTGAGACAGGAGGATCACTTGAGCATAGGAGTTCAAGGTTGTGGGGAGCTGTGATCACCCTACCATACTCTAGTGTAGGTGACAGAGTGAGACCCTGTCTTTTTTTTTTTTTTTTTTTGAAACAGAGTTTTGCTCTGTCTCCCAGGCTGGAGTATAGTGGCGCGATCTCGGCTCACTGCAACTTCCGCCTCTTGGGTTCAAACAATTCTCCTGCCTCAGTCCCCTGAGTAGCTGGGATTTCAGGTGTCCACCACCACATCTGGCTAATTTTTTGTATTTTTAGTGGAGACAGGGTTTCACCATCTTGGCCAGGCTGATCTTGAAGTCCTGACCTCATGATCCACCCGCCTCGGCCTCCCAAAATGCTGGGATTACAGGTGTGAGCCACTGCGCCTGGCCGAGACCCTGTCCTGAAATAATAAAATAAATAAAAATGGTTGTCAAGTACTTCCTAGATTTCTCCTGTCCTCTCTGCCATTTTAAGAATAGTTTTATTAATATTTGGACTGAAAAATCACACTCACCCCTAAAAGTCTTCTGCCCATTCCTACCTGGAACCTCACCTCTCAGTTGCCATTTCCAGCTTGTTTTCTTGGGGAGGCAGCAGGGTCTCATTCTTTCTTTGGGACCTTATGAGAATCACTACCCTCCTGTGCCTCAGTTGTGCTTCCCTCTAAAATCATGTCCGTGCCTTCTGAAAGCCATGCGGAAAATCGCCAGGGTTAGGTGGGGAGACTTTCTGCAAAGGGTCCCCAGAGAGCTGACTCGCCTCTGAGGTCCTGCTGCAGGGTGGGGCTGATGTTAGTCATTCCTCCTCCTAGACAAGACAGTGGAGGCCAGGGAGGAAGGGCAACAGGAAGGGCTGACAAAGCCCAGTCCCCTCCCTCATCTCTAGCTTCCCCCTTTCCCCCCTGGGCTTCCCTCTTGGAGTCTTTCCTTCACAGATCTCTAAGCAGAGCAAAGGTGCCAAGGCACTTGCTCTATAGTCATCTGGGCTTGAAGCCCCACCCCCTGCCCCTGGCCCTACCCCTGCCAAATGACAACTGAGCCTAAGGGATATGGGGGTGGGGAGTTGGGGGTGGGTGGGAACTGCGGCTCCTTGGACTAGTTTAGTCTATCTGTGGGGAACTTGGCTCCCCTCTGGCCCCTCTGTGCCATCCTCCATAATTTTGCTACCATTGTCTTGTCTTTTTTTTTTTTTGAGACCAACTCTCGCTCTGTCGCCCAGGCTGGAGTGCAGCAGTGCCATCTCGGCTCACTGCAACCTCCACCTCCTGCATTCAAGTGATTCTCCTGCCTCAGCCTCCCGAGTAGCTTGGATTACAGGCACGTACCATCACGCCTGGCTAATTTGTGTATTTTTAGTAGAGATGGGATTTCACCATGTTGACCAGGCTGGTCTTGAACTCCTGACCTCAAGTGATGAGCCACCACGCCCGGACAGTTACCATTGTCTTATGTCCTCTGTCCCTGGTTCTCCACATTGACTCCCAGTCTTCCTACCACCATCTTTAGGTAGAAAGTCACTAGAAAGACTCAGGCTTAGTTCTGTCATTCTCTAGGTATGGGAGCTTGGGAAAAGTAGCTAAGGTTCTTTCTCATCACCAGCCTTCATTTCTCCATCTGTGAAGTGGGCTAATAGTACTTACTCTCATAGAGTTGTTGTAAAGGCCAAATGCATGAAGTATTTGAGAACACCCTTACAGACATATGTTGTCACTGTTATCCAGGCAGTCATGAATTCCTGCACTAGAAGGACAACTCCTTGAGGACAGGGGTGCTCTTCATCTAAGCCCAGGATCTGCCACCAGGTCATCCTCCAAAGATATCGGTTATACAACTACAAGCTAAGTCAGAGAAGAGGATCAGAGCCCAAACAGAGAAGACAGCTGTGGGTGTCAGAGGAGAAAAGACTGAAAGGGAAGCTGGAAAGAAAGGAATGGGGAGAAACCAGAAAAAAGGATGGAGAGAGAGAGAGCTCAGAGCTGAGGAAACCTGCACAAAAATGCAAGATCTGGAAACCGATGGAAAGAATTGTGAAAAGCAGAACTGTGCACACATCCTTTAAAATTCAGCCCTTAGAGATTATCTAGTCCAAACCCCGACTCTGTGGGGAGGAAAATAAAGTTCCATGTGGGGAAAAGCTTGCCAAGATAATATGCAGGGAGCTAATGGCAGACCCAGGATAAGAGTCTGATAGAGTCAGACAAGGCCAAGTTTGATTTCTGGCTATAAGGTGTGTGATATTGGGTAAGTTAGTTTCTCACTCTGAGCTATGGTTTCCTCATCACTGAAAATGGGGTTAATCATGTCTCTATCTCATAGCCTTATTGTAAGAATTAAACAAGATGCTGTAAATAAAGTTGCCTACATGTGCCTGCTGTGGGAGGAGGCTCTGTGAATGTTATGGTCTCCCTCCTTCTTCCTGACCCTCTGTTCTTTCCTCCTTTATGATTGAGGCAATGATGTGACCAGCATGGTCAAAAGTCACAGGGTTAGCCACATCTGTACTTGGGGGTTGTCAGTTACAGACCGGGGGGCTTTTGAAATGTGGGTAAGGCTGTATTCTCATCAACCACCTAATTGAGAACAGAAAAAAATTGTTGTCAGCCTCAAGAGTGGAGAAAAGTCCCAGCGCGGTGGCTCATGCCTGTAGTCCCAGCTACTTGGGAGGCAGAGGCAGGAGAATCCCTTGAGCCAGGAGTTCGAGGCTGCAGTGGCCATGACTGTACCACTGCACTCCAGCCTGGGCGACAGAGGGAGAAACTGTCTCAAAAAAGGAAGCGGAGGAAAAGTAACAACAGTTAAGGAAGCAATAGGTAGGAAGGACAGAAAAGCTGATAGTTCAGAAATCTAGAAAGAGGAAAGAGTGCCGAACAGGGACTCTGAGCTTTGGCTGGTCCCTTGTGCTGCTGCAAAGACATTCTGAGCTCTCGGGCAGCTTATTCTTCATCTATGCCTCGGCTTCCTCACAGGCCAAAGAAAGGAAAAGATGTGCCACCCGGCCAGGTCTCCACCAGCCAAGGAGGTCTGTGTCTGGCCCTGAGAATGCTCTCCTGGGCATTCCTGACCAGTGCAGATGGGGAAATTTACCTCCCTTTCCCAGTTCCTACCCCCAGGACCCCTTGGGGATTTCACACAGCAAAGGGGGTGCTTTCAGGGAGCCGGGGCTTTCTAACTCACCTTTGTTTATAGTTCCTTTAAAACCCAGAGACAAACCACCCCTTAATTCATGCACTACTAAGAAGGTGAATCTGCCTTTTAAAATCCAAAGGAAGCCATTAAACCAGGTTGGTAACCATTGTGACTCATAATAAGCTTTCTTCTGTAAAAAAAATGAGTCAGAACGACTTTCCAGGAAGTTTGGTTACTTTAATTAGCCACCTCTTTCTTCTTGCCCTTAAACACATGCAGTAATTTGAAGATCACCTAAGTATTGATGCTACCAGCCAGTAGCCCTGAAGTGAAAGATCTGCTGGTGGTGGTAAAGTTCCAGACATCACGGGCTCCTTGGAGCTGAACAGGCACCTGTGCAGAATCCTTTCCTAAATGGTGAAGGGAGCAAACCAACCTTCCGGGCTGACGCACTGGCCTGAGTAAAGCGGGGAATGAGCCAGAAGTACTCAGCAGCGAAGCCCATCTGTATATTCCAGAATCTTAATGACGGTCACAGCTGCCATGTGCCAAGCACTGTTCTAAGGAATTGAGACACCATCTCAAATAACTCTCAACCCACTCTCTAAGTTGGGCATTAATTTTCCCCCTTTACAAAAAGGACAAGGATAAATTTTCAGGTCATGCAGCCAGTAAGCAGTGGAGCTGCAAATTTTATCCCAGGTCTGTTTGATTCTAGATCCATACTCTTCAAAGGTCATCCGTTCCTACCTCCTAGGGAGGCAAAGTGGCTGGTCTAAGGTCATATATTGAATTGGCGGTATCCCTGGATAAGAGACAGATTCTGAAGGTCTTAGCCGACGTCTGGATTCTTTCTCTCTTAACCTACTTTATATATAGCTCCCAGATAGGAAGTCAGAATTTGTTCAGATTGACCGTAACACACTAACCCTCCTAAGCCCCAACAGGATCTGAACTCCCTCCCTTTCCTGGCTCCTCTTTCAGGGCTCTGTGTGGCTCATTCTCACTCCTAACACTATTACCCTGACTTGGTCACAGTAACAGAACACCAGCGCAAGTTGGTTAGGTGTGGTCTTCTTCCCATGCGGACACTCCCTTAGCTGTGTCCCCACACACCTGGGCAATGGGCCCCAGGTAAACAGAGTTGGCTCCAGTCAGCCTGCTTCCAGAAAAGGGCAATCCAGCTTCTCTGGATCACGGCTCCTGGGCTGATTTTTCTCTAGGGAAGGGTGTCAGTGTGGGGACTGTGTCTATCACTCTGTAGCTGAACTAAGTTTAAAGTCTTGCTCAGGTATTTGAGATAAAAGGGAATCTTCTTCTCAACTGGGAAGAACAGGTGCCCCTCTCCACAGACCCTTAGTAAAAGATACTCTGCTAAATAATCAATTGAAACATAAGTGTGACCGGCCCACATTCTCCTTGGTCTAGCTGCCTCTGTACATATGCACAGCAAACTAGAAAGATTGTAGTTTGATGTGTATTGCTACCTGTGCAAGGAAACACTGTTTCAGTATTAAACTGGGAAGCAGAAAAGTTTATGGCAAATGCATACTGTGGATGCCCTCCCCACCAAGACCCCCAATTATCTTGTCCCTGACAAGAATCTCATAGCTTCAAGAATGGAACTAGACTGCTCTAAAAGATTTGAAAAAGATTTTAGCTCTGGGGGACATTGATTCTCTTCCACTTCTAATTTCTATGTCTCTAATGATCCAGATGAAAGACTAATTGAGGTCTGGTTGGAATGCTATTAAAGTTATTTGGTGGTGTTACAATTTATACTCATCTTTAAGTTCTTTTTAATTATATGGAGCTTTCAAAGCAAGGCTTGGACTATGGAGGTAAAAACAGAGAGCTATGAAACTTTCTTTTTTAATTCTTCTTTGTTCCTCTCACCCTTTTTTGACATGGTCCAGCCTCAAACTCCTAGGCTCAAGGAATCCTCTCACCTTGGCCTGCTGACTAGCTGGGACTACTGACATCCTTTCTCTTCTTTACAAAGCAAAGTCATCTCCAGGCACCAAGTCTTCCTCTCTGAGCCTATTTGCCACCCACATGCACATTATTTGCAAGAGAAACATTTGTACACAGGCCTCTTTGGTTAGTGCCTTAAGGAGCACTATCGAGGTATCTGGGGCTAAAAGGCCCTGGTTCCCATCTAAGAAAGACAAGTTCTGCCTCTGCCAGTCACAGCAGTTGGGAACACAGCTGCTCCCGCACCTTTTTGGTTTTGTTCTGTTTTAAAGTATCTGGTCTCTTCCTAGCCTAGTTCCAGAGGTTTTGTTCCACTGAGGACCAATATCTACTGTTCAAAGGCTCCAGAATCATATCCCATGTCCTCAGGGAATTCACTTAGTTCCTAAGACCTAGCTTTAGGGTCTGGTTGGCTGAAAGACCAAGCGAGAAGAGATACCAGTTGTTCAACAATTCCCAACAACTCTCTTCCCCCCACCCCCTGCATTCCTGCTCCATCCCCTAGAAGAGAAGACCTTACCTGGCTCCACCTGGCTGAGAGTGTTGCGAGCATCCGTGGAATCAGCTACATCCCCACTCATCTTGATATCTGCAGGGAAAACACAACTGATTTTAATAACAGGTCACAATTTTTCTTGCTATGACATATGTGGCTTTAACTAAATAGCAAAGATGAATGTGTAATTACAACAACCATCAGACTTTCAAATTCCTGATTCCCGAACATACAACCATTAGAATATTCATAAGCTTGGGGGCACGGATCCCCTCCTCCCATGCTCGCCTCCTCTCCTTGCCTTTCTCTTCCCCTCTCCCCGGTGCCACTGCAGGGTCTCTCACCTTTTGCAGCATTCATGGCCACTTGCTTCTATCACCAGGACTCAGTTGGTAAAAATTTAACAAGGGGGTGGAGGGGACACTTCCCATTTCCAACACTCGTTTCCTTTGGGATCTGAGGAATTTATTTTATTTTTAAATAGTGAAAGAATTATCCCTCCCCGCCTGCCTCCCCAGCTGTTTCCCTTAATAACCCCATCCTGGAAGGTAAGAGTGCCCTTAAACCAAGGTTCGCCCTTCTCACCTTTCTTCCCAGGTCCTGCCTGGGTTCTCTGGTCTCAGAGGTCAGCCCACTGTCTGGGGATCAAGCCCTAGCTCCTGTGCTGTTCTCCTTGGAGACCCTGTCTTTTGGGGATCCTTACCTTCTCTCCTACTCCTTCAACTGGCTCAGTGAGAAAGGGATGGCAGCGGGTCAGTGCCCCACAGAAAGAGAACACCTACACCAAGCCCCTGGCTCAGTCCCTGAGTCCTGCTGGTCCAGCATCTCTGCCCTGCTTCATTTCAATAAATTAAACATTTACCCTTAACAGACAGCTGCCACCACCTATGTGGGAGGCCCCTAAGTCTCCTCTTGGGGTTAGCAGGGGGAAGAAAAGAGGCAACTTTGAACCAACTCACTCTCTCTCTGCTCCTCTCCTTATTAAACCACCCAAAGACTGAAGCCTTAAAGACAGAAGAATATTTTATTCAAATCATGTTGACCCCCGCCCTCCCCCTTCTCTGGGGCAGCACTTTAACTCTTTCGAACCAGATAAAGTCTTGGTGAGCCAATTTGCATACTTGGCTCCTCAGCCAATCCCAGTCAAGCAGGCTGTCTTAATTTGCATCAGGTAATCAGGCAGTTGGCAGTCTGGATGCCCAGGTCTGGAGATGATCAGGATGAGGAAAAAGGGTAGACCTGTGCCCCAGGGAAAGAGGGGAGAAAACCTACTTTTTCTTTTTTGTGTGTGTGAGGAATAATGTGTGTGGCTCCGGCCGAGGTGTACACCACCTCCGGAGTGTGGCAGTTTCAATGCCAAAACAAGCCAGAGATGGGGGATCCAAAGATTTAGAGCCTAGAATACCCCAGAAGTAGGGGAGAAAGTAAGGAGTCACTGTGGTTTAAGGAATTTTTCAAGACCAGCCAAATTGAGGGAAGACTCCAAGGTAAACACTCAGAGCTCCATGGAACCCTCCCCAGACAATCTACACTGCACTCTGTGGTCAGTCACAGAGCTCTAAGGAAGACCTGCCACCTTACCCCACCCCGCCACCTCCTAGTGCATGGCGTTTAGGGAGGCATTTCTTGAGCCTCACCTCGATCTGCCCTGCTGCAGTCTCAAACTCTCTGTATAGTTTGCCACGCATGAATATGCAGAATAACTACTGTGGACCACCCAGACGTTTGCAAAGGGCTTCTGCTGCCACTGGCCTTCTGTTCCAATGGAGAAATGGGCTCCCCTGTCCCACCCATTAAGTACTATCCACCTGGAGCTAGGCATTGCCTAACGCAGATCTGCTCAGCTCATACTTCACCGTGAGGGTTCTTCAACAGTGCTGAGAAGTGGCCCTGAGTCAGAGACTGCTGGAAAGGTGCAGAGGAAGTTCCCCCGACTGGTGGTTTCAATTTGCTTCATCAGCACCAGGATTCAGGGTATGGGATTTGGCATCAGACAAACCTGGATTAATCTCAGTGCTATCACTAACTAGCTGGGGGACCCTAACCACATATTCGAATGTGAATTTTCTCACCTGAAAATGAGAATACACACTTCCCAGGGTTTTTGTGAGGATTAAATGAAATACTGAATGAAAACTGCCAGGGAAAGAGTTCAGGCACAAAGTAAGCACCTAACAAATGAACTAATTAAACAGACATGTAGGCTTAGGTGCTAGTCCCCTTCCCTTCCTGCCTTCTTCTCATGCCCCTCCATTAATCCCTTGCCCCATTACAAGGAATAGCTTTGGTTTTCTGTCTCAGCCACCATTGTAATTTGTCCTTTATCTGGGAAACCATTAGGATTCTCCAAATTGTAACTTCATAGAAAAAGTGTTCATGAGGATAGGAAAAAGTTAAGAGGCAGTGATGCTGGGAGGATGACCAGAGTCTCTGAATCAACTGATTTCAAACTCCTGACATTTAAGAAGGTAATTCTTTAGCTAAACTGTAATCCTTTTTTTTTTTGAGACTGAGTCTGGCTCTGTCGCCCAGGCTGGAGTGCGGTGGCCGGATCTCAGCTCACTGCAAGCTCCGCCTCCCAGGTTCACGCCATTCTCCTGCCTCAGCCTCCCGAGTAGCTGGGACCACAGGCGCCCGCCACTTCGCCCGGCTAGTTTTTTGTATTTTTTTAGTAGAGACGGGGTTTCACCTTGTTAGCCAGGATGGTCTCGATCTCCTGACCTCGTGATCCGCCCGTCTCGGCCTCCCAAAGTGCTAGGATTACAGGCTTGAGCCACCGCGCCCGGCCATCTAAACTGTAATCTTATGCCTAGAACCCAAATTCTCCTCCAACACCCATTCTCCACATCACCTTCATCAAATACACACAGAAGCTCTCATTCATGCTTTAAGTTAGCCTAAACTTTAGTCTTAATCATGCCTAAAAAATAACTTTTAAAGGCATCAACCCCCTCCCCTCCTCATCTGCCATGATGTCTACTCATCTGATGTATTCATTATGGGAGCAACAAGGTGGCACTTCAGGATTGGAGGGGCAGGGTGAGATGACCTGTCAAGCCTCTTCTTGAGTCCCATAGGATGCTAAGACACTGAGAACCTGTTCCTGTTGGGTAGGAGGCTCAGGCTGATGGGTGGGACGAGCTTTTGGGTCTCAGCCTAAAAATGGGCCAACACCGAAACTCCCTGAGACGCTGTAACCCTTCACCTGTCGGACAGCACTTGCCAGTGGTGAGTGAGAGAGGTGTGGGGTGGGGCCAGGCTCCTCTGTGTTATCTCAGCCAGAGACTGAGTAGGCTCCTTGCCATCACTCCCTTCCCTGGGGAGGCTCAGCTGCTCTGTGTAAGAGCCCAGACACCAGCTGCAGACCCTCACCTGCCCCACTCAGCACCATCACACCCTGAAGTTAGTCTTGGCTTGTCCAGGAGCGGCCCCTCCTGTGAACCCCGGGAGGAAAGCTCGAGAGGCAGCCTTCCCCCCAGGCTGCAGGCTGAGGGTCCTGGACCTCCTGGGACCAGGCTACTCTGGGAAAGCAGAAGCCACCTCTCTCCTAGCATCCATCTTCATGTTCTTAGAAGGACGGGAGCTCCCTCTGGCTCCTCCCTCACATACCTGCTGATGGTGGCGCTTCCACCGGGAGACTTCAAAGGACCCACCAGCCCCACTTCTGAGCCAGCCAAGGCTCCAACTCTCCACCAGAGGAGACTTCTCTCACTTCTTCTCAGTCCCACCATCAGGCCTTCCAACCCAAATGCTATTCCTGAGCTCCAACTGGCACCCGTCTGTGAGACTCAGCCCCTCTTTCCCAACCTTGGTGGGGAACAGCTCACAGTGAGGAGAAAGGCAGAGAAAGAGACACCTGGGGCAAAGCAGGTGTGCCCCCGCCAGCTGGCTTCCCACTGTTTTCCTTTGTCTCTTATCTGCCTCCCTAGCTGGCCGCCTCTGGCCTACTTCTCTGCCTGTTTTTAGTCAGGGAGCAGGGAGCCCTTCCTTGCCTCAGAGCCCCTGTGTCTTGTGACCTTCTGCCTGCTCAGGTCTTTGTGCTTCCAGGTGAGAGATGTTCTATAAAGTACAAGGTGCGAAGGCTCCAGACAGACCTGAATCATGGCTCGTACCCAGGTTATCAGAGCAAGACAATGGGGTTGACTTGGCTGGCCCCAGTGCGAGTGGAGCCTTTAGAGTGGGGGACCTGGGAGCAAGCCTATGCTCTAGTTTGTGTGCTCCTGTTCCTCCTCCTTCCCCCATCCAAACTCCTCCAGTAAATCAATTAAGGAGGAGACCCCAAGGGCCCAGCCCCGGGAATTCACAGGGGAAGCGCTGGGAATCAAGGTCAGTAGGATATAGGATTACTGTGGCGGGGGAAAACGGGACTCAAAAGAGACCACAGTTCCCAAAGAGGATCTTGGACTAAGGGACCCTAGAGAGGGACCCATAATGAGATATTCCATAGATGGAAGAGTGATCCTCCTTCACAGACCCCACAGCAGGGTGCGCACTGCAAGACCCTACAAAGAAGATCTTGAACCATAAAGGCCACCAGGAGGACCCATCAAAGTGAGCTGCCCAATAGAGACCCAGTCAGAGAGAGGGGACAGAAAGTCCCAAACTCAGAGACCTCTGGAGGTGCCACTGAAGGGGAACCCTCAGACACTACAGAGGGGCCAAGACCCGGAAACTGCACAGGGAGGCCAGGTAGCCCTGAGCGGGGAGTGGGCTGGGGAGGGAACAGGCAAATGGAGAGAGATGAATTGGGGAATCTACCCCAGTTCTGTGGACACCCTGCCTTGAGGAGTCGCCACACCTGGGGTTGAGCTCAGTCCCCCCATGTGTTGGGAATCCCTGCTCACAGGGACAGGGTGGAGAAGGTGTCTGGGCTTCTGAGAAGCATCAGCCAGGAGCTCACCCCCGGGAAGGCATAGGGGGCTTGGCCCTCTCTCCACCTCATCCTCTGGTGCTCTCTGCTCTCTGCTATATCCTCTGAGGCCCTGGGCTGCCTCCCTGCTGGGTCCCAACTGTCCCACCCCACCCCCCACTTCTGCAGAATGGGAGCCTCCAGTAGACAAGGAGGTGGAAAACCCCCAGGAAGTCTGTGATCTTGATGCTAAAAAACCTCCCATCCACTGCTAAGCCCACCTTTCTGAAGAGCCTTGCTCCCATTCAAACCCTGGCCTTCTCTGCGGGAAGTGAAGGGGAGAGCACCTACCCGGGACCTGCCCAAGGTATGCCCAGTTTAGAAACAGATTTTCCTCAGACTCTGGATGACACCCAGTTGGATGGTTTCTTCCGCCTCACCTAGCCCTTCTGGCACGTCCTGGGGAGCCACTCAGCGCCAACATCTCACTGCCAGCCTGCCTCTCACTCAGCCCTGCCAGGAAACAGCATCTGGGGAACTGGGCACTCAAGGTTCCTCCCTCCAGGCACTCACTGATGCTTGTTTTCAGGCTAGGGAGGCCTCAGACCTGCTCTGCTTCTTGGGGTGGGTCTGGAGAATTGCCTCCTCTCTACTCTGCCAGAAAGAAGACCAGGTAACAATATTTCCATCAACAGCCCCCAAATCCTAAAGAAAGATCACTGGGTCCTGTCCACTTTGACAGTAAGTTGCTAGGTTAGAAATGGCCGGGTCAGGTACTGCTTTCTTCACCTGTTCTTTGCTCAGGCCCTGTGACCTCCAGAAGGCCCACCCTAACTCCAAGTCCCAAGCCAAGCCCAACCTGGCTGCCTGGCAGCTCCTGCCTTAGCCCAGCTGTGGAAGGAGGAACAGCAAGGTGAATGGAGCGGCTGGGTTCACTCCATGCCCACCTCTCATTCATTCATGCAGGGAAGCCTCACTCCCGGCAAAGTATTTGCATCTCCTAGATTTCCACCCCTTAGGGAAGGAAGGCATGGGACATGGAACCTAGAGGATGTGTCTGTCACCATCCCCTCTCAAACACATGGGGTATGGCCCCTGCCCCAGGGGCACCTCTGTAATTGCCCTACCTCACCCACTTCTCCTAAGCCCCCCAACCACATAAATGTCCGCTTTGCCTCAATTTCACACATATGCCCGGACACCAGCACCCGGCATGTGGACATACACATTTCCCTCACTTATGCACTCCCAGGTCCACACCCCTGACTGAGTGAGTGAACCACCCATCCCTGCAACCTCCTGAGACTATGACAGTTCAGCACACCGACGTCCCACACAACTGCCACTCCCCAGACCGGGGGCTTCGAAGCCCTCCCGCCCTCCACCAGCCCCCACCCTTTTTCTTTTCCAGGGTTTCTTATCCCAGATCCCCTCCCTTTAGTCCGCAAACACTGACCGGCGCCCACCCCAGGACAACCCGCTATCCACACCGCCCTCTCCTGGCCGCTGGGAAACAAGCCCCCCTCCCCGACCAGAACGCTGTCCCTCTCCTTCACCTCTGCCCACACGCAGTGACACCTGTCAGAGCTCATTCCCTCCGCCCCTCACCTGTGTGCATGGACTCCAGATTCACCATCCTGCCCCAGGCGGGGCCAAAGCCAGCGCCCCCCCAGGTCCCTCGCGACTGCCCCAGCCGGGCCCCCTGCGAAGCCAGGGTCTCCTTCCTCCAGCCCCCGGCCGCCGCCACCGCGGGAGCCGCTGCCGGAGCCGTCGCCGCCACTGTCGCGCGCTCCGCTGCTCCGGCCCGGGCAACACTCGGCGCCGCCAGGATTGCCACACTCCCCAGGTGAGCACGCGGCGCGGGGCGGGGGCCGCCGGCCACGCCCCCTGGCAGGAGCCCCGTGCCTGGCCCCGGGCCCATGCAAAGCAGCGATTTGCATACATGGAGCTGGCGACCTGGGGAGGGGGCCGGGGGTGCTGCCGGGGCGGGTCTCGATCCTGCGGAACACCTGCCTGCTCCAACCCGGCCTAGCAGCACCTCCTAACCGCGCCCGGAGTGGCGCGAACTCCTAGTCCTGCTCGCCCTTTTTAGGAAGCCCTGGCGTGTTCTCCAGCCTGAGCCCGAGCTTCCTTCTGGACAGATCCCGAAGTGTAAGCGCTGCAAAGAAGCTGGAGTGTTTGGAGAAGTCGGGGATCTGCTGGAAAGAATTCGGTTTTGGAATCTCACCTCTCAACCGCTTACCAGCAGTGTGGCTGGGACACGGTTCTTCACCTCCCGGAGCTCATTTAACTCATCTGTAAAACAGTGCAGGTGCTAATCGGGTTCTCTATGAGGCTGAGCAAGTGGCCAAGCTCACCTAGCCCCCATGGCATCCTCATAGCATTGTGGGATTTAGAGGGGGTGCAGCTTATTATTAGCACAGTTTCCAGGTGCACACAACTGCTTCCTGCTTGCCCCTCCCTGTCTCCTGCCCCAGGTCCCAGGTTGCTGTGAGGCTCTACCAGAGGATGGATGTGGAAGTTACCAGTGCCCAGGCTTTTGGTGACAGCCACCTTCCAGAGCTGGGAAGTGACTTGCTCAAAGGTGCACACTTCCCTAGTGACACAGCCTAGCTGGAATGAGGTCTCTGGACTCCCACTCCAGTGCTCATTGCAGCACCCACCATAGGCTCATCCCTTTCTCTTCCTCTCTTCAAGTCCCAGTAAGTGGTTCTGTCACCACAGGATGGCCTGCATGGAAGCCCAGACGGCTGTGTGCAGACAGGAGGGCAGAGCCTCGCTTTCCTTCCCAGACAGGACTCATGAACATGTCTTCGCCTTAGTCCCACGGGCTACTCCCCATGCACAGAACAGGTTTTGGGCTTTCCTGCCTCTACACCTTGTTTACAGTGTCCTTTCCCCTTGGCACGCCCATCCCACCATGCACCCCAATCATTCCCACGATAACAACCAGCATTTCATGTGTTTTCACTGTGTGCCAAGCACTGGGATGACCAGCACTTGAGAGGCATCTCTCCTGCCTTCAGTTCTTGTTTAGTCCTCAAAACCTGTACATTGTACTACGATTACTGCCATTTTATAGATGGGGAAAATGAGGCTTAGAGAGTTTAAGTTCCACGTTCTTTTTTTTTTTTTTTTTTGAGACGGAGTCTTACTCTGTCACCTAGGCTGGAGTACAGTGGTGCGATCTCGGCTCACTGCAACCTCCCCCTCCTGGGTTCAAGCAATTCTCCTCAGCCCCTCGAGCAGCTGGGACTACAGGCGCGTGCCACCACGCCCAGCTAATTTTTGTGTTTTTAGTAGAGATGGGGTTTCACCATGTTAGCCAGGATGGTCTCGACCTCCTGACCTCGTGATCTGCCCACCTCAGCCTCCCAAAGTGCTGGGATGACAGATGTGAGCCACTGTGCCCGGCCTAAGTTCCATGTTCTTAACAGCCTTCGTGGCAGGTTCTGAGGGCCTTTTCTTAGCTTACCTCCTGGTTGGTAACTGATCAACTGTTTCATTCTATTGCCCCCACCCCAGCACCTAGAACAGGGCTAGGCACACAACAGGTATCAGAAAGTGTTCCGTGGGTGCTAGAGGATTAGGGCCCAGAGGATTAGGAAGCATTTAAGTGCTGCTTCAGATCCACATACGCCACCCTCCCCAGTCAGGATGGACCACTCCCAGATGGACCTCCCCTCTCCATGCTCCTGAAAAGAAGGGAGGAGAGAAACTTCTTGTTTCTTCTGGATGAGGAAAGAGACCAGCAAGGGCTTATTGGACGCCCAAGGGTGTGCCTCTCAGGACACTCAGCCTCTGTTCCTTCCTTCCCTCCTCTTCAACCCGCCCCCAGCTCCCATCCCCTTCCGGCCCTTTCTTCTCCTCCCCAACTCTAGGTTTGGCCTCTTCCCTGAAGTCCATTTCTTACCTACAACTGCGCTCACCTGCCACCATTCTGGAAAAATGCCTGCACACAGTTTATATACCCCTGTGTGCTTGTTATTTCCATATCTCGATTTGCATATTATTTGCATGGCCATGTGCACCGAGGGTCTCATTCTCTGACCACCTTATGTGGGGTCTGTTGCCCTTTTTCATGTGCAAAGTCACCTTTCTTCTCTGGGCTTTAGTTTTCCAAAAGTCAGAGAGGCCCATATTTGATAATTACGAAGGGCCTTCTGGCACCAGCAGTCTAGGATTCTGGGGTTCTGAGGGGAATGAGGAGATGGAGTTCTTGTGGGGATTGGGGTGGGAACCGAGGCACGGATAGGACCTTGGAGGCTCACAGTTGGAGGCACAGCTTTGGGTTCCAAACTTGGGGTGTGGAGGTGGGAGGATGAACAGGTCAGAAGGGGCTGAGTGGGGAGAGGACAGCAGATACTGCCTCGTATTCATTCATTTACTCATTCACTCAGTAAATATAGATTGAGTGCTTCCTACGTGCCAAGAGCTGTGCTCCATGCTGAACATACACCATCTTATTTTAGTCAGTGCCACTTTAGATGGAAGGTACAATTATTAGCCCTCTGTTACAGATGAGAAAACTGAGGTTCAGAGAAATAAATACAGTTAGTAGACTACAGAGTTGGTATTTAGACCCAGGGCTGCTGACCCCAAAGCCAGTGATTTTAATCCTGCCCTCCAGTTTCTAAATCTAAGCTTCCCCTTCTCTTATCAGATAATGAGGTATAGGGAACCTAGATATCATTGAACCCCTCATTTGAGGGACCTGAGGCCCACAAGCAGGGGGACTTACCCTAGAAAACAGAACAAATACATGGTTCGCCAGAGACCTTTCTACTCTTTCTGTTCCTCCTTCATATGCCCTTCCTGATGCTTAGGAGGCTGGGGTGCCCTGCAAGTCCCATGTGTGTATGGGGGTGAGAACGGTGAACAATGTTTATTCCTTCTCTCTCTCTGACTTGCTAACCGATCACTTCAGTTAGATAAGCTTGGAACACAAAAAAACTCCTTCATCCCTCCCTCCTTTCCAGTTCTTGTAGTCTCCATGAAACCAGCTTTTTCAGCCCCAGGCTGGAGTGAAGTAGTGGGGAAAATGCCAACCCCCCTGAGCCTGATACTCCATGTGCCTGTTTAGCTTAGGAGAGGAAAAGCTGTGGGGAAGAGAGAGAGAGATAGGGGGTTGCCTGGAGGTTAGAAAGGAACAGAAGAAAGAAAGGGAAAAAGAAGCCAGGACAGGATATTTCTGTGCCTTTGGACATCAAAAGAGTTATATGCAAATAAAATGCAAATTAAATGCAAATCACCCTCCCTCCCTCCTTTACCCCACCTCTCTCAACAGCTGGAGGACTTTTTTCAGAGTAGCAGAAGCCTTACTCCGGGATGCTGTGGGTTTGAAACTGTCAACTCTGACCCCTCCCCAGGCCCTCCTGGGCCTCCTGGAGTGACATCTAACCCCCTTGGCTGCACCTCTAGGGAGTCACTAGCGCCCCAGGCTTCATTTCTGTTTGAACATATCATCAGCTTCTTTTGCTTCTAGGATAGAAGGTCCTAAGAGTCAAGCCTCCTTTCCAGACACAGCGGGTGGAAATGGTGCACAGGCCTGGGGAGGGTACTGTGTGGAGTGGGCCCGAGCCCCCTCCGCACCTCAGCAGAGAAAAGGGACCTTCTTGGCTGTAGACCCTGGGCTCACTCCCATTTCCTGTCCTGTCAGCTGGATTGAGTTGTCAGGGCTAGGAGAAGGGCGGAGAGCGAGGCGTCCTGGAAGGCCACCAAGGAACAAGTCCCTTCTAGCCCTTTCCTTCTGCCAGATGGGCCACAGGGCCCAGAGCGTGGGGGTACAGGAGGGGGTCAGCTCCCGGTCCTTGGATCCATCAAAGAGAATGGATCCAAACTCAGAGTCCACATAAAAGCAGATGGAAGCGAGGGAGAGGCTAGGAAGGACTTCCAGGCCTGTTCTAAATCATACGTCAAAGTACATCTGAGGGCATCATAGCCAGAAGGCTTTTGGTGGAAGTGGGGTTCGTGTCAGGGTGACACAATGCAAGGTGTCTTGGGAACCAGGATAAGGTAACTGTGTCTGGGGAGGGCATGGGTAGAGGGCAGCAGTCAGGATACAGAGCCATTCTCTGCTCTGATGTCTCTAATGCTGAATACCCCCGTCCCTGCCCAAGGGACATCTCCCCATACCCAGCCTTCACCCATATTGCGGGGCAGTACACACAAATTCATTGTCCATTTTGCACTTAAAAGTTCAGAATCATGGACAATAGCAACATATATTTAATTTAAAGACAACGTAACAGCAACTCTGCTTCCAATCAACTTTTTTGACTTTGAGGCCGGCATTGGGCCTGAGCTGGATCTTTCTAACTGCACGTTCGACAGAGCTCAGCCTCGGCCTCTGCCTTGGCCAGTCCTTTCCTGTCTGCCCCGGCCCACCTCACCCCAGGTAACCTTCCCAGGCCACCTGCACGCTCAAGTCTAGGCCCAGCGCGCCCTCTTGTGGTCACAGGGGCATGTGACCCTGACTTTTGCACCGCTACCGGCAAGACCCTGGAGAGGTCTTTTCACCGGGGAGTGCCCATCCATGGCTGGGGGGTGCACAGAGGAGGGCCCCAGGTCTAGGCAAGATGGAGATGTTGAATTTAAGTTTCAGACCACCATTGAGTCTTCTACTCCCTGCTCCCCATCAAAGACCAGACCTCAGCCCAGAACCCCAGTTGGAGTCAGCCAGCTTGGTTGTTTCTGCTCAGTCAACGCAGTGACAGGTGCTCCTGGCTTGTTGGGCTGTCCGTCCTGTTGCTGAACATCTCTGCCAGTCAAAATGTCCTACCTCCTGCACTGCCCTTTGCAGTGATCCCCGTGGGATCAGTGGCCATTCATCCATTTACAGCTGTGTTGGGGACCCGCTGGAGCTGCATGGGGCTAGGAGCTGGGAATGTAACGGACACTGTCCCTACCTTCAGGACGCCCACAGTCATTGATGCTTGTGGACCAGTGAGCAGGCAGGTCCCTCATTCTGTGGCATGTGCTCTAGAAGGAAAGCACAGTGTGTGAGGGGAACCTGCCATGGGGCACACCTTCCCCAAATCTGGGAACATTGGGAAAGGCTTCTTGGAGGAAGAGACATTTAAGCTGCGATCCCCAGCTAAGAGGAAGAAAGCAAAAGGGAACAAACAGCATATCCCAGGAGGGGGCGTGGAGCATTTGCCGAGTCCACTTAGTATAGACAAGGACTGAGTGTGAGAGGCGCAAAAGCAGGAGCCACGAGGGTGGTGATATTCACATGGGAAGAACCTGGAATCTGCCCTGACTTTGGTGAAAATAGTTCAACCATTTCAGTAACAGATGACGTGTGATACACATCCTAGCTGATTGCTGCGTAGCCTTGAGTAGCGATTCCAAGGTTGGAAAGTGCTGGGGAGGAGGATGCTGGCAAAAGTTGGTCTGTGAAGGAGCAGGGAGAAATAGGGCAGAGGTGGAGAGGGACCTGGTTTTGAGGTGTTTTTTATTTTGCTCTTGAGATGAGAAAGAATGTGAATTCTCCAGGGCCACTGGGAAGGAAGCAGGAAAGGGAGCGATGCTGGAGGAAGAGGGGATCGTTTCCTCCAGAGGGGAGGTCCGGAGGAGTCGGGAGAAAAGCCACGCCGCCCTCAGGACAGGAGGGGAACTGGGAAGGTGGGTGCCAGTGCAGGCCTGGGAGTGGTGAAGAGTCTTCTCCTCTCAAGGCTTCTGCTTTCTGTGATGTAGGAGGGGAGGCAGATGCCTCTCATCCTGCCTCTCCCTGCTTGGGAATCAGGACCTTGTCACAGGAAGCAGGGCTGGTGAGATAGTCGCCCCCAAGGGGGATGTGGACACCACCCTTGTGACTGCCTTTCCCTAGCTCCACTGAGAGCCCCTGAGGTCCGACCCTTCTCCATGGAGGTCTGCACTGAATCCCCACCAAGTGAGCCTGCACTTTCCACCCACTTTTACCCTCTTCCCCTCTACCACTGAACCTTTCAGGTCCCCAGCTGGGGCCACTGTGGTTATCAGTCAGGGTTTCTGCACAAAAACAGAACCAACTTAACTCGGAGTGCCTCTAACTAAGGTGTTATTGACAGAGATGCCAGCGGGCCTAAGGGAACCAGCACCCAGAGAGGGGCGGCACAGCGAAGTGGGTGCAGAAGAGGCAACAGGAGGAGACAGTGGTATGGGAGCCCCGGAAGATCTGGAGCCTTGGAGGAATGAAGCCAGTGCCACAGGTGTGGTGCTGAGGCAGTGAGGAGTGGGGAACTGATGCCCCACTGCTGTCCTGTGCTCCCATCTGCAGTGCTTCTCATCGGCTGAAGCCAGAGAGTGCGGGATCCCAGGTGAGGGCAGAGGAGGGTGGAGGGGAACGACGAGCTCAGCTGTCACCTGGCTACAGCCAATAGCTGATACTGAGAATAAGCCCTGGAATGCTGTCGTGTTTCTCACTGATCAAACAGCGAATATTTTATGACAATACCAAGCGATGGCAGGTGTGATGATTCATTTTATGTGCCAATTTGGCCAGGCTCTCATACCCAGCTGTTTTGTCAAACATTAGCCTAGACGTTGCTGTGAAGGTATTTTATAGACGTGACTACCTTTATGATCAGCTGACTTTAAGTAAAAGATCACCCCTGTATTGTGGGTGGTCCTCATCCAATCAGCTGAAGGCCTCAAGAGCGAAAACGGAGGTTTCCTGAAGAAGGCATTCTACCTTGAGACTATAACACAGGAATCCCACCTGAGCTTCCAGCCTGCCGCCTGCCCTACAAATTTTGGACTCCAGGCTGGCCACAACATTAACTTTTGCCTCAGCTGCCAGACTGCTAGTTTGTTAGGATTTTGAGCTTGCCAGACCCCAACATCCAGCAAGCTAATTCCTTAAAATAAATCTTTCTGTGTGTATGTATCTTACTGGTTCTGTTTCTCTGGAGACCCCTGGCTGATACCACAGGAATGTGAGAGAATGGGAACGTTCAGACATTGCTAGTTAAGTGTGTAAACTGGAACAGCGCCATCTGTAGGGTGATCTGACAGCATCTACAATGTTCATGCCTGTGACACAGACATTCCAGTTACTTGCTTTTTCTTTTCTTTTTTTGTTTTTGAGATCGCGTCTTGCTCCATCACCCAGGCTGGAGTGCAGTGGTGCGATCTTGGCTCACTGCAGCTTCCGCCTCTCGGATTCAAGCAATTCTCCTGCCTCAGCCTCTCGAGTAGCTGGGATTACAGGTGCCCACCACCAAGCCGGCTAATTTTTGTATTTTTAGTAGAGACGGGGTTTCGCCATGCCGGTCAGGCTGGTCTTGAACTTCTGACCTCAGGTGATCCGCCCGCCTCGGCCTCCCAACGTGCTGGGATTAGAGTCAGTTGCCTGGTTTTTTCTATTTCTGCCTACAGCCTGGCTTGTAAGAGCAAGTCACAGTAAATAATTCGATTTTCCATCAGTAGCCAAACTGCCAATAGACCATTTGGGAGAATGTTAGGTGATGGGACATGGAACGCCAGCGTCGGGGAAGGCCTCAGAGATAACCGAGTGAGATCCTCTCTCTTATGGGATGTGTGTGACCCACCCACGGTCACGCAGAGCTGGGCCCTGGCGGGTGCCCACGCTCCTCACATACAATGCTGGCCTCGAGTCTTTGGTTCTTGAGAGTGGCACCTTGCCCTCCTTTTTGCCAGAGTCCTTGTCCCCTCATCCACCAGAGCCAGGTCCAATAAAGACCCTGGGGTCCCCCAGCTGTGGCCCACAGTTCCCCCACTGAAGGCCTCCCTTGGCTAACAAGCCTGAAGGGAGAGATGCCTGAAGAAAACCCACAGGAAGTCCACAGTGAGGTCCAGCCCAGCCCGGGTGAGGTTGTCCAGGGAACCAGGAACAACTCATCCTCCCGGCTTGCAGCAGCACCAGTGAGGGCTGGGTTTCTGGCCTCCCCGAGGGTGCTTTGCTTACCCTGGCAACGGGAAACCAGGAGCTTCTTCCTGCCAACGCTGGTCCCAGGGAAGCTTTGGACACTCTCCCCACCACCCCCTGCCCACCACACGTTCAGTGATTGCTACTACAGACTGGCCCAGCAGGTGCTCCACACTCCTCCCCAGCCCACTGAAGCCCGGGTCCCCCTCCTGTAGGTGAGCTGTGCTCTCGGAGGTTCTGGCTGGCCAACCTCATAAAGCCATTTGGGTTGGCAGAAGGTGTGAAGTAAGAAGGACAGGGGTTGGATCCCAGTCCTGTTCTAACAAGATGTCTGGACTTGAACTTGGGCCGGTCGCACAATTTTATAAAGGAGCCACATCTATAAAATGTTATAGAATCGCTACAAGGAGCCAATGGCCTAATTTATATGAAGGCACTTTGTAAACCCTAAAGTCCGCAGAGAAATGAGCACTGATATTACCTCTCCCAGGTGTTTTACACGCCACAAAGGCCTCCTGCGATGGGGAAGTCTTATCTCAGTGTTTCCCAAACAGCTAACCACCGACATCGATTTCAACAAGTTCCTAAGTGATTCCGACGCACACTCAAATTTGCTTTTCAGCAAAGAGGTGACTGTCATGGCAGGATTTCAGGCGCTGTGACAGTGGGGCTGAGGTGGTTGGGCGAGTGCTTTGGAATGGTGGACTCGAGCCCTTGGATGTGGCCCTGTGGGAGGCGTCAACTTTGCAGAGTGTAAGGTCAGTCCAAAGTCTCAGGGAATCTTCACATCCCCATCCCCTGAGACTAAGAAGGAGCCCAAGGCAGCTGATGTCTGTAGTGATGGTGGGTTTTTTTGACATTGCTTTTTTAAAAAGCATTATTTTTGGTGACTTGGAAATCAGAAGGGAAGGCATACTGATTTGGGGACACCTCTTCCATCAAAAAAGGCACACAGGAGGTAGCAGGTGCCTTCTCCAAGTATCCCTCGCCTGCCTGGAGCAGTGGCTGAGGCTCGGGATGGAGGCCCTGGCAGAAAGGGAAGGAGAAAAAAGCCTGGGGGGGTGACCAATGGGACAGCTCCCTCCCCATCCCCCAGCAAGGCTGAGCTAGTCCTTGAAAACAGGTTCAGAAGGGAGGTGTGCTCACCTGAAAACGTTATCTCCCCGTGGACCCTGAGCTTAACCAAGGCCAAGCAAACCCAGCTCCCTCAATCCTCTGGCCTGCACATAGGGGCAGTTGCAGCCTGTTCTGGGAGTTCCGGGAGCAGAGCAAAGGGGAGGCCCCTGCAAACCCCTTCCCTCTCCAAGGCCTTTGAGGAAGGATCTGACTCTCCCCATCTTTTCCCTGAGAAAGTTGAGTCCGCTGGGGAACCCATGAGACTCTCCCAGCCCCTAAAACACTCCTGCCTCCACCTCACCAAATCGTTATCATCTTCCGGCCTCAACCCATACCCCAACTCCTCCAGAAAGCCTTTCCCAATACATGCAGCCTGCACATCCCTCTGGAACCATCCAGCACCCTGCCCGGCACTTCCTATTACAGCCTCTTCATGTTGAAAGACACTTTGGAAGTGAAGAGCCTTCCAGATGTCCGATTTCATTGCATCAGGCTTATAGCTGCAGGAATGTCTGCTTTTTTTCACTAATAGTAGATACTAAGAATGGTTAACAGTGAGCACTATGTGCTAGATGCTTGACATGCAAGAATTCACTTCGGTCTCTTAAGTAAGCTCCTTTTATAGCTAAGGGAGTGGAGGCACAGAGAGGTCAAGCAACTTGACCCATGGCTGCACAGCAGGTAAGTAGCTGAGCCCGGATCTGAAGCGGGGTTCCAATCTCCATCCCATCTCTTGCCTTTGCGCTGGCTATTTCTGACTGGCTTACTGTGGTTGCAGCTATGTCTGTCTCCTTGTCTTGGGTGCAGAAGTTTTATCTCATCCTTCTCTAGTAATATCTTCCTTCTCCTCCTTCCTTCCTCAAATGGCTGAGCACACAGTAGGTGCTTTAGAAGTTGTTGTTAAGATAGGCCACTGCCACGGTATGGGGACACTTCTGACACCAGGTGGCAGCATTGGCCAAAAGTTTTCTCCAAACTCTGGGTCTTGTCAAATAAAACCTCAAAACGTTTATTTCTGGTAGAAATGATAAATACTTTGCATTAAAAATCTGGAATTCAAGTTTTCCTCGTACTTCATGCTCCCTCCCTGCCCCAGAACCTTACAAAAATATTTCTGTGTAGAGAGGGAAAGAGCTGGGGCCTGCTCTGGGAGGCAACGTCCAGGTGTCTGGGAAAGGCACTCGTGGTCTGCGGTCTGTCTCAGCGGCGGGAGGTCTCCACTCGCCCCACAGGCAGCCTCGGAGCCAGAAATGAGAACTCGCTGTAATCCGGGACAGGGGCTGCATCGTGGGTCCCCAACAGCTCCTTCTTTGGGGATGGTGAGCCCCATGTTGGGGAGTAGGAAGGGACTGAGGGGCCAGCTCCTTCCAGATGTGTGCGTGGGGAGGGCAGTTGTGTCTGGGGAGGGGGTGTCCAGCTGTAGACTCCTTTCAGGGTCTAAACATTTAAGGAGCTCAGCAGAAGAACCACAGGCCATCACATTTTGGTGGCTTGCAAGTGAACACTCCACGGGAGATGCAGGAGGGAGGGGTGTAGGCCTGGGCAGCCCCTCTCTCCCTCTCTGCCCATAAGGAAGGCACAGGGTGGGAGTGGGGGTGCCTTCATGAGACCCCCCTGCCCTGCCACACTCCTTTCACAGTCATCCGAGATGGGGCCAGAGGGGTCCAGGCTCCAGGGCCAGGGGAGTGGGGAGGGAGGGAAATAAGGCCTCAGGTGGGGGATGCCACCCCCTCTAGTGGCTGGTGAAGAGCAGTGGGCCCAGAGCAGCCACCCTCCAGGTCCCTCCCACCCTAGCCTGGCTAGGGGTCCTCATCCCAGAGACACAGCTGCCTCTGGGGCACGTAGAAGTCGAAGCTGTAGCTCTTCTGGCAGCTGCGGATGCCACACTTGTAGGGTGTGGGCCGGTCGCGGCTGTGGCAGTACTTGAGCATGCAGGGGTACCAGGCCAGGCTCAGGCCATAGCGGCAGACACAGGGCTTCGCGCGATCTCCCACCTGCCCACAGCGAGGCAGCTCCGCCTGCTCTGAGGCCTTGGGCAGAGCCTCAAACACAGAACTGTCCACACCTGGGGAAGAGAGGCAAGGATCAGGGAGGGAGGGAGGGAGGGAGGGAAGGAGCTCCCCTAGCCAGAGGCCGCTGACATTCCCCACTTGGTCTCCTCTGTCATCCGACATGCATTTACAGACACCTCCATTTCCAAGCTTGCCATGGGACACAGAGGTAAGACCTGGGCACTAGGCTCCTCCTTGCTGGGCTCGCTGGAGAAACATGAAACAGGAATCACCTTCCTGTACGGCATCAACTGTGTGCCAGGGGCTCTGCTTACAGTACCTCCATCTATCACCCCATGGGCTAAGTATTGTCATCCCTGTTTCACTGATGAGAACGTCAACCCAGAGAAGTTTAATGATCTGGCCAAGGTTTCAAGGCCTCCACGCGGCCACACTGCCACACAGTGCTTTAAAAAATCACCACACTGGAGTGTGCCGAGATGGAGGCATGGGGAGACGGGCTTGGAAGTCAAGGAAGGCTTCTTAGAAAAGGTAACATCTGGCAGGGCACAGTGGCTCATGCCTGTAATCCCAGCAATTTAAGAGTCCAAGGCTGGTGGATCACCTGAGGCCAGGAGTTTCACATCAGCCTGGCCAACATGGTGAAATCTCGTTTCTACTAAAAACACAAACATTAGCTGGGTGTGGTGGCAGGTGCCTATTATCTCAGCTACTCTGGAGGCTGAGGCAGGAGAATTGCTGGAACCCGGGAGGTGGAGGTTGCAGTGAGCCGAGGTCATGCCGTTGCACTCTAGCCCGGGCGACAACAGCAAGACTCCATCTCAAAAAACAAAAGTGACATCTGAGTAGGGCTAGTCAGAGAAGGGCCAGCAAAGCACACCCACAGAGGGGCAGGTCAGATCAGGGTGGCCAGGGCTCGGGGCAAACGGGAAAGTGTACATATGAGGGGCACTGGGGGAAGATGGAAGGGACCGGCCCTGGTTAGGCTCAGGGGCTGTACAGGAGCGGCCAGCTTCTGGGGGACGCTTACGTCAAGCCTGCGGTGTAGTCTGGGGTGCAGGCCATGGGGGAGGGTGTATGTGTGTGGAGGGCAAGACCACAGCTCAGCTGGACATTTCTAAATCTGGGCCTGCCCTGGGAGGAGCAGGCGTTTCTCCAGTGCTCAGCTGGCTGGCAGAAGGCACAGGGGCCTGGAGTTGGAATGGGGCCACTTCCCTCTCCCTCCACACAGAGGACCTGAGGGCTGTCCTGGGAAAGGTACCCAGAGAGGGGCCAGGGCTGAAGTCACAGAGCTCAGGAAGGCAGGGACCACGCAGCACGGAGGGGAGCTCCCAAGGAGCTTGGGGCAGAGATGCCGGCAACAGGGAAGGCCCAAAGCTGATTTCTTAGAGGTGGCAGTGGAGGGGGACAGGGTGTCCTTGTGCCCCACTCCCATGACAGAAGGTCCCATCTCTGTGTCCTAAGGGCAGGGATGAGGGGAAGTACCTGGGAATCTCCCTCCACAGGGCCTAGCAGAGTCTGTGTGCCCTGCCTGGAATAGGGCCCTTTCCTCTGACTGAATCTTCTCACTGAATATTCACACAGGCGCCACTTCCTCCAGGAAGCCTTCCCAGACCAACTGCAGCCTGGTTTGGGGGTCCCTCCCTGAACGCCTGTAGCTATCATGGTACTCTATCACACTTAACTCTGTGCAGATCTACCCTGCTGGGGGACAGGAACTGAGTGTCCAGTACATTTCTGTAGGTGGTCAGTAAATGTCTCCTGAACAAAGCAAAGGCTAATGATGAGACTTGGCTAATGATGAGACTCGGCTAATGATGCCCCTGCCCTCCTCCACTGCTCTGTGCTGTCTCCCCATCCCCTTCCCTCCGCCCAGCAGCGGGCCGTGCCCAGCTCCCAGCTGACCTTGCTCCAGCCAGAACCGGACGTCCTCCTGGCGGGCGAAGATGGCATCCACGGCCTCAGCACACACGTTGTGGAGATGGGGGCTCAGCAGGGCCCCCTGGCTGAAGTTGACAGCGACATCCATGTGCAGATGCTCCAGACCCCGAACCTCCTCCGCCTGCCGCACTGCTCGGGGATTTTTCTGTGTGTGGGAGAGAAGCCACTCCTACCTGGCTTCAGAATGCTCCCTGCCCGTCTTCCCCTGACCCTCCAGAGTCAGGCAAGCCCAGGCTGACTGCCTTTAGAACGCTGGCGCCTTCTGCAGGGTGGCAGCCCCGCCCCTCTCCAACTGGCAGTGAGACTGATACCTAGAGTACAGTCGGGCCTTTTCAGCTTCTATCCAGAATGGACACTTCCCAAACTATGTGCTGGCTGCTAGGCTGACCTCTGGGGCCTGATGGAGAATGCTGAGGTGTGGATGGGAGGTGGAAGTGGGTGGGCCAGGCAAGCCGTGCCAGGGCATATGACCTCTGGAATTTCCAACATCCAGGGAACCAAGTCCCTTTGGGAAAGCAGGCAAAGGGCAGGGGCGAGGAGGCCCCCAGGGCAGGCTCTGCTGGACACGCCAGGGAACTCAGATGAGGCTGGGGCAAGGCCCTGGGTCTAAGAAGACAGCAGGAGTAGGCCGGTAGCTTTGAGGGTCTTGAACACTTTACATATGTTAGCTCACTGAATTCGTCCATAACCCATTTTCTCAATGAGAAAATTGTGGCTTTGAAAGTAACTTGTCCAATGTCACACCCAACTAATGAGTGACGGAGGAGATGTGATGCCTGATCTGGCCTCAGAGCCCAAGCCCCTAGCCTGTCACACACGGGGAGGTGCTGGAACCAGACGGGAGAAATCTGAGAGCTGGGGTTCAGTTAGCGATCTGCAGGTCAGGTTTGGCCTGGGGCAAAATCAGGGGCTCAGGACTCTAGGGTGAATGGGGTACCAGGGATGAGGGCGGGTCAGGGGCAGTGGGTCAAGGAACAGCGTGAAGATGAGGAGCTGGGTGGGAAGCTAAGGTTGGGGGATCAGGGCTTACAGCCAGGCCGGCTGCAGGGGTCAGGTCTGTGGGTCGGGATCTGAGCCAGGCGGGCCTGGTAGGGGACTCACCTGCCGGAGCTTGGCCATGGCCTCACTGGGGATGATCTCATTGTGCTGCAGCTGGGTGACAAAGCAGAGGGCCTGGAACTGACTCTGCCCCTTCTCCAGCTCCCCCAGGATCAGGGCCCGGAAGATCTTCACACCCTGAAGAAGGGCAGGAGGATGGGAGCAGCTGGAGGGTGCAGGAGCTTCCCACTGGCCCACCGGGTGCTCAGCTTGGCCCCTGAGAGGACGCCTGGACACTGCCTGGCAACAGACACCTCCCTCCTGCTGGTCTAGGAATTTTTATCTTTTCCATTTAAACCCGTGACTTAAAAGAGAACACACCCTAAATGTTCCAAAGCCTCCTGGAAAATTGACAAAGTGAACCACTAGAGTTTTTCTCAGCTGATGACTTCCCTCGGCGGAACCCCTTAACGTCACCCTGATCAGGGTGGGCCAGGGCCTCTACAGCCACCTGACCAGGGCATCATGGAGGAGGGCTGGACTTTTCCAGTACTGACTCCAGAGTTCCTCTCTCTTTTTTTTTTCTTTGTAGTTCTAATGGCTAGAAATCGTAGTCATTTTTATTCAGTAGATTTGGGGAGAGGTCTCAAGATGCCCCTGGTGCTTCTGATCAGCCAGGCTCCTGGCCACTGACCTCTGAGTGAGTGGGGTGGTGGGACCGGGACAGGGTGAGGACAGAGTGGGAGGCTGGCTGCAGCTATTTCAGCCTTCCGGCCTGAGGGAGCTAGGATGCCTTGCCTCTTCCTTTCCCTCCCCACTTCCCCTTTCCCCCATGGGGTCGCTAATGGCATTGCCGCAGTCCAAGGGCTCCTTCCTGTTACTGACTCACTGTGTGAATGGGGGGTCTGCAGGAGGATGGAGGCAGGAGAGCTGTAGGGTGGGCTGGGGCCCCCTTCCCTATCTGGCTGCTGGAGCCCTGCACACTGCCCACCTGCACCGCTCACCACATGAGAAGCGGCCCCTTGCCTTCTTACCCATCTCTTGGACTTGATTAACTCTGCTCCCAGTGAGAAGTTAGTGGGCCCCAGTCAGAAGTGGTCTACATCTGTCAAGACCCTCCTGTGGTGGGGGCACCCTGGCCTCAGTGACCATTCTCTGCTGGGAACCCTTGTGGCTCTGCACTGAGACTTAGAATGACAGCTCTGCGGATCATCTATTAATGCCCGGGCCCTCGCTCCCCACCACATACTCACTGAGTGCTTGTTGTGCACCCGTGAGAACAGAAGTGTCTCAGCAACAGGGTCTGAGCGGCCCCCTTGGAGTCCAATACAGGCAGCAAGGGACTCACAGCTCTGCCCCGAAGCTGCAATGTATTAGTGAGTCCTCCAGGCTTTCCCCTAACTTCTCTGATGTGTAAAATGGGGATGATCCCAGTTATGTGACAGGGTTGTGGTGAGGACTAGGTAAGTTATCTGGAAGATTCTCACATGGGGTAAGCGCTCGCTGGGATTACTCTTGTAGGTGACCAGCAAGCCTCGCAGGTGGTCTGCAACAAACGAGTGCATGCCATCTCATAAATGCCCGTGTACTTCTGCAGTCCCTCAACTCTACACACAAGTTTCTCTTACTTCCTTTTATTGTAAATGATCTCTGGAACAATGAGGTGTGGAAGTATAAGGGGAGGTTTTCCAGAAAGGGAAACTGAGGCTCAGCTGTTGAAGAAGGTTCCATTAGGTTCCTTATGACCCCAGAGACTTGTGAAGAAGGTGAATCAGAGCTCAGCTTAACCCCTGCTTCCTCTCAACAGGAAATCCCTTCTTGGTCGTGATGCTGCAATCTCCTTGTCCTGCCAGTCTGGGCTATCTGATCTTCCCCTCACTCAGGTCGGCTGAGGAGAGATGGGAGGCTGCTCTGCCTGTAGCATATTCCATTCTGGGCTCAATTCCTGCCAGGTGAGACTTGATACCAGACTTCCCCTGCTAGAGCTTGAGCCAGGCCATGTCCCTGGCAGGATCCCCCAGGAAGGATCCAAAAACCACTTCCCCGGTATTTTCAGCTCTGACTCTTTGGAGAGTCAGAGAGTTGGATATTCACAGCATCTTCTCCAATACCGCAGGTGCATCAAATACCCGGAAGTCTCAGGGCTGCTCAGGGGCCTCTTTGCTTGGTGACATCACCTGACTACCGTTGGCAAGAGAAGGTATTTGAACTCAGACCAGACTAGAGGATGAAAGAAATCTATCTGAGCTTTTTTCCTGCTTCTATATGAAT
This sequence comes from Papio anubis, assembly GCF_008728515.1. Classification (NCBI taxonomy): domain Eukaryota; kingdom Metazoa; phylum Chordata; class Mammalia; order Primates; family Cercopithecidae; genus Papio; species Papio anubis. The sequence goes on from NC_044987.1 coordinate 14,326,853, forward strand.
AATGTCATCAATGACAATAACAAAATGCTATCAAAATGGGAAGTGACTGGGGGTGCAGAAAGGGAATGATAATTTCTCACTGAGAGGATTTCCTCTGTATCTCCTATTTGTATAGGAAAAAGTTATTGAACTTTATAACTAGAAGAGAAAAAACATTGTTTCCATGGGTCAAAAGGATGTATGACCCTCTTTAAAATCCTTACAACAGGCGGTAGGAGCTATGATTGTTACCGAGCTTGGATTGGGTAACCTGCTCAAGGTCATGGACTAAGAGGAAACAGCCAGGATCTTAACCCAGACAGTCTGACTTCAAAGCCTGAGCTCTCTTAACCAGAATGCATAATTGCCTCTTGGATCAGCTAGTCTCATCTCCTTGATGCTCAGCTAAAGAAACTGGAACTTGGGCACACAGAGGTTGTGGGGTCTGCCCTTGATGCCGGGGCTGGCCAGCAGCAGAGGTGGGATTAGGACCCGTTTCCCACCATGCCCATCTGGTGGCAGCCTGCCTTAAGTCAGCACACCTGCCTTGGGAATGTGGCAGCTCTGGCTCGTGGTTCTTGCAACTACCAAACAGCATGACACAAGTAAGAGGAGAAGAGGAGGCAGGAACACCCTTCTAACCCACCTGCCTGCCCTGCCAGGACTTCTTTCTTTTTTTTTTTTTTTTTTGAGACAGAGTCTCGCTTTGTTGCCAGGGTGGAGTGCAATGGTGCGATCTTGGATCACTGCAACCTCCGCCTCCCGGGTTCAAGCGATTCTCCTGCCTCAGCCTCCTGAGTAGCTAGGACTATAGGCGTGCACACCACGCCCAGCTAATTTTTGCATTTTTAGTAGAGACAGGGTTTCTCCATGTTGGCCAGGATAGTCTCGATCTCCTGACCTCATGATCCACCCGCCTCGGCCTCCAAAAGTGCTGGGATTACAGGCGTGATCCACACTGCGCCCGGCCCCCGCCAGGACTTTTAAAACCCCAAAATCTCCAGTCTCTCCTTCGTCTTTTTTTTTTTTTTTTTAGACGGCATCTCATTCCATCACCCAGGCTGGAGTGCAGTGGTGCAATCTCAGCTCACTGCAACTTCTGCCTCCTAGGCTCAAGCAATTCTCCTGCCTCAGCCTCTGGAGCAGCTGGGATTACAGACATGTGCCACCATGCCCGGCTAATTTTTGTATTTTGTAGAGACGGGGTTTTACCAGGTTGCCCAGGCTGGTATCAAACTCCTGACCTCAGGTGATCCGCCCACTTCAGCCTCCCAGAGTGCTGGGATTACAGGTGGGAGCCGCCGCGCCCGGCCCTTTTGTCCTATTTCCCCAGAAAAGCACATTCTACTTGCTGATCCCTGAGAGGGAGCAGGCAGCCCTACTTTCTGGGTCTATTTGGTAACAGGGCTCCATCATCCTGACCAGCGTCCCTCCCACTTTCCACTCCTTGCACCTCAGACTCCCCGGCAAGGTTGTGGACCCCCCGCTTCCTCTAACATTCATAGGGAAGGGTGAAAGTCCCCTCAGACGCTGAGCCCAGGCCAGGCGGAAGCCGGGCTCCCAGCCTCCTCCTTGCCCAGGAATCTGTTGGGATGATGCATTTCATGTGGCCTATCGCCTAAGCAGATGCTTAGCTGGGGAAGAGCCCACGACAGGGGCTGCAGGCAGGCTTCTGAGGCTCAGGACCCAGGCAAGGGCCCCCCAGATGGGAGGCTGTTATAAGGCTCCTTCTCCCACAAGCCTCCAGCAACCCCCAGCCTACCTGGAAGAACTGAAGCATACCACAGCCAGGGCCAGGATCTGGGCCATCCAGAGGGTGTGGCAAGTACCCTGGGGAAATAGTGTTTGCCAGAGTCCTCCTCTGTAGTTGTTAGTAAGGAGTAGGTAAGCTCTAGGATAGCACAGAATTTAAGAACAAAGGCTCTGGAGCCAGTGTTAACCCATGTTCAGATCCTGGCTTTGCCTTTGCTGGCCACATAACCTTGAGGGGATTTACTTCACCTCTCTGTACCACAGTTTCCACATTGGCAAGATGAGTAAAACGACAGTACCTACCTCGAGGGACTGTTACAGGGAATAAATGAGTGAAAGGTTTCAGAACACAGTGGGCTGAACTTTCAGTTTCTCTCTTGTTGCTGCAATTCCTGGCCCTATGTCTGCCTTGCTCCACCTGAAATCTACTCCACTCCTGAAGACCCAGGAGCCAACATTTTTCTCTTCCAGATATACCTACGGCCTAGACAGGTCAGGTGACTCCTCTGGGGCTTGCAAGCAATCAGCCAATCAGTGGAGAGCACTGATTAGCATGACCTGGTGCAGGGTCTTCACAAGCACCTGGCAGGGGAGTGGCCCTGACCAAGACACAGATTCCTGTCTTCCAAGGGATTGTGGAGGAGGCTGACTTCTGACAACTCAAGTCAGCGCACAACAGGTCTGGGGTTGAGGTTTACTGCAAGTGCAATGGAGGTAAAGGGTGGATGAGGGACTGCTTGTTGTCCCCTTAAGGTTAGGGCTGGGGGTGGCATGAGGGAGGGAAGACTTCACACAGTGAGGGACGCCTCAGTGGCCCTTGATAGTTAAAGGATGGAGCGCTTTCCAGCAATGAGGAGTTTACAGAACACAGCGAAGCGTGAGCCTCCCAATGCCCCCACCCAATCATCCCTCCATGCTACTATCACCTGAGCCACCGAACGCCCTTCAAAGGCTCCCTTTGTCCTCACCAGAAAGCCTGCCCCCAGAGCCTCGCATCCCAGGTCCCTGCTCACAGCAACTGTTGCACTTCCCATGCACCGAACCGAAGAGCTTGCCGTTCCCAGAATGAGCGATGCTGTGTCACCCCTAGGACTTTCCGTGAGCAGGTTCCTCTGTCAGGATGCCCTGTGCTCAGCTGTCTCAGCTGTGTCATGTGAGCAGGGCACAGCTCACAAGCGACCCTCCTCTGGCTGCCCTCACCAGCCCTTCTGCAGAGCTGGCCAATCCCAGTCACTGCCTCTAGAGCACGACTCCCACTGTCTGCTCCCACTGTGTTTGTGCTGGCCTCTTTACTTGTCTTTCTTTCCAGACTCAACTTCTTGAGCCTGGAAAAGTGTCTCTTGAAGTGCATCCCTACCCCCCGGAACACAGCAGGTGCCCAATAAACATCTGACAAGGAATACACGAAGGGTGAATGCACAACAGCACGGAAGAGTTCTCCGAGAAAAGTGGTGGGAATGTACTGGGGGAGGAGGGAGAGGGTAGTGAGTGCTGATGAGGCTGGCAGGGGGCCAGGACACAAGCAGGACGCAGGGTCTGAGCACCCAGGCTGAGGAGTGGCAGGCTTCCTCTTGTGTCTCCCTGGAAGTCATCGGTGGGTTTGAGCCTGGGGTGACACGAGGGGCCTGTGGTTTGGAGCTGAATCAGACTCCGCCTGAGGTTGCGAGAGTGCCTTGGGTCTCAGTGCCCCAGGCAGATGGTCCCTGTCCTCATGGAGCATCTTCTGCCCGGGCAGTGAGTCATCCAGGCCCTCTGTGAGCTGCCTCTGGCTCAAGAGCAGCGGCTCCAGCCTATTCATGTGGTGGCCCTGGGGTCTGTCGCACAGCTGGGGCTCAATGCTTAGTAGCTGGAGGAATGAATGAATGTTCTAGGGCCTCCATCAACCCACTGGCCTTCAACGTGCAGACACTCTTTCTTCTTGGCCTTGCCTGTAGCTGGGCTCCTGCAGGCTGGTAGTGCTACAGCTGCTATTTTGGCATCTAGAAGGTTTAGGGGATCATCTAGTTCATGGCCCAGTGAGATTCCGGCAGGGAAGTAACCTTCATGAGTCACACAGTGGCAGAGCCAGGGCCAGAAGCCCAGACCTCCTGACTCTGAGTCCGGTGATCTTCAGCTTGTCCAGGCTCCCCACTGTAGCCTTTGTCCAGATACTCAATTCCTCCCCGTGTCCGTCCCAGCCATGCTGTCTGACTGGGATCCACCTGCGTCTCCAGAGGGAAGGCTGCTCTGGTTCAGCTGCACTAGGTGAATGCACTGAGAGATGGCAGAGCACCACTCTGGGAAGAGCACCCCTGGGCAGACATCCTGTGCTCAGCACTGAGGGTGGGGAGGGAGCCCCTGGATCCCAGGGGATTGTGGGGCTGTCACACCAGCCCTGACTGGCTTCCAGACTCAGATAACATTGGGAAGAATGAAACAGGCTGTTTGGCCTCCGCCTCTGCCGCTGTTCCTGGGGGTTTATGTTACTCATGGCCGAGCCTAATCTGAACTGACGCACAGGCTCACAGGGCTTTCCCATTCGCGCACGCCGTCCTCTTTCACAGACTCGCTGGGTCTCAGTCTCCTTCCCGCAAGGTCTCCCAGTGGCTCCTGTTCCACATTCCCATTCCCTCCACAGGCGCGCATCCTGGCCTGTCTCCTCCCTCACAGTCTCCCTGTTCCCGGCAGAGGCGGCTCCTCACCCTCTCTCCACAGTCCCCACGTCCACCACCCTCTGAATTCCCCATCTCATGCTCTGCCTCAGGACACACCCTGCATCGCCCTCCTTACTTGCGGGATTCTCCTCACACGCCTCCTCCCTGACGCCGCTTCTCATAACATGTGCGCACACACACACTCACACGTGTACACGCGTGCACACACAGGCACACACTCTCACCGCATGTCATCACCTCGCTCCAGCCTGCCGGGTCTCCTCTGGCACCCTGCCTTCCCACCACGGCCCCTGGCTGGCCCCGCTCTCCAGGCACTCTTCCTCAGCCCCTCCCCAGAAAGCCCTGGTGGTTGGGAGGAGCTCCGCCTTCGAGGTAATGGAAAGCAAAGGGGGCCAGGGCAGCAGACCGCCCCCTCCCTCCACACCCTGCTTCCAGCCACCACTGTCCCGTGCTGGTCACAGCCCAGGCTGCAGGTCATCGCTCTAGGGCCACACAAAGCCACTTGGACCCCCCCCCACTCTTCCAGCCCCCTTGCTCCTGGACAGCTGGCGCTCTCTCCTGGGAGTGTCCTCTGCCATCTTGGTCTCCTTCCTGTCACACCAGACAGCGTGATTCTGGGGCCCAGCCTGAGCCAATCTAAATATTTATTCCTCTGCTCCTGGCTGGGGCTGCTTTAGGGCTAGAGAAGGGGCTGGCTTTGCTGAGCTGGGGAGGGGAGAGGGGGTTTAGCCTGGAGAGCCAGCCAGGAAGCGGCGCCTTCCTAGCCCCATGGCAGAGCTGGAAGCGCCCTGGCCGCTCTGCCCAGGCTTCTCGAGCAGGAACGGGGTGGATGGATTCCACCCAAAGCTAGGCCACGCACATCCCGAGGCCAGTGCCCAGCGACCTAGGCCGCCCCATGATGAGATGCCAGCATCCCCTCAGGGCTAGGCCTGGACAGAGGCTGCTTGTCACGGGGCATTAGCACAACCACTCACCCAGAGCAGTGCTCCTGCCCCCAGCCCCTCCCCAGAGCAGTGCTCTGTCAGCCGAATCCCAAAGGTCACCACTGTCCTGACTGCCGTGGGAACAATGTGAGGCTTTATGTGGATCAACTGCGCCCCACTGTGCCGCTGACTCAGGGCTCCTAAGACGGGGCTCCATGCTTCCCTCTCACCCGCATTCCCAGCCCTGACGCCTCCTGTGCTCCCTGCCCTTTATCTGAATCCCTAGTGGCAGCCACTTCAACACTTGCCAACTTCAAGGATGTCAGCTCCTCGTGATGCTTTGGTCTGTACAGCAGAAAAGCAGCAGCTGCAGCAACATGCTTAATGGTGGGGTAGAGGGACCTCCTGGCCTGCGGGCACTGGCACCTCGCTCCTCACATGCCCACGCGGGCCACTGTTCTGTGAAGGGCCCCTCAGTCACTGTGCACACCGAGCCCCGAGCATCACACTGTTGTCTCTGGTGTACTGGCAAGGAGCCTGGGGCTCAGAGAGGTTAAGTGACTTGCCAAGTCACACAGCTGGTAAGTGGCAGGAAAAAACGTACACAGTGCTCACTAGTGTCTGTGAGATCTTTTCTTTTCTTTTCTTTGAGACAGAGTCTCACTCTGTTGCCCAGGCTGGAGTGCAGTGGCGTGATCTCGGCTCACTGCAACCTCTGTCTCCCCGGTTCAAGTGATTCTCCTGCCTCAGCCTCCAGAGTAGCTGAAATTATAGGCACAATCCCCCATGCCTGGCTAATTTTTGTATTTTTAGTAGGGACAGGGTTTCACCATGTTGATCAGGCTGGTCCCGAACTCCTGGCCTCAAGTAATCCACCTGCCTCGGCCTCCCAAAATGCTGGGATTATAGGCATGAGCCACCACACCTGGCCTTGGTGAGATATTTTCTAAACCCATCGCCCTCACCCAACTCCCCAAGAGGCCATGCAGAGGAGAGAGGAGTTGCAGGCATGGCCAAGTAGCTAACACTCCATCCACTGGAGGTAAGAGCGTGGGGGACGTGGTCCAGTCCACATCTGCCCAAACAAGGGTCTCTGTGGATTTGTTCCCCTGCACCAAGGTTTTTTCCAACCTCTTCCCCTCCACCTCCCTCCCCAGGGTTCTTTAGCCTACTGGAAGGAGCCCACTCATGGTACCACGGCAGACAGGCAGTCAGGATACACTGGAAGGAACTCTGGGTCCTAATCTCAGATTATCAGCTGCTTGATCTTGTCAGCCTCACTTGAGAGCTCCAGGCCTCAGCCCGCACATCTACACAGAGAGGCACCATCTGCCTCCTGCTGTCTGTGGCAGCGAGGATCAGATAAGGCCATGTGTGACGTGAGGGGCTGCTCACTGGGTGATCTCCAGACCCTATGCAATCCTCATGTCGAGGCTGGGCCCTCTGCCTGCGGAACAGGAGTCTGTCCTAAGTTTATCTCCCCCGCCTCTCTGTGCCTTGGGAAGCCTGGGAGGGAACTCACTCACTCTCCCCACCCGCTTCCCAGCAGGATACTCCATTATCCCAGGTAGCAGTCTTTATGGCCTACCAGGACCTTTTGCTAGGACTCCACCTGGACATAGCATTCAGGAGTGGGAGATGCTGGTCAAACTCCAGGGAGGGGTCTGAACCCTCAGGCAGGGCTGCCCATTCCTGGTCTAAGGAGGAATTCCTCACACGCAGAGGAGGGACAGGTTTTAGAGCCAGGAGCCCCATGTCAGTGAGCCTGGTCATTCCATCTGGCGACTTCTTGTAAATACCTGTGAGGAAATGCTCTGAGCTCCAGAAAAGTCTGGGCCTTACCCGAAAGCACCTCCATTGCCTTCTCCTCCCCAAGGAGACTTTCTATCCATCAGATGCCTCCACGCCAAATCTTAAGGGTGCTAACGCAGACAGGGTAGAGGCAGACTGGAACCTGAAAGCTTCTCGGTCCCACATCTATGTGCTGTGATATCTCCTTGGGATAAACATTCTTAGGTGGTGATGTGGACGTTGCACATTCCATATCTTCACTGACTACACCTCAAGGCTTCCCCTGTTGCTCCCCTGCCCCCAGACCAGGCCCCCCGGCACAGGGACTCTAGCATTCTCTGGACTGTCCCTTCCTCTGGCTCCCACTCACTCATCAGTGCCCAGGGCAGGGCTCAAGCTTCCAACCTCCATGGGTCCTCGTCCCTTCAAAGTGGCCCTGAGCTGACCCGTAGAGCTGTACGTTCCCCTTATCTTGCTTATTCCCTCCAAGGCTCCAGCCGTGGGCCTTCAGGATCCCCTCTTTCCACACTTTGGGAGTCTGTGTCTCCTTACCCCCCTGATGCTGGGAGGGGAAAGGGACCCCCACTGCCCACCACCCTGATGCCATCACACATGACCTTCTTCATATCTGTCAGCATCACCCTCCCCATCTGGTCAGCACCAAGCCAGGCAGCCTGGAGCGTGACTCATCCTGTTCCCAGCTTTTGGCCACTTGGACTTGGGGACAGAGGTGAAAGAGAAATTGGCAAGAATACCAGCTTCCAGGAGGTGGACCAGGAGGGCTGTCAAACAGCCAGGTTAGAGACAGGGGACGGTGGCATGCCTGTGATTAGAAATGCCAGTGATTATGTACATCCAGGGTTAATTACACCCATAGGATGTGGAGTATAAAGGAGACTGCTGCCCACCAAGGGTGCGCTGTGAATTAGTTTGTGTACCGAGGGCATACAGCATTAGGCCCGAAGCATATGTGCTGCTCAAAACACATTAGGATTAGTGTGGGTAAGATGACAGATTTCAAATATGTGACTGAGTTTGGGCCCCACCTTCATTTAGCCTGACCTGGCTCCTTCTCCAGGCCCCCTCCCCTCTCCTACAGCAATTGTGCCAGTGGTTCCCAAACTTTGCTGCACATTGGAATCATCTGGGTTCTTTTGTCACCCAGACTGGAGTGCAGTGGCGCAATCCTGGCTCACTGCAACCTACGCCTCCTGGATTCAAGCGATTTTCCTGCCTCAGCCTCCCGAGTAGCTGGGACTACAGGTGTACGCCACCATGTCCAGCTAATTTCTTTTTTATTTTTCAGTAGAGATGGCGTTTTGCCATATTGGCCAGGCTGGTCTCGAACTGCTGACTTTGTGATCCGCTTGCCTCGGCCTCCCATCACCTGGGTTCTTAAAAAAAAAAAAAAAAAAACAAAACAACTGCTGCCTGACTCCCATCCTGAGATATTCTGATTTCACTGGTAGGATACGCAGCCCAGGCACTGAGAGTTTTCAAAGCTCCCCAGGTGATTGTGAGGTGCGGCAAAGCTGGGAGCCACTGAGCTGTGGCATTCTTTCAGAGCTGTGGCTCAGTCAGCCCGATGGCCTTCACTCAGCCTCTGGGCAGGGCTTGCGGTAATGCATGATGGCCGTTTGATAGCTCCAAGCTACTGAGTCTGCAAGCCTCACCTGGGCTCCAGGCTATGTGTCCTCCAGTTGACGACTGACTGCTTCACTGCCTCAAGGTCCAGGGTGGTAGTGTGGGAAAGAGTTAGACTGTCAGAACTCTAACTTGGGTACAGGCAAACGGGGGTGGGAAGCGCTGGAGAGAGGGGGCTGGATGGGGTTGGGAATCAGACAGAGGCCTTGGTCCCATCCCACACAGGTGAGGCTCACTGCTGCCCTGGGTGGACTGTTAGGACAAGGATGGCTGCTCCTGCTCTGAGGGGCTGGCCAGCAATTCTGGAACTTCAAAGAGAAGGTTACGATGAAGAGCTCCAGGCTCCTCCAAGCTCAGTACTGGCTTTTCCACATGACCTTGGGTCTGTTGTTCAATGTCTTTGAGTCCAAGCTTAGCAGAGAGGGTCCTTGCTGAAATGCTGTGTGGGCCACAATTAGCAAAGCTAACGGCTCCTATGTCTTGCGTACTTAACACAGTATGAGTATGTCATAGGCACTACTAACCATGGGATATGTGCTATTATTATCCCCATTTTACAGATGAAGAAATGAAGGCCTGGAGAGATCAAATAGCTTGCCCAGGGTGAACCTGCTAATAAGTGGTTAAACAAGTCTGTCTCATTCAGTCTAGACTGTTTCTCTCCAAAGTGATCAAATGGCAAACGTCACTCTTCCCAAGTAGATTAGGACTTCCCCCAAACCATTGCAAATGAGTTTAGTACAAGAAACACAAAAGCATGACTTCCCAGGCTGGAGTGCAGTAGCACAATTGCAGCTCAGTGCAGCCTCAGCTCCTGGGCTCAAGTGATTTTCCTGCCTCAGCCTCCTTGGATAGCTGGGACTACAAGGCACACACCAGTGTGCTCAGTTAATTTTTTAATTTTTTGTAGAGACAGGGGTCTCGTTTGGCCTGAAGGTTTCATATTCCTGGTTTCAAGCGATACGCTTGCCTCAGTCTCCCCAAATCCTGGGATTGCAGATGTGAGCCATCACACCCAGCCCAAGTCTTTTTCTGATAGGAAAAACCATTCCTTCTAGACCGACCTTGCTTGTGGAAATCTGCCAAAGACTATGAGGCACGAGGCCTTGAGAACTGAGAGGTGACCCACCCTAGAAGGATTCGGACATAGAAGCTGCTGTGACCAGTGCAGGCAGTGACTGAGTGGCCTGGGTGAGGGTAAGGCTATTCTTCCCCACACTGCACTCTCCAACTCCACCCCATCCTAGGCCAATGGAGAAGCCTGGAGTTAAAGGGACTTGGGAAAGCTGGTTTCCTTTCTGTATCTTCCACTCCCAATTCCCTCCCCTGCTGATGAAATTGGAGATGCCAGAGGTGGGTGTGAAATGGTAGCTTCTGGGTCAGAGGCTAACCTGAAAATCAGACTTCAGAAACCTGGGTGGAGGTCTGAACCACTGTAGGGATTCAAATGAGGTGCTCACAATCTCCAAATGCATTTTCTAACTGGGCAGTCAGATGCCCAGCACACGCTCACTCCAATCCCCAGCACCCCACCCCCGCCATCAGCCACTACTGCCATCACATCACAGCTACCGGGGCACTTCTTAGCCTCTCCCTTCAGGTCAGAGCAATAAAAACCTTCCAGCTGTAGCTAAAGGCTATAAAAGCTCAGTCCTACCCATTGCCTTTCACTGTCCTGGCCACAGCCAAGGAAGTCTCTCTGCAGGGTTCTCCTGCAGCCACAAGAAGACGTCCAGTGGGCAGGAGGGTGGGAGGCTCACAGCCTGGCCTGAGGCTAACTTTCAAGGACAAAGAGCTTGGACAGAAGATTAAATCTCCGATTCCTGATGGATCCAGCCACTAACATAGATTTTTTCAGGAACAGAACACACTTGATAAAGTTCTCCTAAGGTTTAGGTGGGAAGGCAGGGTGGCGAAGCTGACCCTATCAGCTTCCCTCTCTCTCAATCTACATCTGAGTGCCTAGCTTAGGCCTGCTAAGTAAGGATGGGCTACAAAGTCTTCCCATTTGTGAACGCTCACTACCCCGCCCCCCACCTGCCTGCTTAAGTCCAATGTCAGTGACAACTCAGTGGCCCTGGGGCAATCAGCAGTCAAGCCTCACCCCCCGACCCCACCCACCTCTAGCGGTCAAGCCTAACCCCCCACCCCTGCTAACTATGGCAATCTGGCTGGGTCCCTAACTGACTCCCCAAACTCTGCCACCTCTCCTGTAAAGCACCCTGTCTCTAAGAGGGAAGAAAGACAGGCAGCTTCAGCAAGGGTCCTCCGGGCCGGGGGCTCCCCCAGCTACCTAATCTGCTTCACCCCTGCACTCCTCCAGGGACAGAACCTCACAGGGCCTCTCTTTAGCTGGGGGAAGGAGACAGAACACTCCTTTTGAATACCTAAGACTCACCCACCCTCTTTTCCTCCAGCTTTCCTGCTCTGGGTCACTGTTAGTCACTCACCATCCTTCCAGGCCCATTTCCTGATAAACCCCTAGCCCCCTGGGTGCAAGGCCCTTCTTGTTCCCTCCACAACACACACACACACCCCCCACACACACACCCCCACCCAGAGCGGGCTGGTCTCTAACTCCCTAACCCTAATCTGGGCCAAAACAGGGGGGTTGGCTCGCTTCTCTGCCAGGCAGAGTGAAGGGCAGCACTTCTCCCAGAGGGAGGGGGCCTCAGCTGGGGTCTCTCTCCAGGATCCTCCTGCTGCAAGCACCCCAGCCTTCCAGACCAAAGAGGAGACAGGGCTTCTCCCGGCTTGAGAGGGACCAGGGGCAATCAGCTCTCTCCAGAAAAGTGAAACAGAAGAAGAGGTGACACAAGGACTTCAAAATGTCAGGGCTGGGAGGCTTCGCAGACCCCTCATTGCCCTGTACAGGGGTGAGAAGCCAGGCATAGGAGGAAAGAGACTTGCTTGCTCTAGGTCACACAGCGAGAACCCGCAGTGAGAGCCCACAGGGAGAACACTTCGCCTAGGGCTTTCCCACCAGAGAGCACAGGGGAATGACTCCAAGCAAGGAGTCCAGTCGTTACTAGGAGTTCTGAAGGAGGGTCAGCACCTGGGGGCTCTGGGAGCGCTGGAGGAGGGAGTGAGAAAGGGCAGCAGAGGGGTTCTTTGGGGAGAATGAAGGGGTGGGCGCTGGGGAGTGGGCAAAGAGGTGTAGAGAATAACCCGGCGTGACCTTGGGCCAGCCGCGTCTCCCTCGTGGGCCCGTCTTCCCTTCTGCAGGCAAGAGGGCGCCTGGGATCCCGGGGGGCTCAGGCTTGAAGGTGCCACCCCGGCGAGTGAGGGCGCCTCACCTTCTTGAAGTCGGCGGTGAAGGAGACAAGGGTGCCGTCGGGCTTGCGCAGCTCGAGGCTGATGCTGTCGGCGTCGCTGTCCGCCTGCAGGCTCTCCTCGGTCACCTGGCCGTCCGGCAGCCGCACGCGGACCCGCAGCTCGGCCGGCGCACCCGTTCCCAGCAGCGGCGCAAGCAGCGGCAGCAGGAGCAGCAGCGCGGGGAGCGCCGGGGGGACCCCGGGAAGGCGCATCCCCGGGGGCCGCTGCAGTCCGCGGCCCCGGCGCGCCGCGTGGGGGCGGGGAGAGGCGCAGGCAAACTTCGCCCAAAGTTGGGGGCTAGTTCGGGGCGCTCCGGAGCCGCTCCGCTCGGGGCCTTGGCCGCGGGGTCGCCCGCGAGGTGGCACGGACGCACGTGGGTAGCGCTCGGCAGCGCGCCCCCGGAGGCCCCGAGGCGGAGACAACGCTGCCCCGGCCCGGCTCCGCGGCCCCGGGCTCCGGCGCTGCGAGCCTGTGTTTTGCACTTTTCATTCAATCCCACCCCCCGTCACTTCCTTCAGAAAACAGAAACCACCAGGACCCGCCTTAAAGAGACCGCGCACCTCGCGGCCCTTAAAGGGCCCGCGGCTGCTCCCCGCGCTCTGGCGTTGGCCGGGCAGGGGGCGGGGAGAGGGGGCCGCGGCTCCGCGGCTTTGTGCGAGCGGCCTCCTCGATCTCCCTCCCTCCGGGCCGCGCGGAGTCAGCGACCCAGGCGGTGTCAGAAGTTTGCTCTCTCGGCAAATCCCTTCCTTCCAGCAGGGGCGGGACGGGTGGCTCTTTCCCCGCCCTACACCCCACACTTTTTTTTTTTCTTTTCTTTTTTTTAGCTTGCTCTTGTGCCACGTGGATGAAATAATCGGGCTTGGATTTTTAGGGGTTTTGTTTGGTCTTTTGGTTTCTCTGACACAGCGAATTTCTAAAAAGCTTCTGCAAAATCAGACCTCGCTTCGCACTCTGCCTTTTCCCTGCCCCACCTTGGGAGGGTGGATCAGGGGTTCTCGCCCAGCTTTGCCACCGCCAGGTGTTAGACCTTGATGGGTCAGGTCACCCATGGGGACGCGGCCCTCAGGTTTTGTGAGCCAGCCCCTGTGCCTCTTTCCTTTTCAGTCCTGCCTCCCGTGCTTCCCGCTTTCACCGTCTTTCCTCCGTCCTGCCCACCACCGCAGACCCGATTCTTTCTCTCTATCATAGACTGTGCAAATCCAGGGAAATGTTAGATTCCAGGTCACTCGGGAGAATTTCCAGGGACTCGGGACACTGGCGCTCAACGACAGTGGCTTTCCCACAAGCCACAAGGAAACATGCGTGCCCTGCAGTGCACCCCAACAATAAAGAGGGTGAAGACCGGGAGATCTGGATTGCTGCGTCCTCTGATTAGTTGTGGAATTTAGGCACGTTTTAAAAATTCTTTGGGCTTAAGTGTCCTCCTGTGTATCGTGGAAGCCGCTCAGACCTACACTGTCCTGCCAGTCCCAGGCAAGGGAAAAAGCCCCAGGAAGATGCTCAAAACCAGTTGTTCCCTGACTTCCATTTTCACTTCTATTGGGAACTTGATTGCTGATAGGTGAAAACTTCCTTCTCTGCAGCCTCCTTCCCTTCTAGGGCTTCCCCAGCACAGGGCCATGTGAACTGCAGGGTCTGGCTAGAATCGGCCTCTTGCTATCAGCCGGGGGCCCAGAGAGTGCTACACACTCTCTGCTGCCTAGATTTAGGACTGAAGGGAATTTAAAAGACTATCAAGTCAGCCTTTTCCAAATTTGCCTTTCCTGAAGAATCACCTGGATGCTTGTTAGAAAATAGATTCCCAAATCTCTAAACCCATGGAATCAGATTCTAGGGAAAAGAACTGAGGATTAGCATTTTTGGCAAGACCCACATGATGCTCGACATAAGTGGTTGACAGTGGGTATTTGGCAGATGTTTAAGCATAGAGTGTCTGGGCCAGGAGCGGTGGCTCACGCCTGTAATCCTAGCACTTTGGGAGGCCGAGGCAGTCGGATTGCCTGAGCTCAGGAGCTCGAGACCAACCTGGGCAACATGGTAAAACCCTATCTCCACTGTAATACAAAAGAAATTAGCTGGGTGTGGCGGCATGTGCCTGTAATCCGAGCTACTTGGAAGGCTGGGGGTAGGAGAATTCAACCTCTGCTTGAACCCAGGAGGCAGAGGTTGCAGTGAGCCGGGATTGCGCCACTGCACTCCAGCCTGGGTGACAGAGGAAGACTCCATCTCTACCAAAAAAAAAAAAAGAAAAGAAAAGAAAAGAAAAGAAAAGAAAAAAAGCATAGAGCATCTGAAGCAAGCAGCATGTTCTTCCTGGAGAAGCTGGGTCCTAAGGATTTCATCTTCACATCAGGGAGATAAGGCAGGCTGTTAGGGAATAATTGGGTTAGCACAAGTATTGCTCCCCTAGGGACTCCCACTCTTAGCTGGCAACCCTTTAGACTAGAGATGCCCAGGGTCTTGAAATTGGCCTCCCGCCTGACAGGATGCTGGATCTCCATTCAGTCTTGGAGCTAGGTCTCCCACATGAGTCAGCCCACACAGTCATTAAGGGCCTCGCCCACATTTCCTAACTTCCCTTGTTTCAGGTCCTGTCCCCATCCGCCACCAGCTCTGCCCTGAGCCATTTCCCAGGCTCTTACCCCTTCTCCTCTCACAACAGCCCAGAAGTGGATAAAGAAGCCCTGGATGTCGGATTTCTTGTTTAGGTCCCTGAGATGTGTCTCTGTTCACATTTTGGGTTTGGAAACAAGGATGGATGACCTCATCTCTTTCCCACCTCTTCCCCATAGTCAACTTCCTTCTCTACTTCAACCACAGATCAAACCAGATTTTTCTTTGAAAGTGATAGGGCATTTGAAATCTCACTCCATTACATGAGCCCTGCCTACCTCCGTCTCTATGCCTTCCTATTGATTTCACCTGACCACCTCTTCAAGCTGCAGGACAAAACTCAGGTTTCCCAGGAAGACTTTCTCGACTCCCCACCGACCTAGCCCTCTGTTCTGCGCGCTGTCTTCCACCTCTGGACTCCAACAATAGTCATTATTATAGCAGCTCCTCCCCCATTGTATTCTGATTATGTCCAGGTTCTGTGCCAAGCATTTTACATGGATCATCTTATTTAATTTTCATGGCATCCCTCCAAAGTAGGTTCTATTCTTAGGCTTTTTTTACTGACTAGGAAACCAAAGCTTAGAGAGGTTAGGCAACGTACCCAAGGTCACAGAAGCAGTAGAGCCAGCCAGGACTCAAACACAGGTCTGCCTGCCTGACCACAAAGCCCTTGCTTTGAACCGCACTGGCCTCTGCCTGTCGGTAGCCCTCACTTTCTGCCAGTCCCATTCGGGGCTCACATCCTGCGCTATCTTCTCCTGTTATCTAACGGTTTTGTGTGTGGCAATCCTGTATCCCCAGTGAGGCTGTCAGTTAGTTCAAACAGGCCAGCCCCGTGCTGGGAACAGAGAGCGTTTCCCTCAAACCATCCAGGCATAGAAGCATCCATTCATCTTAAATGTAAAGGCCCTCAGAGGAAGAGCTCTAACAAGCCTAATTACTCTGACTACAACCAAACAGCCCCCATTGTCAGAGAGTTCTTTATGTCTCATCGCAGGACCTCTGCCACACCATAAACCAATTTCGTTTTTTTTCTCATCTCTAGCCCTTGGAAAGCAGTAGCCAGTAGTGGTTCAGAAAATGGGCATCAGGATCTCAGTCCTGGAGCTTGGTCCCACTCATGAGCTGTGTATCAGTAAGCCCGTTTCTTCAACTGTAAAATGGGCGCATACATTTCTCGAGCCTCACGGGGTTGCTTTGAAAATTAAATGAAATATTGTGCATAAAACATTTCACAATGTGTTTGGCATATCGTACAGATCCAATAAATGGTGGTTACTATTTAATTCTGTTTATTCTTTCCCATTGTATCAAATACTAAACCTCTGATTATACAAGTCTCTCCCTCTCACCCCCTGCCACATGTGTACACGTGCACATACACATATTCTTTCAGAAACATTTTTTCAGCTAGGCACAGTGGCTTACACCTGTAATCCCAACACTTTGGGAGGCTGAGGTGGGTGGATCGCCTGAGGTCAAGAGTTTGAGACCAGCCTGGCCAACATGGCAAAACCTGTCTCTACTAAAATACAAAAATTAGCCGGGTGTGGTGGCGGGCACCTGTAATCCCAGCTTCTCAGGAGGCTGAGGCACAAGAATCGCTTGAACCTGGGAGGCAGAGGCTGCAGTGAGCTGAGATCGTGCCACTGCATTCCAGCCTGGGTAACAGAGCGAGTCAGTCTCAAAGAAAAGAAATAGATAAAAAGAAAAGAAACATTTTTTCCTCTCTATCCTCTTTAGGTGTCTAAGGTTTAGGATTTTGAGACCTCTGAAACTGAGAAATGGATAGCAGCAAAACCTTGGGAGGCACCTCCCCTTTGCTTTTTGGTCTGAGTGTGCCTTAATTTGGGAGGAAGAGAAACACCACACTGTCTCCCAACCTGTGCCCAAGAAAACAGGTGCTGACAAGACCCTGCAGGAGGTGGAAAGGGAAACTGAACCAACGACCTTTACCAAGAGACAGGGAGAGAACCACCAGGTGCTTGTCTTTGCAAGACTGGAAAGATTTTTTTCTTCCCATGACTTTCTGTGAGTGGCTGTTTGGTTTGGGTTATGTTACAGCCCGTCTGTCCCTGGGCCCTTGCAGATAGAGTGGAGAATTTGTGATTTGAGTTTGAGGGAGAACTAGAGATGGGGTGGGGGATCCCCTCTGCTTCTCAACATCAACCGCAAAGCTCCAGACACTTCATTGCCAGCACAGAAGTACAAATTAGCTTTCCGCCATCACACAGTTATGCAGTTCTATCCATCAAGGGTGTGGTGGGAAAGTGAATTGGAGAGACAGCTGGTGGGGATACTGAGTGGAAAGGGAAGAGAAGTGGAGATGGCTGGGGTAGGCATGGAGAAGCCATTCTTTCCAGGCAGAAGGGAAGTTGTCATGGAGATGGGCTGGATCCATGACTTTCTGGAAGGAAAAGGAAGCCTGGATGATCAGAGCTGCAAGTCAAGGCAGATCTCAGTCCATTGATTAGTCCATTGATTATGGTAGCTCTTCAGGTGCCTTTTACCCTCTGCCTCTTGCTATAATTATTTCATAGTATTTGTGTTTGAAACCAGAGGCTAAAAAAGAACCTAGGCCAGCTGCAAGTGGTGCTGCTCAGGTTAGAAGCCTGGCATTCTGAAGCCAGGGCTCGTCTCCTCCTTTGACACTGCACAGAGCTCCATGTTGCCCGTTGACTCTTGAAAGTCCCAAACATAGCTGGGCACAATGGCTCACACCTATAATCCCAGAATTTGGGAAGCTGAGGTGGGCGGATCAGGAGGTCAGGAGTTCAAAAGCAGCCTGGCCAATATGGTGAAATCTCATTTCTAATAAAAATACAAAAATTAGCTGGGCGTGGTGGCGTGTGCCTGTAGTCCCAGCTACTCAGGAGGCTGAGACAGGATAATTACTTGAACCCAGGAGGTGGAAGTTGCAGTGAGCCAAGATCACGCCACTGCACTCTAGCCTGGGCAATAGAGTGAGACTCCGTCTCAAAACAAACAAACAAACTAACTAACTAACTAACCAACAGAAAAAAGTCCCAAACATAACCTCTTCTCCTGCATGCTAGTTCCTCCATGAGGCCTTCCCTGCTCCCCATCCCCAGACTCATGCATTCACTCGTTCATTCAGTCATCTAGCACGTGCAGAGTGAGTCACTGTGCTACATGCTGTGGGCACAGCAGCGGGACAAGGCAGATGCAACAGTCATTTACCCTGAGATGGAACATGCAAGAGAAGCAGGCTATAAAATCATGGCAAAACAAAATATTGTAATTATAATTGTTATAATGGAGAATTAGAGGAGAGTCTAGCTTAGACCAGGAGGCCTTCTTGGAAGGCTTTTCCAGGTGTAGCCTAATCTTAAAAGATGAACCAGCACGGACCAGCAAAGACAATGTTCCAGGCAAAGGAAACAGCTTGTGTACAGGACCTGAGTCTGGCGGGCTTCCCAGAGACATCACCAAGTAGCTAGGGCATGATGGGGGAGGAGAGTTGCTTGAAATCATGCAGGACAGTTTGGCAGGGCCCAAGAAACGCAAAACCTTGGAGGCAATGTTAGCACTGAGCTTGGCTTTGTTTTGTTTTTCTAAGAGCAATGGGCAGTCGTCGAAAGGTGTTATATAAGGGGGTGACATGATCAGACTTGGATTTTAAAAAGTTTGCTTGGGAAATGGATTGTGGCCATGACAAGTAGTACTGGTGAGCGGGACGGTGGTGATGGCAGTAGGGGTGTGGAGAGGCGTTGGAATTCAGCAACATGTGGGAGAAGGATTTGATGTTTCTTTGGACTGGGGGCAAGTAAGCAGAAACGGTCAAGGGCAGCTCCTGGTTCTGGCTTGCATAGGCGATGGCACCATGAATTAAGATTGGGAAGCTCGGGAGAAGCCCTGGGATTGCCTTTATGGTGGCTCTTCAGGTGCCTTTTACCCTCTGCCTCTTGCTATAATTATTTCACAGCATTTGTGTTTGAAACTAGAGGCTACAAAAGAACCTAGGCCAGCTGTAAGTGGTGCCGCTCAGATTAGAAGCCTGGCGTTCTGAAGCCAGGGCTCATCTCCTCCTTTGACACCGCACAGAGCTCCATGTCACCGCCTTCGCTCTCGGTCTTTGTATGCTGAACCTGGCTCCTCTTTGCGTCCACCTTATGACCAGCATGGTGCTTTGTACACAGAAGGTGCTCAATAATGACCTCTCTGTAGCCCTGTATACCTGGCACTGGGCTATGGGAGAGAGAATCTGAGACACAGTCCCTGCCCTCAAGAATCTTGTTGACCATGTGATCCAGGACTTTCTAGAGCAGGCTGGGCCACCTCATTTTAATGGAAGACCTCAGGTCCTTTTCAGATGCCAGCATTGCTCCCACCTTCTGGAGACTCAGACATCTGTCCCTGAGAGCACTTTGCCCCTCATGCCCTGGCAAGTCCATCATCAGGGCACACTCAGGGAGGCTTTAGAGAAGAGAGGTCTTGTTCACTGGTCTGGAGTGTCGCTGCCCTCAGCCACAGAGACCTTAGACCGTACACCTGTGGCAAGAGGATGGGATCTGGCAGGATTTATGTGCCTTGTGTTGATTATATTTTAATAGGTAAACACCCTTTCCTTTATGCAAATCCCCGAGGAAATTTATTACTTTAAAAAATCAGTTGGATTTTTAGCCTGGTGTTTTATTGCTCTTGAAAAATGTGCGTGTTACGGCTTGGGATGGGACATCCTGCCTTTTCATCAGGGGGCTGAGTGTGAACACAGTTGAGCCTGGACAGGGGCCATTTCTGACCAGAGCCATCAGCTCGTCTCCCTTTTCCTGTCACAGTTGCTATGGGCCTCCTTATCGAAACATCTGGCTTCTATCTGACTGATGGTATCGTCAAGGCTTAGGCTAGAGAGTCTAAGAAGGTTCTAGCATTTTCCAGGGAGGGAGGCTCATGGCCTAGTTTCTTGTCCAGTGGAAAAGGGAACACTGCTCTCTCCCAAGCTGGGGATCTCGGAGCCACCCCCACTATCATGACTTTTTTAAAAAAGATCTTTCATTTTTCTGAACAAATGGAAATATATACTATGTTTATTGAGAAAAAAATGTGATAAAATATCTACATTTAGTGCATTTCCAATTAACATCCTAATGGAGCTTACACATTTTTAAAATATACTTTATTTTTTTTAACAGTTTTAGGAGTCACAGCAAAATTGGGTGGAAAGTACAGCGTTCCCATATACCCTTGGCCACTACATATTCACCCTCTTCACCATCAGCATCCCTGCCAGAGGGCTATGTTTGTTACAATCAATGAACTTGCAGTGGCACTTTGTAATCAAACCGAAGTACACAGTTTACATGAGGGTTCATTCTTGGTTCTATACATTTGATGGGTTTTAACAAATGTATCCACCATTACAGGATCATATAGAGGGTTTCACTATGCTAAAAATCCCACCTTCCACCTATCCATGCCATTAAAAAGTGCATATAATGGTGTTAAGCCACTGGAGAGAAACTAAAACCTGATCAATATTGATTTCAGATTATCTTCTGGGCATTGTGGTTTTTATGAAGTTATCACTGCATGCCCTGTGTTTCCTGAAAGCAAGTGACCCCACATGAAAAAAGAGCACTTTTTTTTTTTTTTTTTTTTGAGACGGAGTCTCGCTCTGTCGCCCAGGCTGGAGTGCAGTGGCCGGATCTCAGCTCACTGCAAGCTCCGCCTCCCAGGTTTACGCCATTCTCCTGCCTCAGCCTCCCGAGTAGCTGGGACTACAGGCACCCGCCACCTCGCCCGGCTAGTTTTTTGTAGTTTTTAGTAGAGATGGGGTTTCACCGTGTTAGCCAGGATGGTCTCGATCTCCTGACCTCGTGATCCGCCCGTCTCGGCCTCCCAAAGTGCTGGGATTACAGGTGTGAGCCACGGCGCCTGGCCAAAACTTCTTCTTACCTTTCATCATTCTTAATAAAGTTATAGAGCACACCATGGTGTAAACAGTTGACAGCATACTCTAATCATTTGTTGGTTATTATTTTTCTTCCATACAATCTTGTAGAAAAGATTTAAAAGGAGACTACAAATTGTGGTTCTGATGCTTTAAGAGGTTGAATGCTATTCACTTAAACTTTAATTCATGCCTTCAGCCAGGTTCCTCTCTAGCAGCCCCTGAGACAGAGTGTCCTATGTATCTCTTTTCATGTCTGTGAAGGGAAAAGACCCCATAATGTCCCGAGGGGACTCAATTACTACTGTACAAACACAGGATCTGAGCTACCTTTCAGCTAGAAAGTTCTTTCTCATGTACAACACAAATGTCCTTGACTTGAATGTAAACTTTCCACTCTTTCCTGAGTGTGAACAGTTTCTCTCATCTGCACATCGTGTGTGCAAATCAAAAGAGTATGATCCATATTAGGAGTTATTTGTATGTGATGATATTCTGCAGGAGAATGTTATAGACTTTTCATGAATTCTCATCAAATTCAAATGGCACAAACCTTTGAGGTAGGGTTATTCTGATTTGCATTTTATAGATGAAGAAAGAGGATGATTCAATCAATGCTTAGCTTTAAAATAAAAAAAAAAATCATATTATATGTCTTCTATTTGGAATTTTAAGTTACTTCCTCCAAATAACCCACTTATTAAACACAAGGTGGTGAGAAATCATGTCCCTATTTATCATTTGCTTACTGTAAGCCTGGAACTTTGGACTCATTTTCTTACTTAATTCTTATAATAACTCTGGGAAGCAGGAGACCAGAGTGGCTTTTAAACCCAAGACCTTGGGTGGTGATTGGGGGCAGGGAGGGGGTGAAGGGGACTGGCAGAGGCCATCAGGGATGAAGGCAGAGGGGTTGGGGATCTGGTTCTCGCCACTCACCTGAAAATTCTCTCTCATTTCCTACAAATAACAGAGTGGAACCTGTGAAAGGGCTGTTGATGGCAACCAGGGAGGACATAGAGCAGGACCCATGCCTTGGGAGAAAGTGGGCTTGTAGTTTCCACCCTTCCTAGGCCCCTGATCTTGACATCTTGGCTCTGTTGTTAGCTAGCTGTGTGAAACTGAGCCAATGACAGCCTCCTCCTGACACCCATGAGTCCCTACTTCCTCCCATGATAAAGAGGGGATATTAGTACCTACTCTAGTTGGCTATGACGCGGACTAAATGTGATACAGTATACAATTAAGATGGTGCCTATACCAAGTGAACTGGGGGCCCAACAGAGGAACAAATACCCAGGCCTGGGCATGAAGCCAGGACAAGGGGGACCCTGGGCTCTGTGGCCATAGAAGGCTCTAGAGAGCGGGAGCAGGAGCTCAGACTTTGGAGCCAGATGGCCTGGGTGTGCCCCTAGTTCTGCCACGCTAGCTGTGTGACCTTGCTGCAAATCCCAGGCCTCACTTTTAGTGAAACGTTTTATTTATTTATTTATTTATTATTTTTGAGATGGAGTCTTGCTCTGTCACCCAGGCTGGTGTGCGATGGTGCGATCTTGGCTCTGCAAAGATTGGCACTGCAATCTCTGCTTCCCAGGTTCAAGCGATTCTCCTGACTCAGCCTCCCAAGTAGCTGGGATTACAGGCACAGGACACCATGCCCGGCTAATTTTTGCATTTTAGTAGAGATGGGGTTTTGCCATATTGGGCAGGCTGGTCTCGAACTCCTGACCTCAAGTGATCTGCCCAACTCGGCCTCCCTAAGTGCTGGGATTACAGGGGTGAGCCACCACACCCGGCCAAAACTTCTTCTTACCTTACTTTGCTGTCTTTCCTGGAGTGAGTCTGGATAGCCCTGGAGTAAGTATGGAGTGTCTATAACACTCTTGGGTCACCTCAGCTCTTCCGGCCACAAGACCCTCAGACCTCCAGCTCCAACCCTGCTACCCTGCCTGCCTCTCGGTGCTCCCCAGAATGGACAAGAAACCCAAGAGCCAAACCCTGGCTTCCTGACCCAGGGATGGAGCCCTAGCAGCCCTTCCTTGGCCCAGACCCTCCTCCTTGTCTTTCCTGAACCTTTGTTCTGCTCCCTGCTGTTAACAATGATTCACAGATCAAAGGATGTCCCCAGCAGGGATCCTTAACCATGAATTTGCTTCAGGGTCCAGAACTCTTGGAAATTACAATATAAAAAAACTTGTGTATATATTTGCAGTTTTCTGGAAATAGAATTCTCAGGGATTCCTAACCTTTCTGGGTAGATTTGAGGTGGGAGAGGGACTACATGGGGTTTCTTCTGTGTGGACTAAAATTCTCTTAGAATTGAGATAGCAGTTTACAAGTTCAGTAGAAAAAGTCTGATCCCAACCACAAAAAGAAGTGAAACAGAGAGGAAGAGCCCACCTCTTACCTAGGGGAAAATTCCTGGGGGAAGGCAGATCTTTTGCTCATATTTTGTAGAATCATTCATGGTCTCTTCATGTTCTGCTCACTCATTCATCAATCAGCATTTATTATATACCTACTGTGTGTCTTGCTTTACACTGAGTCATACTGGATATACAAACATCAGTTCTTTAAAGTGTGGTCCTGCTTTAAAGGGTGCTTGTTAAAAATATAGGTTCCTGAACCTCAACCATGGAGGGCATTGCCTGGGAATCTGCATTTTAAACAGGCTCCTTGGGCTCATTAAATTAGGTTGACAGCCATTGATAGAGACCGGCCTCTCCTCCCAGGCACAGTCTTTGTTATTGGTATGCAGCAAAGTGCCTGCATCATGGTTGCCTCCAAGACCGTTGGTTGGACCAAGATCACAGTTCTGACCCTTCTGCAGGAGAGGGTAGTTCCCTCCCTCTCTCTGCCCTGGCTCACCCTGCCTCTCTTGAATGATGGGCCCTGTGAAGGGTGAGGGAGCAGAGGGGTTGCTGCATGTCCCCTCCACTGCAGCTGTACTGGGGGCGCAGTCTTGGGCAGATTGTGAACCCCAAGGGCAGAGAGGCTGTCCCAGCATGCGCTGCTCCATCCTGACTTGGCGAAGATCTGAGAGTACCAATTAATGTTAAGGAGGCCCTCTCTGCCCAGGCCTGTCTTAAGCCTTGGCTAATTAACACTTCTATGGTCCCTTGGGTCCCTAGAATGAGAGATTTGCCGAGACCTGCAGGAAGTGACTGGGTTCATCCGAAAGGATCTTTCTACCTGTAGTAAGCATAGGGCCTGGAATGATAGTGGCTTGGAAAGTGGAACCTGGAACAGCAGTAGCTGGTGTTTCTTGATCAACCCACATGCATTAAATCCAGCATCACACTTAATACCCACTTGTGCTCCAGCAGCTAGAATGACTATTTCCCTCCTTTCATAGAGGAGGAAAGTGAGGCCCGGGGTTTGGAGCAAGGTCACACAGCTAGTGTGGCAGAACTAGGGGCACACCCAGGCCATCTGACTCCAAAGTCTGAGCTCCTGCTCCTGCTCTCTAGAGCCTTCTATGGCCACACAGCCTAGGGTCCCCCTTATCTTGGCTTCATGCCCAGGCCTGGATATTTGCTTCTCTGTTGGGCCCGCAAAGTTGCTGCCAGTGGGAGACATTTGCAAGGCTGCAGCCCTGGGATCCTTCTTCCCACTGTGCCTTTGGACCTGGTCATGGACTTCCTGTTCCCAGAGAGGATGAGGCAATGGGGAGATGGGGTAGGGCAGGGACAGACCCTTCCCTTCTCCAGGGTCAGCAGCCTTGGGGAGAACCTACACCTTGTGTCCTCCTAGACAGTGCTGGCCTCCTTCTTTGCTGTGGACTCCTCTTACCTCTGAGGAGGGGATGGAGGTAGGCAGGGCGTGGGTGCAGCTGGCAGGGGCATTATAAACACATGGTCAGGATCTTTACCCCTGGAGCCTGTCTCCAGCATGACTGTGGGGCAGCTTTGAACAAACTTCTGATTTCTAGGAACTGGTGGGCCTAGATGATAATCATTTCATGGTTATCAGTCAGCCTCTCCCACTCTGGCTTGCTTACAGATGGGCAAATGGATCACGTAGTGAGGACTGTGGAATCAGTCCCAAGTCTGAATTGTGGCTCTGTCACATTCTAGCTGTGTGGCCTTGGACAAGTGACTTAACCAAACCTCTAAGATTGAAAGCTTCAGGTTTTTTTGGTCAGTAAAATGGCTGTAATGATTCCCATCTTGTTGGGTTATTGTGGGACTTTAGAAAAGTACCGTATTCCACGCCCTGGGCTGCCCACCCTACTGCTCTGTCTCCTGGCCAAGGCCAGACATTCTGCTTCAGGTGGGCCTGTGGCAGAGCAGCCGGGCAGAGAGCAAAGTCCCCACAGCCAGAGGCCTCGGCTACACAGGAAGAGGCATCTAATAAGTGTTCTACAAATGGTAGCTGTTTTTCATATGTGCCGGGGCCATTGGCAATACTGCCTCTTATTTATTTATTTTAGAGACAGGGTCTCGCTCTGTTTCCCAGGCTGGAGTGCAGGGGCTTGATCATAGCTCACTGTAACCTCACCTCAAAGTTCTGGGTGCAGTGATCTTCCCACCTTGGTCTCCCAAAATGTTGAGATTATAGGCGTGAGCCACCACATCCAGCTGAGCCTCATATTTCTTAACTAGAGACAATGGAGACTGATTTGGGGTCACACGTTGAGACCCCCGTGAGAGGGCACTGAAATCCAGGCAGGATTCAGGCTATCTGTGGCACTCCTGCAGGGAGTTCTGTTTGCCCAGTTCCCTTCTCTCCCCGCTCCCCTCCCCAGGCCTGCCTCCAGTGTGCCCTCCCAGTTCCCCCTCCCACCCTCCACATCTGGATTCAACTAGCGAACAACAGGCTTTCTGTGCATGCCCCCACCTTCCTCTGCCCTCTGTCCTCTGCTACAGAACTTTGGCTCTCACTGAGGCAGATGGGGGCAGGTGGGGAAAATGGGTCAGGAAAGCTTTGAGCTCTGTTTCCCCAAACCTATAGGGTTGACTTAACTCTGCACCCCCTGCCCCGCTTGCCCTGATTCTCGGTGTTCTCTGTTGCTCAGGATCCACCAGGGAGCCTGAAGCCTAGTTCAGAGCTGGGGTCAGGAAGGAGACTGCAGTTCTCCACCCTCCACCCCAGTCCCAGGCCAGAGAACACAGCCGCTCCTGTCTGCCAGAGAGAAGCCCTGCTGGGCTTCTAGAGGCCAGGCAGTAAATTGGAATGTGGCAGTCACAGTCAAGGCAGCTGTAACTCTCATTAAAGTGACATCAACCCCACCGCGGGAGGATGCTGTAAATCCAGGGAAAGGGGGCATTCATCCAGGGAGAACCGCAGAAGCAAAGAAAAAAACCCCATAAATAGAGGAGACGTGGTGTCTGGAACTAATGGTGGGGCCCAACCCAAGGCCGGGCTGAACTGGGGGTGGGGTGGGGAGGGAGCTAAAGGCTGGATGTGGGGGTGGAGGTCCGGAGCCAGGCCCTAGACGCCGGTGCAGTGCAGAGGCACAGCCAAGGCCTTCCCTGTAGCTGAATCTCCTCTGCCCTTTTTCTGCCCAGGCTCCTTGGCTGAGGCTGGCACTTGGGAGCAGAGTTGGCTTGTGTCCCTGGAGAAATGGCTGGGGAGGTGTCACTGTTTATGGGCTTTCCCAGGGTCAAGAGGAGCTCTTGCTTTGGCCATTAGGATTCTGTCAACTCTCAGAGGAGAAATCAGCCTTAGGTCAAACTAGAGCTGGTCACCTAGGTTCAAATCCAGACTCTGCTCCCTCTTCCAAGCTGTGGGCCTTGGGAGAGTACCTTCACTTTTGGAAGTCTCCGTTTTCCCCTATCAGAGGAGTGGAAGGATCCCCCGTGCCATATAGACCTGGTGTGAACATCCAGGTAGATAAACATGGGGTAACATCTGGCTGTCTGTAGGTGCTGCTTGTCAATTGACTCAATGAATCAGCAAAGCCCTGCAACCCCAGAAGCTGGGATTTTCTTTCAGAGCACTTCCCTTCTGCCCGGGTCTGGGTTCGGCCACTAATTTGCTGAGATGTCTTGGGCAGGGGACCTAACTAGGGCTTTGGTTTTTAGTGGGTTTTCTTGGTTTTGTTTCTTGAAAGCGAAGCTGTTGTTGAGTGTGACTCTGGATGGGTGGATGGGGCTGCATACGGTAAAAGCACTCCTTTGCTTGGGGTCTATGGAGTGTCCTGATCTCTAGGTCCCTGTGAACTCCAGGTGGGCTGCATTTGAATCTTCCCCTGGGGTCATTCTGAACTCCCTCCTCACCACCCATACCAGGAACCTATGACACTATATTGGGAGGCCCCCTCTCCTTTGCTCTCTGGCCCTGGTGGCACTATTGCTAGTGTCTACCCTGTTCTGAGGAAGGGTCAAGGCCAACCATGGTCTCCTGGGGTAGGAATGAAGGAGACAGAGTGGGCTGGAGAAGTCCTGCTGCGTTTCTCCCAGCCCTTGAGTTGCAGTGTACATCGGAATCTTCCAGAAGGCCTGTTAAATCACAGATTGCTGGGCTCCACACCGGGGCTCGGTTTCAGTACGGCCTGAGAATCTGCATTTCTAACAAGTTTTTGGGTGGCCCTGATGCTTCTGGGTTTGGGCTGCACTTTGAGAAAAATTACCCTAGAGTGATCTGCCAGACTCAGCTTCCTAGCCTGTGTTCTTGTGGACCAGCAGCTGAAGCAAATTGGTGGTGCAGGCAGACTCCAAGATGCCGGTGTGCAGGCTCTTAAGTCAGCTGGAGTCTCCAGGGCCATCATTCACTGCTGTGCAAAGAGCTGGTCGGCGGCCCTCCGTGAAACAGCAGTTCTTGGGAGTGCGACGCAGTCATCTATGTCTAACAAGCTCCCAGGGTGACTCTCGCGCACAGCCCTGTTTGGGAGCCATTGCCATAGAGGGTACTGGTATTGGAAATTCAGTTTCCTTTGTGGGCTTCTTCCTCCCACCTCCCTACCAAAAAGGATTAGAGAAAAAGGGAGTGAGGAGGGGGAAAGCAGGAATTAAATTGAGTGAAAGGGTCTAGGCGAAGAGAGAGGCACAGTCAATTGAAAGGAAAAGCAATAAAACCAGGCTCTGTAAACACCCAGAAATGATGCCCAAGGCTGGGCTTCGGAAAGAAAACACAGTTTACCTCTGGGGAGGGCCAGAGGGACACACGTGTGGGTAGAGGTAACCCTGCTGATTAAAGGATGCTTCTGGGCCATGCCTTCTTCCCTGCAAGCAGAGGCTGATGATGGATGAATGCCACAGCTGAGACCTCCCAAGGGGCAGGAGCAGGGGCAGGAAAGGGGGCTGGGAGCAGGGGCAGGGAGAGGGCTGGGAGCTGGGGAGGGAGGCGGGCCACGAGGGTCACTGCTTCACCCCCAGCACGTGCTTAGCCAACAACAGAGGCACTCAGAGAAAACTCACCAGTGCCCTGGATCTGCCATCTCCTGTCTGGCACTTACCACGTTGCTTCAACCTCTGGAGAAAGCCAGGCCTGAGTCCAAATCCCCCCCTCCAAGGAAGTGTCTGCCCCACCCACTTCAACCTGTAAGCAGTGGCTTTCTCACCAGTCCTGGGAGCAGAGTGTTCCAATGCCCCCTGGGTGGGCCATGGCTGTGGTGCCTGTTTCCTCACCTCACAGGAGGACACACGGCCTGAGAAGAAGGACTAAACTTACAGGACACAGGAAAGAATAGCTGGAATTAGGGCTGTCTTAGACTCTATGACCTGTGTGGTTACCATCGCAGAATAATGCCACAGGTTGCAGAGCCTTTCACAGTTTGCATGATGGCATTACATCCCCTCCACAACTCCGTAAGAAAGGTAGAGAAGTTATTAGATCCCATTTAAAAATGAGAAAGAAGGCTGGGCATGGTGGCTCACACCTGTAATCCCAGCACTTTGGGAGGCCGAGGTGGGCAGATTGCTTGAGCCTAGGAGTTTGATAACAGCCTGGGCAACATGGTGAAGCCCTGTCTCTACCAAACAAACAAACAGACCAAAAAACAAAATTAGCTGGGTGTGGTGGCAAGCATCTGTGGTCCTAGCTACTCGAGTGGCTGAGATGGGAGAAACACTGGAGCCCAGGAGGTTGAGGCTGCAGTGAGCTGAGATCGCACCACTGCTCTCCAGCCTGGGTGGCAGAGTGAGACCCTGTCTCAAAAATAAAAATGAAAGAGCTGAGGGTAAGAGAAATGAAAAGACTTATCCCAATCCATGCATCTAAGTAAGAGTTTGGGCCCAAACAGGAACCTCAGCCTCTCATTCCCTGTTGGCCTCTCTATTGGAGTCAATTTAGCTAACTTCTTGAGACTGATACTAGGTTTGGGGTGGTGGGGAGAGATGAGAGTTTGTGATGGATGCCTGGAAGCTGAGGCCAAAGCGTCCTTTGGGATGGATGTGCTTACTGCCTCAGCTGCCCAGAGTGTTGGCTGGGAAGGTGCACAGCTCTGTCCCTCTGAAATTGCCCTCAGTTGAAGGGAGATGCTTACAGTTATGGCCCCTCTTGAGGTTGCAGATGATGGATGAATGTGGCAGCTGACATGTCCCAGGGGGCAGGAGCAGGGCTGGCAGTGGGGAGGGAAGCAGGCCAGGAGGGCCACTGCTTCAGCCCTAGCACATGGTTAACCACGTTGCACCCAGTGACATGTTGTACCCAGTGACACCTTGCACCCAATGACCTGTTGGTGAGGGTTACAAAGGCCTGGCCCTCTTGCCTTAATGTGGGATATCTCTGCAGAGACCCCCAGCCCCAGAGTCCCCATGGGGCTGGCAAAGGTCTTGGTTGCAACTTCACAGCCAACATCCATTACTGTTCAGAAAAGGTTAAAGAAGTTGTCAAGACCAAATAGTATCTGGCAAAGCTGGGACTCTAGCGCAGGCCAACGCTGACTTTGAGAGCACAGGTTCTACTCTCTCCCCACTGCATAAAGGGTGGGGAGTCCCTGACCCTGACCTGTGGGGTCTAGGGTTGAAAGAAGCTGGCTGGCCAAGGACTTGCCTGTGGCGTTCGAGTAGGCATGTAAATACCCATGAGAAGGGTATTCACACCTGGGGTGCACATGGGTGGAGGCAGGAAGCGGGGAAGGGTGGCCACATGTGGCAACCTTTGCTGGCCAAGGAGGCAGAGGCGCCTCTGGTGGAAGAAAACCTTGGGGTCTGCCAGCAGCAGCCGTGAGACATACCTGAACCCTCTCCCCACACAGGCCCCATGCAGTGGGCACTGCTGGCTCTGAGCCTCCCTTGGGCACACAAAGTAGGTTTACCTTTGCCCAAGCTGGTTGGCAAGACCCAGGCCCCATCCTGTCCCAATGAAGGGTGAGGACTCTGGACTTCCCTGGCTCTGTGTGCTCCATCTGGTCCCAACACAGTGGAGGACTGGCCCCTGCCTGGCTCTGGGGCCGCTCTGGTGGTAGTGAAGGTGAGTTCAAAGTCAGCAGCGTGCTGCCACAGCCGCAAGCTGGCATCGTAGCTCCTCCCTCAGGCCCCAGCCCTGGAGCACTCTGGAGCCGATCATGGGAGGAGGATCTTTCCTGAACTTTTGTCTCTGGAGGCCCCAAGCCAGTTCTACCATTGGTGTGTCCGGTCGTAGAGGGGCGCCTGGTTCCAGTCCTCCCCTGAGGGGCAATGCCCCAGGACCACAGCTGGGGAAGGGCAGCAGGTCTGGAAACAAGCCAAGCGTACCCCATCTGGTGCGGGTGGACTTTCTTGCATGAACTGGCAGCTCCGTCAAGCTTTGGCATCAATTCCAAAAGTGGAGCACTGGGGCTTGTCCTGTCACCTGGAGATTCTGAGCACGTATTTACAGTTCACAGAAGTAGAAACAAAAGTAACCCTTTTATCTCCTCAGAGGAAGCTGGCCCTTCCACTGAGAACAGGAGCTGGAGACGATGTAACCTCCCTTGAGAAGATACCCTTCTGGGTAGGAGGCAGCTGTCTAGACGTAACCCCCACTGAATGCACCCTGGCAAATCAGGAGTCTCTTTTTCCTTAAAATACTCAACCAGGCCGGGTGCGGTGGCTCAAGCCTGTAATCCCAGCACTTTGGGAGGCCAAGACGGGAGGATCACGAGGTCAGGAGATCGAGACCATCCTGGCTAACACAGTGAAACCCGTCTCTACTAAAAACTACAAAAAACTAGCCGGGCGAGGTGGCGGCGCCTGTAGTCCCAGCTACTCGGGAGGCTGAGGCAGGAGAATGGCGTGAACCCGGGAGGCGGAGCTTGCAGTGAGCTGAGATCCGGCCACTGCACTCCAGTCTGGGCGACAGAGCCAGACACCGTCTCAAAAAAAAAAAAAATACTCAACCGGTGTGTGCAGAACTTCCCCTTGCCTCGGCAACTGGGAGGAGCGCCTTGAAATGGCAGCGTGGGTCAGGAGCTGGGACTCAGGGTCTGTGTGCCAGGTCGGCCATCTGCAGGAAGGAGCAGCAGCAAGAATCTCTAGTGAGCAGGGCCCTGTTTCCTCACCCGGTGGGGAATGTCTTTCAGCCGCGGGAGGAGGTTATTTGTGACTGCCCTCTTTTTCTCTTCTCTTCTTAAAAAAAAAAAAAAAAAAAAAACTTTGTGAGAAAAACCCCACCGTTCCGCTTGTTTTCTCCAAGCCGTTTTGTTAGTTGAGGTGTTTGCGTGCTGAGCAACACACACTAATATTTTCCTCCTCGGCAAAACATTAATTATCCCACCCAGGAAACTTTCTCTTGGATGTTTTTTCTTTACCACCCTCTAAGCTGTTGGGCACCAGGTGATTCCTGTATTCCCCATCATCTCAGCAAGCTGACTGTAATGTTTAAGGAGAGAGAGGCCTCCTTGGCTGGGTGCAGACCCTCCTTTGTGCTCTGTGGCACCCAGTAGTCAGGACGCAGCACCCAGGAGAGCTCCTGTCCCCCTGCTTCTCACTCTATGTGCGAACCATCTGTTTACATCTCTTGTCATCTCCCACGAGGCTGTGAACGTTCTCATGTCTGTATTCCCGACACCCAGGACAGTGCCTGGCACAGAGTAGTGGCCCTACAAATGTTTGCTGCACAAGCACATAAATGAATGAAAATGAAGATGGAATAATAGACACGCAGTAGGAGGAGTCAGGGTTCAAATCAGCCCCCTGGTTGGGCACCCCCCAGCCTCCATCTCTTGTCTGTTCATGGAGGGAGAAGTTGTAAACGCAAGTTGGGTCCTTTGCTCTCCCTAGCACTTGGGAAGCCCCATCCTCTCTCCCTACCTGAGGCCATTCTCAGCTGCCAGCCAGCCAGCCAGCCAGCATGTTCACAGGGAGCCCAGTTTCCTCCTCCCTGGTCTCCCCTTGGTTGAGAGGAAGATGGGACAGCAGGAAGAATTCAGAACTTTGGAGTCTGGAAATTGGGGAGGCTCCAGGGAACAAATGCAGAGCTCGACAGCACCTTAGCAATCACTGGAGCCAGCTCCTCCCCTCCTCCCACTTCAAAGACAAGCCTCCCAGATGGCTGAGATGTCTGGTTCATGGTCACCTACAGGTGAGAAGCAGAGCTGGGATTCAGGCCGTGGGCAGTTGTCAAGAAACAAGAGCCTCCGAATTAATTCTGAGTACAGGGCCTTTCTAGTCCCTCCTGCTACTGTGTTCTGTGCCACAGTGAGGAGGGCTTGGCCTCGTCGTCTCCCCGTGTGCAGCACAAACTCCTTTCACCTACCTTTCAGCTCATTTGGTCCCCACAGTGCTCTTCTGAAGTAGGCACAGTGATGATTTCTCCATTTTGCAGATGAGGAAATTGTGGTGCAGAAAGCGTAACGGAGTTGCTTAAGGTAGCAGAGCTGCCCAGCGGTAGAGTTAGGGCTGCAGTCCTGCGTCCAGAGCCTGTGCCTGCACCCACCACGTGCTCTCTCCAGGTCAGACCTCTCTGCTGCGCTGCCCCTTCCCACCAGGAGCCTGAGCATCTGATTCGACTTGGCTCCAACAGAGATACCAGATGTCCTGTGAGTCAAGACCCCAGCCCAGGATCCCTCCTTCCCAGCTATGG
Source organism: Papio anubis (assembly GCF_008728515.1). Lineage (NCBI taxonomy): Eukaryota > Metazoa > Chordata > Mammalia > Primates > Cercopithecidae > Papio > Papio anubis. The sequence continues at coordinate 14,359,366 of NC_044987.1, forward strand.
CCAGGACTCTGCAGACAGCAGGCCTCTCCATGAAGGCTCAGAGCTTTCATCCCTAGGCCCAGGGGCTGAAGGGCTGGCGAGTCTTTGTTTGCTGAGATTAAAGCCCTTTTCCAACTGGAGAAAATTTAAAAGGAAACCTCCCTGTTGCGTTTGTCCTGCTCAGTTTTGGAAAGTGGACAGGTAGCCCATGAGAGGGTTCTCATTCAGCCCCTTTCCTGCCCCTACCGACCTCTTCTTTGGTCCTAAAATCAAGTGAGCTATTCTCTAGCAAGAGTGAGACACTGGGCACTGGCTTGGTCTACTTTAGGAAGGTATGAGCAATCTAGCCACTTCCCTCCCCATTCTGCAGGCTGTACTGTCCTCTGTGTGTGCTTTAGAGAAAGGCAATGGTATGACTATTCCATGCAAACATATTTTCTCAAAGACATGACTTTTGTACCATAAGCCGTTTCCATCTAGGACCTATTTCTGTGGGATGGTCTGAGGGTGAAGCTAAGGAGAGAAGGCATATGTGAATTTATTTTGTTTATCTGAACATCTGTGTTTGCCTGGCCCCACCCCTATAATGTAAGCTAAAATGCTATATAATAGGTTTATGTATGTACCTATAATGCCAAAGGTCATGGTTGAATCCTGTGACTAGGTAGAGTTTACCTGTCAATTGGCTAAATCGGAGACCTGTAAGTCTCACAGTCAAGGAGATTCTGCAGCACAAATGGCTGGCCCAGGGGTCGTTGGCCTGTATGCATCACTGGCCTGCTCATAAACCTCATGGCTCCCCACTGGTAAATGTTGAGTCCACCTTCCTCAGCCTGTATTCAAGGCCTGCCATCACTTCCCCCTGCCAGACTGGCCTTCAGGTCCTGTGCCTTGGCAGGTGAGCTTTTCTCCCTCCCTCCCTTCTCTCTCTCTCTCTCTCTCTCTCTTCCTCCTTCCCTCCCTGTCTCCCTTTCTTCCTCCCTTTAAAGAGCACCAGACACTGTTTTAAGTGCTGGGGACACAGTCACTAAGTGCGGTGGACAAGACACAGGAGGTCTTAGCTTACATTGTAGAGGTGGAGACAGATGAAAACAGATATTCAAATAAACAAGATAAATTCAGATAAGGGCTATGAATACGGTAAAACAAGATGATGTGCTATAGCAGGGGTTCCCCCACTGCTCATGGTCCTCGACATTAGATGCTCAAAGGATATGAACCCTGTTGTGAATTGCACACTCCTTATGAGAATCTAATTCCTGATGATCTGAGGTGGTAGTTTCATCTTGAAACCATCCGCTTCCTGCCCTCCCATCCGTGGAAACATTGTCTTTCATGAAACTGGTTCCTGGTGCTAGAGAACTTTCTGGGTAGGAGTGAGGCTGGATTCTCCCTACCCCCATGGCCTCCACAGGTAAACGCTGCCCATTGGTCAAGGCCTGCCCACGTGTCACCCCGTCCAGGAAGCCTGCCTGCCTTCTCACCTTGGCAGTGTTCTCTCCACCACTGGACTCCAGAGCACTTTATTCCGCTCCCTTGCAGGGTGTGGAGTGGCTTGTAGCACAGTCCACAGTCATCCTTGCTGCTGGGCTCTAAGCTCCTTAAGGGCGGAGAAAGCACTTCTTTCAGTCCCTGCCTCCCACTTCCCCGGCACTTCCCTGGCGCAGAGTAGCTGCTTAACAAGAGTTTGCTGAGAAAATGTGCAAGGATCTTTCCTACCTCAGAGGGCAAAGAGGAGTCGGGGCCCAGCCCCAGGGTCATCTGCTGAGAAGAGGCCAGTTTTCTCCTTGGAGAGGGACAGAGGAAGGGATATAGTTGAATGGGAGAATTTATGCCCAGGGCAGGAGGTGGTGGGTGGGTTCAATTCACCAAGGTAATCCTGTTGGACAGGAACACCTCACACTCTTCTAACCCTTTACAGACTTTGCTTTGATGAGAGGCCTAGGAAGAGTGTCATGCCCCTTCCTTGGGTTGGGGAAGTCTGGGCCTGTGTAGGGGCGTGGGGTGAGGTGGGGTCGGTGTGCGTTGTGCCAGGGTGTATGGCTCAGAGGATGTGTGCTGTGGGGTGTCTGTGAGGTGTCTGTGACTGTGGTCCTGGAACTGTGGGCATAGGATGTGTGAGAGAACAAGTCAGTGTGTATGTGAATGTGGTGGTGAGGTGCGTGCAGGGTGGCTGGTTTGTGTAGTGTCTTTGTGTGTTTGGAGGCTGAGTGGTGGGCTGCTGGTGGTGGGGGAGGTGTGTGTATCTGTGGTACAACCAATGGGGTTGGGGGACAGGGAAGGGTGGAGCAGCAGTGGCCTGGGCTCTGGGGGGCCAGCATCCCTGGTGTTAAGGCTCAGAAAACGATACCCGCAAAGATGGTACTTTGACGCGCCGAACTGAAGAAGCAGCCTCCGGGTCTCTCCGACCTACCTCCCACAAAAGCCCCCGTCTCTCCCAAAACACAGGATGAGGCTGTCTTCTGAAGCTCCCATATTGAACTGGAAACTGGACTCCCAAGGAGGAACAGAATTGCCTTCGATCCCTTTCCTGAAATTTCATTAATCAGGGGAGATGAAAACTCCTACCACAGAGGAAGCGACTGATCAGTAAACACCACATCTAGAGCCCAGACTGTGTTTCAAACTATTGTTTGTTCTCTGGTCCCATTCAGTTTCCAAAGAGAATCATTCACAAGATAATGCTTGCCTCCTGGGTCCATTCATCCCCCACCATAAAATTATTTATGCCTATAACCCCATGTCTCCTTCCACTATAAAGAAGGGTTTACAAGCACCTGGACCTCTCTGGGTTATTGGGTAATCATTCTCCTGCCACTCCTCTGTGCTATGCATGTTAAATAATATCCGTTTGCCTCTTTTTTTCTATTAATCTGCTTTTCGTCAGCTCTCTTTCTGCAAACCTTCAGAGGGTGAAGGAGGAAGCTTTCCTTCTTTGCCCCTACACTGGCAACTGGGACTTCACTTTCCCAGCTGGTAGCTGGAGCCTTAGAGAGGACCCCACAACTGGAAGTCATCACAGCTCTTCCCCCACCCTGCTGGCCTGTGGGGGATGCTGTTGCGTCTTCAGCTCCCCTCTGACTGTGGTCCCTCTGTTTTGAAGGCCTAGCCTCAAGCCCCATCCCCACTCTCTTTCCTACTACCAAGAGCAGACACCAAAATATTTCTGCGTTTCCTCTGGAAAAATCCTGGGAGGTCTGTTTACGGCTGTAGCAAAGCGGCACACATCTGTGCACAGTTGAGCTGGGACAGCTGGAAACTCAGGCACTGGAGTTTGCCGGAATTCAGAGCGCGTTGGTGCACACAGTGCCTGCCCCCCACCTACCCATCCAATGTGCCTCCCCATCTCTGCACGAGTGTCCCACCAGAGTCAGTTCTTGTTTCTATAAATAACCCTTCCCTGGCCCTGCACAAACACACTCACATATGCAGACACACTCCTGCACACAGCCGATTTCAGTAGGACACACAGAGACAGAGACGGGGACACACGGCACATAGATATGCCAGCACCTTCAGAGAACAAACTCAAGCATGGTTCCTTAGTTCTAGGGGCCCACAGACACACACAGGCACCTCCCGCTCCACTGGGGCACACCCTTGACCTGTCACCCACCAGTAACACCTACATACATCAGCAGACACGCAGGACAACGCATGCTGACTCAGCACACCCACACATAAACATGCAACACACAGAGAAGGTGTGATTCATCTCCAGCCACCTACAGAAACCCACTCCCAGCCAGTTGGGGCTCGCCACCTAACCTCGGGCAAGGACTACCCTCCACTGGGAGACCTGGGGACTCCTGAGCCTGGGAATGTCCCTGTTCTTTCCCATTGCCTGCCCTATCCCTGACCCTGGCTGCCCTCTCAACTCTACCATGTGCCCCTCTGTCAGGCAGGCCAGGGAACCTGAGTTCCCCCAGTTCTGACCTGCCTCTTCCTTGCCTTCTGTTCCTGTACCCCACATCTTTCCAGAAGCCTAGAAAGCTCTAGGGCTACGTATCTCATGGCCCTCCCTGCTGCCAGGAACTCCTCTGTCCCAGTGGCTGACACCCCTTCTGCCTCCCTCAATCCTTCAGGGCTGCTCTTGGATCTGAAGTCTCTTCTTCCTCAGCCCCAGGCCCCCCAGATTCCCGCAAGGCTCCCTGATGGGGAAAGAAATATATTCTTTAGGACAGATCGGGGTGGAGCAGGCAGATGAAGGGAGACAGGAAGAAGGGGAGAGAGAAAGTGAAAGGAAACAACATGAACAGATATTTCCTAGGGCCTAGGAAGGAAGGAGGGGCAGATTGAGTGCAGCTGTAGGATGCCCAGGGCAGCAGGTGTCTGTGGGGAACAGGGACAGAGCTGGGCCACCTCAGTCCCCCTTGCTTTGCTGGGCACCCATTTTAAGGGCTTGCCTGGCCCACATGAGGACAAAGCCTCTCTAGCAATGTATCCCAAACTCCTGATCTTCTCAGGCCAGACCAGGATTCTCCAGGGCTCTTGGAGTGGGGAGTTCTAGGCCTCCTCTTTAGCCCCCTCCCCATCCATAATTTCCAACCTCAAAAGCCTTCCCAACAATCCCCCTTGGGGCTCTTCCTCTGGATAGCAGCCCAGTCTGCATGCAGCCCCTGCCTCCCCTCAGCTCTTCCCACCCCCCGCTTCTTTCCAAGCTGGAACATCGCAGCTATTCTCAGCTTTCTGTCCATATTCTATGGACATTCATGGAATTTTTTTAACCCAATCTTGGGTTAGGAACACCCTCCAAACTCTACTGGAAGCCTCAAAGCGTTTTCCTTCATATTTATGAGATCTGGGGCATGTTTCTTTAAGTCTTTGCACCTTGGTTTCCTCAATGTAACATGGAAACACCCAGCTACTAGCACGGCTGTGAGCTTGGTCTCTGCCGAGCACCCAGCCCAGGGCCTGATATTTAGCGAGGGGCCCTTGATAAATGTAAATTCCCTTCTCCTTCCCCTACTTTTCCCTTTTACTTTGCTACACACTATTTAAGCTCGGGGAGATCAAACTGACCCCATTGCCCTGGGACAAAGGAATGATGGCCGCAATTCAAGAGCAAAGTACAGGAGTTTTTGATTAACTCATAAACACTCCCGACTTCCAGCAGCCCAGCTGCTGTGGGGTGGGGTGGGGAAGGGAGGGGAAGTTGTTGAGGGGACATGCAGGAAAGAGATTAGGAAATTCAGAACAGGAGGACACAAGGGCAGGGGAATGCTGAGGCCAAGGCCTTCTCCCACCACCTGCCTCCTGCGGGAGCTCCCACAGCTCAGGGGCAGAGCCATTTGGAGGTCCTGCACCCGCTCTGCCCATGCCTGTCCTTCAGGCTCTGTGAGAAGGTTGGACTCCTTCTGGGACTTCAGGGTCTTGGATGTTCCCCTCCTCTGTTCCCGCCTCCCTTCCCCCAGTCCTGGGATGTGTCAGATGTGTGTTTTCTCCTGGACTCAGCTGAAGCAAGGTCAGCCCAGCTTTCGAGGGGAGGAGCTTCCACACTCTAGGTCAATGCTCCCGCGGACCAGGGACTTGACCAGAGAGCAGAGAGCACAGGGTAGGGTGGGGTGTGGGGTGGGAGGACAGAGCGCAGGGAGCACTGGGCTCCCTTCAGAATCCCAGGGGTGCTCACATTCAGAGGGTCCCCTAGGAATCACAGAGCCCCCCTCTGCCTCCATGCCAAAGGGATCCCAACTCATCCCAGGAAGAAGCCCAAATCTTTGTGCCGTGGGGACCAAACATTCCACATGGTGGCTGTCCTTATGGTTTGTATGATTATTCTGATTTCCAAAGCGAACCTTTCCCACATATCTAATGGTTCCTGTAGGTTCCAAGGAGTTAGTCATGACATCAAGTAAGCAGTTTGTTTCCCCTGAGGATGAGCCAAATTTTGGGAAGATTCTCAGCTGCCTGTCTCCACCCTCCTTCATCCAACTCACCACCCGACCCTGTCCTCCTCCTCACCCGGACACGTGGGAAAATGCCCTGTTAGCCCTTCCAGTCATGTGAATGAGGCCACGATTCAAAGGCAGTGGGCAAGAAGGAGGCCACAGGGAGTGGCCAGAAAGAACCAGCCCTTTGTGCTAGACAGGGGTCCTTGGGGGATGAGTGCATTTTTGGCGTATTTAGAAAGATTTCTTTTTTATAATGAGCAGCAGAGGAGGAAAGGGGAGGGAGGGAGAGGCAGAGAGGCCAAGGCAGGACTTGGGAAAAGAGGCTGGAGCAGTGGTGAGGGCTGGGAAGGGAGGTTACAAGAGTGAAAGGAGAAACAGGCAGGAGCCAAAGGGTAAGACGTGGGGACAGAGAGGGAGAAGCAGGATGGTTCTTAAGACAGGTGGAGATAGTGATGACACCGGTGCCTTCCACCACGCCCAGCTAATTTTTGTATTTTTAGTAGAGACAGGGTTTCACCATGTTGGCCAGGCTCATCTCAAAATCCTGACCTCAGGTGATCCTCCTGCCTCAGCCTCCCAAAGTGCTGAGATTATAGGCATGAGCCACCATGCCCGGCTGTCATTCTGATTTCTAACCTAAATCTTTTCTGAATATCTCATAGCCAGAGTTCTGGTTGGCGGCCCAGGAAACACCTCTCCTCCTCAGTCCTTTGTAGAGTAGATATCAATGATGGCTCTCCGGAGCCTCCATTCTCTCCCTAGCCTGTTTTCCACTTGGCATGCTGCATGGTGAGTTCTCCATTCACAGGCTTGTTTTTCCCAGGCACTGCCTTTACTGGCCTCAGAAAGCCTGACACCTGGCCCTGGCTGGAATACTCAGGTTTGTGTATTTACAAACATGGTTAGAGCATCAGCTCTGTGCCTGGAGTGTGCAAAGACCGGGGGAACCAGACATAGACCCTCTCTCATGGAGCTAACCTAGCTGGGGAAATGGATGAGTGAATCAATGATTATACTGCATGATGATGGGGATGATGGCAGGAGCCATGGAACACAATGGGGCTCTAGAGTGAGAGGTCTAGGGAGGTGGGGAAGGGGGTGGCAAATCCAGGAGGGCCTCTTGGAGGACATGGGAACATACTGAGTCCTGAAGAAAGACAGATCCTCAATCTCTATCAAATTCTAGTGGGTTCAGGCTTGCTAGTCTCCTTTCCCCACTCTTACCACCCATTTTTGGGAAAAATAACAACAATTCATCAATCATTAATTCATCAGAAAAATACTTATTGCCTACGTAACATGACAGGCATTGTGCTAGTGGCTAGAAATTCAACGATGGTGAAGACCTAGTCACTGCCTCCCTGAAGCTCCCAGCCAAGTGAGAGAGCTGACAAGCAGGCAAGTAATGAGCCGCTGGAGACCACATGGAGTCTGTGCCAGGGCTCTCTGAGTGCACAGAACCCCCTGTGAGCATCCAGCCCTCTCACTTGACACTCCGTCCCTGAACCCGAGGAAGAGGAGCCATCCTTGCCATTTTACAGAGGCTGCTGGCTTGCCCAAGGTTCTAGGGCAAGTACCTAGGGGACCCGCCACCTCTCCTCAGTTCTCAGACTCGAAGCCCCTGCTCTTGCGTCCTCCTAGCCTGCTCTTGCAGGAGAAAGAGGCTGAATGAAGGTGGGCTTGCTGCCTGGGGGCTGACTACTCACGAGCAGGCTTCTGGGTGACCCTGCAGAAAGTCGGAACAATGTCCTTCCTCCCAGGCTGCAGGTCAAAGATCTGGTTCCCTTGCTTCTCTGGCTTCTCCCAGTAGGTGGGGCTGTGGGAAAGGCTGGGAAGGTCAAGGGCCCCTGGAGTACTCTAGGCCCCTGGGCTTAGCCTGGCAGAATGGTCCTCCTCTACTTCCTACCTTCTCCCTCCTCCCGCCACATCCTCCCCAGCCTCCTTACCTTCCACCTCCTGCTCCTCCTCCTCCTCATCATCTTTCCTGCGTCGTCCTCGTCTCCTTCCCCATTACTTCTCTTTCTCCAGTTTTCTTCCTCTTCCTCCTCTCCCCTTCCCTTCCTTTCCATTTTCTCCCCCACCTCCCCTCTTCCCTCCTCCTCTTTCTCCTTTTCTCCTACGAACTAATTGCTTAAGGGGTGAAGACCAGGTCGACTTGTGAAAACCCTGATCCATCGCCATGGTGATGCTAATTCAAACTGAGTTCAAAGGAAATTGTTCCAGTTAAAACTAACAAGCTGGAGCCGGGGGCCCCAGGAAGGACCAGTGCCAGGAGGAGTAAGCCCTGCACCCAGAAAACTAGCAAAAACAAGCCCACGGGTCGCTTACACTCCACCCCTCTGTGCCCTCTCTGCAACCTTCAGATGGGCCCAACTAAAAGGGAACCTGAGAGGTCATTGCAGGGAGCCCCCTGCCTCTGGGCCAGCTCCACCCAAGCCACTTCAAACAACTGAGCGGCCTGCACCTCCTCTGTGGTAAAGCCCTCTACTACCATCACTGCACAGTCTCCCTCATGCTAGGGTGCTGGGCTTTAAGCACCCATGGTTTTGGAGACTTCTTCACGGTTTACACTAACACTTCCCATTGCTTGCTAATACGTGTGGATTTGAAAGTACCAAGAGGAAAGGAACAAGAATGACTGAGGCACCTGCTCCCTACCTAGGTGCTGTCCTAAGACTTCACGCAACCCACTAATGCCATTATTATCTCCACTTGGTGAGTTTCCAAGGACGAGAAAACTCCCAGTGGAAGAAACTGCTTAGAGCTTGATTTGAGCTCCATTAAATCAGGCTGGTTTAGTTTGACCTCCACTAGGTCAGGAATGACAGGGTAGGCCTTGAATTGGGGGGAGATGGCTCAAAACCGGAAAGAGGAAGGGTCTTGGTTCCAAAGTCCAAGTGAGTTGTCTTCTGTGCTTTGAGTTAACACGATCGCACTTCCTTCCCTGGCCCCCATAGCATCCTGCCTGCACCAACTCCCAGCTCAGCACAGGCCACTTTCAGTCCAGTGGCTGAAGATGGTTCCTCTCCATTATATGGGCAAGGACCATGACTTCTTTGTCTGTAACCCAGGACCTGGCTCAGAGTGGGCTCTGGCTGTTGATTACATGTCTGAATGCTGAATGCTGAATGGAAACATGAGTCCCTTGGGAGCTGGAAGATCTGAGGTCCCCCAGGTCAAGAGAACCCCAGAAGCCCGGTTTGGTAAGCTTAGTCTAATGGATGCGCCTGAGGGTGGCAGGAGGAGAATGTCCTGGAGGACCTCGTGGTGCTGATGTGGTGGCAGGGGCCAGCCCAGGGACCCTCTTCCTTAGCATCTCTCACCTCTGCCTCATTCCCTCTCAGCATCCCTTTGGTTGTTGTTTTAAATCCTGAGATATCTAGTGATCCTTCCAGGTACTAACGAGACACTAGTCTAGCAGCTAAAGAAATTCCTTGAAGGCGAAGACCATGTCTGAGCTTCTATGGTGACCCCGCAATACAAAGGGCAGCGCTACGGAGCTCGTGGGAGAGCATCACAGGTACATGAGTGAGTGATCTGGGGTCAAAGTGCAGTGCTACGGAGCTCATGGGAGAGCTTCAGGTACATGAGTGAGTGATCTGGGGTCTGGGCGCCCATAGGAGGGGCTCCGGGAGCCTGCAGGTTTCAGATCTGGTCTTTCCTCAGATGTGCAGTGAGACCTTGGGAAATCTCCTTGCCTCTTTGTTCCTGGGTTACTTCACGCGTAACAGAGGATGCTTATGGATGAGCCATCCTGCTCCTCCAGACACATCAAGAGCAGAGTCATGCAGCTATGATGCGTGATCGCAGCTCCTCCAGCATCAAGGACCTCAGCACCTCCCTCTCCTCCAGGGATGGGGACCTCTGGTGGTGACTGAGGTTCATGCCTGACTCTCTGGGACCATCCGCTGCCCCTCCGTCCCCTCATTTCCACCCCCGCATCACCCGCCCCTCCAGAGGTAGATGTGTCTGGATGACTGAGGTGAAATCCAGCCAGAAGGGAGGAAGTGACTCAGCCCTGGTTGGGATGGGGGCACTGGAGAAGGCCCAGGGCCAGCCTCCCACTGCCAGGACAGCTTGCGCTGCTTTGTACTCAACCCCAGCCTTTCATCCCGGCATCTTAAAGCCCCTTTCAAGCTGGAAGCAGTCCTGGGAGCTGGGTCATTGTCTCAATTAACAGGAGAAAGCTGGGGCCCAGGCTGGGTGGAGGCAACTTTCCCTTGAATTAGGCCTTGAGTCAGATGCCCAGGAAACCCAGGACTTCCTCGCAAGCCAATCCCCCCAGGCTCCTGCCCCAAGCTGTGGGCCGCAGGGGCCCGTTACAGAGGAAGTGAGAGCTGTGTCCTTGTCTGTCGCTCCCTGCAGAGGAGATCAGGGTCCTGCATAGGACCCCAAGGGTGTATCAGCTGGGCTGAAATTTCCCAGAGGGCCATTCAGTGGGTCCTCCTGACATTGTTGTTACTTGTGGGGATCCTGCATAGGCTGTGCATGTCCAAGGGGAGAAAGGGGAACAAGGTGAGTGAACAGAGTCTAGTAATAGACCCAGCCAGCCTTGGGGACCCCGAGCTGTTACAGCTAGCACACACCACTGAGTTTCTCTCCCTGTCACTGTTAAAATACTCATCTGGGCCGGGTACGGTGGCTCACGCTTGTAATCCCAGCACTTTGGGAGGCCGGGGTGGGTGTTCGAGACCAGCCTGACCAACATGGGGAAACCCTGTCTCTACTAAAAATACAAAATTAGCTGGGCGTGGTGGCACATGCCTGTAATCCCAGCTACTCGGGAGGCTGAAGCAGGAGAATTGCTTGAACCTGGGAGGTGGAGGTTGTGGTGAGCCGAGATTGTGCCATTGCACTCCAGCCTGGGCAACAAGAGCGAAACTCCATCTCAAAAAAAAAAAAAAAAAAATCTGTAAATCATCTGTAGCCAATCATCTAATAACTGCCGAGGCTCTTGTGTACCTGGCCTGAAGCAAACAGATCACAGTTCTAAATCCTGGCTCAGCTGCTGCCTGGCTGTGCAATCTTGGGTAATTGCTTTAACTTCTCGGAACTTCAAGTGCCTCGAAGCTCCTTGGCTCAGTGTCTACAATATAGGAGATCCCATCCCCACTAATATTGCATGGAAGATGAGAATTACAGAGCACAGGGGCTGGTGGAAATCTTCTTCACTTCTCTTAAGGAACAATGCAGAGAAGTCATGGAATGCTTCAGGTCACACAGCCAGGAGTTGGATGCAGGTTGCCATGGAAGAGCCTTCAAAGGGTGTCCGTTCCTGCCCTTCTAGGCTTGGATGAGGCAGCTCCTTGCTTGCTGAGTCAGGGAGGAGAAAAGCTGGAATAAGAAGGAGTGTGAGGGTGGGGTGTCGTGGGGAAGTTGGGGGCAGAAGAAAATCCAAGGTATTGTGCAAAGAAGAGTGGGGGTGGGGGAAGGTCTGATTTAATGAGGCAGCAAGGAGGAGAGGGGCTGGCTCCCCAAACAGAGACTGCCCGCCCCCGTGGTGATGCTCCATGTGGTGGGGATCAAAGCTGCCTGGGGAACACGGCAACAGTGCTGGGCCACTAACACTGGAGTTTCCCCAGGGCCTGCTTGATGTAGCTGCCTCTGTTTCCTTCCCAGCTCGTCACCCACGCTTATTTCTGAAGAGGCCTGTTCCAGCCCAATTGCTTTCTCCACGCCTCCAGCTTGGGTTGCTGACTCAGTCCACTGAACTGATGTCCAGGGGCACCTGTGGCTGCAGACTGTCCGTCTCATCAAGGCCCAGCTTCCCTCTCTGGCCCTTGGTGGCTACCACCATCTCCACCTCCTTTTGTTCTCTTGCAGAGCTCTGGGCTCAGCTCAGCTTATTTGCTCAACAACCTCAGACTCTTAGTTTTGCCCTTGGCCTTGGCATTGGTCAGTAAAGTGAGTGCAGTGGGCCTGGCCCTTTCCCCTCCCTGGACCTTTTCAAATCTCAGTTGTGGGTTGACATCTCCAGGCCCTCCACTATCCTCCCTAACTGTGAGACCCCTCTTTCTCAACTGCTGTTTCTGCAGTATGCTGTTGAGAGGCCCAGCTCAGGCCAGAAGGCCCAGGCCTGTCTCAGGTTTACCCATCCACAGGGCTTTGGTTCTGGCACAGAAAGAAGCTAAGGGTGAGGAGATCAGCATGGCTGAATAGAGGCAACTGAGAGTCCTCTGAGCAAATCTGGAGGAAGCATTAGGGTGGTGATGGGTGGAAAGGATTCTTAAGAGGGAGGGGAAACTGGGCCTGGTATCAAAATCGTAAGGAGAAAAGAATGTGACCTTTCTTCTGGGGTTTGTGAGTGCTGGAGAATGGTTTCCTCAATGTGACTTCTAAGATGGTTATCTGAGGGTCTCAAACTCTTTCCCCTTAGGGCTGGCTTTTCTACCTCCCACTGGGCACATCCCCCAGTCCTCTCTCCTCCAGCCTCTGGCTCAACATTTCACTTGAGCTTTTTGAGGTCTTTGGATGGGTATTAATTCCCTTGCTTCACAGATGAAAAAAAAGGAGACTTAGAGAGATCTGGTGATTTACTCAGAGACTCACAGCAGATTAAAAGAACGACCCGATCCATCGGATCGCCGAAAGAAATCGACTTTATGGTGTTTTATTTCCGAATGGGACGAGCGATTTTCCTTCTTTCCTTCTTCCTTTCCTCGACTTTTTCCTTTCCTTCCTTTTCCTTTTCCTTTTTCCTTCTTTCCTTTTCCTTCCTTTTCCTTTCTTTCTGCCGCCGCCGCGTTTTTCCTTTTTTCCTGATAGATCCGAGTCGGATTTGGATGTGTGGTTTTCTTTCCAAGCTTTAGAGATCAGAAGTGCTAGCCTTTGTCTCTCTGCAGCTTCAGGAACTCCAGCTTCTAGCCCTGTCTGGAGAAGAGGAAAGTGGTTTTAGAACTCTCAGCTGGTGTAGTAGCAGTCTCAGTACCAATATGGCTTCTAGGTGAAATATATATATGTCTTAAAGGAGTAAAGGGGAGAAGCCAGGAGGGTCAGAGCACCTGTGTTCTAGGCTTTACTTGGCCTTTTAATCAATTATATGACCTTGGACAAGTCTCCGAATTTTAGCTTCCTTATTGTGTGATGGAGACAACAATACTCTCGGCCTCCTAAAGTTAGGTTAGAAGACACAGTGTGCACGAACACATTGGGGAAACTACAAAGGATCAAGTCATTCATAAATGTCAACTGGGGGAATAGAACTATTGGACGCATCCCCCACTAGTGTTTCAATGGGACATCATGAGAATAGCATATGCTCCATACCCCTGTCAGAGACAGCTCCTAGTTGGATGGATCATTCTCTGTGATAATTCTTATGGTAGAATGAATTCACAGGTGGCCTCCCTACCTTTCATCCGGGGGATGTTAGGAATTAGTCTGACTGCAATTAGTCATTCCAGATGTTTAGAACACTGAACAATCGACATGGTGACACTTCTACTATAAGCCAAGCTCAGGAGCGAGTGATGCTCCTTAGATGAATTAATGCTGGGGCTATTGTTTTACAAGGGGCAGCGTCAAAAACAAGCTCAGAAAGGTAGCCCTTCTTCATAAGAGACCAGATAATTGGTGCTGAGAAAAAAATAGTGCTCACCATGGATGGAGACAGGCTTGCTTCTAGGCTACTGAGGGCATTGACCACAGCTCTCTCATGGGAGACTGAAGGGTTTCCATCATACTGATGCCAGCTAGGCCATCAATAAGGGGGCTTTCTGTGGGAAGGGATGGGGCAGGGACACTGGTTCAGGGAACCAGAAAGAAGGGACTTTAGGAAAAGGATAGGAAGTGAAAGAGAGAGACAAAGAGGTCTGGAGAAGAATGGGACAGAATTCTATCTCAAGGTCAATGTCGGGTGGGCTCCTTTCTTTGTTGGTTCTTGGAAGTTAAAAAGTGAACTTTTCACCAGTGTATTGCTCTTAAGATCTACCTACTCCTCAAGTGTAATGAACCAATAAGCCTTGCATATCTCCATTTCACTTCTCTATATTTGACCTGGGACACGTTCTCCAGGAAGAAGGTGTTCAGAAAAGCACAGAACTCTTTCCCCAATTTGTTTTGGGGGATTCTATGAGTAGAATGGAGGAGCTCTGGACTGTGATGTGTGGCCGTGTTGAGTCACCATGGTTACTGGCATCAGAAGAGGGCTCTAGGGGCCAGCAGTGGAGATGACCACCCTGCCCCAGTGTGAGAGACTGAATTTCCTGAGGGCCGTTCACAAGTTAGCAAAAAATAACTTTTAAGAAACCTGAGTAATGACATATTCTCAGGGTCTAGATACAAATATTTCTGATTGCCCATTCTGGCTATAGATATTAATACCTGGGTTGGAAACAGACCCAACAGGTCATCTTGTCCATCCTCCTGCCTCAGGCAGGACTAACTTGATATATGTTTGTCTTATTCTTCCCCTACATCTCCAGGGGTCAAAATACTATATATTCCTCCACTCATCCATCCATCCATCCATCCATCCATCCATCCATCCACGCATCCATCATTTATTGAAACTTGAGTAGGACAGGGGATCTCTCCTTTAACAACTCATGGTATAGTCTTTTCAGAGATTCCAGTCCCTAACCAGCAGGAGTAATCTAATCCAGTGTCTAATTTCTAACATCTAATCTAATGTCATTTTGTAAATAAAAGATAAAACAGGTTCATTCATTCATTCATGCATACACGAATGCATGCATTCATTCCACAAATACGTCTGAGTGTGTTGTCTGTTCCAAGTGAATTGGAAGGCGCCCCTTTGTTTTGGATATGCCACTTACCTTTCATGTTCACTAGGTACATCCTAAGACTGGGACCTCAACCAGCATTGAAAATGCGGTCAAGAAAAGCTCATATGTAACTACATATTTGGACAAAATGGAGTTCCTACAACTCCTTCCATTTAAGGATCTCAAAATATCTAAGAGCATGATCATGCCCAGAGGGGGCGATTGTGCATTGAGGGTTCCATCCCAGCTGGCAAAGGGTCGGCTCCAGAATTCCTAATTCTTTGCCATGAAACTGTTTCCAGAGGAGCAAGTAAGCAAGGCTGGATTCTTTTGCCTGTGTCTGAACCTGCTCCCCAGCCCTTCCCTTGGGTTCGCTCCCCTCTTCCCCTTTCTTGGGTCCTTTCAGCTTCCATACCTTCTTGAAGCAAAAGGGGGAGAAGGTGGGCTGAGAGTGGGACAGAAATAGCCCCTTGAACTCTCAGTCTCTCCTGATTCATCAAAGCGGGGAAGCTGGTTGCTGGAATGAGTGGGGGCGGAGAAGACAGGAAGAGAGGGCTCTGCAGGCTGGGAATAATCCAGAGCCCTCGTTAATGTCTGACACCTCCAATAAAAGCTGCAGATTCCCAAAAGCGATTTTTGAAAATCCTCAACTCTTTGAAGCTTGGTGTTTAACTGCCACTCCTTCCACGGGCTTAATAGGAAACCAAGCCCCTTGGCTTGCACAAAGGGCGTCACCTGGGGTAACGCCCCTTTTCCAAGCATCTGAGATCCTCGTACAGGGACCCTTGAGTCTTCTTGCAGCTGGGCATGACATGGAGGCCTCAGTCCTTGCAGAATGAAGGGCAGCTTTCCCCAAGGCTTGTGGCTATGGTGAAAGCTGAGGTTTATTGGCTGGAGTGGGTCAGAGCTGTGCAAGGGAGCAGGGGCAAGACTTGGAAGGCAGAAGGTGGATGGAGTGCAGAAATGTGGTTACATCCAAGCAGTTATTTTTCTAGACAGACTTCTTTTTTTTTTTTTTTAACTCTCTTTCTCCATTTAACTGAAAAAGTGGAACATATACATATTCTAAAATAGGAATATAATGAAAAGCAAGTCCCTCTTAACCGGAAGTCACTTGTCTCTCAACCTGCAGGCAACTACTATTAACAGAATTTGGGTATCATTCAGAAATTTCTTATGCTTTACATGTACCTTCTTTTCTTGGGCATAAACAGGAACATAGTATCTCCACTGTTCCGTATACGACTTGTTTGTAACAATATATTTATGTAACATAAATCGACTGCATTTGTATACACATAGAAATCTGCTTCATTCTTTGCCTGGTGTTATATAGTATGGGTACCACAATTTATTTGCTCCATCCCCTAATGAGAGACATTTAGGTTGCTTTCAGTCTTTGTTATTACAAACAAAGCTGCAATGAACAGTCTTGTACAAAGACATCTGTGCTAATATAACTGAGGGGTAGATTTCTAGAAGAGAAATTGCTGCATTTGAGATATGTACCTCGAACTTGCCAGACATTGCTTCGGTTGTTTTCTGACTAGCTAAGATTGTATATAAAGTGGTGGAAGAATTGGTTATCAACTCTCCATCCCTGCTCCCCACATCCTACTTCCTATCCCTTGCAAGACTGGGATGCAATGATGGGGATAAGTCCCCCAGTGGGGTGACTGAAAATCATGTTTGATGGGCTTTGGAAGAACAAAAAGAGGTTTTTGTTTTCAGAAGGACCCACCCTCCTAACGATTGTGCTCAGGCTGAGCACTACCTGAGTCCCTGAGCAGAGCTGAAATGAAGAGGGCCTGTGAGGGCCAGTGGCGTCAGCTGGCCTCCTCCACAGAGCAGAACCACTAGCCTCTTCCTGGGAAACTCCATGGGCTCCCCAACTTCTGCTCACAAAACTGCAATAATGCTGCAGTCACTTGTGTTCTGGTTTTAACTTTTCAAAGCCTTTTGCAGTCGGTGTTTCATTCCATTTCAGCTGGGAGGGAGGCCAAACAGCGATTGTTAGATGAAAAGATTGAGACCCAGAGAGGCTGTGTGATGATGGTGAGTGGTCATGAAAATGTACTGGCTCAAGTGTGAGGAGTCTAGGGTTCAAGTCCAGCACTGGGGTCAGTTAGCTGTGTATCCCTAGGCTTCTGCTGACATGTTTGGACAGGATGGTCACCAAGCCCCTCACCATCCAGGGTGTGATCCGATGACTGTTCAAGTCCTATAGTTGACTTGGAGACAAATGGGCCATGACCATTCTCCATTGGCTGGCTGTTGAGGATTGGTTGAGCCAGATGTTGGGTCGCCCATCATATGATGGCTCCAGGCAGTGCCACTGTCCTGATGTGGCTCCTGTCTGGGCAGCAGAGGGTCTCTCTTTCCTTTGAGTGCTGGAGCGTGCTCTCAGATGCCTCCGGGGGCAGTTCCTGTGGAGGGCATTGTACTGCTGGCAGGGAGACAGCAGAGGCTGGAGCAGATGGGATTGGCCCAGCCTGCTAGGGAAGAGGACCCCCCATGCAACCCCTTTCAGAAGCACTGTGGGAAGAACCCCTCCGCCCCATTAATGCCCCTATAATTTATGCCATGTGCCCCCATAAAACCAACCCATCTCCAGTGTCTGGTTCTCCAGATGGCCTTGGGGGCCTAATTAAAGCCAGGCCCCTTGCTGGCCTTATCCTCTCATACTGGTCTGTTAATAGCCTTTAGCCATCCCGGCTCCAGGCCCCCTTAACTCCTTCATCCCCAGCTTCCTCCTCCTCCCCAGGATCTCTGTTCTGTGCCCTTTCAACGTCCTGGACTAGGTTCACACAGAGGAGGCCCACCCCAAAGTCAAGTGTGATTTCTTGGGAGAATCGCTAGCTTGGGATCAGGAAGACTGTGGCCACCACTGACTTGCTGAGTGGCTTTGGGACAGTCATTTGACCTTGCCCCCATTTCCCTATTTTTGGCAAGTAACATTTCTATTGCAAGAAAGAGCTTGCAAGATGTTTTTTACCTACATGGTCTCATTGAAGCTCCCAAAAGGAGGTAATTAACCCCCTTCTAACAACTCTCACAGGGGGATGTTCACGGCAGCATGGGCTGCGGAGAAGAGGAAGCGACACAGAGGTCTGCAGTTACCAAGTCAGATTCGGGAGGGGCCCCATGCAGGTGGCACGAGCCCCCTTCTCCAGGCAGGTCAAGGTCCCCCATGGGAGGGCACGGGATCTCCCCACAGCTCTGTCGCCGTGACTCCTGGAGACTGAGGTGCTGACTGTGACTTCTGACACAGGACAGTGTGGGGGAACTTGGGGGAGGCTGATAGGAGGCCACATGAAAAGCAGCACTTCTGTTCCACGCCACTCCGCCGAACCCCACAAGGCAGGGGGTGTGGGTCAGTGACAGCCCTCACGCTTCCCAGAGGAGTCAGAGCCTGTCCCCGCTGAAGAAAAGACAGGCATAGACAGGCCACACAGGAGCAGGAGGGCTGCAGCCAGTCCCACAGGAGGAAGGGCTGCGCCAAAGGTAGCCTGGGCCTCGGGTGGTTCAGCAGTGGCGTGGAGACACCCTGTGGTGAGATCGAGGAACCACAGTTTGGTTTCCCGCGACAGGGGATGCGGCAAAAAACCCAGAACCAGCGTTGAGTTCCCACCTGTGTAGGACACAGACTTTCCACAGAGGCCTCCTTTCCCCATCCCAGTGCTCTGGGAGGGTGACATGCCAATGCCCAGACTCCGCCACCATCTACCTTCTAGCTCTCCCACTTGCCAGCTGTGTGATTGTGGCAACTTACATTCATGACCTCTTGGAACCTCCGTTTTCTTGCCTGTGAGATGGGCTACTTTGTAGGGTTGTTGCAGGGATGGGGGCAAGTACTTGCCCAAGGGCCTGGCATGTAATAAGAGCCAAACAAAGTTGGCCACTGCTAGAGAGGCTACATCTTGTCCAGTGTCACATAGTTAGTAAGGGACTGGTGCAGTAGGGATTGAATCTAGGTTTCTGCAACGCTGCCTCATGGGAAGCAGGGGAGTTGACTGTTGAGTGTCCCCACCCAAAGGCCGCATTTATTTCTGAGATGGAGAAGGTATAGTTAGAGCTCACCTCAGGTGGGGCAAGAGAGAGATGACTGGCCACATCTGACTTTCTGGCAAGCCCAGCTCCAGCCAATGAGAGAGCAGGACCTCCCACAGGTGGGAAGAGGT
Source organism: Papio anubis (assembly GCF_008728515.1). Taxonomy (NCBI): domain Eukaryota; kingdom Metazoa; phylum Chordata; class Mammalia; order Primates; family Cercopithecidae; genus Papio; species Papio anubis. The sequence goes on from NC_044987.1 coordinate 14,378,143, forward strand.
GTTGGTGCTGCCTCTCCTGCTTCCTTCTCTGCCTCTTCCCCTTCCTACCCCCATGACCAAGCACCCGGCATAGAGATGGACTGTTTCCCTTCCATTTTGTTTAATTTATTTTTATAGAGATAGGGTCCGCTGTGTTGCCCAGGCTGGTCTTGAACTCCCGGGTTCAACTGATCCTCCCGCCTCAACCTCCTGCGTAGCCGTGACTACAGGAACACACCACCATGCCCTGCTCATTAAAAACAAAAACAAAAAACAAAACAATCAAAGTATTTTTCTTTTTTTTTTTTTTTTGAGAGATGGGGAGTCTCATCATGTTACTCAGGCTGGTCTTGAACTCCTGGCCTCAAGCGATCCTCCCGTCTCAGCCTCCCAAAGCACTGAGATTACAGTCATGAACCGCCATGCCCAGCTCTCCCTTCCATTTTAAAGAGGAGATCATAGGCGTGGAGAACCCAAGTGACTTGGGCAAGACTAAACTGGCAAAGAGCAGAGTCGAAACTGGGCTGGAGGTCACATTCCTCCATCTGTGACCTCAAACACTGCTCCAACCACCATCTCCAGGGTGGGGCTTAGGCCCGTGCGCCTGGCCTAGCTAGGCCGAGCAGTGATAGAACATGAAGGACGGGGTGCACTCTTTCCTAGGGTGTTCGTATGACCAGCTCAGAGGATGGTCCCCACTGGCCAGTGGCCTGACACTGCTGTCCTGCTGGACATATGCACATAGCAGGCAATGCAGGCATTGCTTAGTCCTTGGCTCTTAAACATCTGGGCCAAATCCCAGCTGCAGACAGCACTGCCTCTGTGGAGTCAGAGAGTCTTCCCCAGGATCTTGTCTACCTTACCACCTGCCCTGCGCCACAGGTTTGCTGAAGGCCCTGATTTAGGCTGAGAGCTCATTATAAGGGACAAGCTAGGTGTTATGTGTTGGGTGAGGGTAAAGTTACTAAGCTGTGTGTTGTGTGGGGGAGGTTGGCAGCAAGAGCTGACATTCATTGTGCCTGTGGCAGTGTGCCTGCTATAACCCCCACAGCCGCCCTATGAGATAGATGCCACCATTCCTTCAATTTTACAGATGAGAAAACTGAGGCAGAAAGTAAAGAAACTGGCCCAAGGTCACACAGTCAGAACATGGCAGAGCCAGGATTTGAACCCAGGCCATCTGACTCCATAGCCTATGCTCACCACCATTGCCCCCAACAGCCTGCATAAAGGATAGGGCAGTTGGGGTCGACAGAAAGTAGGGTAATGGGGTCCGCGGAGGGACAGTTGGGGCAGGGAAGGGGGCTCCAGGTTCCGATGAGCAGTTGGGGCAGGCTGTGAGGAAAACCAGTGTGTTGGGGGCTCCTTGTGAGAGGCAGAGAGCCTCGGTCAGAGGGTTAGAGGTTGTGCCCTCTCCCTGAGAACAGAGCACTACCTGCGGGCAAGGTACCCCAGTGTGCCAAGAATGGGTTACAAGTGTGTGGTCCAGACAGAAATCTCCCCTCCCCCGCCCGGCCCTCCAGAGGGTCCAGGGGCTCCCGGGGCATCTGTGGCCCCCATCCCCCAGACCCGCCTCTGGCTGAGAGCAGCCATAGCCTTCCTTACTTCACTGTGGCATGGGACAGCGTTGTTTCCTGCGAGCCGCGCTGTGAGAAAGCCAGGGAGCTCTGCCCGACTGCAGGTCGCCCAGTGCCCGCGTCCTCCCAGGCACAGGAGCTCGGCACTGCGGGCGCTACCTCCACAGGGGTGGCCGCCTCTGCCGCTCCCGGTGCCAGGCACAGGCAGCCCATTTCCGTCTAGTGCTGCTCTGCTATTGGCAGTGGGGTTAGGCCTGACCGTCAGGGTGGGTTCTTAGTTCACCAAGCTCAGGGAATCCCCCGAGAAGCTCATTCGATCCATTCGGCACCCCGGCCCCTGCTGCCTTCCACAGGCTGCACGATCCTGGAGAGGGGACCCCCGCGGATTCCAGATCCCTCGTGAGGATGCTGGAAATAGTAATGCCCACCGCAGAGGGCACCTGCGAGCATTAAACGGTCTGGTCTGCACATCCCGCAAGCCTTTGCTGAGTGCCTGCTCTGTGCCAGGCAGTGCTTGGTGTGGGGATGGGAAATGAACTAATAAACACAGTGCCCACGCTCAAAGAGGGGAAGTGGCCAGGGCCAGGGCCAGGGAAACGCACCCAGGGACAGAAACCGGGATATGCAATGAACAGGGCTCGGCACAAAGCCCAGCACGGAGCACGCCGCCCGCAGACACTCCCTGGACCTCCCTTTAGAGCCAGAACGGCCTGGCCGGACGGGGAGTTTCACCACGGCCCTCTGCCGCCCGCAGGGAGCCCGAGGGCAGACGTAAAGCCCATGCTGGCGTTGGCCATGAAACAGGCCTTTATGGGGAGCGGAAGCAGTCATCAAAGCCGAGCGAGCCGGGGCAGGCCAGGGAACGCTGAGAGCCCGGGCGCCGCGCGCTTCCCACCGCCCCCAGGGCCCCGGCCGTCGCGCCTACCGGCCTGGCCACACCGGGGGCGCGCTCCGGCTCCGCGCCTCGACCGCGCCCTGTCCACACGCCTCTGGGGTAGCTCCCCGTGTCCCACTCCGCGCCCCGACCGCGTACCTTCCGCGTCCCTCTCCCTGTCCCCTCCTCACCCGCTCAGCGCCCCGACTGCGCCCCCTTGGCGCCCCCTTTGCCAGGTCTTTCGCTAGCATCCTGCCCGCATTCGCGGCGGAGAGAAGGACGACATAGCTTGTGCAGCGTTTCAGCTTGAGCGGGCTCACCTGATGCGCTTCCTAGGCTAGGGGCGTGTGCGGATGCCGCTTGGCTGAGTCGCGGGGAACGACCGTCGCTCACGCACTAAGCGCCCTCTACACGCTGGGCTCTGAGGGTGCCGCGGCGGGGCCAGACTTTGCAGGGCTTTGGAGCGTCTCTCTCCAGGCCTGAGTCTCTCTCCTGAAAGGACTTAGGTTGGGCACGGTGTGAAGGAGGGAGGTGGTGGCGAGAGGGAATTTATGTTCGGAAAGATCCCTCTGGCTGCTGGGTGGCGGGTGACTTGGGAGTGAGCTGGAGTTGCCCTACGGAGAGCAGTCAGGAGACTCCTGAGAAGTCCAGGAGGCGATGGTGAAACATGGTCGCACAAGTGCGAACTCCAAAGCGTTACACATATATGTGGGATTCGGGCATCGGTCCAGCCCCTCCCTACTCCTGAAGCCGCCCCAGGCCATCACTTGTTGGCTTGCAGACCCTCTCTCTTCTCAGAGATCCCTTCCCCACCCCAGGGTGTTCCCAGCCTGAGGCTCTCACCAGATGTGCCACATCATAGGTAAGCTGTGACCATCACCAGTACCACTATGTCCACAGCCAATGTAGAGACGTCCAGTCGGGTGCCTGCCTGGACCCCACATCAGGCCCTCAAAAGGGAGTAGCCCCCGAAAGTGTGTATGTGGGGGCTGGGGACGCCCCAATCCGTAGTTCGTTCATTGATTTCAGACCCCGAAGCTTGCTTCTGTCTGTAGAATCAGAGGCAGTCTGTCTTCGGGGAACTGATTCCTGATAAACAAACTTCCAGGAGACTGAAAAAGAAAGCATAACGTCAATGTAGTATGTAAGGTTCTCACAGAGCTGTTGCGAGACAACCTCACAAATATTTGGCAGACACACACACGTGCTAGAACGGTGCCTGTGCCAAGCATGTTAGCTGTGACTGTGATGAATGGAGAGAGTGTCCAGTATGCGGGTCTGCCAAATATGGTGCTTCTCTGGGATGCTGACTAGGTCTCCAGGCACCTCAGTGGGCTTGGATTCAGAACAAATGATGGTTCATCCATCCTTGTGAAGTGTCACCGGAAGTCACTGGGGAGGCCCCCTGAAGTTCCCTGTCCTCCAACAGAACATGCCTCCCTGGTGCCTAAAGTGTCCCTGTTCACTAGATATGCGGTAGGCTCCCCCAGGAACTGCGGGATCACATGAAAACATTCCCTTTCTTTTTCTGGCTTTCTGCCCGAGATCACTTTTTGATGACCACAGTCACTCTCCAAACAGGGCTCAAACGCTCGGGCTTCTTATTTCCAGTTATGATCACAAACCAGTCCAGCCTCTCTGTGTACACCCTCGTCGCTGTGACTAAACTTGGACGTTTCCACATCTTTTCAGCTTCAAATTTACGGATAGTCTCTTGGGCCACCTCTATACCCTTCCTGTGTTTGAGTTTGACCACCCAGTTTAACTCTCCGATAATTACCCTGGAGGCTTCCCTCTGCCCCGGTTGCTGGCAATAACTGCTGTGCCTATGTGGCCAGGTTCACCATCCGCCATCCTCACCAGGCACTGATAACAACTGGGAGGACTCATATTTGTGAACTTTAGTTTACAAAGCATGTATACTCTTCTGTTTGATCTTCAGAACAATACCATACTACTGTGAATTATCATTCAACTACACACCTAAGAAACTGACGTTTAGAGTGATAATTAGAATTGTATCGGGTCTCCTAATGATTATGCAGCAGATTCAGGAAAAAACTCAACACTCATGGCCCAAGATCCTGTTTACAGTACCTCCCTCTGCCTTCCCAGTACAATTGGTAATCAACTGCCCGCTATGGCCAGGGTGCTACTGGTGGCATCACTATTCCTACCATGGGTCTTACCCAGCATCTGTGTGGCCAACAGCCAGCATCATGCCCCATCAGTTGTACTGGCAACTGGAGAAAACGGCAAGTGCAGTTTGTGAATGGACAGTTAGTAAAGTGTTCACACTTCACACAAGATCCAGGGTAAACCTGTTTGAGGGGTGAGAAGAGAGAGGAAGATGGAGGCATTTCAAGATAGAAAAAATCAGAGGATCACCTGCCTCCATCAATCAACGATAGCAAGACTTGGATACTAAAGTTGATTATTAGCCACAAGACTTTGGGTCAGTCACGCTGGTTCTCTGGGCCTCAGTTTCCTACTGTGTAAAAGGGACAATAAAGTTCTGGCTTTCAGTAATGGAAGAATAGATTTTTTGTACTAACCCTTCCTCCTTCCTTCTCCTCTCCCTAAGCAGCCACCACCAGCAGATAACAATTGTAAAATCTAGACAAAATATTTTTTAAAACCCATTTGTCTGAAGACATTGGAGAATGATTAAATGCAGGCAGAAACTGAAGGGATGTCCGCCCATGAAAAAATGAACTGCAAAGAGTGAGACTTAGGAGTTTGCAGCCTTTTTCTGAGGGCACACCACATGGGCGGGTTCAGTGGCAGAAGCTGCAGACTTACTAGTTTGAGGTATCAGGCAGAGCAATCAGAAAATTGGGAATGCTGAAAGGGAGGGAACTGCAGAGGGCGTGAACCCTGAAATCTAATGTAAAATTGCTCAAATCCTTGGTTGATTGCTAAGCTATTAAACTAACCTGTCAAGCATGAGGGAGACCCCAGGCAGCTTGGCAAAAAAGCAGCAGCTAGAAGCTGAAGGAACTGAGCAAAGGTTTCAGATGTTGCTCACCACAGGAGAGACAGAGTTTGGAGTCTGAGTCTAGAAAAGTTAACTAACAGCAGCATTAGAAATTACTCTTCTAGCTAAAAGCAGAACTATCATTTGACCCAGCAATTCCATTACTGAGTATATACCCAGGGAAATATAAATCATTCTACCGTAAAGACACATGCACATGAATGTTAATTGCAGCACTATTCACAATAGCACAGACATGGAATCAACCTAAATGCCCATCAATGACAGATTGGACAAAGAAAATGTGATACATATACACCATGGAATACTATGCAGTCATAAAAAATAACAAGATCATGTCTTTTGTGAGAACATGGATGGAGCGGAAGGCTATTTTCCTTCGCAAACTAATGCAGGAACAGGAAACCAAATACTGCATGTTCTGACTTCTAAGTGGGAACTAAATGATGAGAATTTATTAACACAAAGAAGGAAAGAACAGACACTGGGGTCTACCTGGGAGGAAGGGTGGGAAGAGGAAGAGGATCAGAAAAGATAACTATTGGGTACTGTACGTAATACCTGGGTTATGAAATAATATGTACAACAAACCCCCATGATGTGTGTTTACCTATGTAACAAATCTTCACATGCACCTAAAATAAAAGTTAAAAAAAGAAAAAATTACCTTCAAAGAAATATGACAGAATCTGGAGTCTCTAGTACATATCATTCATAATGTCCAGTATCTAATCAGAACTCACAGACAAGCAAAGAAACAGAACATGGCCCATATTCAACTAAAAAGCATTCAATTGACCCCAACCCTGAGATGATCCAGCTGTTGCAATTAGCAAAGATTTTAAAGCAGCTCTTATAAATATTTGAGAATGTAAAAAAAAATATGGATTATGAATGAACAGATGGCAAATATCAGCAGAAAAATAAATCCTATAATAAAAGAACCAAATGGAAATTCTAGAATCAAAAATGACCGCACAAAAAAATAAAAAATTTACTTGATGGGTTTAACATCAGATTGGAGGTGGCAGGAAAAAGAGTTCGTGAACTTGTAGCTAGACCAATAAAAATAATCCTATCCCAAGGACAAACAAAAAAATTTTAAAGAATAATGAAGAGCACTTCAAAGGTCTGTGGGATATCAAGCAGTCTGAGATGAATGTCACTGGAGTTAAAGAAGGAAAGGAGGAGAAAGAGAAGGAGTAAGACAAATGTTTAAAGAAATAATGACCCAAACTTCATAAATTAGGTGAAGGACATTAATTTAGCAACTAAAGAAACTCAGTGAACCCCAGGCAAGGTAAGTACATAGAAAACCATACCTAGGCACCTGATGTTTAAACTGCTGACATCCAAAGATAAAGATAATACATTGAAAGCATCCAGAGAAGAACGATGTTACAGATCATGACCAGCTTCTCAACACAGTGGAGCAGCATCTTTAAAATGCTGAAAGGAAAAAGCAAAACAAAACCCTGCCAAGCCAGAATTCTATATTCAGCAAAATGTTTTTAAACATGAAGACAAAGTAAATACATTTTAAGATAAAAATGAAGAGAATTCATTAGAAGCACAACTACACTACAAAAAATGTTAAAGGAAGTTTTTCAGGCTGAAGGGAAATGGCACCAGATGGTAGCTCAGATTTGCCGGAAAAATAAAGTCCATCAGGCATGATAAATATGTGGGTAAATATAAAAGATGACACACATATCATATTTTCTTATCGTAAATCTTTAAAAGACATATGGCTGTTTAAAGAAAAAATTGTAACACTGTAGCGAGGGGTTTATAACCTATGTAAGTTAATATACATGAAAAAAGCAGAGCAAAGTATGGGGGTAAATTTAAGTGGAATTATTCCTGCTGCAAGATTCCTACATTTTATGTAAAGTATAATATTAACTGTAAGTACATTGTGGTAAGTTAAGACGCATGTTATAATACCTGGGACAACCCCTAAAATGCAAAGAAAAATAGGTAAGAAAGGTAACAGAGGAATCAAATAAAATAGTTAGAAATACTTGATTAATTTCTTTTCTTTTCTTTTTTCTTTTTCTTTTTTTTTCTTTTCCAGACAGAGTCTCGCTCTGTCACCCAGGCTGGAGTGCAGTGGCATGATCTTGGCTCACTGCAACCTCCACCTTGTGGGTTCAAGCAATTCTCTGCCACAGCCTCCCGAGTAGCTGGGATTACAAGCGCCCACCACCACATCCAGCTAATTTTTTTGTATTTTTAGTAGAGGCGGGGTTTCATCATCTTGGCCAGGCTGGTCTTGAAATCCTGCCCTCATGATCCACCTGCCTTGGCCTCCCAAAGTGCTGGGATTACAGGCATGAGCCACCGTGCCCAGCCGATTAATTTCAAATAAGTCAGGAAAGGAAGAACAAATGAATGATAGAACATGTGAAATAAATAGAAAACAAATAGGAAATGACAGAGCTAAACTCAAATTTATTTATATTACATCAAATGTGATTTGACAAATTATTGATAAAATGATGAATTAAACACTTTAATTAAAAGGAGTAGAATATCAAAATGGACAAAGAAGCAGGACCTAGGTATATGTTGACTGTATAAGATGCATATTAAATATGAAAAACACAAACAGGTTGAAAGTAAAAGGATGAATAAAGATATACCATTCGTGATGGTTAGTTTTATGTGTCAACTTGGCTTGGTGATAGTATACGGTTATTCAATTAAACACTCATCTAGGTGTTGGTATGAAGGTTATGTTGTAGATATGATTAACATCGATAATCAGTTGACTTAAAGTAAAGGATATTATCCTTAATAATCTGAGTAGGTTTCATCCAATCAGTTGAAAGACCTTAAGAGCAAAATTGAGGTTTCCCAAAGAAAGAAATTCTGCCTGTGGACTGACTATAGCCTCAGCTCCTGCTGGAGAGTTTCCAACCTGCCAGCCTACCATTTTGTACAGATTTCAGACTTGCCAGCCCCTTCAGTCACATCAGCCAATTCCTTGAAATTCTCTGTCTCTGAACACATACACACACACACACGCACACGCACACACACCCCTATGTATCTACAGAAATATAAATATTCAGTAGGTTCTGTTTCTCTGGTAGAACACTGACTGATGATACACTATTCAAATAGAACTCATCAAAAAGATAGAGTTACTAAATTAATATCAGACAGACTGAATTTTAAGACAAAGAATATTACCAGAAATTAAAGGGATATTTCATAATGATAAAAGGATAAATATATTAAGGAAGCATAATACTTAGAAATATGTACTAAAATCTAATAATAATTAGTCATAATTATTACAATCTGTACTAAATCTAATAACAGGGCTTCAAAATGAAGCAAAAGCTGATAGAACAAAATCAATAGAAAAATTTACAATTATAGTTGCAGATTTTATCTGCAACTCAGATATTGATAGCATAATTAGACAAAAATTCAGTTAGAATACAGAATATTTGAATGACACTATTGACCTCCTTGACTAAAGTGACATTTATAGAATACATAATAACTGCTGAATACACAATTTCCCTACAAGTGTCCATGGAATATTCACCAAAATGGATCATACGCTGGGTAAAATAACAAGTCTCAATAAATTTCAAAAGATTGAAATATTATAAAGTGTTTTCTAACAAAGATGGAATTAAATTTAAAATTAATAAGATTTTTAGAAATTAAATAAAATTTTGGTATGATGTATTTTCATTATTTAGTTCAAAATATTTTAAAATTTCCCTTTTTTATTCTTGAGTTATTTGAAGCTGTATTATTTAATTTCAAAGTGAATCCAACAATATATAAAAGGGTTATATATCTGACTAAATTAGCTTTATCCGTTTTATATTTGTAAATCAGTTATTATAATTAATCTCTTCTACAGAATAAGGGAGATTCATATTATTATTTCAATAAATGCCCAAAAAGCATTTGACAAAACTCCAATCATTCATGATAAAAACTCTCAGAAAACTAGAAAAGTGACTTTCTTAATCTGACAAAGGGCATCTATGAAAAACCTACAGCTGAAATCATCTTTACTGGTGAAAAACTGAACGCTTTTCCCATAGATCAGGAAAAAGACCAGGATGTCTACTTTCACTACTTTCATTTAACAATGTACTGGAGATCATGGCCACTGCAATAAGGCAAGACAAATAAAGACATAAATACAGAAAATCAAGTAAAACAGTATGTATTCACAAATGACATGATAGTTTATGTGGCTAAAAACCTAATTAGGACAAATAAGTGATTTTAGTAAGGTTGGAGGATACCAGGTTGATATATACAAATACATTGCATTTCTACATATTAGCAATTGGAAAAATAATTGGAAAAGGAAAAATTCCAATTACAATACCATTATAAATAACAAAATAGTTAAACGTTCTTTAATAGAAAGTACGCAAGAATTGTGCACTGTAAATTACAAGACATTGCCAAGTGAAATTAAAGAAGACTTAAATAAATGGAGGGATAAGCCATATTTATGAGCAAGAAGATGTAATTTTTGCCAAATTAATCTAAAGAGTTAATGTAGTTCCAATCATAATCCTAGAAGGCTTTGCTGATAGCATTTTACAGGCTTGTTGTGAAAATATATAGAAGTACAAAGGACCCAAGGTATCCTGAAAAAGAAACAAAACAAAGCTGAAGGATTTATGCTAGATTACTTTAAAACTTATAAAACTACAGCAATCCAGACAGTGTTGTATTGACATATATAGACAAGTGAATCAGTGAAACACAACAGAAATTCTAGAAATGGGCTTGCTCTTTCATAGTTAATCAATCTTGGACAGAGGTGCTAAAGCAATTCTATAGAGAAAAGAACATCTTTCAACAAATGGTGCTTAAAAAATTGGACATCTTTATTCTGAAGAAAATGAACCTTGACCCTTGAACCTTATGCCATATATCAAAAAATTAATTAGAATTGGATCATAGATCTAAATATAGCAGCTTAAAATATATGTTTTTTAAAAGTAAGCATAGAATAATATTTTTAAGACTCAAAGGTAGGCAGAGATGTCTTGAATGGAACCCAGAAATCAATAGTCATTAAAGAAAAAAATAATATATTAGACTTCATTAAAATAAAAAAAACAAATTTTGCTCATCAAGAAGCATTTCTGCTTTCAGCATGATAGAGTAACAGCAGCTAGATTTACCTTGCCACTTTAAACAACTAAAAGACTGGACAAAATATGTGAAAAAATGTTTTATAGACATTAAATAATAGTCAGTATAGGGCTGTGATCCTTAAGAGAAGGGGAACGAATGAAGAGAGCCCTACAATTGCTTTGGCTTATTGCCTGGAGGCAGTTTCCAGGTCACAGAGCAGGGGGAGAGAAGCAAAATAGACCTGGTAGTCTCACTGAATTGAGGAGAAAGTTGCAGTTGAGGGAAGCTAAGGTGCTTGAACTTGCAGGGCAGAGTACCAAAGAGGAGAAAGGCTCACAGAAACAGACAGAAGTCTGAGATCTTCATAGGTGTCCCCTGAGTCTTCGACTGGCTAACTTGGATTTATAATCTGTGAGAGTGAATGACCCAAAGCTGAAGAATCACCAAAGAATGGGCAGAATTGTATAGTGGTGAAGTCTGGGTTTTCAGTATACCCGTCACCCAAATAGCATATAATGTACCCAATAGGTAATTTTTCATCCCTCATCCCCCTTCCACCCTCCTGCCTTCTGAGTCACTAATGTCCATTTAACCAAAAACTACTTATAACCCTAAAGCTCTTGACATAATAATAATAATAAAAGAGTGGACAGAACAGTTTCTGGAGCTTATATGGAACTTAGAATTTGTGTTCCTACCAGCCAGAGTTGAGAGATCATATAATACATGGGACATTAGATAGAATGTTAGAAGGGTATTGGCTTAGTACTAGGTTAAATTAATTCTAATCTAAAGGCTGCAATGGGCCCACTTTAATTACAAAGCTTAATCATAAGGTTTGCAAGGATCCAACTTAACTTATGCACCAGAATAAAGTCCAGTACTACTTTAAAAAACACAAAAAAGTCCAGCACCCAGTGATATAAAATTGAGAATGCCCAACATTTAATTAAAATTTCTAGACACAAAAATAATGAGGGAATATGACCCATATTCAGGAGATAAATCAACCAATCAAAAACAGATATAATAACATTAGCAAACAAGAATGTTAAAAAAGTTATTATAAATATGATTCATAAGTTAGAGAAGGTAGAGGAATGCATGAACTTAATGAGAGAGAAATGAGTACTAAAAAGACTCAAATGGAACTTCTAGAAATGAAAGTATCTGAAATAAAAAATACAGTGAATGGGATTAGTGGAATATCAGACATTGCAAGAAAAAAAGGATTGATGAGCTTGAAGATTGAGCAATATAAATTATACAAAATAAAACACATAGAGAAAAATTCTGAGTTAAAAAATGAACTTCAATGACCTGTGGAGCAATGTAATTGGAATTATAAGGGGATGATGGGAGGGGGAAAAATAGAAAAAAATTATTTCAAAAATTTATTACTCAAATGTTCCCAAATCCAATAAGAAGTATAAATCCACAGATCTAAAAAGTTCAATGAACCCAAGTAGAATAAAAATAAAGAAAATGACATCAAGGTATATTATAATGAAATATCTGAAAATCAATGATAAAGAAAAAAATCTCAAAAGTAGGCAGAGGAAAAAAGACATCATGTACAGAGCACAAAGATAAGAATGGTAATAGAGTTCTCATTAAAAAAAAAAAAAAAAAGACAGCCAGAAGATAAAGGTGTGACATCTTTAAAGTACTGCAAGAAGGATAGCAAACAAAAAACAACCCCTGTGTCCTAGAATTCTATAGCAAGTCAAATATCTTTCATAAAGGAAGATAAAACAAAGGCCTTTCAGACAAACAGAAACTGAGAAAATTCACTGCCAGAAAATTCACTCATTTCTCTCTCATTAAGTTCATGCATTCCTCTACCTTCTCTAACTTATGAATCATATTTATAATAACTTTTTTAACATTCTTGTTTGCTAATGTTATTATATCTGTTTTTGATTGGTTGATTTATCTCCTGAATATGGGTCATATTCCCTCATTATTTTTGTGTCTAGAAATTTTAATTAAAATTTAATTAAAAATTTAATTAACTGCACTACAAAAAAATATATATATATATATACTTAGAGGAAGGTCTCAGACAGAAGAAAGATAATACCATATGAGAATCTGACTCTACCCAAAGGAGTGAAGGACACTGGAAATGATTGATGGATATATAGGTAAATATAAAAATTTTTTCCTTACTCAAAAGTTTAAAAAATTGAATTGAATATTTGAAACAACAATAACAGCACAGTATTTTGGCTTTGTAACAGATGTAGAAGTAAAATTCTATGACAACAATATCACAAAGGATGAGAAGGAAATATAAATTGGCCTGTATATTGTTATAAAGCTTTTATACCAGGAGTTGGTCAATTATGGCCTGTAAGTTAAATCAGCTATCCACCTCTTATTCGATAGCCCATGACCTAAGAATGGTTTTTACATTTTTAAATGGTTGAGGAAAAAACCAAAAGATAAATAATATTTTGTGACATGTGAAAATTATATGAAATTCAAATTTCAGTGTTTGTAAACATTTTATTGGAATACAGATCATTCATTTATGGATAAGTTTTTGCTTCAATGGTGGAGTTGAGTAGTTGCAACAGAGACTGTATGACCCAAATAGTGTGAGATATTTAATGTCTGATACTTTATGAAAAACGTTTACTGACCCCTGTTTTAAAATATGTGAAATGGTAAAGATTATTTGAAGGTAGATGTGGTAAGCTAAAGGTGTATATTGTAAAGTCTAGAGCAATCACTAAAAATAAAATAAAGAGAAACAGCTGATCTACCACAAATGGAGATAAAAAGGAATCATAAAAAGTCCTTACTTACTTCCAAATAAGGCAGAAAAGAGGGACAAAAGGAACACAGAACAAATTGAGCTAATAACAAATAGCAAGAAGGTAGGTTTTTACCCAGGAATAGTGATAATTACATTAAGTGTAAATGGTCTAAACACTTTAATTAAATAGCAGAGTTTGTCATATTGGATTAAAAAAGGAAGATTCAACTACAATGTTATTTATAGGAAATTCAATGTAATTGTAAACACATAAATAGATTAAAATTAAAATGATGGCAAAAATATGCCATGCAAACACTAATGAAAAGATATTTGGGAGACTATATAAATATAGATCAAAGTAGACTTTGAATATTACAAAGAACAAAGAAATATTTCCTAATAAAAACGAGGTAAAATAATCAATAGGACAAAAATCTGAAATGTTTATGCATTTGATAACAGAGCTTGAAACTATATGAAGCAAAAACTGATCTGAAAAGAGAAATAGATATGTTCACAATTATCGTTGAAGGTTTTAACACTCTTCTCTCAGTAACTGATGAAACAAGTCAAAAGAATATCAGTTAGGGCATAAAATATTTGAACGATAACATCAAATAACTTGACCTAATTGACATTTTACAGAGTACTGTATCCAACAAAGCAGAACATACATTCTTTTCAATTGTACAGGTAAGATCTACCAAGATAGACAACATTCTGGAACAGGTCTCAAGATTTAAGAAGCGTGGAATCATAGAAAATACGTTCTCTGACACCAGTGAAATAAAATGAGACATCAATAAGCAAAATATATCTAGAAAATCCCCCAAATATTTGGAAATTGGACAGCAGATTTCTAAATAAACCAAATCAAAAGGATAATTAGAAAATGTTTTGAACTGAATAAAAAAGCATACAGGGCTCTCTCTCTTCTGCCACTGTGTAAGACACGCCTTGCTTCCCCTTCATCTTTTGCCGTGATTGTAAGTTTCCTGAGGCCTCAGCAGCCATGTGGAACTCTTTGGGTTGCAGTCCATACTCCTGTGCAAATGCTTCATTGGCCAAAATTGCCACTGCAGCACCATCTAGGTAGGACTAACAGGAAGTGGAAATAATTCTCCACACCCAGTACCACCTTGATCATATGATTTCAGACTAGGAGTTCCTTCTATGTGAGAAGAAAGGCCAATATGCTTGCTGGTCAGTGGATTATCTTTTTTGTAATACCTACAGTTGTAAATCACACATACTTCCCACTTGAGGACTGAACCTCTATTAAGAACTTAAGTGTTGTCAGTCACTACTTGGCATCTAAGAATCCCAAAAAGTTGTTATTGCAAAGAATCACCAATTTGCCTATGGAGATGCATAAGTCATCTTCTGGGGACTTCTAAGGAGTGAGTCCAAAAGGTGATTCCTATCCTAGTACAAAAAAGATTCTACTATAGATGAAAAAAGCATGCAAATAATATATCAAAGTTTCTTGGATGTAGCTAAATCAATGCTTAGATAGAAACATACAGTATTATATGCTTTTATTAGAAAAATATGTTCTAAAATCAATCACTTGAGCTACTGCCAAAAGAAACCAGACAAGAAAGAGAAAATTAAATCCAATTAAACCCCATGAAGGAAATAAAAAGATGAAAACAGAAATCAATGAAATATTAAAAAATGAGAGAAAAAGAAAAATCCATGAAGTATCAAATGTATCATTTGGGAAGTATTTAAATTGCTTCCTATTAACCAAGTAGGTGAGAGAGAAATTCCCACCCTAGGGTTATGGGGATAACACAACGTCTGACACCAGATGAAACTGACAACAGTTTTTTAGTTACACATACTCATAGCCAGCGGGAAGAGGACACCACATCTCATGCAGGGGTGTTGCACTTGGGAACAGAGTTGGACAATCACATGGGGGTTGTACTTGTGAGCAGAGAACAGCCAGAGGCTGTGGGGGGCAGGTTGTAGCACTAAGAGAATGGGGTGCCCCATGGTTCCTGCAGGAGGCTGTGGTTGGCTTGTTTAACTGCACCTCGTTCTCTTTATTAAGAGGATTTGGCTAGGGGATAGGAGCAGAGTGGAATGAAGAACTTGGGGCTAGGCTAGATGAGGCCCTCCTGTTTTCATCAGATGTCAAGGTAGCACATAATATTGAACCTTAATTTTAGTCCTTATACCACAGAAAAGATCAATACAAATGATAAAACTCTAACCTGACTGATCAAGAAAAAAAGAGAGAAGACACAAATTACTAATATCAGGAATGAAAGCAAGGATGTCACTACAGATCTTACAAATGTTAAAAAAAAACCTAAGGAGATACTATAAACAACTACACACCAATAAATTCAACGACTTAGATGATAAAATGGACATAATCTTTGAAACACAAACTACGAAGGTCATTCAATAAGAAATAACTTGAGTATCTTATATCTGCTTAAAAGAATTACATTCATAGTTTTAAAAAAGTGAAACCTTTTTCATAAAGAAAACTCCAGGATCAAGTGGTTTCACTAGTGCATTCTACCCCCAGGTGTATTGGTAAATGTTTTACACCTGGCACTCTAGAAAAAACAACAACCTGTTTTGTAGCATCTGCCAGTTTCCATGGTGTAAATATTCCCACTATGGTCAATTTCTTGCTACCAATGTGATGTCACTCATCATGGAGATAAAAAGATGTGTACATAAATATATATGCACAAATATATATAAAGATAATGCCACATAAATGAAATAGTCATAAATACCCTAATGGCATTGATATTAATAAAATGTAGCAAAAATATTTAAGATATGATGAGTATTCATTCCATATGTATTACTTTTGTTTTTAACATAATTTAATTTTTAATACTGGCTGTATTTAACAACTGGCTTACAAAATTTCTGAGAATTTGAAAGTACATTGTCATGAGCCAGTACAAGCCATTTCTGGGATGCTAAACATTTTTAAAAAATACCAATTCTACAAAAACTGTTGCAGAAAAGAGAAGGGGAGAAAACATTTCTAAATAGAATTTTAGCAGAAAAAAAATCAGCAATATATAAAAAGAATAATAAAGTATGACCAAATGGGATTTATCCTAGGAATTCAAGGTTGGCTTAACATTCAAAAGTCACTTTTTTTAAATTTTAAAATCCTTATTTATTTATTTTATTTAAATAGCTTTTGGGGTACAAGTGGTTTTTGGTTACATGGATGAATTCTATAGTGGTGAATTCTGAGATTTTAGTGCACCCATCACCTGAGCAGTATAACTGTAACCAATATGAAGTCTTTTATCCCTCACCTCACTCCCAACCTCCCCACCCACAAATCCCCAAAGTTCATTATATCACTCTGTACGTCTTTGCATCCTCATTGCTTAGCTCCCACTTACAAGTGAGGATACACGGTATTTGGTTTTCCATTCCTGAGTTACTTCTCTTAGACTAATGGCCTCCAGCTCCATCCAAATTGCTGCAAAAGACATTATTTATTCCCTTTTCATGGCTGAGTAGTATTCCACAGTTTATGTACATCACATTTTCTTTATCCACTCATTGGTCTATGGGCACTTAGGTTGGTTCCATGTCTTTGTAATTGCAAATTGTGCTGCTATAAACGTGAGTGTGCCTGCATGCACGTGTGTGTCTTTTTTGTATAATGACTTCTTTTTCTCTGGGTAGTTACCCAGTAGTAGTGTTGCTGGATTGAATGGTAGATCTACTTTTAGTTTCAAAAGTCAATTTATGTGCAACTGGAATGAACCTTGGAGACATTGTGCTGAGTAAAATAAGCAGTCGTAATAGGACAAATAGTGTATGATTCCATTTATATGAGATATTTAAAGTAGTCAAAATCATGAAAACAGAAAGTAGAATGGTGGTTTTGTCGAGTTGGGAAGGGAGAATGGGGAGTTGTTGTTTGATGGGTATAGAGTTTTAGTTTTGTAAGATGAAAAACTTCTAGAGATCTGTTATACAACAATGTGAATGTAGTTAACACTACTGAACTGTATATTTAAAAATGATAAAGGGTAAATGTTATGTGTTTTTAACCATAATTTTTAAAAAGCCAATCTATAATTTATCATATGTGGTAGTCATAATATCTATGTCCTAATCCACAGAACTTGTGAATATGCTACTTTACGTAGCAAAAGATGTTTTGCAGATATGATTAAGTTAAGGATTTTGAGATGAGAGATTATTCTGGATTATCAGGGTGGGTCCAATGTAATCACAAAGGTCCTTGTACCTAAAAGAGGGAGGCAGGAGGGTCAGAGTCAGACAAAAAGATGTGTCATGACAGAAGCAGAGATTGGAGTGTTACAAATGCTGGCTTTGAAGATGGAAAAAAGCCATGAGCCAGGGAACATGTGCAGCCTCTCTAAGCTGGAAAAGGCAAAGAAACAAGTTATCTTCTACAGCCTTCAGAAAAGATGCAGCCCTGTCAACACCTTGAGTTTAGCCCATTTTGGGCTTCTGACCTCCAGAACTATTAGATAATAAATTTGTGTTGTTTTAAGCCACTAAGTTTGTTATGGCAGCAATAGAAAATGAATGTACCATATAAAGAGACCTAAAAAGGAAAAAAAAATGATCATGTCAGTAGATTAAGAGAAAGTTTTTGACAAAATTCAACACAGATTCATGATAAAATCTTAGCAAATTAGGGATACAAGGGAACTTACACAATCAGGAAAAGGGCATCTATTTAAAAATATCCTACAATTGACATTATACTTAGTAGTGAAAAATGGAATGTTTTTCCTCTCAGATTAGGAACAAAGCAAATAAGTCTGTTATAACTATTTCTATTCAACAGTGTACTGGAGGTCCTAGCCAGTGCAAGAATTCAAGAAAAAGAAAAAAGACACAGATGAGAAGGTTCATAATTGTTTTTATTTACAAACAACATAATTTTCTTTCTCTTTTTTTTTTTGAGATGGAATCTCACTCTGTTGCCCAGGCTGGAGTCCAGTGGCATGATCTCTGCTCACTGCAAGCTCTGCCTCCTGGGTTCACAACATTCTCCTGCCTCAGCCTCCCTAGTAGCTGGGACTACAGGTGCCCACCACCACTCCTAGCTAATTTTTTTTTTGCATTTCTAGTAGAGATAGGGTTTCACCGTGTTAGCCAGGATGGTCTTGATCTCCTGACCTCGTGATCCGCCCACCTCAGCCTCCCAAAGTGCTGGGATTACAGGTGTGAGCCATCACGCCTGGCCATAAGCAACATAATTTTCTATCTAGAAAATCTTAGGGAATCCACAAGCAAACTAAGACACTACAGTTAATAAATGAGTTTAGCAATGTTGCAGGATAGAGGTTCAATATACAAAAATTAATTATTATTATTATTATTATTTTTGAGAGGGAGCCTCACTCTGTCACCCAGGCTGGAGCGCAGTGGCACAATCATGGCTTATTGTAGCCTTGAGCTCCTGGGCTCAAGCAATCCTCCCACCTTAGCCTCCTACGTAGTTGTGACTACAGGCATGTGCCACCACACCTGACTGACTTTTTTATTTTTAAATTTTTTGTAGAGACAAAGTCTTGCTACATTACTGAGGCTGTTCTCAAACTCCTGGCCTCAAGCTGGAGTTGCCACCTTGGCCTCCTAATATGTTAGGATTACAAGCATGAGCCACTGTGCCTGGCCTAATTGTATTTCTATGTACTAGAAACTAACAGTTGGGATTTAAATGGAAAATAACATTTATGATGGCACAAAAACATGAAATACTTAGGAATAAATTAGCTAAAATTTGTGTAGTGCACTAAAAACTACAAAACTGCTGAGAGAAGTTAAAGATCTAAATAGAGAAATATACCATGTTCATGGTACATATTGATATTATTAAGACTTGATATTGTTAAGCTGTCAATTCTCCCCAAATTGATCTTCAGATTTAATGAACTCTCAGTCAAAATCACAGCAGATTTTAAAAGAATTTTGTAATCTGATCCATGGTGTTCATATGGAAACACCATGGATCATAATAGGTACAAAAATTATGAAAAACAAAGACGAAGCTTGGAGGACTTACTACCTGATTTTTAAGACTTACAACAAAGTTATAGTAATTAGATAGTGTCTTATGGAATAAAGTAAACATTTAGATCACTGAACAGAATAGAGAGTCCAGAAATAGATTTATATATATGTAGATAATTGATTTTTCACAAAGGTGCTAAGGCAATTCAATGGGGGAAATGATAGTTTTTTCAACAAATGGTGCTAGAACAATTGGGTATCCATATACAATTTAAAAAATGGTCCTTATCTCACATCATAAACAACAATTAACTTGAAATAGTGGATCTAAGATTTAAAAACTTTATAACCTATTATGCATAACAGCTCTATCTATACCAACCCCAAACTGAGGTAAACACCAAAATTTCTTAGATAGGACATAGAAAGCACAGATCTTAAAGAAAAAAAAAAAAATCAATATATCAGACTTCCTTAAAAAAAAAAACCCTGCTTTTCATATTTATTTATTTATTTATTTATCAAGACACAGTCTTGCCCTGTCACCCAGGCTGGAGCGCAGTGGCATGATCTCGGCTCACTGCAACCTCCACCTCCTGGGTTCAAGGGATTCTCCTGCCTCAGACTCCTGAGTAGCTAGGATTACTGGTGCCCAAGACCATGCCCGGCTAGTTTTTGTATATATATATATTTTTTTTAGTAGAGATGGAGATTCAACATGTCGGCCAGGCTGGTGTCAAACTCCTGACCTCAGGTGATCTGCCTGTCTCAGCCTCCCAAAGTACTGGGATTACCAGTGTGAGCCACCGTGTCTGGCCAAAACTTGCTTTTTAAAAGACATGGTTAAGAAGATTAAAAAGGTATGCTATAATGGGGCAGAAACTATTTGTGAAACATGTATCTAACAAAGGACTTGGATTCAAAATATCTTTTAAAAAGCTCTTCCTACTCAGTCAGAAGACAAACAACCTGCTTAAAAACTGGGCAAAAGATATGGAGAGACATTTCGCTAATAAAGGGAAGCAAGTGGCACATAAGCACATGAAAAGAAGCTTAACATTATTAGTCACTAGATAAGCTCACTTTAAAACCACACTGAGATACCACTGTACAATCACTAGAATGGTTACAATTTATAAAGACTGAATGTATGATGTGTTGGCAGGATGAGAAGTAACTGGAAGTCTTAAAATTTGTTGGTGGGAATGCAAAATAGCATAGCCACTATGGAAAACAGTTTAAGGGCAGCCAGAGAGAAAGGTTGGGTTATCCACAAAAGGAAGCCCATCAGACTAACAGTGGATCTCTCTGCAGAAACCCTACTAGCCAGAAGAGGGTGGGGGCCAATATTCAACATTCTTAAAGAAAAGAATTTTCAACCCAGTATTTCATATCCAGCCAAACTAAGCTTCATAAGTGAAGGAGAAATAAAATCCTTTACAGACAAGCAAAAGCTGAGAGATTTTGTCACCACCAGGCCTGCCTTAAAAGAGCTCCTGAAGGAAGCCCTAAATATGGAAAGGAAAAACTGGTACCAGCCACTGCAAAAACATACCAAATTGTAAAGACCATCGACAGTATGAAGAAACTGCATCAACTAACAGGCAAAATAGCCAGCTAGCATCATAATGACAGGATCAAATTCACACATAACAACATTAACCTTAAATGTAAACAGGCTAAATGGCCCAATTTAAAGACACAGACTGGCAAACTGGATAAAGAGTCAAGACCCAATGGTGTGCTGTATTCAGGAGACCCATCTCATATGCAAAAACACATAAAGACTCAAAATAAAGGGATGGAGGAATATTTGCCAAGTAAATAGAAAGCAAAAAAAGCAGGGGTTGCAATCGTAGTCTCTGATAAAACAGACTTTAAGCCAAAAAAGATCAAAAGAGACAAAGAAGGACATTACATAATGGTAAAGGGATCAATGCAACAAGAAGAGCTAACTATCCTAAATATATATGCACCTAATACGGGAGCATCCAGCTTCATAAAGCAAGTTCCTGGAGACCTACAAAGAGACTTAGACTCCCACACAATAATAATGGGAGACTTTAACACCACACTGTCAATATTAGACAGATTAACCAGATAGAAAATTAACAAGGATATTCAGGACTTGAACTCAGCTCTGGACCAAGCAGACCTAATAGATAGCTACAGAACTCTCCACCCCAAATCAACAGAATATACATTCTTCTTAGCACCACATCACACTTATTCTAAAATTGACCACATAATTGGAAGTAAAACACTTCTCAGCAAATGCAAAAGAACAGAAGTCATAACAAACAGTCTCTCAGACCACAGTGCAATTAAATAGAACTCAGGATTGAGAAACTTACTCAAAACCGCACAACTACATGGAAATTGAACAAACTGCTCCTGATTGACTACTGTGTAAACAATGAAATTAAGGCAGAAATAAATAAGTTCTTTGAAACAAATGAGAACAAAGACACAATGTACCAGAATCTCTGGGACACAGCTAAAGCAGTGTTTAGGGGGAAATTTATAGCACTAAATGCCCACAGAAGAAAACAGGAAAGATCTAAACTCACACCCTAACAAGGCAATTAAAAGAACTAAAGAAGCAAGAGCAAACAAATTCAAAAGCTAGCAGAAGACAAGAAAACTAAGCTCAGAGCATAACTGAAGGAGACGGAGACACAAAAAACCCTACAAAAAAATCAATGAATCCAGGAACTTGTTTTTTGAAAAGATTAACAAAATAGGTAGACCACTAGCCAGACTAATAAAGAAAAAAAGAGAGAAGAATCAAATAGACACAATAAAAAAGATAAAGGGGATATAACCACTGATCCCACAGAAATACAAACTCACCATCAGAGAATACTATAATCACCTCTATGCAAATAAGCTAGAAAATCTAGAAGAAATGGATACATTCCTGGACACATACACCCTCCTAAGGGGGAAGAAGTCCAATCCCTGAATAGACCAATAACAAGTTCTGAAGTTGAGGCAGTAATGAATAGCCTACCAACCAAAAGAAGCCCAGAACCAGATGCATTCACAGCTGAATTCTACCAGAGGTACAAAGAGGAGCTGGTACTATTCCTTCTGAAACTATTCCAAACAACAGAAAAAGAACTCCTCCCTAACTTAGTCTATGAGGCCAGTATCATCCTGATGCCAAAACCTGGCACAGACACAACAAAAAAAGAAAACTTCAGGCCAATATCCCTGATGAACATTGATGCAAAATCCTCAATAAAATACTGGCAAACCGAATCCAGCAGCACATCAAAAAAGCTTATCCACCATGATCAAATCAGCTTCTTCCCTGGGATGCAAGACTGGTTCAACATATGCAACTCAACAAACGTAATCCATGATATAAACAGAACCAATGACAAAACCACATGATTATCTCAATAGATGCAGAAAAGGCCTTTGATAAAATGCAACACCACTTCATGCTAAAAATGATCAATAAACTAGACATTGATGGAACATATCTCAAAATAATAAGAGTTATTTAAGACAAATCCACAGCCAATATCATACTGAATGGGCAAAAGCTGGAAGCATTCCCTTTGAAAACTGGCACAAGACAAGGATGCCCTTTCTCACCACTCCTATTCAGCATAGTATTGGAAGTTCTAGCCAGGGCAATCAGGCAAGAGGAAGAAATAAAGGGTATTCAAATAGGAAGGGAGGAAGTCAAATTGTCTCTGTTTGCAGATGAATAATTGTATGTTTAGAAAACCCCATCATCTCAGCCCCAAATCTCCTTAAGCTGATAAGCAACTTCAGCAATGTCTCAGGATACAAAATCAATGTGCAAAAATCACAAGCATTCCTATACACCAATAATAGACAGAGAGCCAAATCATGGGTGAACTCCCATTCACAATTTCTACAAAGGGAATAAAGTACCTAGGAATACAACTTACAAGGGATGTGAAGGACCTCTTCAAGGAGAACTACAAACCACTGCTCAAGTAAATAAGAGAGGACACAAACAAACAAATCCATGCTTATAGATAGGAAGAATCAATATCGTGAAAATGGCCATACTGCCCAAAGCAATTTATAGATTCAATGCTATCCCCATCAAGCTATCATTGATTTTCTTCACAGAATTAGAAAAAAACTACTTTAAATTTTATATGGAACCTAAAAAAAAGCCTGTATAGCCAAGACAATCCTAAGCAAAAAGAATAAAGCTGGAGGCATCACGCCACCCAACTTCAAACTATACTACAAGGCTACTGTAACCAAAACAGCATGGTACTGGTACCAAAGGAGATATATAGACCAATGGAACAGAACAGAGGCCTCAGAAATAATACCATGCATCTACAACCTTCTGATCTTTGACAAATCTGACAAAACAAGCAATGGGGAAAGGATTTCTTATTTAATAAATGGTGTTGGGAAAACTGGCTAGCCATATGCAGACAACTGAAACTAGACCCCTTCCTTACACCTTATACAAAAATTAATTCAAGATGGATTAAAGACTTAAACGTAAGACCTAAAACCATAAAAACCCTGAAGAAAACGTAGGCAATACCATTCAGGACGTAGGCATGGGCAAGGACCTCATGACTAAAACACAAAAAGTTATGGCCACAAAAACCAAAATTGGCAAATCAGATCTAATTAAACTGAAGAGCTTCTGCACAGCAAAAGAAACTATCATTAGAGTGAACAGGCAACCTACAGAATGGGAGAAGATTTTTGCAATCTCTGCATCTGACAAAGGGCTAATATCCAGAATCTACAAAAATTTAAACAGATTTACAAGCAAAACAAATAACTCCATCAAAAAGTGGGTGAAGGATATGAACAGACACTTCTCAAAAGAAGACATTTATGTGGCCAACAAACATGAACAAAATCTCATCATCACTAGTCATTAGAGAAATGCAAATCAAAACCACAATGAGACACCATCTCACACCAGTTAGAATGGCGATCATTAAAAAGTCAGGAAACAGGCCGGCGCGGTGGCTCACGCCTGTAATCCCAGCACTTTGGGAGGCCGAGGCAGGCGGATCACGAGGTCAGGAGATCAAGACCATCCTGGTGAACACGGTGAAACCCCGTCTCTACTGAAAATACAAAAAAATTAGCCAGGCGTGGTGGCGGGCGCCTGTAGTCCCAGCTACTCGGGAGGCTGAGGCAGGAGAATGGCGTGAACCCAGGAGGCAGAGCTTGCAGCAAGCCGAGATCGCGCCACTGCACTCCAGCCTGGGCGACAGAGTGAGACTCTGTTTAAAAAAAAGACTGGCCTTAAATTATGTCTCAATAAATCTAAAAGGACATCATTAAGAAAAGTAATAGACAAACCACAGATTTGAAGAAGATATTCAGAAAACATATATCTGATGGACTTGTTACTAGAATATACAAAGAGCTCCTATGATCCAATAATAAAAAGACAAGCAACTGTGTTAAGAATGGGCAAAATACTATTTTTTTCTTTTTGACAGAGAGGGTCTTGCTCTGTTGCCCAGGCTGGAGTGTAGTGGCGCAATCCTGGCTCACTGTAACCTCTGCCTCCCTGGCTCAAGCCATCCTCCTGCCTCCCAAGTAGCTGGGACTACAGGCATGTGTCATTATGCCCAGCTAACAAAAAAATAAGCCAAAGACTTAAACAGATACTTCACAAAAGAAGATATATGAATGCCAATGAACACATGAAACATTGTTTAAACATCATTAGTCATTAAAAAGTACAGAGTACAACTACAATGTGATACTACTACATATACCTGCTAGAATGGCTACAATTTAAAAGTCTTACAACAACTGCATGTTAATGAGATCACAGAGCACCTCAAATGCATGTACCTTGTGGTGGGAATGCAAAATAGTGCAACCACTTTGGAAAAAGGTTTGACTGTTTCTCAAAAGGTTAAACTTACACCTACTGTTGATGTGGCAATTCCACTCTTAGGTATTTATCCAGGGGAAATGAAAACATGCCCACAAAAACAAATGCTCATAGCAACTTTATTCACAATAGTCAGGCACAGGAAATGCTCATCAACAGGAAATCGCTAGGTAAATTCTGATGTGTCCATACAGTGGAATCCTAGTCAGCAACTTCAAAGAAATAAACCACGATTCACGCATCCAGATGAATGGGTCCCAGAGACATTATGCTAAGAGAAAGAAGCAAGGCACTAAGGAATGAAGATCATGCCAGTCCACTGATGTGAAGTTCTAGATTAGCTAAAACTAATCTGTAGCTAGAAATTGGATTAGTTGGGGATGGAGGCGAGTGGTAGGATTGACTGGGAAGAAATATGAGAGAATTTCCAGTGAGATGGCAGTGTACCATATTATAATAGGGATGTGGTTTGCTTGGATATAAACATTTTATCAACATTGTAGAGCTACTATTTGCACATTTTAATGTGTGCAAGTTTTCCCAAAAAATAGTAATGTCAAAAAACAATAAAAATTGAGTGGGTGAAAATATAGTGAAAGGAGAATGGCACGACATGCTCATTGTGGAAGCGGGGTGATGGATACGTAAGGATTGAAATTACACTATTGTGTTTACATTGTGTGTTTTTGAAGTTTTCCATAATAAAAAGTGAAATAAAACAAAAGGGAAGAAAAGGATAATTATACTTCACAGGGCTGTTTTGCGTTCATACAGACGATGCTGGGGACGGGGTTCTGCCGGCTGTGAAGTGTATTTTGACATAGCTTCTCCATGTGATCTGCTTCCCTCTCTCATTGACTCACTCTGGCTCTTGCTGTCTGCTGCATTCTCACCTTCCTGCCACTCCTGTTTCATTTCTCTTTCCCTCCCACCTAGCTTTCTTCTTCTCCTCCCCCTCCATTGCCTTTGTTCCATTGATGGTTAGATTAGCCCTGGGGCTCAGGGACTGCAGTCCCAGCTTCAGGGGAGATCATGAGGGAGGGGCTCAGGACAGACACCCCAAGGCATTGCTTCCTGCCCTTTCTCCTTGGTGCTTGCCCACCCCCCAACTCTGCCACCCTATGTCTCCCCAGGGTGAGGCAGGCAGGGCTCTTGCCTCATTGTCATCTGAGTGCCAGCACATCTGTAACAGGATGGACAGGCTGCTGTTGTCCCGACATGTCTCCTCCACCTGGCTTGCTTGAAAACTGTCAGATTAGAGGAAATTTGAGCCAGGTTCGCAGGCCTGCACCCTGGCTGGCCTCCCTGCTGGAGCCGCCCTGCCCTGGGCAGCCTTCCCCCTCAACCCTTCGCCTTCCACCAGACTTGGCCTCACTGCCGCAGCAGTCAGCATCCCACAGCTCTTGCACTCTGATCCGTTCTTGCCAAGACCAGCTGAGAGCCTGGCAGTCCTCCGGAAACCTTGGGCTTTGGGGCAGTACCCACGAGTTGCCTGCAGTCTGCGCTGGCTTTGTTCTGTTTTAACCACCCGTGAACTCGAGATACTTATTGGGCACCACTGTTTGCTGGGCACTGTGTTAGACTCTGTGACTACAGAGATGGCCTGGACTTACGGCCTGCTGGTGGAAGTGGTGTAAACAGATGATTCCAATGCAGTGGGGCAAGGCAGGCCCTGGGGAACTGAGTGAAGTTGCAGGGGCACATGGAGGGGTCACTCAGCCTGGACTGGGGCGGGGAGGTCAGGCAGCCATTCTTGGAGGAAATGCCAACTGAGCTGAGACCCGCAGAGGGCGGAGAGGCACCGGAACAGCAGGTGGGGCAGCCCGAGGGGCACACTCGCTTTCTGGGAGCTGCCGATGGTTCAGTCTGTTCCGGCTTTGTGTGTGAGGGGAGGGTCTAGTCAAGAGGTGAGGCGTGGAGAGGCTAGCAGTTCCCCTGCCGGAAGCTGCCACACCCAGCCTCCCTGCCCGGATGATGAGGACTCCAAAGTGGGCCCCCACCCAGCCCTTCCTGGAGCAGCACACGGCTCCAGCAGGATGGCACTGAGTTGGTGCTTGAGTGTCCCCTCACTCTGTCCCCTTCTTCCCTCCCATTCCTCTCTCCCTAGAGCCTCAGGCCAGGCAGTGACCTAGGCAGAGCTGGGTCCTCTCCTTCTGAGCCATCCACACCTCCCATCTCTGCAGGGTCAGGCTGCCTCCTCCTGCTCCCTGGGCCTTCCCCGAGTGCTCTGCTCTGGGTCACATTTGGGTTGTGGCTCCAGCTCTGGTTCTCGTCCTGGGCTCAGTTGTGTCCCCAGGCGAGCCCACACACAGGGAGCCGGGCCTTGCCTGGGAGAGGAGAACAGCTTCTGACCACAGAGCCTCCTCCTGGGGCGGGAATCTCCCCCATTCTGAGCTCAGGAGGCCAGGGTAGGCACAAGGGCTGCCATGTGGAATGAGACAGCTCTGGGGCACCTGAGGAGTGGAGGCTGGAAGAACATGAAGGGCATGGAAAGAACTTTTAGAGACAGCTCAGAAGTAGCTGTTGGACTCAATTTCATTAGCACACTTGGCTCAGGAGGAAAAAATTTTGCAGCACAGTT
The DNA here is from genome assembly GCF_008728515.1 of Papio anubis. Classification (NCBI taxonomy): domain Eukaryota; kingdom Metazoa; phylum Chordata; class Mammalia; order Primates; family Cercopithecidae; genus Papio; species Papio anubis. Next base: position 14,405,927 of record NC_044987.1, read on the forward strand.
CAAGGGATTAGAGGGAGAGTTCTGGAGTCAGAGTACATGGAGTTCCAAACCCAGTTCTGCTAGTTATTCACCTTGCGACCTTGGGCAAGTTACTGAAACTCTGTGTGTCTCAGTTGCTTCCTATTTAAAACGGGAGAATGGAAGTACCCCCTTCGTACTCTTAGGGGAGGATTGATTGAGATGAGCATGTTGAGGGTCTAGCACAGTGCCTGACACATGGTTAGTGCTTCATGAACATGATAATAATGCTATTTGTTGTCATTATTCTCTCCAATTTCTCTGATGGACAGAGGAGTGACCCTTGCCCATCACTGACTTGGGGGGGTCTCCCAGGGGTTTTTCCCCTCCATCCATTGGATGAGAACCTGCAAGAAGCAGGGTATGCCTCACCATCCTCATTTAGGAGGGAAGACACGGGTTTTGGAGCTGAGAGACCTGGCTTCATCGATTAACAGTCGAGTGACCGAGGGCAAATTGCTCAACTTCTCAGTCTTAATTTCTTCACCAGTAAAATAAGGATTATGTTCCTCAGGGGTTAGTAGTGAAGTTCAGACAGCATGAATAGATGGTACAGGGCTGACCCCAGCTCAGCTGTGTGACCTTGGGCAAGTTGCTTTACCTCTCTGGGCCTCTATTTCCTTACCTATACCGTGTACCATGGAATTAGGGGTACTCCTATATGAAGTGCTTGGCATAGAGTATGCCCTCAACAAAGAATAGTAGCCAGCCTTGTTATTCCGATGGTGGCAATGACGATGAAGAAGGGAAGAAGCTCAGGGTCTGGGAGGGAACTGGCTGAGTCTGGATGTTCCTTGGGAGTCAGTGCTACTGCAGCCTCAGGATAAGAGGTGCATCTTCTTTTCCCTAATGCCTTCCTGAATTGCGGCAGGTTCATATTCAGTGTGCGTGGAAGGAGTGGGGAAGAAAGACGTCTTCCGAGGTCTGAGGAAGACAAGCTGCAGTTGATACTGCAACAAGGAACAAGTCCAGGGCACAGGCTTCTCTCTGATTGGCCCCATGCAAGCTCTGGGCCTCCGAGGCTGACACTCCACTGTGCCCAGGGGCAGGGCCGGGGAGTGCTGCTGGGCTATCCCCACCACGCCTGTTCAATTTCCTCTTCGATTTTTTTTTTTCTCTTATTTTTCACAATTCTGGGGAAATGAGTGTCTAGAATTTGAATAGCAAGGAGAAAACCCAAAGGTCATCTAATTCATTTCCTACCACAAATAACCTCCCCACAAGTCCTGTAAAATAGTTGATGTTATTTGGGCAAGACAGGCACCCTGCTGTCTAACTTCAATCCCTCTAGCTGCCTGTTAGACGGTTCCCCGTCCCCTCTGACTTTGCCCTCTAAAGGGATGGAGAGAAACTGACCAGTGCCTCCATCCAAATAACCCTCTCTAGGTAAAGAAGGGTATGATTAAAACACCCCTTCTCCAGGCTAAATAATCCCAGTGCCTTTAACCCTTTCCTCTCAGGTCCTGTTTTCCAAGTCTTTAATTATTTTCACTGCCCTTCTCTGCATTTTAGGATGCAACCCTATAATCATAGAATTTCAGGGCTGGAAGGTACCTGGGAGATGACATGGAGGAGAGCCAGGAGCAGACGATTAGAAGCCTCGCCCGCCCCAGCTGCTGGAGCAGGAAGAAAGCCCTGGCAATTCCTCTTCACCAGGCCGTCTCCAGTCCTTCTCCAGCAGAGAAAATTCTGCTCACTTTCCCTCAAAGTGAAACATTTAACAAAAACATACTGAATAGTTCTTGGGAGCCAGGCACAGTCTCGGCATTTTCACAATTTCTCACTTTCCCTAATCCCCCAATGGTCCTCCCAGGGAGCTAGGATCAGTCTCATTTCGTAGGCAAGGAGACTAGCTCAGGGAGATTAAGTAACTTGCCCAAATTCACATATCAAGAAAGTTCTGGGGCTCCTCCACCCTAGCTCTGGCTGCACCCACAGCCAGCCAGTCCCGCAGACCCCAGTGAAGTTCTTATCCCATGGAGAAACCCTGACAAAGTTCTGCGCATCCAGGGCTGGGCTGTAGCAGGACTCAGTCAGGATCCTGCAGAGAAACAGAGCCAATAGGACCTATAGTTATATGAAGAGATTTGTTTCCAGGAATTGGCTCATGAGATTGTTGGGGCTGACAGGTCCGAAACCCAGAGAGCAGGCAGGAGTTGATACTGCAATCTTGGGGCAATGTCTTCTTCTCTGAGAAACCTCGGTTTTTAACTCATAGGGCCTTCCCACTGATCAAATGCGGTACACCCACATTATTGAGGATAATCTCTTTTATTTAAAGTCAATGGACTGTAGGTGACTTCACTTTCGCAGCAACACCCAGATTAGTGTTTGATTAAATGACTGGGTGCTGTAGCTTAGGCAACTTGACACAGGCAAGTACCTATCACAGCATTGTTTATGGGTGTTGATGGGGGGGGGCACAGGGTCCCCAAGGGATCTGATCCAGTGGGCATTTTCCACAGAGTCCTAAGCCAGTATTGGGAAGGTGGCAGGGTACTTGAGGACCTCTCCATTACGCAAGAGTCCTAGGTCAATTTGTACTACAAGACCCAGACCTGATCACCTTTCCCTGGGGATGCCCTGTCTTGATTCTGCTCAGTTGAGAGCTACAGTTAGGACCCAGTGTCTTCTCAGGGGATAAAAGCCTTGGAAGTGTAGCAGGACAAGCTGCAGACAAAACCCCTCAGACACTGAGTTAAGGAAGGAAGTGCTTTATTTGGCTGGGAGCTTCGGCAAGACTCATGTCTCCAACAACCGAGCTCCCTGAGTGAGCAATTCCTGTCCCTTTTAAGGGCTCACAACTCTAAGGGGGTGTGCGTGAGAGGGTTGTGATTGATTGAACAAGCAGGGGATACGTGACTGAGGGATGCATGCACCGGTAATTAGAACGGAACAGAACAGGACAGGGATCTTCACAGTGCTTCTCTATACAATATCTGGAATCTATAGATAACATAACCGATTAGGTCAGGGGTCGATCTTGAACTACCAGGCCCAGGGTGTGGTGCTGGGCTGTCTGCTTGTGGATTTCATTTCTGCCTTTTAACTTCTTCTTTTTTTGGAGGCAGAAATTGAGCATAAGAAAATATGAGGGGTGACCTCCTCCCTTAGAAGGAGGCAAGGGTAGGAGCAAGAGGACTGTTGCTTGAATCCGAAGCGACCCAGTGAGCTAATAGCCCTTGAGGGTGAGGACAGTATCTTCTTATTCTCTGTACACTAGGGCTGGGACCATGCCTGGCCCCCTGGAGAGGTGCCACAAACGTCTTTTCCTTTCCCTTCTCCTCCCATCCCAGGTAGGGTGCCTGAAACATTCCGGGCAGGTAGAAATCAGTCCTGCTTTTGAAGGGCTTCCGAGGAAGGAATTTATGATCACAGGAACAGTACTACTCAGTCTATAGAGTTCTTCCTAATATATAATCTAAATCCTTCCAATTTCAGGACAAATTCTGTTGTATTAGGATAGCAGGCATGAGAAAATTAGACTTCAGAAATTTTATTATTGCTATAAAGTTTTGAACCGCCATAGGCTTTTTGCTGCTGTCTATAGCTAGAGGTACAAAAAGAGGACAAGGGCACCAAGAAGTCAAAAGAGACTGGGCGTGGTGGCTCACGCCTGTGATCCCAGCACTTCGGGAGGCCTAGGCCAGTGGATCACTTGAGGTCAGGAGTTCAAGACCAGCCTGGCCAACATAGTGAAACCCGTCTCTACCAAAAAATACAAAAATTAGCTGGGTGTGGTGGCACGGGCATGTAGTCCCAGGCACTGGGAGACTGAGGCGGGAGAATCGCTTGAACCCGGGCGGTGGAAGCTGCAGTGAGAGGAGGTCACACCAAGGTACTCCAGCCACGGCAATAGAGTGAGACCCTGTCTCAAAAAAAAAAAAGAAGTCAAAAGAACCATGTAAGCATTAAGACTGGATCAAACTCTTCTCCTCACGGAAACAATTATCTCATACCTTCCCTTTTGCAGGGCCAGAGGCTCAGTTCCTTAACTCCAATTGCACGGTACACTTTCATTTATAGAGTATTTATGTTAGACTCAAAGAAGAACTTCCCGCAGCAAGCGGTCCTAAAGCTTGAAATGAATGGCTGAAGGAAGCTATGAAACCTTTTTTCTCTCAGGCCTTTTAAATAATATATAGTTCTTTAAAAGATACATCAAAGACTTTCTTGATATAGCCTTGCCCAGGGGCAAGGGGATGGACCAGCCGACCACTCCCTCCCAACCCTGGGATTCCAACGAAGCCTGAGAAGTTTTCTCCTTTTAAGGGGTTTCCTCTTTCATCTGAAGATGATTGGTGACAGAATCAGGTGTTCCCAGGCCACACAGTAGGTAAGCGAAGGCGGCTCCACCTGCTGAATCAAGGGAGGTTGCCAGGAAGGGAACATCTTTGAGGTGCCTCATGGGAGAAGCCTGGGAGGAGGCTTGGGGTTGGCCTGTGGGTGCGTGTGGGAGGAGGGACTCTGTGGGGGCTTTCACGCATGCCTGGTCTGACAGGGCCAAGCAGGAAGAGGTAGAAGTTGCCTCTGCTCCATAGGAATCCTCTGGAAGCCACACCTGCCAGCTCTTCTTACCTTCTAAAGCTTACAAGGGATGAGGTAGGGGCAGGCAGCCAGTCGCATCTCACCACCACCTGGTATAGGGAGAAATGCTGCAGCAGGAAGACTTTAAGCTAGACCACAGGGAGAACAGGATGAGATGTGGGAGGAGTGACTGGAGTGGGAGGTTTCACGGGCTCCCTTTCTTTCAAGGCCTTTAAAAGTGAAGAGACCTCTCTGCCACAGCAGTGCAGATGATGGCCTTCGGGGGCTTTTTGCCAAGTTGCACAGGACACATGGGCTCTCAGGGTCATGAGGAAATGCCCTCTTATGGAACCTATGCAACTGAGTTTGGGGCTGGAGAGGGGCAGGACCCCAGCAGATGGGGTTGCCTGTAGTCAGGTCCTGAGCGAGGGCCTGGGGAGCTTTGGGAGCGATCATCTTCCTGTGAGGTGTGCTGTACCCATCCAGACCTCAGTGCTTCAGGGGTGGGAATCTTCTTCTTTGGTTCAGCTCCAGGAGGGATGTTGGGGTGGTGGGACAAGGGCTTGGGGACCGGCCCTGAAGGGACAATTGTTTGCTTCTTTTCAGCTCCTGGCTTCTGGGATCTCCAGGAGACTCTACCTTCTGCTATGTATTTGGGTAGAGCAGTCCCTCAAGGGAGGAGAGGCCCTGCACCCTGGCCTAGGAGAACCAAAAGACCAGTCAGCCAACACCCACTGAGAATTCAGCTGAATAAATATCTGCTGAGTCAAGTCAACACTTGACTCTGTCTCTGTGTAGCCAGGGAGGCCACTTATGTGCATGGAAAACGAGCCATGCTCATCCTGGTTGGAGAGACAGGCCTCTCTCAGCACATGCTGGTTCCTCCCTCCTCTGAGCAACTCAAGGCCCTCACACATATTTCTCTCATTCACTGTTCATGCCAAATTCAAGTGATTTGCTTACTGATCTCTTCTCCCACTAAACTATGAACTCCCCAGGGGCATGATCTGGGACTCCTTCTTGTCCGTATGATCAGTCCCTTGCCTAACCCTGGCCCATGGTAGGATGCTCAATAAGTATGTGTGAATGAATGAATAATTAACAACACCAGGTGGGCTGAGCTAAATGCTTCCTGAGTAGGACAGACAGGGATGGATAGATGTTACAGGGGTTGAATAGGGGCAGTGGTGACTGGGCTTGGGTTAGAGAAAGCCTCCTGGAAGAGAAATTCGCCTCATCTTTCCTTTGCCTTGAATCTCTTGAACCTGTTCCCCTGCCATCCTCCAGCATCCATCTTTCTATCCTCCGTCTTATAAGATGTCTTCCACTTTGATCATCCACTAGTCCTCCAGCGATGCATTGGAGCAGGCTCACACTGGCTCGGGAGAGCTGACTGTGTGCATCTCTTTCCAGTGCTCTTCACACTGGTAGCTTGAGACTGACTAGGGTGAAATTTTCAAATGCTACAAACCAGTGCTTTTTTGCCTGAAAGAGTCCATTCCTAAACTTTTATCAGCACACCCTTGCAATCCACCCACTCACCTAGTTACTGCCTATCTGAGATCTCCTTCCTTCCTTACTCTTCCCTTCTCTTTCCTCTCTCCTTCCCATGTATCATCCTTTCTCTCTCCTTCCCTTCTTTTTTAAATTCTTTGACACAATTCTTCAACTATGTGTCCATCCATCCATTTTCTTATTCATATTCATCTACCTTTTACTTATTTCATTCACCCATCCATCTACCCATCCATCCATTCATCCATTTGTTCATCATCCAACCACCCACTTATCCATTATCTACACATCTTATCCATCTGTTCATTTATTTCCCCATTCATATTCATCTAGCTTTAACTTCCATCCATCCGTCCATCCATCCGTCTGTCCATTCATGCACCCACAAATATTATCTGAACATCTACTCTGTGTCAGCCTATTCCTAAGGCTCAGAATCTTTCCCCAGATGTCTGGAAGATGGGTGCATGAACTCTAAGAACTAGCAGAGGCCCTCCAGGGTGCCCCCAGGCTCATCCAGCATTGATGTTGAACTGTAACCAGAACCAGATGACTTTCCTCTTCTGTTTCTTCGTGTTCTCTCTGTTCTTTTCTCCTCACCGCCTGTTCTCTCCAGGTTAGGGAAACACTATCAGGGAAAGTGGGAGGGATATGTCCCAATCCAGTAGGCCAGGACAGGACTTGCCTCTCTCCTTCTCCCTCCATATCTCAGGCAAGAGCCCAGAGAAATTGGGCTTGGCATTTTGAGAAGGTGTTCCCCTCCCCAGAAGGCCCAATGAGCTCTAAGCCAATTCACCAGTGAGTTCAAACAAGAGGGGGCTCCTTTGGGGCCCACAGACAGAGACCTCAGGCAAGAGGAGAATCCCCGTCATGAAGCCAGGACTCCCCACGCCAACACCACCCCACATACATTCTCTCAGAACTGAACTGCTTTGTGAGCTGAGCTTATTTCTGCCCTTGCTCCCAGGGACTGTTTTTGCAAAGGATTAGCTGCTCAGCCTGGTGAGGCAAAGGGGCGGGGGGCTTCCTAGCTTGACCTGGATTGGAGGGGAAGGAAGGGAAACCCACTCTCCTCCACACAGCCCAGAACCTGCCATGCCAGCCTCACCTACTGTCTGCTCTGCCCTGCCCAGCCTGGCCTTGGAGAGGCACAGCCCTTTCCTTGGGGGTTTGGAGGCTTCCCAGGACCAGGCCAGTGGGTTAGAGCCCAGAAGTGACTGTGGGGCATGTTCCACAAGAGCTGAGGGTCCCTGGTGTTCTGCAGGGGTTACGGAGAGGAGGGGATGAAGTTTGTTTTTCTCATTTTTCTTCCTGAGGTCTGTATTTATATGATAGTCATATTTGAACAGGTGACTTCTGAGATTATCTGAATCCCACACTTTGCTGGCCTCTTTTTGGAGGGCATTGCCTGTGGCCTGACCCAGAGAGGATGGGCAGATGTTTTCTGAGTCACACAGCAGACCAAGTGTGGAGACAGGTGAGAGTCAAGTGTTTGGGCTCTGAGGACCCAACCACCTGGCTTGGCATTGCTTGGATTCCCCTCATTGTTGTGCCTCGGTCCTTTGAATCCACACAGGGTCTGACCTGCTCTGATAGCAATAACCTAAAGTCTATATGTATCTTGTTAGGGTCATTGGGAGAGGACAGACTCTCAGAAGCCATCTTCCGGTGAGATATTCAGGTGACTCCATGACCCCTCAGCTGAAGAAGGGGCTTTGGCTTCTAAAAGGCTTAGGGTTCAAATCTCAGCTCTGCCACTTGACTTAGGCCAGTGAGTTATCTTCTTAAAGGCCCAGTTTTCTCATCTATTAAAAGGGGGTACTTGAACAGGTTTTAGGGAAGCTCGAATGAGCTTGTATATATGCAATACCTAGAAAAGTGCCTGGAGGTTGGCGAGTAGGGTTCAATAATCAGCAGCCAAATCAAACGGAACCCATCCTTCCCCCTTAAGGTGAAAAGCAGCGTTACAGTCCCAGGGTGGACAATCTTTCCTCTGAAACTCAGGCCCGCAAATTACAAGGCTATTTGACTTGTGTGACCCAGTTAACAGCCCTGTGTCCCTTAGGCTTCTGCAGACACCTCACCTTCTGCCCCAGGGGCCTCTGGGTGCAGTGAAGCCTGCCCACCTGTGAAGACAGAGACTCCCGGCTCCCTGGATGAGAAGCAAGTGCGTCAGAGGGAAGCAGCCCAACTGGTTGCTGAGTTGTAGAAAATAATTAAGCTGGGGGAGAAAAAAACACTTCTTTTAAAAATCAGGTTAGGGATGAATGTGTAGGGCGTGGTTCCTGTGTAATTATCTGCTCTGCTGGCTGCGGGGCTGCCTGCTTCTCCCGGCCCGCTGTGTCAGGCTTGCGCCTGTTGCTCCTCCCCTCCTCCCACTCCTCCTCCTCCGCCTACTCCCCCTCCTCCTCCTCACAGGTGTGTCTCTAGGCCCTGTGGCTGCCTGCCCCACTCCCTGCCGAGACGCCAGCCAGAAAGGCCACCTATCCTGAACCCCAGCGAGCCTGAAACAGATCAGCCAAGCACCCTGAGATGGAAGCTGCAGATGCCTCCAGGAGCAACGGGTCGAGCCCAGAAGCCAGGGATGCCCGGAGCCCGTCGGGCCCCAATGGCAGCCTGGAGAATGGCACCAAGGCTGACGGCAAGGATGCCAAGACCACCAACGGGCACGGCGGGGAGGCAGCTGAGGGCAAGAGCCTGGGCAGTGCCCTGAAGCCAGGGGAAGGGAGGAGCGCCCTGTTCGCGGGCAATGAGTGGCGGCGACCCATCATCCAGTTTGTCGAGTCCGGGGAGGACAAGAACTCCAACTACTTCAGCATGGACTCTATGGAAGGCAAGAGGTCGCCGTACGCAGGGCTCCAGCTGGGGGCTGCCAAGAAGCCACCCGTTACCTTTGCCGAAAAGGGCGAGCTGCGCAAGTCCATTTTCTCAGAGTCCCGGAAGCCCGCGGTGTCCATCATGGAGCCCGGGGAGACCCGGCGGAACAGCTACCCCCGGGCCGACACGGGCCTTTTTTCACGGTCCAAGTCCGGCTCCGAGGAGGTGCTGTGCGACTCCTGCATCGGCAACAAGCAGAAGGCGGTCAAGTCCTGCCTGGTGTGCCAGGCCTCCTTCTGCGAGCTGCACCTCAAGCCCCACCTGGAGGGCGCCGCCTTCCGAGACCACCAGCTGCTCGAGCCCATCCGGGACTTTGAGGCCCGCAAGTGTCCCGTGCATGGCAAGACGATGGAGCTCTTTTGCCAGACTGACCAGACCTGCATCTGCTACCTTTGCATGTTCCAAGAGCACAAGAATCATAGCACCGTGACGGTGGAGGAGGCCAAGGCCGAGAAGGAGGTAAATGCTGGGGCCCCTCCTGCTCCTCCAGGCCTGTCCTCTCTCACCCCACCCCTCCGACCTTCATCTTCTCCACTGGAGCTTCCTCGGGTTTGGGGCTTACGTTTCTGCTGTCCTTGGCTCTTTTAGAAAACATTTCTTTCCCCTCATACCCCGTGTCCCCCCAATCCCACCTAGGGATCAGAGGTGGCTCCCCAATCCCCTAATGTCTCAGGAGACCGGGACATTTTCTAGATGAGCAGATGGAGACTCAGAAAAGACTGGGGGCCTGACCAAAGTCATAGGATAAATTCAAGTCAGGTCACAGAGTATGACCAAATGGCACAGAACTCACTCCTGGGCGCTGTGCCTGGCTGGGGTGCTTCTTTCTTCTCCTCCTTCTCCTTCTCCTCCTTCTCCTCCTCCTCCTCATCCTCCCCCTCCCCCTCCCCCTCCCCTTCCCCCTCCTCCCTTCTCCCGTCTCCCTTCTTCCTTCTTCCTTCCTTCTTTCTTCCTTCTTCTTTCTTCTTTCTTTTTTTTTGATTTGAAGAAGAGATAATTCCTCTAATCTGAGTGGGTCTGGCCCCTGGGGAATGGGTTGTGGGTGAGGAAAGATACTAGAAGAGAGAAGTTTGGGGTCCACTGAAATGTTCTTTCTTTTGTCTTTGTAGTTTTTATTTGTGGTACAGTGGCTGCTTGTTCTAGCTGATCCCCAGCTGGTCTCTTGACTTCCTCCACAGCCTCCTTTATCCTTCTCTCAGCTGGGCCCTGTGTTTTGCATGTGTAGTTGTGTGTAGACACACCTATTCCTGCAGGCGGACACTGTTGGGGAAGTTTGGAGTTTGTGTGTGGATGGCGTGTACATGTACAGCTAGTCCCTGACTTAGGATGGTTTGATTTATGATGGTGTGAAAGTGCTATGCTTTCAGTACAGTATTCCATAAAATTCAACACTTTATTACAAAATAGGCGTTGTAGTAGAAGATTTTGCCAAACTGTTGGCTAATGTAAGTGTTCTGAACAAGTTTAAGGCAAGCTAGGTTAAGCTATGATGCTTGGTAGGCTAGGTGTATTAAAAGCATTTTTGACCTATCACATTTTCAACTTACAATGGATTTATTGGTAAATAACCTCATCACAAGTTGAGGAGCATCTGTATATGTGTTTATTTTATGTGCACGTGGGTGTTTTTGTGCCTTTGTGGATGTTTGCATGTATTTGTATATGTGATACGTAAGTGTGTTTGCATGAGTTCTATGTGCCTGTGCCTGTACTTCTATGGGGAGGAGCAGAGGCAAGTGCAGGCCTGTGGATGTAGCATACCTGGGGAAGGTGATTTGGGCAAAGGGCCCAGCTGTGGCCACTGCCCTTTGCCCCACAGATGTGGGGTTCACTCTTCCCTAAGGTACACAGCTTCCTGCTGTAGGTGGCCTTCCTGGGGCAAACCTTCCTGACCTCCAAAGCAGCGAACTCCACTTTCCTGAAGAGCTTCTGCACGTCTCAGATCTGGACAGCACAGGATTCCTCCTTGCCCAGGCTTCCTGACCAGGAGGAGCTGGTTGATTACTCTCTCCTTTCATCTCTCACTCACACCCCTGGACAGAAGGGGCTGAGGTAGGGAGGGGAATGTACTCACAGATCCCTTCCAGAAGCCTTGTTTGGCCCAGGAAGATGTTTCCAGCTTCCCCCATCTTCCGACCCCAGTGTGGCCCCAGGCTTCATACTGAGAGATATAGATGGGACAGGGGCCATGAAAGTCATTCTAGGGAGCTTACTTGGGAGGTTAGACAGAATAAGAGGCAATCATCCTCATCACAGCAACAGAGAAATTGCAGAGCCCCAGACAAGGTTTTAGGAAATGTGACTGAGTTCCAGTCCCAGTTTTTGCCTCTAACTAACTGTAAGACTGTGAATAAGTCCTTTCCATTCTCAGTCTCAGTTTCCCAAGGGGTAAGGCTAGATTGTTGGTTTTCAAATTACCCCACAGAGCCATAGCATTCATAGTAATGTCTTTGAGGCCTCAGGATGAGGAGGGGGCAAAGAGGTGTCAAGAAGGTGGAGGGTTCAGATTCCCACCTCGACTACAAGCAAAATATTGATCATCTTCTGTGTAGGATTTGGCCTCAAATTTGGACTGAACCAAGGATATCTCTGCTTAAGCCTGGGTACCCCTGGAAGAGGTGGTTCTGGTGGGCAGGAAGGTCTTGGGCAGCCCCGTCTGGATGTGCCAGGAGCTCAGAGTTCAGAGTTCAGGTTCCGGTATGGGGGCCGCCGAGGGACTCACAGTTCTTTTCTGAGGGAGGGCTCATGATGTAGGTCGGGAGGCAGGGCTCATACACACAGACAGGACTGGGGAGCACCCACCAGTTACGCAGAGTGGCTATCAGTCAACATCAAGTTGCAGTGGACAGAATGCCAGGCCAACAGAGTATTCCCTCACCTTGCAAATAGGGACACAGGCATAGAGGAAGGAAGGGGCCTGTCCAAGGTCCTTGTTTGAGGAGGAAGCCCCCTAAGCCCTTTTCCAGTGTTTGAGAATGCCTCAGGGAAGGGGCCCCAAGGGGATGGGATTGGGATATGTGTGCTTTGGGAGAAAATGCCTGGTCCCCTAAAGTGACCGTCATGGTGGGAGCTTCAGGTAGCCTGTGCGTTTGTGTGCACATGCATGTGCACCTGCAGCATAGGGCTAGGCAGGGAGAAGTGGAGCCAGGCAGCCAGGAGACTGAGCTGGGCATCCCAGCTGTCTCAGCCTGGCTCTGCTGGAATGTCAGAGGTGGGGGACATTGGCACAGAGCAAGTTTAGTGGGTAGATGGGCCAAAGTGAATGAGCATGCCAGTCCTGGCATCCTTTTGAGGCATCTCCTGCAGACCCAAACATCAGCCCACACATAGCTGTTTGCAAGCAGCCTTGTTCAGAACCTGTTCTGCAGGCCAGTGGTGAAGGCCCAGGTGACATAGCCTCAGACCTGCCTTGGTTGGTTGTGTGAGGCTAAGATGACACCCAGGGCTGTGGGTGCCTGTCTCCTGGGCCTCAGCTCTGAGCAGAGTCTCTGTTAGAAAAAGATCACTTGGTGCGACAATATGACAGCACCTTCCTCTAGTGGTCCCTGGGTCAGCATGTTTCCAGTTCCACCCTGAATGTCACAATAGGTCCCATACATGTCCTCCTGTCTTCCCCTCTGCCACTGGACACTTCCCAGGCTAGGTTAGGTGGGTGGGATTGAAATGTACACATACATCCCTGTCTGTGTCTCATGGTCTTCCTTCTGCCTATCTCAAGCTTCAGCAGGCCAGGATGTTAAGACCTCCTGGGTGGCTGGCTGGCTGCTCTTGGGTGGCCTTGCCCTGACATGGGTCTGGCCTGCTCTGGGGTGGCAGCACGACGAGGCATGTGTAGAGGTCACTCAGCCAGGAGCATTGCTTTGGAGAGGCTCAGCCTCATGCCTCCTCCACTCTCTCAACCCCACCATTTGGTTCAGTTCAGTTCTCTCACCATATCATGGCTTTGTTTCTCATCTCGTTGCCCAATTCTTCCACAAAAGTTGAGCCACTGGTTGCTGGGCATGGGAAGCCACGGGTCCTTGTGTTTCTGAGCAGCATTGGTCTGCCCAGGAAAGCTCTTTGGGATTCGGGAAGGGGAGCTGGGCTAAAGGCCAGGGTGCCCTGGAGGGGCTGGGCCCACTTTCCCTGGAGACTTTGGTGACTTTGGGGGAGAGTGCTTGCTCTGGGACGGGGTGGGTGAGAAAGGAGGCAGGGTGACCTCTCTGGGTGCTAAGGGGGAAACAACAAAATAAAAGAGGCTTGGAGACAGGAAGCAGGGAAGCAAAGTGACAGGCAGGCAGGAGACAATCCAGTGTCTATGGCACACACCTGAGTGCCAGTGCCTGGCCCAGCATGTCCTACCTGTAGATGAAGAAACAAGCTCAAAGTCGTCAAGAGACTTACACAAGTTACAGCACTCAAGATTGGCAGAGCTGGGATTCCTCTCTGCTATTTTAAGCCTTTTTGTTCCTGTAGGATCGGAAGGGTCTTCTTGAGATCACTGAGTCCAGTGGCCAGCAATCCCCAGACCACAATCAGCTGGTGCATTGTTGAAACAAAAATTCCCAGTCCTTACCCAAGGAGGTGTTTTAAAGGTCTCCCTAGAGAATTCTAATATGTAGCTGGGTTGGGAATCGGAGATCTAGTCCAATTTCACCACAAGGAAACCAAGGCTCAGGCAGGGGAGGTTCCCACTATGCCTGTGTCCCCATCTGCAAGGTGAAGGAGACCGAGGGGGCTGCTAACAGTCTGTGGGCCTGGCATTCCGTCCTCTTCCCCACTGTTGACCTGGAGACGGCCAGGGTGATACCTTCCTTGCCCCGTCTCACCCCTCCCCTGACCTGAGGCTGTGAGGAAGCAAAAGGAACAGTAAATCCCAGTTAAGCAGACTAACTGATCCCAGGCTGTTTGACGTCCGGGTGGAAATGGGGAAATCTATCCAGCATTTCAGATTCTTATCCAGATAATTACCATTTGTCTGGGAGTACAAATCTGGCAATTAACTGGCTCATTTGGCAAATGTCACAGCCGACAGGCCTTGTAGCGAATTCAGGCCAGGGGAAGATCATGGCCAGTCCTCTCCTCCCTGGAGGCAGTGCAGGTTCACCTATCCAGGTGGGTGCTCAGGTGTGTCTCCACCTGAAGACCACATCCAGGTTGAGGCGCTGCTAGCTGCTGCACCACCTGTCTGCTCTCAGGAAAGCCTCTGCTCACCCAAGGCTGAAGGATTTCAAGGCTGGGTGGCCCATGCAAGGCCCGATCCTGGCATCAGAGAGCAAGAGGCAACCAGACAGGTGTGGGAGAAGGGAACAAAGGAGTCATTTAGGGACAGGTCTGGGCAGGGAGGAATGAAGCGGAGAGTAGGAAGTCAGGAGGGAGGCGTGGGCAGGGTGAGACTGTGGGGATCAGAGGCCCTGTCAGCCATCAGGGCCTTTAACCACTTTCTGAAGGAAGAGGGAGAGAGGGAGAGAGAAAGCTGGGGCCTCAGGATGATGGGGAGGGTGTGGGGAGGGAATTGGGAGGGAAGCGGGGGCAAGAGGAAAGACGTGGAACTGCTAAAGTGGGCCATCTGCGAGGTGAAGGGAGCATGCGGGGGGCTTAGGTCAGCAGGAGTGAAGGGGAAGGACAATGCCACAGAAGGCCCACAGGACAGCCCGGTGCCACCACCTCTAGATGCGCCTCTTAAGGCACAGAATAGGATCTGAGCCCTATTGTTGCAGCTTGGCCTTACCACTTTCCACCTGTGAGAACTCAGGCAAGCTGTGTAATCTTTCTAGGCCTCAGTTTTCACACCTGTGAAATGGGGCGGGGAGGGGAGGGATGATGCCACTTACCTCCACAGGAGGCTTTTGCTGGTTAAAGGAGAAAAGTCCTGGCACATAGTAGATGCTCAGTAATCAACACTCCCTTCCTTCCCTCTACTAGTGTTGAAGGAGAGCCCAGCATCTTTTAAACCTTCCCATGTTATATTACTTCCTATACAGGAAAAATTGCCAAGAGCTGAACAGACACGAGGTGCATCCCTAGGTCTCACCCCAAATGCTCCTCCCCTGACAGGGTAGGACTCATCCCGGAGGTGATAAAGGAGTGTTCTAGCAGCACAGAGTTCCCAGTCCAAGGGAACTCCAAGAACCCGCTGTGTCCTGCCAGTCTGGTCTTGGAAGACATGCTGTGGGAACAAGGCCCCTTCCCAGCCTGTGTCCAACTTCTTCAGTGCCCCAAAGAAATAGAAGGCCAAGTCTCTCCTCCACCCTGACCGACTCTTCCACCCACAGCTGCAGACAGTCTCCCCTTCTGACCCTGCCCTCACAGGTTTCCACATCATCTGCCAACACCTCTGGCTCTGCTCTCCACCCCTCGGTGCTCAGCTAGCCCTGTTGCCCTCTTCCCTGGCTCCCTTACACAGGATGGACTCTGGGGGGACTGGCATCACCCTGCCCTTGGCCTAGACACTTCTTTGTTCTAATCCCCATTGAATTCTGCATCCCTGAACTCTGTCTCCTTCATCTGTCTTGGCCAGTGAATCCATGCTCACCTGGGGAGACTTTTCTTCCTCTGCAGCCCCAACCATGCAGCCCTCACCTTCTCTGGTCAGACCTTCTTCCACTTGCAGGTGGTTAGTCCACCCTCATCCCCTTTTTTCCTCCTTCATTTCTGCCAGTGTGCTCTAATCTTCCATTATCCATGAGCTATGCTTCCGTCTTGCATTCAGCCCAGTGTCTTGACCTCGCCAGCCTCTCTGCACTCCCTGCTGTTCACTCTGTGTCTGGACAGTGTACACATTCCATCTGGATCCCAATCCAACAGCATACACTGTCCTCACCACTGAACACTACCAACACCTCACCTGATCACACCTGCCGCGCTCCTCACTTGCCAATGCCGGGCCCACCTGCCCACCACGCTGCACACACTGCTGCGAGCATGGTGTGAGTGAATGCACCTGGCCTGGCCCCTGGTTCATGGAAGGTGCCCACACAACAGTGACGATGGGGACCATTGCTCAGACGGTGCTCACGCTGTGCCAGATGCTTTCTGGGAGCTTCACTCCCAATCCCAGGGCATTCCACAGCTTCCCTGGGAGGCAGGTCCTCTTCCTGCCCACCATGGACCAGACAAGGCTACTGAGGCACAGAGAAGCTAGGCAACTTTCAGAGGCACTTGCTGTCCTGTGCTCCCGGTGAGCTCCCTCTGAGCCCACCATTGCTCATTTCATGGAAGGGCTGCCTATCCCCTATTTGAGACAGGACTTTTACGAGCGCTGGGCCCTGGCCTGTGGTGGGAGGGATTGTGCTTTTGTTCTCTGTTTTCCTTTCCATCAGACCTTGTTCTGGGGGTGGAAGGTGGGGTGAGGAACCCAGGTGCCAACTCCTCCATCGCTGAGCTGGGTCAGGAGGTTGGGGGCCTCCAGCTGTTCCCCGACCTCGGGCTTCACTCAGGAGTTCTCCAGGGTGAGAAAGGTGCCTGGGATAGAACCCCAGTCTTGGTTCTCTTGGACTCTTCCTCACAGCTCAGATCTGCTTGCCAGCTCCAGCCTCCTCGGAGGCCTTTGAGGCCATGGGATCTGCCAGCCTGTGTTTCCTGGACTCTTGGGCTCTGCATCCTCAGAGAGTGTGACGGTCTAGTTTCTGCCCTTACAGTGGGCCTCCTTTCTGTTTTCCACTCTGTCACCATCTTATTTAGTGACTGCTGGCTTCTCTCCAGCCTTTTTTCCAGAGATAGGGCCACATCTCCATCCTCATCTCCTTAGGTCCTCTTTTCCATCTCTGGTAATGGTATTTTCCATGCTATGGCATTTCCAGCCCATTGCTGGTGGGGCAAATGCTACTGAGAACAACTCTGAATCTCCCTGCCTGGAGAGCCCAGGAATGTGGTGGTGGGGGCGGGGAGGACAGGGATTCAAGGACTGTCTGGAAAGCTCTGCGGCTCTTGCCCGATGCCTTCCCCACCCTCTGGGCACCTTTTCCAAGAAGGCCAGGGAAACTCTGTCTGCCATCGGATCCACTTCCCTGGGTGCCTGCAGCAGGTCCGCTGTTAGCCCTCCCTTGGCCTGGTGGGGCGTTCAGAAGTTGTGCCGTGTGGTGATGCACGTGTCCAGGTGCTCATGACTCCTGGCTGCTGGAACTCACATTCCTAGAGGTTTGTGGCTTCCTCACCTTGACTATTCTTTTGGGCTCCTCAAGGAGATGACCAGAGAAAGGGGTGGGACTCTGCATTCAAAACCCAGTGGTAGTGGGGAAATCTGGAGCAATCCAAGGCTCCCTTGGATGCTTTGTTCTGTCAGGTGGAGATCATTCACCTATTGTCCATGCTGAAAGGGGCTTTGAGAGTCCTACAGGGCAGCCCAGCAGAACAGAGGCTTGGCTGGATGGGACTGGCCTTAGCTTCATGCCTCTCCTTTTGTCTCTATTGTGGCCGCTTTTCAGAGAAGGGCACTTCCCCAAATGGAAGGTGAATATGGGAGTGAAAGCTAATGTCCCAGCACACTACTGATACAACCTCTTCCTAAACCACTCCAGACCCCAACAGTCTGTGTCCTCTTCCTGAGCAGGAGTCCCTACAACCCCTTCTTCCACTCTACACTGCCTTCCTCTCTAGCCTTCTCCTTCCCCAGAGCCCCTGGGTAAAAGTCCCTGTCTTGCCAAAACTGAAGAATGCCTTCCCTTTCCCATAAACAGGTTTTTATAGCTGTGCCTGCCCAGACGGAGTCCACGCCAGAGGCAACCCTGGCTGCTGCTTGCAACACAGCCCTACGTCATGCCATAGAAACGCTGCACACTGTTACTGCCATGAGACACTCCCTGGGCTGGGCTGAGCTGGGCTGGGTCCCCTTCCTTTCTCTTCCCAGTGTCTGCAGGTCCACTGAAAGGGGCAAGCACCCTGTAAATGAGTTCCCTCTTGCTCATGCTGGGTGGAGGAGACAAGCAGAGGTTTAGCCCTTAAAAAGACAAGGCTAGAATGTCCAGCCCTAGTGGCCTGAGAATATAGCAAGATGGTATTTAACTTACTGCTAGATCCTTGGCGACTGGCATGGTGCCTGGCATATCCGAGGTCCTGATGAATGTTTGCTGAATGAAGAGCTGAATAGATGAGTGATGAGCCCTGGCTGTGAGTGTGCCCCCTGGGTGGACCCTCTCCCTTGTTCCCTGGTTCTCTTCCATCTCCTCCCACTGACTTCTCCAATCCTGGCTCTCTCTCTGCAGACAGAGCTGTCACTGCAAAAGGAGCAGCTGCAGCTCAAGATCATTGAGATTGAGGATGAAGCTGAGAAGTGGCAGAAGGAGAAGGACCGCATCAAGGTGAGCGCCCCCAAGCTCACCTTGCTGCTCCCTTACCCCACCAGGCCTGCCTGCAAAGAGGCAGGCCTTGGCTCCCATTTGAGTCTCAGGCACACATAGACATCCCACATGTGTTTCTTCTGGCTTCTCCCACGTCCTCTGACATTCTCACTGACTGCCCTTCTCAGTCTGAGCCAGGCACTCAGGTGGGATCCTGTCTGTGACCTAATACCCATTTCATATTATCCCAGCAAGTAAAGACCCCAGTGTGTCTTCCGATGTTCTCCAATGTCTGTTCTGCCCACCAGACTCCCCAGCCACCAAATGCACACCATTTCTTCTCTACTTATGCCATTGTGGCTAAATATGTGTCTGCCGTGGTTTGGATAATTGCAAACTACAATCTGAAATCACTGCCTGCTTGACCCTGACTACATACACAGCTGGCATACACATTAATTTTCTGAATACACATTTCTACATATACATTCATTTTCTGAAGGGTGTTTGGTTCTGGTTAGAGTTTCAGGGAGCATATTGTGACCCATGGGAGAACTTTGGGGCCCACAGGGAATGATGGCTCACATCAACCCACCAAGAGGAAGGAGCCACGGTAGGAATGTGGGCTGTGAACAAACCTGGCTATCTCTATCAGTAGGTGGCATCCCTCAGTGATGCCTTTGAATGAGATTCTTGGCTAAACAGACTTGCCAGGTTAGGGCAGTGGGAATGCCCTGACCCTGTGCTGGAAACCTAAAGACATACCCAACTAGGGAGATTTCTTTCCCTAACTAAAGCCCTGCCTAATCCCTTCCCTGACTTTGGACCTCTAGAGCTTCACCACCAATGAGAAGGCCATCCTGGAGCAGAACTTCCGGGACCTGGTGCGGGACCTGGAGAAGCAAAAGGAGGAAGTGAGGGCTGCGCTGGAGCAGCGGGAGCAGGATGCTGTGGACCAAGTGAAGGTGATCGTGGATGCTCTGGATGAGAGGGCCAAGGTGCTGAATGAAGACAAGCAGACCCGGGAGCAGCTGCATAGCATCAGCGACTCTGTGTTGTTTCTTCAGGTAACAAGCCACTCCTCTGTCACTCAAGCCCTCAATTTCCCCGTGCACTTTTCGAGACCCCCCTCCATCATCCATCCATCCACCTATCCACTTATCTACCTATTCATCTATCCATTCATTCACCATCCAATCATCCAACCATCCATCCATTCATCCATCTATCCAAGCGCCATTCTCTCTGTTTAATTTTTTAATCCAATCCATTTCTCTACCTACTCTCAAGATGGCACACAAATATCACCTTTTATGAACTTCAGTTGATATGTGCTAGCAGTGCCGTAGGCTCGGTAGGAAAGAGTTCTGAGATCAGTGAATCGGGTAGAGGGGCAGTGGTGTAGGAGTGCTGCCTATTTGTTATCTTGGATCTAGTCCATTTGTCTATTCATCCATTCATCCTTCCATCTGCTAGAGTGTTTTGGATACTACTGCATGCCCAGTACTCTATTAGGTGCTGTGGCGAATAGAGAAGTACAAGACATGGTTTCTGCCCCCAAGCAACTGCAATCCAGCTGGGAAGATAAGACATGTACAATTAGAGAACAATATAGAAAAGTGTGTAATTAAATGATAAAGCATATGGCTCAGGAGATAAGTGCCTGTAGAAGCTCAGAGAAGGGCAGGCGGGCTAGAGGAAGCTAAGACAGCTTTGTGGAGGAGGTGGAGTTTCAACTGGGTCTTGGAGGCCGGTTAGGATTTGAGAGGGAGGACAGAGTCTTCGGTGAGGAGGGAGGGAAATGAGAAGTGCAAAGGCAGCACTGAGCATGGCATGTAAAGGTAGAAATACCACTGTGGGCCGGGCGTGGTGGCTCACATCTGTAATCCCAGCACTTTGGGAGGGCAAGGCGGGCGGATCACCTGAGATCAGGAGTTCGAGACCAGCCTGGCCAACATGATGAAACCCATCTCTACTACAAAAAACAAAAACAAAAACAAATTAGCCAGGCATGGTGGACTCACCTGTAATCCCAGCTACTCAGGAGGCTGAGGCAGGAGAATTGCCTGAACTCGAAAGATGGAGGTTGCAGTGAGCCAAGATCGTGCCACTGCAGTCCAGCCTAGGCGAGAGAGTGAGGCTTCGGAAAGAAAGAAAGAAAGAGAGAGAGAAAGAAAGAAAGAGAAAGAAGGAAGGAAGGAAGGAGGAAAAAGAAGGAAGGAAGGAAGGAAGGAGAAGGGAGGGAGGGAGGGAGGGAGGAAGGGAGGAAGGGAGGAAAGAAAGAAACAAAGAAAGAAATACCACCGTGGCTGACCCTGAATACCATAGTCATTCCTTGCATTTCTTTAGTGCATTCACTCCCAGTCTTCACAGCTTGTGTCCCTCTCACAAACCCTATGAGGTAAACAGATGCACCCGCTTTAGCGGTGGGAGTCGTGGAGTCACACATCTGAATGCCAGTGCCATCAGGGCTGTTAGCATCCAGTGAGTTTTAGCTGAACCTTTTCACCTTACAGAAGAAACAAACATCCAGTGAGGAAGAGTGGGGCTTGCAGCACTGAGATCCCCAGCTGCACTGTGAGAGCCCCTGGCAGAGAAGAGTCCTCATAGCTCATGAAGACCCAGGCAGTTAATGGTTTTTTCCTTTCTTGGTAGGAATTTGGTGCATTGATGAGCAATTACTCTCTCCCCCCACCCCTGCCCACCTATCATGTCCTGCTGGAGGGGGAGGGCCTGGGACAGTCGCTAGGCAACTTCAAGGACGACCTGCTCAATGTATGCATGCGCCACGTTGAGAAGATGTGCAAGGCGGACCTGAGCCGTAACTTCATTGAGAGGAACCACATGGAGAATGGTAGGTCCCCTCTCGTGGCTGGGCCCCAAGGCCATGGACCTTTCTGTCCCAAATCAATTCCTGCTGCCTGACATGGGCTGGCGTCCGGTGAGCTTATTCTTATTGTTCCTACCCACCCATCCACCCTTCCTCAGGCTGTATGGACTAGGATACAGGGATTCTAACCCTCCCCCTCCTTTGAACTTGCTGCCAAAGTTATGCAGCTATAGCAAGAGGCCTCCAGAGCAGGGACATCCTGGGCACTGGCTGCACAAATGCCTCCTCTCTGTGGGTTGTCCATCAAACTCATAGACTGGTTTTGTTCAGATCTACATCTAATTGCCGGGCCCCGCCCAGCAGCTGTGTGGATCCTGCCCCTGGTATGGGCCAGACTCCAAACTGGTGGCTTTGCAGACTGTAGCAGACGTGACCTAGAACTGCAGCCATGCCTGGAGGGAGGACTTGCCTGTCATCATGGCCATGCTGCGCAGTGCTGAGCCCAGAGGCTGGACTTGGCCTGGTGGGCTGGGCTGGGGATGGTGGGACAGTGTCTCTGTGACTCACCAGCTCCCCTGAAGTCAGCTCTTCTTCTGAGTCACGCTGTCCCCTCAGAGGTCAACTGAATCATCTCACAGAAAACCTCTGAACCTGAGAAACAACATTGTTAAGTCCTTTTCCACCCAGTCCCTTTAGGGCCTGAAGCCTGGGCACTTTCCCCAAGGCCCCACCCGATGTCCCAGGTGTTGCACGGGGCCTTGAGAGTACAGCCTTATTAATGAATGCTAGACGTGAATACCCCAAAGGAAAGGACCCCTGATTGCTCTCCAGACACAGCATATGATTCTTTGGGGGAGGAGAAGGAGATGAGGGGGATAGGAGTGTGCGGAAGGGTTGGGGTTCAGGAGGCCATTTGTGCACCTTGGTGATGGCAGTGTCACAGTGTCCCTGTGAAATGTGGGGGACATTCAGTCACACCCAAGGACAGATAAGCCATTTCAGCAAGACAATCATTTGGCTTCAAACGGCACTCAGATCCCGAAATCCTCCTTCTAATGACAATAGTGATGATGCTAATGGTGATGGTGACAGCTGACAATGATTGAGTGCTCGCTGAATGCTGGGCATTTCGCTGAGCTCCTCATGCACATTACCTTATTTTCCCTGCGGGGTGTACTGCATTTTACAGGTGAGAAGGCTGAGCCTCAGAGACGCATCCTTTCATAGGGCGCACAGCTCGGTAGGGGGTACGGCGGGGTTGAACACTCTGCTATTCAGTCTCCCGTGCCCTCTCATCTGAGAAGCTGCAGCTGCCGGTGGCTGCAACAGTGGGGTTGAGGAGTGTGATAATCATCAGCCCTGGGGTACAAACCCGGCAGGGGAGCCCCTCCGGTGAGGTCTGGCCAGGCCTGGGGGGATGGCCTAGACTGGGGTGGAGTGAGCCTTGCAGAAACTGTTCAGCCTCCTGACGGCTCAATGTCCCATTTCTAGGTCACAATGCTGGCCCTGTACAGGTGTGGCCCTGCGTCCTGTATGAGGTGTGTGGCGAGGTGGCAAGCAGAAGCAGGGATAGGCACTGCTGATTCAGTGGCCCACACCTGTGCCTGGGGCCGTGGGGGCGGATCCTCTGCCCCTATGTTGTTTTTTTGTGTGGCTGCTGTGTAGATGCTGGGAGTGTGTCTGCTCTAGGAGGTGGTGGCCGGTGAGTCAGACAGTGGAGTGACCATCCACTCCTCCCTGATGCCAGCCTGCCCACCAGACCAGGAACTCGTCCACACCTCAAAGGCCCCTGTGCTAGGAGACACCAGGCCACTTCATCCTGGGTTCTGTGGGGCACAGGGCTGGGCTAACACCTAGAAGGGCGTTTGTTTATTCTTTGAGTATCTACTGTGCACCAGAGCACAGACAGGTGCAGGTGATGAAGATGAAGAACGAGGCTCTCAGCCACATTCCTCCTCTTGCTCAGGAGAGAGAGAGAGGGAAGGACAGGGAAAGTAGAACACGGGGAAGTTGCAAGAGAAAGGAATGGACTGGGTGTGGCTGAGGGAAATCAAGCGTCGAGCAGCAGATCTGTTTGAGTTGGGGGTTAGGGGGTCTGCAGGTGAGTGGCCCCCGCCATAGCAGCTCACTCCACTGCCTGAATACCTGGGCCATGGAGGCCAATACTGAGACCTCGTCCCCTCACCTTAGGCTGCCAGCAGTGGCTGGGACTGAACCCGGAAGTAGAGGGCCAGGGCTCAATCCCCAACTCTGCCCTTATTGCCATGTGACGTTGGGCAAGCTGCTTCTCTTACTTCCTGAGTCTCAATTTCCTTATCTGTCTCAGGGGGATGTAACCACAGTTGATGTATGGATCAAATAAGAAATGGGCATTGAAGCACCTTGTAAAGGTGAAGTGCTCGGAAGTGCTGTGCACACGATCTTATTCACAAGGGCTCCGTCCGAGAGGGTGGGTGGCTCTTTGCAGACACCCTCTCCACCAAGAACTCAGGAACCGAGCAAATGCCGGTCAGGGCGTCATATTCTCGGAGGCTGCGGAAACTTGGCTCTCCCTGGGACATAGGGGGTGGGCTATGGGGTGACTCATCTGAGCCCCCAAAGTCCCCAGTGGGCTGCCTCCTCCTTCCCACCTGGTTCCTCTGCTGACCCGACCCTCTCCTTCCTAGGTGGTGACCATCGCTACGTGAACAACTACACGAACAGCTTCGGGGGTGAGTGGAGTGCACCGGACACCATGAAGAGATACTCCATGTACCTGACACCCAAAGGTAAGAGGGAGCCCTCTCACCTTAGACCCAGCGTCTCTCCTGCTGCCCAGGGGACCCGCAAAGTCCATGCAGTGACTCTTAGCCAGGTTCCTTCTGGGTGGGGGTGATGGTATGTCCAGTTTGCGTGGGAAAGTCCTGGCATCTGCACGTTGTCCTGATGTGATTATGAACAGCGTCTGCGTTAGCTCTCAGAAGCATCCTGGTTCGAACGAGAAGTTACCTGGTGCCACCTCCTCAGAGGCAATCCTCCTCGGCCACACAGGCAGCCCCTCTGCCCTCCTTGCCCTCTCACTTCTAGCTCACACCTCTGCTTCTCTTTCTTTCCAGAGGTCTCCTGGGCTCCCTTCTGCCAGGCTGGTGCTGTGTTTTGCTTTGGCTCAGGTTTTGTAGGGGCTGAGCCCTCTGAGATGGCTGCCGACCCCAGGACCATTCTGCTCGCCTAGGCGGGGAGAGCAGTGCCTCTCCTTCTGAGTTTCCCGGCTCTGCACCCTGGCCCCCTTGGCCCTCCCTCCCAGGCCCTGGACAGTCCCAGCCTGCAAGGTGCTGGCCTAGCATAGACCAGTGCCTGCCTGTCCTTGTCCTGTGGCGGCCTCTCATTCTTGGGCACCAGCAACAAACCACAGAAATATCCGTTACATAAGGGCGGGTGCGCCGACCCTCGGACCATGAGAGTGTGTGCCTGTGCGGATGGGAGAGTGGGACTGGGGGAGGAGGGAGGCATGGGGAAGGCACAGGGGCTGGGGAGGGGGAAGCCTCCAGGAGCTAATCAGTAATTCACACATGTCTTACACACACACATACACACACACACACACACAGTGGGAGAGGCTTGGGGGATTTGGAGAGATGAGCTCAACAGAAAAGCACCTGTGCTGCCCCACCCAGTTTGAAAACAACCCCTGGGCTTCTTGGTTGTTGGGCTCTCCCTCCTCTGACATTCCTGGTGTGGGCCAGGCCCCAGCCAGCCAGCCTGCCTCCTCCCTGCCCAGGGTGCTGTGCCTTTGGGCAAGTTCTGGGAGAGGATAAGCTGTTCTAACCAGTCAGCCCCAGCACCCCTCTCCTTAGAAACCCCACCAGGCCTCACCCCAGCCCTGTCCCTCCTGTCTCTCCCTACCATCCATGGACCAGGCCCCGGGGTGTCATCGAGTGCCCTGATGGGCTCCTGTGGGTCTCTCCTGCTCTGTAGGAGACTGAGGGCCTGGTGTGAGCCTCCTGCAGGTGTAGGAGGGGGTGGAAGGAACACCAGCACCCACTATGATGCCACCCTGAGGGCTTAGGGCCTGGGGGATCTTGGGCAGGCTTCAGTACCCATATCTGAAGAGAGGGGAGGTTGTGCTCACATGCTGGGAGACTTCCCAGCTCTGTTGCTGTGAGTCAGTCTATGATGTCTGTGATGGAAGAAGTAGGTTCCCCCAGCATCCCTGCCCAAGCACTGTGGGTAGCCTGTGCCGAGGATGGGAGGGACAGGAAATCTGCCCTCTGGGAGCTCCCAGGCTCAGGGTGGAGGTGTGGGGAGGACACCAAGGAGTCACCAAGGAGATGAAAGAAACAAGGCCCCTAAAGGGACTGGGTCCTGAGTCTGGGAGGTCTGAGGTCAGTGGGATTGACAGTGGCTGTGACTCCTTCCCAGGAGGGGTGAGTTTCCGGGAACCTGTGCTCACTAGAGGGGCATGACTGCGATGGGCAGAGGGCATCAGGGACCACAGGCATAAAGGCTTACAGGAAGGACTGGCAGGACCAGAACTGGGGGTGTGGTGTTATCTGAGGGTCAGGTGGGGAGGAACAGAGGTAACAGAGGACCAGAATACACATGGGGAGCTCATTGTTTTCAGCTGGGTATCAGTGGGGGTATCAGTCCCCACTGCTTCCTCACAAGGCTGTTGTGAGAGCCCAGGTGTGCAGAAAGGAAAGCACTTGTGAAGTGAGGCTCTGATCTCCCACCGCTTCTGCCCCCGTGGTTGCCGTGGCCTCTCCAGGTTTATGCTGATGCTCTCCTCACGGTTACTAACAGAGCCCTTCTACTCTTCAAAAGCATGCCAATTTTGGTGATAAATTAGTTGATTGCCTTATGTCAGACCCGAAGGACCTCTCTCAGTGGTGGAATCCAGGTCCTGTGATGGGCACTTGGGCAACTTTTTGGGAGCAAGGAGTCCTGCATGAGACCGTTTTCTGCAATGACAGCCCCCTTCATCTGCTTCACAGGTGGGGCCCGGACATCATACCAGCCCTCATCTCCCGGCCGCTTCACCAAGGAGACCACCCAGAAGAATTTCAACAATCTCTATGGCACCAAAGGTAGGTGGTGGCTCAGCTTGAGGGTGCACAGGGTTCATGTGGGGCTGTGCAGGCAGGAGGGGCGTAGAGGTGGGGCCAGGGGGCACGGGGTTCAGACCCCAGTGTGAGATGAATGTGGGAAGCTGGGATGGGTGGGGGGCCCAGACACGGGTGGAGAGGGGTCCTACCTACCGAGCTTAAAGTGTGTGTGTGTGTGTGTGTGTGTGTATGTGTGCGTGTGTGTACATGCATGGGGGACACAGTTAGGCTGGAGGAAAAATAGCCAGGAATCTCGGCATCCCTGGAGATCCTTGAGTCCGTGTGCTCTTCTGATTCCTGAGGAAGGATTTGGGGAAAACTGGGGCTGAGCAGCCACCTTAGGCTTAAGTGTGGGGAAGCCCCCCAGCCAGTATGAGGGCACGAGGGCCCAAAGAGAATCTACTGATTTGCGTACTTCTGCAGTGAAAAGTTGTACAGTGGTTAGTTGTTAGCTTGGCTGTGACTGGAAAGGAAGGCATGGCAGGAAATGGGACTGGCCCTGGAGCTCCAGGAGGTAAGGTGAGTGAGCAGCACCTTAAGACCTAGATGAGATGAAATGGGGGTGGGGACGTGGCTTCCCTAGGGGGAGCTGCTAAGTTCAGGGTCTCCTTCTGCCCAGTGCTCCGAGGGGACCATTTGCTCAAGGGCAGGGCCATCCCACTCAATGAGACCTGGTTCTGGGAGCCCTTAGTTCTGTCCTGCGGGCTCCTGGTCACGTGCCAGCCATGCACGGGGAAGGAGGGGACTGGGTCAGCCCCCGCCCCAGACATAGCACTGGAGGACTCTTCTGTGAGGACAAGAGCCATGGAGACTGGAGGGTCAGGGGCACCACAGCAATGCCTGGGCCTCTACATCCAGGATTGGATTCACAGCCGTGACCAGTGGCACCCCCTCCTCCACATATGCAGTAGACCATGGGCACCTTGAGGACAGAGCTGTGTCTGTCCTGTTTGCTGCTACAGGCCCAGAGCTCAAAAGTAGGAGGGGGTCAGGAAGCAGTCATTGAGAGAGAGACTAAAGGCATGAGTGAACAGAAGGGCAAGGTGTCTGGCCTCGCAGAGCCCTGGCTAGATGTGCTCACTGAGGCCTTGCTACAGAAGCTGCCTGGGATCCCTGTGGGAGGGCTTTGCACAGGGGCAGGTGGCCAGCCCCAGCCATCTCTGACCCCTGAGCCCGAAAGTCAGCCCCCAGCCCTCCCCACAAGCAGCCAAGGGGTGAGCTTGACTAAGGAGGTCACTGATGTTTCAAGCCTGGCAGATGGGGGTGCTGGAGAAGTGTGCATCACCCACGGGGGCTCTGAGCCCCCCACTCCAGTGCCCTCTGAGTGCCCTAGCAGCTCCTCCTACCCCCTTCCCATTGCCTTCTCCTTTGGACTATGGGACATGCCTGCACATAGGCGTGTGCTAGCCTATTCAACTTGGCAACTATCAACTGTCTCATCCCCAAGTTTTAGGATGTGTTTGTATTTATTTGTTCATTGGTTCATGCATTCTGTCCATCAACCATACAATGAGCACCTTCCAGGAACCAGGCTCTGTGCCAGGCACCAGGTGTGATGTAGGGGCCAGACAGGCACATTCCTAGTTCATGTGAGCTCACTGCGGGAGACAGACAATTGAACATATAGTTGCCACCCAGAGGGTAGGGGGTGCAGGATGATGTGGGGATGGGGCTGAGGCACATGCAGACATTGGGGAAGTGCCATGTAAGCTGACACTTGAAGACCCCACCCTTGAATCGCCGAGGGTGGGGAGCAGGAGAAGTGTCCTAGGCAGAGGACAGGGTCTGGGTACATAGCCTGGGGCAGGAGAGAAGCTGGAGTGTCTCAGACACTGAGACTTAGCCTGGTTTGAATGTCCAGTGGTGGAGGGAGGATAGAGACGAAGCCAAGAAGTGGGAGATGGTGGGTGTGTGGCGGGGATTGGGGAGAGCAACTCACGACAGAGCCATGGGCTGCGCTTGGGACGTTGCGCCTTATTCTGAGGATAGTGGCCTTTAGGTAGGGCAGGGACCAGACTATGCTTTATATTTTAGAAAGGTAGCTATGGTGGCAGAAGGATGGGGGTGAGGTATCACTGGGATCACAAGTGGCATCCTGGGTTAAGTTGTGGCCAGTGGCTGGAGAGTCACAGACCTGGCTGTGTCCTGGTCCTGCCTCCTCTCCCCCTCTCAGCTGTGGGGGCCTGACAGCCCTTCTTTTCCCTGCCAGGTAACTACACCTCCCGGGTCTGGGAGTACTCCTCCAGCATTCAGAGCTCTGACAATGACCTGCCCGTCGTCCAAGGCAGCTCCTCCTTCTCCCTGAAAGGTGAGCTTGCCCACCCTGGCCCCTGCTTTCCTCCACAGCTGCCCCACACCTCCCAAACCTTGCTTGGGTCTCTTCCCTGAGCTGCTAGTTCCTCCCTCACCTCGCTGTCCAGTGACCACAGCCTCTCACTGGACAGAGATCTGGCCCAGGACAGACCCTGCTTGTTTCTTGAGGACCTCAGCTTCCAGGTCATGGCCTGTGTCTTCCCAGGCCTCCCTGCAGGCTGATGGCTGACACTGAGAGTGCCTTCACTGTGCTGTGAACCAGAGCTCCTTTCTGGTCTGTCTGGGCTGAGGCGGAGGGAGTCAGGGCAGCCCCGCCTTAGACTAGCATCTTTGCAGCCAAGCTCAGAGAGTGCACCTGCTCTGGGCCTCTCGGGCTTGCCATCCTAACCCTGGGTGGTGGCCACACTGACGAATTCCTGGCCCTCTCTAGGCCCTAGTCTCTGGCTAGTGAAATGGGAGAGGCCACAGAGCCAAGGAGAAAAAACGTGAATTTGGGTTTGGGAGTCCGGCAGCACCTGGTTTGGAATCCTGACTGCTGCTTATAAGCTGTGCAACTCAGGCAAACTGCTGAGCTCATAGATACAGGGGCCAGATGAGAGCCCGGGAGCTGCCGCCATGGTCTTTGCTGAAAATGAGGACAGGAGTGGGGGCTGGGCTACGTCAGCGTTTCCCAGGGCTTGTTTCACCACTCTCTAGTCTCTACCTACACGCTGCAACAACAGCTCTCAGTGGTCAGGACGGGGGGGACACACCATATCCCCTGCACCCAACCTCTCTGATCCTCAGGGTGCTGCTTCTCCTACTGCAGAGTTTATTTAACTCGCAGCGTTGGCTGGCTCTAGGGTCCTGTGGCCATGGAGCACCTGCCAGCATCCTGCAGAGCCAATCCTGCAGGCGGCCCTTTGGGAAAGGCAGGACCAGATGACCCTAAGGCCCCCCAAGACTGATCCTCTTTTCTGGCACTCTGTCCCCCGCCTGCCTGCGGTGCTCTGCAGCACTCTGACAAGGGAGAGTGGTCGATGCCTCCTGTCCCCTGGGGCTGGGGGCATCCGGAGGGGGCAGACTTGAACCAGACCCCAGCTATGGGCCCCTGGCCCTCATGTATCTCCTGAAAGATCCCAGGGACAGCTCTAATGGCTGTGGTGGGAGTAACCCTGTCTCTCTTCTGGCACCCCGAACATCTGGCCTGCAAGTCAAGATCAGCAAATTGGGTGGGCTCAGGAGAGGGAAAGGGGCTCTGCAGGGCAGACAGATCCCTGAGCAGTGGCCTCTGAGGCCTCGTCACTCAGTTGTCCCTTCTGGCCCAGAGTCCTACACTATGCCCAGGGCAGGGATTCTTGGAGCTGCCGGCAAGATGAAGGAGACAGGACTATGGGTGGAGGGTCCCAGCCTGCAGAAGCCCCGGGCATGTCCTAGCTCTGATCCGGGCCTGGGGAGCTCCAGGACTTGCCTTGGCCTGTTTGGCTTCTAGCAGATGCCTTTCTGCTCTCTGCTCAAGCCTGGACCACAGAGCACCTGGCAGGGGAGGTGGCCGCCCTCAGGTGTGATTCAGAGCAGCCTCCAGCATGAGGGGTGGGTCCTTTTGGCCCCTCGTGGGACCAGCACTGTGCCACTAATGCCTCTCTCTCTCCCAGCAGGCACTGGGAAAACCCCCTATCAGTTCACCACCTTGGGACAGGCCACTGCAGAGTTTTCCAAACCACTGGGTCGCAGTGGGCTGTCTAAAACTAATCCCGGTACCTGCCCATTTTTCCATTCCTCCCCTTTTCTCTCCCACAGCGGGCCAGGTGGGACACGGGGGGCTCTCTGCCACTTCTAGGGTGTGCCGGTCCCTTCTCCCCAGAGCTCCCTGGAGAGGGATGCATGCCCCACCTGCCACCCCAGCACACTCTATCTGGACTTCTGCCTGCTGCACAAGGCGGGTGACTTGGGCCACCCTGACCCCACCCCTGTTTCCATTCTCCCCTCTCTCATGGCTGGCGTGGGATTTTCTTTCCGGGAACTGAGAGATGAGGCCTGAATTACCCCTCTTAATCTCCACTCAGGATCCCTGGAATGCCCCCCTTCCAAGGCTGCCCCCACCCCCAGATGCAGGAAGAGACCCAGGTTCTTTGCTCCGTCTCCTCCCCCTCCTCCTTGCTCAGTGCCAACCTGGGAAGGGCCAGCCCAACAGGCAGCCTGGCAGTGCTCATCATGAGCCTGACCTGCTCATCCTCGCTTAGAGCAGGGCAGGACAGGGGCTTCCCCAAGACAGACCGCAGCCTCTCACTGGACAGAGATCTGGCCCAGGACAGACCCTGCTTATTTCTTGAGGGCCTCAGCATCCAGGTCATGGCCTGTGTCTTCCCAGGCCTCCCTGCAGGCGGATGGCTGACACTGAGAGTGCCTTCACTGTGCTGTGAACCAGAGCTCCTTTCTGGTCTGTCTGGGCTGAGGCGGAGGGAGTCAGGGCGGCCCCGCCTTAGACTAGCATCTTTGCAGCCAAGCTCAGAGAGCGCACCTGCTCTGGGCCTCTTGGGCTTGCTGTCCTAACCCTGGGTGGCAGCCACACTGACAAATTCCTGGCCCTCTCTAGGCCCTAGTCTCTGGCTAGTGAAACAGGGGAGAGGCCACAGAGCCGGGGAGAAAAAACACGAATTTGGGTTTTGGAGTCTGGCAGCACCTGGTTTGGAATCCTGACTGCTAATTATAAGCTGTGCAACTCAGGCAAACTGCTGAGCTCATAGCTCATAGCTCATAGATACAGGGGCCAGGCTCAGTGAGGAGACGTCTACAAAGTCCCTTCCACAGTGCTTGGCACAAGTGGGGCTCCGTGAATGGGAAGCATCATCCAAACAGCGCAGGGGAGTCCAAGTGAGCGCCTCCTGCCAGGAAACTCTGGCAGGTCATGCTTATGCGTGGTGCTCCTGGTTTCTGGGAAGGGGAGGGCCCGTGGTGTAAACCTCCGGGGAAGGTGAGTGGAAATCCCTGCAGAGCAGTGTGATGCTGCACTGGATGTGGGTGCAACACTCCCCTGCTGCCTGGTCCAGCCCACCTGGCCAGCTCCTCCTCCTTCTGTTTGCTTTGCTGCCTCCTCCCTTTGGCCAGCCTCCCCAGGAATTTCGGTTGCGGCACCCTGGCTGCTGCACGCCTCTTCAGGCGGCTGCATTTGGTAATGGGCTGGATGATGCTTGGTGGTCACTTTGGAGAAGGCAGCTGTGCTGCTCTGGCCCCGGGGGCCCCTGACCACCAGCGGTGCTCCCTTTGACTTGAGTCTCTTGTCTTCCCAGGCTATCCTTCCCTCATGCGGAGCCAAAGCCCCAAGGCCCAGCCCCAGACTTGGAAATCTGGCAAGCAGACTATGCTGGTAAGGGAAGCACTGCCAGGAGGGCCTGGGCACATCCAGAGACCGGCTCCCTGGGGGCAACAGGTTCTAGGGTCTGTGGGAGGATGATGACTTCTCTGGGCCATGGGGTAGAGAAGGAGGCAGCAGTGGCCTGAATACCTGCACACAGCAGAGGGTAGTAGAGAGCCAGGGCTAATGGGCAGGGGACTGGCTAAACACACACTGTCTGGACCTCAGTTTTCTGATCTATAAAGTGGGCAGCCTTGGGGTTTTTATTTGGCGAATGCTTGTTGGATGCCTATGCTAGTGGAATGACAGCTTGGGTTCTGCCAGCTCTGGGATTGTAAAACAGCCCAGCAGGAGGACAGGCCTCCTCCTAGAGATGGGTCCCACCTCCCCGGGGCAGTTCTCCAGTGCTGATAGCATAGAGGCCATTGGGGTGATAGTGTGGGGGTGGGAGAGGCTGGAAAGTTGGGAATAGATATATTTAGGTTCAATATCTAATGACCCTAGGCCAGGGATATCAGAAGAGCAGCAAGACAGGGAAGCATGGCTTTGGGGTCCAGGCCACCTGCTGACTGTGGGGTCCTGGATAAGTTAGATACCCTCTCTGAGACACTTTCTTGCTTTTTATGATGTGAGGACTGAGATGACCTCCAGTGCCCGTTAGATCTGACGTAGCTGACCCTGACTGAGAGCTCAGTGATCAGGGACTGTAGTTCACATGCAGAGCCCCCGTGTGCCTGAATGCCTTGCTCCTGAAGGTCCATTCTAGGCCCTGCTACAGGAGTCAGCCAGCTGCCGTGACAAGTGGGTGGCATCAGGAGCTCTGCTGGAACCAGGGCCGCAGCCCTTGGCTCTTGCTGTCCTTGCAATTGGAGGTCAGAGCAGGAGAGGTGATTTGCCCTGGACCACAAAGAATGGCTGGGGATAGTTTAATTGGAGAGAATCTTTAATTGCTGGCGATGGGAGCTAAATGATCGTGTGTGTAATTTGGAGCTGGGCCCAGGGGCATTGCAACAGCAGGACTGCAGAAAGCAGAAATGGGGAGATAAAAGGAGGTTTCCATTCTAGACTCAGTCCTTCCCCTCCCTACTACATACTTTTCCACCCTCTCAGAGCCTGGGACCCTGAAGAGAAGGCTCATCAGCACTTTGAGGCCCCTGGCAGGGCAGGGTTCTGGTGTCCAGCAAGCAGCCAGCGCTGGGAGAGTGGAGGCAGGTGCTGGGGTGCAGAGAGGCTGAGCTGGGAATCAGTTTCCCTGGCGGCTGGCACCAGCTGTCTCATTGACTTGCTGTGTGACCTTGCGTGAGGAAGAATGATTCCTTTGTGCCTCAGTTTTCCCATCTGTAATTAGGATGATTTCCTAGCTCTTCCAACTATAATATGTGCTGTGACCTCAAGCCAGGGAGGGGAAGGGAGGGTGAGGGGAGCAGTCTGCTCTGATGTCCACCTACCACTCTGGGCTTTTAACCAGACAATGCCGTTCATCGACCTGCAACCCATATTATTGACCCAGTCTTCCTCAAAGAAAGGCTTCAGCCATTTCCAAATCTATTCACTTTGCCCTGTGAATTGCTTGGGGTCCCGGCTGGCCCCTGGGGGTCAGGAGACCTGGTCCAGGCCCTGCTCTGCCAGTAATTAGCTGTTCTTTCCCCTCCCTGGGTCCCAGTTTCTTCCTTTGTTTAATAGGTGGTTTAAGCAAGGTCTGAGCATCCCTCAGGCCCACAATGCCTGCTGTGAACCAGACATAGGCAAGGAGCTGACCAGGAGGTGTCAGTTCCCTGGCAGACAGGGCCAAGGGCAGTGCACCCTTGGGGTGTGTGTATGAGGGGCAAATGATGTCTCCTGTGTTGGGATCCGCAGGGCATGGGGGTGGGCTTAGCCTGTGACCCAGCTCAGGGACAAATCCTCTTCCTGAGACCCTCCAGGGACTGATGGTGCTTGCCTGGGTGAGCAGCAGCTAAGCCGTGCTCTTCCACTCCATCCTGGAGGGCTGCCTCCTCAGGGCCCTGATGAAGTGATCTGGGTGGGGTGGGGCACGCTGATTTCATGAAATTACTGGGAGATACAATACATGGAGAAGGCTGGGAGAGCTGTCACTGGGCTCTCTCCAGAGATGCTCCCTGAATACCAATGGCTCGGGGAGGAGGAGCCGGACTAGAGAGGCAAAGGGCTGTGGGGAGCCTGGGACTGTGTTGGGCTGGGGCAGTTGTTTACCCTCTCTGCACCCCCTCTGTAAGGGAGATTTATGCAGAGAGAGCCAAAGAAAATCCTGGAAGCCCTCGCCATAAGAGAAGTGATGCCGAGAACTGGGGGCTGGGGGTGTGGGTTTTGGAGGCAGCCTGCTGGGGCTTGGATTCCGGCTCCTTGCTTACCAGCTGAGTGACCTTGGGCAAGTTGCCTAGCTTCTCTGTGTCTTGGTTTGCTCAACTATAAAATGAATATGATAATAGTAATCTATGTAATTGGGTGGTTGTAAAAATTAAATGAGTGCATCCGCATATAGCCCTCGGCACAGTGCTGTGAAGTTCCGTGGAGTAGAAAGTGTTATATAAATAGCAGCTGTGGTAGCGCTGGAGGAACCTCCTGAGCTGTGGAGAGAAATTTCAACCAGTGTGATGGGGGGCTGAGGTTCAAGCTCACCCACTAACTATGGGAATGGACTCCAATTAGGATTCAAACCTGTAAATCCTGACATTAGAGACCAGCACCTGATCACAGGGTAGGTAGATCTTGCAGATCAGGCCAAAAGGCTCCTAGAATTGTCGGGGCTTGGATCACTGCTACCTCCTGGGGCAGGTTAGGATAGGGTGGGTCTAGCTAGCGGGCTCATCTGTCATCTGGCCTCCCTGACCACTCTTTGTTTTCCCCACAGTCTCACTACCGGCCATTCTACGTCAACAAAGGCAACGGGATTGGGTCCAACGAAGCCCCATGAGCTCCTGGCGGAAGGAATGAGGCGCCACACCCCTGCTCTTCCTTCTGACCCTGCTGCTCTTGCCTTCTAAGCTACTGTGCTTGTCTGGGTGGAAGGGAGCCTGGTCCTGCACCTGCCCTCTGCAGCCCTCTACCAGCCTCTCGGGGAGGTTCTGGCCTCTCCAACTTCCCCACTGGCCACACTCCATTCAGACTCCTTTCCTGCCTCATGACCTCAGATGGTCAACATCGTTCCTGTGCTCAGAGGCCAATGCATCACAGGGGTGAGATAGGTGGGGCCTGCCCTAACCCACCACCCTCCTCCTCTCGGGCTGGATCTGGGGGCTAGCAGTGAGTACCCGCACGGTATCAGCCTGCCTCTCCTGCCCACGCCCTGCTGTCTCCAGGCCTATAGACCTTTCTCTCCAAGGCCCCATCCCCCAGTGTTGCCAGCAGGTACCTGGACAGCACAGCCACGCATCTCCCTTTCACATGGCCCACCTCCTGCTTCCCAGAGGACTGGCCCTACATGCGCTCTCTAGTCCTACCTATCAGTGTCCAGCGTGGCAGAACCTGCAGCCCTTGGCCACTGCAGACGGGAACCTCTCAGTGTCTTGACATCGCCCTATGCAGGCAGTGGGTCTCCACCACAGCCACTTTGAGTCTGTGGTCCCTGGAGGGTGGCTTCTCCTGACTGGCAGGATGACCTTAGCCAAGATATTCCTCTCTTCGCTCTTCTGGGATAAATAATTCCCTTAACACGATATGATCCACCCATGAAAATAGCTACTGGCCCAGCTACCATTTCCCAGCTGCTGTACCGTTTGCCTGTAGAATTTCATTCAGTTTATAATTTGGCATTCTCTCTGGTGATGGAGAGTGTGGCTGGGCTGGCTGCAAAGGATGCCTCACACACTGCCCCCACCCGTAGCCACTGCCCCATCAGAGGCTGCCTCCTCCTTCTGATTACCACCCATGTTGCATATCAAGGTGCCCAGGGACTGGAGACGAGACAAAACCAGGTGCAGCACAGTGGGGACCTCCCCGTCTCAACAGCCCCAGGCCTGTGGGGACTCTGGAAGGGTGGGTCAGCTTGCAGGGGTCAGGGACGGAGACATCCAGCTTGGGCTTTCCCCTTTGGAATAAACCATTGATCTGTCACTTCTCTTGTATTGAATGACCATTTCCCTGAGGGTCCCCAGGGGAACAGGCTGCATTCTTCTGAAGGTACTTTTTCCCTCTGATGAGGGCAGAGTCATCTTCCTGCTCTCCTCTTGCAGATGTGGCTCCTTTGAATCTCCCTTGACCTCCCTTACCCTGTCTGGGACACAGGGGTGCAGTGCAGGAGCCTGGGCCTTAGGGAGGCAGGCCTTGGCTGACAATGAACACGGGGAAAATGATGGTGGGTTGTGGGCCTGGGGATACACTCAATACCTTCTGCCATGCTCAGACCTTCTGGCCAGCCCACCCCAGAGTTCCCAGGGGGAGAAGGGCCCAGGAGTGGCTGGGAGCCTGTAACCCCCAGCACTCTGGTGCTCAGACATGGGCTGGAGTGGAAGCCCACTGGAGGCTTCAGACCTGAGGGCCTTCTCAGTGCACAGAGGGCCTTCTCGGAAGGGGAGCTCACCTCTGAGGCTGGCAGGAGAGTCAGGCTGCTGAGGACAGCACCATCCTGGGCTGGGGGATGGAGGAAAGGGAAAAGGCCATCCAGTCCCTGGAAACCCAGAGAGCCCTGGAAGGACAGTCAGGGAAGGCTTCCTGGAAGAGGTGAGCAGGCCAGAAGGAGGCATGATGGTAGAGAGGGAAGAGGGCGCCAAACAACCACAGTCTTGTCCCTGGTGTGGCAGGGACACCTGGGCCCCTCTGTTCTCACTGTTCTTCCTCACTCTGCTCCCCACCAGGGGCCACGTGACACTAGGGGAGCAGTCCCTCTGTCCTAGTAAGAGTCCCTAAGTGAGCTGGCTGCTGGTCCATTGTGGAGGGACAACACTCTTCCTTCCTCCTCTCTGCCTTCCTGGGCCAGGGAGCTTTGGGAGCCAAGCAGCCATGCGTGCCAGGAAGGGGCTCTTGGGAATGAGAAAGGGAGGGAGAAATGGCTGAGAAGAGAGAGAGAGGAGACAAGAGGGTAAGGGTGAGAAAAGAAAGGAGGGAGAAGGGGCCAAGTGAGTCCGTGGAGGACCATCCGGCACTGTGAGGAAGATGGACCACAAGTCGGACCTGTATGCTTGGCCGCCTGCATGGTGCTCTCCCTTGGGAGCTGGGACTGCAGAGTGTCCCTGGGGTCAGCTGCCGCTCCCTACAGCCCCTGCTCTGGGTGCTGGTTCCCTCAAACTCTCTTCTGAGAAGCATCCCTACCTGGTGCCCCAGCAGGTCCACCTCTGTGGGCACTGTGCCCTGCAGCCTCCTGGCCCTTCTTGAGGACCCTGGGGTTGTGATAAGGGCCCATTCCTGGGCTCCAGAGATGCCCGGACTCTCAGAAAGACCCTGGCCACAAGAAGCTCCCAGTTCTCCAGGTCCTGCCCTAAGCCCACCAGCTCCAGAGGAAGGGAACTGGATGGGACCTAGGTCTGGCTAAATTCCCCTGTGGGGGCAGCCGGGCCCTTGCCTATCCTGTGCCTGGACCGCATCAGGGGCTGCACCTGCTGCACAGAGGCTGGCTGGTGGGACGTTGGAAAGACCGCTGTGTTGGGAGGCCCGGGGCTGTGCTGGGAACTGGGTGGGGACGTTGCCAAGCATCATACTCTCCCCATCAATCCCCACCAGGTCCATTATCGTCTGAGCTGTGATTATAAAGCAATCAGGGAGATCCTTTCTTCCCAGTTCTTGAGAATGCCTCTGTCCCCAGCATGAGTGAGAATAGGAGGATTACTCCAGGCCTCGAGTGGCTCAGGGGAGGGGAGATCAAGGAGGGGGGCAAGGCTCTATGTCCACTTCTGTTCCTCTCAGACCGAGGCAGAGTCCTGGCCCATGCTCCCCTGTCTCCTGCCCTCTCCCAGCTCTGGGCATTGGGCGATTCTCAGAGGTGTGGGTAGCCCGCTGGCAGACAAGCGAGGAGGGAGGCAGCAGAGGGGCTCAGCAGGGAGCTCTGGCTGGGTAGTTGGGAGCCCTGAGTCTCATCCAGGCTCTGTCGCTTGGCTGTGTGATCTGGGCAAACTGCTTGCCCTTTCTGGCCCTGACCTTCTTGATCTACAAAATGAGGTGTATTCATTGGGTCATTTCTGGGGTTCTTGCCCAGCTCCAACAGCCTGTGAGTTGGAGACCACAGCGAAAGGAGGGTTGGAAGGGACAGGAACATTGAGCTTGGTCCCAGGTTGGGAATCCACCATCAGGCCTGGGCCGATAGCCAGGCAGGTTGGACTCCCAAATCCCCAAGGCTCCCTGTACCCAGTCCCCTGCCTCTCCTTTCCTTTAGACCCTGTCAGGGCCAAGGGTCCCCATCTGAGAAGCCTTCTCTGTCCAGGAGGGAGGGAGGGAGGAAGACTGGAGACCCAGGAGCTTCTGAGCTCTGCTCTGGGCCTCAGGACCTGCTGGAATGTGGACTCGATGATAGCAGGGGTTATTCCATCATGGCGTCCTAGAACAGTGCTTGGCACATGGACGAGCCTTGGAGGCTAAGAAGCAGTTAACTGGGAGGAGGAAGTGGGAGAGAAAGGTGAAAAAATCAAAAGGGGAGCTGGAAGACATCCAATGAGGGGTGCCTGGTGCATTTCATTGTGTGGAGAGCTGAGGCATGGGTTTCTGAGGGCAGTGCTTGGAGCTGCAGCCACACTCTCAGGGCCAGAATCCTGGCTGCACTGCCCATCAGCTGTAAGCCTAGGGCCAAGCTGCGCACTCTGTCTGAGCTTCAGTGCAGGTACTGCAAAGTACCTGGCTTAGCAAGGGCCCAACAGTTGAGAGATTATGCTATTATAATTGTGGAATTAACAACAAAGATAATGACGACATTTCAACCTGGGATGAAGCTTGATTTCCCCTCTTTTTGGCCTTCTGCACTTGGTGGAGAGTCACAGGGTGGAAGCTGGTGGGCCCAGTCCTAGGACCCGCACCAGGGCTCCTGCAGTTCTGGGGTACGGCCGGCAGGTGACAGCATTTCACTGCAGTGAGTGGGCGCCAAACTCCTGCCCCAGCCAGGGCCATCAGGACTGGGTCCCAGGGCCCTTCCACAAGGTGAGCGTCTCTCTCTCTCCTCCTTTCCCCACTTCTATATTGGCTGACTAGACCCTTCTGTCCTAGCCTGTAGAATATGTGACCCCAGGACAGCAGTCCCCTGGTCTGAGTAGGAGATAAGGGCTTACTGCTCACCCCACCAGATCTTGCCCGAGCTGGCATGGAATTCTGCAGAAGGGGCAGGCTCCCCTTATGTGGGCCCCACCTTTGGGTTCCCTCTGCAGGTAGCTGGCCTGAGGAGGGGGCTGGGTGGGCACAGCAGGCTCAGTTCTGTAGCCCCCAAAGAAGACTTGCATGAGTCAGACAGGGCTCTACACAAGGCAGCCCTTGGTGAAGCGTGAGACAGAAAGCCAGAGTCCTCAAAGTCCAAGGGAGAGGAGACACTGAGAGGCTGTGAACTGCAGAGCTGCCTGACTCTTGTCCCCCTGCCATGTCCCAGCTACGACATGGGGACCTTTGTCCCTGCCTCCTGATGGACCATGGAGAGAGGTCAGAAGGGTAACGAGTGGGACCCCAGGAATGCCTGTCCAGAGGGGTGGGGGCTGGATGGCTGAGGCAGGGCCAGCTCATATCCCACCCGCCTTTCCCACCAAACCCTCAAATCACCTCCCAAGAGTGGCCCAGGCAGTTTTATCTTTCTGAGTTTTGACTATTAAGTTTGAAAATGAACTGTTGTTCAGCCACAGAAACAAGGGAGATAAACACTAATTGCTTGGTGAATGTGCCAACTCCTGGCTCCTAATTCATCACCTAGCCAAGGCAGAGGCTAAGAAGAGGCAAAGGAGTGGGGAGGGGGTGAGGAAACTTGGGAACCAACAGACTCTCTTGCAAGACGTGGCAGTGGATGGGTGACCTCAACCCAGGGAATAAGGATGGTGCCCGGGATCCCTGAAGCTCCCCAGGAAGGACAGGGAGCCAGGTGAGGGAGGGAGGAGAGGTCTTTGACTGGGCTTATCATTTTCAATACATTCATCCCAAGTGGACATATAATGTGTTCCCTTGTTGGCCTTGAGGTTGGCTCTGATTAGCAAATTCTGTATTTCTCTGAGGTTGGTCCCATTATCATGTTAAGATCCTCAACTGACTGAATTGAGGGGCTGCAAGCCTTGTTACTGATGGGTAACTTGCAGGATTCAGGTCTGGCTGTGGAAGGTGGAGCCCTGAGAGCTTGTCTGAGAAGGAAGCGCCATATTCTTTGAGGGTGAGGTGTGGGTCTTTGATGGTTCAGGTGTGGACCTGCCTGGAGCGGGGACTGCACTAGGTGTCCTGATCGCAAGACTGGGGGCATTGCATAGGCCCAGGGGAGAGAGAGGAGCACAGATATCTGATGAGGAGCAGGAATGGAGGTGTGGCTTGGGGGAGGCCTGCATTCATTGAGATCTCTGTGTTGGACGAAGATCTAAGCACAAGATACAGGAGACACAAGCTGCCGCTCTCCATGAATTCGCAAGACTGGGCCTGTGAGCTGATCC
Source organism: Papio anubis (assembly GCF_008728515.1). Lineage (NCBI taxonomy): Eukaryota > Metazoa > Chordata > Mammalia > Primates > Cercopithecidae > Papio > Papio anubis. The sequence goes on from NC_044987.1 coordinate 14,446,228, forward strand.
AGAAGGTGATCGGAGTGTGCAGGGCCCAAAACAGGGTGATGAGGAGGCGTGTCCCCTGAGGAGGGGTCAGCTGTGCTGAGAGTGGGTTGAGAAGATCTGGGGGGACCAGAGGGATCTGACTTGGACAGTGAGTTTTGCGTGTGTGAGAAAGGCAGGGCTGGATCATGCCGGACTACCTAGGGGCTGAGCTTTACCGTAAACACAGGGCCACCCCCATGGGACAGTGAGTAATCAGATCAGTGCTCTAAGAAGAGGACTCAGGAATGAACCGAGGTGAAGCAAGAGTAGAGGCCCAGGTGCGCTATGCTGGTGACTTGAGATATTGTTGATGGGACCAACTGTGGCAGGTGGAGATGCTGGTGGCATTGCAGGTGCAGGAGCAAGCAAAGACACAAGCAGGTTGTGCAGAGGATGCAGGGGTTTAGGAAATGGTTGAGAGCTGAGGGCCAGTGGGTGGAGGAGGGGAGTTAGAGAGTAGGTCCCGGTTGCAGGAGTGCTAATGCCAGAGAGGGAGGCTGCAGCACGGCTGCCATGGACTGAGGGGGAGGGATCTGCCATGAGGTGGGTGTGGAAGCAGGGAATACTCTTGGGGGGTGACACAGTCCCAGAGATAATCCTCTGTCTGTGCCTCTCTGAGGGAGGCAATGTGCCACTCTGTACCTGAATCCTGACTTGGCTGGGTCAATAGAAGAAGCTACTTACACTTCCTTACCCTCAGTTTTCTCATCTGCCGAATAGGGTTAATCATAGTGACCATATGGGTTTGTAGGAGGATCAAGTGAAAGGGGGCAAGTAAGTGTCGCCACAGTGCCTGGTGCATCATCACTTGATAAATTGGTGCCCGATGCACGGTGGAGAGCAGGACAGAGGGTCCTTTCCCTGCCTCAGGCCCTTCTTCTCTGACTGCTGCTTTTGTTGCTGGTGGTGATGGCAGAATCTAATCCCTGGCGTTTCAGGGAGGGCCTGCTTAGCTCCTCGAGGCCACCTGGCTCTGGTTCCTGGGTCCCTCCTTCCCTGGTGGCCATGCAGCCATGGGTCCTCTGGGCTGCGTCTGGCAGGAAAGCCAGACTGCAGGAGGCGTGGAGGCTAATGCTTCTCCTCCCAGTGCAGACCGGCCGCTACATGCATGGGTGGCTGGGGTAATTAATTTACACATTTTATCCTGCTTAAACTAATAAGCTTCTCTAGCTTCCTCCACTGAGCCTGAGCCTTCGAGCTGGGCCTGCCAGAAACATTATCCTGCCCCCTGGGAAGTCTGATGGGGCTTATAGTTGTCCTGTGGGCTCGGGACAAGGCTCCCAGGCCCTGTATCCACACTTCTGAGGCTGCTTATTTTGGCTGCTCCTAGCCTGCTGGTCCAGGTATGCCACAGAGGCACCTTAAGATGCCAATCAACACTGCACATCCTGATGGAAAAGCAGGACTTGGGAGCCCATCCTTCCAGCCCCCTGCCCCGCAGCCTCCTGCTCCCGCAGTAGCTCAGAGATGCCTGGGAACACAGAGACCTCCTCCATGTAGCGAAAAAGAAGTCTCTAAGAAAGGTTGTGGAGTGAAGATAGTGACGTGCTATCTTGTGTGTGTGAATAATGTGTGACATAGCCGCTATTTTCTTGAGAAAGGAAGAAATGCACATCCACATTTGCTTGCATGAGGATAAAGCCTCCTGGATGGGTGTACAAGGGACAAGGGACTGGCTGCTCCTAGGAAGGAACTGGAGAGCTGCGAGGCAGGGTGAGAGGGTGACTTTTCCCATGGACCTCTTTGTACCTCTTGAGTCTTGAAGGCTGTGAATGTATCACATGTTCAAAATGCATCAACTGTTGGGAAACAAACACAAACACGATGGAAACCCCATCTGTGCAGCACATGTTTATTGGGTGCCCCTTTGTGCCTGGGAGCAATGGTGTGAGAGAGCAGGTCATGGTCACACCTTTCAAAAGAGTGAGGGGAGAGGAAGACAGGTATGTCTGTGATTATAATCATCATTGGTGAGTTCAATGCCACAGGAAGCCTGGAATCCCCCGGGCTCACAGAGGAATCCAAGTGGGTAGTTAGAAAGGGCTTCCTGGAGGAGGAGATTCTTGAGCTGTTTTGAAGGTAGCATAAGAGTTGACTGGATGGAGAAGGGAGGGAAGGGTTGGATGAGACTGAAGTGTGGGTTTCTATTCTGATTGCCAAAACCTGTGGTGCCTTTGCGTGTTAGTCTTCCCATTCATAACACAGGAAACCTTGGTTCAGGGAGCCAGGCAGGAAAGTAGTTCCAGCCTCTAGAATTTTAGCCCTCACCTACCCCTCTGAAGCCGCTGTGGGCACTCTGGTCCTGTGTGGGCTGCTGCTTCCCAGAGAGGTGCTCTCGCTAGCTGAGGACAGCGGGCCAGCCCCTTCCGGCTGCTTCCCCTACTTGTGGATTCGTCTTGTATTCTCGGATTCCAAATCCTGCAGGATTTAATATCCACTCTGTAATCTACTGGCACCAATAGGCATTATCTAACTAAACCTTAAATTGAAAATGCTAGGCTTCTATTTTCCCCACGCTGTCGGGAGAAGTCGGGACTCTCTTCGTCCAGTGTAATTTACTCTTGCACTAATTAAAGTGCGTCACTCTGCTGTCCTTGAAGGCACACAGCCTGCCCCCGACAAGGAATGCAGCCGGGGTGGACGAGGCAAAGCAGGGGCCGGGCTGGCCAATCTAGGGCTGCAAGATGGTTCCTGCATCCATCCCAAGTGCCTCTTGCTTTAAGGCCATTTCATTTCCTGAGAGATGGAGAGTTCACTTGTTGTAACATTCATTCATTCATTCTCTCACTCATTCGCTCCCTCCCTCCCTCCTGCATTTATTAAGCACTCAAGGCAGGCACAGAAATAAAAGCTGCTAAACATATGATCAGGCTCTTCTCTCCAGCCCCTCCCCCGATGTCGTGAGGGTTTCACAGGATGCAGGTTCCTAGGTCACGCCAGCTCACAGAGGAACCCAGGGATGGGGAGCAAGAATAGCTAATGTGGCCGGGCGCGGTGGCTCACGCCTGTAATCCCAGCACTTTGGGAGGCCGAGGCGGGTGGATCACGAGGTCAGGAGATCGAGACCATCCTGGCTAACACGGTGAAACCCTGTCTCTAGTAAAAAAATACAAAAAATTAGCCGGATGTGGTGGTGGGCACCTGTAGTCCCAGCTACTCGGGAGGCTGAGGCAGGAGAATGGCGTGACCCGAGAGGTGGAGCTTGCAGTGAGTACAGACTGTGTGCCACTGTACTCCAACCTGGGCAACAGAGCTAGACTCCATCTCAAAAAAAAAAAAAAAAAAAAAGAATAGCTAATGTTACAGATGCTTCCTTGCACCCAACATTATTTAAAGAACTCTGTTTTTTTTTTAAAAATGAAACTTATTTTGAGATCATCGTAGATTCACATGCAGTTGTAAGAAATAATAGAGATCCAGTGCGCCCTTTGCCTAGTTTCCCCCAATATTAACATCTTGCAAAACTATAGTATAAGATCATGACCAGGAAATTGACGTTGACACAGTCAAGATACAGACTGTTCCGTCACCACAAGGAGAGATCCTGTTGTCCCTTCATAGGCACTTCCCCTTTTCCTTTTTTTCTGACCCCTGGCAACCATGAATCTCTATTTCTATAATTTTGTCATTTTAAGAACGTCACAGAATCATTTAACCTTTTGGGATAGGCTTGAATAACTCATTTAATGCTTTTTTTTTTTTTTTTTTGACGGAGTCTTACTCTGTCGCCAGGCTGGAGTGCAGTGGTGCGATCTCGGCTCACTGCAACCTCCACCTCCCAGGTTCAAGCAATTCTCCTGCCTCGGCCTCCTGAGTAGCTGGGACTACAGGCGCACATGACCGTGTCTGGCTAATTTCTGTAGTTTTAGTAGAGATGGGTTTCACCATGTTGGCCAGGATGGTCTCGATCTCCTGACCACCCACCTCAGCCTCCCAAAGTGCTGGGATTACAGGCATGAGCCACTGTGCCCGGCCTCATTTAATTCTTGTAACAACCTGATGAGCAAGGTCAGCATCAGTGTCCTCATTTTACAGACATATAAGTTGAGGCCAGGGCAGTGAAGTAACTTGTAAAGACAGGATTTAAGCTCAGGTTGTCCTGACAGCAAACCAGGCTCTGAAGTCTCTCCAATGTAACACTGACTTGCAGGCACTGCTTGAACTGATGGCCCTCGATCCTCCATGTGTCCGGTTGAATTCCCTCTGCTTCCAAAACACAGCTGGGGGTCTTGGCTCTGGAATGCTAAGGTCTCAGTCCTGGAGGCTGGAGAGGGCAGTCCTAGCTTGTCCTATCCAGCCTGAATTCTCAAGTGCAGGCCATGGTGCAGGGACCCAGAGATGACACTTCCTGGAGACAGAGGTGAAGCCCTAGCTGTCTGCAGGGGTTGGCCGGGACTCAGTGCTCACTCCTGTCTCAGTGGGGGTAGCGGAGGCTCATACGGTGACGTGCTCCTTCTCCCCAGTGCTCTCCAAGGCTGTTCAGGCCTCACAGCCCGGAATTGGAGTCTCAGATACTGTGGTCAGGTCAGCTATGGGGCCATGACGGGTCAGCTCCGAAGTAGTGTCACTTGCAGAGCTAACCAAGCGTGAGATTGCTCAGATGGCTGGAACAAGCGAGTCCCCTGTGCATTCCCTCTCCCTTCAGCCAGCCACAGGCTCCTTTAGCTCTCACCTAGGTCCTGCTCCTGCCATAATATCACCTGACACTGATGAGGTCACAAAGCCAGTACCCATGGGTCCCACTCACTGTTGACAAGGGCCTCATCTCCCAGTGGGAAGCCTCAGTCCCTGGTCCCTGGAGAGGGGAGCTGGTTCTCTCTGCATCCAGTGGGAGAGCCTGAATAGACCTGCAGGAGGTGGGTGCTCCCAGCCTCACCCGGGGGTCAGATGAGCCAGGGCTGGGGCTCTGCCTGTGTGTATGAGTGGGGGATGGGAGAGGACTTCTACATACTAGAGTTGGAGTCAGTGGCATTGACCCTGGCCCTTAGGCATCAGGGATTCTCTGCAGGGCAGAACCAGGGCCAGTGGGAAGGAGTTATGATGGGAGATGGGTGGTTTTTGCTCAACAGTGAGATTTTTTGTAGTAAATAGTAGAATCCAACAGCAGAGCAGACTGCTTTGTGAGATAGTGAGATCCCCATCTGTGTAGCTTTTCATTCATTTATTTAACACACATTCGTAGCCTACCTTGGCTCTTGGCACTGGAGTTCCACAGATGTGGGTTCAAGTTCCAGTTCTGCCACTTAGGATTCCATGATCCACAGCGAATTCCTTGTGTCTCAGTTGCCTCACTTGTAAACATGAGTAATAACAGTTCTTTACCTATCTCAGTGGGAAGGTTGAACAACTCCAAGCTCCATGCCTCACACAGGTAAAGACATGGAGCCTTGAATGTACTATTTCACAGGTGTAATTACCTCTATCCTGCAAGTGAGTTAAATAGCACATTCTCCATTACTAAATGTCTGAGTGGGAATCTGAATCCAATTCAGTCTAATTCCAAGTAATTCTCTTCCCTCTGAACCATAAGGCTGGGCTCAGTTAGGTATTCAAATCTGAGCTGTGGGACTTGTATCTAGAATATATAAAGAACACTTACAACTCAATAATAAAAAAAGACCAAAAACTCAATTAGAATATGGGCAAAGGATCTGAATATACATTTCTCCATGGAAGGCATATAAATAACCAAAAAGCAAATGAAAAGATGCTGCACATCATCAGGCATCAGGGAAACACAAATCAAAACCACAAGGAAATGCCACTTCACACCCAGTAAGATGGGGATAACCGAAGACAGACAATAGCCAGCGCGAGGCTGTGGGGAAACCAGAGCCCTCATACACGGTTGTGTGGGAGTGTAAAATGGGGCAGCCACGCTGCAACACAGCCTGGCAGTTCCTCAAATGGCTAAACAGAGAGTCACCATATGACCCAGAAATTCCATTCCTAGGCTGATACTCAAGAGAATTGAAAACATACATCCACGCAAAACTTGTACAAAAATGTTCAGAGCAGCATTACTGATAATAGCTGAAAATAAGAAACAACCCAAATATTCATCAACTAATGAATGGAGAAACAAAATATGGTCTATCCATACAATGGAATATTATTCAGCCATAGAAAGAATGAAGCGCTGACACATGCTACAACATGAATTAACCTTGAAAACATGATGATAAGTTGCTGGGTGCAGTGGCACGTGCCTGTGGTCCCAGCTACTCTGGAGGCTGAGGTGGGAGGATCACTTGATCCCAGGAGTTCAAGGCCACAGTGTGCTACAGTGGGCTGTGAGTAGCCACTGTACTCCAGCCTGGGCAATATAACACAGCCCCATCTCTAAATAAATAAAAATAAATAATAAAATTTAAAAAACAAGATTTAAAACGTATTCCACTTATTACATAATTCAATTTATATGAAAGTCCAGAATAAATTTGTAGAGAGAGAAAGTAGAGTGGTGTTTGCTTAGGGTTGGGGGCTACGGTGTGGGGTAGGGGAATTGAGGAGTAATACCTAAATGGTAGAGGGTTTCTTTTTGAGATAATGAAAATGTTCTAAAATCGGCTCTGGTTATGGTTGTACATATTTGAGAATATACTAACAACCATTGAATTGTATAATTTAAATGCGTGAATTGTATGGTATGTAAATTATATCTCAACAAAGCTGTTAAAAAAGAGAGAAAGAGAAACCTATAAAAAACGTGATGATGCACACCTGTAGTTCCAGCTACTTAGGAGGCTGAGACGGGAGGATCACTTAGCTTAGGAGTGCAAGACCAGCCTAGGGTTTTTCTAAGACCCCCATCTTGGAAAAAAAAAAAACATCTGAGACTGTGAGAGAAGTGGCCAAGGTGTGGGTGGAGATAGAGTCTGGGGAACCTCAGCACACAGGTGCAGGGGAGACTATGAGGATGCGTGACCTTGCTTAGGAAGGATTTCCCAAGTGGGAAGATGGATGGAACCTGGAGGAATGCCTTCTAGAGGAATAGGCACTGCTTGGGTGTACCCCGGGTGGGGTGGGAGAGAGGAGGCTGCACCAGTGTCCTCTGGCAGCACTCACAGCCCAGCAGGAACGGGCACATCAGTGTTGGGGTGGGGGGTTCTGATCATGGCTAGGCAGGTGCCCCACCCGCCTCCCAGACCACCCACACGATCCCATGGAGATGAACAGCACTCGACCCACTCCGTGTCTCCCAGGAACACAGGATTGGAGGGGCAGAGCCAGGTTTGGACCTGGGTGGTTGCTACCTCTCTGGGCTTGGTCTCCATATCAATGGTATGAAGGTGGCAGTTTCTCCCTCACCATGTTGCGCGGTGTGAAAGTGGAAGTTGTGTTGAAAGCACACGGTGAGTGTGCAGATGGGGGCCAGAATTCATCGTAGCCGGCCTTGGTCGTCACTTCAACTGTGGGTAGTTGAGCAGCATTACTGTTCCCATTTCACAGATGAAGAAACAGAGAGGCTGTGTGCATTGGTGACTTTCTAAAGGACACGTTGTGAACAGAGATAGGACGGGACCCTGCTCCAACCGTGTGCCCACCAGGTCATCCTTGTTGCCTCACGCCTGATGACCGAGCAGGGCTGGAAAAGTGCTGTCAACAAATGACTTCTTTTCGCCTTTAGGACAAACTTCTGCATATGTAGGCCTAGTGGCATTCCTTTCACCTTACAGGTGAGAAAACTGAGTTGAGGAACACGCCTGAGGTCCCACCTCTGACAGCGACAGGCCAGGACTGTAACTTTCCTTCATCCAAACCTGGTACCTACATGACTCAAGCAAGGGAAAGGTCAGGGCACCCCTGCCTCCCACTGGCCTTAGAGCAGCCACACCCATGATCCTGAGCCTTTTGGACTCCGAGATGCAGCAGATCAAAGGCCTTGTGATAAAAGTGGAGACTTAGGTAGGTACTGTGGATGGGGAGGGCATGCAGGTTGGGGTACGGGTCTAGGGGCTTGCAGACTCCACGTCGTTGCCTGCAAAGCCAGTGTGAGTAACCAGGCAGCCCTTTCTGTGGACGCCCTACCTCTCCCGGAGGCTGTTGTGGGATGAAGGAAACTGGAGCTTCTCTGCCCAGGGAAGGTGGCTGCATTTCAAGCGGGAATTGTACAAGCACTCTTGATAAACAGCAGGTAACCCCACTCCCAGCAGCTAACAGGATTAATCTAAATGCACACAGACGCAGCTGGGCAAAATCAAAACACAGAACCCAGGTTAAATCATACCACTTAACGGGAGCCCTCAGAGCCTCAGAGCACGTCACCTGACTGGTGCCCGGCGTGGGGTGGGGACGTGGGAGGAGGCCGTGTGCGCTGATGCTTGCTTTTGAGGGGCTGTGGGAGCCCTGCTGCAGCATAGGGGCCAAGGGAGCCCTGGGGCAGGGCTGCGGGACCAGGCAATGGCGCGTTGGAAGGTCAGGTGTTCAGGCCGCCATGGCGGGGAGCAGGGCCGTCTCTGAGGGCTTGGAGTGGCAGGTGGGGTGGTCAGCCGGGAAGGCCGCAGCAGCTTCACGCTCTGGGAAAGTGGGAGAGGCCTTCAAGTGCTCCTGTTGACTCCCACTCCCACTCAATCAGCCCTGTCCAATGAGGGGTCCCATCCCAGGGATGTTCACAGGAAGGAGAGAAGCCGGGCTTTGGGTAGCTCTGGCATCCCGGGGCTTGTTCTGGCCTCCACAGGGAGAAACAGAGGGAACACCACACCCAGACTGCCGCAGCCCCTCCCCACTCCAGCCATTATCAGCTGCTTTTACAGTTGAGGACGCTGAGGCACAGCCAATTTTCAGGTCACGCTCTTTGCCCTGCCCCCAAGCTTCCTCCCAAATCAAGGCTCTGGTGAGAAGCAAGTTCCCTGTCCTGCACCTGCCTTGGGCTCAGGTCAGTTCCACCCAAGATCACAGCAGAGCCTCGTTCCTCCCCAGGGCCCGGGGCCATCATCTGTGGGGTCCTCCATGAACACTCTGTGGGGCCAGCTGCCGTGGGCTGGGGAAAAGGAGAGTGGCCATGGGAATCACTTCCCAGGCTCCTCAAATGGGGCGAGAGCTGGGAGTTCATCACTGTCACCTCTTGGCCTCCAGAGTGGCCAGCAAGCCAGCGGGCAACCCCTTTTCCCTTGGACCTCAGGAATGATGGTAACAATTGCTAATGTTTACTGAGCACTTTTTCACCACTAGGACCTTAGCTAAGCCCTTTGAATCCACAATGTCCTCGAATGCACCCAGCAACTTCAGGAGCTGAGCATTGAATGTGGCACAATCTCCATTATACTGAGGAGGTTCTGAGGTCATACATTGGGAGCCAAACCTGGACCCCAAAGTCCTATGATGTCACCTTCCTAGGATTCAGCTCCATTCCCAGGCCCTTCAGGAAAGGGTAATGGGAAGGGAACAGGTAGTGTCTAGAATCACAAGACTTGATCTCAGGTTCCTGCTCCTTCCCACTAGCTGGTTCTATGGCCCTGGGAGCAGGGGCCATAATCTTTGAACTCTTTGAACTCTTTACTCTTTGAACCTGAAATTCCTGGTTTGTAAAACAAACACGGAGAAAAATCTTTGCCTTACCTGCACTGCTGCGTTGTGGGAATCAAATGAGAAAAATATACGACCGTGGTTTTCATGCTGCGAGGCACCACATAAATGTGAGTTATTACACCACGCCCCAGAGCAGGCATGTTCCTGGCTCTGTGTGATTTTTTTTGTTGTTGTTAAAACCGTTAGGAACGATAATTACTTAATAATGATCCTATTCCTAATCCATGCACCTCTGCATGGGGACGTCAATGCCTCGGCATTGAGACATAATTGGTCTCTGCCCAGGGCCCAAGAGCAGGGGATAGTGCTCCCTATTTTGCAGTGGGGTAAACAGGCCTCCAGCATGAGCAAAGGGATGTCCAGAGTTCCTTAGCCCTCCAGGCTGACGTTCTGGACTTAGAATCTGGGATTGGAGCCTTCCCCCTCCTGCTGCGAGGGCTCCCAGGCTGCCCTGAGAGTGATTTACGGCAGGAATCTGCAGTGAGTGCTGTGTCAGCGCTCCCCGCTCCCACCTTCCTGCTCTGTCTCCACCCCTCTTTATCTGCCTTCTCCCCGTTTCTCCTGTGCTGCCACTCACCTCCCACAGCTCTGTCTTCCCTGGTTCCCCCTAGGCTGATCGGAGCCTAATTTCAGCTCCTTTCTGGGGCTGAGGAGCTCACGCTGAGCTGTCAAGAGCAGATGGGGAATTTAAGCGGGAGGCCCATGGGGGAAAGCGGGGAGGGAGGAGTTCCTGTCCTTTGTCCCAGGCCATCAGCCCTGCGGCCCTTCAGGTCTTCTTTCTGGAAAGGGTCAAAAGAGTACCTGAGGCAGAAACGTCAAGTCACCTCTTTGCATGCATGTAACCTGTGTGTGGCAGAACCTGCATTTGAGCCTAAGTCTGTGGAATGCCCAGGCCCACAAGTGTGTCCAACACCCAGGATCATTAAAGCCTGGCACCAGGGCTGTGGGCAGAGCTGCCCCCTCAGGCCATGCAGACTCCTTCACAGAGATCCTGGTGCTTTGCCACAGCATCTCAGATTCCAAGTCCTACTGGGAAGGAAATTCGGGGGGAGTGTGCCAGGGCCAGGAGGGCAGAAGCAGACATCAGAACCTCCTTTCTGAGCTTTGATCCGGGCTGGTAAGGTGCCAGACCAAGGGCTTCTGGGGAGTTTTTGAACAGAGCCTGTGAGTGGGCACTGCCCAGGCAAACAGCATGTCACCAAATAGTGAAAACCAAATAGTTGAATATTTAACTTATGAAAGCCAAGGATTTGTTGTATTGCTAACTCATTTTTTAACATGCATAAAATGGAAACTCAGAGAGACTCTTTAACTTGTCCAAGGTAACACAGTACCCTCCTGGCACAGAAGCTAGCGTGTGGGTCACTCTCTGGCCAGTTGCTGGCTATGCTTTCCCTCCTTCCTCACCCCTTCCAGCATCCAGAATCCCAGGAGGCTGATCTGCTCTTGGCTTCAGGGGTGGGCCAAATTCAGAGTGATCGCACTCAAGGCCACTGCTCAGCCTCCCTCCCTGGCTGCTCAGGGCCATGTGCTGCTTCTCCCTCTACACCCAGGATGCTCGTGGCCTGGGGAGGCTGGCGAGGACCTGAAATCACTATCATAACTCTCGTTTCTGGGACCAGAGGGTCAAGTGGGTACTCTGGAGGCACTGGTGGGTACAGAAGGAACTTGGGGAGCTGGAACAGGACTCTGAGATTTAAGGTGCTCCGGGGAGAGCAGGTACAGAATGGGAAGGGCAGCTGTGATCTTTGGATTACCAGTCCCTGCCTCTCAACCCCTCTGTTGGCCTTCCCCTAAATTCAGGGACAATGAAACACTAGGGCACTGGGCCAGTGGGGCCACCTGACTCTCTGAGGCCGGATCCTCCTGTGCTGACTCTGACAAGCCCAGCTGAGGAGGCGGCGCTGGCAGATTTTCCATCCTGTGGACAAACTTGTTATTTACGTTGATTGGTGCGTGATTTACAGCTAATTTGTTAATCAACCACAGCCTATGCAACCTGGGTGAGCCTGCTTCTCCCTAATGATCCACCAAGATCCTGTTCTGAGAGGCTGGCCCAGGCAGGCTGTGGGAAACCAAGGGTAGTGATGTGGGCCTGGGATGGGGTGCACCTCACACCCAGGAATGCCCATCAACCCTCACTGCCCCATATGAAGCTGCTTCCTCTGGCTCTCCTGGATTTTCACCACGCCCTCCCTCACCCCATACCCATACCTTAAGGCCACTCTTACTCTAGGACAGCAGTTACCGGGCGCCTTGGGCATCTCATCTCACCCCTCTGGGCCTCAGTTTCCCCATTTTTTGGTAGCTTACTGATCTCTGAGTGAGGAAGATGGGTAATTTCCATGAAAGCACCCTACTAGTCAGGGTGGTGTTAGAGCTGGCATTTATGGGCTCACGAGAGTGGAGCGTTAAACCTTTAGTGATTTTGTGAGCTGGTTGATAAACATAGCCGTTATTAGAAATTACATTATATAAACTACAATTAAATAAGTCATATTAAACATCAAGGTAATAAATACTCAGAACTCATTGCTTCCTAATTATTTTACTGCATTTTATTATCTATGTTCGAGATTATTTCCATCTCTGGTATCTGTCTGGTGGAGAGGCTGTATGATGCCACGCCAGCAAGCATCTCTTCCCAGTGCCACACTCAATGATGTCAGCTTGAAATGAGCCAGGCTAGGAATATTCACAACATGGAATTGATAAAGACTCTAAATCATTCATTGTTCTGTTCTTTATCCAGACTTTAAAAAGCGATGGAGAAGCTGGGCACGGTGGTTCACACCTGTAATCTCAGCACTTTGGGAGGCTGAAGTGGGTGGATCACCTGAGGTCAGGAGTTTGAGACCAGCCTGCTAACATGGCGAAATGCTGTCTCTATCAAAAATATAAAAATTAGCCAGGCGTGGTGGTGCATGCCTGTAATCCCAGCTACTCAGGAGGCTGAGGCAGGAGAATTGTTTGAACCCGGGAGGTGGAGGTTGCAGTGAGCCGAGATCGCACCACTGCATTCCAGCCTAGGTGACAGAGCAAGACTCTATCTCAAAAAAAAAAAAAAAAAAGCGATGGAGAATATCTTAATGATGCAGATTAAACTTAAAAGTGTGCTGTGTCTGTGACTATTACACATCTATGAAAAATGAGGAAATATTCTTGCAGTAAGTGAAAACTAGTATCTGATGCCACAATGAAGTCACTCACATCGTTGATGAACAAGGGAAGTTTCAACAAATAGTTTTGTCATTTCACTTTTTTTCTTTTTTTTTTGAGACAGAGTTTTGCTCTTGTCGCCCAGTCTGGAGTGCAATAGCATGATCTTGGCTCACTGCAACCTCTGCCTCCCGGGTTCAAGCAATTCTTCTGTCTCAGCCTCCCGAGTAGCTGGGATTACAGGCACCTGCCACCATGCCAGGCTAAATTTTTTTTTTTTTTTCATTTTTAGTAGAAATGGGTTTTCACCATGTCGGTCAGGCTGGTCTTAAAATCCTGACCTTGTGACCTGCCCGCCTTGGCCTCCCAAAGTGCTGGGATTACAGGTGTGAGCCACCGCGCCCAGCCCATTTCACTTTTTTTTTTTAACCCATTAATGTAAATGAAAATATCAATCAGCATCCCTGTGGGAATTACACTGGCTTGTCAATTGCGATCATAGACTAGCTGCAAGTAGAGGAGTTCTGCAAAAATCAACTAAAGCATTCTGTGAGAATCAGTTGTTTCTACGTAATTGATGATAAAGGATAGTATATATTTTATTATTATTTGTAAGATATATGCCACACATTCTTTAGACCTGTAAAATTACACACATACATACACATGTTTTTCCCAAAGAACCAGTTGTTAAAGATTTGCCAGTGCACCACCGACTGCACTCACGCGAGAGACCATTGTTCTTTTCCTGTTGAGCCCCTGCTTCAGCTCTAGGACTTGTATGATGTCAGCTCTTAATGGCTCACCCAGATATTGGGGAAGGAGCTAGAACCTGTACTTCTCATCATCCTTTCCAGCCCCCACCAGAGGAAGACTATTTCTAGCTGCAAGGAGGCATTTCCCCCTGGGGTCCCAGCAAAGAAAGTGTCTTTAGGACACTTCCCTGGGCAGAGAGCAGAAGGACCCAGAACCCTGGAACTTGCCTGTGAAGCTCTGGGGCGTCTCCATCTTTGCTTGACTCCATCCACAGTCTGAGCCCTGGCATCACCTTGGGTGGGGGCACCATACCCTCTGGTCTGGACTTTGATAAGAGCCTCCAAACCGGCCTCCCTGCTTCTATTCTTGCCGGCTTTACAACGTGTTCTCCGTTCTCCATGTGCTCCCAGAGGGATCCTTTTTTTTCTTTCTTTAATTTTAAAAATTGTTTATTTTTTTAAATAGAGATGAGGTCTCACTCTGTTGCCCAGGCTGGAGTGCAGTGGTGCAAACATGGCTCATTATAGCCTCCTACCCCTGGGCTTAAGTGATCCTCCTACCTCAGCCTCCTGGGTAGCAGGGACCACAGGCATGCACCACCACGCTCCGTTTCAGAGGGATCCTTTTAAAACCTAAATCAGGCCAGGCGCGGTGGCTCACGCCTGTAATCCCAGCACTTGGGGAGGCTGAGATGGGCAGATCACGAGGTCAGGAGATCAAGACCATCCTGGCTAACGTGGTGAAACCCTGTCTCTAGTGAAAATACAAAACATTAGCCGGGTGTGGTGGCACGCACCTGTAGTCCCAGCTCCTCGGGAGGCTGAGGCAGGAGAATCACTCGAACCCGGGAGGCGGAGCTTGCAGTGAATAGAGATCACACCACTGCACTCCAGCCTGGGTGACAGAGCGAGACTTTGTCTCAAAAAACAAAACAAAACAAAACAACAACAACAAAAAAACAAAACAAAAAAACTAAATCACATTGTGCTACTCCTCAGCCAGAAACCCTGCAAAAGCCCCCTGGGTGTCCCCTCAGGCCTCGGGCTACCTCATCCCCATGTCTTAGGGCCCTGCCCTTCTCTCTGCTCCCCCTCTGCACCAGCCACACTGGCCTCTGCAGTTCCAGGCTTCTCCCCTCTCAGAGCCTTTGCTCTGGCTGTGTCCTTGGTCTGGGATAATCTTCACCCAAATACCTGCTTGGCTCATTCCCTCACCTCCTTCAAATCTTCACTCAAATCTCACCTCCCTATAGAGGCCTGTCTTCAGTTCCCTTCAACACTGTCCCTGACCCCCACCCCAATGCACCTAAGCACCCAATGCTGATCTACTTTCTGTTTGTTCTTAGTCTTTCTCACTTCATAATAGACTAATGTTCTTATTATCTTTGCAATGGAATCTGAGTTCCATGAGGGCAAGGATTTTCGTCTATTTCGTTCACTGATACCCCCATACTCCAAAACCAGGCACGTGCTGGGTGTCAGTAAATATTTTTGAAGAAATGCTTTGGGGAAGGAAGGGCAGCTTCTAGAAAGGAGCATGTGTGGAAGAGCAGGAAACACTTCCTTTCTCTATTGGTGCTGGGGTGGGAGGAGGCCAGCCTGCTCAGCCGGTTTCCCAGCTCCTCTCCCGCTCAGAGCCTCTGGGGCCCTGTATTAGTCAAGGCTCTCTAGAGAGACAGAACCAATGGGATATGTGTATATATATGTATTAAGAAAGAGATTTATTCTAAGGAATTAGCTCATGCAATTTTGGGGGTCAACAAATCCCAAGACCTGCAGCCAGCAGGCTCGAGACGAGGAAAAGCTGACGTTCCAGTTCGAGTGAAGAAAATACTGATGTCCCAGCTTGAAGACAGGCTGGAAGAATTCCCTCCTAATTTTGGGAGGGTCCGCATTTTTGTTCTATTCAGGACTTCAACTGATTGGATAAGGGCCACTTAGATTAGGGAGGGCCATGTGCCTTCTTCAGTCCAGCAATTCGAATGTTAATCTCTTTGAGAAACACCCTCGCAGACACACAGAATAATGATTGACCAAAAATCTGAGCACCTTGTGGCTGAGTAGAGTTGACGTAAAATTCACCACTGCAAGTGCTTTGCCTGGCCCAGCCCTCACAGAGCAGGCTCAGGGACAGGTGACCTTTCACCAAGGAACCGTGCTCTATCCAGGTGGCCTGTAAACACGACTCTTTCTCTTCTCCTGCTCTCCATGGGCCTGGAACCTGGGTAGAAGGAGAGGGAAGGTGGCCTAGAATGACCTTTGAGGCCTTGGCTCAGCCTTTGTTTTCTCATCTGTAATATGAACTTAAAACAATATCCCTTATCTCACAGTCATAAGGCTGAAATGAGAAAATGCTTTGGCAAACAGAATGCATTTTGCAAGCCTGAGGTGTTAATCTTGCAAGCTACTCACTCCTACACGTCTCTGGCAAGTGTCTATCCACAACAAGGAAAGGGTTAAACCTGCCTTCTTATTTGTACAGTTTCTCATGTCCCTAGGAGGAGCAAAGAACAAGGCTTATAAATAGGATCAGGGTCTTTGCAAACAACAGTAGCAACAACACATTTGTCTGAGAGGCCAGGTTGAGAATTGGTGCTTGCTCCATCTTGTGCCCTAGAGACAATCCTCGGACTGCTGAACTTCTCCACTCTCACGGCATTGCCCATCAGGAGGGATTGCAGTTCTGAACATGACGGATCAGATGCAATATCAGAGGAGCTTCACGTCTGCAGGCCTGTCCCAGGTGAGTTCTCGCAGGTATATCTGAAAGCCAGAGGATGAATGGGAGACCCAAGGTCCCAAATGCTCAAAGAATGTATGTTCTCAGTGGTGCTTCCTACTATCCTCAGCACATCATCCCTTGCTCCCGGCCCTGTGGGGTTGGGAAGCAGAAATGAGAAGGCACTTTCCTTTCTCCAGACCTTTTTTTCTGGCTCCTCCACCCAGTCACTGGCAGAGCCAAAGTTCAGGTAGAAACTTGTCCAGCTGGATTGCCAGAACACCAATACCATCTGCTGCCCACCTGTGAAAGCTGCCTGGCAAGATGGAGCATGGATGCCTGTCCCATGACACCGGGTGACGAGAGGCACAGGGTGTTTCCAGCACAGGGGCCTTTCACGGAGACAGATGACTGATGGAAACCTGCATTGACTGGGGCAGGGAAGTGTCTGTCCTCCTGTCCCTGCCAATAGCAGAGAGCATGGACTCACCCCATCCTTGTTCTCTGGGAGGACCACACCCCAATACCCATCCTCGGATACTGTCTGTGTTGGGGCTTCACTTCAGAGGTGGTATGAAGCTGCTTGGTTTCATCTCACAGTTGAGGTGAGGCTAACTCATTCATTCGATAGTTATTTATTGAGAGCCTATTCTGTGCCTGTGTATTGGCACTGTTTTCAATCTGGGAATCCAAGAACAAACAACATAGACAAGGGTCCCTTCTGTAATGGAACTTACGTTCTAGTTGGGGAAACAACAGCACACATATGAACACGTGTAAAGAGGAGGAAAATGGCCCAGATCTGGGCTTTGGATGTATCACTGACTAGCTGTGTGACCTTGGGCAAGTAATTTAACTGTTGTCAACCTCAGTTTTCTCATATTTAAAGTCAGGAGGATAATAACAACATTGATGTCATGGGGTTGTTGTGAGAATTATTTGAAAGTATATGAAGTACACAACAGAGTTCTTGGCTCACAGTAGACGTCCCCATGCACACATGTACCCATTATTGTTATTGCTGTTGTTATAGTTAATATCACTTACCTAGAAACGGAATCAGAAGAGACCAAAATGCCATATTCTTTCTTTCAGTAAAGTGACACCCAGGAAGGGGTGAGCCAAAAGCCATGTCTGTACAGCATCACCAGCTTTTAGTTGGTAAAACATCAGTTCAGCCAACTCCTTGAGTGTTTGGTCAACAAAGGCTTTAACAACTGACTTTTTTTTTTTTTCATTAGTGGGATCAGGTGGTTGTTTGAATTAGATGAACCAATTGATTCTTCTAATTGAATTAATCAATTCATTGTTCTAATGTCATGGCGACCCAAACTAAGATTGGTTACAGTTTTATCTAAGGCCCTGGGTACTTTCTCTTTCATGATGAGCCTTTTGTCCTGGTTCTGTCGTAGTTTTATAGCTGTTGAAAACGTGTGATTGAGTGTGAGGATGCACGTATGTGCATGTGTGTACATACACACATATATACACAAAAGACATGCCAACCCATCACTATCCCTGCTGAGTTGAGACCAAGAGAATGCAAACTTTATATTTTGCCAACAGCTTTTACCTCTTCTTAGCCAGTTTTTTTTTTTTTCAGAGCAGAAGCCAAAGAGCCAAATGGCATAGTCTGAATGTGGTCACTATCCTGCCAGCCACTGGGCCAGACTCTGGCTGTTGGCACAGGGTTCTGCTGCCCGTTGTGAGATAGAATCAGCTCTGCCTGGCATGGAAAAGGGAGAGTTGGCATTGTCAGCCTGTAGGTGCTTGTGGGGAGGAGGTAGAGGATGTTGGTTACTGGCAGGCAAACCTGTTGCCACTGAAACTTGGCACGTCTGGGTGGCTTCAGCAGTCCAGACAGAGAATTAGCAGGGAGGAAGAGCTCCACAGAAGTGCCCATCTGGCTCCTTGGTACTGTCCATGGAAAGAGATTTCTTCCTTGGTAGAGAACTTGGTACCTTGGAGAGGCAAATCTATTCATAGTGGGGTAAGTCTATAAGTCTAACCATAATCCTAGGATGACTCTGACCCATCATCTAGGAGAGGTCTCCTAGGGTTCTTTTTGCCCTGTGTGTGGGGAATACACACACACACACACACACACACACACACACACACACACACACACGTATATTTCAGACAGAATTTTGCTCTTGTTGCCCAGGCTGGAGTGCAGTGGTGCCATCTCGGCTCACTGCAACCTCTGCCTCCCTGGTTCAAATGATTCTTCTGTCCCAACCTCCCAAGTAGCTGGGACTATAGGCTCACGCCACCATGCCCGGCTAATTTTTATATTTTTAGTAGAGATGGGGTTTCACCATGTTGGCCAGGCTGGTCTCGAACTCCTGACCTCAAAGTGATCCGCCTACCTTGGCCTTCCAAAGTGCTGGGATTACAGGCATGAGCCACCTTGCCCGGCCCTGGGACTTATATTTTCTAAGTGTTTCCTGTAGAAGCAATAAATGCGGCTTCTGAGCTCTTGGAAATTGGTGAGCTGGTAATGTCTTGACAATTGCTCCTGTCTGCTCTGGGAGCATCATCTCCCACTGTCACCCCAAGTCCTTGATGGAGTCCATAAGGGCTCTGCTTCCCTGGGCCAGGAGACAGGCTGCATACCCAAGCACCTTTCCTTCCACATGCAGACAGCCTGAGAGCACTGCCTGAGGAGCCAGGAGACCAGGATCCCAGGGTCAACACTGTCTTTTACAAGCTGTGGGACAGAGACAAGTTGCTTAACTTCCTCAGGCCTCAGTTCCCAGCTGCCCTACCTAAAGTGGTGAGGATTAAATGAAATACTACAGGTAGAAGCAAACTGTAAAAAAGAAAGCTGCTTACTTGGATAAAGCCCTCAGGAGATGCAAGATGTTCATCCCGAGGGAACCTCCACTCCCTCCTGGCCTGTCCGCCTGATCCCTAGATTTTTCTCCACCCTGAACCTCTCAGCCTTCTCCAAAGCTAGTCCCTGAGCAAGCGCAGACTTGAGCAGGGGAAGGGAGAGCCAGAACAACTACAGAAAGAAAAGATTAGGGATTCTCTTTCTATTCCTTTCTTGGTTTCCTGTTCTGAGCTGGGTGAGCAGCCTGATTTATTTTTGACAAATGTATCTGCATTATGAATTATATTGGGGATGGAATTGTTACATTAAATCAAAGTTAATTTTCGACTTCTGTTCAGGGCGCCATAAATAATCAACTCCAGGATAAGGTTATGGACTGAAGTCGCCCAAATTATGCTAATGAGGATGATTAAACTTTAGAATTCTAAGTTTCTGTAAGAATAACAATCAGTTAGCATTTACATTTCTGCCATGCCCTAGGATCTGCTGCTTTCTCTGAAGCTGCTATTAAATATAAATAATAATACCATTTTTTAAAGTCAAGTTGAGCCCTTTGGGGCATATTCTATTCTCTTTCCTGGTGCTCAGCTTCTGCAGATGTGTCTGAGGCAACCAGAGAAGGAAGGGAGGGCGGCACAGAGGCCACAGAAACTGCATTTGCATTTGCCTTAGAACTGCAAAGGGATTTTCAAGTTCTAACAGAGACAATAATTAAGTTTCGCCTTGGTCCATTTGGTGAGGAATGCCAGGAAGCCCTGTTGAGCTTTAGAAGTGCTACCCTCAGTGAGCCGGCAATGATTTCCAAGGGACTTTGAATTTAGGGTGGGGTAGCAATTCCTAGCCTTCTCTGCTGAGATGCTGTGTGTCTTTGGGTCCATTGCATTCACTTTATGTGCTCTGTTGTCCCTCCACAGGCTCTGGGGACCTTATAGAGGATGCTGCTGAATTCCCTAGCTTGCCTTACAGAGGAGCAAAAAGATTCCGTTGATTTCCAGCCTCACGTTTAGCCACCTGTTATCAAAGCCTGCCCCGAGAGATGTTCATCTCCTGATGTCTATGTGGGGCCCAGGTGGCTGCAATCAAAATGACAGGTCAGCTCAGGGGTTAGGTTGCTGGCTGAGTGGCTATTGTTTATCCCAGTTTCAATTTCATCGTCATGACAACCCACACAAGTCATTGTCCCAGCCGATGCCTCTGTGTGACGGAGTGTGAGGAACGTGCTTCGTCCCAGCTCGCTCCGCCTGACGGACGAAGAGCCGTCTCTGCTCTCGGGTGGCTGCTCCTTTCTTTCCTCCACGTGTTCACAGTGTTCTTATTTTCTCCACCACTTACCCAGAAATTGTTTCCGAAAAGTGTCTCATTTCAACTGAATTTGGCGCAGAGCGATTGGGAACATTGCTCGGCTGGGATTTGCTCTCTCTCCTCAGCAGTTTTGCAGGCCTTATCTCACTCCTGTGGGCTTCCAGAACTGCTGGGACCCCTGGCTGAGATCAAGTGGGGGGCAGTAGATGGGAACCTGCCTGTTTCACACTCGGATCATCCAAGGGAAGACACGAACGTTCTGCACACACAACATGGTATAAGCACAAAACTTGCCTTAATGTGTCTTCCAAGCTATGCGGGACCCCTTCCTTGAAAATTTCAAGAGACAGATGGCTGGTGTTTCTGTTGTGCTCCATGGCTCTGAGAAATCCTGTGTCTGTGTAGGGCTGTTGAGATGCCAGCTCTGGATGGTAACATCGGTGAGCCTGGAAGGCTTTGCCTTGGAAGCATGGGGCTTGTGTCTACTGAGCTTCTCTTTTGGGTCCTCCAGCACTTGATGATTCTGAGAACACATGTTCCTTTACTTTAGGGAGCAGCCTCAAAAATGGACCCTTCTTCTTCGCTCTGGCATGGTGGTGATTCTGTTGGGAGGCGCCTTGGGCCAGATATATCCTATTCTGGAGGCTCACAGGCAGGCCCAGCACTGAGAGAAACCCTGCCTGGCCCAACAAGCCTTCTCCTGAGGGTGGCTTTTCCTGTGGCTACAGGATCATCTATGTTGGTCAAACGGATGGTACAAGATGTTTTAAAAAGATATTGGGATTGGTTTGACTGAAAGAGAGGCTGTGAAGGACTGGGGTGCTCATTAAGAGTCTCAGAATCAAGGAAGGTTGTTATGGAGACAGGCTGATCACTGCCGTGGGAAAGGCTGGGGTGAGGCAGGTGGATCACTGCCGTGGGAAAGGCTGGGGTGAGGCAGGTGGATCACCGCCGTGGGAAAGGCTGGGGTGAGGCAGGTGGATCACTGCTGTGGGAAATGCTGATCTGAGGCCCATATGCATGGCCCCTGTTGTCATGGTGGGGGTGGTGGGGAGACACAGAGTTGAGCCAGGCAATGGGAAAGGGCAGAAAGCAGATATGGGAGTCGAGAGCCGGGGCTGAGCCAGCAGAACTGGGAGCAGGAGCGCTGTTAGAAAGTGGTTTGATCTGGGGCTCAAGCCGACTGAGTTGGTCAACACTAAGAGCCATCAGGCTTCACCTTCTTCATCTTTATTCATTCAACAGACATTTTTGGAGTATTTACTACATGCCAGGTGCTATTCTAGGCACTCATCAGTGAGTGGTCAGTGAAACAGACAAAAATCCCAACCCCAACAGGGTTTTACCTTCTAGTGGAGCAGCCAGGCAATAAGCAGATCACTTAGACACTCAGGATGTCAGATGGTTCCAAGTTCTGGGGAGGGGCATAGGAATGGTGGGGGTGCTACAATTTAAAACAGAGGGGTCAGGTTAGCCTTTGTGAGATGATGCTCCAGCAAAGAACTAACTGGGAGAGGGCTGGGGTCATGGGGACACCTAGGGGAAGATCAGGCAGAAGGAGCAGCTAGGGCAGCACCCATGGGCCTGGTGTGCTGGAGACCAGGGAGGGGCCTGTAAGACTGGAATGGGGTGATCGAGAGGCGACTGCAGGGATGAGGTCTGAGGTGTCAGAAGCCAGAGCACGCTGGGCCTTGCAATCTTTGTAAGGGCTTTCTAGGTGGAATGGGAGGTCGCAGGCAGGCTGGAACAGAAGAGGGATATCATCTGCAGGCTCTTACAGGATCCCTCTGGCTGCTGTGCTGAGAATATGTTAAATTTGAGATGATCTGCTTAGATTAAGTCCTGACTCTGTCATTGTCACTGGACCGAGAAAGTCTGCATGACTACCAGACTATCTCAACTCTCAACACTAGGATTTGAACATCTTTAGGAAAATGTTGAATTGAATGTGTCACAAATTTGTCAAAATGAGCAAACTTATAAAGACGCAGACTCAGCTCAAAGTGAATATGACCTTGCCCCACTGCCCTCCCTGGCGTTAGGGACACCAACCACTGCCAACTCCAACCCCTGGCTCCCACCCTAGTCAAATTCTCCCAGGTCCCTGGAGCTTTTCTTGGGACTCCAGAGCCTCACAGCCACGGACTGTGGGCTGGCCATGCAGCTCTCCACTCCACCACGAGGAGGCCTTGTTCAGTCCACTGCACCACCCACCACCATCGGCTAGCTTCCCGCAGCCTCTGCTTTTCCCTCCTGCCCACCGGTGGCTCTCCAGGGAGCGTCCTCTGCAGGCCCTCTTCCGAACTGAAGGAATCTGCGTAAAACCTCCTGGTGCCTAACTCAGATCTGCTCAAGCTCCAGGAACTCCAGCTCCCTGACACTACCTCTTGGAGCATGCCAACCCCAGAGATTAGCAGCATCTATCATCTCCCTGGTTTTCTTGGGAGTTTTCATTTAAGACCCGCCCATTAGACCTAAGAATGCTCCTCATTGCTTCTCCCATGATCCCCAAACCAGGAAGGTTGGTGATAAGCCCCAGGGGCGTGTCACTCTTCGGCGGCCTCCCTCTCTAGGAGGAGGAAGGTACAGGAGGTAGAATAGTTCACACTCCTTCCTGGTGGTCCAGCAGATTGGCCATGGGGGTCTCAATGTTGTGAGAGGGGCTGGGACTATGCGCCCCTCACAGTCCTTCCCGCTTCAACATTTACATCGTCTGTGTGATGTCACTTGTTGGTGTCCAATGAATGGGAACTGATTGTCTTGTTTGGCCGGGATGGGTCTGGAGGTGTCTTTAGGGACACTCCTAGCTGAGTTTTTTCCACACCACTGACAACCATGCTTTGTGAGTTACCGACTGAGGAGAGATCTGACCTGGCAGAATCAAAGGACATGGGTTTAGGAAAGGATCCAAATTACATTGAGGGCGATCCCACTGCTGTTCCAAACAGTCAAATACCCCCTTTTGATTGAATAGGTTTGTTATTAAAAATGCATTTTAAAAAATGAAATCGAAAGCAAATCCCTTCAAATAAAATTTCAGCCTTGTCTTAAATCCAGGGGTTTATTTGAAAGTTCCATCTTCTCACACTTTGCACAGAGCTGTGCTGGAGAGATCATAGCCCTTTGTCCCCTGAGCATGATGAACCAGGAAGGTAGATATCAATCAGGTTTCCTGAAATCTGTGCAGAATGCTCCTTAGTTATTTTCTGGATACTCACATGTGCGAGGTGATCGCCTAAATTGTGTTGCATGTCACTCCACAGAAATTCTCATATCCCTTAAGGACTGAAGCTTGAACTGATATGGAACCCGTGACTCAGTAGCAGTTGCCTGCTAGCCCCTTTTGGGCTTCTGCTCCTTTGTCCATTGCATCCCCTAAACTCAGCCTACCTGGTTACTTCATATCTGTTGGCAGATTGACTCCCTCCCTCCAGACCATTTTCAATAAGAAGATCTTCCTTATTTGACTAGGAACAAATACCATGTGGCTTCCCTATGACCTGTACGCTGCCTTGATCTTCTACCCTTGGAAGAAACAGAAGGAGTGAGAGAATTATGTCAGCCAAGACAGCATTAACTTTAATCCTACTTAATTCCAGCTCCACAATGAAAGCCTCACTTTGAGACTTGATTGAGGTGAGTTTAGGTCAAATAAGAGGAGGTTTCATTCAGTCACATCGTCATTTATTCAGCCAACATTCACAGAGCCAGGTACAGAGCTTGGAGCTGGGAGTCAGAGGAACAATACTTGGTCCCTGCCCTTCAGAGAGACAAACAGAAACAAATAGGAAATAACTGCAACATAGGCAATTAATTCTGAAGTGAAAGGAGGCAGGCGCCCATGCTGGGGAAAGTCACTGATGGACAGTTGTAGCTTTCAGGGAGGGGACACAGGGGCAAGGAGAAAGCAGAAGAAACTGACTTGAGTTGGATTTTAAAGGCTGAGTAATAAACTCATAAAAGTAAAATTATGGGGCTGGGCACAATGGCTCATGCCTGTAATCCCAGCACTTTGGGATGTTGAAGGGGGCAGATCACCTGAGGTCAGGAGTTTGAAAACAACCTGGCCAACATGGTGAAACCCCATCTCTCCTAAAAATACAAAAAAAACAAAACAAAACAAACAAACAAACAAAAAAAAAAACGGCCGGACGTGGTAGCGCACACCTGTAGTCCCAGCTACTCAGGAGGCTGAGGCAAGAGAATCAGGTGAACCTGGGTGGTGGAGGTTGGCAGTGAGACAAGATTGTGCCACTGCACTCCAGCCTGAGTGAATGAACAAGACTCCATTTCAATCTCTCTCTCTCTCTCTCACTCTCTCTCTCTCTATCTATATATATATGTGTATATATATGTGTGTGTGTGTGTGTGTGTGTATATATAAAGTAAAATTAGGAGTTCATGACCTCCTGGAGAGATGACTAGCAGGAATTGCAAATGGATTCTGAAAGGATTTGGAGAATGTGGATATTACGGGACGAAGCCTAGACTTGCACCTGGAGATGAACGTTCAAGCTGTGTTTGCCAGGATGTCATCCTTGGCAAATCACTCAACATCTCTGTGTCTTAACTTCCTCATCTGTACAGTGGGAAATACAAAAATGCCTGCCCTGCTTATCTCATGGAGCTGCTGGGAGGATCAAAAGTACCAGTGTATGTGAACATGCCAGAAATCAGTTAAGTGTGAGGCACGTAAAAGCATTTTAAAGCATTATGTTTGGAAATAATTTCAAGTTTACAAAAAGTTGCAAAATGAGAGATAGTACAAAGAATATTCATATTCACTTTATCCAGATTTACTTATTGTTTATAGTTTAACCCATGTATTATTTATTCTTATTCTCTGTCTCGTATATATGTATATATATACTATATGAACATGTGGTTATACATGTATGTTTATACATAATTTTTTCCTGAACCATTTTTATATTACATATATTATGGCTCTTTACCCCTGAATACTTAACAGCGTGTTTTTCCTAAGAATAAGAATATTATATGCCACAGTATAGTTAACAATTTTATACATTTACATGTGTAAATCCATCACCCATATTACAAATTTTTTGCTTGGTCTAATAATACTCTTCAAAGCATTCTCCCTTCTAGTGCAGGATTCAGTCTAGGGGTTCAGATACTGCATTTGGTTTTCAAGTTTTTTTAGCCTCCTTTAATCTGAAATATCCCACAGCCTTTCTTTGTCCTGTGCAATGTTGATATTTGTAAAGAATACAGTGCTTCCATTTTTGCGTTCATCTACTGTTTCTTCATTTTTAATCTGGGGTTGTGCTAACCTCCCAACTCCAGCATTCTCTCTACTTTTACTAGTTGGACCTCAGAATTCTACTGCAACCAAGAGCTTTCCCTTCTTTTCTCTTTCTGTCTTTTTCTCCTTCTTTCTTTCTTCCTTCCTTCTTTCTCTTTCTTTCTTCCTTCCTTCTTTCTTTCTTTTGCACTCATTTACACAGCAACCAGGGAGCTCCTGGGATGAAAAGACAAGCCTTGTCTACAGGGCACGGACACAGACATGTCTGATGGATGGGGAGTGAGGGGAGCAGATAACACAGAGAGTGACAGGGCACTCACAGAGAACTCGCCTGAGTGGGCAAGCTGGACCCAGTCCCTGGCCCCGCCGTTCATACGGGAGTGTGGATACTTCGTCTCTTCCTGACCCAGCCCCTTGGTGGCATGTATGTGTTTGTGAGAAAGGGGTCTCTGCATGCCCATGAACTGAAGTATCTGTAACACGAGGCTGTTCAGAAATCCTTGCTGTGTGACATCCCTGACTGACTGAGAAGAAACACCCTCCTTGTTCACAAAATCAGAGTTGCTGGATGAATTGGCAGAGATCCCTGCTAAGGCGGGGTCCGCAGCTATGCTTGGGGTAGAAGCAAGGGACCAAGGGGATGGGTCATTGGAGCAGCGCCTTTCCTGGGCTTTGCAAGCTCCTGCATGGCCATCAGGGATGGGAGTCTTGGTGGAGGCCTCCCCACTCCAGTGCAAGGGAGCAGGTGGGCCCAGCTTGGCAAACTGAAGAGCGCTGTGGAACAGCTGGGTGGCTAGCTGGATAACATTTTAGGTGCCAACCTCGTGTTGCTTTCTGTGCTGTGAGCATTTCCCCTCTCACTTAGCAGGAATGACATCCTGAGTTGCAGCTTTCCCAGTAGTGGCAAAATCTAGGGAGCCCTTCTGTTCACTAACTTTGGACTTCACTACTGTGGTGATGGGCTTGGTGGTGGCAAGATACTAGCAATAGAATAGAGTCCAAGAGGTGATGCCTTGGGCCTGGGACTTTGGAGAGCAAGGCCAGGGTAGGTCTGTGCAAGCATGGGACTTCCCTGAAGTCTCAGGGATAGATGGGAGCAGTGACTCCCTAAAACCCTGGACTTTAAGCTGGACATGGTGGCTCATGCCTATAATCCCAGTAATTTGAGCCTAGGCAGGAGGATCGCTTGAGCCCAGGAGTTTGAGATGAGCCTGGGCAACATAGGGAGACCCCCATCTCTACAAAAATTAAAATAAGATAAAATTAGCTGGGCATAGTGCTGCAAGCCTGTGGTCCCAGCTACTTGAGAGACTGAGGTGGGAAGATCACTTGGAGCCCAGAAGTTGAAAGATACTGTGAGCCATGATGGCACCACTACGCTCCGGCCTGAGCAACAGAGTGAGACCCTGTCTCAAAAAGAAAAAAGAAAAAAGGCCTGTTCTTTCCACCGCTACACAGCTGAGGGCTTGGGGCATCAAAATTTAGGCATTAAGGTTAACAGAATCACCATTTTAACTTCCGGCTGCAGAAGCCTGTGACATTCAGGTTGCACTTGTCCACAGAATCACCGCAGAGACGAGTGCCCGCCCCTCCCCACGTGCAGCTGTCCCTTGCAGCCGGCCTGACAGATGGCCAGTTTGCATCGTATTAATTGGCATTTGTTCCTTGGCTCCTGTGTGCCTACCTTATGCCCTTTACTCTTGTGCTTGCTACATCCCTGAAGGAAGTGGTGGTCTCTTCCCTTTTCCTGTGTTCACGCAGATGTGCCTCTGAACTCCAGGGACAATCGGGCCCGGGGGTTCACAGATGCACTGTTTTGCTCATCACCTCTCATGACAGGGGCTCAGACTGGGGCCTGTGATCTTGGATCCCAGGCTGCCTGAACACCCTGAGCAACGGAGGTAGGAAATGGGGTACTTGGCTCCTGTGTCCCCTCCCCTGGGAGACCTCCCTGACCCCCCTATTGAAACAGCCCCCCCAACTGCCTTGCCTTCTTACCCTGACTTAGTTTCCCTCATGGCACTTTTCACTCCCATATTTTACGGTTTGTTTGTTTATTGTCTGTCTTTGCCATTTGAATTGAGCTCTACCAAGGCAGGGGTTTGTCTGTTTTGTCACTGCCAATTGTCCAGTGCCTAGAATAGTGCCTGGCACATAGCAGGCCCTCAGCAGATATTTGTGTTTGTTGAATGAATAAACGTCACGCTGCTGCTGCTAATGACGCCAATGGTGAAAAGTTCCTGGACCCTTCTCAGCACCCATAGCCAGAAACAAAGACATTCAGGCATTTGGCCTTCTCAGTCTCCAAAAAATTGCTGCAAAGGTGTCCTGTGATTTGGAATTCACCTAGAAGGGGCCCTTCTCCTGTTCTTGCCTGGTTCTAACTCCCTGGAGGAGGGGCTTCTTAGGAGAAAACGCGGTGAGCAGGGCCTGGGACTTCCAGAGCTCTTGTCAGTGTTCTGGAGAGGACAGGCTCAATGCGTCACTGGATCAGGCTGGTCTCAGCCTCGGTGTCCCTCTGCTGCCCCTCTCTCAATGGTGAGGCCTGCATTGCTTCTGAGCCCAGGCCAAGAGAATTAGTATTCCTATCTCAATGCTCAGAGACTGTTTCAAGCTATGCTTGCTGGTAATGAGGCCCTGATCTTGCCCCCAGTTCTAAGAACTGGTCATGTGTCTTAGCACCTGTGCCCAAACCTTGTGCTTGGTGTGGCACATGTAGGTAAGGTGGTACCTGCCTCACTCCATAACTCTGTCTCCAGGATGCCTAGGGCCTGGATGCTCCCCCTCTGCATCCCAGCACCTAGGCTAGGCCCCTGCTGGCTATAGGACAGCATAGGAAACAGTGTCAGAGGTATTGTGTGGAAGGAGCAAAGCCATGGGTTCAAATCCTCTCTTCCTAGCTGACAGTCCTTGAGCAAATCTGTATTAACTCCCCTGAGCCCATCTTGCAGAATTGTTGGGAAGAAAAAAAGAGAAATATATATATATATATTTTTAAAGGCTAAACAGTAGTTCTTCTTACTATTAGTAAGTAACTGACTTCCTTGATGCTGGATGGCTTGCCTGCTCTTGTCTCCTGGGCTCCATGTCCCAGGTCTGTCCCCCTCCCACGGGGCTTGCAGCCCTTCCAGCCTGCCGCCTCCCACCCACACCACCACGGGCTCCTCACCCCAGACTCTTGCCCTCCTCCTGAGGCTCTTTTGTTTTTTAACAAAAACTCACTCAAGCTTCTGCAAGAGACAGAGTGTGCAGTAATTCCTAAAGGATGTTGCTGTGGTTATTTATCTTGGTTCATAAAGAAGGGCAATTAATGGTCAGCCCATTCATGAGCTGGAAGTACTATGATATAAAAGAAAGCAAAAATAGCAAATGAGTTTTCATTGATAGGACCTCACACTAGTGTTTGGGGTCCCAGTGTGCTGTTCAAACTTTGCTTTCCTAAAGAAGATAAAGCAGCTGAGCCAAAAATAACTAGACTGCCAGGTCTAACAAGGGGACTTAATAGCAAAAGGCTGCAAGGCATACCAGGGCGGGTCAGGGGTGGGGGTTCGCCCAGACTCAGGTAGCAAGGTCCACACTGCAAAGAACTTGGAAACAACGCTGACTAAAAGTCAGTCTGCTTTTCTTTAATCACTATTCCCTGGAAATTCTAAACAATATCAGTGATAAAATTCTTCTTCCCAAAAAGTCTTTTGTTGGTGTAAGTTCTAAATAATTGCAACAATTACAATTGAGTATGGATTATATATATATATAAAAACTTCAAACTGGCACATTTTTACTTTTTTTTTTTTTTTGAGACAGGTCTCACTTTGTCACCCAGGCTGGAGTGCAATGGTACTATCAACCTCCTGGGCTCAAGTGATCCTCCGGCGTAAGCTCCCTAAATAGCTGAGACTACAGTGCACCACCACGCCTGATTAATTTTTGGTATTTTTTATAGAGACAGGGTTTCGCCATGTTGCCCAGGCTGGTCTCGAACTCCTGAGCTCAAGTGATCCGTCTGCCTCAGCTTCCCAGTGCTGGGACTACAGGTGTAAGCCACTGTGCCTGCGCCTGGTCCACACTTTAATGACTTATTCTTTAATAAACATTATATGCACGTCGAAGTTAATTCAGAGAATTTCCAGTTGTTTGGAGGGCCTCTGACAGACATGGACTTATCTATACAGGATTGTCCTGAGAGTCAGTTCATTATTATCTGGAGTTGAGCTCCATTCGGGTGTCGCTTGTCCCTAACTCTTGGGGTAATACATATTTCTGCATTTAAACAGTAGACTCTCAATCAACAATGACAGCAGCTAATTTTCAAGAAGCAGCACATCTTGAGTTACATCAAACATCAATTCTGTCGTTCGGTGGGACCACTTGGAATTTTTTATTTTTATTTTATTTTAATCTTTTTATTCGAGACAGGGTCTCATTCCAATGCCCAGGTTGGAGTGCAGTGGCACAATTTCAGCTCACTGCAACCTCTGCCTCCTGGGTTCAAGTGATTCTCCTGCCTCAGCCTCCTGAGTAGCTGGGAATACAGGTGCGCACCACCATGCCTGACTAATTTTTGTATCTCTAGGAGAGATGGGGTTTCACCATGTTGGCCAGGCTGGTCTTGAACTCCTGACCTCAAGTGATCCACCTGCCTCGGCCTCCCAAAGTGCTGGGATTACAGGCGTGAGCCACCACACCAGGCCTGGAATTTTTATTTCTGCTTGAAATATAAAACAATAAAACAAAGTGGAAACCATGAAGTATAATATTTTTGTTTGGTAGTCGCGAGTTTCAATTCATACATGAAATATTTTGCTTAATATTTGGCTTAGTTTAAATATCTTTAAAATATTATATTTATTATTTCTTTATATTATCTCTATAATATCTTTAAAATCATATTTTTAAAATTAAAATGTATTATTCTTTTAAAGGTATTAATTGTTAATTGTTTTAAAGCTAAAAAATGAAGCCAAAGGAAGACAAAATATAACATCATTGGCAGAATTTAGTATTTGCCTAAATTGTGCCATTTGCAAATGTTTGAGTTTTATTAAAATTCACTTATTAATTACTAGACAATTATTTACCTAAAGTAGTTTTTTAATCTTTTATTGGAATGATTATATATATGAGGTTCAATAAAAGAACATTTCCACTGTTTGTGTTTCATTTCTGGCCATTATTAATATTTGTTTCATTCCATGGTTATTACTGAAAATAATTTTGTTGAATAGAGGAAAGGGTTTTACAAAAAATCCACTCTGAGTGTGGAATGTGCTAGAACACCACTGACTATGCCAGTGGGAGGCGACTCCTGCTTCTGGTGTCCTGGCTCTAAGTACAAGGACCCAGTAAGCACAGGCTCTGCTCTGATGGGTGGGAGGGCTTGGAGGAAGCTTTCTAGGGGGTTAAGCCTTGCCATGAAGTGGGATGGCTGTGGTGAACACACTCCCTGGGTGGAAACTGCACTAAGACTCTGTGGTTAAGATACAGTTTCAGCTGCAGTAATGCTATAACAAGCTCTGAAACAGCAGTGACTTTTACAAAATAGAAATATATGTCTCTCTCCTATAACAGGATTGGTGCAGCTGCTCCCTGGTACAGGAACCCGGGCCCCTTCTGCCTTATTACTCTGGCATCCTGGGATTTGGCCTTATTCAGTGGTTTAAGGTGCCTTACCACCAGGGCTGCATTCCAGCCAGTGGGAAGGGTGATGGGGAAGAGGAGGGCATGCCCCTTTCCATAGCCCTGATTCGTAACTTGTATACATTTTGCTCATATCCCATGTGGCATCCCTTTGGCACAACTTAGTCGTATGGCCCCATCTAGCTGCAAGGGAGGCTAGGAAGGTGTTTTCTTTATTTTGGGCTGCTATGTGTCCAGCTAAAAATTCTATTGCCATAGAGGAGAGAAAAATGAGTTTTTGGGAACAACCAGAGATTTCTTCCACAGAAGTGTGACTTTCCTCTTTTCTGCAACTAAAGTTGTTGGTCCAGCAGTGGCCCCAGAAGGCACTGACATCATATCCACCTGGTGACATCCCTCCAGAGGGAAACTGCTCCAACATTTGAAGAGCCTGCCTGGGGGCCAGGTAGAGGATGAAGGAGATGAGAAATTTAGGCAACATCTTTTTTCTTTTTTTTTGCCTGGCTGGCCCCCAAAATGGTATTTTTCTCATTTTAAGCAACTTGGTGTTTGTACATTCAATTCAGCAGATGAATTAAGGGGGATGGGAATAAACCAGTGTTTCCCAAGTTCGCCATAAGACTCATCCTGGGTGTTTTTTAAGTGTGCATCTTGGAGTCCATCCTGGGCATTCTGATTCAATGGTCTGAAATGGGACCCAGGAGTCTGCAGGTTTAACAAATTGCCCATGTGATTTTTAATCAGGCAAATTTATGAACCCCCGTGCTGTTTCCCCAGTGTATCCAGAGCCTGCCTGAACATGGAGATTAATCGCAAGGATATTCACGATAACATCTAGATTAGGAGCTACGGCACAGGTTTGGGAGGGGGCATGGGACCTGAGCTGGGAGACTGGGTGAGGTGGGGAGGTCAGGGTCCAGTGGTGCTCTCAGGGCATGGCTCTCTGAGGTCTCACAGCAGCCAGAGTTCATGGCTCTTCCCTCCAGACTCGGCCACCAGCAGGACTCATCTGCTCTCAGGGGATCTCCATTCACTTCTCCCACTCCCACCAACTGCTTTATTATTTCCTGTTTCCATTGAGAGAGAGCCTGATTGGCTGAAATAATTACTGTTGAGTGAATTACCTCCTGCACCCAGTCATTTCTGAGGCCTCTGGTCAGCCTATGAGTTGGCTGCCCATGGCTCAAGGTGCCCACCTCCCTGTCCAGCCAGTCACAGGGTTCTAAACAGGAGAGGGGATGAAATCCTGCCTTGGTGAATAAGGCCATGCCTGGTCCCACCCTGAGAGACAGCGTGATGAAGCATGGGAACATGGTACAGCCATGGAGGCACCGGCGGGGCTGGGTTTCAGGCGCCCACGGCTGTGATGCTGCACTCTGCCAAGTGGCCTCTCCCTGTGCTCTAGCAGGGCCTCACCATGCAGCCTCCCCTGCCTTCCAAGCACATTGGCGAGGTAGGGGATCCACACGGCAGATGCGGAAGAGTTAATCCAATAGAAGAGATTATTATCACAAGTCCTTCTACTGCACTTAGGAAATGTGCATTATTGAATCTCCCTAGCTGTTGAGGAGGATATCTGAGGATCAGTGGAGGGGAAAGTGAGCATGAAGGATTTTCTTGCCCGCTACCCATCTTGTCACCCCAGGGGAGCTGCTTCCTCCCTCTGACAGTCAGGCAGCGGGGAAGCCAGGCCATCAACCAGGGCCTGCCTGGGCTCTGGTCCTGCCCTCCGAGCACCTTGTGCCACTTCTGAGGTTGGCAACAAGTGGCAGCCCCCTCCTCTCAGCAGGTGAGAGGGGCGATCTGTCCTTCCCAGCCCATTAACACAGCACACACAGAGCAAGGTTAATGGACTTGAGACGGAGCTGGCAGGAGAGGGAGAGCCCTAGGGGAGCATGCAGCCCACCTTCTGTCTCTTAGGCCACTCTCTCTTCTTCCCAGCTCTGGGCACATTCACACAGTGGCCATCTGGGCACCTCAGCCTCAAAGACACACAGGGAGGTGGGGCAGGGGGCAGAGGGGCAGAGAAGCAAGGGAGTCATTGGTCTCCAGCACTCTCACCCACAGGTCCCTGAGGGATGGCAGCTGTCAGCTCGGTTAAGGGAGTCATTAGGACAGAAAATCAGCTTTTATGCCCACTCAGGTTGTGTGATTGAATTGTGGGTGCAGACAGAGACAGGCTGCAAATCTCTGTGGCACTAGAGCCTCTGTGTTTGCTAGACAAGGCCCCAAAAGGGCAAGAGAGAAGAGAGGCATCCACATGGTGTGGGCGTTGTTCCCATCAGCCTAGCTCCTTGGAACCATCATTTACTCCGAAGTGGAAGGAAACAGCTCCAAGAGATGCAGATGGGTCTGAGGTCTGCCAGCACATCAGATGCAGATTAAATTCGAGGTAGGAGGTGAGAAAGTCCCCCATTTTCAGGGAGGATATGAGGTCAGCGGGTGCAAATTTCACAGATGAAAATGACACATTTCATAAACCAAGTTCTGGGTGGATTTTCACACCCATTGATTTGAAAAACAGTCAAAGCTGCTCAGATTACTTTCTTCTGATGAGGTAAGGGGGACACCCTCCCAGCAGTACCACTTTACTGCAACTTCTTGGGCAGTGGCTGTGGTGCACTGTTCACAGTTCTGCATGGTCTGCGGCTCAGATGTGAGAACCTCCCAGAATGGCCTTCCTCTTCCTCCCCAAGCTCATTCTCCTACAGTGGGGTGTGCACAGAGTGTGCGTGCACACACGCAGCACACTAAGAACAATTCAACTGTCTCACACATACTCAGGTTCACTTCTGACGTGCAGGACAAGTTGTTTCAGAAGCAATTCAGGTTGGATACCGGGAAGGACTTCCCAAACAGTTACGAGACAAGGACAGCTGTCACGGGGGGAGCTACAGGATCCTTTGCCCTGAAAAGGTTTATAAATAAGATTGCCAGAAACACCATCTAAGATAAGTACCCCTAATAACTCACCTTTCCAAAGAACTTGGCAAGGTATTTTCACGCCCCTCCTCATGTGTTTCTTGCAGGCAGTCACGTTTCACTACACTCATTTTCACAGAGGAAGAAAATAGGCTCAGTCATCCAATGAATTGACAAGGTCACTCAAGACCAACTGAAGAGCTGGGCCCACAGCTGAGGTCTCTGGACTCCTATTCCGGTGCTCCATGCACCTGATACTGCATCTGGCATTGGGGGTGGAGAGCTGCCCTGGACGCCTCTGGAAGGTCCTGCTCAGCAGAGAGGATGAGAAACCTGTCTCAGGGCTGCCCCATCCTTTTCGTGTCCTTGTTCTTTGTCCAGGGTCCTCTCACCAAAACAGATTAAATCCAGGCTCGAGCTGTGTGTCTGCAGCCACCACTGGCCTTCTGAAATTCTTCTTGGTGTGGGGCCAAGTGGATAAAGGAGGACCCTGCAGGGCTCATGGCATCATCAAGCAGGAGCGGCAGTTCGTCTGCTTCCTCCCAGTTACTGCAAGTTCTTCCCAGGCTCCCCTTCTGTTTCCCAGCAGATGCTAAATGGAGAAGAGGAAAAACGTGCCCTCCAATGCTTGGTTCGTGGGGATATTCCCGTCTTTGGGTTTGGAGAGATTAGAATTTGAAAGGAGTGGGGGTTATGCGTATGTGTCTGTGCCTACATGTGTGGTTTGGGAACAGGCAACTTCTGCTTCCTAATAAAAAAAACTAAAGCTTGAAAGGGATTTGTTAAATCAACTAAAGTGGGCCCTTGGGGTCTCCATCTCTCTTCTGCACAAACCCTTGCCCAGTGTGTAAATGAATGAGGACCGCATGGATTTGACTTCACTGAGAAATGGCACTGGCTTATAAAATCCGGCGAGAAACATCATCAAGAGCCAGGTTTGTTTTCATCTCTCTGTCCACACACTCCCAGCAGCTTGTTCTAGCTGCTGCAGCCTCCAGGCAGTGGGGTGTTTGCATGTTTGGGTGAGAGAAGGAGGAAGAAAAGTCACACTCACCAATCGACCAAGCCCAGGCCATGTGGGCGCTTGGAAGAACTGAGACTCGTCACCTTATTTACCAAAAAGGGGCTGGGTCCTGCTCCCCAGATGTAAGATTCAGCCTGGGAAATGGAGCGGGGGGTAGATGCTTGGATCCCCAATGCAGGGCTTCAAAGTAATAGGGAGAGTAACTTTGTC
The DNA here is from genome assembly GCF_008728515.1 of Papio anubis. NCBI lineage: Eukaryota > Metazoa > Chordata > Mammalia > Primates > Cercopithecidae > Papio > Papio anubis. Next base: position 14,481,613 of record NC_044987.1, read on the forward strand.
TTCCTTTCCATCTCTCCAGTCTTACTCTTAGGGCCTGATTACCGATGTGACGTACAGAATGATGCTGGTCTAGAAAACATTCCCCTCAAAGGAAGGCCATGGTCTTTGTAGGATACCCATTTGTGCTGGAGAATTGCAGAACGGGTTTGGTGGCAGAAGCGGTGGAAGAGAGGGAGAGGGAGAAAGAGAGCACTCTCCTGTCTCTTCTCATAAGGATGCTAATCCTATTGGATCAGGACCTACGCTCATGACCTCATATAAGCTTATTTACCTCCTTAAAGGCCCTGTCTCCAAATGCAATCATACTGGGGCTTGGAGCTTCGACAGACGACTTCTGTAGGAACACACACACTCAGTCTATGGCAGGCAGGGAGCTGGGGTGATGAGACTCGGGTCTGACTGGGCCCCTTCTTGCTTTGCAGGGACTTCAGAGGGAGAGCCAGCTCCCTCCGCATGGCAGAGGGTCTCTGCCTTCTAGAGGGAAACAAACATGCCCTCTGCCGTGTCCAGGTGTCCAGGCCACATGGTCCCAGTCCACCCTCAAATGCTCTCAGTCACATCTTCCAGCTTAGGGGAGAGAAGGCTCGGCAACCCTCTTTCCCCTGTAGCCTCCAGCCCTATTTCCCAAGCCTTGTTCTAAGGGGAAAGCGGAAGCGCAGACAAGTCACACAGCTTGTCCAGGCTCACACAGCATCTGGTGGCTGTTTCTGGGAACAAGAACGTATGTCTCCTCTTTCCTGGGAAAGTGTTAAAGCTGCCACAGGCCCGGCGGCTTCTTCCCTCTCTAGGAGAGCACGGGGTGTCCTGGCGCCACACCCCACTTTCTCTCCCTGGCTGCTTTTTTGTCTGACAGTGGGCCTGGTGCCTGTGTGCCATGAACTTTGCAAGGGCCTCCAGAAATGTTGGAGACCTGAAAAAAGAATCGATTGGCTCCAAGATGCAAAAAGGGAACTTCAAAATCAAAATTAATAAATGACTACATGTCTACAAAGCATGCCAACTAGTCAACTGCCACTTAACTCCTACTTGTATCCAAATTATAATTAGTGTAGAATATGTCTGCAGTTTAAGAAGACTGATATGCTCTGGGCCTCCAGATATCAGACTGAATAGCATACAGAGGTCATGAAGAGACCCTGGCCCTCCTTGTCTCTGCCTCTGACTCAGAAAACTCAAGAGGGATGGGAAGGATAACCCCTCCCTGGGGAGGGGCTCAGCTGCACTCCAGATACAGGGGTCCCGGACCACCCCCTCCATGCAACTTTAAATAACTCCCATTCTTTGTCTTTCGGGGCGATGTTTCAAAACTACAGTTGATCCAAACATCACTTGGGGTTGGCTTTAGGGCAGGGTCACACCTGAATATCCCTAGGTTGAGCCTCCAAGTTTCCTGGGCTTCATCTGTGTGTGGATGACTAAAAGGACCACCAAGACAGTGAAAAGTCCATGTTTACTCAACAAGATCCAACAAATATTTGTGCCAGGCTTTATTTATGTTAAATGCAGGGCATCCCAAAGGGAGCAAGCTTACCCCCATCCTTCATGAGGCTTGTGTCTAATAGAGGATAACTGCCAGCATTTGGGCCATAACCTTTTCTCATTTGATTCTCACAAAAACCCTGGAGGGGAGACAGGGTGGGTGTTAGTTTGGTTTCATCTCTTTTTTTTTTGGTTCAGAAGACGGGGATCTGAGAAGCCATTCCAGGCGTCTAAAGTGGCAGCTGAAGAGCCAGGAATGAACCCCCCAGCTCCTGTCTCTACATTTCCCGATTCCATCAGGCTTCCCAGCCATGGTTGCTGCAGGCTGCCCAGACACTAACGAGAAGCGTCTGGGTGAGCTGCTGTCTGAGGCCACTGGCTTCAGGACCTCCCTCAGCTTCAGCTGAGCCCTGTGTCCAGTGAGGCAGGGGTGGCTGCCGCCCACTGCAGTGCACAGCGAGCTCTTCTGTGAACCTCCTAAGCTATCTGGAACTAATTAGCTATTTATTTCAGCCAATTCATTATGTTCTCTTTGAACCACGCTTCCCTTTCCCCAGAAAAGCTGCCCTGGAATTTGTTTGAGTGTTGCAGGCGAAATGTGCTTGCAGGCTGCATTCCGGAGCCAGCTTCGTGCTTTTCCCCTTGGCTGCCACGTCTCCCTCCCATCCCTCCCTCCGCTGGGCCTCCTCTGTCACTGCAGCCTTCAGCTGGGGATGGATGGGAGCAGCCTGTGGCTCTGTCCCGAAGCACAGGTCCTGCCTGTCCTGTCTTCCAAGGTGCTAAATCACCCCCCTGACTCCACCCCCAGGGCCTGCCGCAGCCTCTATCTCCTGCATCAACGCGTCCCCGCAGTACTCCATCAGGGCTCTGGGCTCTGCAGCAAATCCTTTGTCTCCAGCTTCAATCCCTCCCGACGCCCCGTTCAATCATCCTCAGGGCCAGTGCCAGGCTTAGCTCTGCTCTAACCCTCCCTGTTGGTTCTGCCACCTGATGGCCCTGCCCTGGTCCTGCCGTCTGCTCCAGCAGCCCCCCTCGCCCCCAGCCACCCCAGATGAAAGCCCACCACTTCCTGCTGCCCCTCTGCTTGTTCCCCAGCCACCGTCCCTTGCACCACATTCTACCACCCAATGTGCTTGACTGAGCCTGTGCAAGCCACTTTCTGAAACTGATTGAGGCGGGGAGGAAAGCGCAGTGGAAAGATGGGAGGGATCACAGGGGTGTGCTCCTCCTCCCAGCCCCCAGACGCTGCGGGTGCTGGCCAAGGTGGGATGACCTGGCCAAGCCAGCTGGGAACACCCTGGAAACCATGGCCTACTGCTCCTCTCAACCTCTCCCAGCCCCAAATAGGCAAGCACCAGAAAATGCAGTTTCACCACAGGACACCCCCTCTCTCTAGCTTAGTAGCCCCAGCGTGGAGCTGCACCACGGGACCTGGGTTGAGATGTTGTGATTTTCAGAACATATCATTAGCCACTCCCCAAGATGGTGGCCTGGGCCCACAGGTTCCCTGGGAATCCAGTTGCTGTGGCAACAGGAAAGCGTCCCTGGGAGGCAGGGCGAGGGGGCCTGGAGAGTGCAAAGGGATGTGAAATTTGGTCACTGAGGTTCTCTGTGGTGTTACTGCCTGGGGACTGGAGGCCTTTGTGCCCTCCTTCCCCCAGCTCGAGAGAACTGGCCTTTCTAGAGCACAGGTGGGCAGCCATCCTGTGGTGGGAACAGGGGACACCCAAGGCTGTTTTTTAGCAGAAATGGCAGGGGAGCCATAGAAATGGTACCACTGCAAATTCGGTCTGTCATCTTGGGGATGTAGGGGTCCTGTGGGATGTGGTGTACAGAAATAGAATTATTATCCCCTAATTCCAAACCCGTGACCCATCTGTCTGGTCAGAGCTCACTTGTGGCAGTGTTTCCAAGGCCATCTAATGGGAAAGGCTTTATCTTAGAGCTCACAACCTCCGAGTTAGGGTCATGCTGAACACCTGCCTCTCCCTTAACAGCCTATTCAGACTCATTCACGAGTGTCCTAAACTATTCCGTTACCTAGTTATGCTTTCTGACTGTGATGCTTCTTAGGGAAATGAGCTCCCCGTACCAGCTGCCCGGAGGAGCAGTTCCCTCTGATCTGTCCCGTGACCATTTGACACAGGCTTTGAAGGACTCCTTGAGCATCAATGTTTTGGGATTTGGTGAACTGCTCTCCAGCTGACTGTTCCAACCCTCATGATGTTACACTTTTTTTTTTTTTTAAGACAAGGCCTGGCTCTATCGCCCAGGCTGGAGTGCAGTAGCACGATCTCAGCTCACTGCAACTTCTGACTCCTGGGTTCAAGCCATCCTCCCACCTCAGCCTTCTGAGTAGCTGGGACTACAGGCATGTGTCATCACCACACCTGGCTAATTTTCTTGTATTATCATCATTATTATTTTTGTAGAGATGGGGTTACACCGTGTTGCCTAGACTGGTCTCAAACTAGTGAGCTCAAGTGAGTCACTTGCCTCGGCCTCCCAAAGTGCTGGGATTACAGGCATTGACCCACTGTGCTTGGCCGATGTTACACAATTTAATTTCAAGAATGAATATTTTAGAGTGCCTGCTGCTTCCATACGACTTTAAAATATGATCTTATTTATTCCTCGGGACGCTGTGAGGTAGAAATTATAATCCCTATTTCAAAGATGAGGAAACCAACTCAGAGGAGGGTTGACTTGTCCACCCAGCTAGCACAGGCAAGGTTAGGATCTGAACCCAGGTCTGAAGGTTACTCACAGTCCTTTCCCTGAGGAGGCTCAGCTACTTCCAACCCTATTGGTCCTGGAAGGGCGAATATAAGTTTAAAATAAGAAACTTAATTCTCCCTGCTGAAAATAAGAGAAGAGACTTCTCCCCCTCTTTCTTTTCATATCAGAATTTCTTTCTAGGTCCTTTTCAAACATACATAAATCTTTTTAATGGTGAAATAAGCCTCTTGAGAGTCAGGCATGGTTCAAGTACCTGGGAGCCATTTTTTGAAATCCTAACATCAAAGGAGACAGTGCCCCGTCTCTCCCAGTTCTTGTGAGAGAGTAAGAGCCTAACTTTGTGGGGTTTCCTGCTTTAATTTGCAAAACCAACTCGCGTCATAAGGATGAGAAGCTTGTTTTTCTTCTAGATAAAGTCAATAAGCTAACAGATGGTCACTCTAATTACCAGGTGAAGTTAGGACGAGCTATGTGTTACAAATGGGGATACTGTAAAAGTTGCCAGCACCAAAATGGAGTCGCTTATGTCACATGCTTAACCAAACGGAGTTGAGGGAGGCCATGAAGAAGCCGTCACACACAAATCCCTGTAACAGGACTGTCACAAGAACTTCTTCAAGATTGCAGTGTTCCAGCTAAGCCACTCACACAAGGACACTCACCTTGCAACGGCTGTCTCCACCGATGAACAAAGGCCGGCTCCTATCACGAACTTGTGACCTGTGATCTTTGTTTCAAAGTGGCTTGTGTGGACTTCTCTGTGTCTTTAAAAGACTCCCCTTTGCCCTGATCCCTCTGGATGCGCCTGTGGTCTGTTATCACGCACATAGTTCAGATTACAATCCTCTGCTATTCCCAAGTAAACTCATTTGTTCTGGAGAGCCTGTCTTTCTGCATTTCTTTTTAGGTTGAAGTTTTCGGGCCCTCTTCCTTGAGGACTAGTTTCTGTTTATCTCGAAAACATATATGCAGTGGATTGTATCTACCTGGCTATATAAGAGTTGAGATTGCATTTTGCATTCTGTCTCTGTAATCTCTCAGCAGATTGCCTGTGATGTACATCACATCCTGGTTTAATGCTTACTCAATGATAAAACTGTTTTCTATCTCTACTACCTTTGAGGAGAGGTTTTCTAGGTTGAGAGAAGATTTTGTTTTTTTTATTATATTTCCCCAACATTCTCCCTGGCCTCCGCTTGCTTTCCAGCTACAGATTTTGGGTCTTCTGAGTCTGTCTTTCTCACCCCTGCCTCCTCTAAGACCCAACTTCCACTGACCTCCGGTTCCGATCTCTCTGGGGTGTGGCCTCTGTTCTGAATTCTGCCTTACTGGTGTGTTCATTAGACATCAGATCATGTTCAGGGGTGTCCCTCCGTGCCTTCTTAGGGAACTCTTGGGCCATCCAGCATTTTGATGGAGACTTCAGCAGCCATAGCTTTCATAGCTTTTTAGCCCACAGAGCTGCCCTTATGTCATTCACCTTTTCAAAAATGTTCAAGATCTAGGAGGTAAAGTCACAGCTTGGTCATATGGGGACACTACAGTGTACTCAGCCTACCTTTCAGCTGTATCTTCTGCTGCTTTTCCAATCCATTTCCCTATTCCCCAGGTCCCCCAGTCCACTCAGTACAGGACTGATTCAACAGGGCCTCACTTCATTCCCTCCAGTCCGGAGTGTTTCCTCTTCTGCTCCTCCCCTTGGCAAGTTCTACCAGGGCTACCAAGGTCTTCCTCCTGGAAGCCTTCTCACTGGGAGGACCCGCTTCTGCACCTTGGGCCCTCACCTCCATGTTTTGTCTGGTCAGAGCTTTCCCCCAGGTCTGCAGCATGCGTGCTGCAGTAGACAGTTCTTTGAGGACAGGACCCTTCTCTTTTTGCTTCACGTTCCCCACCTACACCAAGCCCAGGCTCATACCTGGCTCCCTGCATTCACTTTCAGGCTGGACCATCCTTGGTGACGGGTAGCTTCTACAATCTCTAGCTGTGAGGGCCAGGGTTTCCCAAAGACGAGGAGCTGCATGGCTTTACATTTCTTCCTCCTCTGCTGTTTGGGGGTCACTGACCCTTTCTCAGCTAATCGGTGGGTGGAAATGTAGCCGTCCCACTTGGGCCACCCAGTGCACAAGGCCTTCTTGCTCCCCTTCTCTCTCCAGAGTAATAAACAGAGTCGTTACCAGGTGCCGCTCACAGCCTCCAGTGCTGGCAGGTTATTTATATGCAAATTTGCCTGTCTGTAGTTGTGGAGGCTCATAAACATGATAACAGCAGCTTCTGTAGGGGCTGGGACGTGATGGAGGGCGGGGAGAGGCCCTCTAGCTTCTGCGGGAGAAGTTAATATGGGATTAGCCACAACCAATTAGATGGTATCAAACCCAAAGGGATCCAACGGTTTAGCTAAACTGAAGATTGGGCTGAATGAGGGGGGCTGCTGCCGTCAGGAGGGCCTCAGGCACTGGCAGACCCCTTTACCAGGAAGCCAGGCTTCTGGCAGCGTCTCCAGTCCCAGAGGCCTTGGAAAGGAAGGGCCAGGAGAGGGAGGGCATCACCCTGAGTTTCCCACAGGGCCCACATCCTGGCGGGAAGCCTGCTGGTTGGGGTGGGGCTTGGGTGGGAGTGCAGCTGGGCCCAGCAAGCAGTTCTGCGACTTCTCTGCCCAGTAACTGTGACTCATCCTCTGGGACTCCCCTGCATGTCACCTCCCCTGGAAAGTCTTGTTTCCGCTGTCCCGGTCTGATGAAGTCCCGCAGGACTTCCATGCCTCCCGTGTGTCACCCATTACACTCTATGTCTGTCTCCCCTCTAGACTGAGACTGCTTGAAGGCTATACAACATTGCTTCATTGGTCTTTGACTCCGCAGGGCATGGTACGGTGATCAGTGCAAAATAAATGATCAGTAAGAGTCTTTTTGAGAGGATGGAAAGGAAACACAAAGAAGCCAAGATTTGTACTGCTTTTGTGGTCTTGGGTGAATTCTTTCACTTTTTGAGACTCAATTTCCTTATTTGCAAAAAGGTGATAACATTTTCTCGTCTGACTGTCTATGCACTGCCATCGTAAAGCTTGGCCCTTAAGTTGGCTACATTTCTCTTGCTAGGAACTGCTTCCCTTCCCATCCCTCCAGGACATCAGGCCACGGGGCAGATATTCTCTTGTCTCTCGGAGGAGTCTGTTCCTGGGGATGGTAATCAAGTAAGATAAATTCGACAATCAGGAAAGCAGAGGTTCCTGCATAATGGAGAGCAGGGGAGGAGAGGAGAGTTGTTTGGCGGAAGGGGAAGGAGAATGAGCCTCCGTCTCTGGAGGCACCTTTTTATTTTTACTGCATCCCTAAGCAATAGCAGGAAGTAGGGGAGGAACAGTGATGAAGAAGGTAAAGAGGAGCTATGAGCCTGGAGTCAGGGGTGGCGGCGCTGGTCTGCTTCCTGGCCCAGTCAACAGGTAGGAACTAGCACCTGCTGTGCCCTTGGCCTTCGCCAGGCAGCTGCCCTAGAAGAGGGGACAAAGGTGAGGCTGCAGAGAGAGTGGCTGCTGCCCTCAATTTACTTACAACTGAGGGGGCCACCGCCAGGTCCCCTAGATTCTGCTCTAGGAATCCTTCCCTGTTGACCCCGTGGGCATCAGTCCACTTCATACTCCTGCCAGTGTGCTGTGACAATGCATTCTGCTTCATCTGGTGCTCCAGCCAGTTCTCACAGGCTCAGGCTGGAAGGAGTTGGGCAGATAATCAGGTTCAAAGCACTAGTTTTAGCAACGAGGAAAATGAGGCTGGAGATCATGTGGGATGGGCTCTGTCTCACACCCCTCTTTGTGGCCCCGCCCAGCCCTCTGAGTCCATGCTGGAGGCTGGAGCCTGCTCTGAAGATTTCTCATCAGGGCAAAAGGTGGTCCGCTCTCTTTGGCATCAGCCTTAGAGACACTCTCACTGGCCAGTGCCCAGGCAGGAGAGGCCAACGGGGCACTTGGCAGCAGGGTTGCCACTCGATTTCTTTCTCTCCCCCAAGGGTTGTCAAGGTGCCAGTTCCTGGCTGGGGTGGGAGTCACAGCTGTTTGTGGCTGAGATCTATGGGAACTTTCTCTCCCATGAGAGAAAGAGAGAATGCATCCTCTCTTCTATTTAGTGACTAGTTGCACCACCCACTTCCCCATCGGTCCATCTGGAAACCCACAAGCCATTCTCCACTCCTTCCTCTCTTCACCTCCACAACAATCACTCCCCAAGTCCTGAGCCCCCATACACCACATAAACTCTCTGAATTTGGTCATGCCTCTCCTTAATTCTTAACCTCAACACTCCCTGGCTAGTCCCAGGCCTTCTAAAACAAAGAGGCAGAAAGGCCTGTCAACTTCTTCTTCTTTTTTTTTTTTTTCCCCTTCAAAACACACAAAAACATTGTCAGCTCCCCCTGTGGCAAGGAAAGCCCAAGTCTCAAAGACATAAAAGCCTGGCTCCCTTCCTGGGGTGGGAGTGAGGAGAAGATAGAGCTGAAATACCTTTCATTCTTTAGCTGGAGCCTACAATGGAGAAAGCAAGATACAGCTAGTCTCTCTCAATAGGCTATTTGGCCACATTGCATTCTTGGTAAACCTCTCTGCTACATTTCTATTAAAACAAATCCCATCATGTCTCCTCCCTGCCTAAGATCTTTCAATGGCTCTCCATTGCCCTCTGGATAAAACCTAAGCTTCCAGCCACATAACACGTTAGGATCTGGCCAGGGCTTATTCCTCTGGCCCTGGGATTACTGCTCCCTTCCCTCTCTCTGCTGTGACCAAACCAATCTAGAAGTCAACCATGTGTTTAAGGCACAGAATGCTCTCTCTCGTTCTCTCTCGGTTCCTTGGACACACTATTCCTTCAGCCTAGAATACCCTCCATCCTTTGTTTCAGCTCCTCTTCATCATTCAAGATTCAGAGGGTGGGCCTGGTGCACAGTGGGGGCTCAGTAAGTGTTAAGTGAGTTCCACTCTCTGAGATGCCCAAGAAATCTGAGATGAGCCCCATAGTTGTATCCAGGGCACCCTATAGCTGCTTTATCGTTGAAAGTGTTGGTGTTAGCCCAAATATCAGGACTAGCTCATTTCTTTTTATGAGACTCATAGTTTCCTATGCTATCTTTAAAATAATTTGGTGGAGGAAGTGTCAATGCAGAGGGAATCAGGTCAGGAGCCTTTGTTCCTAGTGAGGAAAAAAGTGGCTCGCTCCTGTTCTCTCTCACATTAGTGTCTCCAGTGAGAACCATTATCTAAGCCCAGGGGTCTCTCTTGACCCCTGAGGGAGGCTTTCCCCAACTCCCAGGATCACACTGAAGTTTCTGACCCTGAAGAGCATCAGATCTAGGGCAAAGCATAACCCAGATAGAGCTACTGGAACAGTATTTGTGCCTCCAGATACCTAGCCCCAAGTGTGGCTGTCCAAGAAGCAGAACGAGTGAGCAGTTTCCAGAATTCTTTTCACCATTCTTGTTCTGCAACCCAACCCACACCTAAGCCATGAGAGGCCCAAGAAAGAAGCAGCCAGGGAACATCCCCTGGGAGGGCTTTGCAGGCCATCCTGATTCAGCACAGCCCATTAGCCAGGTGGACCAGAATCCCTGGGAGAGGCCCCTTGGGGTAGAGCACACAGAGGGTCATTCCAGAAGGACACACTGTGGCTGTTGAGCATGGATCCTTCTTCCTCAAGTGCTCACGGGGGTTCATTGCATTCTCTTTCTCTTGACCCATTTCTTGACCATCCTAAACAATGGACCATGGCTGAGGATGGTTTGGGTAAGTGTGACCCCAGCTCCTAGAGCAATGTGTGAGGTTCCTCATAGATGAGCTGCATCGGGGCCTTTTATGTCCTGCTTCAATGCTGGTGGAGAGACCTTGCTGCCTACCACATTATCGAGCTTGTCACTGCCTGGGAAGGAGCAGCTCCATTTGTCCTCAGTGACAACCTCTCAGTCCCCGGCACCACAATAAAGTTAGCTTGGGTGCTCAGAGGGTCTCCAGGACAGCATTCCATCATGAACACACCCTTGGAACTGCTGGGAAAAGAGGGTGGGAACTCTGAACTTGAGTGCTTGAGTAGCCGAGGCGTGTGGCAGGAGCCCGGGATGGAAGAACAGGCACTTTCAGGTTGGCGTGCTCACAGCACCCTCCCCCGGAAGCACTCCTGGGCAGGTCCACCAGGCACCCCATTTCCCCATCAGAACCTCCTGGAACAATGATTTCAATGGCATTCCCATCCTCTCAGCTACCAGCGCCCAAAACCTTGGAGTCAATCTTCTTTCTTGACAGGTCTCCATATCGATTTGTCACTGGGTCATTTCCATTTCTCCTGAGCCGTATGTTTTGTTTGAGGCCATTTTCTGGGTTGACACCCTAGAGGGACTTCAGACTCCAGACTCTGGATCCTCTGGTCTACTTTTCATGCAAATGCCCACATGAATCTTCCTTGCATTTTGCTGTCATCATGAGTCTCCCACACTCAAAAACCTTCCATGACTACCTCCCTCCTTGCACAATGAATCAAATGTGCTATCTAATTCTTTCTCGCCTATTCATCCTAATATTCTTCTGTTCTTACCCTGGTCACCAATGACCTTCACATTGGCAAATCAATGGCCTCTTTTCAGTCTTCATCCTACATGATGTTTCCCGAAGCTCTCCTCTCCTCGGATTTCCTTAGAAACACTTGTTCTCATTTCTCTTCTTCTCTCTTGACCAGCTCCTGCTCAGTTTCTCAGGTCACTCCTGCTTTTCACATTTTTGCCCAACTTAAATATTGTTGTTTCCCAATTTCTTTTCCTTGGAGCTTTCTCCTGCCTCTGTGTGTCTCTTCTTGGGTGATCTCATTCAACTCTAGAGCTGCAGCCACTGCCTATTTGCTGTTGATTTATAAATCTACATCTTTAGTGATCTCCAAAGAGGCACGTGCCAGATGATTTCTTGGGGTATGAGAAGAAAATATCACACTTATTTTTATCTAAAAAGTAAGGAAAAAACAATCTTTACGAGTATTTAATATACATATTGGCACAGATATTAATTATGAACAAATATAAATATATTGGGGTTTATGTGCTCAAAAATATTATGCTGACAGGGGTCCATAATCTATTTTGAGGGGTGTATGGTGGAGATTCCTAACCATCCCTTCTCCTCTTCTTTCATAGTGATGAAATAAACCGTGTACGTGGCTGCCTGGAATGATGACTACACTGCCCTGCCTCCCTTTCAGCTAGATGCACCCTTATGACGAGTTTCTGGGATGTGAGCAGCAGCAGTGTGTGCATGTCTTAGCATTATGCCCCCAAAGGGAAGGAGCTTGGTCTCCCTTGCCCAGTGCACCCTTTCTTCTGGCTGGTGTGTAGGTGGCAGTGAGGCATCTTGGACTATGCACATGAAACCAGATGGAGGAACCTGGGCCTTGACCCCTCAGAGCATTATGTCAGCCCTTATGCTTGTGATTCCTTATGCTGATCAGAGAGCGGATCCGTATCTCATTTAAGTCACTGTTATTTTGGGGTTTTGTAACGGCAGCTGAGTCTGTAGCCTATCAAATATAAGATATGTGCATTACCTTGGTCTAGATTTCTCTTCTGGGCTTTCAACCCATATATACACCTGGCGTCTGTGAGCACAAGATGTCTGAGGCAGAGCTCTGTATATCCCCCCTCCCACCACAGTCTGCTCCTCCCTTAACCCTGTTTGGGCTCATTGCATCCCTTTCACTGCAGCAGGTTTCCCTGAGGACTCCTAGCTGAGATGCAGAGCTCGGCTGCTTGCATGCTTGCAGGGCTGGGGGCCTTCAGGGTGTTAATCTTCATCAAATCATATCCCCCAAGTTGGTTTATGGAGGCAGAAAGAAGTTATTTTTGTCTTCAAGAGAATCTTCAAGGGAAGCTGAGGGGGACAATGAATGGAAGGAGGTATCGGGGTCATGGGGGGAATGGGTAGTAGGAGTCCCTGACCTGATCTCTTGGACTTCCTTGGGTCTCTGACATGGAGAGGATGGAGGCCTGAGGCTGATAGGTCTCACTGTAGACTTTGGACACTTTGGACAGGGGCATTGTGTATTGACTGGAGCTGGCAGGCAGAGGTCCAAGTGTGTGTGTGAGGTTTCCTTTAGGGACATCTGGGAGATGAGATCTCATTGACCCCTGAGTCCAGATGACCCTTCTCCACAAGAGATTTGTGCTTTCCCTTTCTGTGGGCTCTGTACAGACACTTACAAAAGTCCATGCATTTCTCTGTCTCTCTCCCTCTCTCCTTCTCTCTCTCTAATATGTATATATATTATATATAAATGTATATATGAAATATACATTCTGTATACATATACATTTCCATATACATTTTTAAAAACAATTAACACTTAAAAAACAAACAAACTCATTTAATTTCTTGGAAGCTTGCCCTTTGAAATTATAAACTGCATGGGCTTTTATAAAAATTAAACCTTTTCAGCTGGGCATGGTGGCTCATACCTGTAATCCCAGCACTTTGGGAGACCGAGGTGGGAGGATCACCTGAGGGTAGGAGTTCGAGACCAGCCTGGCCAACATGGTGAAACCCCACCTCTACTAAAAATATAAAAACTAGCCGGGTGTGGTGGCATGCTCCTGTAGCCCCAGCTACTTGGGAGGCTGAGGCAGGAGAAACGCTTGAAGCTGGGAGGTGGAGGTTTCAATGAGCCGAGATCACGCCACTGCATTCCAGCCTGGGCGAAAGAGCAAGACTCCATCAAAAATAAAATATAAAATAAAATAAAATAAAATAACCTTTTCTTTTGAGATAATTGTAGATTCATAGGCAGTTGGAACAAATAATACAGAAAGATCCCATGTGCCTTTTACCCAGCTTCTCTGATAGTAACATCTTGCAAAACTGTAGTACAGCATCAACCAGGTTACTGACGTTGATACAATTCAGATACAGAACATTTCCAGGCCCACAAATGTCCCTCGTGCTGCCTTTGTGTAGCCATACCCGCCTCTCTCCCATTCCCCTCTCTATTCCTAGCAACCCCTAATCTGTTCTGCATTTCTACAATTTTCTCTCTTCAGGAATGTCATATAAATGGAATCATACAGTATGTAACCTTTTGGGATTGACTTTCATCACTCAGCATAATTCTCCAAATTGTTGCATCTACCCAGAGCTTGTTCCCTTTTTATTGCTGAGAAATATTCCATGAAATGGACTTACCACAGTTTGTTTAACTATTCACTGATTGAGGGACATCTGCACTGTTGCTAGGTTTTGGCTATTATGAATGAAGCTGCTATAGCATTCATGTACAGGTTTTTGTGTGAACAGAGTTTTTATTTCTCTGGGATAAATGCCCAGGAGTTCAATTATAGGTTATGTGATAGTTGCAGTTTTAGTTTAGTTTAGCTTTTTTTCTCCTTTAACGAAACTGCCAAACTGTTTACCAGAGTGGCTATATCATTTTACAATCCCACCAGTGATATATGAGTGCAGTTTTTCTGTGTCTTTGAAAGCATTTGGTATTGGTACTATTGTTTATTTTACCCATTCCAATAGGTATGCTGTAGCATCTTATTGTTATTGGTTCTGATTTGTATTTCCCTAATGGCTAATGATGTTGATCATCTTTTCGTGTGCTTATTTGCCATTAATATATCTTCTTTGGTGAAATATCTCTTCGTGTCTTTGCTCATGTTCTAATTGAATTGTTTGCTTTTTTTTTTTTTAAACCACAATGTAATCAAGAACTCAATTTAGTCAAGGTGACATTTAATTTGATTGTTTGCTTTTTTTTTACTATTGAGTTTTGAGAATTCTTTATCTATTCTAGATGCTAGTCTTTTGTCTGATATGTGGTTTGCAGATATTTTTCCCACTCTTGTAGCTTGTCTTTTCACCCTCCTAACAGGGTCTTTCCTGGAGAAAAAGTTTTTAATTTTGGTGAAGTTCAATGTATTGATTTTTCTTTTTATGGGCTGTGCTTTTGGTGTTAAGTCTAAGAGCTTCTTGCTTAACCCTAGATCCTAGAGATTTTCTTCTGTGTTATTTTCTAAACTTTTTATATTTTTACACTTTTCATTTAAGTCCCTAATCCATTTTGAGTAAATTACTGTAAAAACTGCGTTAAGTCCGTGATCCATTTTGAGCTAATGATGGTACAAACCGTTTGACTTAGGTCAAGGTGGGTTTTTCTTTTATTTTTCTTTTTTTTTTGGCCTGTGGATGCCAATTGCTCCAGCACAATTTGCTAAAAAGTTTTTCTTTACTCCATTGAATTTCTTTTACATTTTTGTGAAAATCAGTTGGGGAAATATGTGTGGGTCTAATTATGGGTTCTCTATTTGTTTTATATATCTAGATATGTATAACTCTCCAAATACTACACAGTCTTAATTATTGTAGCTATACAGTAAATCTTAAAATTGGGTAGGCTGATTCTTCCCACTTTATTTTTCAAAATTGTTTTTGTTGGAAAGAATTGAATCTTTACTATGCTGCGTTTTCCAATCCATGAACACCACATGGCTTTCCATTTACTTGGATCTTTGATTTCTTTCATCAGCATTATGTAGTTTTCAATATATAAGTCCTATGCATGTTTTGTTGAATTTACAGTTAAGTAATTAATTTTTTGAGTGACCAAAAATAGTATCATATTTTTAAATTTTGGTGTTAAGTTTGATGTTTAACTTTAGTATGCAGTCAGTCTTCCGTAACTAAACATGTCAACTGTTGGTTCTTTGGTGGATGCTCTTTATCAACTTGAGAAAGTTCCCCTTCATTTCTATTTTTCTGAGAGTTTTTAAAACAGATATTGAATATTATCAGATGCTTTTCTGCATTGATTGATATAATTATGCGATTTTTCTTCTTTAGCTTGTTAATATGGTGGATTACATTGATTGATTGTCAAAACATTGAACCAATTTTGCATCTCTAGAATATGCTCTATTTGTGGTATAATATATAATTCCTTCTATATGTTGCCAAATTAAATTTGCTAATATTTTGTTAAGGAGTTTTACATCTACTCATGAAGAATATTGGCCTATAGTTTCTTATTTTTATCCTGTATCTGATTTTGATATCAGGATAATCTGAACTTTGAAAGATAAATTGGGAGCTGGGTGTGGTGGCTCATGCCTATAATCCCAGCAATTTGGGAGGCTGAGGCAGGTGGATCTCTTGAGGTAAGGAGTTCAAGACCAGTCTGGCCAACATTGTGAAACCCTGTCTCTACTAAAAATACAAAAATTAGCTAGGCATGGTGGCACAGGCCTGTAGTCCCAGCTACTCAGGAGGCCGAAGCAGGAGAATCGCTTGAATCTGAGAGGCGGAGGTTGCAGTGAGCTGAGATTGCACCACTGTACTCTAGCCTGCAAGACAGAGTAAGACTCCATCTCAAAAAAAAAAAAAAAAAAGAAAAAAGAAAAAGAAAAATTGGAAAGTATGCCTTCCTCATCTATTTTCTGGAAGAGATTGTATAGAACTGGTATTAATTCTTGCTTAAACATTTGGTAGAATTATCCAGTGAAGCCATCTTGGCATTGAGATTTCTTTTTTTGGGAGTTTTAAAATTGTGAACTCAACTTCCTTGATAGTTATAGAACTATTCAAATGAAATTCCATTTCTTATTGATTGAGTTGTGGTAGCCTGTGTTTTCCAAGAAATTGAGCCATTCTCTCTAAGTTGTCAAACTTATGTGTGTGGAACTGTTGTGGAGTACCTTATTATTCTTTTGATGTCTATAGGGTCTCTACTAATAGCTCCTGTTTCATTTCTGATATTGGCAATTTGTGACTTCTCTCTCTCTCCCTCTCTTTTTGTCAAAGTACCAGCTCTTTGTTTCATTGATTTTCTGTATTATTTTTCTCTTTTCATTGTTACTGATTCTGCTCCTATCTGCATTATTCTCATTTTTCTTCTTCCTTGGGGTTTATTTTGTTTTTCTTTTTCTAGATTCTTGAATCAGAGATTAGATTATTGATTTGAGACTTTTCCTATTTTGTAATATATGCTTTTAGTGCTATGCATTTTCCTCTCAGTGGTGCTTTGACTGCATCCCACAAGTTTTTATATATTGTAGTTCCATTTTCATTCACTTCAATGCATTTTTAAAAAATTTACCTTGAGGCTGGGTATGGTGGCTCATGCCTATGATCCCAGCACTTTGGGAGGCCGAGACAGGCAGATTGCTTGAGCTCAGGAGTTCAAGACCAGTCTGGGCAACATGACAAAACTCCATCTCTACAAAAGTACAAAAATTAGCTGGGCATGGTTGTGTATGCCTGTAGTCCCAGCTACTCAAGAGGCTAAGTTCAGGGGATTGCTTGAGCCCAGGAGGTGGAGGCTGCAGTGAGCTGAGATTGTGCCAAAACAAAAAACAAAAGAAAAAAACACAACCATTTACCTCAAGATATCCTTCTTGGCCCATGTATTATTTGAAGTGTGTTGTTTAGTTTCCAAATGTTTGAAGATTGTCCTATTATCTGTTTTTATTTCTATTTTGATTTCATCATGGTTGGAAAACACACTGTGTGAGTTTAACTCTTTTAAATTATGTTCTAATTAATTCTATTAACTTCATCCTATGGGCTAGAATATGATCTATCTTGATATATACTCTATGGTCACTTGGAAAAAAATGTGTTTTCTATTGTTGCTAATTGAAATGATCTATACATGTAGATTTACATCAGTTTACTCTTCCCTATTTATAAGATAGTTGTGTTAAATACTTTCTCTTCATACATTTAGAACCACATTAGACAGTGTGATAATCTTTGCTTCAATCGTAAAACATAATTTACAAAACTCAAGAGAAAAAGGAAAGCCTATCTACCCATAGTTTTGCTTACTATGCTCTTTCTTTCTTCCTGGCTTTCTTAAAAGAAGAATAAGATTTCTTCTTTTATCTTTTCCTTTCTTTTTAGAGGACTTCCTTTAGCCATTCTTTTAGGGTAGGTCTGCTTATGACAAATTCTTTTAGTTTTTCTTTATTTGAGAATGTCTTGATTTCTCCTTTGTTCCTGAAAAATAACTTTTGCTATATTATTCTGGGTTGCAGTTCTTTTCTTCCAGCACTTGAAAAATATTGTCCTATTTCCTTCTGGCCTCCATTGTTTCTGATGAGAAATCTGCTATAATTAAAATTGTTTTACCCTATAGGTAAAGTAGCTCTTTCTTCTTGCCACTTTCAATATTTTTCTTTTTGTCTTTAGTTTTCAGAAGTTTAATTGTGATGTGTTGTCATGTAGATTTCCTTGAGTTTATCCTGTTTGGAGTTCTTGAATATGTAGGTTGATGTTTCTTGCTAAATTTGGGAAGTTTTCAACCATTATTTCTTTGAGTACTTTTCAGCCTTGTCTACTTTCTTCTCTCCTTCTGAAACTTTGATGACTTGAATGTTAGATTTTTTTTTGTATAGTCCCACAGGTCCCTGAGGCTCTGTAAATTTTCCTTGTTTGTTTCGATCATTTTCTCTGTGTTTCATAATGGGCAATTTCTGTCTTCCAGTTTATCAATTCATTCCCCAGTCCCCTGCATTCTTCTGTTGAGTGTACCCATTGAGCTTTCTATTTTGGTTACTGTATTTTTCTGTTCAAAAATTTTCATTTGGCTTTTTTTTATCTTCTATTTCTTTGCTGACACTTTCTATTTTTTCATTTGTTTTAAGTGTGTTGATAATTGCTCATTAAAGCATTTTCATCATGACTACTTTAAAATCTTTGTCTTATAATTCTAACATCTCTATTATCTCAGTGTTGGCATTTGTTGATTATCTTTTTTCCCTTCAGTTTGAGATTATCCTGGATCTTGGTATAATAAGCGATTTCAATTGAAACCTGGACATTTTCATATTATGAGATTCTGGATATTAAACTTTCTGTTTCTCTGAGGTAGAAGTCCAGGTTCCCACTCAGTCTTTGTTGATGTCTGATTTGGGATGGAAGTAGGGAAGGTTCCTTGTTTTGCTAGGCAGGGATAGAATTTCCAGGTCCCCAGCTGGTCTCCATTGACACCATGGTGGGTATGGTCTTTTTACTAACAGGTAACAGTAACAGTTATGACTCACCACTAGACCTCCTCTGGCACCTTTTCCCTAGAGGGAAAGGCACTTTTTTACTGTTGGGTAGGAATGGAAGTCCATGCTTCCCAGGTCGTCTCCAATAACATTGCATGATGATTCTGGGGGCTTGCTACTGCTTGGCAGAATTAGTCTAAGCTCCCTCCATGGACTTCTCTGACACAACTTCAGCAACTTCAGGGGTGTTGAGGGGCCTCATTACAGCCTCACAGCATTGAAGTCTAGGGTCCTCTCTTGGTCTTTGCTGACATGAGTGGATGTGGGAGCTACAGTTTTTTCTGTGGTGTTTGACTGAAGTGGAGCTGTTATTGTATAAAAGTTATCTGTCTTCTGTCTTACTGGAGAGAGTAGGCTTTTGTTGGGGCGTTTATTTTTCTGTACCTGTTGGCATTTTCAGGTTGCCAGCTTCTTCAGCTAAAAGTTAGGGATATGTGAGGCAAAAAAACAACCCCAGGTAGCTCCCCACTATGTCATTCCTGAGGTTCTGAGGTCCTTCTCAAGGCTGTTGATATGATATGGCTTGAATGTTTGTCCCCTCCAAATCTCATCCTGAAATGTGATTCCCAATGTTGGAGGCAGGGCCTGGTGGGAGGTGATTGGGTCATGAAGACAGATCCCTCATGCATGGTTTAACATCATCCCCATGGTGATAAGGGAGTTCTCACTCAATTATTTCACATGAGATCAGGTTGTTTAAAAGCCTGGGACCTCCCCGACCCCAGTCTCTTGCTCCCACTCTCATCATGTGATGTGCCTGCTCCCCTTCACTTTCTGCCATGATTGGAAGCTTCCAGAGGCCCTCACCAGAAGCAAATGTTGGACCCACACTTTCTGTGCAGCCTGCAGAACTGTGAGCCAAAGTAAACCAGTTTTCCTTATAAATTACCCAGTCTCGGGTATTTCTTTACAGCAATGCAACAATGAGTTAATAAAAAAATTGGTACTGAGGAGTAGGGTGCTGTTATAAAGATACCAGAAAATGTGGAAGTGGCTTTGGAACTGGGAAATGAGCAGAGACTGGGAGAGTTTGGAGGGCTCCCAAGAAGACAGGGAAATGAGGAAAGGTTTGGAACTTCTTAGAGACTTGTTAAATGTTGTGACCAAAATGCTGATGGAAATATGGACAGTGAAGGGTAGGATGATGACTTCTCAGATGCAAATGAGGAAATTATTGGGAAATGGAGCAAAGTTCACCCATGTTACACCTTAGCAAAGAGCTTGGCTGCAATGTGTCCAGGCCCTAGGGATCTGTGGAAGTTTGAACCTAAGAATGATGAGATAGGGTACCTGGCAGAGGAAATTTCCCATCAGCAAAGCATTCAAGAAGTGTCCCAGCTGTTTCTTACAGCCTATGACCAGATATGGGAACAAAGAAATGACTTAGAGTTGGAACTTGTATTTAAAAGGGAAGCGAAGCATAAAACTTCGGAAAATTTGCAGGCTGGCCATGTTGCAGAGAAAGAAAAAGTGTTTTCAGGAGAAGAATACAGGTGGGTTGCAGAGCAACACTTGCTAGAGAGAGTTGTGTGACTAAAAGACAGCCAAATGTTAATATCCAAGACAATGGGAAAAAGGCCTTGAAAGCATTTCAGAAATCTTTGAGGCAGCCCCTCCCATCACCAGAGGCTAGGAGGAAAGGATGGTTTTGTGGGCCAGGCCCAGGGCCCTGCTGTCCTGTGCAGCTTCAAGACACTACTCCCTGAATCCCAGCCACTGTAGCTACAGCTGTGGCTCAAAGGACCCCAGGTACAGCTCAAGCCACTGCTCCAGAGGGCACAAGTCATAAGCCTTGGCAGCTTCCCTATAGTGTTAAATCTGCAGTTGCACAGAATGCAAGTATGAAGGAGGCTCGGCAGATCCCCACTAGATTTCAGAGTTGTATTGGACAGCCTGGGTGTCTAGGTAGAAACTTGCTGTAAAGGCAGAGCCCCTAGAGAGATACTCTACATGGGCAATGCTAAGGGGAAATGTGGAGTTGGAGCCTCTGCACAGAGTCCCCAATAGGGCACTGCCTAGTGGAGGTGTGGGAAGGAGGCCGCTGCCCTCCAGACCTGAGAATGGTAGATCCACTGAGAGCTTGCATCCTGAGCTTAGAAAACCTGCAGGCATTCAACTTCAACCCACGAGATCAGCCATGAGGCTACACCCTACAAAGTCACAGGTGTGACGCTGCCCAAAGTCTTGGGAGACACTCCCTTATACCAGTATGCCCTGGCTGTGGGACATGGAGTCAAAGGAGAAGATTTTGGAGCTTTAGCATTAATGACGACCCTGTTGGGTTTCAGACATGTAGGGGGCCTGTTGCCCCTTTCTTTTGGCTAATTTTTCTCTTTTGGAATTAGAATGCATACCAAATTTCTCTTTTGGAGTTAGATTGTATATCATTGTATCTTGGAAGTAAATAACTTTTGTTTTTTAATCTCACAGGCTATTAGATGGAAGGCATTCATCTCCAGATGAGACTTTGGACTTGGGACTTTGGAGTTAATGCTGGAAGGAGTTAATACGTTGGGGGAACTATTGAAAAGGCATGATTGTATTTTGAAATGTGAGAAGGACATGAGATTTGGGAGGTAGGTGGGTGAAATGATATGATTTAGATGTTTGTCCCTCCAAATCTCATATTGAAATGTGTGTCCTTGTGTTGGAGGTGAGGTCTGGTGGGAGGTGACTGGATCATGAGGGTGAATTCCTCATGAATAATTTAGCATCATCTCCTTGGTGAAAAGTGAGCTCTTACTCAGTTAGTTCACAAGAGATCTGGTTGTTTAAAAGTCTGGGACCTCCCCTCTTTTGCTTTCTTGCTCCTGCTCTCACAATGTCATGTGCCTCCTCCCCCTTTGCCTTCTGTTATGATTGGAAGCTTCCTGAGGGCCTTACAAGAAGCAGTTGCTGGCACCATGCTTCCTGTACAGCCTGTAGAATTGCAAGTCAAAATAAATCACTTTTCTTCATAAATTACGCAGCCTCGAGTATTTCTTCATAACAATGCAAGAACAATGCAAGAACAAGCTAATACAGCTGTCTTCTTCTTCCCATCTTGCAGGTCTTTTAATGCTGGTTTTATATATAATATACAGGGTTTTCAGTGGTACTTAGTGAGAGGAATAGGGAGAAGTATATCTACTCTATCTTCTCCAAAGCACAAGTCTCCCTATTATATTTTAACAGCTTAATTGAGGCATACTTCATATGCCAAACAATTCACACCCTTAAAATGAACAATTTAAAGAATTTTAGTGTATTCATAGAGTCATGCAAAGATCACTACAATCAGTTTTAGACATTTTCTTCAGGCCCAAAAGAAATTCCATACCTTTAGCCATTACCCCACATACCTCCTCACCCCACACTCCAGCTTTAGGCAACCACTAATCTACTTTCTATCTCTATGGATTTGTCTATTCTGGACATTTCATTTAAAAGGAATCATATATTATATGATCCATTGTGACTGATTTCTTTCACTTAGCGTAATGTTTTCAAGGTTTATCCATGTCGTAGCATGTATCAGTACTTCATTTCTTTTTATTACTGAATAATACTCCATTATATGGATATATCACATTTTATTTGTTCATTCATCAGTTGATGAACATTCATCAGTTGCTTACACATTTTGGCTCTTATGAATAATGCTGCTATGAACCCTTCTGAATAAGGATTTTTGGACATATGCTTTCAACTCTCTTGCATAAATACTTCAGAGTAGAATTTCCAGATTGTATTGTAACTTTGTCTAACCATTTGATGAACGACCAGACAGCTTTTCCAAGTGGCTGCACCATTTTACACTCCCACAAGCAATATACAAGGGCTACAATTTCTCCATATCCTTGCAAACACTTGTTACTATCTTTCTTTTTGGTTATAGTCATCTCAGTGGGTGTGAAGTTGTATCTGGTTGCGGTTTTCATTTGTATTTTTCTGATGACTAATGATACTGAGCATCTTTTCATGTGCTTATTAGCCATATATGTATATCTTGTTTGGAGAACTGTATATTCGGAGCCTTTGCCCATTTTAAAATTGGGTCATTTGTCTTTTTATTATTGAGTCATAATGGCTCTTTATATACTCCAGATACAAGTCCCTTGTCAGATATATAATTTGTAAAGAGTTTCTTGTATTCTGTGGGTTGTCTTTGTACTTTCTTGTTGGTGTCATTTGAAGTACAAAAGTTTTAAATTGTTGATGTCTAATGTATCTGCTTTTTTCATTTGTTGTTTGTTCTAGGAACCATTGTCTAACCTAAGATCACAAATATTTATGCTAATGTTTTCTTCTGGGTCTTATAGTTTTAGCTCTTATGTTTATATCTTTAATCCAGTTTGAGTTAATTTTTGTATATGGTGTGAGGTAGTGATCTGACTTCATTCTTTTGCATGTGGATATCCAGTTGTTCCAGTACCATTTGTTGAAAAGACTATTCTTTTGCCATTGAATTATCTTAGAACCCTTGTTGTTGACCTTAAATGTGAGGGTTTATTTCTGGATTCTCGATTCTATTTCATTGATTGATATCCTCTTATTATATTTTAAACCCCTGAGGACAGAAGTCATGCCATATTCATCTTCATATCTCTCATCTTTTAAGGGTCTGGGTAAAGGTAGGTAAGTCTAGGTGTATTAGTTGGCTGGGGCTGCCACAACAAAATAGCACAGAATGAGTGGCTTAAACAACATAAATTTATTTTCTCATAGTTCTGGAGACTAGAAGTCCAAGATCAAGGTGTTAGCAATGTTGGTTTCTCCTGAGGCCTCTCTCTTGGGCTTGGAAACGGTCACCTTCTTGCTGTGTCTTCACATGGCCTTTCTTCTGTGTGCACTTATTCCTGGTGTTTCTACCTCTTCTCTTAAGAACACCAGTCTTATTGGACTAGAGCCACACCCTGTGACTTCATTTTACCTTCATGAGCTCTCTAAAGCCCCTGTTTCCAAATACAGTCACATTGGGGGTTAGGGCTTCGACATATGAATTTGGGGCTAGTGGAGGAGCAGGCACAGTTCAGTCTATAACATTGGGTAATATCTGTTGAACTGATTAGAGGCCAGGAGTGCTTGCCTTCAGCTGTGAGGCTGCACAGCTGAGCATCAGTGACTTGCAATGCCCCAGCATAGTCATTGGCAGGTAGAGGCCAGTCTGAGAAGTTAACCTGACTTTCTCAAGTCAGCTGAGGGCTGGCAGGTAGGAGAGGGCTGTGTGAGTGGGGGTTGTGAGGGAGAAGTCGACATGACAGGGTCCTCTGAGAGGATGGAGAGACATGTGCATGTGTGTGCTGCATGTGCCCCAGTGGAGAGAGTGTGCAGGGAAACACTCCCAGACACCTGGGAATGCTGAGAGGGTCTGGTGACAGCTGTTTTCCCTACAGTGATTTCTGCCTGCTGTTGCCAAACAATTGGTGTGAACATTCTTAGGGCAGACAAATCAGGCCAAGCCTAGCAGAGGCAGGACACACAAAGGGAGGCCCCTTTGCTGAGAGACGCTAATAGTGGAAGGATACCCAGCATCTCTGTTGCACACCTGAGTTTCTCTTAGGCTGTTACACATTATCCATTCTTTGCTCTACCATAGGCCTGGGGTGGTAGAGTGAGAAAATACCTCACTGAGATGCAGCTTCACTGTCTTCATAAGAGAGATGTGAAATGCTCAACCCATGGGCTTGTAGAGAACCTTAACATTCAGTCTCAATGGTGAGAACAAAAGGGATGGGGAGGGGAGGTTGGTGGGGATGGGGTAAGCTGGGCCTGAGTAGAGGAAAGAATAGGAGCGATCATGGGTGAGGAGCCTCCAATGCCTCCCAAACTGGAAGGAAGGTTGTGTTATTATTCCTGGTGGAGGCCCAGACAGCATTCTTGCAATGCAAAAGCATCAGCAGGCTCAGGAGTAAACAATCATAATAGTTTTCATTGATCAAGCCTTTAATCTCACTCACTGCCTTTAGGAAGTTCAAGTCAGGGGTGGGAATGGAGTTAGGCAGGAGGGAGGGCTGGGGAAGTTGACTGAGAACTCAGCTCTGCTCAGCCCATTGCCAGTGGAGAACAGGCATGATCTGGGCACCGGGCTTATATGGACATCAAAGCCAGTTTTCCTCTACATCATTCAGATGCACTGGTTAATGTCACCCACTCTGGGCTGTAGATATAGGGGGCAGGCCTGGAGATTCAGAGGCTGAAATGGATTAAAAGAACCTGAGTTTACCATCCCTGCCTCCTTAGGGGAGCTTGGGAGCTTTCTCAGACCAATTTCTTCCTCCCTCCCATGCTGCAGTGTTGAGGTGTTTACAATTTTCTCCTAATTAACAGGCCTCAGCTGTGGAAAGGCATTTTGGACACCTGGGTCCTTCTTCCCCACCTCCTTGTCTTCCTCTTGGTACATGGCTTGGGGCACAGGCCCTGAGGATGCCATCTGACACATTTGTAGGACTCTCTGTCTTCTACCACATGTAATGTCTGTACCAAGCCCCACAGCAAACCTGCATGTGAGGCACAGAGAGCCCAGGTCATAGGCCTTAATGACACAGAGTAAATTGGTTAAGGCCACCAGAACCAAAGCTCAGGAGTTTGGATGTTCACTTGCTTTTTCCGGTATACCTCATTCCCGAAATAGAATAACTACTCAAGTGACTCCTCCCTCATTGTGTCTCATCACCCTTTCCCTTCACGTCCCCCATCCATGGTGTGTAGCAGGAGTTTCTAAGGGTGGTGAGGGTGGTTTACTGGAGACAGCCCTCTTGCAAACCTTTCCTTAGGGGCCTGGAATTTAAAGTAGAGCTTCTCCAGCTTGGAGGGGCTTCCACTGGCAAAAACTGGAACAATCTGAGCATCAAAAAGAATATGAAGTAGAATTTATTGTAAGTCATTGAACAAATATCCAGCAGAGTATGACAATAAGAGATAGATAGACAAAAACCAGATGAGAAGAGAGAGGGAAACTCATTTACCATCATTGAAGGTGATTATTGAACCAGTTCCTTATTCAGGAAATTAGTAATTAAAAAGAAAGAACCAGGCATTTGCCTGTCCTTTTCAGGAGGCAATGTAGTTAATTCCTGTTGATAACAGAAAACTCCTCTTTGTGAAAACCACTAGTCAATAAATATGGACATAATGGTAGAATTAGAAAAACAATCATTTTGTTATATTGAAAGAAATAATTGATTAAGGCAAAGATCATCAATAAATGTTCAGTGCATCAAGTGAAAAGTTATTGGAGAATAAGATATTCTAGGGGCCAATGTATTGTTTCACAGGTTACTTGCTGACTGTCAAAGGGAAAATGAACCTTTTCAAGGGCCAGATATGGCAGGGGCCACCTTAACCAAGTGATAACGATTAATGGGACAGCCTGGCATTATGTGCCTTTGGATGTGATGCAATATGTAGTTTATAGCATCACCTGTGAAGTTGTACTACTTATCTATTGACACATATATTAGTCTTTTTAGACTGTCATAACAAAATACCATAGACTGGGGGCTTAAATAACAGAAATTTATTTTCTTATAGTTATGTAGTCTGGGATGTCCAAGATCAAGGTGCCAGCCAATTTGGTTTCTGGTGTGGGCTCTCTTTCTGGCTTGCAAATGCCACCTTCTCCCTGTATCCTCACGGAGCAGAGAGAGAGAGAGAGAGACAGAGAGAGACAGAGAGACAGAGAGAAGATAGATAGATAGATAGATAGATAGATAGATAGATAGATAGATAGAAAGAAATCTTCCTTTTCTTATAAGCCCACAGTTTCTTTCAAATTAGGGCTTGTCTTAGTCTGTTTTTTGTTGCTAATAAGAAATACCTGATTCTGGGTAACTTATGAAGGAAAAGGGGTTGTATGGCTTCCAATTATAATGGCTGGAAAGTTCAACATTGGGCATCTTCATCTGGTGAGGGACTTAGGCTGCTTTAACTTATGGGAGGATGAAAGGGAGTTGGTGTGTGCAGAGATCACATGGCAAGAGGGGAAGCAAGAGTGAGAGGGGGAAGGTGCCAGGTTCTTTTAAACAACCAGATCTCATGGGAACTAATAGAGTGAGAGTTCACCCATCCCAAGAGGTCACACTAATCTATTAATGAGGTATCTGCCCCCATGACCCAAATACCTCCCATTAGGCCCCTCCTTCAACACTGGAGATCAAATTTCAACATGGGGTTTGGAGGGGACAAACATCCAAACCATAGCAGGGCCTCACCCTTATGACCTCATTTAGGCTTGTTTACCTCCTAAAGACCCTATCTGCAAATACAGTCACTTGGGGATTAGGACTTCAATATATGAATTTAGGGGAGGGGCACAAGTTATTTCATAGCTAAGCAGAGCAAATGCCCCAAAACTTAGTGGCTTAAAACAACAAATATTTATTACCTCAGAGTTTCTGTGGGTCAGAAATACAGGCACAGCTCAGCAAGGTGCTTTTGGCTCCAGGTCTCTCAGGAGGTTGTAGTCGAGTTGTCAGCTGCAGCTGAAGTCTCATCTGCAGGCTCGACTGGGGTATTTTGGGGAGATGTGCTTCCAAGCTCATGCACATGGCTGTTGGTGGGCCTCAGTATCCTGCTAGTTGAGCCTCTCCCCGGGCTGCTGCTTCTCCCAGGTCTAGAGATCCAAGAGAACATGAGAGAGAACATGTGAGACAAAAGCCACAGTGTTTTAGTAACCTAATCTCAGAACTGACATCCCATTACTTCTGCCATATTCTATTCATTAGAAGCCCGT
The DNA here is from genome assembly GCF_008728515.1 of Papio anubis. NCBI lineage: Eukaryota > Metazoa > Chordata > Mammalia > Primates > Cercopithecidae > Papio > Papio anubis. Next base: position 14,508,605 of record NC_044987.1, read on the forward strand.
TGCAGAATCCAGTCCACATTCCCCTAGAGTAAGAATGTGAATACCCTTGAGGTGGAATCGCTGGGGCTGTTGTAGAGGTGGCCTGCTACAGAACATTCTTACCAAAAATCTTTAACTCTAATTGAATCAAGCTCGAGATCTAATGTCCAGTTTATAGGAATTACAGGGAGTAAAGTAACAAATTAAATAGCACCACAAGGAAGTGATCAGACAAGCCTGGAAAATAGGACATTCTACAAGACGACCAGCTTGATTAAAAAAAAAAAAAAAAAGTCAATAGTATGACCAAAGAAAGGGGTGGGGAGACTGGTTTAGGTAGAAGAGACTAAACAGACATAACAATCAAATGAACTGCATGCCCTTTGATTGAATTCTGGCATTACAAAATAACTGTAAAAGATATTTCTGAGACAATTACAGAAGTTTGGGGACTAGATATTAGATGATGTTAGGAAATTATTGTTAATTTTTGTTAGGTATGATAATGGTGTTTTGGTTATGGTAAAGACTGTCCTTATTTTTAAAAGAAACAGTTTGAAATACTTAGGTATGTCGGCCTTGATGTCTGCAACTTACACCCAAGTGGTCTAGAAAAACACAGAGATAAAGTAAAAATGTTAATTGTAGATTGTGAGTATATGGGCTATTAATGTGTTATTATTTGAGCTTTCCTGTATGCCTGCATTTTTGGTAGTAAAAAATTGAGAGGGGAGAAAAAGTCAGGCTTCTAACCACAACTATCCAACCCTCAGAGATGAACTTCAACACCTTTGTTAGGCTCATGAAAAATGTCCTCAACTTTTTTTTTTTTTAGACACTTTAGTGCTTGCTTGTGTCTTTCTTCATGCTCCATCTTATTCTGGAAAAGATTTGAGGTGACTCCTGCCCTCCTTACCACCTTCCTGGGGGCATCAGGAGCCTAGAGGAGGAAGAGGAGGGAGCTGGCTTCCCAGTTTTCTCTCAGGGCTGGCCTGTGTGTGAGTCTCTGGTTACGTGGAGGCAAATAACTGGTGAACACTCAAACAGACCTGATCTGATTCCTGGCATTGCTGCTTGCATGGATGCTGGGCAAGTCTCTTAACTGTTCTGAGTCTCAGGTGCCTCAGGTATCCAAGAGGAGAGTAATCTGCCTCAGGGTGGAGGGGGAATGGAAGCCATGATGTGGGGAAGCTCTATGCAACTGTGGCTCTTGGAACACTGGCTGGTCTGTCCATGAGATCCAGGAATGTGAGGGTCTCAGGTCCTGGAATCCCAAATGCTCTCTGTTGGAACTCAGGCAGGGCAGAAAGACTCTGAGGGTTCCCTGAGAAGAAGAGGAGGAAGTGGGCTGGACAGTAACTCCCACCCTCCGGGGACACAGAAGGAGCCAGGAAGGAGGGATATTCAATCAGCAGGTGCTATGGGGACTTTGGGCCCTGCTGGATTGTGTGTGAGTCCCAAGGCAGAACACAGCCCAGGAAGTAGCTCTTCTCATTTCCTTTCTTACCTGTACCTTTCCTAGTGAATCAGTCACTCAGAAACAGCTCCACAGCCTTTTCCACTCGTATAGCCTGGGATCAAAGCTGATATCCCGCTCCTGTCTGCCTGCTCCCCTCTTGTTTATGAGTCCAGCTGCTGTGAGGGGGTGGCTTGGCTGAGTGACAGAAGATCACTCAAAAGGCTTCCAATGCCAGCCACCTGCCTGTCACTGTATCCCGAACAAAGCCCCTCTCTTGCGATGGGAAGCTCGATGGTCTGCAGGATTATCTGCAGAAGGAAGGAGCCAGTGAGACGCACTAATACGCTCATCCGTTCAAAACGCCAGGAGGTGAACTTGGTTCTCTGAGACCCCAGCCAGAGTGGCCACTAGCCTGGCCGGGGTCTGAGAGAGGCTGCTAAATGAGACTGTCAGATTCCCTGGCTTTGCCCATAATCTAGAAATTCACAAGCTGCAGAATCACGAATGAATGGAGCCTGGGGCTTTGTTTTCAGCTGATGGGGGAGGGATGAGCTGAGCCAAGGTGAGCCAACTCCTCAGTCAAGGAGAGCCACATGGAATCATCAGAGAAAGAAATGGAGAGGCCTGGCAATCCCTCTTTGGGAAGGCAGAAGGTCTCAGGGCACCTCTGAACGGTGTGGAGCAGAGGGCGGGACCAGACTCAACCTCTATTGGAGCATGCGGAGCTCTAAACACTGGGGATTGGAGAGCTGTCAGAAAGACTCCTCTGACCACAAAGCCTACGATTCCACCGGTCGTATGCTATACCTTTGAGTCAGGCGTCACCCTTCAAAACAGCAAATATCCTGAAAAGAGTAAGTAGTGAAGCCACTAACCTAGTCCCTCAACAGAACACTGTACATCAGCAAATAATGTATTATTTGAGCTCCTTCTGCTCAGCCGGGCCCGGTGCTGGGCTCTGGGGACACAGAGAGTGAGACAGAGCTCCTCTCCTGGCATTGCAGTCTGTGGTGAGCCAGCAGGTAAACAAGCAATTACAATGCAGTGCGATAAAGGCTGCTGTAGAAATAGGAACCCGCTTTCTGCTTGGCTCTGCAGCAGCCTGGGGCTGAGGTCAGGTGGGGAGAGTGTGGATGGGGAGAGAGAAGGAGGCAGGCTGCAGAGGGGTTAAAGGGTCCAGGCACTAGCTGGGCCATTTTACCTCTCCCCTGAGGGCCAGCGAGGGACAAGCTGAGGCTATGCAGGAGCTCAGGAAGCCAGAAGGACTAGCCTTTAGGCCAGCCTCCTGCACCATGTGGCCTATAGCAAGTCACTTCTCTCTGACCCCATCTGTTCAAGGAAAGGTGGGATGAGGAGGCCACTATGGTGGCGTTCTCGGACCTGCCATAACAGAGGTTCTCAAACTCTGGTATGTATCAGAATCGCCTGGGGTTCCCTGGCCAATCCCAGACTTACCCAATCCCTGTCTATAGGGACAGGGCCTGGGCAAGTCATTACCGAAACCCCTCCCCAGTGAGAGCTGAGGATCAGTGCTCGGGAAAGCAGCAGGGATAGGAATGAGGAGGGAACACCAGGGCACATGGAAGCTTTCTCCAAACCTCTGAAATCCCAGGACTTCTCTGAACGTATCCAGAGTTCAAAGGAGTCCCCTGAGGGAATTCAGAGCCTCCTACTGATGGATTAAATGAGATAATGCTACCAAGCATGGAGCATAAGTCAAAGCTGAATAAATATGCATCTTCCCCCTCTCACTCCAGTGAGTCTCTCGCTGAGTGGCTGGGTCAGAAAAGGATAGTATAAGAAATGTGGCAAAACACCATCAAATATCTTCCAAGAAATAAGTGGGAGGGAGTGGGGGGAGTTTGCAAGACTTCTTTTGAGGTCTCTAGACTTTTCTTCTTCCAGGCCAGTGACAAAACTGGTTGGCCTGTCTGGGGTGAAGGAGTCTTAGTTGGAATGAGCTGTCCACTATCGGCAAGATGGAGGGGCATCAAAGACTCTGCCGGACCAAAACTGGAGGTCTCGGTAGGAGCATGGGTCACCCAGAGGAGAACAGACTTCTGGCTCCTCCAGAACTTGGATGGACAAAGTAGACAGGGAATGTCCCAGCAGGGCTGCCAGCCAGGACCATTCTGTTGCTGTCTAGATAAGGACAGCCCATCAGTGCTAGACTTGCTCTGCGATGAGAGCTGGATTAGAGCTCAGGCTCCCTTGAGAATCTCCCAGCATCAGTCCTGACACTGACCAGCTGGATCCAGGCTGGGCTTTCAACGAATCCTAGGCAGGGATCAGGACAGCAGCTTCAGGAGGACTTCGGGGTGGGGTGAGGTGGGGTGGGGAGGCAGGAGCAGCAGCAGAGGGAAGAGATGGCAGAGGGTGGGAGGAGGGGGAGGGTCAGGAAGCAGGTTGTGTTCTCTCAGTATGCCCCGTTCCTCTCTTTCCGTCCGTGGTCTTGTTGTTCCATGGACCCCACCTGGCCCTGCCCCCATTTCCACCCCCGCACTTGCCTGCATTGTTTGCTCCCTTTGAATACTGTCCCTTTCCTGCTCCTGCCAATTCAAATCTCGTCTCTCCTTGAGTGCCATGTCCTCAGTGATGCTTTCCCAGACAACTTCAGCCCTTTCCTTCATTTCAGAAAGGTAGGTTTGTTGGTTTGTTTGCTTGCTTTTACTACTAGGGGCCAGAATATGAGATGAAGGATCCAAGATTCTTGCCTTCAAGGAACTCAGTCTAAAGCAGGTGGGTGACTGATATGTAAATAAACAAACAAAATTAGGACACACAGGTGGGACACAAAGGGACTGAAGGACTGAGGGGCTGTCTGGGGTGCCAGGAGACACGTTGCATAAGAGGACAGTGACGTGGAGCAGTCCAGGGAGGTCGGGGTGCTCTGAAGGCAGTTCCAGGTGAGGATGCCTGGTGGGGAGAGGCAGGAGCTCATCTGCTGAAGGGGTAGGTGGCAGGTGGGGAGTGAGGACTGGGGGAAGGCAAACTGCTGGAGCATAGGAAAGGGATGATGAGGGAGGGAGGTGGCACCTGCATCCCTTCTGTAGCTCTGGCAGCTCCAGGGGCACCTGGCACACGAGGGCACTCAGTCTGTGCTGGGTGCTGCAGACTCCTATGCCCCACTGACTCTGCCTCCTCATCCAGCTCCCCAGGCTGCGGCCACCCTCTCCTCCCTACCTCCACACCACCTCACCTGACCCTTTAGTCACACAGTGTCCTGAGCACACAGATGGGATTTGACAATCACTCTTGAGAGAGTCTCCCTAATCCCCTTCCCATTCCTTCGTATATCTTCACTATAACCCTGAGACTGAGTGAATGAGTCTCCGTCTGTGTAAGACGTGTCAGTCAGGGAGCCTGCCTGGCTCAGATGTCTTCTAAGAGAAATTGCACCCCCATTGCATACGCTCAGAGCTCTTGCTGTAGGGGCAGCCCTCGCTGACTGGGTTTTATATCACGTGACTCCTCCAGCTCTGGCCGCATCTATTCAGTCAAGAATTCGCTTCAAAGGCTCTGCCCAAATGGAGAGGCCAGGCCATTCAGCATCTTGTTCTTGAGAAGCTGAACTGGGAAATCCAGAAAGCATCAGGCAGGGAGCCCAGAAGTAGAAGCAAAAGCCGGCATGGACAGCAAAGGCCTTGATGTGGAGTCTGGGCCCCCACGGGTCAAAAGCCACCATTACCATTATGGATGAGAAAGAGATGCTGGGAGGCAGAAGAGGGCTCAGGAGAGGGTGAGGGTGTGAGCAGGCAGTGGGGAGAAGCAGAGAGAGCTGCAGGGACTCCGAGAGCGGCTGAGCTGCATGGGGAACACAGGAAAGGGACAATGCAGTCAGGTCCTGCTCTAAGATCCGCATCATATTGATTCATTTAATCCTCACAACCAGCCCTGGGGAGGAGTTATTCCCCCATTTTACAGATGAGGAAACTGAGGTACAGGGGATTTAATGTCTTTCCCAAGCTCACACAGCTAGAGAGTGGCAGAGCTGGGAGTTGAACCCCACAGCAAAGCTCGGCTGCGTTGTGGGTCTCAGCGGAGAACTAGATAGGCTTGGCTTCCTAATAACCCTTAGGTTTTCCTGTCTGGGAGCTTGGCCCCACTGTTAGAATTTCTGTGGGATTCTGTCTCCCTTATTTATTGTTCTATGTCTCCTTAAAATGCCGCCCCCCATCCCCACATTTATACTGGAGCTTATCTAAGGAAGATGTTGTCCGTTGTGTAAGTGATTTATCATTCAGGCTCCATTCAGTTGGGAACTAACATGAAATATTTATTTAAACATTTTTTCTTATGCCACTTTTTCAACTGTACTTTGTTGAATCTCCCTTTTCCGTCCCTTGACAATGTCTTGGGCAGATTCTATGACTTAGTTTTGATTATTAAATAAATTGAGTTTAAGATTCCGATCTTGCATGGGACTGAAATTCACCTTTCCTTGCGTAGGACACCCTGTGGCCTGGGGCCTGGAGTGGGCAGGAGGTGGTCTCTTCCTCCCCGTTTCCCCAGGAGTGAAGAGCGGGGGTGAGGGAACATCTTCCCTCTGGCATGCCGGCTCTCCCTCCTTCCTGGAGGCTCCCACAGTGTGCAGCTGAGAAGAGGGAGGGGAAGTACCTTGTACTACCAGGGCACTGAGGTCTTCTTGGTTGGGTGTTGCTGCTTCTCAGGCTAATACTAATCAGCGTTAGTGGGCCCCCAAAGTGGGAGGGTCTATTCCAGCTCAACTCTTTCCAGCCTCTTTAAGTGGGGGGATTGTGGAGAACCCAAGAGGGTCCCCTGGCCTCACAGGTTCCCCTCTTAGGTGGGTTATCAGCAAAGTGGCCTAAGCCACAACCTTCTGCAGGGTCTCTTAAGCCATAGAAAACTCATCCATACTTTGCCACATCAACAAGGGGCATGCAGGCCCTTTCCCCCGTTCATGTCAGTTTAAGGCATCTCATCAAGTCTGCTGCCTAAGCAAATGGCCTACTGCTGCGGAATGGGGGTGGTCTCTGAATTCCCTCCCCGCAGGTTTCTCCAGTCTCTAAATGAGTCTTGATACAGTTTGGCTGTGTCCCCACCCAAATCTCATCTCGGATTGTAATCCCTACATGTCCTGGGAGGGTCCTGTAATCTCCAAATGTCCAGGGAGGGAGGTGATTGGATCGTGGGAGTGGTTTCCCCCATGCTGTTCTCTTGAATGTGAATGAATTCTCTGGAGATCTGATGGTTTCATAAGGGGCTTTCCCTCTTTGCTCTCTCTTCTCCCTCCTGCCGCCACGTGAAGAAGGTCCTTGCTTCCACTTCGCCTTCCGCCATGATTGTAAATTTCCTGAGGCCTCCCCAGCCATGCGGAACTGTGAGTCAATTAAACCTGTTTCCTTTATAAATTACCCAGTCTCAAGTATTTCTTTACAGCAGTGTGAAAATGGACTAATACAAGGCTCTTTGAGCTGCAACTCCTCCCCTAGGCCTCTGGGCCACGTATTAGCAGACAAAGGAAGAAGCCATGGCATTTGCGCTAGCCTCTTAGTAAGCCACAAGCAGTGGTCAAGGCCCAGTTGTTTTATGGTATAGGGTTTTTGATGCTTTTTGTTTTCAGCTTTGGGTCCTAGTTATCTACTCTAGGGTAGTCAAAAAAGGTAGATGCGCAGCCCAAATATCCAAGATCACTGCCCCCAGAGGGAGCCGGATGCTGAAGGACCAACTCACTCCTCACAGCACAGGGATGGCCCTGGCTCACCCTTTGATTGGGTTCACGTCTCCCTGCCCCTACTGAGGGAAGAATGGTCCTGATTTCCCACCCTCCTCAGACGAGCAGGCCTGGACAGGTCAGGGGGTTCTGAATAGGCCACACCCCTCAGGTGTGCCCATCGCTCATGCTGCCCAGGAGCCCTGGCTTCTCTTTTTCCCTGCCCCTGCCTGACACTTCTCTTCTAGATCCTTCTGCGAGTGTACCACTAGGATCTGCCTTTTGTTCTTGGCCTCCCGGGACATTCCTCCCACCATTTAATCCATACCCCCATTGCTTTCCAGAGCTCCCTGCTGCCCCACTCCCTGGGCTGCTCTTCTCTCCTCCAGCCCTGGTTCCCTCAGACAAGCTGGGCTCATCCAACCCAGGAAAACTCCTGGAGCACTCAGGCTCCATCATGCCAGTTCTATTTTGGAGGCTCCAACCTGAGGGATCAAAAGTGGGCAGGGGAGAGGGTGCCTTGTGCACTGTGGCTCCTGGCCGGAGCTCACACTCCATCCTGCTGGGTGATGGGTCCTTTCCACGAATCCACCAGAGGCCCTACTTGCTGGAACTGAGCTCACTCTCTCTCTCTCGCACAAACGTGCACACAGACACAAAGGAACCAGTGCACAGGGAGGTTGTAGACAGGGAGAAAATTATAAGGTTCATTTAGAAAGCAGTAAAGAGGGGATTTCAATTTCCTTTCAAAATCACAACACGATTATTCTTCCACGGTGACTTCTGCAGGAACACTGGGATTCTCTCTGCTCTTGGACCCAGTGCACTGGCGTTGGGGGAGGCTGTTGGGGAGAGATTAGGTGGGGGCGTCACATGTAAGTGAGATGATTCACGGAGGGAGTGGGTTGTGGGAGCGAGGCATGGAAGGCTGTGTGTGTGGGAGGGGTCAGGGAAAAGGTGGAGCTAAGGCAACTGTGTGGGTGGACTCAGGGATGGAAGATGACAAGACAGGCCCTCACACCTCATGTGGGTGTCTGTGTGCATGTCAGGGGCTGGACCAGGGCCATGCCAGCAAGGTACTTCGGGCACAAAGTTAAGGAGGCATAGCTCTCAGGTTTGTGTAAGTGGGTACTATTTGCACAGGATGTTGGCTGGGTTCTGTGCCATTTTTGGGGGGGCCATTATTTTATCTACTGTACCTCATGATCGCCCCCTCCTCTCCTCTTCCATCTGCCACCATGAGTGCTAAAAACAAACACTAGAAGTGCATCTGGAAGAGGAAAGGTAATGGGTGAGCAAACATCTGTACATTTGTCAATGAAGAGAGAAGAGGAAGTGGGTTTAAGTAACAAATAGAGGAGATTAATGTAGATATCACAAAGCACTTACGTTGAGGACTTTTGAGCAGAATTACGGAGGAAGACCCTCAGCTGAAAGGCAAAGAATATATTATAGTTGCATGGAGAATGGTGCTGACTGCAGAGCCAAACAGACTTGGGTTTGAAGCCTGGCAACTGCTACTTTTTAGCTGTGTGACCTTGAGCAAGCCACTGGATTTCCCTGGGCCTCATCTATAAAATGTTGATAAAAATATGAACTGCAAGGGGTTATTGTGAGGCATAATGAGCTAGGTTAGAAAGCACTGAGATTCTCATGAGATCATTAAACACGGTCCTGCCCTGACAGGGGCGGTGGGAGGAAGTGATCTTGGAATAAGGTGTGAGCTCCTTGAAGATGGGCTGAGCCTGTACCTGTGGAGGCCCTGGGTGGCTATGCAACCAGCTTTTGCTGTTGGATGAATTCAGAGCTGGACTGCCCTTTGGCAGAACCTCCTGTCTCTGGCTTCTGAAGATCAGCTATTAAAGCTGTGGTCTGGGGAAGAGTTCCTGCAGAAGAGCTAGATAAATCACATGACCTTCGTGCTACCCTGTGGAGCTAAAGAGCAGGTTGGGGCCGCTGGCTTGGGGCCCTGGAGTGGGAGGGACTCCTGACAGTTTAGGACGAGGCAGTGGAGAAACACCCGACCCCTTTGCGACTACACAGGCTGGCTCTGCCTGATGTCGATATGCTTAATGATTTGTGACGTGATTGATATAGAAAGGGAACTTGCTATATTCCATCTGTTCAAAAGGAAATGGTGGCAGAGTGGCACATTCCAGGGAAAATCAGCATGCTGAGTGGAGCGCGCTGGTGGGGTGCTGGGCTGGGGTCAGGGAGTAAGAGGACAGAACCCAGCAAGATTCAGCCTGTGTCCGCCTGGGCAGCCTGGAACCATGGAACCAGAAAAAGACCAGACAACAGGAAAAGTGTGAGGTGGGGGATCTGGGAACTATTCAGAAATTAGGGGCCCAGGGGACTGGAAGCCCTCACTTTCCTCTGTGCCTGCTCCTGCAGGGCTTGGGGCAATTGGAGAACACCTCTGTGCTTTTGCCCCTGTAGCAGACATAGACAGTGCCCTTCTAGGACCCACGTATTCCCCTCACCACTTCTCTGCACCTGGCTTTACTTCTGCCTGCTCTGCTGGTCAAAGCTTGCACCGGCAGCCTTCAGAGGATTGCTCTGGGGCACCTGAGGCCACCACAGCTGGATGTGCCTGGGCATTTACCACCCCTTCCCCTTCCCCCATCACTGTAGGGTTCAGGGATAGGAAAGTCCAGTGCCTTTGCCTTAAGATGGGAAAAGACTGTCTGTGATGTAATTCACACGCCAGGGCTTTCCATGGGTTCAAGCTGAGGCTGCGACTTCCCTGAAATCACAGCCTTTCTTGTTTTCTTCCCCTTCCTTGTTCGGGAGGGGCCCACTACTGGCCCACTACCTAGTTGGTTCCTCCATGTAGCATTCCTCTGATGAATACCTTCCCCATCTATCTTTTGCTCAGGATCTGCTTCTAGGGAATCCAATCTCAGATGGCTCCTAAGCAAATTCAGAAGAAGATAATAGATAGCAACAGCGGACATGCTTTTTTTATTTTTAAATTTTAGAGATAGGGTCTTGCTCTGTCACCTAGGCTGAAGTGCAGTGGCACCATCATAGCTCACTGCAGCCTCAGGTGCCTGGACTCAGGCAATCCTCCTGCCTCCGGAGTAGCTCAGACTACAGGCACGCACAGACATGTCTGGCTAATTTTTTTTTTTTTTTTGTAGAGAGAGGGTCTCTCTGAGTTGCTTAGGTTGGTCTCAAATTCCTGGCCTCAGGCGATCTCCAGCCCCAGCCTCCCAAAATGCTAGGATTACAGATATGAGCCACTGTGCCCAGCCAGTACGCACACTCTTTAGTTTATATCAGTTATATAGCATGACCACCTGGCCAGCATGGTCAGGTCCCAAGTATCCATGCCAGTGGCTGGAGACAGCGAGGCTGATAATCCCAAACTATGTAGGAAGCGTAAGCTCATGTGCTTGTGCTCGCCCCAGGCATGGCTCTGCGAGGGTTTCTGTGGCTTCCCACCCCGGTCCCACTTTCTGCCTCTTCCTACCAAAAGTGGACTTGTTTTCCTGTGTCTGCTTTGCTTGGACAAACATGACAGTGAACTAGCATTCCCTGAGCACCACCGCCTGATGGCCGGAGTACAGGCAAAGCTTGTTGAATTAAGGAATGTTCAAAGTAATGTAGTCTGGCCCTCTGGGTTTTGCTTAGAAACCTGAAGTGCTGCGGGACTCAACCTGGATAGTCCAGAGAGAATCTGCCACAGACAGATAATTGAGAATTCACTGTAAATGCAAACAGGTTCTTAGGACACAGCATTTTTTGCTGGCTCAGACTTCTTGAATAGGAAAGAAAAAAGATATGTCTTCTTTCCAGAATACTTTCTTTTTCAGGCACAGAGGATGAATGACTCATTTGTTCACCCCCAGGATAAACACCTGCTAAGCATCCATTGTATACGCTTCTGCTGTTCCGACTGCCCAGCCTCTGGTCACCCAGTGCAAGGTTGCTGCTCTCCAGTCTCTCTCTGAAGAAATCCCCTTTCCCTTCCTTGTAGGAGGCCTTGACTCTCGCTGCAGAGGTAGGAGTGTGATCAGGCCTGGCCAATCGGAGCACTGTATCTCCTAGGCTCTATCTTCCTTCAAGAATGGACATATGACAAATTTGGACCAGTGAGAGTGGCTTTGAGTTTTTGTTTGACTCCAGGAGAAGCAAAACTCTAACTTCACCCTGCTAGACATTAATTGGTGAGGATATGGGTCTGGAACTCTGATCAACCACAGGGAACTGGAGAAGAAACCAAATCATGGAAGAAAGACGCAACAAACAGAGCAAGACCACGCATGTACTGATGACATTGAGCCGCTGAACCCAGCTGTGCCAGGAGTCAGACCCTGGCATTTTCAGATCTATGAATCAATGCACTTCTTTTCACGTGGGATAGTTTGGGTTCTTTTGTTACTTTTAAACAAAATTGGGCAGAAGTTAGTTCCAGGAGTGGAACGTGCAAGTGGCAAGTCACACGTATGTTGTTGGCTGAGTGGAGTGGAGGTGTCAGGTGGTGGGGACTCACGGACCCTGGCTGAAAGGTTGGAGCTCTTGCTAAACAGAAGTGACCTTCAGTAAGGTCCTATTAAAAAGTGACAAGCTTAGGTTGAAACTGGCTGGTTTGAAAGCAGGTGGCATTTACATTAAGCTTTACTGAGAGAGGCACTTCTTGCCTATGACCTGAAATTCACAGCAGCCAGAAGTATGGAGGAATGCAGCATTGGAAAGCTAAAGGACCTTTTCCAACCTAAAATTAGTGTGCAAAAGACAGGAAAGCAAGCAACCTGGGGACACACTGATCCCCTGCACCATGTCCAAGCACCTCCTGTGATCAGCACCCCGCTCAATGCAGGGGATGTGGCTGGAGTCAAGGAGACAAGTAATCCTCTCCCCTCCCCCAGACGTTGTTTCAAATTGCCCCCTGGAGGTGGAGTCTCAGCTGGAGGCCAGTAAGCTGTTGGCTGGAGGAAGGGCAGAGCACTGCCCAGGTTGCACATCAAAGTCAATGGCTCAGTAAGGACTGGGGCTTCAGGTCCTAACCCGCGGGGAAGGCTAGAAGTGGACACCAACAGCCTGCTAAAGATCTGAGAGAATTATTCTACAAGAGAAACACCAAATCCGCCAAAAAACCTGTCTAAGATGCCCATCATTTACTCAAAGACCTGAGAGAAGTTTTCTACAAGAGAAACACCAAATCTGTCCAATAATCTAAGAAGCCCACCATTTAAGGCAATCAATCCGCGTGTCCTCACTACCCCATCCAGTAGAGAGCTGCTTCCCAGAAGTAGCATCTTCCCTGTTGCCCATCCCCAATGTGGGCTTGGGAGAGACAGCGGGCAAGGAGCTCTCCCAGAAAATACGCTGAAGGACAGAGAACCTTGCTTCCTGCCAGGCACTGGGAGTGCTGTGCTGTGGGTTGGTGCCCTCTGTGCAATTCTCCTTTGATTTAAGTTATTCTGCTCCTCCTCTACCATTCTGTGCTGTTGACATTTCAGGGGACAGGGATATGGTGTTAATTGTATAGGCTGGTGCAAAAGTAATTGTGGTTTTTGCCGTTGAACGTAATGGCAACACAGCCATTACATTTGCACCAACCAAATATCATCTAAACAATGGTGGCCTGGCCATAAGGGGCCACATTTGGAACTCGCCAAGAAAAAGGCATATTTTGGGGGGCAGAATTATGACATGTTTAATGCATAAGTTCTGGAAGCCGACTGCTTCCTTGGTTTCCTCACTTTTTCACCTCATAGCCATGGGATCTTGAGCAAGTTACTTCACATCTTTGTGCCTGCATTTTCTGTTAGATAAAAGGGATTAGTAGTGATGTCTATGCATTTTGGATTGTCTCTCTTTGGCTGCCGTCTTGCTATTGCCTGGGCAGGAGATGGAAGCCGAGTGCAGGGGAGAGGTGGGGTGAAGCCAGGAGTGGTTGACATCATGTGAACCCCAGACTCAATTGTGCCTGAATTCGGCCTATGCCTTCTTGGCCACTTTTATGGAGAATACATTTTCTGTGTACTTAAGAGAGTCTGATGGAGTTTTTATCACTTGCAATAAAAAAAGGCTAGTTGATATACCAACTGTGTGTGTTAACCACTGTATATACAGCCTTGGCTCTCAGGAGCTCTCAGCATAGTGGGAAGACAGACATGTAATGCAGCGTGGAGAGAATTGAGATAAGAGAGGTTGAGGGGGCCATGAACACACAGATGAAGAGTCTATAATATAGATATTGGGATCCTAGAAAGATTCCTGGAATAGGTAACATCTTGGCTGAGTCCTAAAGGAATGGTCAGAGCCAGCAGAAGAGGGCAGGGGAGAGAGAGTGTACAATCCTAGGTCCGTCTCCCAGTCACTGGAGATTTCAAGGATGGGCTGGAAAACCACTTGCTGGGAATGTTGGATGGAGGATTTATGCCTTGACCAGGAGGTTAAAGCAAATCCTTTCAGGGCTCTGCTGTGGTTCCTGCCCCAAGGGGACGTTGACATCTAGGGCCTTATCACAACCTGGCCTTTGGCTTGAGAATGTGTTTTGTTTGGCCCATACCATATTTCAAATTTTTTGGATTTGCTGTCGATATTTAAAATTGAGACAGTTTACAGAACAGCTTGAATTTTTGGCTTATCTTGAAAAATCAGGAGGCCTGATTGCACTGGACACTGCCAATCATGCAGGAATGTGGGCCCTGAAGCATGGTGCTCCTCTTACACAAGACTTGTGTGTTCCTGGGTCCACCCCAGTCCCCACCCCTCCCTCTTGTCTCACCGTGGGCCCACTTCAACCACTTACTTACCTTCCCTGGTAGGCCCCTGTAGGAATTTGAATTTGGGAACCCCATTTTAGAGGAAGGATTCACTAGACATGGATTAGGCTGTATGTGCCAGTGGATGATGCCCTAGAGGATGAAATCAACCTGAGTGCATGACTGCCCCTCTCTGGTTCCTTTTCCACTGGTGCTGGTGGACGTGGCTTAGGTAGGAAGAGCAGACTCTGAGGCTTGGGTTTAGGCACTGGGAGCAGGAGGAAGGGTTGGGGCTATCTGTTTTTATGGCTTTCCAGGCTGCCTGGTCTAGCAATGGTGCTGTCACATGATAGTGTCCAGCTCTGAACAGAGTTCTGCAGTGGGTTGAGGACAAAACTATGGCTGATAAAAACATATTTCTTTGTCTTGCTTTTCCTCCTTTGTATCCATTCCATCTCTTTAAGGATTCTCCTTGGGGATAGTTTTCAGTTATTCCTGGAGAACCAGAATGGAGTCCATCATAATAGCATCTGTGTGTGTGTGTGTGTGTGTGTATTCTTCTTTTAACATTTTTTTGACATTTGTTCTTTTAATTCCAAATTTGGGTTAGATTTAAATGTTATTAATTTAAAGGTGTTTCTCTAAATCCAAAATTAAGGTTGTTTATAACAGTCTTATATGTGGCCTTTCCCCAACTCGACTGAGGTATAATTTATAGACCTATTTTATGTGTGTAGAGCTCAGTGAGTTTTGACAAATGTTTTCCCTTATGTAACCACCACCACAATCAAGATATAAACATTTCCATTACCCCCTGGCTTCCCTGGTGCTCTGTCCTACTCAATCTCCCCACAACTCATGGTCCCAGGCAATCACTGATGTGCTTTCTTGTCACTGTAGATTAGATTTCTCTTTTCTAGAGTTTTATATAAATGAAATCATTTACTATATACTCTTTTGTGTCTGTCTTCTTTTACTTGGTGTATTTTTTTTTTGAAATTCATCCATTTTATTGTATTTAGTAGTTTGTTCCTTTTTCTCCTGAGTAATATTCCATTGATTGTACAGCTATGCTAGGATTTATTTCTCCATTCACTTGCTAATGATGGGCATTGGGGTTGCTTCCAGCTGGAGGTATTACAAACAAACTTGCTATGAACATTCACGTATGGGTCTTTATGTAGACATATGCTTTCGCTTCTCTTGGGTAAATATCTAGCAGTGGAATTGTTAGGTCTTAAGTGTTACGTTTAACATTTTAAGAATCGGCCTATTTTGCCAAAGTAGTTTTTGCACCATTTTCTGCTCCCACCAGGAATGTAGGAGAGTCCACCTAAAGGAGCCATGCAGGACGTACACAATGCTCCCCATCCTTGCCAACACTTGTAATTTTGTTCTTTAAAATTTTATCCCATCTAATGAGCGGGTAGAGGTGTCTAATTGTAGTTTTAATTTGCATTTCCCTGATGACTAATGATGTTGAACGTCTTTTCATGTACTTGTTGGCCATTTGTATATCTTTTTGTGCATCATAGCATCTTTATACTGACTCTCCCAACTTCTAAGAGCCAATAGAATATTATACAGAAAATTAATACACAGTCTAGCAAATCAGTTATATGAAAAGGACTGATAAAAAGCTGCTGGAGAGCTCACGTCCAATCTCTGAGCTGGAAGTGGAATGCTGGGATTCTGTCATTTTTTCCAGAACTAAGCAGCTGGGGAAAGTGACAGGCAGAATTCAGACTTGTTCCTGTGATGCAAATGGTTCAGGGCTTGGCTGGAGGCTGCCTTCCCTGCAGGCCAGGCACCTGTGGGGTGGAGGCTTGATAGAGTGGCAGACCTGGAGATACATCTCCTTTCATTAGGTTTGCTTGCTCCTGGGTATAAGTTCTGAGCCTGTCTGGGTATAAGCCTTACTCCTGGGTATAAGTTCTGAGCCTGCCTAAGTCCACTGAAGCCAGCTTTGCCCTTGGCTGCAGACTCAGTATAGAATAGGTCCTGATCTTCTGTCTCCCCATTGTGGTGGGGCTGGGGCTGAGGTACAAACATGCCCAGATCTTTCTACTGGCTGTGGCCCCATGCAGTGGGAAAGTGGGAGAAGAGGGTGTGTGAACTGACGGCTGGACCAAGTTGAGCGAGGTTTCTGCCGTTGGGTGTGGAGACATAACCTTGACATCACTCAACCTGCTGGCATCATGGTTTTGACTCAGCCTGGATGACCTGTTTGACCTGAACTGGTCAGCTCCATCAAGTGACCAGTCTGCTCCATCTGAAAACTGCTTTGATTGATTTTTTTTTCAATGACTAGGACTTTTGCCTGACTGCATCAATGAAAGTGAAATTTGGCTTCAGGAAGACTCAACTTAAGTGTGGAATGTCTTGTTCCCTTTGTCAGATCGGCTTATCTTCAACTCCAAGAACTCACGGATTTGTCATACGTATCAAAGTACTGGAGTCTTCTGCCACCAATTGGCTGTATTCTCAACACGAAACAATCAAAATGGTGTTGCTTTTGGAATGTTCTGAAGCCTGGGCTTAGTCACAGCTCTGTCTATAAGCCGTGTGACCTTGGGCAAGTCACTCTTTAGACTTCAGCTTCCTCTGTAACATGAGGGCAGTAAAATTTGCCCGACAGTGTTTTGATGATTAAATTTGACAATGGACATAAGATTGAGGTGTGTTTGTCATTTTTAATGGTGCTGGGCTTCAAGCCTCTGTCTCTGAAAATGGAGTAGGCTGGACTGGGTCACCTCCCAGGCCTCACCCTTCTCATTCCTGTATGACTCTGGGGAACACAGCTATGCTTTTGTCCAAATCACAGAGTAACTTTTCTTCACAGCATGCTACTGAATCTCAAGAGAGGAGGACACACTATGGTACTGAACCCCCAAAATCCAGATATCTGTAAGAAGAAATTTTAGCCTTTAATGATAGCTAATTTAACACCTACAAAGTGCTACCCCTGGGCTAAACTACTTTTTCTTCCTGCCACCTCTTCAGGCAGCAGCAACATCAAATGGACCTATTTGCTCAAGCAAATCCCCTATCAAGACAAAGGCAAGTCTTGGATTCAGTGGTTGCCTCTGCCACAAGGAAGTACCTTGTGGTACCTCAGTTTCCCTTTTATACCAGGAATTCTTCAGGCCTTGCTCATTCCCTCCCGGGTGGCAGAGCTGTGAGTTATCCTCTCCAATGCCCTCTGAAGCCCTCCAATGGGAGTTGGCAGGATGAGTGGCAAGAATTATTAATTAGTGAAAATATGTATAATCACATAATTGGAGTGTATAATTGATGCTTCACTGCTGCAGGCAGAAATGGAGGGATGCAGAGATGAAAGCCAGGAAGAAGGAGGCTGCCATAGATCCCAACTGCTATAAATGTAGGAGAAACGCAGAGAGTTTAGCGCTCATCATACCCTGCAAAACATGCATGGAATAAAGGTCGTGTGCTGGGGAACCAAACAGCACGAATAAACAGTGGATGAACAGGCCCTTAGTGCTTGTAGCCGACGTAAATAAAGCTGCTTTCCCCAGGAGACCACTTTGTGCCCACATTTTGAGGCTGCTGTGTATTTCTCTCTCTCTCTCTCTCTCTTTTAACAGCAGCATCAGATTTCTAATGAAAGAGCTCAGCAGATCATCATCACTGCAGTAGCAGAGAAGAGATGATAACAATCTCACATGTAGCCCGGCTTCCTGAGCTGCCCCCTTGGATTTGCATATCTTTGAGTCCTCAGTGCTCTGTCAACACCCAAGCAGAGCTTCCATTCCCTCTCTGGTCCCAAGGTCCTGGGTTTTTATACATGAGTCGTGACATCTGGGATCTATTTGTTTCAGGGATCATTTGTTGGAAAAGGAGGAATAAGGTAGTGACTGAAGATGTCTTCTCAGTATATTGCACTCAGGTTTTCCTCTACCTGATTGAGGATGTGGAAGGAGGGTAATCAGGGGGATGGGAAGCTGAGGCAGGATGGGACAGAAAACAGGTGTGGATGATTCTTGAAAGAGGGATACGATAATAACAACAATCACAACAGCAAACATTCCCGTGTGCTGATTGTTGAGGCCAATGTCAGGCTCTGTGCTGGAGGTGTGTGGTCTGCACAGCTCATGGAGTTGTCACACACCTCTGTGCTCTGTGAGGTGGGTGCTGGAACTATCCTCATTTTACAGTGAAGGAAATGAAGCCAAGGGAAGAGAAGTCACTTGCCCAAGGTCACCCGGCTGGTAGATGATGGAGCCAGGCCTCCAATCCAGGTCTTCCTCCAAAGCCCACGTTCTGTAACCCACCTGCTCTTCTCTTCCTGGCACACGGTATTATCAGTTCTGCTGCCACCACCACTGCCACTGTGGCCACCTCCACCTGCGTTTGTGCTTCCTGCATGAGCTCCTACCAACCCCACAGGCTTGCTGTCAAGATCAAATGAGCTGATACTTATTAAGTACCTTGAACAATAGTTGGTCCTTTAGAAGCATGCAATGAATGCTAGTTGTTATTTTTTTTTCTAACGTGCTGTTATTATTTATCTGTGGCAAAACTCTGCTGGGTGCTTTAGAACCACACAGGTGAGGCCGGGCGCGGTGGCTCACGCCTGTAATCCCAGCACTTTGGGAGGCCGAGACGGGCGGATCACGAGGTCAGGAGATCGAGACCATCGTGGCTAACCCGGTGAAACCCCGTCTCTACTAAAAAATACAAAAAACTAGCCGGGCGAGGTGGCGGGCACCTGTAGTCCCAGCTACTCGGGAGGCTGAGGCAGGAGAATCACTTGAACCCGGGAGGCGGAGCTTGCAGTGAGCCGAGATCCCGCCACTGCACTCCAGCCTGGGCAACAGAGCGAGACTCTGTCTCAAAAAAAAAAAAAAAAAAAAAAAAAGAAGAACCACACAGGTGAAACAGACGAGTACTCACCCTCTTGGGATCTTACACTGGGAGAGAGGACAGACACAGAAAGAGAGGACAATGTCATGTTTGATACACATCAACTGCATGGCTCACAGTAAAGTCCAGCATGAGGAGTGACCGACCCTGCTTGAGTTGAAGGAGGGCTTCATGGAAGAGGTGAGGTATGACCTAAGGCTGAAGGAAGGGCTGAGTTTTTAAAGTTTAAGATGCTGTGTGTGAGGCCAAAGCACAGGTGGAAATCATGACCAGAATGTCAGTGTCTCCCTCTACTCTGCACCAGGCACTATTCCAGGCACTGAGGATACAGCAGTTACAGCAGCTTTGTAGAAGAGTGCCTGGCACAGAGTAGAGTCTGAGCAGCCATATGTTGAAAGAATACATAAGAGAAAGGAATGTTAATAGGAAATCGTGACAGGATAGGATCAGCAGACTGATTTGGCCAGAGTAGAGAGTGGGTGGTGGGGACTGAAGGAGAGAAGGGGGACGCAGCATTTAAGCAGATCTTGAAGAATAAGTCAGATTTGGCAGATGTATAGAGATGAAGGAACTGCGTTAGGCCTGGCGTGGCTTCGGATGAATGACGTTTCAACCTGGCATGTTTTTCCCACCCTTGACACCTGGAATAGAGGAGGTGGAATGGGAGTAGGAGCCTGCTTCAGAGCAGAGCTCAGTTCCCCAGGCTGGTCTGGAGCACAGAAATAGCAACGGCAGCGTGCGGACACCTGGTTCCCTTACCCTGCATCCCATCAGTACGCATGTCCCCGTCACGACGTGCAGTCCACTATATTCATCTGCTTCAGTTGATGGCAGCATCTCCACCGTGACGCAGGCTGGTCTCAGCTAACTCCTTGCACTGACTGCTTGGCATCTTTAGTCTAAGCAACTGCTCAGTGAACTCAGTGTTCCTGCTTTGCGATAGCCTGCTGGGGATTGTGCAAGAATGGTCTGTGCGTTTCTCAGTAAGTGTTAGAACTGCTCATGTGCATCCCCAGATCCCAAGTTGGACCTTTTGCTCTTGGAGGAGGAGGGTCTGTTCTCAATTTTCTCTGCTACTTCTCTGCAGCAGGCCTGAAATAAGTGATACTGAGCAATTGATTGGAAAAAAGAAA
The DNA here is from genome assembly GCF_008728515.1 of Papio anubis. Classification (NCBI taxonomy): domain Eukaryota; kingdom Metazoa; phylum Chordata; class Mammalia; order Primates; family Cercopithecidae; genus Papio; species Papio anubis. Next base: position 14,528,453 of record NC_044987.1, read on the forward strand.
GTTCCCGTGGTTACGGTGCACCCAAGCTAATGCTTTCAAATTGAGTGTGGGTAAACTTGGAGAGTGTGGGTTAGACTTTGGAGCGGAGTCATCTATGAGTTGATCCTAGTGACACATATAGAAGATTAAATGTTGGGGTAAGGAGTGATAAAAGTAGAAAACATAGTGACATTTTCCTATTACTTTCTCAGATGAGACTTTGTCTTAGGAGGTTGTATGGGGGTAGAAGAAAAATTATTTGAAGCTGACAGATCTGAATTTAGTGTCTGTTACTTAAAAGTTGATTGATTTCTGCAAAATTCCTTTAACCCAATGGTTTTCAGCTGGAGGTGATTTCACACCCAGAAGACATTTGGCAATGTCTGGAGACATATTTAGTTGTCACAATTGTGTGTGTGTGTGTGGGGGGGGGGTGGTAGTTACTGCTGTCATCTAGTGGGTAGAGGTCAGGAATGCTGCTAAATGTCCTAGGAGGCACAGCCAGCACCTGCTCAACAAAGAATCATCTGAACCAACATGTCAGCTAAGGCTAAGAAGCCCTGCTAACCGTATTGAGCCTCTGTTTCCTCATCTGCAAATTGGGGGTGAAGAGCAGCAAGCTAGAAGGATTAAATGTAGTGGGGGGTGATCCCTGGCACATCATAGACCCTCCACACAGTTCCTTCTGGTTCCCTCTCAAGGCACTTCTTTCTGGGTGTGGAGAAGTTGGGGAGAATGCAAAAGTGTTACCAGGCTAATTATAGGTCAGGGAGTCACATTCTGAAGGAACACGAAAAGAACTGGGATTCTTTAGCCTGAAGAAGAAAGGTGGGTTAAAGGTGATTTAATAATAGTGTGAAAGCCTAAGAAGGGTTATTATTTAGGGGAAGATAATCCACTGCTCTCCATCTTCACTGAGGAATGAAAACGATCCCTGAGCAGGGTGGAATTGGGCTGGATACGAGACAGGATTTCCTGCCTGTGGAGGTCATCTGAAGAAAGAGGCTTGATGGCTTCGTGTGTGTGGGAGGAGCTGTAGACATGGCAGAGGTTTGTGTGTGTAGGGAAGCACAATGCTGAGGACAGCTCCGTCTCTGCCCTTAATTAATTCATAGATTAGTTTGGGGTATGTGGGGAGTGATACAAATGCCACAGGCAAAGGGCTCCAGGAGGCCAAAGGTTTAGGGGATAAGAGAAGGAGGAGGAGGAGAGGCAGGATTTGAAATGGATCCTGAAGATAAGTCAGATGTAGGCAGATGAAGAGCAGAACCACAGGGCAGGGGAGGTGGGCGGGAGATGGGAAGACGTGGCTGTGTTGGAGGAGCAGTGGTGAACCCTCCAGGATGTCTGGGCCAGATCATGGGTGCCCAGAAATGCCAGGTGAGGGGTAGTCCTGTGTTCAATGGGGCAGAGGTCTGGGCAGAACGCTTTCTGGAGGCTGTGTAGTTTGGGCTGGAGGCAGCCTGTGGGGCAGGAAGGGCAGCTGAGAACTGCGGCCTGATGACTTAAGTCACAAGAGAGAGGTGATGAGGGTGGCAGCAGCTGGGGGGTGAGTGTGGTGGGCACATCCTCTCTGGGGCCTGATTTCCTCGGTGGGTCACTGGTCTTTGGTAGGCAGGTTGCTCCAGTTAGGCAGGTTGGCTCCAAGCTGGGCCACCCGCTGCTCCCAGCACCCTGGAGCCCATCTGGAGTGTGGGATCCTTTCCTCTCCACTCTGGAAACCTGGAGCATGGCTGGCCGCCCTGACTGCCACCGACAGCTCTGCCACTGCATGGGCTCTGCTTGTGGGGGTGTGTGAGGCCCGTTCCGGCTGCCCTGGGTACCTGTTCTCCCTCGATGTTTCCTCTGTGCTTCCTGCCGTTGCCTGTCTGGTGCTGGGGCCAGCTAGGCTGCCCTCCTCAGTGGTGATGCTGGTGGAAAAGGAGTGTAAGAGTAAAGGCAGGAGCCGGGGGGTGGGGCCTGGGGACGCAGAACCATCTAGGCTTAGTAGGGCTGCTGACAAAGTCCCCCATCCTTGCCTGCCACATCTGTCTCTGAGTCTACACAGACCCCTCCGCCACTGGTAGTGCCAAGCCCCTCCAGGGCTGCTCCTGCAGCCCACAGCCTGCAGCAACAGGCAAACCAGACTGCTCTGAGTGGTGGCTGCTGCTTCCCAGGGTCCCTCGGAGCACCAGGAGCAGCACAACTTGGCAGCCGGCACAGCCCCGGGCAGGAAGCTCCTGCAGGGGGACTCCGTGGAGGCCTGGGTGAGAAGGGAGGGGCTATAGTGAAAGTCCTGTGGATTAGGGTGGCCCTAAGGAAGGTTGGTGCAGTGCAGCGTCCCCACCACCAGACGGTGCATGGGTACCTCCTGGGGACCGTGGCAAACACAGATATTCCCAGGCCCAGCCACACCTGCGAGTCAGGGTTTGGGGGCGTTGGGCCGAGCTCCACCTACGCTCATGTCCAGGAGGCCGAGCCCTTTGTCCCCTCACAGGACACCCCTTCAGAGGCACTCTTCTCTGACATGGGACAGCAGCTGCAGACGGTTGCTGGAGGCAGCCTGACGTGCCTCTGCGTTAGGAAGATTGGGGTTTGTTCTGGCTCTGTGATATTAGTTCTGGGACTATTGTCAAGGTGCAAAATTGTACCAAGCTTCATTTTCTTTATTCGTAAATGAAGCTGTCAGTACCTATTCTATAGGATTACTTTGAGGATCAGGGAAATAACGTAGTGTCTCTACATGGTTGGTTTTTAACAATTAATATTCTTTCCTTTGCTGTGCCCCAGGGCCAGGACTCCAGTGAGCCCAACCTGGTGTTTTCCAGTGTTTTCAGGAGGCATTCATTCTCAGGGGCCCACCTGGGATTGTGGAAGCCCGAGAGTGTGCATATCCTTGAATTTTGCATCCTGGGTGCCTTACTTGCTCACCCTGGACCCAGCCCTGCCCTGCTTTTGAGCAATTCGTAGTCTTGGTTTAACGAAGTGTGGAGAGGACCCTCAAGGATCTCAGAACCTATTGGATGAGGCAGGAAAGTAAAAAGACACAGCGTGTGCCATGTGGTCAGCAGAGATGAGGGTTAGTCTGGGAGGACGGGGACCTGGGGCGGCCTCTAACCCAAACGGAGGAGGGGGCCAAGATTATCAAATTAAGGGAGACAGAGAGGAGGCTGAGAAGGTGACAGCAGAGCCGAGACGAGCGGATTAACCAGCAGGAGTTAACTAGCATCACAGACTCTCCTGTAATGGGATCCCAGCCCGGTTAATCTCCACCATGGGGAGGATATTTGGCCTGTGCCCACTCTGAGAGCCTATGGTTATGCCCATAGGATGCCAACCACTTGTACAGAGAGCACAAAGCTCAGCAGATGCTTCCAAGGCTCAGAGGGCTGGCCTCGCACTGGTGCTGACCCACATTAGCTAGCACGCAGCAGTCCCTGGGTGGTCTGGGAAGATCCCCACCAAGGGGCAAATCCCCCTAGTCACCCTACGGCAAGCCCATTAGCTTCTTGTTCCTCAGGGAGTGAAGGCACTGTGATTGTGAGTCATGCCACTCCCCAATTATTTTGAAAGGAAGCTTCCTTAATGAAGCAGGAGAATTACAGAGCAGCACCAGCGTTGGGGAAACATGCTCAACTTCCAGCAGTCATTCCCACTCGCCTCCTTTCTCTTCGCTCGAGGTGCATATGACAGGAGCTTCCAAACAGCTTAAGTACGGGAAACTCTGGGAGTGTGTGTCTATATCTGAGCGACTTTCATCTCTCCATAGGTTCAGTCTGTCTGCAAAGCCTCCCTTGTCAGCAGCTGGCGAGACAGCTCAACAATAGAATGATGCTTGTTTCACAGCTTCCAACTGAGCTCCCTTGCCAAGCTCTCTCCCTCCAGCACAGAGAGGTGCATCTGCAATAGACCTGAGGGCTGGTGTGGGGTCCTCAGCAATGTTTTTCCAGCTTGATGCTCAGCCCAGAAAGAGCCTCTCCTCTCCACCTGCTGCCACAGAGCCCACCACCACCTCTGGCTGCAACCTTGTAGAAATTCCAGCTAGCTCCAGTGGAAATCTCTGGGCTGGTGATAAATACAAAGTTGGGCAGAGCTGCCTGGGAATGGGGAGATTGTAGAAAATGACTTCTGGAGTTCTCTCCAGACTTCTGAGATTGGGACAGTTGTTCCCAGGGGCTTTGAAGTCTCTTGCTGTTTTGCGTCATTTTCTTTCTATAGCAATGATCAGATTCTTCAGGGCTGGAAAGACTTTGAAGGCCATCTGGTCCACTCTCATTTCCCTCCACTGCCTTCTTCTCTCCCCATTCCATGTTTAAATCTCCTCTACAGATTGGGCAACATTTCACTTATACCCTTACAGCTACAGGATGCTCAGTGAGTCTCAAGGTTCCTGGCTTTTCTTCTGTTGAGCTGGAATCTATCCACACTGGGTTGATAACCACTGGCTCTGCTTTTACCCCAAGGAACACCAGGATGGAGTCTCAGCTTTCCCCCCACCAACAGCCTGGCTCCTGCTGAAAGGAGACTAGCATGAAACCCCAAGGCTTTTCCTCCAGGAAAACAAGCCTGACTTCCTCGAACTGCTCCTCACAGGCACAGTTTTTTTTTTTTTTTTTTTTTTTTTTTTTTTTTTTTTGAGACGGAGTCTTGCTCTGCCGCCCAGGCTGGAGTGCAGTGGCCAGATCTCAGCTCACTGCAAGCTCCACCTCCCGGGTTCACGCCATTCTCCTGCCTCAGCCTCCCAAGTAGCTGGGACTACAGGCGCCCGCCACCTCGCCCGGCTAGTTTTTTGTATTTTTTAGTAGAGACGGGGTTTCACCATGTTTGCCAGGATGGTCTTGATCTCCTGACCTCGTGATCCACCCGTCTCGGCCTCCCAAAGTGCTGGGATTACAGGCTTGAGCCACCGCGCCCGGCCCACAGGCACAGTTTTAAGTCCCTTTGATTGGAAACGAACATTTGAAATCCATCTCGATTCAGACTTCCTCCTTCTGGGGGACTTAGTAGACAATATGACAGCGCCGAGTCCAGCATGTTGGTTTATAAAGGTGACATCATAGCTCCTGCCCCCAAAGTATGTCATTTAGCCCTGAAAGTCTTATCTGGCTGGTGGTGTTCAGACCCATGGGAATCAGTCAGCTGCTGGAGCACTCACTGACCAGAAGCCCAGGCTTCGAGGGAGGTACGAAGGAAGAAGAGGCCTGAGCCAGCTTGTGTGGGGCCCTCAGATTAAGGCAGGCTGGAAGAAACACCAGAAAGAGACTTAATGACATTCACAAAGGCTACAGTGAAGCATATGCAGATGCTGGGGCTTGCCCAGGTGGCCTATGCAGAGGCTTCCAGAGAAAGCTGGGTCAACGTGCAAGAGAAAGCAGAGAGCAAGAGGAGGAAGAGCTTCCTAACAGCAGAAGTGGAAGCCAGAGATTCAGTAGTGTGAAGGACGCTGAAAAGGCAGAGGGGGTGAAAAGGCTGCGAGTGTGTGGGTGGGGTAGGGTTAATAGAAAAATATAGAGGTGAGGTGGAGAACTTACCAGGACTGAACCTCTAGGGTGGGCTTTTCCAGAGGAGGAGATAAGACTTGTGCCTAGAAAAACATATTATTAAGAAGAACACTCATTTTTATTTTGTCTTTTTAAAAATCTTTTTGTGGAGAAAGGAGTCTCACTATGTTGCCCAGGCAGGTCTCGAACTCCTGGGCTCAAGCTATCCTCCCACCTCTGCCTTTCTAAATGCTGGGATTACAGGCACGAGCCACTGGACCTTTTGTCTTCCAACTGGGACACGGCTGAATCCCCAGGGACATTGTCCTCAAAACAGAGCAAGCCACTGAGATGTGAGCTTGGTGGAGCCCACCCTGCATTCTGGGTTCTTTGTCCAGTGTGTACAGATATGTCTGGCCACCAACACTTTCACTGATGCCAAGATGAGAAATGTTTTCAAGGGTTCCCAGATAGCCTTACCAGGAAATCACTTTTGGCAAGAGAATCAACCAGTCTTTTCAGGTGACAGTGGCTGATAGGTTGACTTTCACATAGAACAACAGGAAGAATTACAGGCCAGGAGAGGCCTCCGCTTGGGCCACCTCTTTGCTGATGAAGCAGCAGCAGAGCAAGCTACCTTCACTCCATGGAAATACGACGCACACCTGTTGGCTCCCAGGTCCTTTCCAGAGAGACCAGCTCTTTGGGGAGCTGCCTCCCAGCACGAGAGCATTCCAATTCCTTCCCTCCACCTCTGTGCCTGATTTCCAATTTGTTGGTTTTTTCCATTTCATTTCCCTCCTGCTCACCTTTCCTCCCTGCAGGATCATTTGGAGCTTTGATTTCCTTTTGTCAGAGAGAGCATTTCCTTCCTATCACACCGTCCCTCTCTGCCCCTACTCCCATGACTTTGTTTAATTCAGCTGCTTTCTGCACCTGGCTCTGCCTCACAGCCATGGGGAAGAAGGGATTACAGCCAGAAAGCGCCCTTCACCTCCCTCCACATGACACTCGTCTCTGCTAATAACAGGAAGAAATGAGCTTTAATGACTGACACCGCTGTGCCTGGACTGGGGACTTGGAAAAGGCTCCATGCTGTCCCTGGTGGTCTGCCCAGTATCTTGGCAACAGGATGCTGGGAGAGCCCCAGAAACCCTGGCTGCTGGAGGTCCCATCCTCTCTCCCTTTGCCTCCAGGGAGGATAGCCCCACAGCCACTTGACATACTTGACATGGATGAAGGGTGTGGGGGATGGAAGGGGGGACAAGTGGTAGCCTCTCTAAGACCTGCAGAAAAGGAAATCCTATGATCAGTCTTCCATGCTCCCAGTTCTGGGACCCTCCTGTGGGAATTAATTGCTGTAACCTAAACTTTGCCCACTGTAGTTTTAAATGAGTTTGCCCTCAGATGTGAGTAATCTGGCTGTCTTATCTTCCACTCCACTGACCTCCAGGGTTGGCTTGACAGGTCAGGTGGGGGTCCTTATCTCCTTCCTGACTTTATCCATCTCACTCAGGTCTTCGGTTCAGGCTCCACAACTGGTTGATGCTGTTTTCCTGTTAGTGTCTCCTTTTCATCATGCACGATCCTCCATAGTGATGGAATGGAGACAGCTTCTCAGAGAAAGCACAGCTTTGGAAGGTAAGTAACTTTTGGATGGTGAGACCATCAGACCAATTTGACTAGGCCAAGACTCTGATCAATGTTCTTAAACCTATGTAACACTGCCACAGAGATTTCAAAGGAGGAAGGGTCCTGGACCGCCCATTCATCCATTCTCAATGAATTATTCATTTGACCAGCGCTTTCTGACTTTCTAGCTTCAGCCAGACACAGTACAAGGGACAGGGGAGACTGAGATGAAGAACACTTGGTGCTTCTTCCCAAGGCCCTTGCAGTCTCAGAGAAGACAGATGTATACCTACACCGATGCATACGTTACAGCACTGCGTGATGATGCTATACATGTACAAAGCGCTCGGGAGCAGAGCCGCTGTCCCTGGAGCTCAGGGAAGGCATCATACGAGAGATGACTTTAGAACTCGGCCTTTAAAGGAAACACAGGATCTCTGCAGCAGTCAAGAAGGGGAAGAGAAGACTTGGTATTAAAAACTCATGGGTTCAGGACATACTGCCACATTATATGGCACCTTGGCATATTGAATATTTTAAGCTGGAGGAATTTGAGAAAACAGCAGAAGCAGGAAGTTCCCCTGAAGCAGTCATAAACTTTGGGAAGGACTCTCTGACCTCCTGAAGTAGGTCATAAGACCCTCATGTGACAGTTGCCCTTCCTGTAGCTGGAGGAAAGGGGCATCCTTATCTCTCAAGGCAAAAGGAGACAGAGAGGAATCCAGAAAAACCAGCCTCACTAAGCTTCCCCAGTTCACCACACTTACCTTGTACTCTTTGCCCTGTGATATTTCTCCATGACTTTCCCCTCTTATCAAACCTACTATTAAAACACTCCCATTTAACTGTTTCTTCAGGTCCTTATTTCCTTATGAAGGCTCTCCCATCACATAAAACTTGTATTAAATAAATTTGTAAGCTTTTTGTTTTGTTAATCTGTCTTTTGTTACATAGGCCCCAGTCATACATTTAGGAGGTATATTAGTCTGATCTCACACTGCTAATAAAGACTGGGTAATTTACAAGGAAAAAGAAGTTTAATGGGCTCATAGTTTTACATGGCTGAGGAGGCCTCGCAATTATGGCGGAAGGCAAGGAAGGAGCAAATATACATCTTACATGGCTGCAGACAAGAGAGAATGAGAGCTAAGAGAAAGGGGAAACCCCTTATAGAACCATCAGATCTCCCAAGACTAATTCACTACCACAGAACAGTGGAAACTGTCCCCATGATGCAATTATCTCCCACCAGGTCCCTCTCACAACATGTAGGAATTACGGGAACTACAATTCAAGATGAGATTTGGGTGTGGACACAGCCAAACCATACCAGGAGGATAGAGGGAAAAGATGTTTTTTCCTCCCCTATAATAGTTTAGGGCAGCAAGTCAACTTCAATCACTTTTGATCGTGTTTACCTCAATGCAAAGAGGACCACGTGTGAAATGTTTATGAAATTACAAAATATGTCATCAATTCTTTCAATCAGGTGATAAATATCTTCAGCATACCCAGCTCTGTGCTCTGGGTACCTTGCATGTGGCATTAGCTGCTATTCATAAAAACTGGGCGTGTCAGGCCACACAGAAAGCCCAGGTCATTTGCATCTGGAGTCAGGCAAACCGTCCACCCCTCACTGAGGCTGATGCAGAAACCTTCCAGGAAAAGGGCTCTGCTTATTGTCTGAGTCTCGAATGCCTAGGGGTACCATCTGTGTTCTAGCTCAAGTTTTAGAGACAAGGAGAACATAAATCCATCCAACTATGGAGCCAGGAGAGTTCTGATTTTGGTGTTCGCTCTTTAATCAATAGCATTAGGCTTTTCTATGAAAAGGTCTTAATTTGATAATCTCCCAGAGGAGTCATTGGTTTGACGTGGACATATTACACAGCTTCCTGACTACCACGGAGACAGGGCCGGCTTCCCAAAGGAGTGGGGATTCTGCTTTCTTTACTTTTCCTTTGTGTCAAAAGCCAGGAAGGAGCTTGGTTTTCATCATAACTTCAAAGGTAAGATCTGGGACAGATCCTGGTAAGTTACCCTTCTACCCCTGGAAAGACCACACAAGGCTATTGGTGGGCCACCATAGCCAGGCAGAAATAGTGTCTACTGCCAAAGAGAATCCGTGATTTTCTTGTCAGAAGAGTCTGATATATCACCCTTGGTTACATTTCAATAATTCAAGCTGCAGTTTGGGTTATTCCTTCACATTCAGACCTGGCAGACCTATCACTGAGGAGTTAGAAAGACAGCCCCCAAGACTAGGGAGGGTGTTCTGGGTGGGGTGGCTGTTGCCTGCTGGCATCGTTGCTGAAGAGCGAAGGAGTCCATATTCTCAAGCTGCAGCTCAAAGGAGGAATGGCCGGGTGGTGTTCATTCAGCTCTCTGTACCAACGACCTCTTCCCTGAGAGGCCTTCCCTGATCACATACCCACAGTGTCCCCAGTCCTACTGACCTGTTTTATTTTCTTCATAGCACTGTGATATGGTTTGGATGTTTGTCCCACCCAAATCTCATGTTGATATGTGATCCCGAATGTAGGAGGTGGGGCCTGCTGGGAGGTGTTTCGGTCATGGGGGGCAGATCTCTCACGGCTTGGTACTGTCCTGTGAGATCTGGTTGTTTACAAGAGTGTGGTACCTCCCTGAAACGCCTTGCTCTCACTCTCCTCCATGTGATACATGGGGTCTGCCTTTGCCTTTCACCATGATTGAAAGCTCCCTGAGGCCTCCCCAGAAGCTGGACAGATGCTGGCACCATGATGTACAGCCTGCAGAACCATGAGCCAAATAAACCTCTTTTCCTTATAAATTATTCAGCCTCAGGTATTTCTTTATAGCAGTGCAAGAATGGCCTAACACATGCTGCTAGCTAAAATCATTTTATCAATATCCATTTTCCCCACTGGAATGTCAGCTTCCCTAGGGCAGCAACACTGCTTTGTTTGTTGCTATATCCCCTGTCATATTAAATGTGCTGACTTAATATGTGAATGAACAGTTGATAACAGAATATGAAAAGCTTTTGCCTGGACTCTGAAGTATAAACTAGATACATATTTTCCTGAACTCATAGTTATAAGACCAAATCCTAGTCATTTCTAACATGTTTTAGTCGAACCTTTGATCTCACCAAGCCTTATTTTCTCATCTGTGAAATGCAACCTTACTTTACAGGGTTACTGTGAAGATTACACAAGATAATATATGTGGAAAACCCTTCCTAAATTCTGAAAACTGTCTAGACATAAAGTGTAGTAGATATCTCATACTTATCTATTCATCGTTTTTTCCACTGGGGATCCACCAGTCCCCAAGGTTCTACTTGGCCTGTCAATCACAACATCAGACCATGGAGACAGGCATGTGACCCAGACCAGGACAGTCCTCCCCTCCCTTGGGACAGTGATTGGTCCAAGAACCGAGCACATGATCCAAATAAGGTCAACTAGAGTTCTTCCCTGAAATATATATTAATGCTAAGAGAACAAAAATCTATGAATTGAGTTGAAAGCCATGTTCCCTGTCACAAGGGAGGAGAAAAACAGTCCTTCTGCAGATGAAGCAGAGAAACAAACAGAAATGAGATGAGAGATCAATTTCTGATGGTCTCAAGTCCTAGTTATAGCTGCTGGTTATTGGATAACTGAAGGTCTTTCTTGAATCTCCAAATAGTTCGTTTTTTTCCCCACTATGTAAGCCAACATTTTCTTAATTGGTTTGAGCTGGTTTTTAGTCCTATGCAACTGAAAAGTTATTCCAGGTCCTTCACTCATGTGTTCATTTATTAATTTAGTCATTAATATATCTAACCAAGATTTATTGAATGTGGGACGTCATTGTTGTATAATAAAGAATTTAACTGATTCTTGATCCCTGGGAAGGAGCCTCGAAACCCTTGCAGTTTCCCGAGTGATAGAAGTGTCTTTGTTATTCGTGTGGGCCCTTGGAACACACCTGAGTTTCTGCTAAGGAGATGACTCAAGATGAGGCTGGTCATGCCAGAAAGGCCAACTGTGTGTTTACAGGGTTGGAGCTTTCAGCCAGGTGATATCAGCTTGACCTCCTCCAGGCAGGGGAGCTGAGATTAATTTCAGTCACATGGTTAATGATTCAATCGATCACGCCTATGTAATGAAACCCCAGCAAAAACTCTGGGCACCAAAGCTCAGTGGAGCTTCCTCGTTGGTGAACACATCAGTGTGTTGGTGATGTGTCCTGATTCCATGAGGAAAGGACGTGAAAGCTTTGCATTTGCCCTGTGTGTCTCTTCCTTTGGTTGGTCCTGATTTGTGTCTTTCATAAGGAAACTGCGGTTTTAAGTATGCTTAAAAGTCCAGAGCTCTGTGACTCAACCTAGTGAATCCTAAAACCTGAGGAGGTTGGGGGAACTCCTGAATTTGTAGCCCGTTGGTGAGAAGTGCAGGTGGCCTGGGGATCCCCAAGCTTGCAGCTGGCATCTGAAATGAAGGCAGTCTTGTTGAGGACTGAGCCCTTAGTCTGTGGAGTCTGCGTCAAGTAGTTAGTGCTGGAATTGCATTACAGTATTGTAGCCATGATATAAACGACTCAGTCATTCCACTCTAGATATTTATTTACCTAAGAGAAAGGGAAACAGCATTTTTCATCAGGTGAAAGGCTTGTAGAAGGATGCTCACAGCAGCTTAATTTTAATAGTCCAAATCTGAAAACAGCTCAAAATAGGTGAATAGATGAATAAATTATGGTATATGCAATCAATAGAACACTATACATTAATAAAAAGGAATTAATAAAACATGCAGTAACATGGATGAATCTCAAAATAATTATGCTGAGTGAAAGAAGCCACACACAAAAGACACATATGTACCGTAAAAGATACATATGCACCATATGTTTTCATTTACATGAAACTCCAGGAAACACAAAGTGATCTATAGTAGCAGACAACAGGTCAGTGGTTGCCAGCAGAGGACGGGTTGGGAAGGGTGGGAGGGACAGTGCTGGTGCGGGAGAGGGCAACTTTTTGGGGGTGGTGATGATGTTCACTATTTTGGTTGTGGTGATAGTTTCACAGGTGTATATAAATGCCAAATCTTATCAAACTATACATTTTAAATACGTGCAGTTTATTGTATGTCAATCATACCTCAACAAAACTGTTACACGTAACACCATGGTAGGTCCTCTGAAAGGGCTGGGAGGTTTCCTCCAATATCTCACCAGTAACTCAGACACATCATATCCAAAATGGAGTCTTTTTTCTGACCTACCTCCAATTTGCTTTTGCTCTTGAAATTTGCTCCCCTGGTGAGGGAACTACCGCCTACCCAGAACCCAGAAAACTGAGAGGCATCCTGGACATTTTACTCTTTTTCCACCAACAGCCAACTGGAAATTAAGTTCTGGTGATTCCCTTTCCTCAATGTCTCTTAATCCAGCCTCTCCTCTCCAGCCTAGTTTAGGTCATTATTTCCCCACATTTAAACTCTTGCAATAGCCTCCTGACTACTGATTTATCAGTTTCCAGACAACTTGCCCCCCACCAACTCCCATCCTCCCTTTTAAGCCCCACCCATAATATCCATCCTTTATGCTTTTACCAAAGGCAAACCTTTGTAGAACCCATGTATGATCTCAGAGGTGCCTTAATACACATTGTTTTCTTCCAGATATAAAATAAAAACTAAAATATTCTCTTTTCTCTTTGTCTAAATAATCCCTTCCCTAAACATTGATTCTTTTTTGAGGTGGGGGTCTTGCTATGTTGCCCAGGCTGGTCTTGAACTCCTGGGCTCAAGCGATCCTTCCGCCTTGGCCTCCCAAAGTGCTGGGACTGCAGTCATGAGCCACCGCACCCGACTAAACATTGTTTCTTTGTGGAAACATTCCTAGCTCCAGTCTAATTATGTCTCCCTGCCAGCACCCTGAACTCCTCCTTTGCAGTAGTTTGTGCTCTGATAAATGCTAAATTAATTTTTAATTTGTCTGTCTTCCCACCAGACTGTACACTTTATAAAAGAAAGCACCATGTCTATTTTGTTAACCACCATTCCCAGTGCATTGCACAGTATGTGGTATACAACAAGAGTTCCAGAAATATTGGACCTTTCAAGTTTGTTAGGGCCAATAGGCAAATTATAGGTGCTGTAAAGCATGGCCCCAATAAAACACTACAGTTGACTGAAGGAGGAAGGAGAGGGATCTGACTGTGGTTGAGGAAGGGTTTTGAGAAGGAAAAGGTGAAGGGAGTTGGGCCAGCCTTTTCCTATGGTAAGAATAAACAATATTAAGGCAAGTGCAAGAAACTCTGTAGTGAATACGGAGGCGAGAGCAGTCCACTTTGCCCAGATTATACATTTACAGAATGAAAAGACTAGCTAGAAGGATGGCTTAAAATGCCTTGAGGCCAGAGCTTGGCGGGTATTAAATATCCAATTATTTGGTGGCCAGGGAAAGCCATTGAGGATCTTTGAACAGGTGAAAGACTTGGTCAGCTGTGCTGCTGCTACTGCTGCTTCTCTTCTCCTCCTACCCTTTCACCTGCACTGCACCATCTTTCTTGGTGGGAAGAATCATGGTAGCAATGGAGCATAACCTAGATTGGAAGGGAACAGAAGCTGGAGTTGGACCACCATCACTTGGACTATTGTCCAAGTACTTGGGTGTTAGTCTTGAAAAGAAAGGAGCTGAGGCAGGTGTGAGAGATGTGGTGGAAACAAACTTCACAGGACCTGGCATCTAATTACTTAGGGGGATGAAGGAAAGAGAACACTCAAAGATGAATTGGTGCTTTCAACCCTGGTTTACCCAGAGGATGGTGGTATCTTTACTGTCATCAAAGAGCTGGTTGGGTGGGGAGTCCAGACTGAGTTGGAGAGGGGAGCGGGGAGGAATTAGGATGAATTTGACTTTTATAGCTAGATGAGTGTAATTCCTGGCATTCGTTCATCAAGAAAGTCCGGGGGCTTCTTCCCTGATATGCTCAGTCCTCCAGGAGCCTCTGCCAGTCAAGTGGATGGGAGATCCGTCTTTACTAAGAGATCTTTTTCTCCCTAATAAATAACAATGCTAAATTACAAGTGTGTGGGGGAGGATCAGGACGTGGCTCCTCAATCCTGCTATTGTGTTCGCGCTCTGGGTAATTAGTGTCTGATAGTTTTAAACAGATGGGTCTCTCTGGCAGCAGGGATTACAGCTTGAAATCAATCCTGAACAAATATTATATTAATTTCTCAACTCCCTCTCTCTGTGGACAAAACCGGTTCTTTTCCTCCGAACACTGTAATGATGAGAACATTAATATTGGATCATTTAGAGATGAAACGGAAGCGGTAGAGGAGAAAGAATGAACGGGACTTCACAGGAGCTGAGGAGGAGGCAGATGCTAAAAGTTTCATGTGGTTCAATGCAGACAGGAAGCAGGAAAAGGAAATTCTGAGAGCACACAGGGCAGGTGTCCGGGGCTGGTGGTGGGTAGCTGTTCAGGGTTCCAGCGCTCCCCAAATGTTCAGCCTTAGCTTGAGGTTGGCACCTGCTTTGACAACACCAAGGGCTGTGTCAGGCAGGCTGGGCAGTCTCTGATGCTTATTTCATCTCAGAGAGGAGACCAATTCCACATAAATAGGTCTGCAGGGGGCCTGGCTAGACTTCTGACTTTCCAATCAAACCAGGCAGTCTACAATTCAAAAACAAACCAGGCTGCCTGGAGTGAGCCTGCAGCCTCCCCACTGCCACCCGGGAAGCATAACCCCTTCTCCTGGACTGTTAAAAGGGACTCCCTCACCTACAACCATACCCCTATTTAAGGGCTGCAGAGAAAGCCCAAGCTCAGTTCCCAGCCTTGGGGAAGAGCTGGGCCTGGAAATGCTTAAATGTGCAGGCAGCTCTTGATTATAAATGCTAATGTAATTCTGAACCAGCTCTCTTTGGCCCTGTAGGATTTTTATTTTACTTCTATCAGGCCTTACCTACCTAATCATGCATGGGTCAGGTTGACATTAAAACATGAAAATGAGCAGCAACTGTGGCATCGAGAAAAGAGCACAGGATGTGGAGTTGGTCCTGTTCTGCTAATGAGTCTCCATGTCTGAGCATCTCAATTTCCCTGGTCCTCAAATGGGAACTGTGTCACCCCTCCCCAACAGCACTGTCAAGAAGATCAATGACAATGATGGATGCAAAAGTATCTAATGACCGGTTAAAAAAAGAACAAAAAACAAAAAACCCAAGCCCAAGTGGGATTATGAAAACGGTATTGCCTTCTGTGCACGGGATTCCTGGGGATGGAAGTCTGAGAGAGAAAACCCACCTGCAGGTGAACGTGGAACGTGGATGCAGGTGATACTATTGCAAAGCCCTGTAGAGAGGCTGGGCTGATGGAGTTTTGTGTATAGGGGAGGGAAGACCACTGAAAGAGGCAAGAAGTGTGATAGGATTGGGAGGGTGTTAAGAACTGTGAAGGGTCTGGTATTTTACCCTACTCACACGCTAATAGATTAGCCTGCCATTGTTACATGGATGCTGACAGAATACATGAAACTCCTGGGTCAGAGACAAAGGACTTCATTACTCACAGCAATAGCAGCAACCAGAGTCTCAACATTGGTACAGTTCCCCAAGCCCCAATTCCTACAGGGTGACTGGAAGTCGGCCAGGTGATGCCTGTGCATCTAGTGGGGAATTCCGAGCTTAGGGAACCTGAATCTTTTATGATGGGAAGAAAGCCAGTCTGACGCTTGCCTTTTGCCTCAGAAGGAGACATTATCTTTATTATACTGGACACTTAACTAATTTTCTCTTTGCTCAGGAGAGACATTACCTCTCTAATCCAAAGCTGTTTGGAATTTTTTCAAATCTTTTAAGTTCTGCTTCCTTTTTAATTAAAAATTCTATCTTTAAGTTAT
This sequence comes from Papio anubis, assembly GCF_008728515.1. NCBI lineage: Eukaryota > Metazoa > Chordata > Mammalia > Primates > Cercopithecidae > Papio > Papio anubis. The sequence continues at coordinate 14,544,411 of NC_044987.1, forward strand.
TTTTCTCTGCTTGCATTTTACTATATAAGCATTCGAGAGAAGCCAAACCATGCCTTTAATACTTTGTAGACATTTCTTCAGCCAAATATGCTACTTCATTGCTCGTAAGTTCTACCTTCCACAAAGCACTAGGACATGAACACAATTCAGCCAAGTTCTTTACCGCTTTCTAACCAGAACTGCCTTTCCTTCAGTTTCCAATAATACAGTCCTCATTTCTGTCTAAGACCTCATCAGAATGGACTTTGCAGTCCATATTTCTACCAACATTCTGTTCGTGGCCACTTAGATAATCTCTAAGAGGACTGAAACTTTCTCTACCAGTCTCCATTTTTGAGCTCTCACCAGCATCCTCCTTTACAATCTATTTGTGACAATATAGGATTTTTCCAGCATGCACCTCAGAACTCTTCCAGATCTACCCATTATCCAGTTCCAAAGTCACCTTCCCACTGAGGTATTGGTTATATATAGCAGCACCCCACTTCTAGCTACCAATTTTTACCTTAGTTCATTTGGGTCACTATACCAAAGTGTCACAGACTAGGTGACTTATAAACAACATAAATTATTTCTCACAGTTCAGGAGACTGGAAGTCCAAGGTCAATGTGCTGGCAGATTCCATGTCTGGTGAAGACCTATTTCCTGGTTCATAGATGGCACCTTCTCACTGTGACCTCACACGGTAGGAAAGGGGAAGGCAGCTCCTGGGGCCTCTTTTCTAAGGGCTCTAATCCCGTTTAGGAGGGCTTTGCCCTCATGGCCTAATCACCTCCCCGAAGGTCACACCTCCTAACGCCATTGTCTTGGGGGTTAGAATTTTAACATATTAATTTGGAGGAGACAAAAAAATTTGATGAAATCATCCACTGAGCTAAAATTTCTTGTCTAAAGCCTGCCTTTATCTCAAAACTCCATGAAAGCAGGGACCACATCTGTCTTGCCATCCATTTATCCCTGGCGCAAAGTAGGTACTCCGTTGGTACTTGTTGAAGGGTTAGTTAATTATTTTACTTAAATGCGGGCCAGGCCACACGTGATGGTTCACATCTATAATCCCACCATTTTGGGAGGCCGAGGCGGGTGAATTACTGGAGGTCAGGAGTTCAAGACCAGCCTGGCCAACGTGGTGAAACCTCGTCTCTACTAAGAATACAAAATTAGCTAGGCGTGGTGGTGTGCACCTGTAATCCCAGTTACTCAGGAGGCTGAGGCAGGAGAATCACTTGAACCCAGGAGGCGGAGGTTGCAGTGAGCTGAGATCGCACCATTGCACTCCATTCTGGGTAAAAAGAGTGAAACTCCATCTCAAAAAAAAAAAAAAAAAAGAACTAGGCCAGTTAAGCCAGGGGCCATGAGGGATGCCCCATCTGGAGCTGGAGGGGCCAGCCAGGAACTCCAAATCTTCTGCTTAGACATTTGGCCTCCTGGAATGTTCCTATGAAACCCAAAAGACCCTAACCCACCCTTTCTATTATAGCCCAAGGGATTATCTTAGGGAAAGAGCAAGTTCCCTGATATGGTTTTGGTCTGTGTCCCCGCCCAAATCTCATGTCAAATTGTAACCCCCAATATTGGAGGTGGGGCCTTGTGGGAGGTGATTGTATCATGGGGGCAAAATTTCTCCTTTGGTGCTGTTCTCATGACAGTGAGTGTGTGGTCGTGAGATCTGGTTGTTTAAAAGTTTGTAGCATCTTCCCCTCGCTCTCTTCCTCCAGCTTTGGCCAGACATGCCTGCCTCCTCTTTGCCTTCCCCAGTGATTGTACGTTCCTGAGGCCTCCCCAGCCATGCTTCCTATACAGCCTGTGAAACCATGAGCCAATCCAACCTCTTTTCTTTATGAATTACCCAGTCTCAAGTATTTCTTTATAGCAGTGTGAGAACAAACTAATATGGTCCCTAAACACCATCTTATCTATTTTGGGGACATACTTTCCACACTAGGCCCAGGTCAGCAGAGCTTCCAGCAGCTGAGGGCTGTGATCCTGCCAGTAAGAAGTATCATCTTGATTCTAGGAAAGGAGGAGTGAAGGGAGGGATGGAAAGTAACTTTGGGTGAACACTTAGTATGGCTCCAGTACTTGACATACTTCATTTTATATAACCATTGCCTAATACCCTCGGGTAAAGTTAATAGTTTCCCTGTCTTATGAATGAATAGAATGGAAGCTCACAGAGAGGCTGATGGTCTTCAAGGCCACAGAGCTTCTTAATGGCAAAGCCGAGATTCCAGACCAGCCCTATTCAACATGGTGCTATGATGACTTCTCCCCTTCTCTCTGTTTTGGGAACACATTCATGGAGGGGTTACTTCAAGTCAAAAGGTTCACTGTCCTGGGTCTTCATCATTCAGTAGATAAGCCAGAAGTCCCACAGAGGTGGAAGTCCCCAGATAGGCACTACTGCATAAAGGACAGAGCCCAGGACTCAGACACATGCTCAGTGACCCTAGTTAGGTCACACCCTCACTTTCCTCTGTGTCCTCACATGTAAAATGGGAGGTATGGTTGGTCTATATGCTTCCAATATCCCTCCCAGATCTGACCCCAGGCTCCAGTGGGCTGCTTTTATATCCTGCAAATGCTGAGGCAGACCACGCCAGGGTCAGGTTCACTATGCCTAGCAGGAAGGAAAGGATGCCATTCTTAACTTGACCTTCATTGCTGGTCATCCCTCCAGGCCCTGACACTTCAGGTCCAAATTAAAGAGTAGGAATAAGAGACTTAAGAAGAAAGAGAACCCTTGGCCCCCAGCCTCCATATGTTCTTTAATAGGTTTAGCCAACTAGAACAGTGGTTCTGCCTTGGTTTGCACAGTGGAATCACTTGAAAAATGATAGAATCAATTTGAAAAATGCTGATGCCTAAGCCTCACCCCAGAGATTCTGTTTTAATTGGTCTGGGGTGTGGCCCAGACATTGGAATTTTCAAAAGGTTCCTGGGTAACACTAATGTGTAGGTTGAGAACAACTGAGTTAGAATAGATTGCATTACCCTTCGTACTCCATGGCAATATTTTGAGAAAGTGATGGCCTAGCCTTCTGATCGGACCAGCTGGACTTTTGTTATTTATCCCAAAGAGGGGCTACAGGATTGTCATGTGTCCCTGGACACTCCAGATAGCCCTGCTTGCTGTGTGTTGGGTGAAAATGCTCCTATAATTTTCATTTTAGCCTCTCCATCTTCCCAAATACCAAGTTATCTGGCTGCAGGGCACTGGCCAAGAAAGAGAAGTATGAAGGCAACGTCCAGGCAGCAACAATGTCCTGTTGGTTAACATGCCACCCCACCAACTGGGTCGAGGGAAACCAGGGCCTTGGATTGCAGAAGCAGCAGGGAGGGCTTGACCTGTTCACCCTAAGGAAATGCCACTAACCTGGGCCTGGGTAACCTTGGAGTTGCTGTTGGGTTGGGCAGGGCTGGGATTTATTCCTTCAGTCGTTGAAGTGCTGAATCCTGCACTTGGCCATCAGGGCAGGGTTGTAGGACGGTGGTGGGGGAGAGGGAAGGGGAGCAGGGCCCTTTCAGGACTGTCTTAGCTCTAGGCCCTCCCCACTAGTGCTGGCTCATCAGCCACTCAGATCCATGCATCAGGGACATAAAATATCTAAAATCTCAGGCCACAGCTGCCCAAAGTGTGTTGGTGGGAGAGGACAAACTAAATCCCTGTTTTCATTTCTTCCCTCAAATGGAGCTCACGTAAAGCCTTTAAACCATCGGCTTTTATCTGTTTTTAGTGTCCAATTTAGGGCTTTGCTGGGGCTCCCTCCAGGGCTTTCTCAATGGATTTATATCACAGCCAGATAGCGTCTTCGAAAGCTCATCTGAGCTGGAAAATAGACAAACATCCTTCTCTATTGTCAAGTGACAAGTGATGGCACCAGACAACTGGCTTGAGTGCACAGAGAACCCACTCTCGATGTCATGGCTGGGGTGGGCCCTGTCTTGGGAGGGGGCCAAGCAGAGAGGGGAAGAAGGAAGAGGGCACAGCAGGGTTCTGAATTGTCTTCCTACTTCTGAGAGCAGACTCCAACTCTGAAAGCTTTTCAACAAAGCACTAACTGTCCTCACGGCCCGTCACCTGTGGGCATGAAGATGTCAGCTCCCTGGCCAACCACCAGGTGCCATTCGCAGAGACGTGTGCATGGGGGATGGAGTGGAGGGGGCAGAAGAAGCCTGCTCTGGCTTGCCTGGTAGCAAACAACAGCCCTCTTCTTTTAGCTGGACTGACTTCTTCCAGCTTCCACCAGGAGCTGCGTTAACCCCCTACTCTCTGTCTAGTTTTCCTCTCCTAAGGGGGGCATTTATCTGTTTTTTTCCTCCCCATGCACATTTTTTTTTTCTTTTTTGGGACAGCCTTGCTCTGTCACTCAGGCTGGAGTGCAGTGGCATGATCTCGGCTCACATGCACATTTTTGAGCATCTACTATATGCCAGGCAGTGTTAAGTATGGGGACTCCCATCCTCAGGTTGCTCGTGGTGAGTGTGAGAGACAGAGAAGCAAACAGGTGATGTGGAGGCAGCAGTCCCTTGTAAAGAGGGAAGGAAGCCTTAGGCGTTGGGTTGATCCAAGTTGGAGCAGGGAGCCTGGCCTGGTGGCTCAGGAGTCTTCCCAGAGCAGAGGCCCAAGGACTGTAAACATCCCAGGTAGGAGTGTAGAGACAGAAGCCTTCTTTACCCTAAGAGATCGAGGTCCTAATGAGTATTCATAGGATTCCTAGGACATTCCTAGCTTATACTTGTTGTCCTGGCAACATTGTCATTCTAAAAATGTCACAGTTTGGATGTCAAATAGGCATCGATCAGAACTGTTTCTGAAAACCTATGAATACTATATTCATAGGGCACATATCACCCAGGGCTGGAATTCTATTTTGTGATGCAGAGTCAGCATGCCTGGTGCATCTTTGAGAGTATATATGGTGAAGGATTGTTGTGCAGAGTGTGTGTGTTGCTCCATTGTGTCACTAGACATATTGAAAGTGACTTGGTGATTGGACATAGTGGTCATAGACACAACAGAGAGCATTTCGGTTCACCTCTTCTTGTAACAGTCTGGGAAACTGAGCTCCAGGAAGGGAAAGGAGAGGAGTAAAGAGGAAAAGAGAACAGTGGTCAGTGCCTATCAAGAGCCACACACTTTGTGCATGCTCTATATGTGGGTATTATTAGTAGATATAGCATGCCCATTTTTCAGATGAGCAAACTGAGGGTTGGAGCGACTCTATAACTTGTGCAAGGTTATAGGCTCTAAGTAGCAGATTAGTTCTGAACCGAGGCCAGCATTTCCTCTGGCCTCTGTGACGTCACAACTCATGGGAGTATGACTTGGGCAGCTCCAGCTGGCCTCTCTGCTAGTCTTGCTCAGTCTCCAGTTTTGGAGGAATGGGAGAGGAGCTTTCCACTCCTCTGAGAGTCATGTCTAGAGTCTGTCTTAGCCCTCAACCCCTCAGTCTTTGTAGATCTCATCCCAGGATCCCAGGACCCCGAGGGAGAGGTAGGAAGAGGGGCCTCCACTGGGGAGAAGGCCAGAGACATGCTGGGCTCTCTTTTGGGTCTGGCCCTGTCCCTGCCAGCTGTGGGCTCTTGTGCACATGATGGGTGTGCATGAATGAGCCAAAAGATCCTGCCAGGGTTGGTGTGACTATGACTCCCAGGTTGCTGTCCCCACTTTTGCCATGGGCCCATTCTGATTCTGGGGGTTAAACGTGGGAAAATAGCATCTTCAAAAACCCTACTGCCTTCTCCTTGCAATATTGAAAAAGCAGATTCCTTGGCCGTAGCTGGGGCTAAGGGTCCAGAGAAGTTAAATGGAAGCCATGGTGGCTGCCTTTGCCACCGTGGGGACATCTGCTGTGAGGATGCTGTATGAAGCTCTGCTCCCTGGCCATTGCTTTGCCCTGGGCTCCAGGTCCCTAGAAGAGACCAGGGTTGGGGATTGGCTAGAAATCCCAAGGGAGTCCTTTCCTGGGTTTGAGCTGGGGAGGAGGCTGGGGCTGCTTGTTCCAGGCTCTTGAGCAAATAGCCCTGCCAAGACTTGCCTCTGCAAAGTTCCATTGGCTTGAACCCCCTTGGCTGGCGTCTCTTCTCAACGTCAGAGCCCTGCCCTGCCCCTAGCTCCCAGGCTCAGAACACCTGCCTTGTCCCTGCCCCCACAGGGGGACAGTGGTTGCTGCTGATTAGCCAGGGTTGAGCTGTGGATTAGAACAGGACAAAACCATGAAGGAAGGAGATGATTTGCATACCCAGACTTGTTCAGGTAGTGGTGTCAGGGGTATGCCAGAACACTGAGCTCTCACCTCACCTCTCCCAGGTGTGAGAGCTGGCCTCGCCTGCAAAGCACCAGGTGGGGCTCCACGTGGGTGTTCCTGGTTGGAACTGTGGCCCTGGCTTGAGGATACCTATAGACTATAAGGGTGCCAGCCCCAGTCATCTAAGGGTATGAGGAGAGACAGAAGGACCCTGTTCTCTGACTTTATGCCCAACAGGGCCAAAGACACGGCGCACATTATCAGCCCCCGCTGGCTGTCTTTACACCTTACCCGCCTGACGGTGACACCAACCTCCAACCAGGGGCCCAGTGCCTGCAATCCCGGGGACTCACAGCAGAACTGGAGCATCTGTTTTTCCAAACTAGTGCCATCAAACTCCACCCTCAGAGCAATTTCACACATTTCTTTGTGATACAGCACGACTTTGCTCTGCCCCACCCTGCCCCATAAATGCCCCCAGGTCACAGGGTGCCTCTCACAAAGCATCCAGGGTCATTCTGGGCCTGGAAGGAACTCCCGTGTGGTGCCATTTGAATAAGAAGCCAGGCAAAGTGTGTCCATATGAAACAAATAAATGGGTATATCTGGTACCTGAGGGAGTATCTCACATCTGCGTTCTCATTTACGTTTTCTACTGTGTCCTGTGAGGTGAGCAGGACAAGGATTATTATCCTGTACTTTCTAGATAAGGAAACCCAGGACCTGGGAGGCCAAGGCCAGGGCAAGAGTCAGGCAGAGAGAAGACCAGAGCACGGGCTGTGTGGGCCCCTTCCACCATGCAGCAATCAAGGCTCCCTCCCCCATGTGGGCTCTTTGGGTCTAACCTGGGTCTAACCAGGAGTGCTGAGCAGCTGTGCCCCAGTCAGAGCCACAGGGAGGCCTCACGTTGAGAAGCCCATACTGTGCTGGCCTCCAAGGAGCCTGGAACCGACGGTGCCCCATAGAGAGGGCCCTGTTGGGAGGAGGGTAGCCACGCAGACAGCCTGCTGCTAGGTGTGCGGTGGAACCGCGGAGCTATTTGCAGATCTGGTCACCACTGTGCTGAGTGCCAGGGAAGAGGGAATGGGGAGACACTAAGCCCCAGAGACAGGAACACAGTGCCTGGTGAAACACAGCCAGCCTGTGCCGATGCAAGTATTGACTGAGTTCATAACCTGATCTGCCCGTGGGAAGGGGAACATTTGACAGAAGGCATCAGCCGAGGGTGGTGAGCCAGGTGCTGGGAGAGTGAGTGAGACAGGACCACGCGGGGATGCCCTCGGCCACGACTGCCTTCTCTCAGGGTCTTCCCACCCTGATGACCCCGATGAATCCAATGTGCCCCCTACTGCAATTCCATCCATTTCCGGCTCCTCATTGGCTTCTCCTGGGCTTCCCAGGCTCATTGCTCAACTGCGTGGAATCTGCTGAAGCCACAGCACTGAGCTGAAGCTCACTGGTTCTTGAATGTCACTTGCTGCTCCTGTCCCTCGGCCATTCAATGTCACTGTCCACCCTGAGGCTCTTCCTTGCTTTCTAGCTGCCAATCAGCCCCTTCCCGTTTTCCTCTCTTCAGTCCTCTCTCCCTTCCCCAGTGTACCTTAAACCTTTCTGGCTGCACTGATGGGCTCTCCTTTCTAGCATTTCTGTCTGATAGCTGACCCTAACCCTGTCCTGGCCTGGGAGTGCCCTGAGGTCCTGACTGCCCCTCTTGGCCCCAAGGCAGGACTCAGTCCCGGGAGATGGGCCTTAGGAGGTGCAGACTCCTGCTAGGCCCACTCAGCATTTTCCACAGCAGGTGGGCAGGCAGTCACACGGTCACATGGCCCATCCCAAATCTCTACATCACAACCCAGATTTTCTCCATTAAGGGTATTGATTTCCTCGGCTGAACTGCTGGGATCAAAGGCAGCCTTGGCAACTCAGCAGTTCATTAAGTCCCGACTGTCCCAGGGGACTGGCCTGGTGGATAAACATGTGAGCAGGAAGCCAGGTCGGGGCCTTGAGGGCAGCCTGCTGCCAGGAGTGCTCAGGCTGGACCTGGGCAGGGCGGCAGGAAGGGTAGACCTCAGGCTGCCTTTTTGCCCCCTCCCTGCAGGAGCTGGGCTTTGGGTCCCTCCCCAGGGCCAGCAGGAACCATATGGGGATACAGCACCTGCTCCCACCCTGCTCCTGCCATTTTCCTGCCTGCCCTCCTATCAGATACCTGCCAGGCCTTGTGCTGGGCAATGAAGATGCAGAGCTTCCTAAGCCTCTATCTCCACCCGCAAGGAGCTCCCACTCCAGTGAGGAAGGCAGACCCCATACCATAGCGTTACCAGGCTGCGTACTAACATCTGATCGTCAGAACCATTCCCAACTCAGAGATTAAGTGTGACAGGCAGGTTGTTTCAATCAGAGCATTTCCTTTAGGTTTTTGTTCTTGCTTTTCAAAGCGACTCATTGGAAAAATTTTGGATGATACAGACCCCAAAGCACAAAGTAGAACATGAAATTTACACTAATCAAGGCTGTCGGTTTTTCCAACTTCCCTTCCCTCTGCCTGATCTGGAGATTGAGGGAAAGCAGAGCACACCTGGATGGGGTTGGCCCTTCGTCTCAGGCCAACAGTGTCTGTCCTCCAGAGGTGAGGGTGACCTGAGACGGTGCCAGGAGGGAGGATGCAGCTGTCCGCTTGTCCCCAGCCCTCGACCCTGAACTTTCTCCTCCTGAGCGCCGATCTGCCTTCACTTCCCATTTGTTCTCTCTCATTGCCCTCGACTCACATGAATGTGAGCACTTAGATGCAAGGACTTTCTAGGGAAATTAAAGGTGTAGAGTACCCCCACTCCTTCCTTCTTTCATGCCCTTATCCTGAGGACTGAGAGGAGGAGCTGAAGGTACAACACTCCAGGGGACTATTAGAACCCAGGGGACAAGCGGGCCTGGCAACAAGCCACAGTTACAGGTGCTGACTGCCCCCCGCATCCCTACCCACTGTGTGCCCAGGGTGTGTGAGGTGGAGGTGACCCTAGAGGTGGAAGAGCTGCCCCCGAACATGCAGGGCCCGTGGTTTCACTGAAGACAGCAGGTTAGCATGGAGGAAACAGGATGAGACAGGGCAGGCTGGCTTGTGGTCTTTTCTGAGTGACCCCTAAACCAGGGACTCAGACGGGTCTGGGGCTGGGGAAGCTGCGGATGGGAGCATTTCCCCCGCTTCCTATAATGCAAAGTAACAGTCACTTCCCTTGCTCCAAAGCTTCGTTGCTGGCTGCAGTCAGAATCTGGGCTCTTGCCCATACTTCGTTCTCCTCCAGTCACAGGGAGGGGTTTTGGTGGAGTCGCTCGCTTGCCCAGTCATTCCATCAGCAGATGTTTGCTGAGTGCTGATTGGGTGCCAGGCACTGTGCCTGACCCTGGGGACACAATGCCGCAGAAAACAGCCGTGGCTTCTTTCCCCTAGCGGACCTACATCTGAAGGCAAGCATCCCAGTTTTCAGCCTGAAACCAGCCTGCAGCTCCAGGGATGGGACAGGCAGGTGGAGAGAGGAGTTTGTGTCGAGACTGTGTAAAGACTCAGACTGAACCCTTACTCTTAAATCCGGCAGAGTTCTACTACTGCTGCCCAACACCCTTTCCCAGAGAAGGGCCGCTGGGAAGGGGTGTGGGGTTAGGGAACCAACATTTGTTCAGTTCTGAAAGTGCTAGGAATAGGGTAGGCTGAGTGCCTCACATTTCTTGTCTTAATCCTCACCAAAACCCTAGGAGGTGAATATCATAATCCCAATTTGCAGACCAGGAAGCTGAGGCTCAGTGGAACAAATTATCTCATCATGATCATGGGTAATGCATAACCAGGTCTGGCTGCAGGGCCTATGCCTTTTCCACGACATCATTTGTCTCTGGGAAACATACAAGACCTTCGTTCTCCCCTGTGAGCGCTGCAGATGTGTGAAGACCTTGACCTCCTGGGAAATTGTTCCCACTTTCCGCTTTGAAGAAAATGACAGGGGAAGTGCCAGAGCGAACTCTCTTCCCTTTTTTAACGTCGGCCTCTCTTTTCCCTCCTGCATCTTCCTAGTCCTGGAAATCCCTGTTGTCCCCGCCTTTGTCCCAGAAAATCCCAAAAACGCTTCACGTGAGTCTATTTAAATCCCCACTCTCAGCACTCAGGACCGGTTCTGGTTTCCTGGGGTGGCCTGGGCCTCCATCTGGTTTGGAGGCTATTTTGATCCACCGGATGCAGATTAGCTGCTGAGATCTGGGGCTGAGCTGCTGGAGAGATGCCTTTATCTACAGAAGGACAATTTGAAAACTAACTCAAAGCATCGAGAACAAATAAATAAATTCCTCTTTCTGTTCCCAGCACTCTCCATCCCATTTCTACAGGTAATTGCTGAAGGATTTTTGCTTCAAACAGGCTCTTGTTTGCATCAAGTGTGGGGTGCAGCAAAGTGGATTCAGGACTGGCCGATGTCTGGCCAGAAATATCAAGCAAGGGAAACAGTGACTGTAGTGGGGTCAGAAGAGGGGTATCTGCTGGCCCAGGAGCCCAAGGCAGGGGGGTGAGTCTTTCTGAGGTCAGTATCAAGTCCATTCATTTGCTCTAATGTAAGCCTTCTTGGGGCAGGAATCATCTTCCCCTTCTCTAATCATCGAGGAAAAGGGCCTTCAGACCTGCCCTGGCCCGGGTCCAGAGGAGGGATGTTAATTACGTGGTCAGTGTCTTGATGTTTCAGGAGCTCACAGCACTTGAAAATATGGGCTTTGCATCATGCAGGTAGGTAGCGATGAGGGCTATCCTTGCTTGCTTGGGAGGCAGAGGGGGCTCAGAGGTGGGAGATAAAAAAGCTTACAGCTTCTGAGAAGCTGTGGGTACAAGGGAAGAGGATGAGAAGGAGAGAAGCCTGAACATCTGTAAACTTCTCATTTATTCTTCACAAAGACTTCATTGTCTTTGTGAGTCTGAGGTAGGAGGTCCAAGTTTTCCGGACAATGGCAGAAATCAGAATTCAAACACCTGTCTTCTAGGAGAAGTTCTGGTCTCTCCTTGGTGCCGCAGCTGCCCCAGGAAGTTTCCAGGAGCTGACAAGCATTCAGATGAGTCAAGATGGGATCAGAGAGAGAAAAGGAGAAGGGAGAGCATATTTGTTCTCTTTCCACCTCCCTCCCACAGCCTTTCATGCTGATCTCAGCTTATGAGGCAGCCTCCTCCTCCCTGGACTGTGCAAACCCCTGTCATGGTCGGTGGCAACATTTTCCACAGTGGGTGGCCAGCCTTGATCTAGCAGTAAAGGATGGATTCTGTTATTTCAGTGACGTGGGGCTCAGGGAATGAGAGTGATCATCAAAAAGCAAAAGTAAAGCTATCCTTACAGGGTTAACAAGAATTAGGGGCAGAAATATGGCTATAATTAGGCATTAATCAGGCTGCACTTTGACCCACTTCCTTGTAACTGACAGACACAGTAGGAGTAGATACTGGCTGTTTGCATCCCTAATGTTCCTATAGATGGGATTTCTGATGTTAGAGCTATAAGGCTTTTGTTTAAGATAGACAAGATCTCTGACATTAGAATCATGAGGCTCCTGTTTAAAAATTGCTTAAGATGTTTCTCAAATCCTGAATTCCAGCAAAACAGATGATGCTAACAAGTCTGAATACCCCCATAAAGGAATGGAATCAGTATGAGAACACAGTTTCTTCATCTCCCTGTCCCAGGACTTCACCCTGGACTCCTCTATCAATCAACAATCTCCACACTTCAGCCCACTCCAAAACTCCTAAAATCCCAAGCCCCAAACTCCTCTGGGAGATGGATTTGAGGCTTCCTTCTGTTTCCTTGTGTAGCAGCCCTATCATTAAACCACTTTCTCTGCTGCAACCTGATGTACTTGGTGTATTGACTTGCCATGCACATTGGGCAAGGGATCTATTACGCTTCCAAGAGCACCTCAAAAGGGCTTCTCTGGCCTAGGTGTGGGGCAGAGTAAATGGGAATGGGAACACTCTGGACATTGGAGCATGCTGGTGAACCCTGAACCTTCAGTCTAGGCTCACCTTGTGCTGATGGGGCATGTGGCCTTCTCCCGCAGACCAAGACAGTGGATCGAGGTGACAGCATCAGGGACCTTGCATTTGTATGCTTGTCTGAGAGGCCACTATGATCACCCCTCATCATATATGAGAACAGAAGGCTCAAAGAAGTCAAGCCCAAGGTTGAATACATAGCAAGGTGTAGATCCAGTATTTGTATCCAGGAGTGTCCCATTTCAATCCTAAAATTTCTACTAAAGAGAGAAACAAACAAAAACATCAACAACTATAGTAATGTTTCTGGAGGGCTAACTTTATAGTGTATTTTGCTGGGCACCCTGAAGACAGTATCTCAGATAGTTCTCTTAAGGTCCCTAGTTTGCACATAAGGAAACTGAAGCCATGATGGGTTCACACTTTGCCATGAGTAACACAAATCTTAAGCCAGGGCCAGCCCCAAAGCCTATGCTCTTAACCTGAAGACCACCTGCCACTCAAAATGTATACCTAAACAGACAAGACTGATGCTAACATTTTATGCCGGGCAAATATGGGTACTATTTGGATTGAAGGACAAGAGAAGGGAGTTCAGGGAGGGAGCATTTGTTGAATCCCTTCTTTCCTGCCTGCCTGTCCTGGTCACAGCCCCTATTGGAGTGAGCACTGAGCAAAGTATAGCATATACCTCTGGGATTTTTGTTTTTTTGAAATAGGGTCTGGCTCTGTTGCCCAGACTGGACTGCAGTGGCATGATCATGGCTCACTGTAGCCTCGATCTCCTGTGACCAAAGGATCCTTCCATCTCAGCTGGACATATAGACACATGCTGCCATGCCCCACTAATTTGTTTTGTTTTCATTTTTTGTAGAGATGGGGTCTTGCTATGTTGCCCAGGCTGCTCTCAAACTCCTGGGCTCAAGTAATCCTCCTGCCTTGGCTTCCCAAAGTACTGGGATTCTAGGCATGAGCCACCACGACTGGCCCAGTATATACCATTGTTTATGTATCTACCACGTGGCTGGAATTGAACTCTATGAGGACAGGTCTGGGACACGTTTCTTTAGTACCCAGCTGAGGTGTAACAAGAGTTTGCAGCAACAAGTGCTTGCAGATGAGGAAGGAAGGCCCAAATAGGCTAAGCGGTCCTGAAACCCAGAACTCTAAATTGTCAGTGGTGGCAGATCAGACATCTCCCGTGCGTTTGTAAAGCATGCTGTTTTTGAGTACAGTTGACCCTTGAACAACAGATTTGAATTGTGCGGATCCACTTATATGTGAATTTTCTTTAGCCTCTGCCACCCCTGAGACAGCAGCCAACCCCTCCTCTTACTCACCAGCCTACTCAACACAAAGAAGACAAGGATGAAGAACTTTATGAGGATCACTTCCATGTAATGAATAGTAAATTTATTTTCTCCTCCTTATGATTTTCAAATAACATTCTCTTTTCCCTAGCTTGCTTTATTATAAGAATACAGTACATAATACGTATAACATACAAAATATGTGTTAATTGACTGTTTATGTTTTCAGTAAGGATTCAGGTCAACCGTAGGCTATTAGTAGTTAAGTTTTGGGGAAGTCAAAATTATACGCAGATTTTTGATCATGGGGGGAGTCAGCATAGCCCCTTAACCCCTGCATTGTTCAAGGGTCAACTGTACAAACACCTTTCTAAAGTCCCTCCAATGACCCCACAAAATCACCTGATTTTTCTTCTTCCCTTAGGTCAGTTCTGCTACTGGCCCCTGCAATGTTAAGAGCTAAGAATGTAGAAGTCAAACTTGTAGCACAGGGAAGTCCAGGTTGTGCCTAAGTTTCATGACGCTCATTTTGTAGGTACCAAAACTGAGGTTCTGCAGAGGGCAATGCTACAAACGTAGACCTTTAGTCCTGCTAGAAGGCCAAGATCCCCCAGCAATAAGGTGGAAACGACAGCTCCACTCTCAAGGCTTAGACCTTCCCTGGGTCCTCTCCTGCTGAGTGAGTGGTGTGGGCCTACGCGCCACCAGACATGATTCGTCAGGCTCGTGCTCGAGGAATGCAGGAGCTGACTGGCTGAGATGTTTGGAGCCAGCACGCTCTGCACGTCCCTGGTGGCGGAGGAGATGGATTTAGATGGTCCAATTTTTGTGGCTACTTTCCATTTGTGACAGGGGATAGGCTTTCTATATATGGTAATGATGTAAAATTCCATTTTAAAAAGCATTTAAGTAAAGAAAATGAGTTAATTTAGAGGCAAGAATGAAATAATGTGATTTAACTTTAGAGAAACAGAGATTGAAGGGGATCTGAAAAGGTACTCCTGCCCCAGAACTGTCTCCCCCAGCAGTTCATGGAACTGGGACAAGGTGCTGCCCATTCTGGGAAGCTGCTGTTCAAGCTGCAGGCTTCCAGAGCCAAAGGCTGCCCAGTCCGATCCTCACTGCAGGAATGAAGAGATGGAAGCCAGACCACAGGTCACTGAGGGGAGTCACCAATGACAGCTTCTGAAAGAGCCTGGCTTTAATTCAGTTTCCCACCCACAGCCAGGAGCTCAGGGCTTGGCTGATCACCTCTATCCCTGTCCCCTCAGTAAAGTACAGAAGCTCTGGGCAAGGCTTTATGCACAGTGTGCTTTAAAACAACCTAAGGAGCTTTGAAACAATACATTTGCCTGGGCCCCATCCCCAGAGATTCTGATTAGGTAGTCTGATTTGGGGGCAAGATTCAGGGATGCTATTCTTTAAAAATTTCTCCACCAGCCCACCCTAGGCTGGAGACCAAGGTCCTGACATGAGATGCCTGGGCTGTACAAGACTCGGTTTACCCCATCCCCCTTCAGCATTCTCAAGGCTCACCCAGTACCTAATCAGAAAGAGAGAAAAGAAACAGACAAGGGTGGGGGGTGAGGGGAGAGAGTGAGAGAGAGAGAGAGAGAGAGAGAGAGAGAGAGAGAAAGAGAGGAGGCAGACAGGAGAGAAGACAGAGAAGAGGGAGAGGGAAAGGAAGGCAGCAGTCATGGGCTTCACACTTGGGCAGGTCTGGCTTAGTGCTGGCTGCACCGCTGACATTTGCAGGAGGTGTTACCCAGAACATGTTTCTGAACTTCTTTGAGACTTGGTGACCTTGCTGGTTCAATGATGATAATATTAATCACTGTCTCATTAAGTGGTAGTGAGGTTTAAATGAGATAACCCACGTAAAGAGCCCAGCACAGTGAACAGCACACACTGAGCCC
Source organism: Papio anubis (assembly GCF_008728515.1). Lineage (NCBI taxonomy): Eukaryota > Metazoa > Chordata > Mammalia > Primates > Cercopithecidae > Papio > Papio anubis. Next base: position 14,559,899 of record NC_044987.1, read on the forward strand.
TTGGTACAGGCTAATGCTCAGCATCATCATCTCTAACACAGGGCCAGAAGCCAGGATGATCCTGTTGTTAAGTGAAGCCAGAGACTCAGTTGAAACATTCTTCAGGGCAGAGAAGGAGTTCATTAAATGGCTCAGAATTAAGATAGGCAGGAGCTAAAGAAGAGCGAGACTTAATTCCCTTGCATACCCAGGGGAAGGGGTCTCTTTTGGAAGAGATTTGCATTGGCTTTAGTTGATTGCAATTACGCTATCCATTGCCGTGCTGAAAATAAAATGAAACCCTAACAAAGTTCCAGGTTTAATTGAAATTTCCTGGGATCTGTTATTACATCGCTGTGATTGTTCTGTGCCACTAATGAGGCTGTGCTAGCTGATTATCCAAGTGTCTCTCCAGTCACTATTCCATTATTGCATTATTAATGATCAGATATGATTGTCACAGCCGATGGCTTGAACATCAAACAGGCAAGAGACAAGTCAGACAGCCAGGCAGACAGACAGATGGCAAGGGCGGGTGGGGCAGGGCAAGTGGGTAGGCTGGGCTAGCCAACAACCTGGTACCCGGGGTATGCAGGGGAAGGGGCATGGACATGTTAGTGTGATGAGGGGCTGAACTGAGGGGGGAGGCGGGGATGGAGGAGGCGGTGAATGGGGCATGACAATGGCAGGAACAAGTCCTTGCAAGCTGGTGAGTTCTCAGGGTCTATAGCTCTCAAGTCTCCACTTACCTGGAGAAATAGCCAATGACTCTTGGTCAACAGACAAAACAAGAACTAGCATTTCTAGATCAATGAGGTCTCACAGCCTGGGAAATGGGAAAAGGTCAATGTAAGGGGCAGGTCACTCTTCCCTGGCCAGCCTCGGGGAGCATTGTGAAGAGCTGCTGAGCCCCTGTCCCCTTCTCTGATGAGCCTGGATGTCGAGAGCGGGGACTTAAGGTGCAGTGAGAAGGGCTGGTGGGCCCTGGAAAAGACTTTGGAACAGGAACACGGGGGAGGCCTGTCCTTCCTAAGGTGGCCGTAAGTCCCGGCCACTGTGGGGAAGACCTGCCCCCACCAGGGAGGTGGGCTCAACAGCGCCCTCTCAGCTTGCTTTTAACCAGTGACCTCCCGGCACCCCAGAATGACTGGAAAGGAGCCCACGTGTTGGTACTGAAAGAACTTTGAAGAGTTTTCTGGAAACTACCAGCGTTGGCCTGTGCTAGTGGTCTTCCCTAGAGGTGGTAGTGAGCTGGGCTTGGGGGCAGACTGAGGAGAGGAACCCCCACCCCTGCACATAAGCAGGAGGCCTCTTTTAACTCTGGAGCACCCACAGGCACCACAGCTGGGTTTCCCGGCCGCGTGTCCTGTGGACCTTGCCCCACCCCCTTTGGGGAGGCACCCTTTCCTGAAAACACCAGACAGGATGAGGTCATACTAGGCACTCGATGGCTGCCAAATTTCATTCTTCAAAGACCAGCGTTGCGCTAACATGAAATGCAAGCCAGGAACAGGAGGGAGGAGGGGGCTGGACTGATGAAATGGAGGGGGAGAAACCCACAGGCAGGAGAGAAGGAATTGACATTTGAACATGGTTTTGTAATCGGAAAATTGATCCCAAGGCTGCTCCCGCCCCCAGTGATGGGCCGCCGCGGATGCTGTGGTTTCCCTGAAGCCCGTGATGGGGGCTGCCTGTTCCACCAGGCTTGCTGCCTCCAACTCACTGTCTCCATGGTGAAGAGGCAAAGGGCTGGGGGCTCCTGCAGCCATGGTTTCCCTGACAACACTCACCAGCAGCCTACCCCAGGCTGCACGTACGGGTTTGTCCCCACCACCACTGCGAGCTATTTCGGAGCAATGGAAGCCTCTGCCTGCACAGCCACCCACGGTCCCATGAACACGTACACAGGAGCCCCCTCTGTGGGCTCCTGGCACCCATCCACCCACGGCTCCCACCTAAAGCCTGTCCAGCCTGCAGGGAGCTGTGCTGAGCATCCAATCACAGAGAGGCACTTGGGGAGTGTGGGATGCAGAGACCCCGGGTAGGCACAGCCTGGACACCTCCTCCTCCAGCCCTCAAGCCGGAGACTGAAGAAATCCAAGGCAAGAGTTTGAATGAGGAAAACGCACTCTCCGCCACCTTGCAGTCCCCCTGCCGTGACCCAAGGCCCGTCAGTAGTAAGGATTATGATGGACATGATCATCATATTGCCACCATGCCAATCTTCTGTCCTCCTGAAGTAAGCAGAACAGTTATTATTATCATCCCAAGTTACAGAAGATGAAACTGAGCCCCAGGGAGGTTAAGTGACCTACTCAAGGCCACACAGCGAGAAATGGCAGGCTCAAACCCAATATGCAGTGAAGGGTCCGGCCCTGGGGTATCTGGGAAGATGTTTACCCGCAGTGTGTTGGTCATGCTGTGTGCACGGCAGGGCGGGGAATATAGAGAAACGGCGGCCCTGACCTTGAGAAGCTCCCGGAGGATAGGGAACTTGCAAAGGTGTGTATATAATTGTACCCTCATACAGGACCACACACTGTTCTGTGGGCTCACAGGCAGCTGTCAGTGGGGAGGCTTCCCTTGCAAGGGCTTAGTGGTCTATGGGAGAGGCCTGAAGATGTGAAAGCAGCTATTCTCTGGCAATGGGTTTCACCTGCTTCCAAGAACCCTCAAGAAGGGCTGAGGCTACTTGTAGGATCTACAGTTCCCACCACAGGGCAGCAGCCCCGGAGCTCCTTCCACGAGAAGCTCCTTGGGGCCAGGAGGGAGTGAGGAGTTTGCTGGTTGAGATCTCGGAGTGCACTGAGCTGAGACTGAGGAGAAAGCTCAAGTCTGAGAAGCCAGAGGTGGCAGCCTGGGCTGTACTGAAAGCTACCGCCAAAGGGGGCCTGGTGGGGCACAGACAGTGGAATGGGTAACAGGAAGAGTTTGAGGCTCCCGTGTCAATGGGCTTGTACCTGAGGACCAGGACAAGGAAGCTGACAGCCTTTCCACTTTCCCAGGTGGGTTTCATGGGGGCCTCCCAGGAATGTGGAGGAGAGGGGCCCGTGGCTTTCCCGGTGCGTGCTGGAGGTTATGGGAGAGGTGATGAAAGAGGGTAAAAAGGCCCAAGATGCTGGTCCCATGACACACCCAGAGCCCAGCACTGGCTCCATGCAGTGTGTGCCTAGCACAGGGGGTTCTCTGTGGCTAAATCAAGCCTCTCTCCTTTCTTTCGAAGAAGGATGCCCCAAGTCCCCCCACACCTTTCCTGGGAGATCAGGGTCCATTTGTTCTTAACGTTCCCCCCAGGAGGGGGGTTCCGCCATTCTCTACTGGACGCTGCTTTCCACGTCTCACAATCTTTGTCAGAAAATTTAAATCAGCGGGTTTTCCACTGTCTCCTCTGCGCCAGGTAAAGGAATTCACACACACACCTTGTCTTGGGTGAGCCTCACCACGACCCTGCAGGACTGGGAGGGCAGAACCATGCTCCTTTCAGCCACCTGGAAACCCAGGCTTGGGCACTTTGGGTGAATCAATTCCTCAAAGGATGCCGTTTGCAAGGATTCGAGCTGAGATGTGAACACAGGCCCTTTGACTTCAAGTCTCACGTCCTGTCTTCCCAGCAACTGGCCACAGCGGTTCTGGCAATCACACAGTCTCTTTCCACTGTGGACGAAACAGGCAACTCCAAAGCCCCTGGCAAACCCTGCAGCCACCTCTGGGGTGGGGACCAGCCAGAAATCTGACAGGGGAGCCTGCTGCCACTGGCCTGTGGCCGTCTGACCCACCCCTCGGCCAGTTGTTCCCTTCAGAATAGAAGATGGTCTGGAAGATTCCTCAATCCTTGTCACCGCCAATCCCTGCCCCTCTGCTCCGGCCTGGAAATGTTGAGTTGATTATAGTCTGTGCTCAATCACCAGAAATAATCAATTCTGTAATTAAGAGCATTCCCCGGCCTTCCTAGCCTTCCCCAGGCCTCCTGCTCCTCCAGCCTCACCCCACGTCTACCACCACCGCCCCCTCCCACCCGCCTTTCCAGCATGGAATCATTTTAATGAGATTTCTCTGTTACAAATGACCGGTTTGTAATAATTATATTTTGTGCAGCAATCGTGGTTTAAAAATGATTTAAAGCAGGAAAGGCTCCAATTTATTAGGCATCAAATTTTCTGTGGTGAACTTTTAACTGGAAGCTGCCACTCAGACATGGAGGGGGCCATCTCTGCCAGCCTGGGCTGAGCAATAGTCCTGAAATATTGATGGTTTGTGGATGGAAATGTAGCCAAGGAGATTTAACTTTTACTAAAATAAATGAATCTTGCAACAATAGCTTGGCGGTCCTGGGTGCACCACTCCCTGCAGGAGAGGGAATGGGTGGTGGGGGAGGAGAAGGAGAGGGGCCCCCACCTGGAACAAGGCAAGGGAAGGAGAATGAGGGCTTTCTGGGACTCAAGGCCTGAGGCGTTTTCCATGCAGGGCTTTGCATTTGAAGGAGAATTATCATTGCATACCCCTTTTAAATTCTGTGAAGCGCTTTGGTGAGAGCTGGTGGGGTAGCGTTTGGGACTTGTGACTCTGGAATTACCCTTGGTTCATACCTGGACCTTGCTATTTTCTACCTGTGTAACCTTGGGCAATGAATCCGCCTTTCCAATCCCGGTGGAGAATTCCCCGAGATAACACTTGTAAAGCCCTTTGTCCAGGGTTGGGCGTGCAATAAGCACTCAATAACTGACAGGTATCACTATCATTTCGATGACTTTGCATCTGTTAACCCATGAGGGCATCACTACCCTGTGTGGCACATACAGTGAGTGTCCTCGTCCTCATGGAGAGACAAAGGCCTGGGTGGGTGAAGTGCCGTCCCATGCTCACAATCGAAGTGCTGGAGCTGGGTCAGAGCCCCAGGCCTCTTCCAGCTCCCAGTTCCATTCCTACTAACCCAAGGGGAAATTTCTGGAGAAAGCAGGACTGCCATTGTAATTGAAAATAACAGCATGTTATTTTAAAATGCAGCTTGGGAGGTCCAGGTCTGAGATCAGGAAGATCATCTTGGTATAGAAGGTGTCAGAGGAGAAGAGGTGAGTGAGAGAGGCTGAGTGAGCCCCTCCCTTTTAGAACATAGAGGCTTCCATGCACCAGGGGAACAGTCTCTTGAGTTCACTGGCACCCAGGCCACACCCTTGCCAGGGCCAGTCTGGAACGGGGCTGCTTGTTTGCCATGTCTCCCAGTGGTGTGTGAGCTCCTGAGGGCAGCAGTTCTAGCTCATTCATCCTGGAGCTTCCTCTACTGCCTGACTCCAAGAAGGGCACACAGTAGGTGTGCAACAACTTGAACTGCAGGCTTCCTGAGGGCAGGAACTGGGCCTGCTTTGCTTATTCCTACAGGCTAACCCAACGCTTAGCACACAGTAGGTGCTAAATAATAATATTGATAATGATAAGGAGTGAGTTAGCAAGTGAATGAACAAGTGTTTGTTGCACCAGGTAGAATGGTCTCTCCTGTTCTGACCTCACCATCTGGAGTGGGCAGTGGTGCCCACCCTTTCTGACAGAGGGGCAGTGACCCATGGGATGTGGACAAGGCAAAAAGCTCATTGCTCTGGCCTGCTGTGGCTGCATCTCGGGACTCTGGGACCCTGGCTCTTAGACCAGAAATGGAAAGAGTTACAGAGCTCCTCAGCCCTGGAGCTCTGTTGTCTCAGGAGTCACTGGTGCAGGAGAGGGACCAGCGGCCTCAGAGACTGGGAGGAGGAGGGAGGAGAAGAAGGCGAGGGAGGGTGCCCCCACTCTGTCTGCCAGCTCAGCCCTCCAGGCTCTGGTCGTGTGGCGTCTTATCTTCCTGCTCATTCTTCTCATTTTCTGACCAGCTGCTGAGGCAAGGGGGACCTGGGCCTTCCCTCTGCTTGTGGGCACTATCTGGGCCTGGCAAGGGTAGAGAGGGCACGTGCCAGTCCCTGGTTGTGTGAAAAGGACACTCCCACAGGCAGAAGCACGGAAACCCATCTTGCGAGATTCCCTCATTGTGGCAAACACAGAGGGGGCTGGTGGTGGCCGGGGTGTCCGTCACTCCCTGTGTCTCCTGGAAATGGGTTTCAAACTGTTCTGGGAATCATTATGGAGAAAATCAAGGACCTCCTGAAGGGCAGGGGGACTCCAGGGAGCTGTTGGGAGGCAGAAGTCCTCTACCGGAAGACTTGAAGATGAAATGAACATGGTGCATCAGATGCGTTTTGAATGTGAATTCACCCCAGCCGCTTCTCCCTGCCGGGAGCTGCGTGCATCGGCAGTGGAGCCGGACCCTCCTTTGCCACCTTCTCCATCCTCACCTTGGCACCCTTTGCTGGTGCCTAACCGACTCATGACCTCGAGGAGGGTTTTGCCAGCACAAAGATGCTTTCCAGGGTCTCTTCTCCCAGGACTTGGAATAATGTAGTGTAAACCTTGCCACCTTTAACAGCAAACACCGCCTTTCTTACTGCAGCTTTGTCCCTAACTGGCTGCGTGACTCTGGACTAGTCACAGGCTCAGAGACTCAGTCCTGTCTTCTGCAAGGTGGGGACGATAATGATGGCACTCCCTTCCTGTACATTCGTGCCCTGGGAGGCCTTGTGAGCAGGGGCCAAGACGTTTCCTCTTTGCTCCCTCAGCCCAGCACAGAGCCTGGCCCAGGGAAAGTGCTGAAGGATGAAGGGTAATCGGGAGGGGCAGATCAGAGGCCCCATGGGAGAGTGTGTAAGCATTCCCACACAGGCAGCCTCAAGGGGCCCCTCCTGCCCCAGTCTGCGTCTCCCTCGATGGCCTTTCTTCTGTAGGCATTTCTGAGTCAGGCAAATCTGCCCTGTCCCCTTACCTGCTCCCCCGCCCCCACATAGCCCTCTCCTCTTCCCTGTCCAACAGACTTGCTGCGGCCCCTCCCTTTCCTGTCCAGTTATTCTTCCATCTCCACAACCAGGTGCCAGCCTGTCTGTCTGGTCCCCTCAGGCCCCCACTCCATTCCTCTGTGCTGGCTCCTCCCGCCTCACCAACCTATCTCCTGGGAGTGGGGGCAGCCTGCTGGCCACACCTCTGGACCCAGCCTGTCCACTATCTCCTGGACTCTGCATTGGCCTCCAGTGCAGGCCCCTCCCGGACATCCTCTCCCTGTAAGCCAGAGTGAGCCTTCTGAACTGAAAGCCTGACTGTGCAAATCCCTCGCTTACAGTCCTTCAGAGACTTAGCCGTTATCTTTTTGTTTGGTGAGTTAGTCACCAGGTGCTCTGGATAAAGTCCTAACCCCTGGACGGATACAAAAGGTCCTCTGTGACCTGCCCTGGCCTGGAGCTGCTGCGCCTCCCCAGGCTCCAGGCACACAGGCTGCTTGCAGGTCCCGAATTGCACTGAGCGCACTCGATGGCTTCCTGCTACACTCTATCTTCTCTTCCTGCTCCACCTGCCCCTTGTGGCTTCATTAACTCATCGTTTAAGACTCAGTTGTGATATCACCTCCCCCAAGAAACCTTCCCTGAGTCATAAGACTTCTTCATATTCAGCCATGGGCTTCTAGGGCATCTCTTGCATGCCCCAGCATACTTGCCATCCTGTAAGCTCTGAGCATGACCCACCAGGCTCCTTCTCCCCTGTGAGCACCACGAGGGCAGGTCCACAGCTTATTACTCATCACACCACCAGCACCCTGTGCTGGGTCTGGGTGTTTGTGTACCCCTGACAGTCATACGTTGGCATCCTAGCCCCTAGGGTGATGGAATTAGGAGGTGGGGCCTTTGGGAGGGTGGGGACTTCATACACGAGAATAATGCTTTTATAAAAGAGATTCCACAGAGATCCTTTGCCTCTTCCACCAGGTGAGAACACAGAGAGAATGCCCTCACCAGACACCAAATTTGCTGGTACCTTGCTCTTGGACTTTCCAGCCTCTAGAACTGTGAGTAATAAGTGTCTATAGTTTATAAGCTACCTAGTTTGTGGCATTTATTTTATAGCAGCCCAAATGGACTAAGACACCCTGCATACAGTAGGTTCTCAGAATGGGGATTTTGAATGAACAATCACATCCATTGATCCTTGTTTATAAGCTTTTTCTTTATTCTTAAGTTTATTTTTAAGTTGTATGCCCTGCAGCAGGGGCAGGCCTACTGAATAATGACAGGTATGATTAATTAAGTACTTAGTATTTGTCGAGCATCTGCTAAACTCTTAACATTCGTTAACATTCTCATTAAATCCTCATTACCTGAGGTAGGTACTGTGCGTAATTATCTCCATTTTCCAAATAAGGAAACTGAGGCTGAGAGGGGTTAGACCACCCAGTGAATGACTATTGAAGCCTACACTTGAACCCAAATGTGTCCAACTCCAAGGCTCAGGCACTTAACCACTGGGCACACTGTCACCACCGCCCACCCCCCCCACCCCCCCACGGAGGAGCCTCCTGGCCTAGCCCCTGAGAAGCCAGTGTCAGGTGGGAGGCAGCCCAGGTGTCCTGGCCCCTTACCATGTCTTGGCGTCTGCAGTGCTCCGTGGTTGCTGTCCCTTTGTGCCAGGCATCCCCTGTACACACATCAGAGGGAAGGCTTGTCACTCCAAGTCCCAGCTGGCTTCTTCCTGGGACCAGCCTGGTTGTGGCAGTTGGCGGCAGGGTGGGGGCAGGGGGGGTGGTCGGTGCTGTTTCTCTTGCGGGCGGTGGGCAGAGAGGGTGAGTCTGGACCGTGCTCCCCACCCCCACTGGCTATCTGTTGAATGACAGTGAGTCAGAGTGTTTGGGTGGGTGGTGAGCTCTGAGGGCCCACCAGAGACTGTTAATTTTGGCTCTGAGTCCGCAGTGGAGCTAAATGACTGGAAAACTCCCGTGAGGGGGACGTGTGCAGCCAAGGCAGCTGCAGCTCTGATAGCTCCCCCACCTGCCAGCGCCGAGATCAAGTCACTTACGGGGCGTCCTGGTGGGAGCGGCTTCTGTATCCAAGCAGGGAGGGGCTCCGAAGCCAATCACTGCCCCGTGGGGGGCCAGCAGTGTTAGATGCAGAGGGAAAATGCTTCAAAGCCTTCCGGGGCCCCAGGAACTCACACAATCTTTCCAACTAGAGAACTCATCTGGGAAGCAAGTTCCTGGAGTAAAGAGGTGGATTTCTTCTGCCTCATTTCCAGGGAGGAACTGGGCCCAGGTGCGGGGTAAGGTCTTGTGGGACGGATGAGTGTCTTTCCAGACTCCCCGTGTGTCCGGCAGGGCAGCCCAGCAGGGCCTGCCGCTTCTAACTTTCTGAGAGTAGGATTGGATCCCAAGAAACAGGAACCAGAGTTTCTCAGGAACGCCTCCTGGAGGGAGAGTTTGCCCCCAGAGTGGTTATGCTATTAATGTACTATTGTCGCATCTTATACTTGGGCTTACATTTGAATACTTAGAAATCAACACTACGCAGAGCAGAGCAGACCGCTGGGGACTCTGCTTCCCAGGTCTGTGGTGGGGCCTGAGAACTTGCTCTTCTCACAGCTCCCAAGTGACACCGATGTTGCCCGTCCTGGATGATGTGGCTTCACCCTTTACTGGTTAGAGCACATTATCGAATCTCTCCAAGGCTCCTTCCCTCACCTGTAAAACGGTCATGACAATAGCCACCTGGAGGCTGCGGAGAGGATTAATGAACTACCATATGTAAAGTCTCAGTGAGTTGGAGAAGACCCTGTGGTAAACACCTGGACCGTAGCAGGTGTTCAATACAGGTGTGTTCTCTCCCTTCAGTCAAGAGAACTTTGCACTCTTAATTTCCTCTAAGCCGGTGAGGCGAGCAGAACAGGTATTGCTCACTCCTGTTCTACAGATGAGGAGCCACTAGTGCACTGACTTAGTGACTAAGGTAGACCCTAGGATTCTTGTTGAAAGTTCAGTGTTCTTCCCACTACAACAGTTTTTTTTCTGGTCAGATGAGAGATTTATGTGTCTACCAGATGAGGAGCAAGTCAATACTAATGGTGAAAACCCTAACAATACTGCAGAAATCTGTGCAGGACTCTCACTGGGCACACAGCCACAGTCGGCCTTCTGGAGTCCTGGGAGACAGCTCGGAACTTGGAAGACAATGTTCCATTACATGGCTCCCCTCTGGGCCTGCCTGTATGTTGATCTCAACAAACATTTCAGGGAAGAACAAATGCTGGGGCCATTTTCCCCCCTGGGGAAGGAGGCAAGCAGATCAGAGATGAAAGGTAGAGCTGCTGCTGTCCCATTTGTGGCCCACAGGCCTGTCTTCCTGCCTGACCCCAGCCATCAGAGGCATCTAGATAGACAGGGCTCAGAGGAGAGAGCAGGAGGGACCTCTGGCCAGACCCCACATCTGTCTGCCACAGCTCTGAGGGGCTTGAAACGATTCAGCACATTCTTCCCTTCTTCCCCAGCCTGCCCAGCCACATGTTGGCCATGGCCTCTCCAGCTGCCCTCACCCCTGCTCTGGACGAAACCCAGGAAAAACTGTCTGGGGCCCCTGGAGTTTCTGATGCACTATGTCGTTTACCTCCTCAGGCATTCTCACTCACAGATGTCAGTCCCATTAGAAGAAAAGCAAACAGAGCCCCAGAACACAGCAGACGGCACACTGGATCCCAGGCTGGGGATGCGATCTTGCAGCCTGTATGATGTCTTGGGGTTGAACCTTGTTCAAGCCAATGCCTCCAGTTCCCATTTGGACGCTGTCATAAGGGAATTCCACATGGCATTCCTGGATTTCAAATTTCCATTTCAGCTATTTGTGAGTGTCCTCAAAGTCCTCCACCTGCAGCCATTTGTCATTTTGCTGAGACAGGAAACTGAGCCCCACGTGCCGTGAGGCTGGTGAACAGCAGCAAGCTTCAGTCAACAGGGAGCCAGGCCCAGGCCCCCTCTGCCTCTCAGACCAGCTGGGTTTTTTTTTGTTTGTTTGTTTTGTTTTGTTTTGTTTGAGACAGGGTCTCATTCCTGTTGCCCAGGCTGGAGTCTGGAATGCAGTAGCACAATCACAGCTCACTGCAGCCTCAACATCCCAGGCTCAGGTGATTCTCTCACCTCAGGCTCCTGAGAAGCTGGGACTACAGGTATGCACCACCATGCCTGACTATTTTTTTTTTTATTTTTTTTTAGTAGGGATGGGGTTTCACCATGTGGCCCAGGCTGTTGTTGAATTCCTGGGCTCAAGTGATCCACTCAAGCCTTGGCTTCCCAAAGTGCTGAGATTACAGGCATGAGCCACTGTGCCCAGTCCTGTCCTTGTTTTATAGAGGAGGCAATGAAACCACTGTATGGCATTGTGCAATTGAAAATATGGAGATTCATTTACAATAGCAAAGTCAGAGAACCAACCTCAGTTTCCATCCACTGATAACTGGATAAAGGAAGTGGTGTGTGTGTGTAAAATGGAATACTATGCAGCCATGAAAACGAATTTAAAAGAATGAAATCATGTCTTCCGCTGTAACATGGATGGAACTAGAGACCATTATCCTAAGTCAAATAATTCAGAAACAGAGAGGTACATACTGCACGTTCTTACTTATAAGTGGGAGCTAAACAGTGGGTACACATGGACATAAAAAGATGGAAACAATAGACACTTGGGACTCCAAAAGGGGAATGAGGTGGAAGGAGGTGAGGGTTAAAAAATTACCTGGGTGCATGGGTGCACCAGAAGCCCAAACCTCACCAGTATGCAATAGATCCATGTAACAAATCTACACATCTGTCCCCTGAATCTAAAACTAAAAAAAAAGAAAGAAAATGTGAAGATAGAAGACAGCCTTAGGTTTGCTGTTTCTCAAAAAGGCTCAGGATCTCCTGTACCTTATTTCTGGAGAATCCCCAAGACTTGTGGAAAAGGAAGAAATGAAGCCTAGACTCTTACTGTAATGTTCACAACACTGGCGGCGTTTCTAGAAGAAACATCCAAACTGTCTCCTTTCCAGTTATGAGGTCCAGGAAAGAGACATCACAGCCCCAGGGAGCCCCTTCCAGCAGGTCAGGGCCTAGTTTGCCACTAGATTTCTCAACTATTCCACTAGAAGGGCATGGCTTTGGCTGGGCACCAGGCCCCCTAAGATGTTAGACTACCTGCACCCCAACTGTCAGATTGTCCCCTAGTTAGCTCCGGCACCACCCCAGGCAGGGGTGCGTGCTCCAGGTCCCGCCATCAGCATAATGACCCAGTCTGACATGCACTTTACAGTCACGAAGCACTTTTACCTGTGTTGTCTCACTGGACCCATACAACAAAGTAGAGTAGGATGGGTGTCTGTCTTAGTCCTTTCAGGCTGCTATAATGAAGCATCACAAATTGGGTGGCTTCCCAGCAACAGACATTTATTTCTCACCACTCTGGAGGCCTGGACATTCAAGTTCAAGGTCCCAGCAAGTTTGGTGTCTGGTGAGGAACTGCTTTCTGGCTCATAAATGGTGGTTTCTCTCAGTGCTCTCACATGGCGGAAGGGCAGAAGAATAAACAGGTTCCCTTGAGCCCTTTTACAAGGGCACTAATCCCATTCATGAGGGCTGCACCCTCATGACCTAATCACCCCCAAAGGCCTTACCTTCTAACACCATCACCTTGTCGGGGCAGGATTTCAACACAGGAATTTTTGAGTGACACAAACATTAAGGCCATAGCAGTGTTGTTATTGCCAATGTACAGATCAGAAAACCGAGGAGCAGACACTGGGCATCCTGCCTAGATCATAGGAAGAAAGTGGGGACTCCAACTGAGGTCTTCCAAACAACACCTTCTCTTAATAATCCACCAGTGGTCCCTATGATACCTGACAAAATGCAGAACGCCTTCACGGACATAATCTCATTTTAATCTCATAAGAACGCTGTGAGGCAAGCAGCAGTAGGTGCTATTATCCCCATCTTACAGGCAGATAATCTCATGTGCTCAAACTGTGTACAGGTGGTTCTTTTCAGGGTAGGAGGGGGTGCAAGTTAGATGTCAGAACATTAAAGAGAGGGCAGAAGCTGTGTGTCCAGCCAGACCTAGGTACCCTACTTAGAAACATTCTTGCTATAGCAATCTTACCACTTTCACAGAAGGCTGTTAATTAAATGAATTATCCTTGCTGAATAGGCCTTGGGGGTTCCCTAGGGCAGCACAAAGATCCACATATTTGTGCCACATCTAAACTTCTGGAAAATTGCAATGCCCCCATCTTCCCTCCCCAACAGTTCAGGCACCTACTCCCAGCTTGGGCATCTTCTCTTGGCTACCTGGAGACAGCACTCTGGCCAATGAATGTGTCTCGGCATTTTACAGAACCAGGCGGGGGCAGGGCCTCACATAAAGTGAGTGGGAGCACGGGGTTGGGCCTGCCTGTGTGCCATGTGTGTGCCTATACGCACAACGATGAGCACAACGATCTCAGTCCCTGTGTGCACAGATATTTCTGCGTGTGTGCAGCGCTGCATGCACCCACCTGTGAACCTGTGACCAATAGACATAGACCCCCATCCAGGGTGCCTAGTCTAGGAGCACCCAGCCATCTCCTTCAGCCCCGGCTTGTCTCATCCCCACAGCCTGCTGTGGTGGTGAGTTGTCAAATGCAAACATCAGCTGCACAGCATCTTCTTTATGAGGAGGCCAGGACAGGCAGGTAATTTATCAAACATTACTTAAAATAGTCCCCCAGCCTCTCGCTCCCTCTCTCTTGTTGCTGTCTGATTCTTGATTGTTTCTTCTTTCTGGCTCCTGTTTTTCTGCCTGGAGATTGACAGCCCCCTGCTAATACAGCCTTGGAGATGCCACTGGTGGAACTGACACCTCACTGTGCCTCAGCCTCCATCCCAGAACTAACTGCTCCGCACTGACTCTGGCGGCACTGCAGTTGCTCCTGTCTGCATGCCCGCGGGGCTGGCTGATGGATGAGGCCACATCCCCCGCACTGCAGAAAGCTCAGGAATCAGGGGCACATGCACTGTGATCTGCTGAGTTATGGACTAGCTAATAAGACTCCTCCTGACATCAGCAAGCCCTTGACTGTCCTATTTTTGCCCTGTTCCCAATTCTCTGGCCTTTTAAGCAGGCCCATGTCTTGTGACTGGATGAGCCAGTCTGCTGTCCTCTGAAGAGATGTAAAGAGAATGAGATGAATTAGCATTCTCTGTCATTTCCACTTCCAAGACGAAGCAACTAAGGCCAGCCAAGAGAAACAGAGTTTATTACTGAGAAATGTTTAGGGACCTACTCTTTGCCAATTACTGTGCTAGGTGCTTGAAACTATTGTCTCATTTAATTCTATGCAATCGATGTGATCTCTGTTTTACAGAAGAAAAAGCAAGCCTCTGAAGAGGTCAGTGGTCTGCCTTAGATCAGTGTGTCAGTCAGCATTCAAAAACGAACTCTAGGCTGGGTGCGGTGGCTCGTGCCTGTAATCTCAGCACTTTGGGAGGCCGAGGAGGGTGGATCACCTGAGGTCAGGAGTCTGAGACCTTCCTGGCCAACATGGTGAAAACCCGTCTCTACTAAAAATACAAAAATTAGCTGGGTGTGGTGGTGGTTGTCTGTAATCCCAGCTGCTTGGGAGGCTGAGGCAGGAGAATTGCTTGAACCCAGAAGGCAGAGGTTGCAATGAGCCAAGATCGTGCCACTGCACTCCAGCCTGGGCAACAAGAGCGAAACTCCATCTCAAACAAACAAACAAACAAACAAACAAAAACAATAAAACAATAAAAATGGGCTCTAGCTAACTTAAACAGAAAAGAAATTTGGGAGCAAGATATTGATAGCTGATGGAATATACAGGGAGCTTAGAAAACATGCATGAACCAAAATGGTTAGAGTAAGGGCCAAGACACACAAGGAAGAGCCCGTTAGGAGACCACTGCACCAGACACTGGATAGCCACCACCAAGGTGAATTTCAAACTCTCCTTGCACCTTTATGTTCCTATCTTAAAATCTAAATTCTCAAGTGGTGTCATCTGAGGGTGAGTACGCTGTGCGTTCACTCCTCAATGCCAGGGGCCAGGACACCCTTTGTGGACACTGGCTCCAATCAAGAATCACCTGATGGGCTCCCAAAGAAAGAAAGGGAGCTCCCAAGCTGAGTAGCCAACACTCAATGAACTAACAAACCAGACCTATGTTCCCAGCTGCACGTAGCTGGTGAGGGGCTGAGCTAGTACAAAGCTACTACTCCCTGACTCCAAAACATGTTCACCATAATCAAGGGTGAAGTTCAAGATATTAAACAATTGATAGAACACTGGCTCTGGCCAATCAGAATAGACGCCACCAGAAACAGCTGGTTCAGCCATGGCAGTGCCACCAACAGATGATCAGTTCTACACACAAACGAGGCAGAATTGGAGCTCAGGGCTCTTGACTGCCCAGGCCAGAGGCCCTTGCTACTAGGACCATGCTTTCCACACTTTTTCATAGAGGAAGGTAATACTTGATGACACACTGGGGTAAACTTGAGGGCATTAAGATGGATAGATAGATAGAAAGATAGATGGATGGGTGGATAGATAGATAGATAGATAGATAGATAGATGATAGGTAGATGATAGATGATAGATTGATGAAAGATAGATGATAGGTAGATGATAGATAGATAGATAGATAGATAGATAGATAGATAGATAGATAGAGAGATAGAGAGATAATAGATGGAAAAATATATATGGCTGGGGGTAAAGCCCCCTAGATTTTTATGTTATATTATAATTATAAAAATAAAATAAAATCTCCCTATACTGCAGGCTTTTATATACAACTGCCTAATTGACATTGCCTCTTAGATGCATCATAGGTATCTCAAAAACAGCATATTGGTATCTGAAAACCTGACCTGCTACCACCTTCACCAGCTCACTCCACCTACAGTCTCCCCCAGCTCAGTTAGGGTCTTGTTAATCCTTCCAGTTGCTTACGCCAAAACCTTTGAAGCCATCTTCAACTCTTTCTTTCATATTCTCTATCCTCTAGAGCCTGTATATATTTTATGTGATATGTATGCCCATATTCTACATCAGAAATCCTCTAGCCTCTACCACTGGAATGCATTCATAAACTGGCCACCTTCACTGCTGCTGTTTTGTTCCAATCATCATCACCTCTCCCTTGGATTTTCATGACAGCCACCTAAATAGTCTCCCTACTTCTGACCTCCATCCCTTCAGGCAAAACAGTGATGGCATCGGGGCCATCTGGTTTACCAGCTGTGAATGGTCCACTTGGGGCTTGAAGGTCCCATCCCAACCCCATGGATCCCAAGAGTTCCATATCTTGATTTTCTTCCGTGGGTCAGGTATCATTTTAGTGTCCATCTCCTAACAGAAGCTCAAAACAATAGCCAGAGGGCTCCTTACTAAGCATAAATAAGACACCATTCTCCTACTTTAAATCCCACAGGGCTCTCTAATTCACTCAGAGTCAAGAGCAACGTTCTTCAAATGTCAACAAGCCCCCTCGCAATCCGGTATCTGTTACCTTCCTGACTTCATCTTCTACTACAGTCTTCTATGCTCTCTTCTTTCCAGCCAGAGAGGCCTCCTTCCTGTTCTCTGAACAGGCCAAGTTTGCTGTGCCTCAGGGTCTTTGCACTTGCTCTCTATCCCCTGTCTAAGTTCTCTTCCCCAGATGTCTGCATGGCTTACTTCCTCACCATCTCCAAATCCTTGCTCAGTGTTGCCATCTCAGCAAGGCCTGCCCTGACCACCTTATTTTATCAATATATGTATTAGTTCTTCTCACGCTACTATAAATAAATACCTGAGACTGGGTAATTTATAAAGAAAGGAAGTTTAATTGGCTCATGGTTCCATAGGCTGTACAGGTAGCATGGCTGGGGAGGCCTCAGGAAACTTTTAATCAGGCAGAAGGTGAAGGGGAAGCTGTAATGTCTTCACAGGGACAGATCAGGAGGAAGAGAGAGAGGAGGGAGGTGCTATACGCTTTTAAACAACCACATCTTGGGAGTACTCACTCATTATCATGAGAACAGCAAGAGGAAAATCTGCCCCAGTGATCCAATCACCTCCCACCAGGTCCTTCTTCTAACACTGTGGATTACAATTGGACATAAGATTTGGGCGGGGACACAAATCCAAACCATATCCATCTATCTTACTCTTCTCAATTTTTTTCCATAGTACTCATCTCCTGACTTGCTACATTTATGATATTATTTATTCTTGGCTTTTCTCTACTAGAATGTCAGCTTTTTAGTAGTTTTTGTCTGTTTGTTCAGTGATATACCTCCTGGAGCTAGAATATTGCCTGACCTACTCTCAGCTCATATTTGTGGAGGGAAGGAATCAAAACACAAAGTATTAGAGATAATATTAAAATTTAAATTTGCATAGAATTTAGATATTAGACATTAGAAAATAGTTTTAAGTTTTCAATGCTAACAATATTGTTTCCATGAACATAGCTTGTTATATCTGGTTTTATGTTTGAAATGCTTCCATGTATTAAGTTGGTGCAAAGCTATCTCAGTTTTTACTGTTACTTTCCATGGAAAAAACTGCAATCACTTTAGCACCAACCTAATAATTCTTGTTCCAGGTTTTCAGTACTGATCTCTTTAAATTCTTAAAAATCTCATTGACAAGTAACTTTATGAGCAAAAGTCAGCAGCACATTAAAAAATTACAGCAGTTGAAATTATATTTAAAGATTCCCAGAGGTCTTCCTTTTTTTTCATTGACAAATGTAATTTTAAGATATCTTGTGATAATGCTAATGGATTTGAATGCTACCAAACTTTTTCATATTGAATATTTCAAAATAATGCGGAATCTCTAATTTGTAGCAGGTATGTGCATTGTTACAGCAGTCAACCTACAGCTAGCTTAGATGCTGCTAAAAGAGCACAGGAGCTGTAAATGTCTGCAAGCATTTGATACTTGCAAAGATAGATAGTTGGACCCTATCTGGAGCTGCATCTACCAGAAACTCCACTGAGCCTCCCTATCCCACCCCTGTCTGGCAGTACCTTGGGGTCTGTGTCATACCACCCGGGCACTTAGAACCAAAAGTCCTCCAGCAGCACAATGGGCCCCTTGCCCTAAAGGACAGTGGCCTGTTCTGAGCTGAGAATTCAAGCAAACATCCAGTTGGCGGAGCATCTCCTAAGCCATGTTTGGTACCTCACAGTGCAGCGGAGTGTGATGGAGTTGTGCAGGGTCATTCCCAGTGAGGACCATAGGACACACCATCATATCGCACTCCACTCCATCTAAACTCCAAGGAACATTGGCAAGGGAATTCCCAAGAGTCCCAGTCCCCACCTGTGTGTCTGTAGAGCTTTGAGACCAATGGCAGCACATCAGTGTGGCATGGCACAACTTTTGGGAAGCTCTACTTTGGATCCCTTGGTCTGGAGTCCCACTTCTTCCATTAACCAGTTGTGTGTCTTGGGTGGGACACCTCACTTCCTTGAACTTAGGCTTTCTCATTTATAAGTGGAGAATTCGAATAAAAGCAATGCTTGTCAAGTACCTGTCAGGGATCCTTAAGATTACTGAGGAAGTGCTGCAGTGGATAGTTTGGGATGAAGTAGGAATAAAAAGCATCCCACTGGAAAAGACTTTTCCTCATCTTCCTCTTCAAACAGAGCTCCTCCACTTTTATCAGTTTTATATATTGATACTCCATAGAAGATAACATAAAATTTTAAAAACCAGTATATTTCGAGGACCTCTCACCCCTGGGCTCTCTACTGCCCACCCTTCCTTTGTTCAAGGAGCAAATCATTCTAAATGAACTTTTTATAACATTTTATTACTGTAAAGGAATGCCACCTTTCTTTAATAAAAATAAGACAAGAACCCCCACAGTAGCTATTTAAAAGGATTTTCTTGATATGAGGGAGTGGATGGCCCGCGTGTCTTGTCTCTGTGTCTAACGGTCCTCTTTCCTTTGAGATTTTTCTATATGATTGTTTTTCCCCATGGCACAGAGAAGGCAAAGTTGGAACTTGGTTCAAATAATAGTTTACGAGAAACTGGGAGATGACAAAGAGGGAAAAATGCAGACTGTGATGCAGCTGGGCCATCTGGTTTACCCACTGTGAATGGCCCACCAGGGCTGGAAGGACCCATCCCAACCCCATTGGTCCCAAGAGTTCCATGTCTCTGGATTTTCTTCCGTGGGTCAGGTATCATTTTAACATCCATCTAGCAGAAGCCAGATAAAGACACTTACAATCCTCAATGTCCACGGCCGTCTCATGCACCCAGGTCTTTCTCAGGATTGCAGGTTTCTTGTGGGAAGACCCTCCTTTTCTCTGCTAGTAGCACTACTCATCCCCTCCTGGTGAGATTCCACCCTCTTAAAGGCATCCCTCACAGGTTAACTCTATGACAAGAGCCCAGGCAGTCCCCCAAAAGATGGATCTGGTCATTACAAAGAGATACTTTTCTTTACAGAAGCAGAAGCACAGAGGGTTACAGCAATTTTTCTAATACTCCACAGCTTAACAGGAGCAAAGAGAGGATTTGAATGTAGGGCCTTGAACAGGACACTAGAGCTTTTGGTGTATGTAGGTGCCCTTCCCAAGGCAGCTGTGGGGAGGGGAGAGAATCCATGGACCCAGAGCTCTCAGCTAATCCTGGAGACAATCGGAGTGCAGGGGGTGCAGGCAGGAGTGAGCAGGAGCACCTCACTAACACCCTAATACCAATGTCCAAAATTCAGACCCCACAAGAATAGCTCTGCTCTGGACAAGACAATCTAGTCTTTCTGGCATCTGCAGCCCACGTCTCCTCAATGGGCAATTGTTGCTTCCAAAAGCTTAGAAACAAAAATGCTGAGAATGTCAGAGCCTAAGGCTTCCCTTCCCTAAGACTCGGAGAGATTTGCATGAGCACTTTTGTTTGCTTATTTATCCTGTTGCCTCAAATTAGAAGTGAAAAACAGAACAAAGAAACAAAAGACATTCCTCAGGATGGAATTACCTTCCTAGCCTTGGGGTTTGGTCTTGCCAAGACAATTTGGAGTCTGTTACAGTGTTGCAACACATCAGATATCCTAAGGTTTCCCTTTCATCAGCTAGCGACCAGGGCTGTTTAAGGCCAATCCGGGGGGAAGGGGAAACTGCGATTTCTAGCGTTGGGGCAAGTCTTCTCAGGCGTCCACAGGCAGTTTCACACTGGAAAATCTTCTCCGAGTCCTCATGCAGTAGGGAAGGTGGCGGAGAAACTGGATGAGGATCCTGGGGGAAAGGTGCTGCCCTGGGGCTGTGGTTCAGCTCTTGAGATCCTTTTATCCCAAGTTGAGGCCGCCTGTTTTTAAGTCCTGCCTGTCCAGAAAAAAGCCTGGGGCATCCGGTCAGAGACTGGCTTCTCCTTCTTAACTGCTCTTGAGCAGGGTATTTTAATGCTCCCAGCCTCTGTTTATTTGTCTGTGAAATGGGAATACTAATAATATCCCATTTATTCTTCTCCCACAGTGGTGGTGGGGATCAAATGAGATAATGCCTGTAAAAAGCCCTGTGGGGTAACAAGTGCTTTTCAAACAAGTTTCCAAGGTGAGTGAGTGTGTGTGTGTGTGTGCATGTGTGTGTGGTGCATGAGTATATGTGTTACATAGGATTGATCCATTGGGGCAGAGAGACAACTGGCTCTCACATAAGGAGGTCCTCCATCTTCTTGCCTTGCTTTTCCAAAACTTCTCATTGTTCTGGAGCTTCCTAGGAGAGACAGGCACTCCCCACTTCACTCCGTCCTCACTACTGCCTCTCCCTGACTCCCAGAGAAAGAGAACGACAGAGGGGTCGGGCACAGTGGTTCATGCCTGTCATCCCAGCACTTTGAGAGGCCGAGGTGGGTGGATCATGAGGTCAGGAGATCGAGACCATCCTGGCTAACACCGTGAAACCCCATCTCTACTGAAAATACAAAAAATTAGCCGGGTGTGGTGGTGGGCGCCTGTAGTCCCAGCTACTCAGGAGGCTGAGGCAGGAGAATGGTGTGAACCCAGGAGGCAGAGCTTGCAGTGAGCCAAGATCGCGCCATTGCACTCCAGCCTGGGCAACAGAGCGAGACTCCATCTCAAAAAAAAAAAAAAAAAAAAATGGACGACAGAGGAATTGAATTTGGTTTAATTCCACGAGGATGTATCTGGCCTCTGCTCCCGTGGTTCACATTTTTCATGGTGCTCTCCAGCTGACAAAACTCAGATCGACTATCTCCCTTTGATTCTCATGGCAACCCTGAAAGGCAGGTAGCAGATCAATTAGCATCTCTCATTTCCAGAAAAAGAAAATGAGACCCAGGGATTAAGTGATTTGCCTAAGGTCACCTGCCCTGTAAGAGCAGAGCTAGAACTCACAAACAGGGTTTCTGACCACTGCTTAAAATTCTTCAGCAGCTCCTCATCATGGCATCCCAAGCTCTTAATGATCTGTGCCCACCTCCCTCCACTCTGAAGGCCTCCCTGCCTTGCCCACAGGGTTGTCCACTTCACCTGCTCTGTCCTTATTTGTTTATTCCCTGGGGACTCTGCTTATCTCTGCATCTCAACTCCTAGCACAGTGCCTGGTATTTGATCCACGTGTATTAAATAATGAATATATTCAAGAATAGGTATTTTAAGGAGGGAAATGATGGAAATGTCCTAAGTGGCCAAGAGTAGCAGAATGGTTAAGTAAACTATGACACATCCCCTAGATGGGATATTATGCTATTAAAAATTAGGTTGATGAAATTTAATACTGACCTGAAAAAGTCATGGAATATAATCTTATGTGAAAACCCAGAATGCAAAATCGCACATACATTATGGTCACAGCTATATAAAACAACACAGATGCAAACTCTCAAAAATAGTGCAAAGGAAAAGAAGTCGAGATGGTAGGCGATTTTCCTTCCTTTCATCTTTCCATAGTCTCCAGGTTTTCTGTAATAAGCATGCATTATTTTTACAATGACTACAACAGCAACAACACAAGAAGGTAATCAATAGGTCAGGATATATTAAGAGATACTAATTTCTCTCCCAGCTTTCATCTCCAGGTCAAAATGACTGACTTCTCAGGTGCTGAAAACTGACTGGTAGGACAACTCCTAGAGGCTAGGAAAACATGCAGGAGACAGATAATCTAAAGATGTTGTACCCAATTTTAGAAAATAAAGTAGTAGTCATTAGGAACTCTGCCTTAGGTTCTCCAAGAGTGAAGCGTTCCAAACTCACCTTATTTTCCTCTTTGATGGGGTTACTAGACTGGTAGATAAAGAGAATGTTACGGACATAATGTGTATTGATTCTGCAGTATAATTGACAAAGCCTGTCTCATCCCTATGAACAAGGTGAAGAAATGTGGACTGGAAAACAGCACTTTGGTGGATTGAAAGATTGAGAAACAAATGCAAATAATGTAGTTGAGTGGCTTTGGGGCTATTCTGAAGCAGAGATGGCAATTTGTGACATCCTCACCCCCATCCCTAGGCAGACATTCATTGCTAATCCATCACATCTCTCTTTTCCTTTGAATTCAGATGGAGCTCAGAATCCTTCTCAGCACAGGGCTCCATGCAGCCATTAGGTAGCCACCAGCCATTAGGTTTCTGTAGTTGAAACGTATTAGATGTCCTTGACTTTTAGGGAAGTCTCAGACCTATGCCACAAGACTACTTTTTACCCAATCCTGTTCAGCAAGTCTATCAGTGATTTGGAATGAAAATCTAGAAAACGAGTATATTCAATTTATAGATGATCTAAAGTTGGGACAGAAATATGGTGGGGTCAACATCTGTAAAATATCTGACCAGATTAAAATATAGGACTGAAATGAGGAGTGGTTTCCTAGTAATGCTTATAATCCCATACTTGAGTTTAAAAATAAATTTTAAAAGAACAGGATAGTGATAATAATGATTTGATAGCAGTTCAAGAAGTGAGTGGGGACAAATCTGAGGTTTCAGCAGACCACAATCTCAACTTGAGCCATATGTGTAGCTGTTGGTAAGGTCGATACAATCTTGGGCTTTGTTATGAGAACTCCGGGGTCCAGAATACGAGAGGTAAAGATGGCTCAAATTCATCTAGAACCACAGTTGAACTACGAACTTTAAAGAACATAAGCAATAATAATAATAATAATAATAATAATAATAATATTAATAATGGCGTACCCACCCCCAGCTCTTCTATGTAGCTCAAAACAAATTAATAGTAAACCATAAAATACAGGTAAGTAAAGTCTACATTTTCCCATGAAAACGGGTTTGTGTTTGTCGTGTAGAAGACAAGATTTTAAAAAAAATTAGTGCCTTTGCTTTGCTGCAGCCCTAAGCATTTGGTTAGTTCATACATTGCATACACCAACAACGTGTGCAGCATATTCAGCCCTGGAAGTCCCATTTGGAGAGGGGATTTGCTGTACCAGGATCTATATCTGATTATGTCCCTCCTAGCTTCCAAAACCTCCCATGGCTTCCCTGTGCATGCAGAATAGAGTGCAATCTCTTTGGAAGCATTCAAAGCTTGCCAGGACCTGACAGAGGCTGCTTTTAAAAATCAAAATAAGCCAAATGATTTAAAAGCCAAATGTCCCAAAAGGCTTATTATGACATACAGGAGTCCTTGGCTCTACCTTTCCCAACAATTTCAGTCCTGCTCCTCAAGGGCGACCATTTTAATCTTTTGGATTTATTTATTCTGCCAATTACTCTCATATCTCTAAGTAATATGTTTTACTGATATGTCTTAATTTATGTACTTTATGCATTATCTATTGATTCCGTTATGAAGTTTGAGTGTTTAATTTTCTTACGCCACCCCCAACTCCCTTTCCCTCATTCTTTCAATATTACCATTTATGGTAAAAATCAATAAATGATGTCTATTGCTTTGCTTATGAAAATATTGTTTACTGACTCATCAAATTACTTACACATCCTTTTTGTATAATTTTTTATTTTCCCCAGAGTTTCTCATTCCTTTCTCTATGCCTTGCATTATTTGCCTTTATAGATTTCCTCATTGTTTTTCTTTTAATTTTTGATTGCATCAGGTATTCTATAAGCCTCTTTTTTGTTTTTCTTGGAAAACTGTTCCCAGAGACCTGAGTCCACTTGTTCCAAGCTGGACACTTTGCTCTATAAATGAACCAGACAGCGAAAAGTCTAGGGATTGCCCCTTACTGCTTTCCTGGGTGGGATCCAATGTTTCCCTCAGCCCATTTCTTCTCTCTTAAGTTATTCCATTTTTCAGGAGCACTCCTCAAATAAATTCTTAAGAAATTGTACATGAAAGATAAATTATCTGAGTACTTGTGTACCTAAAAGTACATTTGTTCTGCTTGGTACACATTTAGGAACAGGATTCTAGGTTTCTGGGTTGAAAATTATTTTCACCATTTAAATCTTTGAAGGTTTGCTCCAATGTCTTCTTGCATCCAGCATCACAGATGACAAGTGTGATGCCAATCAGACACTACTTCTTTACAGATGACCTGTCAGTTTCTCCTGCTGCCTGTATACCATTTGCCACACTCTTTCTTCAGCCTTGATGTTCTGACTTTTCATTCTTTTTTTTTTTTTTTTTTAAGCACTCCATAGAACCATGCCACCCAAATATTCTATTCAATTTTGGGAAATTCTTTTTCTCATACTTTTTGAAAATTTCCTTCCCCCTATTTTCTTTGTTTGATTTTTGGGATTCTCTGAATCAGATGACAGACATCTGAATTAACCCTCTATGTCTTTTATTTTTTCTTTCATATTTTCTCTTTCAGGAAGATTTCTTGGACCTTATCTTCTTAGCTTTCTATTAAGTTTTTAAAATTTATAAAAATCTTTAATATATATGTATATTTTCAAGAGATCTTTTTTGTTTTTGATTTTTTTTATAGCACCCTGTTCTTGTTATAGGTATACAAAATCCTCTTAATTTATCTGAGGACCTAATTAGAGTATTTTAAATGTTTACTTTTAAATTATCTTCTGTTACTGGTATAATGTTTCAGGATTACTTTTCCTGTGTTTTTTTTTTTTTTTCTTGCAATCTTAAATATTTGGAATTATTGGATATCCTTTTAAATATAAGAATAAGGGAATAAAAAGCCACTTGGGAGCTTTGTGTTCATGTGAAGGACTGGTTGACTAATGGACTTCATCTTAGGGTGACTGGGCTGTGAGCCAGCCATTTTACTGGCGGACCCTTGAGTGTCAGAATAAAGCAGCATTCTTACTTTAGACTTATTCAATTTCTTTTTAGAAAAACTTTTAAAAAATGTTTTTGTCTAAATGGTAGAAATTTGGCTACTTGGAATTCTATTAATACATAGTGTGGGAATGGACAGCTACTGTTTGGTCCTGAAAATGGATTTTTCAATCAGTTCCTCAGATTCTAGCTCCAAATATCCCACTCTCTGACGTCCCTAACATCCGAGATCAAAATTTGCTTCCCTGGGCAGGTTGGCTGCATTCTCTGTAGCATCCCCACTTTTCCTAGCTTCATCAGTGACTATTTAACCATCTCAAGACAGTCCAAGATATCTCTCATTTGCTGATATATCCTTTCTCATTCTCTTAGTTGTAAGCCTTTTGTATTATTATGATTATTAAATTATTACAAATATACAGGAAAGTATGGGAGATAGTGTCACAATATTGATATACCTATCTCCCCAGTTCTGTTAAATCATTCATTCTTAATATTTTGCTACATTTACTTCCTAACTTTTTTTTTCAGGTTTTTAATGCCTTAATTTTTATTATTGTTTTTTAACTTTTAGTTCAAGGGTACATGTGCAGATTTGTTACTCAGGTAAAGTTGTGTCATGGGGGTTTGTGGTACAGATTATTGCATCACCCAGGTATTAAGCCTAGTACCCATTAGTAATTTTTCCTGATCTTCTCCCTCCTCCAACCCTCCATTCTTCAATAGGACCCATTGTGTGTGGTTCCCTCTTTGTCTTCCTATCACACAAGTGTGAGAAACATGCAGTATTTGGTCCCATCTTTTTTTTTTTTTAAAGAAATAAACTAATAGACTCAGTTGACTTACACCCCTGTTCTATCTTATTTTCCACCCTCCCCAGATGTAACCACTGTTCTGAATTTGTCATTTTTCACTTCCATGAATATTTTTATACTTTTGTTACGTATATACATGATAACAATATGTGATTGCCTTACATGTTTTATGTTTTCATATAAAGGTATCAAAGTATAGCTATTGATTGTCAAGTTGCTTTTTAAAAGACATTTGTTGGGGATCTATCCATGTTATATATATATATATATAACAGTTTTACTGCTGTATAGTATTTCAATCATTCTTCTGCTGATGGAGATTTAGATTATTTCCAATTTCTCACTGTAACATACAGAGCAGCCTGAACATCCTTACACTTTTCTCCCTGAGCACATGTGCAACAAGTTCTTTAGGCAAGTACACTGTATCTATGTCATGGCGTGTCTACTCTTCAACTTCACTGGAGGTTGGGAAATTGATCTCTAGAATAGATGTATCAATTTATCATTCCACCTACCCTTAGAAGGTTTTCTTGTTTCACATGCTTGCCAGTAGTCCATCTTGTCAGCAAACCGGATTTGCTAATTTGGTTAGGGGAAAACAGTACTTCACTCTTAGTTTGGATTTGTTAATAGCAAGCAAGTAGGGCTTCTTTCTGTTGGCATTTAAGTTTCTTCTGCAGACTGAATATATATAACTTTTTCCCAGTTTTCTGTTGGGTTGTTTAGCTTTAGTTTATTGACTTACAGAAGTCTTTGTATCTGGCATAACCTGGGAGCTTGTTAGAAATACAGAATCTCAAGCTCCACCCTAGATCCACTGAATCACCATTTGAATAAGATTTAGGTGATTTGATTGCATGTTTAAGTTTGAGAAACACTGGTTTAGAACATTTTGTATAAGACTGGGATTCTCTGAAGCTTGGATAGTTGACACAACTTCCCTGTAAAACCACCTGGGACTGATGTTTTGTTACTTATAGTTATTTTTGCTGATGTAGGCAAATTTTTAATTACTTATTCACTTTGTTTAATAATTATAGGCCCATTCTGATTTTTAAATTTCTTCTAAGTTTTACTGGGCTTTTTTTCTCCTAGAAAACTGTGCATTTTATTTTTGGTTCTTAGTGTATTTATAAAAAGATAATCATATTAATCTCATGATTTTAAAAATTATCTCCTGTAGCTGGAATTCTGTCTCCTTTGTGCATCTTAATACTGTTTATTTGTATTCTCTCTCTCACCAATCCTGCCAGAGGTTTATCTATTTTATTAGTCTGTCAAAAGGACCAGCTTCTGGTTTTACTGAACTTCGCTCTTAGAACATTTTCTATTTCACTAAATTAAAAAAAAAAAAAAAAATTCTGCCTTTATGTATTTATTTTGTAAATTAGAATCTTGCTCTGTCACCCAGGCTGGAGTGCAGTGGCATGATCAGAGGTCACTGCAGACTCGGATTCCTGAAAGCAACCCTCCTAGCTCAGCCTCCTGAGTAGCTGAGACTACAGGCGCGTGCCATCACACCTGGCTAATTTTAAGATTTTTGTAGACACAGAGTCTTACTATGTTTCCCCGACTGGTCTCAAGCTCCTGGTCCAGAGAGCTTTGGCTTCTGGAAGTGCTGGTCTCCCCCTTTGGCTTCTCGTAGTGGTGGGATTGCAAGCATGAGCCACTGCACCCAGCCAAGTCTTTATTATCTTCTCCTTTCCACCTTCTTTGGGTTTATCCTATCTTACTTTTCCAACTTTGGAGTTGAACTCTTACCTCATTACCTGTTCAATCTTTCTTTTTTATGGTTTAAGCATTTGAAATGCTATATTTCTCACTGTAATTGTATTTCACACGTTTTGATATGCCATGTTTTTATTATCTTTTAGGTCTAAATGTTTTCTAATTTCCGTTTTATTTCTTCTTTGATCTGTGAATTATTTAGAAGTGTGTTTTTAAGTTTATAACTATGTAGGATATTCTAAAAAAGATTTTAAAATGTTATTTCTAACTTAATTACACTGTGGATCAAGTACATGGCCTGTGTGATATTAGTTCCTTGTTAGGGCTTGTTTTAGGATCCTGCACATAGTCTATTTTGTAGATGTGCCATTTGTATTTGAAAAGAATGTGCATCCTTCAATTGTTAGGTGCAACTCAAGCTTGCTAGTTGCATTTCTCAAACTGTTTGTCCTTACTCATTTTTATCTACTTAATCTATCAATTGCTGAGAGCTGTGTTACAGCTGCCATTATGATTTTAGATATGTAAATTTCTCATAGAAATTCTGTCAATTTGATTTTATATATCTTAAGGCTATATTATCAGCTTCATGCAAATTTAGGATGGCATTAAATAACACAGGTTTGAACCACGTGGGCTCACCTAGACTTGTATTTTCTTCCACTTTTGCCACCCTTGAGACAGCAAGACCCACCCCTCCTTGTCCTCCTCCTCTGTAGACTGTTTAACGCAAAGATGATGAGAATGAAGACCTTTATGATGATCCACTTCCACTTAAGGAATAGTAAATATATTTTGTCTTATTTGTGATTTTCTTAGTAATATTTTCTTTTCCCTAGCTTACCTTAATGTAAGAATATAGTATTTAATACATATAACATACAAAATATGTGTTAATCAACTATTTGTGTTATCAGCAAGACTTCTGGTCAACAGTAGGCTATTAGTAGTTAAGTTTTGGGGGAATCAAAAGTTATACACGAATTTTTGGCTGTGTGGGGTTGTTGGTGTCCCTAACCCCCTCATTGTTCAAGGGTCAGTTGTATCATATATTCATGGCAAATGATAATTTTTAATGTTATGGAGTGTTCATCTCTGTACTTAATAATAACAACTATATTGATATACAACAAAATACTTCAGCCCCAGTGTTCTTTGGATTAATATACCCAAAGATTATGTATCTTTTTCCATTGTTTTTTGTTCAACTTTTCTGTGTCCTTGCTTTGTTTTTTTTTTTGAGACGGAGTCTTGCTCTGTGGCCTAGGCTGGAGTGCAGTGGCTCAATCTTGGCTCACTGCAATCTCCGCCTCCGGGGTTCAGGTGATTCTCCTGCCTCAACCTCATGAGTAGTTTTAAGAGATGTCTCTTATAAGTTTTCTAAGCTTCTTAAAAATCTCTGACAGTCTTTGTTTTAGCAAGTGAGTTTAGTCAGTTGACATTTTTGTGATCATTTATATATTGGATTTAATGCCACCATTTTATTTTGTGCTTTTTATTTACTCTGTATTCCAGTTTGTCTGCATAACAAACTTCCCCAAAACTTTGTGGTATAAAATAGCGCTTCATTATGCCCACAGATTCTGTGGGTCAGGAATGGAACAGGGCTCAGCTCCACGATGTCTAGCACCTCGTCCGGAAGCCGTGAAGGCTGGAATCACCTCAGGGCTTGCTCACTTACATGTCTGGTGATAGGTGCCGGCTGGCTGCTGAGATCTTAGCTGGACCTGTTGGTCCAAACAACATGTAGGCTTTCCATATGGCTGTGGGCTCCTCACAGCATGGTGCCCAAGTTCCAAGGGCAAGAATCTTGAGAGAGAGAGAGCGTGCACACACGCTAAATGGAAGCCGTATTGCCTTTTACGATCTAACCTCAGAAATCACACAACATGACTTCCACCATGTTCCATTTGCCAGGGTAGTAACACAGTCCTTCCAGGTTCAATGGGAGGCATCATAGACTCCACCAAGTCTTGATGGGGAGTGTCCGAGTTCTGGAAGTACAAGAGGAATTAGAAATATTGCTGTGGCCATTTTCAGAAAATACAATCTATCACACTCTGCTTTGTGTTTCTTCTCTACTTTCTATTTAAATGATTGGGAGGCTTATAAAAACCTATTTTCTCTTATTCTGCCTACTGTTTCGGAAGCTCAACATTCTATTTTGACTTTTTAAGTATTTCTTAATTTTTGCATCAGGCGGTGATGGCTCCAAGCCTGTAATCCCAGCACTTTGCACCAGGAGGCCAGGACAGGAGCGGATCACGAGGTCAGGAGATCAAGACCATCCCTAGCTAACCGCGAGGGTGAAACCCACGTCTCTACTAAAAAATACAAAAGCCTAGCCCGGGCAAGGTGGCGGGCCTCCTATAGTCCCAGCTATTACGGGAGGCTGAGGCAGGAGAATGCGTGAACCCGGGAGGTGGAGCTTGCAGTGAGCTGAGGGTCAGCCCTGCACTCAGCCTGGAGTGACAAGAGCAGGAACTCAAATCTCAAAAAATTTTTTTGCATCTATATTTAACATAAAGTCTGAAGTTAATAGTCTCTGTTTTCCTCCTGAATGAAACAAGGCCTTGAGAATTGTTTTTAGCTCCTATCACCTCTTCTCCAACTTATATATTCTGTTGTTCATATTTTAATTCCATTTTGTCATTATTATTATTATTATTATATGTTTAGGGTTTTCTTAAAAACAAGGTAGGCTTGTTTCAATTAACTGACATGTACTAGCATTTTTGTTTGTTTGTTTGTTTTGAGATAGGGTCTTGCTCTATCTCTTGCCCAGGCTAGAGTGCAGTAGCATGATCTTGGCTCACTACAACCTCCACCTTCTGGGTTCAAGCAATTCTCCTGCCTCAACCTCCCGAGTAGCTGGCACTACGGGCACCCGCCACCATGCCAGCCAAGCTTTTGTATTTTTGGTAGAGATGGGGTTTCCCCTTGTTGGCCATGCTGACCTTGAACTCCTGACCTCAGGTAATCCGCCCACCTCGGCCTCCCAAAGTGCTGGGATTATAGGCGTGAGCCACTGAGCCCAGCCCCATGTTTTTTTAAACTGTGTTTTTACTATGCTTTCTTGTATTTACTCTATAGTAAGTTTACTTTCAGCAAACCTCTGTAGTTAAAAACTTTCAATCTCTTTACATCTGAAGATGTCTTTACTTCACCCCTACTCTTGAAAAATTGGTTTAGGGCCAGGCATGGTGGCTCACGCATGTAACCCCAGCACTTTGGGAGGCTGAGGCTGGTGGATCGCTGGAGGTGACAGGAGGTCAAGACCAGCCTGGCCAACATATTGAAAACCCATCTCTACTAAAAATACAAAAAAAAAAAAAAAAAAAGTTAGCTGGGCATGGTGCTGCCCACCTGTAATCCCAGTTACTCAGAAGGCTGAGGGATGAGAATCACTTGAACCTGGGAGTTGGAGGTTGCAGTGAACCAAGATCAAGCCATTGTACTCCAGCCTGGGTGACAGAGCAAGATCCCATCTCAAACAAGCAAAACTGGTTTAGCTATGCATAAAATTAAAGCTGACAGTTATTTTCTCTCAGAATTTTGGATATATTCTTCCACTATTTTCTGGGGTCTATAGTTGCTTTTGAGAAGTCTGAAGTCAGTACAAATGTTCTTTTGTAGGTCTTCTGTATGTTTTATCTCTGCTTGTTTAGATCTTTGCTGTTGTGTCTCTGAAACTTCATAACAATATTGCTAGATGTGCATTTAGTTTTACGTATCCTACTTGGGATTCTTCATGGTCCCAAACAGGAGGATTTCCAATTCTGAAAAATTCCCAGTCATTATCTCTTGGAATATTGCTACTTCCCTAGTCTCTCTATTCTCTCCTTCTTTAACTACCATGAGATATATGTTGAACATTTTCATTCCAGTCTCTGTGTCTCTTAATTTCTACTATTTTCCATCTCTTTATATTCTGTGTTGCACTAAATAAGTCATTTCTTAAGATTTATATTTTAGTTCACTAATTCTTTGGCTATGTCTAATATAGAATTGTCCCTTGCTATCTGCAGGGGATTGGTTCCAGGACCCCCCTGCGAATACCAAAATCTGTGCATTCTCAAGTCTTGTAGTCAGTCCTGTGGAACTGACTTAAGTGAAAAGTTGGCCCTCTGTATAAACATGTTTTTGAAATCTATGAATACTGTATTTTCCATCTGCCTTTGGTTGGAAAAAAAATCTCACTATAAGTGACCCCATGAAGTTCAAACCATGTTGTTCAAGGGTTAACGGTACTGTTTAAGCTCTCCATAAATTTTTAACTTTGATATCTACATATTCCATTTCTAGAATTTGGGGTGCTCAAATCTACCCTCATGTTTTCTTAGTGACCTTTTGTGCTTTCAATTTCTTCTCTATACTTTCAATCATGTCAAGAAATAGAATATTTCCAGCAGCCAGCATCCTCTTCATTTGCCAGGCACAACCCCTGCTCTTCTGAAGAAAATCATTCTCCTGACTTTTGAGGTGATCTTTCCCTTTCTTCCTCCTTTTACCACCTAAGTTGTTCTTTGTGGTTTTGAATTTTGGATTGCAAGCTTATCTTCAACAGAGTTTTATCTCTAGGATACTAAGCACGCTTAGATGAGAATGTATTTTTCTAAGACATTTTGCATTTGCTTATGAGTCCCAAATGTATCGCTAATCCAGAACTATTTTAAAATAAAACATTATCAAGTTGTTTCTTGCTGTATCAAGAAGCTAGCATAAAGTCAAAGGCCAAATCTGCATGAAGAGTTGGTCCATTGTTATAAATTGCCAGATGAGAACTCCTTGTCTAAGTGGAGTCAGACTGACTTCTTTGTCATCTTCCTGGACCAGGACTGTACATTTTCTGCTCCACTCTTTCATCGAAGTGTAATCATTTGAAAGTCAAGCTTCTACGCAAAGATCTCAGTTCCAACGTCCTTCTTCAGAAGGTCAAATGCCCAGCCACTGGGTCCCACATGAGCATTAACCCTATGGGCTTGGGTTCCCAATGCCGGCAAAATCATGTGGCTGCTGTAGTGTCAATTCAAGTGCTTCCTGCTCCAGATCCTTTGTGCCTGGCTCACAGTGAATTGGCTTAAAGCTCAGTTTTGCATTTAAAGGATGCTTGCCTTTCTAGGTCTTTGTCATGGGCATGCATGCTGGTTATCTGGACCACTACACTGCTGGAACCAAGCATCTGGCACCCTCTTCCTCAGCCTCGAATCCCACCATGACCCACTCCGTATGTCCTTCTCTCCAGCACGTAAAGCCTGATCTGCTTCTGGGGCTTTTCTGTCCATTCCTGCGCCTGAGTGCCCTCTAGTTCCAGTGACTTTGGGTATTGCGGATGAGTCTACAAACTTTCTGACAGTCCTCTTTCTGCAGCCCCTTAGTCCTTGGCATCCCTGACCAGTTACCACTCCCCCATCTGCCTTCTGTCTTATAGAAATCGTTGATGTCTTTTACATGTGGCAGTCTCCTTTCCTCTTCTTGGGGTTCTTATGAGTTTATGCCTTTCTTATATTCTTTGTTTACATTTTAGTGAAGATTTGGAAGGGAGAGGAAATAAACACATGTGTTCAACCTTTCATGTTTAGCTGGAAGTCTAAACAGTGTATTATATTATCTTTGTGTTTCTTTCATTGTAAGTGAGGTTGTCCTTTTCAACATATGTTTATTTTCAAATCTTTTTGTTGCATAAATCCTCTGCCTGTTTGTTGTTTGTTCTCCTCACCTCACCCCATCTTGACTCTTAGAATGTTCCTATCAGTTTATATATTAATTATTTATATGAAAACATTAACACTCTGAAATGTTAGAGGCAGATATTTTTCTTAAGAATAAAAACAGTTTCTTAGTTTGTTATACCCAGGCACCGTTAATTTTATGTAGTTGAACTGCCAGGTTCTATCTTTTGTGATTTCTTCTATGGCTTCTGCATTGATTGGGAGAGTGGAGATGCTCCCCAAAGCCTCTCTTGCTGCTACTCTACTTTGGTTCTATGGAGAGGGAGTTCCTGTAGGGAAGCAGAAAGAGGGCAAAAGGAGAATTTTCATTTGACCCTGGTCATCTGTTAGTATATGGATAATTGAGAATTGACTACAAGTGAAAGTGACAAAACAGACCTTCTTAATTATGTGCTAATAAACCCTATCATTCACCGTGGGCAGGAAAGAAATTTCCAGGCTTGTCCTTAAAGATGTGCTTACCCACCCTCTTCCTTGAGATTTTGCACTTTGTGACCTGCTCTTCCAGTGAGTTCTCTTTAAGACCCATTCACCTCCTGATGCCAAAACAGTGCTGAGAGATAACAGCCTTGCGACTTTATTGCTGCCTGAGTTTCCCGAGCCCCCAGCTAGTGCGTAAAGAGGAAGCAGCATATATCTCAAGCGCCTCTGATCGTAGCTGGCACGATGCTTGATAACAGAATTTCTCAGACAACAGGCCCAGGCTGGGGAATTTTAATATTGTCTCTCCCTACAAGTAATTTCCAATGTTTATGCTCTGTGGAGCCCCTTTCGAGTGTCAGAGCAGAACAAATGCCAGTTTTAATGGACTTGCTAAATCATAAAAACTGCTTGCAAAATTGCATCTGATTAAAACAGGAAAATGTTCCATTATTCAGAAAAATCTCCCTGCAGAGACTCATGGGGGCGGCAGGAGGTGGAGAAATGTAGGGAGTGCCCAGATCCGATGGAGTTTTCTCTCCATGGAGAAGATGTGGCCATGTTCACAGTCCTCCAGTTTCCTCCTCTCTCCTCCCCAGGTCTTCAGTCCTTCTGCCATCTCTGATGAAAGTGAAATTGACATTAGTCATTTTGTAATTAATTTGTACAACAACACACTATTAGCCAGGGCATGGTATATGTGACAGGTACAGCCAGATAGGGTTCGGTGGGGTGGGAGTGGGAGAATATTCTGAATACTCTGAAATCTCTGCATTGCCTCTCATGGGCTCCCACAGAGCAAAGACCAATATGGTAAACATCAAAAGGCCTGCCCTCCCCAGTGGGACCACACTCTCCTGGCTAGCAGCAACATGTAAAATGAAATTGAGTTATCCCACTGAAAAAAGTCACACCCACTCACGAGCCACATTCTGTGTATTATCAGTGGAGTCTGATTTGGACATTTAACCCAATAGCAAGCTAGACAGGCAGGCAGATTGACTGGCCAGCATCATGACCAAGCATCATGACCAAGTACTGTATTTAGGGAACAGTTCCTAAGTCTGGAGAGAAAGCAAAGCAAAGAATTGTCCTGTCCTCATGGAATTCACAGTCTAGGGTGAGCAAGAGGACACAGTGGAAGAAGGAGAAGTCCTGGCTGGTTTAGGTCAGTTATCAAAGCCAGGATGACATGCTGGGCAGGTCCTTCCAGTGTCAGGACCCCAGGAAGAGAGTCTGCACTAATCAGGTGTCTTGGTTATCCAGAACAGTGACTTATTTTTTTCCATGATTCTGTGGGGTGGCTGGGCTCCACTGGGCAGCTCCTCTGTGCCACATGGTGTCAGGTTGGGCCATTTATAAGGCTGCATTTAGCCGGGACATCCACAATGGCTTCCCTGACATGCATGGCACCTGGGGTGACAAGAGGGCTGGTCAGGTTTCTCCCTCACTGCACCGATCCATGTGATCTTCAGCAGATGTCAGTCTAGACTGTGCTTCTCCACATGGTGGCTGGATCCCAAGAAGGTAAAAGTAGGATCTGCCAGGCCTGTTAAGACTGAGGCCTGGATCTTGCATGGTGTCACTTACATATTCTATTGGCATATTGAATATGGTTTGAAATAAGTGAGCCATCGACTAGGACATAGAAATTGCTTTTGTCATACAGAAAGTTTCATTGCAATAGTACTTGTGTTAGCAGGATTTGACTTGTAATACTGAGCACTTATAGGACCTTTGTGATTCCCAAGCACTTACCATACACTTGTGAAATCATAGTGTAAAAAAAGTCAGTGTCAAGTCACAAGACTGGCCTAGATTCAAGGGGAGGGGAAATTTATTTCCCCTCCTGAAGGAAAAGAGCGGATGTGTACAGGGCTGGAGGATTACTGGTATTGATCTCTGCAGACAATCCATCACACTGAGGCTACCTAAGAAAAAGGGTTGGATTTGAAGTCAGCTGACCTGACTTCGAGTCCCATTTCCCCACCTCCCTTGCTAAGAGGTCTTGGGCAAGTAGTGAGGCCTATAAGTTGTGGCTCCCTGCTCTATGGAAGTCTCTCCACTGAATTTTTATCAGTGCCAATTTTGAGGGATCATGCATGGCAAAGCACTTTGCCAATCGTGGCCTAACTACCTAGATGGGGAAGGGATTGCAGTGGCTTCTACTCTCTCTCCATACCACCGCTTGTTGCCTTAGCTGATCAGAAGTCTTCTCTCCTTCTGGATCTTAAAATAGACTTTGTTTTTTTCATTTAAAATGTCTTCATTTCTCTTGGATTCCCATGATTTCCAGTTTTGCTTTCTGGCTCTGTTTTCCAGAGCTTCACAAGGATGCACCCCAGTCTCTCCCCATGGACTGCCATGAACAGTTGTACAATATTTTTCTACATCAAGGCACCTGGACTTGGGGGCACTTGGGGGCTGAACTTGGGCTGTGTGCTGCCCTCCAAGCCATGCACCCTGGGGCAGAGCTGCATCTACCTAAAGGGGTCACTTGTCTTTATGCCTACAAAAGCTCTCTGTGGACTAGAAGTGACCATATCTGGTGCCATCCCTAATGGGGCTTGAGAGGCCACCAGTGGGGCCCATCAGCCGTCAGCCCACAGACCCTCCCTGCTGCATGCTTCTTGGCTGTCCAGAGCTGCATGGCCTTCTCTGTTTGACTCTGGGGTTGAGGGGTCCCCTCTGTTTACCCAGTGGCCTGCTTGACTTCCCTTCCCAGCCCTCTCAACCCCTCACCCGGCTGCTGCCTGTCACCCTCCATCCTCTATGCTGCAGAAATTATTTTTATAAACTCCTCCTTGACTGAAGTGCCACTTTAAAGAATTTAAAACACCACTGCTCTCTCCTAATGAGAAGGAGAAGAGACGCAGAGGCACTAAATTCTCTAGAGCTTTCCTGTAGCATTCTGATGTCGCCATCTCTGGAAATATTTCTCTTGCCACAACACACAACATATTGGCTGGGGAGCATCACTACCTATTTTAAAACCATCCCCTTGAGCACTTTGTAACCTTCCAGGATTTCTAAACTACACACTGTCGACACCTCAGACTTCAAAAATTGAGGGTGGGTATGCACATTGGAACAGGATGCTGGGCTCTGATTTTAACCAGTGTTTGCCAGATGCCCCCACGCACCCACCTCTGGGCTGGGCCCCGGGGAGGGAAGTAAAACCACACAGGACAAGGACATTGCTTCTCTCTCAGCCCATCCTAGATGGGGTCCCTGATGTCCTGGTCCTCGGAAGGATGTCAGCTGCTCAGGTGCACAAAGAGGAGAGTTCGGCATTGACTTCTGGAACCAGCTGGACCCAGGCACCCTTAGCACCCTGCAGTTGCAACTCTACCATTTCCTATGCCAACCTGCCCTCAGTGATCTAAGTTATTCTTTTGTTTTCTGGACGTAATCCCCTGGCTCCCTACTATTTGGAAACCAGCCTCCCTGGCTGCACCCAACATCCCTTATCCTCATCCTCCTCTGGGGCTGCTTCCGCAGAGCCACGAGGCCATTGCCTGCTTAGCTGCAAGTATCACCACCTCAAACATCCACCACATGGCAGCCTGGCCACCTACAGAGCTCCTCCTCCCTCTCCAGACACCTTGGGCATGGCAGTGGGGCCTCCAGATGCCCTGTCCCACCTTTGGAGCCAGCCTCTGTAACTGGTTCCTTCCCTGCACCATCCTGCCTGTCCCAGCTTCCTTCTCCTCTGCACCAGCCTGTGTGGCTGATGCCCCATCAAGTTCACCTCCTAAAATGCTCTCATCTTTCACTTCCTCTGCATCCACACCAAGCCTGGCTTCACCCCGCCAACATCTATTGCTCAGATGAGAAAATAGCCCCTAATGCATCTCCCTGCTTCCAGCCCTGCCCTCTTGAATCCATTCTTCATAATGAAACCAGAGGAGCTTTTCTAAAGCCTCAGGCTGGCATGCCCTTCGCCCCCTGGAACATTTCATGGATGCCTTTCCATAGCCTTCATTCCACTCAGGACCAGCCCTGCCCACCTGATGCCTTATGACCCCTCCCTGCACCACACCAGGAGACTGAGCAGGTGCTGTTCCCCTGCCTGGTGACCTCTTTCACCTCCGGAATCTGAGTACTGGGTTCAAATCCTAATGCAGCTCATTGCTAACAGTGTGAGCTTGTCATTAGGGGGAGGTTACTCAGTACCTATTTCACCAGAAGAGATTAATTTAGATGTGAAGTCTAAAGATAATAATAGTGACAATTATGATAATGACAGCTAATATTTAGATTGCGTTAATTAAATAGGCAAAATATTTATCCTCTCGAAGCCTCAGTTTTTCATCTGTA
This sequence comes from Papio anubis, assembly GCF_008728515.1. Lineage (NCBI taxonomy): Eukaryota > Metazoa > Chordata > Mammalia > Primates > Cercopithecidae > Papio > Papio anubis. Next base: position 14,598,007 of record NC_044987.1, read on the forward strand.
GAATAGGGATAGTGGGATTGATGTGAGGCTTAAATGAAATAATGCATATAAAACCTTTACTATGTGCCTGGCATTGGCAAGTGTTCTATAAAAGTGAGCTATTGTTCTCATTGTGCTGATCCAAATACCTGGAATTCTAGTCTGGTTCTCACCACTGTCCCACTGCCTTGACCCTTGACCCTTCCCTTCCCTCACCTGCCTGGATGACTCTCATTCACCTTTCAAGACTTATTTTAGATGTCACTTCCACCAGGAAGTCCTCCTGGACTCTTTCTCTCTATATTCAGCACCACTTCCCTGGATCCCTGCTCTAAGTGCTGTTGTAGAATGCACCTCTCACGCTGAATCTTGATGGCAGTTTGCTGGTCTACTTCGCCTGCAGCCTGTGAGCCCTTGAGAGCAGGGTCTGCATCTTCCTGGCATGGTCGTCTCATACCTGGGGTAACACCTGGTACTCAGCAGGTGAGCAGGAAACATTCAGTGCAGGAACCAGTGAAGGCCGAGTGGCCTCCACACACTTGCTCCTTAGGGCAGGACCTTCTCTGTCCTTGAGGACTTCAAAGGCAAGAATAACAAGCACCAAACAATGGTGAATGGCACAAGGTGGTGCATGCATGCTTTACAGAGTGAGCAGGACAGACAATCAGCCTGCCTGCTCAGAGAAGGGAACTATCATTGTTGGCATATTGAATATTGTTTGAAATAAGTGGGCCATCGACTAGGATGTGGAAATTGCTTTTGTCATACAGAAAGTTTCATTGCAATGGTACTTGTGTTAGCAGGATTCGACTTGTAATACTGAGCACTTATAGGACCTTCGTGATTCCCAAGCACTTACCAAACGATCGTGAAATGCGTAGTATAAAAAAAATTCCAATTGTTAGGAGATTGGCAGCTCCAATTTCCTGCAGCAGGTCTTCAATTGTTCCTTGATCACAATCCTTCACTGTGGCCTGGGGTTTCTCCTTCATGGCTCCTCTGAAGTGGGCATGGGTCTCTGGCCAGGAAGAACAGTGCCTCCTGGGACACAGGCCTGCCCACCTGCCCTGGAGCAATGACTTTGTTGTTTCTCAGGACTGGAAAGGCTGGTGCATCTCAACATAGACTCTGGGGAAAGGTACCATTTCTGTCTGACAGCTCCTCCTCTGCTTGCTAGGGGATAGCACCATGTTTCAAAGCCAGGCCACTTCTATCTCTTTTTCCTGTAGAAGGGAACATGACAGACACATTTTAGTACTCTTGCTGGGGACTTTCGGGACACCCAAAGGAAACCAAATCATACTCCAGATGATCTGTCCCTGTGCCTCCAACCCCAAAATGTACCATCTCTGTTTGGTGTGATCTGCCACATGCTGCAGCCCAGTAGCCAGGGCTTCTCATGGCTGTAGCCACCTGCCTAGCTCAGTTCCCATCCCTTGCCACAGAGAGCATCCCCTCCTTCCCCAGATTCTGTATTCCACCCATCGTAGGACAGTGCCTAGTGCATAGCAAGCACCATCTCAGCATTAGCTGTCATCTTCGTCATCATCATCATCTTCTTCAAAATACAGATCTAGACTGGGTGTGGTGGCTCACGCCTGTAATCCCAGCACTTTCGGGGGCTGAGGCAGGCAGATCATGAGGTCAGGAGTTCGAGACCAGCCTGACCAACATGGTGAAACCCTGTCTCTACTAAAAATACAAAAATTAGCCAGACGTGGTGGTGCACTCCTGTAATCCCAGCTATTCAGGAGGCTGAGGCAGGAGAATTGCTTGAACCCGGGAGGCGGAGGTTGCAGTGAGCTGAGATCGCAGCACTGCACTCCAGCCTGGGTGACAGAGTGAGACTCCATCTCAAAAAACAAACAAACAAACCCCCTAAAATCCAGATCTAAGTTTACCTCTTAGGTTTCTGGTTAATGGTACCTAATGATAATGGATTTTTCTCATTGGAATTTTCAGTTTACAGAGTACTTTCACATCCGTTCTCTTATTGCAGGCTCGCAGCACATCTGGGAAGTTGATCAGCTGGGGCAGGGTGTGCCACCTCTATTTTTCTGATGGTGAAGAATTTCTGAAAGGTCTAGAGCTTTGGCTCATGGTGTGTGGGTCAGAGTCAGGAACTGTGCTGATCCCAGACTCAAAACCTGGACTCCTGTGATGCACACATACTTCTTAGATCATATAAGAAAGAAATTTTATCTCAGGACCCAGTACACACACACACACCCCCCAAAAAAAACTGAAACAAAGTTTATAACAGAATACTTTCCTTACTGCATGCAATGTGCACTGCCTTCTCCCTTCTCCCATCCCCTCCCCTCCCCTCCCTTCCCCTCCCCTCCCCTTCTTCTATTCTCTCCCCACTAACAGGGCATGACTTTTCACTGCATATCTAGGACTCTTCCTACCCCTTCTCCCAATCCCCAGGTCTGCTTCTCACCTGATATTTCTTCTCCTCACCCACTTCCTCAACCTGGATTCACTGCTTTGCACTTGCCTGTATGTTGCTTGGCAAGCATCTTAAAGCCCAGCGTGTGTCACTCCCAATATAGGTCACGAACCGGGCAAGGGTTGGAACTGTTTTCGTGCTGCTTCTGTAGCCCCTCATGATGCCTGGGACAGGTGAGAGCCCCACGCCTGGACTCCGTGGACCAATCTGGTGGCCTAGCACCTCCCATCCCAGCCTCTCCTTACTCCTCAGTGTGTTCCACCCTCAGATCAGCCCTGCCTCTCCCGCTCTCCTCTGGGGCTCTCTGAAGGACCTTAGCTGGACTCTTGACAGGTGTGTATCTCTGTGATTAATATAGACCCCTTTCAAACCTGGGAACCTGACACCTGCCAACTGTTTATCGGGCTGGAAGTATTGGAAATGCAGCAACTAGAGATGGCAGGACTCGGGCCTGTACAGAGAAGGAGAGGAAGGGCATGGTAAGGAGGTGGGGCAATGGGAGGCTGGGGCTGGCAGCTCAGCTTCAGGGGAAGTATCCCAGTGCAACAGATGTGAGCTCTGCAAGGGACATTCACCACAGTGATGCTCGCCCTGGTAGAGCAAACACTGGCAAGTCTCAGTGTTTCCCCCAGGGAAACCCTCGCACCCACCACCTTCTCCAGTGAATCTGCGCAGAGGCCACAGGGCCAGTGCCTCTCATCTGGGCAGGTTCCTGGGGCTCTTTCAGAATCTCATTTTACCTTCATCATGGCCTGGAGAGGGAGGTATTAGTACCTTCCTTGCCGAGACAGAGAAACGGAGGTTATTCAGTGATATCAAGAAGATAGTAAAGATGAGAGGTCCATGCCTTTCCTCCTGACCACCACATCTGCTTAGAGCACTGGTTCTCGAGCTAGGAAGATGCCAGTAATTCTGACACTTGGGTCCCACCCCAGACGCCCTGCTTTAATGGATTTGGGTGTGACCTGGGCCCAGCCCTGTCATGGGTAAGCACCACTAATGCACAGCCAAGGTTGAGAGTGACTGATTTAGATGCTATTAGGAGTGTGTGTGTGTGTGTGTGTGTGTGTGTGTGTGTATAAAAGCACCTTCCAGATTGACATGGGCAGAGGGGTAGGAAGGAGATCCCAGGGTAGAAGATGGTACAGGAGTTATGCCACCATGGGGGTGGGGGTTTTGCTGAGAAGCTAGACCACACACTCCCACACTGTCTTTAGAATGCCATTGGCATTTCTGTGACCTCTCTCATGTCCCAGTGAGTCATAGGTCACAATCTGTGCAGGAGAATATTGCCTCAGATGGTTAGCATCCATATTAGCATCTTAGCACCCTTCTCCCTGGAAACTCATAAAGACAGTAAGCTCCGTGAGGTCAGAGAATCTGTCTGTCTTGGTCACTGTTAGCCTTGGGAGTCTGAAGTGTGGAGGCAGCTCTAGAAGTGCCAGTGGAATGTTGAGTGGATGAAACCCAACAGCTGAAGAACTTGCTTAGCCTTGTGTTACAGACAGGGACATGGATCTGGAGAGGGAAGAGTAATAAAGTAATGATAGTAATAATCGTTACTATTTATGGAGTAATTCACATGGGCCAGGCACAATATGAGGCGCTAAACCTCTGTTAACTCCTTTATCTTCCAACATCCCTGTGCACAGGCATCACGAGCTCCCATTTTACAGATGAGAAAACTGAGGCTCAGGGAAGTCAAAATTTTGCCAGGTTACATAGCAAGTCAGTGATCAGTCTACACTGTCCCATGCTGCCCTAGAGCTATAGCAAGCTGGAAACCCAGAGGGTTCTGGCTCTCCTCCCACTTCCCACTCAGGCACGCTGGCTACCGGATGAGTTTACATTCTCTTTTTTCCCCTCTTCACTGGCTTTTGGATGATTAATAAATTTCAAAGCAAATCATGCAGGGATCAGCGTGGACTTCTCATTTCTATAAACAGTGTCTTCTCTGAGAAAGAGTGGAGAGTGGCCTTTGGGGAGGCAGCTGCCTGGACTGGAGGAATAAGGGGAAAGTCTATTACCGAGAAGAACCTACATGTGGCCCCTGGGGATGGGCTGCCTGTGAACTCAGCGTCCTTTTTCATGTCTAATTTCTGTGATTCTGGGATTCAACATAAACCTCATTCCTCATGCAGTGCCCTGAGTGGCGTTGGAGTTGAACTTTCATTAAAGAATGTCAAGGTGTTCCATCATGCCTGCGGTGATTAGGAAAAAGGATGGAACAGCTGATCTCCGAGTTGCTGCTCTCCCAGGTGCAGGGGCTAAAGACAGATATGTAGCAGGGTCTTGCTCACTACCCCAGCCACTCGCAGCCAGAGGCCAGGTCTGGCCTTCTGTTGGCCCCACAGAGCATTGGCTGACCTGGCCCAGGTGTCAGGGGAGGCGCTGACCATCAAGCAGATGGCCCCTGCTCTTGGAAACTCTGTTTTTCACTCCCTGCTTTTCTCTGGGTGTCTGCTTTTTCTTAGGCTCTGACTCATTCCTCATAGGTCAAAGGATAATGGATCCAGATTCAGAGTGGGATTCCAATGTATTTCGGCAGATAGGGGGAAGTGGATGGAGCTGGATTTAGGTTGGATTCAGGGCTGTGTGGCTGGAGTGTGGCATTTCTGTAATCTGGAACCCCAACGGGGCTGACTAGTCAGGCTTCTAAGCTGGGCCAGGAGGCGGTGCTGGGCCTGCTGACCCAGCAGGAGGGCTCCTGACTTGAGTTCAAGGCTGGTCATGACTTTGGTAACCCTGGGGAAATGACTCAGTATCTCTGATCCTCAGTTTAATTACTTATAAAGTGGACGCCATAATAATAACCACCTCGTCTAATTAACATGGGAACCACCCAGCACTAGGTGTATGATAGCACTTTGCCAAGTGAAAAATACTATACAAATATTAGTTAGGCCTTGTGCTTTTAAAATGCCTCCCTGATTAAGAAAAAAAAAAAAAATCCTTCTCCTAGAGCCTGAGGCAAACACATTCCCCCACACAGGGTTCCTTCTCCTACTTTTGTCATGATCTTTGTCCACTGTGTGTTCATGCAGTGTGGGGCACCAGAGAGGCTGTGGCTGAGGTTCTCAGATTGTCAGCACATCCTGTGACCTGGAGTCATGCCCTTTCTCCTGGTAGAGGACACAGGAGCCATCTGAGAAGCTCTGAAAGAAAGGAGGATCCAGAGAAGGGAGATATGGGGTCCCAACACCTGCTTAACCCACGACCCAGTCCAGCAGAGGTCCTGGCTCGAAGGTTAGCACCCTGCCAGCTGCAGGTCCAGGACAGCAGGCTGTCTCCAGCAAGGCAATGCCTGGACCTTGTGCATCTCCTCGAGTACATCTCACTCATGAGGTTGTACCTGGGCTGTTGCCTTTTGAGGAGCTCCAACAGGTCTGAATGGATCCTGATGCGCAAGTGGCCAAGGGCATCTGAGTGGAGGGGCGGGGATTCAGCTGGCTTGAGAAACGTGCTCTCTTTGCTGTATTCCTAGGTGCCAGATACATACTAGGCACCAGGCTGGGTTCTTGGGTGAAAGTATGCCCCAGACTTTAGGTCCAATCCCGGGCACTCCTGGCTGGGTTTCCACCCACAAGTGGCCTCCTTCATGGCAGCTCCTGAGAAACACTGGAAGAGGTGCAAGTGTGGTGTGAAACGCTGAGCTATGAATGACTCCAGAGGCTGCAATTAGCTGGTTCTCGGCTGCTGTATTTTTAGATACAAATATTGTCACCAGACGCTTTGCAGCCACTGAGAAGCCTACTTCTCTCAGGAGGCCCCTTTTCCTTGGCAGGCAGGAAATTCCCCTTCTCAGGTAGAGCTGAGATTCCAGAACTACCTGGGCCTTGGAGCAGGTGCTCCCTCTTCAGCACTGAAAAACTCAAGGGAGGCTGAGGAGGAGCATGGGGCTGGGAATCTGGGTACTGTTTGGCATGTCTGGCCCTCCCACAGGCTCACTTGGTGATTGGAGATTCCTGAAGCCCAGAAATGGTGCAGATGAGCTCCTTTCTCCTTGTGCCTTTATGCCCATCATGTGAGTGAACCAAGAAAGGCAGGCCTAGCGGGAGAATTCTAGGCGGTGCATTCAGCTCTCAGGCACAGAGTGACATTTCATGAGGCAGAGAAGTGGAAGAGTCTTTGATAATCCACTGACTCTGTTGCCTAACTTTGTAGATGGGAAAAATCAGGCTGAGAGAGACCACTGGCTTGTCTACGGTTGTCAGCTAGTCATGGAGGAACCAGGAAACAAACTCAGGGCCTTATGTGAAGGGCCTGTTCTCCTGGCATTCTGGATCATTCCAGCTGGGGAACAGAGTGGCCCTGTAGTCATGCCAGGCTCAGGGCATTCCAGAGCTTCTTCGGGTCTAGACAGATGTCCAGCTTCATAGAGATTTATGCAAGTGTTCTGGTTTTCTACTGCTGCATAATCTGTCTGCCCCTGATCCCCTCCAAACACACAAACACTTAGTGGCTTCAAGGAACAATTTACTATTATCTTCCACAGCTCTGTGTGTTGACTAGGCTCAGCCTCATGGTTTTCACTGGGGTCCTCATACAGTTACAGTCACTGAAGCTGGATGGGACAGGACATCCATGATGGTTTCTTTGCTCACGGGTCTGGTGCCTCAGTTAGGGTGGTGGGAATAACTGGGGACTAGCTGGGCTTCTCCCTCAGTCTATGCAGCTTCTCCACATAGCCGGCTGGGCATCCTCACAGCATGGCGGTCTCAGGGCAGTTACGCTCCTTCCATGCTGGTTGGCTTCCCCCAGAGTGAGCCCTCCACGAGATCTAGAAAGACTCTCCAAGGCTGCTTGTAACTTAGCTTCAAAAGTGACACAGCATCGCTTCCACCACCATCCACTGGCCAAAAGCAACTCACGAGGCTAGCTCAGATTCGTCGAGAGGGCAGCACACAGGGGCATGGATACTGGATGGTATTTTTGGAGACGGCTACTGCAATTAAAAACACACAACCTAAAATAAATAAAAAGAGGTGAGTGAGCCATTTGTATCACCATGTCAATAGTTTTCTACATAACTTGACTCTCCAAATTAATGCTTTGCCCAGTACCTGCCTCCTCCTACTCCTAACCCCTCACTGTCCACCCCCAAAGCCATATATCTCCTTCTGCTATTCCCCTCTGCCACCTCATCTGGCTTTTTGGAAAGAGAATGGACTTTGAGGTGAGATAGCCATGCATTTGAGTCTTGTTGCTATCATTAACTGTATGAACTTGAACAGTTCAAGCCTCACTTTATCCATCTTAAAAATGGAAAGAATTATAGTGGTAACCATCTTATCTCCTTACAAAGCCATTGAGGTGATGAGAGGTGCTCACACATGGGTACCTTCCTGGCACAGAGAAGTCTCTCTGAGCGTACCCAGCCTTTATTGGTGCCTCTTGGAGAATCCAGCACTTGGAGGCAGCAAAATCACAGAGAGGTCACTCCCAGATATGCCCCCAGATCTTTCCTGATTCACATCAGACTGAACCTGTGCCTCCACCTGCTATTCTCTGCTCCTGCCACAAACAGCAGCCTGAAGAAAGGGGCAAAAATTCAGGCTCTCATCTGGTTGTTTGCTTCACTTGATGTTGACCACCTGGCTTGACTGAGTTCTCCCCCTCTGAAGGTCAGGATATCTGAGAACTGCATTAGGCTCAGCTTGAGTAAATGTCATTCATTTTGGAACTATTGCCTGATTTCCTTTAACTCAAAGGGATCTGGACTTGGTGTCAGAAAGCCCAGTTTGTGTCCTAGTTCTGCGTGCTATATGTCCCTGGCCAAGTCTTTGAGCTCAGCTTCCTCATCTGAGAGATGGGGATGCTAACACTTCTTTATTTCTGATAAAATGAGATCAGGCTTTTTAAAATTGAAATATACCTTTTTAATGGACAAATAATTGTTTCTATTTATGAAATAATGTATTTGAGAGCACCTTGTGGACTCCAGAGTGCTATATGAATACAAGGGATGTTTTATGATTGAAATGACTGGGCCCAATATGGAGAGGGAGGGAGTGAGGAGAGGGATGGGGGAGGGACAAGAGAGAGAGAGGGGTTGGGGAGAGATGAGAGAGAGACAGAGAGAGGCAGGGGAGACACGAGAGACAGAGGGATTAGGGAGAGATGAGAGAGAGAGAGAGAGAGAGGGGTGGGGCAGAGACAAGAGAAAGAAAGGGGTGGGGGAGAGACAAGAGAGAGAAATCTTCACAATAACCCTATAAAATAGGTTACTAAGATTATTCCCATTTTAATTAAGAAAACTGAGCTTCAAAGGCATGAAATCACTTCCCCAAGTTCACACAGCTAGTGGTAGAGCTAGGATTTGAACCCAGTCAGATGAACCAGAATCCAGTCTGCAGTCACCGAGTGTCCACCTGTCTTGCCAGGCACTGTTGGCCCCTGCAACAAAAGATGAGGAAGACCCAGTCTTTGTTCCTAGGCAACTTACCACCCAGGAAGAGGATTACAGCTGGAATACATATCTTGGACTTGTTATTAGAGACAATTTGGCCTCCAGGTGAGTTTTCTTGTCAGTGACCCACTGAAATGAGAAGTCATCAATAAAGAAAAATAGACATTACTGACTTGACCAAAGCATACCATTTTAAAATGTATCCATCCACAAAATTACATTTTTTGGAAGATAGTCGGTGTTTGCTAAACATCTGAGAACTGAAAAAAAAAAAAAAAAAACCAAAAAAAAACCCCACAAAACTACCAATGGCACAGAAGAAAAATAATACAAATGTGTTTGCAGTGCTTTATGACTTAAAAAATGACTTCATCAATTCTCACCAAGTTTCATATTAAACAGGCGAGGGAAGCAGAACCGTCTCTGTGTGATCTGCATGCCGGCTGGTGGATGCTTCCTCTCTGCCATTTCTAGACCTTCTTGGGTCCCCTCTCTGCACCCAGAGCCCACCACTTTCTTCTTTTTCCACCCTGGCTGCCCATCACACCTGCTGTCTTTAGCCAACAGAGCACAAATCACATTTTGAACACTTCAACCTTGTTGCTTAGACCGTCCACGGAAACAGTGGGGACAAAGGACAGCTCTCATGGGAACTGTGGTGGCTGTGTGATTAGCCCTTGCCATTTACCAAGCATTGTGCTTTGTGCTAGATAACTGTGATTTCATTTGATCCACAATCAGTGCTATTATTATTCCCATTTTCAGAAGTGGAAATAGAGGTTGCAAAGCTCAAATAAGTTGCCAAACCTACATGGCCAATAAATGGTGACACCAGAATTCAAACCCAAGCCTGATTCCTTAGCCCGTGCCTGTAACAATTTTGTTACACTGTCTCTGCTCAGAAGAAGGCACAATGAAACTATTCTAGAAGGTATCAGTACCTTCGTCTTGGGGACCTGTGATGTGGAGTAACTTCATTAATTCAGTCACTCATTTTTTCATGTATTGGTGCACGAAGGCATGTATTGATGCATACAACACACATTAACTCTACATCTGGGGGTATATTTCTGCATGGTGGTTGAAAGTGTGGGCTCTTGAGTCAGATCCCAAGCTTTCAAATCCCAGCTCTCCCACTTACTAACTGTAGGACTTTAAGCAAGTTCCTCAATCATTTTGTGCCTTAGTTTATTTGTTTGTAAAATGTAGTAATAGTAGTTACCTTGCAGGGTTGCTGAATGGATTAAATAATACAAATCAAACACTTGAAACAGTTTGGGGCAGGTGGTCATTATGCCAAAAATGTTAGCTACTATTATTATCACCTGTAGTAGGCACTGTGTTAGGTGCTGTGGTAAAAACTGTGGCATGAGAGTGAGAAGTGGCTCTATTCTATGGGTAATAGGAGGGTCACTGAAAGTGTTGATGGGATTTTGTTTTAGGAATTTTACTTTTAATCTGGCAGCAGAATAAGTTGGATCAAAGATGGGAGACTGGCCAAGAGCCTGCAGTAACAGCGTCATCATTCCAGGCTCAACTTTAATGGTAGCAGAGACAGCTGCAAAAAGCATTCTGAAACAGGATGTGGCAACCACCTGGACTGGGGTTGCCACACAGGGGACAGCAATGACCTAGAAAAGTGAGGTTTCTAGCCTGGAGGAATTGGAGAACTTAGAGCCACCAAGAGAAACAGGGAACAGAGAAGGAGAGGCCACCAGGAAGGAAGATGTTGACCAAGTCTCCACTTCCGTTGCACTGGGAAGGGGAAGCTGCCCTTGTCTGCCTGAGCCTTTGGACTGTTATCTGGAGCCTTGGCCTCTTGGGAACTGGCCAAAGACAACTGTGCTCACAGGGTCTGGACCATGAGGCCTGAGGCCCCCAAGAGTTCCGAGGACAGGACCAGTCTGGAACTTGGTTTTCCCATGGCTAACCGTGGGCTTCATCTACATACCCCATCGTCATTCTTAGCTCCATACTGCCCTGTCTGCCTGTCATGTTTATGGGACCAGAAGCCAAAAAAAGGAAAACCATTATTGAGACCCCTACCTGCCCACTGGGGTGAAAGACCCATTTCATCCCCAAGGAAGTACAGGGGCCAGGGCCAGGAAGCTCCCATGGGTGTGGCCCACATCTCCACCTACATTGTGCCCCAAACAGGGAGGGCTCTTGCCCTTCTAGGAGAGCCACTGACAGTAAGTGGTGCTGAAGATGGAGCCCTTAAAGGGCCAAGGATGGAAACTTCAAGTCCAGCATGGGGGACGGTAAAGCGAGGACAATGGGAAGAACATAGCTCTGGCTTATTGGACCCCAGCGTGGTGAGCGGCACCCTGACTAGTCTCAGAATGGCCCCTCTGCTTTCCTTATAGACCCAATCCACAGCACAGCACCTGGCACTTAGTATGTGCTCAATAAGCCTACTGAATGGATGAGTGAGCAAATGCCAGGTTACCAAGCTCTTTCCACTTGGGGTAGGACAAGGGGAGGTGAGGGTGGGTGGGAGGCCTGACTGCACACCCTGCCCTGGTTGGGGAGGGGGTATGAGAAGTAGCTGAGCTGCCATCGACTGGCTGCCTATTCATGAGCAGAAAGCAGAGCTGCCATCCTGGGGGGCCTGAGAGGGTTGGGGATGCAGCCGCAGCATCCACTGTGGCAAGGGCAGCTGGGGTGGGAGGATTTCCAGGCTGCCTGCCAAGGAAAACCGGCCTGCTGGCCAGCCTGGCTCCCGGGCAGAGGTTGCAGACCCCGGGATAGATGGCAGTGTAGGAGATGCAAATACATGCAAATGATGGCACAACCATTTTCTGGGTTCCCAGAGACAGGATATTAACATCCATCACTAGACAGCTGGCCTCTGGCAGCAAGGATCCCAGTCATTACCTCACCATCCTGTGGCAAATGCCCCCAAACCTCCCTAAAATCATGCTGGCTTTGGGTCTCCCTCTGGGCCGGCTGGAGACAGAAAGATAGAGCAGCCACTGAATTACAAATGCTCTGTGTTGTTTTATTCATGCCACTGTGGTCTGGGATGAGACTGTGACCCTAGATTGGGGTCTGGAGTGTGAACTCAGGGCCCCTCCCTGAGGACAGATGGAAGCTGGGGAGGAGGCGGTGCAGCTGGGGAGCTCCAGTCAGCCCCTCCTGCAGGAGAAGGCGGCAACTGGGGGTCCTCAGCCTCAGGGAGACCCATTTCATCCTGAAGCCAAAGAGGAGGTGATTTTGAGGTCAGAACAAGGACTCTGCACTGCCACGGAGCAGAAAAGGTGATGAGAGATGGCCTTAGCTGAGGAGTCTGAGCAGAGGGCACAGATCTCTGATGGTGGAGGAGGAGACACAGGCTGGAGACAGTGAAGAGAGTCTGCAGCGAGACCAGCTATGTAGAGAGCAGTTGGGCTGGGATGCCCTCACATGCAGTCCCTTCCTCATTCATTCTTTCTGCAAAGGGCCCCTCTGTGGCAGGCTCTGTATTTGCCCCTGGGCAAGTAGTAGCAGACAGGGCACAGCCCCTCATCTCATGGACATGAAGTCTAGTGGGGAGAATGGATGTTAGGCAAATCATTATGAGTTCACTGGGTAACTGAAGCGTAAGGGCAGGAGAACAAGGCATGTCTGATATAGTCTAGGGCAGCGAGGAAGGCCCCCTGGAGAACCTAATGCCTAAGTCAAGACCTGACAGATAAATAAGAGTTTTGGCGTTACTAAATGGGAGGCTGGGGTGGCGGTAGAGTGGAGAGGCCATTCCGGGTAGAAGGACTAATACGTGCAAAGGTCCTGTGGTAGGAAGAAGCAGAAGGCTCCCTAGAGGCGGAAAGAAGGCCTGCGTGGCAGGAGCAATTGAGTGGGGAGCATGTAGGATGAGGGTCAACAGTGGTCAGAGGCCAGGGCACACTACAAGGCATGTTCAGGGCTTTGAACTTGGTCTTGAAGGCAATGGGATATCACTCAAGGTTTTTAATCAAGGGGGTGGCATGATCCAACTTATGATTTTGTGATGTCCTATAGATGCTGGAGAATGGATAGGGGAGGGGAGAGCTATAAAATTCATGCCCTTGAATGACCTGTGTGATACTGCCATTGTCATTACAGGATGAGATATTGCTGGATATGAGAAATGGGGAAAGAACTTGGATGTTGGGAGTGAAGTCTAGAGAAAAATAACTTCTTCCTAGTCTTCTGGTGGTGGCATAAAAAATTAGCTACAGTCCCTAACCAGGGGACAAACCACACTGAAATTTCTGTCCTTTTCTTGTTTTCTTTGCTTCTGCTCAGAAGGAGAGGGATGGGGGACTTCTCTGCCTGTCTGGCCACTTGCCCTGGTTCTCAGCATTCAAAAGGCCTTGCTCCCTCCCTTGGTTCTTGACAGCTCTCATCCTGGCAGGGCCGAATCCTGGAATTGTGCCTTTGACAGAAACCACCATCACCTCCAAGGGCTCATCCTGATGCCACACACACCCCCTGCCAAGAAAGACTCCAGGGGTAACAGAATGGGCTATGGTCCTTGTTTTGTGATTCTGACATTTGTCCTTCCCAGGGTCATCCCTGCTGTTCCAGACCCTCCATGTTCCTGCCTTGGGGGCCAGTTTTATATTCCAACAAATGCAGATTGCAGAGGAACAAGACTGGTTTTCAGAGAAGTGGTCCCTGGCCAGCGATATCTTATTCTGTAGTTATAGACAACACAGACAGGGATGTATATGGGCCATAAAAGAAAGAGACAACATGTGACATTTAATTCAAGATTAAAAGAAATCATCAATTGGAGCTGATTGTGCTCATCCAGATGTCACCAGAAACAGCTGTATGCCATCTGCCAGAGAGGGTGCCACCAGCTGGAGCAGCTCTCCTTAAGACCCTGGCTTTGCTTTGCTCCACAGCAGGAAGGCAGAACTGAGGTTGGAGGCCAGCCGGAGTGACAGAGGTATGATGAAGGCAGCAGCAGTGGCAGAAGCTGGGAGGAGGAGCAGGAAGGATCGTCCCCCACCCCAACTTCTCTGTCTTGTTTATGTTAACAAAGACGAGTAATGAATTACTGATAAGTGGCCTCTTTTAAAGGGAAATTATTCAAGAGAGCAGGTGAGATTCTGCAGGCATTCATCTTTCCAGCTCCAGGAAGCTGGCTGGGAGATGGAAAAAGGTGAGCGAGATGATTCACGGCCGAGGCCCTTCATCCGTCACGGGGGTGTCCTAGGCAATGCAGGAGCAGGATTGATGGGTCCCCAGTCTCAGGTTGGCAGTGTGGTGGGAATCCACCAGCTCCACCTCATCAGCCAGGCCAACAAGGCTGAGAATCAGTGGGACCTGAGTACCCAGCCCCCATGGGAGGTCAAGAGCCCGTCAGGGTGAGGGGTGGGGCAGGGGATGGGTTGACTGTGCCCTCATCTGGGTGCAGTTACATCATGGAGAGGGGAAATTCCTGACTCATGGCAGGCTAGAGATCTTGCTAAGGCCATGAATGCTAAGGCCAGCCTTCTAAAAACAGGGGAAAGAGCACTGGTCTTGGAGTTAGGACATCCAGTGCTAGGCTCGACCCTGCCCCCTTCCCCTCCTGACCCAGTTCCTTAAGATGAGTAGGTCAGAAATTGCAAACCTATGGGCCCCTGTGGGCAATATTCAGAAACATTTTATTTGACCTGCAGTGTTGGCCCACATTACATTTTAAATCTGAATTGCTTATCAACTTTAAAGGAAAACTCAGTAAACTAGCTTTCTTGAAAACAAATCAGAAGATCGAGCAATTGGCTGGGGCTGAGTGCAGCTGCTCTTCTTGGATGGAGCCATCCAAGCACATCCTCTGTGCCATCGAGCCCACGATCCCTTGATCACTCTATCAAACCCTTATTTTGGACCCCTTAGATCCTCTTAGCCTCTTCTGTCTCTAGCTTCAAGGGCATCTGCTGCTACCAGCTCTTGATGGGCTCCAACTAACTTCATGCACGTCAACCAGATAGTGCCTTGCTCCATGCCTGCACCTTCTGCCATGGGCCCCTTGCCTCACATCCCTGGGCTTCCCTTTTGAGGTGCAGACGGGATTGAAGAATCCTGCTTAGCACCCACATGTGCACAACCTGAAAGTGCTAGGGGTTAATGACCAGTTTGACAAAACTTTGATCAATGGAAAATAGGAGTTAATGGAAAATTCTTCCCTCTTTCTCCCTCCTGGCAGATGCTTCTGAGGTAGACAGTTTCTTGAAATGATCTTGCAAGATTGAACAATCAGTAGCACTTGGCCACAGACAGCTCAGTAATGTGCCCTCCTTGTGGTGGTTCTGCCCCTCCCTGTCTTGCTCTCCTTCCTGGGATTGTTTTCCCTAATAAAGGAGTAGCACAGAGGACTTTGCCTCAGCCTTTGTGGAAAACCCAAGAGAGGACAGTTGGTATTAGGAGTGGCCCCAGCAAGAGCCCTCAAGATGGGATTCTGGAGCTGGATTACTCACAGGAGTTTTGGCAAGAAGAACCCCATCCCTGGCGATAAGTTGGGTGATGATAGTCCTGGCATGCAATGGCATCAGGATTATCTGAGCTATCACCTGTAGAATACTGGGAAGAGCTGCAGGTAGAAAGTGAGGCCTTGGGGTAAGCCATGGCCTTGGTGCTTGAACATTGCCTGGGGTTGGATAGAGGAGGGAGGTGGGGGAGAGAAGGCTGCCAGGGGGAGAATTTGTGACACTAACTCTTGATGTAAGCCCTTGACTGGGATTGAGTGTTAGGACCTAGAACTGGTCCAAACAGTGTGATAGGATGGCATCTTAGAGTTTGGCCGTGACAATGGTTTAGAGCAAATGAGTAGAAATGCCAGAACCTCCTCAGCATAGGATTGAAGAAGGGGTCAGAAGGCACAGGGAGGTAGGAATTTTAAAATGAATTACCTATATAGGACCCGGGAACTTACCAGTTGGCTATTGTTATGGATTGAATTGCATTCCCCCAAAAGATACATTGAAGTCCTAACTCCTGGTGCCTGTGAATGTGACCTCAGTCAAGTCTTTGTAGATGTAATCAAGTTAAGATGAGGTCATTAAGGGTGAGCCCTAATCCAATATGACAGCAGTCCTTCTAAGATGAGGAGAGGACATCCAGAGAGACACAAAGAGAAGACAACCATGTGAAGATGGAGGCAGAGATTGCAGTTGTGCTGCCACAAGCCAGAAGCTGGAAGAGCAAAGAGGCATCCTCCCCTAGAGTCTTTGGAAGGAGCATGGCTCTGCCAACACCTTGATTTTGGACTTCCGGCCTTCAGAAATGAGAGAAAATACATTTGTTTTGTTTTAAGACACCCAGTTTGTAGTACTTTGTTAGAGTAGCCATGGGAAATGAATACAGCTTTCTCTGGGAGTACCCAGAGAATCCCCCTCCCCAAGGTAAGAAGGGATGCCCTGGTTCGGGTGGGGAGCACAAGCATCTCTGAGAAATTCTGCAGTGGCCACCCTCAGTAGGCTGAGGCCAATGATAGAATTGTGCTCCCTGTGATCAATGGGCAGGACAAGATTCTGGAAGAACAGAGGCCAGGTTCTGCCCCTTTAACACCAGAGGCAACGTGAGTAGCAAGCTAGAGAAGCAACCAAGGAACACAGACCTGCAGAGATAGTTGATGATGGCTAATCAGCCATGGTGTGAGACAGATGGACAGCTGCAAGGGAGTTGCTTAATTTGCGTAATTGTGAAAAAAATATCAAGAAATGGCAAGCAGAAGGACGACATCAGACCCTCACCTGGTCTCCAGATCTAAGTCAGTTCACAGACCCATCATCCATTGAGAGAAGAAGAAGAAGAAGGTCCCCTTGAGGAAGGACCACAGGATGCCACCACAAGCATATGAGATTTGTATTCCTCCAATCCTTTCCCAAAGGGATCTACAGCTAGAGTGACCGCATGGAAGCAAGGGAAATGCCCACATTTCTAAGGACTGGTAAATACCAGGAATGACTTAACACTCACACTGACAATAAGGGGACAGGTGATAAAGGGACTTGGGGTCCAAGTCTGTCCTGCAGTGGGTCCCGTGGATCCATAGACCACCCCTGTGGTCATTCCTCCAGTCCCTGCAAGTGTATTTGGATAGATGCCAGCAGAAGGCTCCCATTTGAATCCACAACCCATGAATAAGGGGCCATTCTGGTAGGATAGGCCAAGTGGGATACTCGAAACTACCACCCAGCTCAGACAAGATAGTAAAATGGAAGAATTATTGCCACATTCTGGGAGAATTTCAGAGATTAGTGCCCTCATTAAAAACTTAGAGGATGTAGGGTGGGTGTTTCCCATCACGTCCTCATTCGGCTCATCATTCTGGACGTGCTAAAACCAAATTGTTCATAGGGAATGACTGAGGACTTGAATAAACTAAACCAGGCAGCAACCCTGATTGCAGCTTCTGTGCCAGATGTGGTAATTTTACTAGAGCAGGTCAAATAGCCTCTGGCATTTGTAAGAGGCTATTGATCAAGCAAATGCCTTCTTCCCCATCAGTAGGGAGGATCAAAGGCAGTTCATCTTCATATGGTGGGGACACATTTGTTGTCTTATCCCAGGGCTGTGCTAACACTCTTGTTCTTTGTCATAGTGTAGTCCAAAGGGACTGTAGTCATCTTGAATTCCGCAGAATATCACACTGGCTCACTGTATGGATGACAACAAGCAAATTGTACCTGGTGAGCACGAAATGGAAAACTTGAAGATTTTATTAAGCACTTGAGAACCAGAGGTAGAAGATAACTGCACGAAAATCTAGGACTATGCCACATTGGTGATGTTTTTAGGGGTCTAGTGGTTTGGACCGTTCTAAGACCAACGCTTTAAGGTAAAAGACAAACTGTTGGATTGAATATTTCCTTCCACTAAGAAGCAGGCACTGTGCTTAGTGGGCCTCTGGATTTTTGAGGCAGTGTGTAGCACATTTGGCAACACTGATCTGACCCAATTTTGGGGTGACTGGAAAAGCTTCCAGTTTTGAGTGGAGCCCAAAGCAAAATAAAGGTTCTGCAGGGGTTTTAGCTACTGGTGCAATCCAACATTAAGGTTGTATGTCCCAGCAGATCAGACACTCTAGAGGTATGTGTGGTGGATGAAGATGCATGGGGAGTCTTTGGCAGAGCCTCAATAGGAGAGATGTAGCGAAAACCCCCTATAGTCTGGAACGAGACCATGCCTTCTGAAGCACTGTTTGGTGTGGGCCCTGGAAGAGAGAGGGACCATGCAGCACCAAGGGACTATAAAACCCGAGCTACTCATCAGGGGCTTCTTCTCGAATCCGCTGAGTCATGGAGTCAAGGCAATAGAGTCCCCTGTGTAGTGGAAATGGTATCTTCAGGAAGAGGCCCAAGCAGGACCAAAAAGCACAAATGAACTAAATGAACAGACCCCATGTCATTGACCTCTATTGCACCAGCCCCTCTCCCCCAATTCATACCTATGGACTCATGTGGGGTTCTGACCAACAGAGGGGGAAAATAACTTGTATCTGGATAACAAATAGGCCAGCACATTATGTTGGTGAGAACACGAAGTGGCCCTAAGATCAGTAGTGTTGAAAAATCCTATCAGTGGGCAGTACCATGAGCAATACACTTGGTCGTCCACATCTCAGAGAGGGAAATACTGCCTGAAACATGGATTTACATGGACCCCTGTATGGTTGCCAGTCGCCTGGCTTCTAAGTCAGGAGCTTAGAAAAAATTAGATTGAAAGATCAGGGAGAGGTATGTAGATGGGCCTATGGTAGTGGGCATAAAGCAACAAAACATGCGGATCATGTATCTCCCACTAATGCCAGATGCATTGATGGCAGAGGAAATTTTCACCGATCAGATGGAAAGATGATTCATCCTGGGGATGTCAGCCAACTTCTCTTATCAGCCACCCCATGCAGGTGCAGAGTGACTATGACAGAAAGGATGGAGGCTACACATGGGCCAACATCATGGGCTCCTTCTCACCAAGACTGATCATGCAACTGCCACTGCTGAATATGCAAACAGGCAGCAACAGAGATTCATACTGAGATCTTAATGTGACAGCGTTCCTTAAGGAAACTAGCCATCCACTTTGTGGTAGGTTGACTGAATTAGATTCCTTCCATGCTGGGAGGGGCAGCAATTTATTCTTTCCAGCACTGGTACTACTCTGGGTACAGATCTGCCCTCCTGGCCACAGAGCCCCCACCAGCACCACCATCTGAGAGTATACAAAATACCTGGTTTCTTGCCATGATATCCCATATGACATTGTCTCAAACCAAGAAACCCAAGTCACCTAAGTAGGTGTACCAATAGGCACATGGTCATGGGATCCACTGGTCTTATATCTGAATCCCATCATGCTGAAGCAGCCAGCCTAAGACAGTGGTGAAATGTCCTATTAAGCTAAGGCACCAACTCAGGGACAATACATGACCCACAAGTCACTAATAGGTAGAGCACACACAAGTGGGAATCAAGGGGTAGAAGCGGGATTTACCCTCCCACCATTATTCCTAGAGACCTGCTTGAGAAGTCTGTGCCTCCTCTCCCAGTAAACTTAGGCTCTGCCATGTTAGAGGTCCTGATTCCCAGGTGATGAATGCCAGAGGACAAAGGGTAAGGGGTGCCACTGAACTTGAAGTTGCAACAGTTACCTAGATACTCTGGGTTCTTCATGCTAGTGGACCATCAGGTAAATAAAATAGTTACTACGTTGGCAGGATTGATTACCCTGACTGCCATGAGAAATTAGGGGTGTTGCTGCTACACAATGGGGGCAGCGATGAGTGTGTCCGAAAGCCAGAAGATTCACTGGGGCATCTTTTGCTGCTTCCATGATAATGATAACTGTGACTCAACAAGGGCAAAGCCTCTAGGAGCTTGGACTCTGCAGGGATAAAAAACCAGGTCCCTTTGGAAGCCTGAGGTGGGCAGATCATGAGGTCAGGAGATTGAGACTAATATCCTGGCTAACATGGTGAAACCCCATGTCTACTAAAAATACAAAAAAATTAGCCAGGTGTGGTGGCACAGGTCTGTAGTCCCAGTTACTTAGGAGGCTGAGGCAGGAGAATTGTTTGAAGCTGGGAGGCAGAGGTTGCAGTGGGCCAAGATCAAGCCACTGCACTCCAGCCTGGGCGACAGAGCAAGACTCCATCTCAAATAAACTAAACAAAACGAACAACAACAACAAACCCAGGTCCCACAAGGCCAGTGACCCACACCAGCCAAAGTGCTGGCCAAGGGCGAGGAAAATCCAGGATGGACGGTGGAGAAAGATGGTAATGTTAAATTGCAGCCTCAAGTCCACTTGCAGAAGTGAGACTGTGGCTTGTTTCACCAATCCTCTTACCTGAACTCTTTACAATTATTTCTGTATCCACGATCCTAGCACTTTAGCAGGCCAAGATGGGAGGATCACTTGAGCCCAGGAGTTCAAGGGTACAGTGAGCTATGATTGTGCCACTGCATCCCAGCCTGGGTGACAGAGTGAGACCTTGTCTCTAAAAAAAAAAAAAAAAAAAAAAAAAAGTCTGGCTAACTACCATCTTGGAGGAGACTCTGTGACTGGCTGTATCTGTACCTTCCCCTTCAGAAAAGAGGTGAAGCTCTCTGTTCACAAAAATGGAGGCCTCACCTTGTATTCTGAGTGCCAGATGTGATGGAAAGTCAAGGTGAATGGAGTAGTGCTGGGGTGGATCATATGAGCCATCTCTTAGGCACCATTTCAGGTCCCCTTGGCCTGACCCACCTCTCGTTCTGCTACAGCAGTGAGCAGTCCCGCATGGGCTCCAACAGGCGTCAAGCAGTGAGTCACTACCTGGGGGACCATGCCTGGTGTCTGGGCTGCCCACTGCATACCTCTCACCTCCGGCACTGTTGACACCAGGACATGGGATGCCAGTGAACATATTTGGGCTGTCATGGATTAAAATCCAGAAGTGAAGACAAGTTAGTGCTTAGTGGGGCCAACCTTTGGCAAATGGGATATTGGAACTGGTAGACAAATCTTCTTTCTTTCTCTCCTGCCTCCACCTCCTGGACAGTTTTTGCAGTTTCTTGGGTGTATTTCTACAAGATTGAGCATGAAGTTACCCTTGGTGGTGGCCAGTTTGATAATGCATCCTCATATTGTCTCTACCTTTCTCTGCCTCACTCCCCTGACTTCATACTGTTGCACCCCTGAGAAAATTGTGGCACACCAATGAGCCTCTATCTCAGGCTCTGTTTTCTGGGGAACCCAGGTGACAATCTCCAACATTTAAGATGGATGTCAGTTGTCACGCATCATGCAAACCCCAAATAACTAATTTACACTGCCTTCCTGGCCCTTGTGGCATTTGAGTTGAGATGATCTCTTAGCTCCTCTGCTCAATCAGAGGAGTTTCCAAGAATCAAGGGTACAGATTCTGCCACAAACTCACTAGTCAAATGCTTCTGCTCCCTGGGGACTGTCTCCTGGCTTTCAGCTCTAAAGGGTGAGGTCCTGGGATTTGTTTGTCTTGGACTGCGTTTTTAGGGAAATCCCTCTAGGGATTCCTAGAATTAATCTGTCCCCAAATGGGATGCTCCTTCTCACCTAGAAATCATCTGAGAAAAGGAGGGGCCAAAAGGAACCAGATTTCAGAGGAGAGATTTGGAGAGTAGTTGAGAGAAGTGGGATGGGTTAAAAGAGCCTGTACCACCAAGAACTTGGATGAGCTCTAGGAAATCTGTTTTAGGAAATAAAAGCCAGGCCTCTAGAGTGTTTCTGAAATCTCTGCATGGGGTCGGGAATCAAGGCTCCGAAAAGCAGCTGACATGTTTGGAAGGCCTTCAGAGAGAAAGGGAGGCAGGCCACCAACCTCCTTCAAAGGGGGGTTAGACCACCAATACCAGCAGCAAGTATCTGCTTTAGCCAAGTCAAGCATTTGATCAGCACATGCGTTCCCTCCACTATCTGTAAGGTACTGATACTATCTTGGGAATGAGGAGGAGAGAGCAGAAACACAGATTTGGATGTGATTTCTGCCAAAACTTGAGCTTTCAATGTATTTATAGGCAACAAACCTAAGACAAGGAAATCGGTGCCATCACCAAAAGCATGGTGCAGAAAGTAGGGTGATGTGGTCAGAAAGGATTTGCCAGAGGAGGTGGGTGGGGCTACTGGACAGCCACAGCTCTCATCCAAAAAGTATTTATTGATAATCTGTGATGCATGAGGCAGTGTTCTAGGCTCTGGGAGGGTTATATAGGGGGGTATGCGGTGGGGAGGGCAAATAAATGTATCAACCTACTCTCTAAGGCCTCCTAAGCAGGAGGTCAGAGTCAACTATGAACAGCTATAACACCAATCATGGTGGTTTAAATAGCAGAGGGATGATGCACATTAATAAATCCAGGTGCACATAGGATAGAAGGGATCAGAGCCCACTTCAAAAGGAGGTATTCACTCTGAGATTTGAGAGAGAAATTTCCTTTCACTAGACATAAATGGGGTGGAAGAGGGGGCAGAGGCAGAGTTCAGGCAAACGCTGGAAAGCACAATGTGGGTTGAAACTGGTAAGCAGTCCATGCAATCATTCATCACACAGCCATGTCCTCTAGTAGCTCTGCCAGGGTTGGGGTGTTTCCTGCAGAAGTGTGTTCAGCGGTGGGTCACAGAAGAACAACTAGAGAGGGCTAACCAAACGGGAGGGCCGTTGCTGCTTGTTTCCACGTCCCCCAAATCCACAGTCTAGAGCCTGAAACTCCATGGTGTCACGATGTTCCTGCTCTCTCTGTCCTGCCACTGTCTTTAGCATGTGGCTTATTATTCATGGTCACAAATGGCCACTTCCTGTGTGGCCTCAGACAGTGGGAAGGAAAACAGAAGTGGCAGTGGTTACCTTAGGAGGACACAGCTTTCCCAGGAACCCGCCCCCCACTGGCTGGGACTAGTCATATAGCCACCCCTGCCCGGAAAGAAGCTAGGAGGCAGTTGGGCATGTTGCCACCTCTAGCAAAATTGGGGCTATAGTATAGGAACAAATAGGACTAAACAGTAGACAGGAAATGGGCAGACTCTTCCAGGAGATCCCACAGCAATGGGATGGTGTCTGCCTTCAAGGAGCCCCCAGTCTAGCGTATGGCCACATGCAAGCTGGTTATTTCTATGACAGGGTTGAGCACCGGAGGCCACCTGAACCTTAGGAAGGACATCAGAGGTCCCTGAAACCTGAAGAAGTAATTAGCCAAGCCTGGGAGGAGAGGGAGGGTTGCTGGGAGTCCTTGGGAGGGGACAACACTGTCAAAGGCCTGAGGAGAGTGGCCTGTTTACAGAATCAGAGGATCACAGAGGCCAAGGCATTGCCAGACTGAGTTAAGAATGGAAAATAATAGTAGTGGGGCAGAGCATCAAGGAGCTCTTATGTCCCATTCAGGATTTCTGACTTTATCCTTCAGCCAGAGGAGAGTCACTGAAAGGCTTAGGCACAGAAGTGACATGTCATATATGTACTTGAGAGTTCAGATGAGATATAAATTTGGAGTTGCCACCATGTAGCTGCATTTAAACCATTTCAGGCCATGTATCTGGCTGAGATTACGGAGGCGCTATGTGTAGAGAGAAAAATAGGAAAGGCTCAGAGGCTGAGCCCTGGACGCCTCCAAAGTCAGGGAGCTGGTGAGATGAAGGGAAACCAGCACCAGAGACAGGAGAAGGCAGTAAAGATGGAGGAAAACCAGGACTGCGTGGGTCTTGGATGCTGGTGAAGAAAGTATTTCGCTAAGAAAGGAGTGCAGTGCTGCCAAATGCTGCCAATAGGTCAGGAGGGTACCTGAGAAGCCACCACTGAATTTAGCACCTGGAAAGGCAACAATGGCCTTGACAAGAACAGCTGGGTAGAGAGGCAGGGATGAGACCCTGAATGGTCTAGAAAAGAGTGGGAGGAGAGGAGTTTGGGAGAGTGAGGGTGGACAGATCTTTCAAGAAGGTTGCTGAAGTTGGTGGAGGAGGAAGTGGGCACATTTTTTTTTAGGACAGGAGAAATAACAGCAGGTTTGCGTGCTGATGGGGGTGGACTGGGAGAGAGTGAACAATGGATGATGCAGGCTCAAGCAGGGCGAGTGCCCAGGGGACATCCTTGAGCAGGCGAGAGGGGTCAGATCTGGCACAGGCCAGGAGCACGGACAGTCCATGCACAGAATCGGAGTGAGGTATAGGAGTTGAAACACACGTGGGCAGGAGGGCAGTTGCAGGGGTGGGAGTTTGTGAACATTCTCTTTGATTGTTCCATTCTTTCAGCGACTAGAAAGCAAGGTTATTTGTGGAGATGAAGATGGAGGGGGAGGCGGTGGAGGCTTAAGGAGAAAGGG
The DNA here is from genome assembly GCF_008728515.1 of Papio anubis. Classification (NCBI taxonomy): domain Eukaryota; kingdom Metazoa; phylum Chordata; class Mammalia; order Primates; family Cercopithecidae; genus Papio; species Papio anubis. The sequence continues at coordinate 14,622,134 of NC_044987.1, forward strand.
GAAGGTATGACCACTCATCTGGGAGAGCGTTGAGAATGAACGGACCAGAGAAATGATGTATGATGCCAGCCGGCAACCAACGCCCACTTGAGTTTAAGGCTCATCAATTGAAAGTGGGCCCGTCAGCACACTTGAGGTGTTGTTCTCCAGCCACACTCTGCTTGTAAAGGTGTAAGCACCATGGAGGGGGAAAGTTGGATTTAACCCAGTCAGAGGTTTTGCTGAGCAACTGGGAGATAAGAGAGGGGCAAGGGATGAGAGCGTTTGCAATGGGATTATTACGATTGATCAGGAAACTGCAGCAAGTTAGCAGGTATGCTGGGATATGAGAAGGGAAGGTGGATAGGTGATAGGACCCACAAGTTATAGGTGGGGCTGGAAGGTGATCCCTGAAGGAGTGAACTGAAGTCACTGGATGTAGGGGCTGGAGAGTGGAAGTCTTGAGCTGGAGACTATGAAACCATAGAAAGGGGTGATAATGACAAAGCCAACGTGGAAGCTGGAGGGAAGTTGAAGACCAGCTCAGCAGAGGAGAAGAAATCAAAATAGGAAAAGACCAAGCTGGGGGAAGAATCCCCATGAATTATGCTGGAGAGGACTGGGGAGAATCACAGTGATCAAGAAACCAAAATATTCAAGGAAGGAGGGGAGGCCATGGGGGTCTGGAGATGGATGCAACCAGGAGGGGAAGAGGGTGGTGTGGTGGAGTCTTCTGACTTGAGATTCAAATCTGGGTGTTTTTCTGGGGATGAGAGGATGGATATTGGCCGGAAGCTGAGCAGTGCAGAGCCAGGGGACTCCTACTCCACCTCCAGGCCCTCTGGCCTCCTGGCTTCCGCCAACCCCTGTGCGAATCTCCTTCAGCAACTCCCCTTTGTGAATCTCCTCCAAGTGACTCCCCTGTGCCAATCTCCTCCAAGCAACTCTGCAGCCAAGTGCTGCCCACAGCTTGGGGTGTAAGGAGCCTCACAGATAATCATCTCTGAGGCACTGAGGCATTCAAACTGCAGGAGGATCAGAGTTTGCTAATGTCACAGTAACACAGCCCTGGGGATGACCGTTCATTCTGGGAACCACTGAGGCAGCTTATCTTGCAATACATTGCGCCTCTACAAGAGACGTTTGGACGCCAAGTGCCTACAGGATGGAAATTAAAAAGGAAAAGGGCTGGGAGTGGGGGGCAGAGATATTAAAAGAAAAAAAAATCAGTATCAGGGCCTATTTTTAGGTCTACTGAAGTAGAAAACATGTGCTTGTACTGTGAAAACCCAATCACTATGCAAGCCCCCACCTTCAGGGAAAGGCCGGGGGTCCCTGGTTGCAGGAAGCCTGCCATTCCTTACTTTTGATTTACTGAAGCACAGACAAGAGGTGCTCACATGATACATAGCTTGTATATTCTTCTATCGATTTCCAAGACTTCATTTTCTAAACTTCCCATCCATCAGCCGCATCTGTGCCTGCTCTCCCCCAGAGATAAAATAGGGGATGGGCCACCCCACCTTGAAAAGGGTGGCAAGTTTTATGAGCCTGGAAGATTGGAAATGGGGGCTTGATTCATGTTTGCTTCTGCCAACAGGTGAGGCCGGATGCCCCGCTGTAAAGCTGAAAGGTGGGGCACAGGGGAGAGTGTGGCTGCGCGGCAGGGGCATGAGCACCCCTGAAGCCCAAGCGGGCCGAGGAGGAGCAAGGCAGGGTTGTCAGGGAGGAGGCATGTGCTCCGTGGTTGTTGTCCCCCGCGGGGGCCGTCCTGGATGCTGCTACTATGAACACGTTGGGAGCTGAATAAGCAGCATGAACACTGCCCACATTCACCATCAGCTTCTGTCCCACGGCAGAAGGGCCGGATGGCGCCGCTGCTGCTGGCCCAGGAGCCCCCAAGAAAAGAGAACCCACTCCCCACTGGCTGCCGTAAGAGGTTATGGTGCCCCCACCGGAAGACACGTTGTTCTGCGCATATAAGGAAACTCGGGTACCCACGTACCACCCTAATTCCTCTTCTCCTGCCAATATTCTCAGAATGGAAAAGGCAAGCATCTGTGATGTTACATCCACCCCCAGCCCCCACCCCCCCATTTACAAAACGATCCTTTCGGTTTTTGCACAGCAGATCTCATCCCTAGGGGCTGGGATGGAGGAGAATGGAAAAGCTATTCATTGCATCCCCTTTGAGGCTGAAGCACAAAGGCAGGCAGGCTGGGCTGAGGGCTGCCGTGGCCTTTGGGGAAATAAAAGGCCCACACTCCCTCGTTAAGGGTTTAAGGGTGCCTTGCCTCTGTGGGTTGCTGGAGAAGCTTTGGTTGAGACTCTCACATGAGCTCAGAACAGCCCATGGCAGGAGGGGGAGCCGGTACCCCAGGAGCTGATCAAGAAACAAAGCATCAGGAGCCGGGGTCCGGCTCGGCTCTGTAGTCCCTGGCTGACCTCCCCATCTCCCTGGGCCTCAGTTTCCCTCAGAGGAGAATTTTCCCACCTCTCTTGGGTATTGGGAGGCATCCAGAGAGTCTCCAAAGTAACAATATTACAAATAAAGGAATTATCAATGTGATTGATGGTTTAAATTGAGCCTTGGGATCTCTGCTATTTAGAGGCTGGATCAATAGTAATAACAACAATAAGTAGAGAATAACTCAGGAGAGAGTTTATAAAGGACCCCATGGCAGCAGGACCAGATCATTCAGAAGCAAAAAGAGTTTTCTTGTCTTGCCCACACTGGCTCGGCCACCAGGCTTGCTCTGGGGAGTGGCCGCCCTGCTGCTTGGCCAGCCTGTCCCCGGACAGGGAGTGGGAGTGGCTGTTGCTGCTCCGGATGGCATTCCAAAGGGAACCTGGCCATGCAGGGGACAGGTTGGGAAATAAGGAAATATAGTAAGCGAAAGAAGTTCCCCAGAGGCCACGCATAGTGCCACAGGCACAAGATGTAGCCAAATGAAATGCTGTACAGAAGCCCACAGATCTTTCCCCAGATGTGAGAGAGTCCTGGAGGATTAGGGAAAACTTGGCCCAGCATGGGATGGACCAGCCACAGCCTGAGGCTGGCCCCAGTAGCTTCCAAGAGAGAGCAGAGGCACTGGAAAGGGCACAAGAGCAGGAACTCGAGGACCTGGTTTGCAGTCTCAGCTCTGGCAAGCCCTTGCTGGTGACGCATGACATAGCCTTCCTGAGCCTTGGTCTTCTTGTCTGCAAAATGGAGACAACAATAGCAATCTAAACCGTTGCTACAAGATCTCAGCTGAGAGAAGATTGGGGAAACTTTCCACAAAATAGAGTTTTTATTAGATAGTTACTCACAAGGGATGATGGGCAGTATCCCAGGAATACCTCCCTTCCCTAGATATTTTTGCCACACTCTAGTTGCCATAGGACCAGCATTTCTACGTTCATCCTTACCAAGGTAGGAACCAGTCGAGAGATGCAGCTCTGGTACCACTTACTTCATATCCTCTATCCCCACCTCTGCATGGTGACTGTAGCAGGTTTTTATACTTTGGGGGTTGTTTGTCTCTAAATTTCCTGCAGAGTTACAAGCTCTCGTTGACATGTAATGGGCCCAGTTCCTGGCACATGACCAGTGCTCCTGGGTACCAACCACTCAGTACTTACTTGTTTGTCAGACGCTTTTCCTCCAAGAGAAGGCAGCTGATATAACAGATTGGCACAGAGTGCCTCAGGTGTGATGAGAAAAAGTCTTTTAAAGGGTGCAAAAAGCCTACAAAAGGAATCCAACGGGGATGAAGACAAATGCCAGAGGCTTAGAGGATTCTTTTTGGAAGGGGCAGCCCTGGGCAGGGTCTCAACCTCAAGTTATCAAATCCCAGCCCGCAATCCTGCCCCTCGGCTGTTGAAGAGAATCGACAGTCTGAGGACCTTATTGATAAGCTTTCTGTCCAAGTACAAACATCAGCAGAGGGAAATGTCTCTTGTGTGTACACTTGGCAGAGGAGCTGAGCAGAACACGGACCTGGGTCATGTCGGAATCTATCCCTTCATGATGCCACTAAATGGAACGTTTTCACACATGATAACTGGCTGTCTTACAGAGTGGGGCATGGTTCTAGGCAAACACATGTTCACACACACACACTCCCACGTGTACACGTACAGAACACATGGATGACCATGGGCATAGGCACGGCATGCTTGAACAGGAATTCAGACAGTGAAACTTCTGGGCCCTTGAGCCAGCAGGGAATTTCAATCCCAGTAATAGATTACTGTCCCTGACCCAACTAGAAGTCCGGGCTCTTATAATGGTTTTCAATCATAGAATTATAGTTTTTAGGGGCTGTAGAAATCAGCTATTTCAACCTCCAACCCAGAGCATAAAAATCCTCCCCGACATTCCTGACGTGTTGACACATAGCCTCTGCTTAACACTCCAATGATGGGGAATCTATTACCTTACTTCAAACCCTACTTGATTGTTGTTATTAATAATACTACTATAGATTATTGAGCACTGATGCTGTGCCTGGCCCTGTACTAAACCCTCTAGGCAGACTACTGCAATTAATCCAGTGAGGTAGCTTAAACTGAGTCTCAGAGAAATCGAGCTGTCCGTGGTGATGCATTTAGCATGTGGCAGAGCTGGGATTTGAACCTGGGACTGTCTGACCCATAGCATTGCACTGCACTTGTCATATTAATGTGTCTTAAGTTACGTTGTATAGGAAATCATTCTTCAGAATAAGCTGAACCCTCTACTTCTCTGTAACTTTCACTGACTAATCCCAGGTCCCAGCTCTAGAGCTTTGCAGAGGCTTCCCTCTGTTCCTTTGCCCCCTCTCTTGTGATGGCCATTTTCAAATATGGGCCCTCAAAAGGATTCCCAGTGGGACACCACCTGCCTTGTTTGGACATTACACTTTGAGTGTGAACCTAAGATGCCATTGACCTTTTGGGCAGCAACATGACATCATGGACCATTTTAAAGAAACTGCGGGGTTTTATTTGATCTGTCTCCCAGGCAGGAGTGCAGTGGTGCAGTCATAGCTCACTGTAGCCTCAGACTCTTGGGCTCAAGAGATCCTCCCGCCCCAGCCTCCCAAATTGCTGGGACTACAGGTGCATGCTACCACACTCAACTAATTAATTTTTTTTTTTTTTTTTAGAGATGGGGCCTTGCTATGTTGCCCAGGCTCAGCCCATTTTTAACATAAACTGCTGTAAGCTACTTTAATAGTTAAGTAAAAAATACACTCTCAATCTATTATTCCACTACTTTTAGGATCTTTTTGAAGTTGTAGTTTGTCAGCCTGTACTTTAGTCAGCCTGGCAGCTTTGGGACATTTGTGAATTGGGTAAGATGCCTTTCTATACCTAGGAGGTGATTAGAGCCAGGCTGAGATTCAAGGGCTAAATTTCTCATACCACCCACTAGAGACCACCTAACTGGTGACACTGATCTCTTGTGTGTACACTTGGTAGAGAACCTGAGAGAAACAGGGATCTGGGTCACGTCAGAATCTACTTCTTGATTATGCCATTAAATAGAATGTTTTCACATAAGATAACTGCATATCTTATGGAGTGGAGCACGGTTACATGACAGAAGCATTACATTGGTTCCAGCATCAAATGCCAGCCACAGCTGCATATTTGGACTGAAACTAAAGATATGTCAGGTGTTGCTTCTGAAGAATTAGAGGGTGGGGGTCAATTCCAATCCAGGAGAAAAGGGTAAAGTCAAGGGAGAAATGCCAAAGTTGGGAGACCTCACACCTGTCCAGGGGGCAAGAGTGCAGCTGAAGACAAATCCAGGTCTTGACATCAGGTCTGCAAAAGACAGTAGCTCAGGGGAGTAGATACCAATACTGGAGCCTGAGACATGTACCATACATGGGAATGCCCAGGCACAAATGAGGCATTTCAGGCAATGTCCACACAAATTCCAGAAGATGGAATGCTGCCAACTTTTCTGAGCATGCACCTGGCTGTTCTAAAGGTACCCCTTGGCTTGTTCCACCCAGTATCTGGTCAACTTTGGATTTACTGGTGTGAATCTACCTAATTGTATTATTTAGCTCTCATTTCTTCATTTTGCACACGGGGATATCTTAAACTGGAGTAAAATATTTTTCTGAAGCTGAAATGCATTATATCTGGGGTATTCCCCTTGTATTAGTTACAATATGTTTTTCTGCAGGTTACAGAAGCCCTAAATCAAAGTGGTTTAAACAATAAAGAAACTGATGGTCTCACGTAACAAGAAGCCTAGAGATAGATGCAGCATCAAGGTTGGTTGATTCGGTCGCTCAACAATGTCAGCAAAAACTCAGATCTCTTGTCTACCATTTATAGCATAATGTGGTTCTCCTTAGGCTCTTAAGGTTGCTGCCAGAGTAATTGGGGCAACACACTTCTTTGTTCCCATCCAAGCAGAGAGACAGACTGGATTCTTTTTCTCTCCAAAGCCTCAAGCAAGTCTGTCTTTGTGACTCATTGGTTCAATCAGCTTAGCAGCCCAAAATGAACCAATCACAGGGGGTGGAAATGATGTTGGGAAATGTTCGCTACATTGCAGATTCTCTGGTCCAACCATGCTCTCAATAAAATAAATGAGGTCATTTGACTTGGCTCATGCTTAGTGAACCTATGCTGGTTCCTGATACTCACCATTTCTCTAAGTGATCACAAACCGTCTATTTAATGACTGTGCTATGACTTTACCAAAGATGATAGACTCTGGGGTCTTATATTTGGAGACCGCATTTCTCTCTCTCTCTCTCTCTCTCCCCCATTCTCAGGATTTTGGATTTTTTTTTTTTTTTTTTTTTTGAGACAGAGTCTTGCTGTGTCACCCAGACTGGAGTGCAGTGATGCGATCTTGGCTCACTGCAACCTTTACCGCCTGGGTTCAAACAACTCAATTCTCATGCCTCTGCTTCCTGAGTAGCCGAGATTACAGGTGTCAGAATTTTTTTTTAAGATACAGGCTATCACTCTATCATCCAGGCTGGACTGCAATGGTGCAATTATATCTCACTGCAGCCTCACTTCCAACTCCTGGGCTCAAGTGATCCTTTTACTTCAGCCTCAGCCTCTCGAGTAGCTGGGACTACAGGTGTGTGCCAACATTCCTAGTTTTTTAGTTTTCTGAGATAGCATTTAATATGGTTTGGTTGTGTCACCACCTAAATCTCATCTGGAATTGTAGCTCCCATAATTCCCACATGCTGTGGGAGGGACCTGGTGGGAGGTAATTTAATCATGGGGGAGGTCTTTCCTGTGCTGTTCTCATGATAGTGAATAAGTCTCACAAGATCTGATGGTTTTACAAAGGTGAGTTTCCCTGCACATGCTCTCTCTCTTGCCTGCCACCATGTAAGATGTGCCTTTTCTTCTCCTTTGCCTTCCACCATGATTGTGAGGCCTCCCCAGCCAAGTGGAACTGTGAGTCCATCAAACCTATTTCCTTTATAAATTACCCAGTCTTGGGTATATCTTTATTGGCAGCATGAGAATGAACTAATACAGCATCTCACTATGTTGCCCAGCCTTGTCTCGAACTCCTGGCTTCAAGCAGTCCTCCTGTCTTGGCCTCCCAAAGTGCTGGGATTACAGGCAGTTTGGGGATTCTTTAAAGCAGTGGTTTGCAAATGTAACTGTGCAGGAGGATTCCTGTGGTGCTTGTCTGGAATCCATGGGCCACTAGGCCATAATCCACTAGGCCACATATCCTAGTGGTTAGGAGCATGGCTTCTGGAGTTAGACGATGGCTTATGCTCAAGTTCCAACTCTGCCACCTTCCATGCCCCTGGCCATTCAACCTCTCTGGGCCTCAGTTTTCTTATCTCTAAAATAGAGATCACATAGAATCTCCCACATAGGATTGTTACGAAGATTAAAGGAGAGATATGTCTACATTGTCTAGAACAGTGTCAGGGAGTCGTACGCATGTATTCACTGAATAAATGCTGATCCCCACCCTAGAGTCTGACATTATAAGTGGGATAGGGAATTGGGAAGGCTGTGCTCTTGCCAAGCAGCTGTGGTGGGGATGTGGGGGTGAGATTCTGATACAGGTGACCACCCTGGAGAAACCTTGCCATAGCAATGACTATTAGTGTGGCCACCATCCTGCACGAGCTCTCCTTGAACTCTAGAATAAAACACATTTTGACCAGGGAATAAAAATCTGGAACAACAATAAGCACATTCTTGCTACTGCCTCATCTTATTTGGGCTTCAGTTCTCTCAGCTGTATTTTTTCTACTTTCTCCAGATCAGGGAATATTGTTCTTGATAGGAAACAAGCAAAGTGGGAAGGTTGTTTTGCTTAAACCCCTCTCAACATGATAATGTCCACCCTAAAGAGAGGGGCTCACCCCTTGTTCTTCTTGCTTCAAAAGTTTTCAATGTGCCCACTTTTATTGTTGCTGGTACTACCAGCTCACTGTAGACCATGGTGTCCCTGGTACCCCTCACACAGGTCTGTGTCATGTTTATGTCTTCCTGGGACATAGACACTGGCCCCGCCACTCCCTACCCTGCAAGCCCCTTTGTAATCTGAGCTCAAGACAGGGCTCCTTGGGTATCACAGTGTTTTTCTGTGACAATACCTTTGTTTTCCTTCATCAGCTTCATTTGTGATTATAGCACCAGAACTCACTGTTTGAGATGCTTTCAGCCCTCCTGAGTCACCTTATCTTTTAGAGTTCCTACCTGTGGGATTGCAATGTTCTTTTCCTGAATCTGGGCAATGCTACCTCCTGAAATTTGACTATCCAATCCAACTAGGCCCACCTTGCCCTCCTTGTCACTTATGAATGCTAAGATGCCTCCTTCCAAAGCTTCCTGTCTCATGTATCTATTGCTGCATGAAAAACCACCCCAAGATTTGGTGGCTGAAAATGGCAGCCATCCATTTGCTCATGATTCTGCAATTTCATCGAGGCTTCTGTTTGCCCCATCAGGGGCACCTTTGCAGCTGCCGTCAGTGGGTGACTGGAAGCCAGGCTTCAGCCAGGTACATCACTGGTATGCCTGGAGCCTCAGGGGCATGACTGGGATGGCTGGGTGGCTCTGTGTGCCTCCACATGTCTCTTACCCTACAGGAGGTTAGTGTGGGACTCCTTCCATGGTGGCCACAGAGCAGAAGCTGCAAAGTCCCTTAAGGCCTGGGCTTAGAGGTCATGCAGTATCATTTCTACAGCATTCTGTTGGTGAAAGCAATTCATGTGGCCAGCCTAGATCAAAGGGAGGGCAAACGTAGACTCCACCACCTGATGGAAGGAGTTGCAAAGAAGGAGGGCTAGTTTTAATCGATCACACCCCTTTTCATTCAGCCTATTTTGAGGGCCTGCATTGAGGAGAAGAACATGGATAAGATCTCTGGAAAGAACTCACAGCCTAGTGGAAGAAATAGAAAGCTAAAGAGAGCATCACAACATAGGGGAATAAGTAATACTAATGGCCGCCACCTTGTGTGCATTTGCTGCATGCCAGGCACTGGGCTTCATCTCACTGAACTTTCACCATAACCCTCTAGCAGAAGTATGCTATCATGCCCATTTTTCAGATGGGAAAATCAAGGCACAGAGTTAGGTATCAAAAGTGAGAGGCAGGATTTGAACTCAGCCAATGCCCAGCTCTAGAGCCCTTGCTCTTATGAGATACCATGGCTTTTCTCCAATGACTGTAGAAGGCACTCCATCAACATGCAAGGAGACATGGCAGGAGAAAGAGAAGGGATCTCAGAGGTGTCTTTTCATAACACACAAACAAGAAAACCCTCTGCCTTTCACTGCTAGTCTCCTGGGTCTTTGGCAGGCTGCCTGTATCATCTTTATTATTATTATTTTTGGTTTTCCATTTTCTGTTGCTGTAACATGCCTGTATCGTTTACCTGACTTTTTGTTCTTGTTTTATAGAGATGGGGTCTCGCTATGTGACCCAGGCTCATCTTGAACCCCTGGGCTCAGTGATCCTCCAACCTCACCCTCCCCCGATGCCAGGATTACAGGTGTAAGCCACACTGTTCCCCCGCTTCCCTGACTTCTGACTGAGAGCGGGCACTAAGACTACAGCCCAGTGAGGCCTGGGACTGCATGACAGGTTTGAGAACAAAGGACCCACCTGCTACTCTGCTACTCAACTGTCCCAGAGACACGTGATCAGGGGGAGAAATTGTTCCCAAAGCTACATAGGAAACCATGTCTCTGTAAACTCAGCCATGACATCAGCACTGCGTCTACAAAGGCCCTTGCGTTTTCCTCCCACTCATCCTCCGCATTAACCAATTACCAAAAACAGCTCAAAATAGCACCCGTCCCTTGGCTGGGGCTGCTGCAGGAATATTGTTTGTGATCATTTTGAGAGGGAACAAATCTGTTGGAAATTGGTGCAGTGAGAGGATTATTATCAGGCTCTCACTCCAACACGGGGCTCTGATTTTAACCTGCCTGGATCAGGCCAGAACATAGATTTTGTGCCTTTTCCTGCAAGACATTCATGGGTGGAATGTGGCCACTTGCACAAGCTGTAAGCCTAAGGGTCAGCAAGGGATGACCCCCAAGAGACACAGGGCACCAGAGGCTCCAGGGTGAGAGGCACCTCAGACTCCACTGGAAGCAGCTGCTCTGAGAAGCTGGCCAAGACATGGGAGGCATTTGGAGACTGTTGAGTGGCCTGGCTTCAATCCAGCCCAGTTTCTCCATACCCCAGTGCCCCAAAAGATCCCAAGAGACTCCTGCCCCTACCATTCACTCATAGGCCTATTTTAAAATAGGCCATGTAAAGGGGTGCTTATTGCGAAACAATAAGAAAACAACAACAAAATAAACATCCATCATTAGGGTTACAGTTAAACCATGTTACCCCTGACCAATGAAACACCATGCAACAATTAAATGAGTGAAGTGGATCTCTCCATAAGGATGGAAATGATGCCAAGGAATATTGTCAGGTGAAAACGCAAGCCACATAAATCATCTATCTGTCTGTCTGTCTATCTATCTATCTATCTATCTATCTATCTATCAATCAATCAATCAATCACCTATCTATCTCTATCATCTATCTACCTAACTACCTATCTAAACGCTAACCTGACAATGGTCATTCCCTTTAGGGAGGGCAGTGGGATTGGGGAGGGAAGATGGTGGAATTAAATAATGAGAACTTTTGCTTCACTTTTGTTATTTGAATTTTTACAAGAATATATTCACATATTACTTATACAATTAAAAATGAAATCTATTTCCAATCAAAACAAAGTAGAAGAGGACGATCCACTAACCCATTTCATTCCTGAACCCAATCTTGGTCTATTTGGGTATTCCTTCTGCCTGGGCACCAGTCCTGCTCTGGAATAGTCTGCTTGGCACTGTGCCTCTCCCCAGCGCCCTCTCCTCCCTCTGCTGCTGAAGGATTGTGGTTCCACCTGCAGGTCCAGCCTTGCCCCAGGCTCTGGAAGCCAACTGGGAAAGTGCCGCTATCTTGGGTCTTAAAGTTCTGTCCTGGACCTTCAGTTCCATGGCCAGTGTCCTTGGGGACCACTCCCTATGAAGACTTTGAGTCTCTCTGCCTGGATGTCCTCAAGTGCCTCTCCTGATGTCTGTCTCCCTTGGCTCTGGCCTCTTGCTGGGACCACATAGTCTGTATACTCTTTCCTGCCTGATTTGCAGGCTCCCCATCCCTCCTTGGCAAAGCCAGGAAGATGAGGGTGAGGCATGTGAGGTGCCTAGTCCTGGCCTGCTCCTGGAGCTGGCTCCCTTATAGGCCCTGCTGGTATAAAAGCACCATTGGGTGGCCCCATGGCAGCAACAGGTGGAAGGGATTATGGGCTCTGCTGCCCAGAGGCTTCAGCTGGGCCTCCTCAGCCTGGAGCAAGTAGCCTGAATGAATTTTTCAAGAACATGGATGGGCTCAGGGGCACTAAGCCAACAGGTGGCCAGGGTGTTGGTTTCAGTCTCCTATAAGGGACATCCTGGGAGCACAGCCAGTGAGCAACCCACACGGGGGTGGAGGAGCCAGCATGAGGCCCTTGCTGGGTGTCTTCAGCCCCCACCTGTCTGCTCAGACTACCCTGACCATCTGGTTCTGCTGACTACATCTGCAGCATGAGATACGCTGGGAGGGTTTCAGGAGTGGGGCTGCCAGCATTGTTGTGCATTACTATAGGGAGCTGTGTCAGGTTCTTCCTCAGAAAACTCTAGAAGAAAGGGAGCTCCTTCCCCTCAACTAGCTTTTCAGACTATTCTATCTGCAGCTGCGCTCAGCGGCAGAACAATGAGTGAAATGACTCCAGTGATAAACCCATGCCAGGACCCAAGCAGACACTAGGAACACAGGGTTGTGGTGGTAATAAGCCTGCTGTTCCCTGGAACCAGACCTTCTCCACCTAGCCAGGTGCCCCTGGCTTATCACAGCAGACACCTGAGGGCAGCCAGCCCCACCTGGGACATCATGACCTGGAGGAGACACCTGCCCTGCAGTGGGTTGGGTGGATCCACCACACTGACTGCTTGCTCTAATATCAACGGAGCTGGCCTTTCTCCAATAAGCATGATGGATTTCCTTCTGCAGCATCATCGAGGAGGGTGTGCCTGAAATTCAAGCAGACCGCCCTCACACCCGGCAATACCCATCTGTCCCTTGGCCTCTTTCAAGTCCTCTGGTGATCATGATGAACTTGTCCAGGGCTCCGAGTATCTATTAATCAATAACGGTCCCTGAGATGACACAGTCCAATTAACAGAAACATGGCATTCAACGACATGGTGGAGGGCGTGGGGGATGGCCCACTTTCACATGGCCTTACTCACTTGGGAGGTGAGGGTGCAGGGCTGCAGCAGCCTAGGGCCCTTCCAAGGGCACCGGGGCCCTCATTAAACAGGGGAAAAGCTCCAGAGACACAAAGAACAGACAGAGGGATGGTAACAAAGCCACTCTGAGCGCCAATTCGCATCTTGGGTTAGTAACAGCTGCCAATATCTTTTGCATAAGTACTGCTAGGTGGGTGTCTGGTCGAAGCCGACGCGTGGGTGGTGAAAGAAACAGTCAAAATTGATGAGAGTTAAGAGCTGAGGGTTATTTTGAACTCTTACATTTTTAATTTGAGCTTCCTTCTTTTTCTTGGGGGGAAAAAAGTTGTTTTTCCATGGGTAAGCCAAGGGAAGTGGAAAGAGAGAGCTGGTGGAAGTGGCCTTAATTCATTCTTGGTGTGCTCATTTTTCAGGATTGCTGCCTGGATGCAGGGGCATGGCCACAGAGACCTCTGGTGCCCTTTCCTAGGGCTGGAGGAATCCTGGATGGAGAATTCTAAGATGTAAGAAGGATGCCCAGAAGGTTTGAGGTGAAACTTGTAGTCATGGTAACCATGCAATTCAGAGTTTCCCCATGAGAGTGGGTGATCCCAGTTTGTGAGAGGCAAAATCTGAGGTTCAGAGAGATAAAGCCTGGCACCAAAATGTCTAGAGGAAAACCAGCACAGCAACTCATGCTTCTGGGGTGAGGGTGGCTCCTTTTGCTGAGTGCCCCATAACCCTTCTATGAGGAAGGAAGGACCAGCAGGTAGCAGAGCTACTTAGAGCCTGGAGCATGCCAAGAATGGGAGAGCCGTGAGGGTGGAGGTGAGAGAGAGAAAACACGCCCAGAGCAAACCTAACTAGTGTTTCCACTGAGGTCTAGGATGGAGAACACCCTCACGACAGAGAAAACAACTCTAGTTAACAACTGGACAAATGGAAGCAGGGTTGGGGTGTCTTGGAGGGCAGAACAACTTTATATTTTCAGAATTCCTTTTATATTCAGATCATACACACTTTGGCTGGTTCTCGTTCCCTATGATTCCATCGCAGACTCCAAGAACTCTATCCCATCCTCTCTCAGCAAACAGAGTAAACACACACGGTCAGTGCCCTAGACATAGGGAGCCTCCTTGTGCACTGGGACCTCGCCCTGTCCTCTGCAGCCCTGTGCGCAGCTGTTGTGCAGAGCTCAGGGAGCTCCTTCTCGCCCAAACCTAGGTATTCAGCAGAAATGCCACCGTCTCACTTGGCACCGAGCAAAGTGCTCTAATCCCGTGGAAGGCAGGGAAGCCAGATTTTAACTCAGACAATATTTAAGACGCCCAGGAGCAGAGACAAGCGAATGTTTGCATAAATGCCCTCCCACTGAACTTCCTCCCTGCCCATCTGTCCCCTGGCATTCACACTGCTGGGGCCGCCTTGTGGGTAAACAAGGGAGTCCCTGGAGAGGCAGCCAGCCCTCCTGGCTGCCAGGCCCCCCGCCCCACCACCCAGCCCTGCTCCGCCTCCCCAGCCCCTGTGCTCCTGCTCCCCCACCCCTTTCTCATCCCCTTTATCTCCTTCCTCTCCATTCCCATTTCTGGACCTGGCTTAGCCGTCTATAATGACTTAATCTTGCCGACAGGGTGACAAGCGGATGAATCGAACTCCGAGGCTTTTTTTCTGCACTCCAGATTCATTTGAAGATTTCTCCCAGATGCGGCACTAAAACCGTAGATTCAATTTCCCTTTGACATAATAACCGAATTAGTCTCATATTGTCATACATAAATTACTAGCCAGTCAGGGTGCCACCAGAGGGAGAGAGAGCTGGAGAGAAAGCGAGGTGTGAGCTTCCAAAGGGGTGTGACTGTGACAAGTGGGGACCTGAATAACAATGGGAGACCAGAAGGGTAACAGCTAATCATATCTGACAAACGAGGAGAATTCCCAGGCTGCGGCAAAGGTAAAGAGTGTTTACCTTCCTCCCCGTGCCCCTGGCCATTAAAATGCCACCATGGGGAGACTTACACCTTACAAGAGATACGCAGATCTAAATATCTTCTCAATTAAGTAATGCTCTGTTTGCAAAGGCTGCTTTCAAAGTGGAAAATGTAATTTTCTGGAACTCCGCTGAAGCCTCTTGGCCTGGAGACAGTGCTGAGCTGAGCAGGAGACTTGCATAATGCCTTGTTTGGAGTACAGATGCCTATCCTGGGCCCAGGGGACTCAGCCTGGCTGATTCTGAGCACAGAGGCGGCATCCCGGCCTTGCCTACCCAGGCCCTGGGGGTGATTGTGGGCCAGGAGTCGATTGCGGCCAGATCAGAGCCAGCTGGAATGAGGTTCTCCCACCTGTCCACCAGCCACCCAGCCCAGGCCAGAGCTCTGGGGGAGCTCCTTATGCCTTCCCCTCCATTTCCTCCAGTCCATCTGTCAATTCTGGTCAAGTCTTCCTCCTAAAAGCTCTGGTCTCTGGCCTGACCTCTGCAAGTGGACGCCCACATCCCATCTTGCTGGGGCCAGTGCTGCAGCATCCTGACCAGTTTTCCCACTTTCGATCCTATCTGACAACCCCAGCTCCAGTTACCACCAGAGTTTATCTTGCCAAAATGCGCATTTGATGGCAGTACTTCCCCCAGTTACAACCTTCTGGTAGCTCCCTAAATAGTAAAGTCCAAACTTCTCAGCGTTTCCTGTAAGCTAAACAGGACCTGGCCAGGTTGCCTGTTGTGACAGGCATATCCCTTGCCCAGTCCCTCGCACCCCATTTCCCAGGCAAGCCTCTGGGATCTTTCTGAGCTGCTCCTCAGGCCTAGAACATCATTCTCCTCCTTCACTTAAGCACAGTCTCCATATAAAGCCTTTTCCAGCCCCCAGCCCCTGTCAAACCTATCACTGTTCTCACCAACCTCCACTGTGCCCGGCTTTCTCCTAGCATGGCCCCTAAAATGTTTTATTGCTGTTTGTGGTCTACTTAATCCATCTCTGTTGCTAGATATCAGATTCTTTGAAGGCAAGGATGGGATTTTATTCACTGCTACAGTCCCCTATGCCTAGCATAGAGTAGGAATTTGATAGATGCTTGGAAAATAAACATTCAAGAAGGTGCGTGAAGCCCCAGCCCAGAGCAAACCAAGGGCTCTCATACGCCCTGCGCAGCTCTACATGAGGGGCTTGTGCGGGCCCACCACACCCACTCAGTGAAATTTCAGTTTTTGTCACATGCCTGCCATAAGCCCAGCTTGGGCTAGGAGCCATGTTACTTAGGACTTTTAGGTTCTTCGCCTGTGGCAGATGGTTAGTGAATGTGTAAGAGATTATCTGCTGTGGGTTCTGTTCTCAGGAGCCTACCGCTTGTGGGGATAATAAAGAACAAGATACAATCAAGTATTCCACAAGACTGCAAGCTCCTAGAAGCAAGGAATGTATCCTACTCATCTCTACATCTCTGTCCAAGTTACCTGCATCCCCTAACATGGTCTAGCAGAGCCCCTGTTCAGTACAAGTTGTAAAACTATGGAAATAAATGTGGATTTCATCTATAGTTTATCCTAAATGTAGTTTGGGGGACAGGAAAAGACCTGTAAATTTGTCTTTAACTTTTTATTTGTATTAATATCACCACCTTCTTGATTTGTTTTCAAGCATGTATTAGAGAAATACTTTCCTTTTACATTTCTATTTAATTTGTAGTCTTGCAGAATCTCAAAGACTTAAGTGACTTTACAGCCAATGTATTAAATAGTTGGACTTGGTGGGAGTAGAATCAGGAAATAGCCTTTTGCCCTGTCACTACAGTCATTCAAACCAGCTCTCTGAGTGCCCCCTCCTCACCCCTGCTTAACCCCACCCCCATGGGATGCAGATCAAATCCCTTAACCGTTCAAAGGTTCTTGACTATTAACTGTCTCCCTTCAATCCCATTATTAAAAAGTCCAGATTGACCTAAATCAAAACTTCACTCTCTCATTCAATTGAAGGCTTCTCTCCATCCCACCGTGTCCCAGCCTGGAGCCCCTGCAATGGGAAGGAAACCAGCTTGCTGCTCCTTCTCCCTTCTGGCCCTCTCCTTTCTCCTTCCTCATGGTCTGTGCATCCCCTGACTCCTCCAGGGTCAGGGCAGGGAGAAAGGTTACCCTTTTTTCGGTTCAAGCTGTTTGTTCTCTTTGGCTATTGAATGACCTGGAAGATGTCCAAATGCAGGCTTTCTCCCTTGTAGGTTCTTTAAAACAACCCTGGGGAAACTCCACCAGGCAGTTCCCCAACAGAGCAATGGGCTCCCCACTGATCTCTCGACGACTCCCCTCATCTCCAATGCAAGGGTGACCCACATGGCCTCCTTGGTCTCCTCTACTAGCCAGTTCTCAGGGCAGTATCTTTCAAGACAACTCAAGCCTCATTAATCTCTACTGGCCGGTTCGGCCTTCAGGAGATATCCTATGCCTTCAGACTCTGTCCACGCAGTCAGCTGCCAGGAGCCTCTCTCAGCTCCACTCCAGCAGAACTAGGGACAGGCCTCTGACTTTCTACAGCTTACGTATCCAGCAGTGGGTGGGGTCAGGTTTCCCATTTGTAGTCAACACCCTCTTTCAGTATGTGATTTTCCTGAAGTTTCCTTTACCTGGCTTGGAATGGGCAGGGGATGGGAAACTCATTGTACTCCCCAAAAGACTCAGTCTCAGGCCTTCTCTTACCTGGATGGGGTTGGCTGATGGGAGAGGGCTGTGAGCCAGTTTTGCTCTCTTGATAAGTCTGTGGCTATGTCTGACAATATGTCTATTGGGCAGGGTTCTGGTAGGAAATAGACAGCACACTCAAAGGGGTAATTGGACAGAGTTGAAGGGAATTTACAAAGGTGTGGGGAATGTTCAGGGAGCCACAGGCCATGGGGAAGCATCTTGAATCTAAAAGGGCAAGGGCAATGGGAAGTTTCTGGAGCTTTGGGAGATCTGGAGCTGTTGGACTGGTGCTGCAGCCTTTAGTAGAGGGATTCAGCCACCCTCGGACCATGACCAAGCAGAGAGGGAAACGGGAATAAATACCTTGGCCCCTCTCCTCCCACCCTTGGATCTTCTGCAGGTGCCTCCCATTGGCTAAAGCCAACACAAAGCCTGTGGCTGAGGAAGGCCAGTTGATAATATTGGTAGCAGTCAGCCTGGCAGGACCAGGATAGAGAAGAACGGTGCTAGAGGGGTATGTTGGGAAATATCTAGTACATGCCCCTCTCTTTACAATGTGCAAGAACTTGTCACATTGTCCTCTACTCGGAGCTGCAATGACATGAGTGAAAGTCCATTTGACAACTAATAACCCATTGCACACTTGTCTTTCTCTCCTCTTCTCCTCCCAAAGGCATGGCATCTGCATCCACAGTATAGACTGCAGAGAAGTGGGGAAGGCCTGGAGCCGTGATGGCAGCCTCTCACCTTCTTCAAAGAGTGGCTTCCTTCTGAACCTGATCAACACTAAGGCCACCCGTGTGCAGACATCAGCTGAAAACCGCATAACCACAGTGCAAAGAAGATTGGAGTGAATGTTTGATTATCTGCCATTTGAGATTCTCTAGGCCTCAGCACCCCCATTATTAGCACACATAATTAAGAGCTGGCTCAGTCTTGCTGGCTGAGGAGCCCTTCAAGAGGCTGTGGCTATTAGAAGGAAAGGAAACAATTGGGCTGGTGATGCCCAAGGTGGAGGCAGCATTCCAATTTGACTTTGGGGGCACAGGGATGAGAAGCATGGTGTCCCCTCCCTCATTTGCTACTCTAAGGATTGCTTCAGGTGGTGTCCAGCCCAGGTGGCACAGCCTTGTGGGCAGGGCTGCTGATTGCTGCTGGCAACCAGACTCCTCAGGAGAGCTGGCTTCTCCTGAAAGTGAGGACTGACTTTGAAAGACTCATTCATCAATGTCAGAGCTCCTGCAGACAGGATGAGGCCCAGCGTGGATGGGAGTATACTCACCAACACATCAGCTTCTTGTCACACAAACAAACAATCATGGATCATACACCTTAATGTTCACCTTTTCCTCTCCCACAATCAGGTGGAGTCAGGGGAGGCAAGGGGAGGGATTGTGGGGACACAAGATAGGAGTGAGGAAGGGAGCACTGGGCAACTTGGTCACAGAGAAGCAGGTCCCCAGGGAAGAGCCTGCTGGGCCATGGCCTTGCCTGAGAGGACTGGAGGCAGTGGTGAGGTCAGACCATACTATAGACTGTGATATGGGCCACCAGGCACCTATCTAAGCTCAAGCTCTAACTGCTGTGAGCTGCTTGTTGTAATGGTTAACTTTAGGTGTCAGCTTGACTGGATTAAGGGATACTCCGTTAGCTGGTAAAGTGTTATTAGGTGTTTCTAGGAGAGGTTAGCATTTGAGTCAGTGGACTAAGGAAAATCTGCCCTCATGCAATGTGGGCGGGCACCATCAAATCAGCTGGGAGCCCAGATAGAACAAAAAGGCAGATTCTCTGTCTCTACCTTCTTGAGCTGCTCCACTCATCTTCTCCTGCCCTTGAACATCAGAGCCTAGATGTCTGGCTTTTGGACGCTGGGACTTGCACCAGCAGTCTTGACAGCTTCTCAGGACTTCAGCCTCAGGCTGAGAGTTACACCGTCAGCTTCCTTATTTCTCAGGTCTTTGGATTTGAACTGAGCCATGCTACTGACTTCCCAGAGTCTCCAGCTTGCAGATGGCCTATTGTGGGAGCCAATTCCCCTAATAAATCCCTTCTTGTAGATACAGGCACATACACACTGATATGGTTTGGCTGTGCCCCACCCAAATCTCAACTTGAATTGTATTTCCCAGAATTCCCATGCACTGTGGGAGGCACCCAGGAGGAGGTAATTGAATCATGGGGGCTGGTCTTTCTCGTGCTATTCTCGTGATAGTGACTAAGTCTCACAAGATCTGATGGGTTTATCAGGGGTTTCTGTTTTTGCATATTCCTCGTTTTTTTTTCTCTTGCTGCCACCATGTAAGAAGTGCCCTTTGCCTCCTGCCATGATTCTGAGACCTTCCCAGCCATGTGGAACTGTAAGTCCAATGAAATCTCTTTTTCTTCCCAGTCTCAGGTATGTTTCTATTAGCAGCATGAAAATAGACTAATACATACACAGACACACACATTACCTGATTGGTTCTGTTTCTCTGGAGAACCCTAACATGCTGGCTAAGAGCATAAATGTTTCCATCAGACAGACTTCCATTCCAATCCTGGCTAGGCCACCCCCTTGTCTTGTGACCCTGGGAAAACTGAGGCTCAGTTTTCTGACCTTTAAAATGGAAATGACCAATCTCAAAGGGTGTGCTGAGGATTAAATGAAGTAATATATGCAAACTGCCTGTCATTGTACTTGGCACACAGTCTGCAATCAATAAATGACAGTGTTAGCCATTATTGTTACTGTTGGCAGGCCCCCATTCTTCTTGTTTAGCCAAATCCCACAGGGTGGCAATCTTGGTCATTTATTTATCCAAAAACTGTTTACTCAGCATCTCTCATATGGTACTGGAGAAAAAAGAGGCCTCAAGGAGCTCTAAGTCCAGCAATAGAGCAGAGGAGTAGAGCTAACAGCTGTGATGTGGGATGACCACAGGAGGCTGTGGGAGCACAGATGCAACCTGCCTAGCCCAGGTGGGGATGGGCAGGGAGGCCTGCCTACAGGAGGTGGCACTGGAGCTGACTCTTGCAGGATGAGTGGGTGCAGCCAGGCAGTCACACTGGGGAAGCCATTCCAGGCAGAAGCAACAGCCAGAACTGATGAGGAAGACAAATGAGAGTGGTAGCTTTGGGGTGGCCGTGGGTCAGTGACAGGTGGAAGAATAGGAGATGAGCTGAAGAGGAAGTCATCATGCTGGACAGAGGCATCTGGATTGTATCTGCAGGAGCAGAGAATTCCAACAAAGGACAGCCAGGAGCAGAGGTCATCAAATAGCCCTCCTGGACATCATCATGACTTTGCCCAGGTGGCTGAGACTTGCTTCCCTGGAGGCTGTCCAGGGAGAACCCCCGGCCTGGCCCTGCATCGCCCACTACTCCCTGAAGTGAGGGCAGCCTGACCACCTGGGCATTGCTGCCTGGGAGTCAGCCCTAAGGGCCCAGATTACCACTACTACCACTACCACCACCTATCTCCTCCTGGAAGCTGCACCTGCCCAAGCCAATGCCTGGAACTTTGAAGGAAAAACAGCCCCAGTCCATCCATTTGCATCCACCCCTTGGAGGAGAAGGCCAGGCCAGAGCTGTGCTTTGCTCAGGCTGCCAGGAACTGGTGGATCCTCCATAGAGGTGGCCCCCCAGGCTTTCAGATGGCGTATCTCTGCTAAGGGCACATTAACCTTCCTTAACTCTGACAATTGTCCTTCTTGGAGACAGCAGCTGAATCCACAGTCCAGTTCTACATGTGGGAGGAATGGAGACTCCATTCCCTCTGAAGTTCTAGCTGATGCTCTTCGGTGACAGGCCAGCTATGCACTGTCACTGCTGCTGCAGGGACATAGGGAGTAGGAATGGCGTGGTGAGGTCACCCTCCATGCTTCTGAAAAATGGATGTCTTGAACAGCTTCGAAGTTCCAGACTGTCTCTGCAAGTGACAAGGGCTGCAGGCCAGAGAGGAAGGCAAAGTACTTAATAGAATGGGTAGAGGAGGGATAAGGATTTGGGTCTAAATTTTTAATCCAAGCCCTAGGTGATCTCAGAAAACTCACTTAACCTTTCTGAGCCTCAGTTTCCTCTCCTGCATTACGGGGATGACTGCATTACTGGCGAAAATGATTGTCTATGTTTCTCAAATAGGGAGCTCTGCCCCTGAGCTACATGGTGATACGGTGAGAAGTACATATTTTCCTAAGGCACATATTTTATCCAAATATTTTAGAGACAAGCATATTTTAAAACAGATAAATATTCTGGAGAAGCATCTAACATTTTAATTAATTATAAAGATAAAATTTGAATTATCAAAGCAATTCTACTTTGGCTATAGGCTCTTCGGGCTATAGCCAGACCTTGGGACCCTGCTTCCTGCTTCCTTGTCACTGGGGATGTGTAAGCCGGGCCACTGAGAGGCACAGCACAGGGAATCCTTTTCGTGACACAGGGCAAGTGTTAATATCCACTGCCTGAGAGTGGAACATTCAAGGCTGTGTGTCTTTGTGGCCCATTTTGCCCATGAACTTTTTTATTGTAACAACAACTATCTAGTCCATCTATCCATCTTCAATACAATCCTAGAAAAACTTTGGGCATCAAGGCTACTTCTCTCTGGAGAGTGAATATTGTGGGAATAATTCAGAGAAGAGGACGGGAGGGAACCAGCACAGGCTGGAGGAGACAAGCAGGAGGAGATGGGGCAATTGCTGGCATGGGAGACAGACACCTGGAGAATGATATGGGGGGAGGAGAAATCTAAGATCTGAGGGCCTCAGGGACAAGTGGAGGCAGAGCCACAGCATGCTGCAGATCACACAGAGAGGGCTCAGGACCACCTGCAGCCACAGGCCAGGTGGGGAGCAGAAGCCGCAGGGAGGGAAATGATGGCCCACTGCTAAGTATGAAAATGACCTCTCTAGGTCTCTGACACGGATTCATTACTGATTTATCCCTGCCCTTTTATTGCAGACCCAGTTTAACAGTCAGTCCTCTGTGTCCCGTTGATCATGTTCTGCCAGGTTTATGGAAAAGTCATCTCAGCCTAGCCTCTGACTGTTCTCCTTCTCAAGCTTAATACTGCTCAGTTTAGGGAACACAGCCATCTGCTTGCTGGAAGCACATTAGCCCAGAGATGCCCCAGTTCTTTGAGTTGTGGCCTATGTGATCAAAATGGGGAGGTAGAGACTGCATGCAGTTTTAATGAATAACAATGAAGTATATTTAAATGTATAGATTTTTAGCAGCAATACAAATGTTGAAAGGAAGAGGGGAAGCCCATACCCCATACCCCCACGTAATTCATTTTATTCCTACTGAAGTGCACAGTTTCAGGCCTGGTGCTTGCCATCGATCAGTTTTGATCAAGTGACTGAGAATATTTCTTCATGCCTGAAACTCTTTTTTTTTTCTTTTTCTTTTTAAAGTTCTGCGATACATGTGCAGAACGTGCAGATTTCTTACACAGGTATACATGTGCCAGGATGGTTTGCTGCACCCATCAACCTGTCATCTAGGTCTCAAGCCCCACATGCATTAGGTATTTGTCCTAATGCTCCCCCTTCCCTTGCCCCCCACGCCGTGACAGGCCCCAGTGTGTGATGTTCCCCTCCCTGTGGCCATGTGTTCTCATTGTTTGACTCCCACTTACGAGTGAGAACATAATGCCTGAAATTCTTAAAAAGACCTGTGGGATTTAACTGGGGCACACATGATTTTTGCCTCCAGGTGGAAGAAGATACTTTCCCAGAACTCGCCATTACCCAAAAGTGGGCCTCAGAGTCATGCACTTGGGGCTACAAATTCAGGGGATACCGTGGGAGCCACAGTGATTAACTTTGGCATTTCAGAATGTTCCTGTCATTGGACACCAGATGATGACCTGAAAACCTAAACCTTCGTGTTCATCCAAATCTGTGAATCACTTCTGAAGCGGTCACTTTATTTCCAGCAAATAGCTCTGCAATTCTCTAAAACAGGGGATTCTACTGAGCCGAGGGCATTTCGTCGATGGGAGATGAGCACAGTCTCCGGTTGTCATCTGCTCAATCCTCCTGTCCCGATGGAGTCTGAATGTCTACATGTCCTAGAACAAATCGGCAATGTTTCCCCCTGCAGCTTCAAGTTCTCTGTGTTCAGATTTCTTCAGGAAGAAAATAATATAATGAATCACAGGGAATCCAACACATTGGGCCTTTCAGTGGTGAGAAAGCATTTGAATGAATTTCTTCAACAAGTGTTCACCACGCAGCAATGGGTTGGGCACGAGGATGAAGGAAATAAACCATCAGAGAGTGTCCCCTTGTATCACGCAATCAACCTGTCTTGCAAAGTTTGCAACCCAGACTCTTCAGATGACTCGTACTTTTTAAATTCGAATAAACTGTTAAAACTTCCTTTGTCTCTCCTTTCCTGCAGGTACACCATCAGAGAAAGAAAGCAGATTTTCACCTATCCACAAAGCTTGGCGAGCTCTTTACTGGTAGGGGATAAGGCCTTACTAGACTAAGTACATGAAATCATTAAGTAAAACAAAATGTTTCATTAAAAATGTCAAGTGGGCAGCTTAAGGTCAAGTGAGACACATTTGGCCTAAAGGCTTTATGTTGTTGTGTACACTTACAGAAAAGAATCCATAAAAAGAGCTCAACTGGGAAGTTGAAAACACATGTAACATAGATTACAAATTTCAAGCAGCCACAGTGTAAATTTCTTTAAGTTTATTCTGTTTCTTTCAGGCCCTACACACAGGCATTGGGACCAACACTTCTTTTGATGCCTGACCCAATCTCAGCAAACCTTAAGAGACCCCTGGGCACCAGTCACTATGCTTGGAACTTCCCTTTAATCTGCATACAGCCCTCTGAGATAGAGGTTATTAACCTCAATTTTATTGATGAATAAATAGTCTTATAAAGGTTAAGAGGCATTCAAGCCTCACTACCAGCATCTTTGCCTTTAAACCCCAGCTGCCTCTTAGTGTTTAGAAGGTGGGTAAAATAGAGAAAATAAACCTCAGCTGCCTCCTATCACTGCCAGCTGGAGCTGGGACTGGTTAGATACAGCCTCGGGAAGACAATTTCCTCATAGCATAGTTCTCAAACTTCACAGTGCCTAGTTGAGGAATATTACAAAAAAAAAAAAAAACCGATTTGGGGTTTCTGCACTGATTCAGCAGGACTGAAGATGAGGGCTGGTCATCCGCATTTTTAGAAGCACCCTCCATGGTAAGTTGCAGGTGGCCCACCAAAGACTGCACTTTGACCTCCTCTGGGAGAATATCTCCTGCAATCACTCCTCTGCCTCCAGGCAGACACACCATACATACCAGCCCATCTTTGAAGAGAATGCTGGATTTTTAGAAGCTCTTCCCAGGATCTTCTGGTCTGGTACAGAAACCTGGAGGCAGTCCTCACCACTTCCCAGGCCGAGCAAGGGAGAGGCAGGAAAGAAAGAGTAAGCGGGGCTCCTCTGCTCCTTCCAGGGCCAGCCCCCCACAGGAGTGACCTTTGCAAGCCTCGCTTGTCAAATAGCTGATTCCCACCCTCTCTGCTGCTCATGGGGGCTGGTGCAGCGCGGCTCAGCGCTCCTCAGCAAGAAGGGTTCTGGCAACAATCCTGTAAGAAGGAGAGTTTAATGTTCTGTCTCTGGCATTATAAAATTAATATACTTATGA
The DNA here is from genome assembly GCF_008728515.1 of Papio anubis. Lineage (NCBI taxonomy): Eukaryota > Metazoa > Chordata > Mammalia > Primates > Cercopithecidae > Papio > Papio anubis. The sequence continues at coordinate 14,647,194 of NC_044987.1, forward strand.
AGAGAGCAGGAGAGGACTTGCGGGGTAAATGTCTTTCTTTTTTCCCCCAGGGTAAAGGCCACTTAGCTCAAATTCAGTCAGCTGGCTCCATGGGACCTCGAAGTGTTTAGGGCTTAACTGTGCAGGAAGAGAATGTTGTATACACAGCCCTGCTGCATCTTCTCACAGTGGGTTCTAGCTCCTCCCTTGAGGCCTTGGGAAGGAACTGCTGGAGTCCTTTATGGCCAGGAATCCACCATCTCCCAGCCAAGCTCTCCCTGCCTCCACAGCACATAGGAACTCATTTACTCATTCATCTCTCCAGGCAACCATTCCCCCAGCATCCTTCCATTCTGCATGTAGCCAACCAACCTGTCAGCCAACATGGTTCTCACGCCTTCATTCATCAAATGTTTATCGAGCCCCTTCAGTGTACCAGGCTCACTGTTACAAAGCCAGAATCCAGAGCCGTTGCTGTCTCTATGTGTGTGTGGACTCCAGTGGTTCTCAAACTTGGCTGAAGATTAATGTGGCCCGGAGCCTTTAAAAATCTCAGTCCAATTCATCTGTGTTGGGGACACACAGATCAATAGGTCTCCTCACCATTAAGGAGATTACATCCCAGAAATTTTGCTTCAAAGGTAGAGGGAGACCCGATACTAAAGCTATGGTTGAGATTTTATTATCTTGCCCAACTATCAAACTCCTACTTACCCGTCAAAACCCAACTCTAATATGCTCAACTTCCAAAACTCCTCCCCATTCACCCCAGGAGATGAGATATTTCTCGAGTGTCTTATTCTGTTTGTTCATGGCTTGATTCCAGCCTTGTTGTTGCTATTTGTATCTGTCTCTGGTGAGGGCAGCAACCAGTCTTTAAGTGTATTTCTTGTGCTGAGCCCATGCCTGCTGGGCAGCGGTTTAGTGGCTTTCTAACTTTTGTGAACCTAAGAATCACCTGGGAAACTTGTACAAAACACTGACTCCCCAACTCCACCCCCATGTGGTCTGACTCGGTAGGTCTGAGATTGAGGCTTAGGAATTTGCATTTTTAGTAAGTTTCTCAGGTGAATCTGATATAGGGTCTCTGCAGCCCACACTTCGATAACTATTATGCTGGTGACTCCATAAAAGTTTTCTGAATGAATGAATTTTAAAAACCAAGGAATTAAAGGTCAACAAAAAGTCTGGGAATTTAGTAAGGTCTGTGGATTGCATCCATGTTAACTTCCTAGTTTTGATATTGAATATAGTTATATGAAATGTTACCACTGGGAGAGACTGGGTGAAGGGCATGTGGGGCCTCTCCTTACTATTTTTGTAACTTCCTATGAATCTATAATTGTTTCAAAGTAAAAAGTTTTTAAGAAGTCTGTGGTTTTCCCAGGCCTCAAGGATGTAGACTGGTAAGTTGCTTCAGATCAACAGACCTTTAACGCCACCCTCTAGAGACATCAACCCACAGCTGAGTACAATTAATTATAGACTTAATTATCATGAAGGACTTCTCTACTATACCTTTCATTCTTTGCCTAATTTCTCCATATCTTCCCAAATAATCTTATAATATTTTCTTTTGATGTAAGGTGTGTTAAAACTATTTGGGAAAGTTGAGGACAGCGTTTGAGATGATGGAGACACTGTTAGAAAGCCAAAATCTGGGGCCATTGCTGTCTCTATGTGCACGTGGACTCCAGGGTTCTCAAACTTGGCTGAAGATTAAAAATCTTTAAAATTGGAATCTATTGAAATTGGAGCCTTTAAAAATCTCAGTGCCCAGGCCACACCTCGTTGCAATCAAAATGAGAATTTCTGGGTAGGACTCCAGGCATTAGGGTTCGTGAAAGCTCCCAGGTGATTCCAATCAGTGGCGCACCTTGTTGGCCTGTGGGCCTGCGCAGGAGGAGGCAAACTATACTTCCTTCTGGACCGCTGCCTCTAAACTCAGCTCAGAAAGACCCACAACCGTATTCAAGGCAGGACCAGCCCTGCGATCTCTTCTCTGCCATTCTCCTTCTTCCAAGCCGATACCTGGAGGCAGGAAGGACTCCCACTTGCCTTCCAGCGGAAGCCTTTGTTGGGTCTACAGCGCTTTCCACGTGTGCAGGGGACCTTCTTGTCTGTGGGGCTGAAAGACCCCTTTCATGGCGAATGGACACTTCACATGGTCTGGAGGGCCCTCGGTGTCCCTTGGAAGTTCACCAGGCCTGACTGGCTCATCGACAGGTAGGCTCCCAGTGTCCGTCCTGGTCAGGAAATCCTTTCAGGAGAGAGTCTATCAGATTCATGCTGGAGTTTTCCCAGGGTGAAGGGGCTACATTGAGGACCCTTATGGCAGAAAAGGGGCTGGTGCCCAGCTCTGGGGACAGAGTACCAGGTAAGGGGCTGGTGGGGCCCTGTCTGGTCACAGAAGGGGTACAGGATCCCTTTGGGAGCATTTGCACCCACTGATGACATGGTCCTGTGTGTCCCATGGAGAGGGCAGGTGTTCGGGTCCTGGGGATTCTGAAGTGTGGTCCATAGTGCCTGCAGGTTACAGACAGCCCAGTTCATTCTGTAGTGCCTGAGGGCTCTCCACCCTCACCCTAACCCACAAGGATGGGGGTGGGGGTGGGCAGGACCAGTGCTGACATTCTGCAGATTGCCACATAGGATGAGAGGAAGTACCCGTGACCAGAGGATACCCTCCACTCAGGGTGGTGCAGCCCCTGGAGGCCCCGTTAGAGAGGGCCTAGTTGTCTAACCAGGCTGCGTCCACTGCTAGCTGAGAAAGGGCTTCTAATGAGCTCCGGACTCCCCAGGCTCACCTGGAGACAAATAACCAGCTTGGCTTCATGGACCTCTTGGCCATCCGTACCCACACCTGCCTGCTCACCTCAGCTCCTTTCTCCTTTCCGCTCACCTCTGGTTTGTCAAAAACTTGGAGACAAAGCCCTCACATTGATTCACTGAACCTTATGACTGCTTTGAGTAGAAATGCGAGGCCGGATGCAGTGGCTCATGCCTGTAATCCCAGCACTTTGGGAGGCCGAGGGGGGTGGATCACTTGAGGTCAGCAGTTTGAGACCAGCCTGGCCAACATGGTGAAACCCTCATCTCTATTCAAAATACAAAACTTAGCCAGGTGTGGTGGCGGGCGCCTGTAATCACAGCTACATAGGAGGCTGAGGCAGGAGAATCATGTGAAGTGGAGGTTGTAGTGAGCTGAGATCGTGCCACTGCACTCCAGCCTGGGTGACAAAGTGACTCTGTCTCATTAAAAAAAAAAAAAAAAAAAATTGAATTTTCCAGTGGGTGTATTGAATGATCCAAACAGGAAAGGCAAATTTTAATTTTGGGTCTAGCCACTGTAGTAGCCAAAGTTTATTTAACCTATTTTAGATACTGCATTGTACACATTAAATCCCCCCAAGTCCCCATTTTACAGATGAGGAAATTGAGGTTCCAGCACATACATTGATTTGACTCAAGAGCCCACACGTGTCATCACTGTGTTCTGCGTGACCTCCAGGATCCTTCACACTAAGACCTAGAGGTCATTCTCATTGCCCCTGGAAGGGATGAGAACCCCTGTCCCTGGGAAATGGAGGACAGTCTTCTGTAGTTGGCTGGATCAACACTGTCCACTGAGAAACAGGACACCTAGAAGCAGGAGATCTGGGGAAGAAAAGCCTTGGCAATGCCCTTCTTGACCCGTTGGATGAAAATGGCCTAGTGGGCTGAGCCCCGGTTTGGGCAGGAAGGCGAGGTTTGTAGGCCAAGCCAGCTCCCATCTCTGAGGCTCTCCCCATCCTGCTGGGACATTTGGGGAGGAGGCTAATGTCAAAGATGGAGTGGCCCCATTTCTGTTCAAATCTGATATGAGGAGCTGGGAGGAGGGGGACGAAGGTGTGAGGAGAGGGTGGGCCCACTTCTCCAGGTGCCACTTCCCTAGATGAAGCAGAGCAGAGAATCCCCAACTCGGGTCCCAGAAAAAGGGAAATGCACACTAGGTGACTGAATTTGAGATAAGCATCTCACAGTGTCTGTCTGTTAACATCTTCTACATCTTACTTGTATCCCATCTCCACTTACTAGCTGTGTGATTTGGGGCAATTTCTGTTTGTCAGTTTCTCCATCTGTGAAACAGGTATAACAACAGTATCCAGCACCCAGGGTCGTAGTGAGGCTTAAACAGTTCCATGTGTGTGAAATACTCAGCACAGTGCCTGGCACACAGGCAGTACTCGGTTGGTGTTAGCTAGTCGTAACAGGTCTCTTTTGAGACAGAATAATTTCTTTTTCCATAGAGACACTTGGGATAGATCAAAGAACTTTCTTGACTGTTAAACAGGCTAAGACACATAAGATTATTCTACAAAGAAAACAGAAGCATCTCCTTCCTGGGACCGTTGTAGAAATTACTGTGGTTCAGGCAAACATGATAATAAACATGTGTTGAGGGCCTACTATATGGTGGGCACTTCTGTCTGCATCACTTCACTGAGCCTTGAAAGCCCTCTGCAGGTGTTTCCCTTTTATAGAAAAGGAAGCCCAGGCTCAGAGGAGGTTAAGTGCCTTGCCCCAGTAACAACTATGGTCCAAGCCTCCTTGCCCCTGCCTGCACCCGGTGACGGAAGATGGACAGACAGTATGACCTTCAGAAAACCTCTGCAACCTGAGGAGTCTCACTTGGGCTTGCTCAAACCATCAGCAAAATGGAGATCTGAAAATAATCATGCTCCATTCAGAGTGTTTCTCTTCTCTCCCCATCATACATTCTTCCAACATCCAGCAGAGCGGGGGGGTGGCCAGCCCAGGGCACTGACTGACATCTCTGAGCAGAGCTTTTCAGTGGACGGAGCGCAGACGGCATTGCGTCTGCAGAGGCCCGCGGGCAGGGTGATTGCTGGGCTCCCACAAGAACAGGCAGTCCTTGGAGGCTTTTGACTCACACTTTGTAAATTGGTTTCATGCATGGGCTATCAGTGGGGGCCTGGCTAGATAATAGGATTTTCCAACACAGCTCTTTCCCCCTCGTCTGCAGCCACCCAAATCTCCGTGCAGAGTGCCTGGAGGGGACATGATGTGCTTGGCAGGGAGCGCCACGTCAGGCTCCACGGTCCTGGCTGGGGTGATGCGCGTCTAAGAGGCCATGGTCCAGAGCGGTGTTGGAGAACGGCTTATGTTCCCCACAAGTAAGGAGCGGGGGTGGGGGTGGCCCAGGCAGGCACCCACAGCCAAACCTTTCCATGGTGGGTGGGGGTTGGGGGGTTCTCAGGAAGTGCCAGGTCCTCAGAAAATAGCCTGTGGGGTCAGGCTACTGCTCACAGCAGGGTACCACCAGCCTCGACTGTCCACAGCAAGTCCCTCCATGCCCAGTCAGACCCAGAGGGAGGCACATCAGAGCCCAGAAGCCCAAGCAGCCCAAGTGCAACCACGACCGAGAAGCGGACACTCGTGAAGGTGTCTCTGGGGAAGCGTTCTCAGGAGAAATGGGGAGAAGGGAGGAAATAAGGATGGGGTCTGGGCAGGAGATCAGCTTCGATTTCATCCCACTGGGAGCTCAGGAGCACAAATGATACCACAAGGTCAGGCTCACCTTGAGTCAAGGGGCCTGGTCTTTTTCCCCTGCTGTCTGTTAGTCGGTCATCAGCTGTTGGCTTAGGGCAAGGGAACTGAGAAGGCATGTAGCTAGCCTCTGATGGTAGGCAGCTCCTACTCAGCTAAGGTGAATTATCCAGAGAAGGGGCAGCTGGGAGCTTTAGTGGCCAACACACACAGGGGCTGGGAGATGGGCTGCACCCGTCCAGCAAAGGGGACTTAGCAGGGTACCAACATCCCTGCACCATGCCCATGGGAGTACAGCCAGGGCACAGCTCAGCTGGAACCCTGTCAAGAGCAGCCTGGTGATTCTGACCTGTAGAAAGCCAGAGGGCCGACGTGCCAGACAGCTGTACAATCGGCAGTGTCTGTGACAGCCTCAGCCATCCCCTAACACCCTTATGCTGACACTACAAAGCCAGTGATTCTCAAATCTGCCCTCTTATCTTTTCCCAGCAGGGCCACAGGGCTGCAAGTTTCATCAAGGGCAGCATCTGGGAGCCTCTGCCCAGGGCCCCTGAAGCCAGGGCCAGCCCCATCTGCACGCAGGCACACAGACACCTATCAGAGTTATTCTGTAACGATCCAAAGCCTCCTACCCAAGAGCCTTTAATACAAGTTTGCTGCTGAAACACAAATATCCGCCTTCGATGCGGAAGGGAGATTAAATTAGGAACAATCTTAATTCTTTCTGGCAGAGGGAAGCGAGCGAGAGCTGTCAGTTCCCCAATGATAGATTGTTAAGGAAATCCAGGTTTAAAGGCATTTCATAAGTTTGCTTTTGCCTGCTAATAAAGAGAGTCAGCTAACGGAATCCGATCACCAGGCGAGATCGTAATGAGATAATGCAATGTGCTCCACAGAGACCCAGCCAGCTCCTTGAAATTCCTCCGAGAGAGTTTCTGAAGTACCACATTGTGACAAGGAAGGAAAACTAAGAGGGGAAGAGAGAAGGGGAAATGGGCATAATTAACCAAGTAGATTAGGTGATTCAACAAAGATCATACGGTCTCAGCAGGCTGAGGGGCTGTGGTATTTACCACCTACCTCCCGCCTGTTTCTTGGTCTCCAGGCCTGCGTGTTTTCTCAGTGAGACGAGCAAGCTCAGAGTCATGTTCCTGGAATATGTAGAGATTGGAGGCCTGATCACAAGCAAGTTGCCTGGAGTCCTCACCGGGTAGCTGGGGGTGGGCCTCAGCAGGGTCTCTTCCAATACCCCAAGGGTTTGAGGGAAGGGACTGTATTCTGAGGGACCCTCGGCTTAGGCTTGAGATCACTCAGCCCCGTGTCCAGCTGGCTGTCAGCTATGCACTGAGTGTTCAGGTTGGGTGGCTGCGATAGCACTTGGGCTCTGCTTTAAAGATGTTTGGCCCCTGCCCTGGGGGTTGTTCTGGGGCTGAATTATACCCGGGGCTTATGCCGTGGTCTGGGCTGGGCTAACTCTGTGTGTTCACCTGGACACCAATGGTCAACTTATTTGGCAAACCAGAAAAGCAGACTCATCCACATGCAAAGAAAATGTAATTCCAGGCTTAAGGCAATAAAATAAACTTCCAAACTCCTGTTTACTATTTCAGCAAGCTCAGCCCCCATACCTACTCTGCTCTTGTCTCCACCCTTGTAGGCGTGGGCAACCTTTTTTTGTTCTAAAGGACTTTGAGAATGTGAAGGCTATGAAAACCTCTTTCCAGAAAAAGTGCAGACACACATAGACACCAAGTTGTCATGTAATTTCAGGGGTTTACAGATCCTGACCCTGAATCCTAGCTTTCAAGACTCTAGAGAGGAGGGGATGAGCCTCTCTTTGATGTACCCTGTGCGGACAGATGTAGCCCAGGCAGGAGGACATCTGGAGCTGGTCCAGCCCTAGAGACAGGGAGCGCTGTTGCGTTTCCTGTGCTGCCCAGATTGTGTTTCCAGGCCTCTGCATATCTGGGGTGAAAGAGAAGCCAGTGGTCAGCAGGGCAGACAGTGGTGACCACGAAGGCAAGAAGTGAAGGCCAGGGATGGTGGCTCTCAGGTGCAGGTGGCAGCCCACATGATTGTCTCTTATCTTGGATCTCTGTCACCCCCCACTCTCTGTTCCCTAAATGGCCCAGTAGATGGTCCCTTGGAAGGAAAAGGGCTTTTGTACATGCTTTGGAAGACAGCACAGAGTAGGTGCTGGGAGACCACGTCCTCTGCTGTAGCCAGAGGGAGAGAACCCCACAGGACAGAATGGTGGGGGCTACACGGGAGAGGTAGAGGGAGCCGAGGCTCTGGAGCCTGGAAGGACTCCCAGAGGGAGGATGGGTCTGGGAAGCTGGAGATTGCTCACTTCCTATCCGGGGACTGGAGGGGCTCTGAGCTGACTGTAGCCATAAGGTTAGACACAGCCATTGGTGTTGCTGCCTAAAAGGGGCTTCTTTCTCTCAGTGATCACTGATGTATCATGTCCCTGTAATTGTGTATTGTATTTTGGCGGTGGTGCATCCAGAGGAGATTGGAAATCCAGATCGAACCCTCTGTCCCTGGCAGGACATCCATCACACACTGAGGGGACTGGGTAAGGTGAGGGAAAGGGGCAGAAAGTCAGGGGGTGCTCAGATGCAACCAGAAAAAAGTGGGGAGCCATGCAGAGGAGGATTTTCTCTGGATCTCAGAATCCTTTGTGGCCCAGTGCCCCGTTGGCAATGCTCACACTGCTCCTGTGTCAGGACTTGCAGAGAGGATCAGGGTGTGGGAAATGGGGGCTCTGGCATCCTGGGGGCCTAGACTTGTCTCTCAGTCATTCAATGACGAGCATTACTTGGGCGCCACGTTATGTCAGACGCTGTTCTAGGCACTGGGGATACCACAGGAAACAAAATAGACCACGTTCTTGGAGTAGGTATGCTAGTGGAGGCACTCAGGCATGGATCCTGGTCTGCCCATGTGGGGACCAGATGCCTCACCATCATCAGATAGGCTCCCCAGCCTCCTGCTCTTGCGGGTGGATAGAATAGACCCTTCCTCAAAATGGATCAGGGGAAGAACTACAGGGCCTCTGGCCCCCTTCCTCCCACCTCCATCTCCTTGAGCTAAGAAGACAGTCATCAGGGTCCATCTCCTTCTACCACCCACTTCACCAGGGTCTAGGCCTGGCTCTGGCAGGACTCTCTGAATGAGCTGTGGCATGTCACTTCCCTCTCTGCTCCTTGGCATTCTTAACTATAAGATGAGGCTAATGATGCCAGCTCCAGGTGTCATCACATCACCAGAATTCTGTTAGGACCATGGAACCCACAGAAAGTCTGGTCAGAGAAGAGACTTCAGGAATCCTTGAGCCCAGTGGCCTCATTTATATAAGAAGAAACCAAGGTCCACAGTGGTTCCTACTGAGATCTTGTCTTAGAACGCTCCTGATGGCTCTTAGTAAACATGAGGGGTTGTTTTGTTACTTTTGCTATTTTTCCTTTTGAGGTCCACTGACTGGCCTCCCATGGCCCAAGCAGAGAAAGGAGGCACGAACCAAGAGTCCTCCCTGCGGGTCCCCAAGTCCTTCATTTGTCCTCAAAGACCTTGTTGGCCTCAGGCCCTGTGGAGCTCCCCCTACTGTGACTGCCCAGTCCCTCTAAGAGGACGGAAGCTGTTTATTGCTTTCTTGCATAGTGGGGGAGGCTGGAGTTATAGGCTAATTAAACCACAGACAGATTCCTCAGCAGTTGGCTGGGACTATAAGTGCTGTTACAACAGTAAAAGGCCAGAGATGACAGATGGAGCTTTTCCAGGATTATGTCACCATCGACCCTGAACACGGCCTCCGCTGCACCCCTCAGCTTGAGGGCCATGCTCCATAGGGTGATTGCTCTGCACCAGGGAAGTCTATAGATGATTAGGGGAAAAAGCAAAAACAAAAGACAGGAGTGGAATGGGCTCAACCCAAACGCAGTGGCAAGCAGTAGCAACCTGACCACGCTGTGGTCTCCCTGAAAGAACAGGAACCTGTCCAAGATTCTTCTCAAAGGGAGAGCAGGGATGTTCTTCCCAAAATCAAACCGAAATCCCTTCTGCTGCCAAGACAGCAAAGGGATGGGGACAAGGAAGATGACTTGCCAAGAGACAGAGGCCACGAGCTGGGGAAGGGTCCTTCATGGCGATCAAAGGCTACCCTGGGGCATGTCCTGACTGCTCCCTGACAGTTGCCCCAGTCAGGGTTCCTGCCTGTGGCACTGCCTTCATCCCACCTTTTTCAGGAAGTTGACCTCGATGACATTATGCCAAAATCTTGACTTTGTTTTCTAGGCTACCCACAATCAATGAGCTGGAGGGAGGGAGGAAGAGAAAGGCAAAGAAATGATCTCACCATTAGAAATAACCTTCAGGGAAAATCTTCATCTGGTTCTGGAGTCAACCATGTTGGCTCTGGGTCCCCTCTCTGCTGGTGTCCAGTGGCATTGGCTTGGACAGTTCATGTAACCATCCCTGGGCTTCTGGTTCCTCCACTGTAGTAAAAACAGCTAGATATTCCTGCCTTGTGGGTGTACTGTGAAGCTCCAGAGAGATCATGCATTTACGACTGCAAAATGCTTGGTAGAAATGAACTGTGGTTTTTCAGCCACTCATCGGAGAACACAGGCTCCAAGAGGAGCTAGAACCTTCTTTACTCTGGAGAAGAAATCCCCTCTTTCCTTCTTAATGAATTCCTTGGAGCTCGCAGAATCAGAAAAGCCACCCTAAAGTTTAACCTCATGCCCAGCTGCGGCCAGGCTGCTGAAGGGACAGACCCAAACAGGAACTGTGAGATGGAAGAGCTGGAGCTCAGGAAACGCCCAGCTCCCACCTCCCTCCAGCTGGGAAGATGGTACAAATTCGGCCAGTCTGTTCCTCTGTTTCCCAGCTGCCCATGTTCCTCAAAACCTACAAGGTCACTCGGCCCGGCTGGAGTTCTAGCTGGAGCACTGACATGATGCGATCTGACAGCCCTTTCTCCCGCTGCCAGCCCAGGGCATGGATGGAGGCTGCAGGCTGCTAGTAGAGGGGGGAGGGGTAGCTGTGTCTTGGCCTGGTCATGGCCCGGGGAGGCCAGGAGGACCAGAGGTGCTAAAAGACAGAAAAGCTGAGGAGCAGGTTTGTAGGAAGTCCCTGGGCACTCCCCTGCCCACCTCCCACCTGGCACCCTCACCACACACCTCATGCTCTGAGACCAGCCCCAGTGTTCAGGAGCCACCTGCACTGGGGTTATCTGATTGGGTCACCCCATGGATGGCAGCCCTGCAGGAAATGGGTGAGGACAAAGAGGGGCATCTGTGATCTGCAGATGCTTACGTTTGCCACAGGGCTGGGACCCCACTGAGAGCTCATCTCCCAGGTCACATCTTTTGACAGCCCCTTTCTGTTCTCCTAGTTGGGAAGAAGAGGAATGAACACTTGGAAAGCCCCTGCTTTGTACTGGACTGTGCCAGCCACGTTAGTTCCCTTATTCATCCCTGGTGGCAGACAGGGACCCTAGGGGACAATGACACACTCACACCTCACACTATGAAGAGAGTTTAGAAATGTTTACAGAGGTGTGGGTGGAGTCTAAGGAAACCAGCCAAAGGTAGTGCCATGTCCTTGCCTGGCAACAGCAGGGCACTTACCCTGCCCCCCCACCCCCAGTGGGCCTGGAGGGGCAAGAGAAGGAGCAGGTACTGCCCCTGCAGAGAGCAGCAGGGGAGGTCTCTGGGGAGGGCTGTCTGATCCAGGGATGCAGCCAGCTTGTGAGGACCCTGCAGGGAAAGAATTAAGGAAATTAATCCCCAATTTTCCTGTTTTTCTCTCCCCCAATGTTCTGCCAGTGATGCCCACTGGCCTGACCCAAACAAGCCAGAGAGCAAGGGAGCTCACTGATGCCATCCAGTTGGGGGAGCCTTGGGTGTGGGAGTCAGCGGCAGAACCGGTAGAGAGTAGACCTAGAGAGGTAAGCAGCAGGTGGCCAGCACACAGGAGATAGGAGTGACTCCTTTTACAAGTGCCCAAAGTCAATAGCTGATGACAAAACCAATTTTTATGGCCATGCTCTTACTAACGTCTTCTGTCTAATCACTTATCTCCAAGAAAGTAAGATAGGGGGTAAAAGAGGATGGGTCATACGGTCTGTTTAGCCCACCCAATCCAAGCTTCCAGCTCCAGCAGCTCCCTAGCCTCTGGTACTCTGAAAGTCCCTCAGGTCTACACTGGGGACAGATTCTAGCCCAGCTTGGCCATCAACTGACTCCTAACCTTAAGAAATGCCTTAGGCTCTCTGGACTTCAGTTTTTGCATCTGCGGGGGAAAAAAAGTAATAAAATAGTCAAAAATAATTATCTCTTTGTTTTCATTACAAATAGTTTTAAAGTATAAGTATTCACATGCACACACAAATGACATTGTTTGGCAGTAAAGTCAACCCATAAATGCAAGAGAAAAATCGTTCTTTAATTCAACAAATTCTTATTGAACAACCTACAAAGTACAACCATTGTTCCTGGTGCTGGGGACACAGCAGCACACAAAATAGGCAGGTCTCTGCATTCATGGAAGTTCTGGTCTAGTTGGAAGAGACAGACAATGACAAACAAATGAATACACAGGAATGTCAAGCGGAGATAAGTGCTTTGGGGAAAAGAACAGGATGACGGCAGGGCCCCTCCCTCTCTGTGGACCTGGAAGGGCAAGAGAAGGAGCAGGTACTGGCCCTGCAAGAGCCCAGCCGTCTGCGGAGAGCTGTCTAATAGGAGCTGTGGCACGTAGGGAGTGCTGGAAGTCGGGATTACAGTTGTATGTAGGGTGCTCGGGGAAGACCTTCAGATAAGATTTTTTTTCTTTTTTCTTTTTTTAAAGACAGGGTCTCGCTCTGTCCCAGGTTGGAGTGCAGTGGTGCAATCATGACTCACTGTAGCCTTGAATTCCTGGGCTCAAGCCATCCTCCTGCCTCAGCCTCCCAAGTAGCTAGGACCACAGGTGTGCACCACTATGCCTGTCTAATTATTACTATTTTTGTAGAGATGAGGATCTCCCTATGTTGCCCAGGCTGGTCTCAAACTCATAGCCTCAAGCAGTCCTCGGCCTCCCAAAGTGCTGGGATCACAGGTGTATAAGAAATCTTTTGCACAAAGGCCTGAAGAAGTAGAGACATGTAGAGATCCAGGGAGAGGAAACAGCAAGTGCAAAGGCCCTGAGGCTGAGGCACACTGGGCATGTCTGAGAAGACGCATGGAGGGATGCATGGACAGAAAAGAGAGGCCCAGATACAGGGAGCAGGAACCACACCTCCATGCTAATACGCAGAAGGAAAGTGAGCGCGGAAGTGGGAAGCACTGTTAGAAGCTACTGCAGTAGCTGAGGGAAGAGGTGATAGCTTGGACCAGCTGGAGGTCCTGAAGAGTCAGACACTGGCCATCTGTTGAAAGGGAAACCAAAGTATTTGTTGATGGGGTGGATGTGAGATATGAAAGACAAAGAGAAGAGGAGTTAAGACTGATTCCAAGGCTGCAGGGCCTGAGCAACTAAGGATGGTGTTGTGGCTTATGGAGCTGGGAAAGATGGTGGGGAGAGCAGCTTTGAGAGGGGAAAGTGGGAATCCTGTCTTGGATGTGCTGAGTAGATATGCATGGTCTGGAATTTGGGAGCAAGGACAGGGCTGAATGAGGCATCTGGAAGCTGTTGGCATTTAGATGGTATGAAAGCCACAGGTCTGGGGGAGACCAACTGGGACTGGGGAGAGGGAGGAGAGGAGGCAGAGGCCTGAGCTCCAGTGGGGCTGGGTCAGGGGCCAGCACAAGGGACTGAGAAGCAGTGGCCAGTGAGGCAGAAGAACCAGACAAGGAGGGCCCAAAAACAAAACCACAGACTCATCCCGCATCTGAATGCACCTGCCCAGATCCACATGAGAATAGTAGCATATCAAAATAAGCAATGCATTAAAATAAAAGAATCTCAAAAGCAGTTTATAAATGTAGATCTAGGAGCTACCATGGCTTTTTTGCCACCATGAGGGAAGCCCACCTGAAGGGGAGGCTGATGTAAAGAGAGGGCCCGGCTGGGCAGGCAACTCGGAGGGTTCGCCAGGGATTACCTTATCCCAGTAACACAGCCTGATTCAACATTATAATACATATTAAAATAGGTCACTGGATGATAAAGGAAAATTCTATACGGTTATGTCACTAAACATCAAGAAACATTTGATAAAATTCTATGTATTTTTCCCATTTTAAAAGATGCCTCAACAAAGCAGGAAGGAAAATTAAGCTGTCTTAATTATATAACGTTCAGAAAAACCTTAGAAACATTTGCCATTCTGTCTGGAAACAATATAGCGATGCCCCTCCTATCCAGCACGATTTAAGAGAAGAAAAAGAAGGATGGAAGGGAAAACTATTATTTTCAGATTATATGATCATCTTCTATGAAATCCAGCGGAATGAGATGACAGACTGTTAGATAATAAGATTGCAGTGCGGTGGTACAGTTATCAGAGCAACAACCAAAACTCAAAGCTTCCCTCCATGCCACCAATTAAAAATAGATACATTTAAAAGTAAAAAAAAAGAACAAATAATAACAACAAATGCCTTTAAGGTCCCAAGGAATAAACCCAATAAAATATGAATGAAACTTTTATAGAAAAACTATAAAACTCTACTGAGTATCAAATAAGAGGATCTAAATAAATGGTGAGACATCTAATATTCCTAGATGGAAAATCTCAACATTGTAAAGATGTCAATTCTCCCCAAATTCAAAGCAACCTCTGTCAAAATCTCAGCCCAATTTTATGGAACTTAATGCAGGTAATTTAAATACACCTGGAAGAGAAAGGGAACAAGAATAGCCAGGCAGTTGTTGAAAAAGAAGTATGATGAAGAAGGATTTACCCAACCAGCATAAAATATATTACAATTACATAAGCCGTAGTCATTAAAACAGCAAGATGTTAGCCTAAGAATAGACAAACAGATAAGAAGCAGATCATGTGTGTACAGGAGTATATAATAGCATTTCTAATTAATGACCAAGGGTTGGACCATCTATAGATAGCACAGGAGCAGTTACTTGTTGTATCAGTTTTGTCTCTGCTGCCTGCTGCCCGTAACAGAGAACTTGACTCAGCCAGGCTTTAATAACAAGAAAATATATTGCTCATGTAAGGAAGGCCAAGACAGATAAGGAGGTAACGAGGCTTCCAGGCTGCCCTAATCCATGGCCCTGGCTCCATCCCTTGAAGTTTCATGCATAGCCAGGACCCTCTCTTTACATCAGCCTCCCCCTCAGGCGGGCTTCCTTCATGGTGGCAAAAGAGCCATGGCAGCTCCTGGATCCACATCTACAAAGCATCATGTCCAAAGGAAGGAAGGAGTCTCTGCTCTTCCCCAGGGATCATCTTTTAGCAGTAAGCAAAATATTTTTCCCACATGCACTCAGTAAACTTGCCCTCACCCTAACTGGGTCATGCACTGATCCTGAACTAATCACCATAACCAACTTCATGCCATGCTCTGATGTTTAGGCAAGGTATATGGATTACCCTTAAACCAATAAAGCCCAGCACTAAAGCCTGAGGGATACATGGGCACAAGGTGAAAGCCTAAATGAAAGTATAGGGAAGGCAGCAATAAACAAGAAGTGGGCCACCAATAATGGCGCCAAAGCTAGCTACTTGGAAAAAAATACATTTGGGCTCTATTTCCCACCATACACTAAATAAATTTCAAATTGACTGAAGAGCTACATAAGAGAGGTATAAAAATGTTAGAAGAAAATACACTTATAACTTTGGGATAGAGAAGACCTTCTTAAGGAGGACACACACACACACAAAAAGCCCATAAATAAAAAAAATGGATACATTGACCGCCAAAATTGTTTCTGTCTAATCAAAACAAACAAAAACCCTATAAGAACAATTGAAAAATAATTTAAAGTCTGGGAGAAACAGATGAAACATGCACAACACATATACATCAATATCCAGGATATAGAAAGAGTTTCTACAAAATGATAGGAATAGGCAAAAAATATGAGCATGTAATTCATAGAAGAGGATGCGTAAATAAGCAGTGAGCATATGTAATTTTTAGTAAGTATGAAAATGCTTACTAAAATTAGGGAAATTCAAATCATTATTATTTTGGTAAAAACTATAATATTGCTAATAATCAGGGCTCCAGGGAGTATGGAGAAATGGGAAGTTTGATACACTGTGGGACTGTAAATTGGCAAAGAGTATTTGTTCAAATTAAATATACCATTACTCAACAAATTCTGCCAGGAATTTCATTTCACGTCTATCCTAGAGAAATACTCCTTTATGTTTACAGAAAAGCATTGACAAAGATGTTCTTTGTTATATTGTTTCTAGTAGTGACTCAAATGTCCAAGAGGGGAAAATAATTAAAGATATATACAAACATATGTATATACAAATGCATACATATACATACATAATAGAATACTATTTAGCAGATAAAAATGAGGCAGATCTATAGGGAGTGGAATTGAAATATCTCCAAGTCATATTTTTAAGTGAAAAGAGCAAATTGCAAACCATATGTACCACATTTTAACATTTACATAAAAAACAAACAAAAGATCTACATGTTTCTATTTGTATGTGTATGTAAAATGCATAGGCAGCTGTCTGTGAGGCCTCACTCATTCCCTAGTCACCACTAGGAAGGGGGCTGGGAAGGAGCGAGAAAGGGAATGCTTAGGCTTTATCAGTACTATGTGTATTTTTAAAGCATAACTATATATACCTCCTATAGTTAAAAATACATGTAAACATTTAGTTTTTCTTTGTGCACTTGCTGAGGGCATGCCGCTCGTATGTTCTGGCTCAACCACCTTGTGCTCTACCACCTTGGATGAAGGAAGCACACGTTTCTGGTTCCTCCCCACCAGGGCTTCCTGGGGAACCTGAGGAAGGCTCCGGATTCCCAGAATCCCCTAAGGGCTGGGCATGGTATGGTTGCAAAGCACGTGGGCTTTGGAGCCAGAAGACTTCAAAGCCTGAGTTCTGCCCCCACTTCTTGCTAGCTATGCAACTTTGGTCAAGTAATCCCTCTGTACCATGGTGTTTCCATCTGTAAAGAGGGCTAACTGGTAAGAATACCTTCCTGCAGGGCTCCTGGGAGAAATGAATGAACATCAGATCCACTGGGCATTAAAATATATTTTTTAAGTTTGAAAATGCTACTCTAACACCAGGTTCAGGGATCGCCTGTCTTTTCCAAACTCTTGTAGTGACCCCTCCCTCACAGGAGGAATAGCACTGAGTACAATTTCTCTCCCCCTTCCTCTCCTCTCTGCCTTCCCATGTCTATGTGTGCTAGCAAGAGCTGTGCACTCAGGTGAACAATGACCCCTATTAACCTCTTTGATTAAGTCTTTGTCCTCCTAGTCCCCATCCACACACCTGTTAGCAAGTAGCAAAGGCTGCCCCTGCCTCTGGGCAGCCAGCAGCTCCCCTGTGGCCCTGAGCCAGCTAAGGGCTGAGCTGGTCCTTCCTCGAGCTGTCTTTGTTAGCGTGGGATTGGCAGGTTCCTAGAAGCCACCCGGGAAATGACTTCTGAACCACACCAAAAGGAGCAGAAGGTTAGCAACACGTTGCCTCTACTCCTCCTTGGGCCCAGGCCTGCCTTTACACGTGCTTCTCAGGGAGGAGTAAACTACTCAGATCCTCCCTCCTCCAGGCCAGGCCCTGCCTCTGGAGGGCGGACAGAGATAGTAGGAGATGAAAATCACTTCTGACCACTGCCAGTCTATTGGCCAGATAGGTCACTGGCCCCTGTCTCCCGAGACGCAGCCGTGGATGGGAGATGAGGGAGCAATATCTGCCCAAATCGCTCCTGCTGCTCTCCATGCCATTCGCCTGTCGTTCTCCTCCAAAAAACGTGTCCATCATCTGTGAGCCCCAGGCTTTTCTCTCTCTCTCTGCTTGGACCCAGGGACACAGGAAGACTGAGAAGATTGAGCAAAGTCTCCTGTTCTCCAGTCCTCCTCCCCTTCCTGCTCTCGGAGGGGTACCAGAACCCACAACCAGCCATGTGTGCAAACAAGCGTGTGCACACGCCCTCCAGGGTTCACCCTGCAGACATAGAAGATCAATCGCTGAGTCCTCTTCTCCAGCCCCTGCCTTTGGCCCGGAGGGCACCTAAATCTTTCCCTACATTTATTCTTATTCTTATGTATTTATTTTTAAATTCATGCAAACCAACAACTTGCACCCAAGAACAAAGATTTCATCTTGTTTAATTATCCTTTAAGACCTGGCCCAAGCATCATAGCCTCTGTGGAGCCCTCCAGAGCCCCCCTCTCCTTCCCCATGGAGTCTTTTCCCTTGTGTCTCCGGCTGTATGGTGAAAGCACATCAGTCATAGAGGTTACTCCACGGGGCTGCATTTTGTCACATCTCCATCTCTCCCACCACACTGTCATCTGTATCTAAAACACAGTGATGGCACATGTTAGACACACATCAATGAATGATGGATGCAAAGCCTCCTGCCAAGGACTGAATGTTTGTGTACCCTTAAAATTCCTGTGTTAGAATCCTAACCCCCACGGTGATAGTATTAGGAGGTGAGGTCTTTGGGAAGTGATTAGGTCATGATGGAAGAATCCTCATGAATGGGATTTGAAAGTGACTCCAGAGAGTTCCCTTAACCCTTCTGCCATGTGAGTGCACAGTGAGCATACAGCTGTCTATAAACCAGGAAGTGAGCCCTCACCAGACACGGAATCTGCCAGTACCTTGATTGTGAATTTCCCAACCTCGAGATTGTGAGAAATCAATTCTGTTGTTTATAAGCCACCCTGTCTATGGTGTTATCATAGCAGCTCGAATGGACTAAGATACCTCCCTTGCTCATCCTCCCCAGCTTCTAAGATGTAATGCAACATAAGTTCTTCTGCTTCCTACTCTTTCAACAGTCATAATTTTGTTGGCCTATATATGTATTTATAACAGAGAATTGGCTGGGCATGGTGGCTCATGCCTGTAATCCCAGCACTTTGGGAGGCCACGGTGGGTGGATCACCTGAGGTCAGGAGTTTAAGACCAGCCTGACCAACATGGTGAAACCCCATCTCTACTAAACACAAAAAATTAGCCAGGCATGGTGGTGCATGCCTGTAATCACAGCTACTTGGGAGGCTGAGGCAGGAGAATCGCTTGAACCCAGGAGGTGGAGGTTGCAGTGAGCTGAGATTGTGTCATTGCACTCCAGCCTGGAAAACAACAGCGAAACTCTGTCTCAAAAATAAATAAATAAAAAATAAATAAATAAATAAATAAAATATAACAGAGAATCTTCATAGACATCATTGCACCTAATAGGCCGGTGGTTCTCCTTTTTGGAGGAACCCAAGCTTCTTTGGGAGTAGAAGAAAATTGTGAACCTCAGAAAAGTGTGCAAGTGTACAATTTTCTTAATAAGCTGCTTGCAGATACTACTGAAGGGCACCGAGGGGCATCCATAGACCTAGGTTCAGAATCCCACCATGATGGTCTACACAGAGACCAGTGTTGTTTCCTCTGCATACACAGCCCTGCATTAAGGTGGCAGGAAATGAGTGGGCATCTGTCCTTCGTTGAGCTGAAGATCATTTCTGAGAATCTCTCACTCTTTTTTCTTCAAAGTATGTACTTATTGTTCGCAAAGCACATGATTTGCCCTACATTCTATAGTGATAATAAGCAGGTTTCTTCTTGAGATTATTCTGTCTTGAAAATGGGGTGTCCAATGCAAGTACTTAGGATTTCCTGGACGGTGCCCCCATTGGAGGCCCTGGGCTGGTTGGGCAGCCACAGAACACGCAGAGTGCCCGTCTTGTATGCAACCGGCAAGAGGAGCAGGAGGGCTGGGTCCACCCCTCCCTGCCTCCACGAGAGTTCTCTTGGACAGAGTGAGTTTCGTGCTTAGAGTCTGAGGGCCTCATCACTGAATCCTCCAGCAGAGTCTGCAGCCCGAGGCCCGTGGCGGGGGAGGCAGGCGGGGCTCAGTCCTTCTCAGAGGCAAAAAGCAATGAGGTTGAACTTTATATTTATTGATCATGGCTTCTCTAGACCTTTACTATCATTTAACTCTCGCTTCTAACCAAATCCCCTTTATCTCTTTTTGCCAACTTCACTACCCAAGATCGTTTTTTTCTCACACCGTAAACACATTTCCATTTTAGCGAATAGCCAGCCCCGCCACAGGAGCCCTCTCTCGGTTTATTTTTCTCCCTTATCCTACAGCCTCCTCATCATGGAAGAGAATTAAAGGAAGGAGCAGCCCCGAAGGAGTTAAACTAACCCAGTAAATAAAGATTGCAAGATCTCAATGTCTGGAACAACTTTAAGGGGTGAAGCTGTGGTTGATTTAAAGAGAAGGGCTTTTGGTGTTTGAATGAGTTGGGGGCCTTTCCACATGCAAAGAGAAAGGCAATCATGTCTCTGGATTATCCAGCAATTATGAACATTTAAAATAAAATTTAAAATGAACAGTTAAAAGAAAATAAATAATAAAGTTGCAACTCAAAGCCTAATCTTCCAGCGGTCCTTCCCTCCCTCTTAGTAAAAGCCACTTCATGCTGGGAGGTGACTCCAGGTAGGAATAACGAAAGGAGCAGCCTAAATGGACGTGCCCCTCTCCCTCTAAACTCTCTTGGTGTCTGACTTATCTTCTAATGAAGTTCAAATGTGCTACACCTCGATTAGGATGAAATCGGAAGGCCCTCTTTCCTCTCTCCAAACTCAGAGTTAGGCCAGATGAGGAACAGCGGCTTGAGGACCGAAAGCCTTAGCACACGTCTTCAGGAGTCGCTGAGGCTCCCAGGGGCACACAGCTCCAATCCAAATAGAATCCGTCCACTGGCAGCGCTGGACTCGATTGGGCACAAACAGGATGTAAGTGCATTCTTTTGCCATAGCCCCTTCCAGCACATTCCTTCCTGATCATTGGAGGACCTCTTTGGAATATCTCATAGCTTTGGGGGCTACTGTCAGATTTAAAACAGGAAAAAAAAAAAAACAAAAAAAAAGACCCAAGCCAGTCTGCTAGCAAAAGCCTCCATCCTATCCTATTTGAAACTGCCCCCCGCAGCCTGGGCTGGCTCAAGTTGGAACCTTGAGGAGGGGGAGGACTTGTTGCCCCCTCCCTCAGGTCAGACAGGGTGGGGCCGGGAGAGAAATACAGGCCAGGGCAGGTGTTCCTTGACTTGTAGGATGGTGGTAGGGCACCTGTGCCCTCTGGGCCTGGCAGATTCCACATGCCAAGTCTATCTCTTGCCCTGGGCTTGTGTGGGTTCTCTCACCTGTACCTCCCTTGATGTGAGCAAGGCTGCTGAGGAATATCCACCTTCTCCAGTTTTGAAGAAGAGGGCATGCCCCTGCCTCTGGCCTTGGCATGAGGCCTTCAGAGTTCCTGGCATCCCTCTGGGAGATCCACCCCAGCCAGCAGGACACAGACTCCCTCCCTACCCCGCCAAACTCCAGGAAAGAAGCCTGTGGGGCCCCCGCCCTCTCTGCCCTGCCTTCTCGGGCAGTCTAGTTCTCCTTTAAATTTTCTCAGGCCTCAGCCAAGCTCTCTTGAGGTTCCCTCATGGTTAGGGGGTGGGAGGCAGCCCCCTCTATCCACAGACAGCTCACTGCAGAGGGAGCCCCCAGGCCTCTTGAGCCTCTCGTGTGGTAATTTTATACCCCTGAGGTGGATGAGGAGCCAAGGGTTACAAAACCAGTTTCACAAACTTATTTTTATCTACAAAATATCGGTATGGGCCCTATTTCCAGGTTTGTTGGGAACACACGGGCACAGGCCCGGCCCAGTCCAGCCACACGGAAGGTGGGGAGCCCGGGTGAGGGGTGGGCCCAGCACTGCTCTGGGCTGCGGAGCCTCCTGCTTCCTGGGAGCCTGCTTCCCTGCTCAGCCCAGGCGTGTGAGGATCGAGCTTCTCTGAGCCACTCACCCACCCACAAATGTGCTCTGAGCGCCTACTGTGTGCCAGGCACTGCACAGGGCACTGGGGATAAGAACATCCACAGGGGATGAGACTTGCCCTCTGGTTTTTCTCTCCTAGTTTTTGAGGAAGGAGAAATATGTGGATAAATAACCGCACAGCAGCATGAGAGAGGCGCAGTGACAGCCTGGAGGCGGGGCTGATGGAGGGAGGCACCCCAACTTCCATGTCCGTGGGAAGGGCTGCAGGGCATGGCAGGGGCCCCAGTGGCCAGACACACAGGCATGTGTCCAGCAGGCTGTGGAGATCGACCCCAGGCTTTTCCTCACTGGGAAGGGGGCCCTTGAATGGCTGCTTCTTGGTGGGTACATTTGGCCAAGTGGTATGAACAGCCGGGTAACAGCCAGGATGCGCTTCAGCGAAGTTTATTGAACACCTTCCGTGCGGCCAAGGTTGGCCAGGGCTTTTCTCAACAAACCTGGAAATAGGGTCCCTTATCCCCATTTTGTAGATAAATAAACTGAGATTGAAATACAGTAGTGGGTCTCCGCATACAGGAAGCAAATATGCTTCTAGCCTGAATAAGACCCCCGCCTTCAGTTCCCAAGCACCAAGAGCTTTTCACCACTCCCAGCTCTGTCCTCGAAATGCCGTAAAGGAAAGTTTGTCTAACTCCAGGTTCTTTGTGTTTTGTTTAGAGACGGAGATAAAAATGCGTTCATTATCCCATCTGCGGCGGCTTGAATGAGAGAAAAGTGCTTCTGTATCAGGCAACGCAAGCCACCCAAACCTTTTTACTTCTATTAAAAAACATGAAGGTAATTTGCTGGGATGTGCCTGTCAGTTTGAAAAACAGAAAGGCCCCTTTTATCTTCTGCTTTATTTACAGGTGCAGCCTGGTGACAGAGGCAAGTGTTTTCCAGAACAGTGACTTGGAGGGGCCACAGGGAGACAAAGCAGCTGCCAGACACTCCCTTGTTTGCTAAAAAAAACGAGCAGCACGGTCACCAGCAGAAGCAGGCGGGAAACCGGCCCCACCCACGGAGGGCGTGGCAGATAGGCTCCCCTCCTGCTGAAGGAGCGCTCTAGGCTTCTGTTGGGTCCCCTGACTCCAGGTGGAGAGGAGAGAGCAATTTGGCGACTCCGATGGGCTGAGTAGGGGAGAAGCCATCTCGAAGGGCTTTCTGTCTCCAAAAATCTGATAGGTACAAAACAGGGCCTAAGGGCAGCACTGACATCATCTCCTTTTCTGGAAATTTTAGTGAGAGGACATTCATTTCTCTGTGGCTGCCTCCACGTTGTGTCTTCCCCAGAGATATCTTTGGATGCTTTGATGGAAACTCTCTCTCAAGGAGCCCTCTGGGTACTGTTTCAACCTTTATCCCTGTTCACACTGAGAGGACACAAAGGGGCCAGCGGGGCACTCAATTCAGACAAATGAACACCAGGGCAGGATCGAACTGGGCATGAGAATCAGCCCTCAAAGACACTTTCTCCCTGGGTCAGTAACGTTTCTGGGGCCCCCGCCGCAGGAGTCAGGTTTGGCATCGGGGCGGGAGAGCGATTGTAGATGAGAGGTGATCTCACACACAGCCTGGTGGAGACAGGCAAGAAAGGAAATCACCAAAATGTGAAGCCCAACAAAATAAGTAGGAAGTAGAGGTGTCTGCAACACCTGCAATGGGAGCGCAGAGAGGCGATGAATTAATTCCAAGCTGGGACTCGGGGAGGGCAGAGATTCCCCATGAAGGGAGCATTTTCCCTTGATCTTGAGGAGTGGAGGCTTTTCAGGAGAAGCTTGGGAGGCGGTGGGGGTGGTGGCAGAGGTGACAGCCCTCAAGTATAATATTACCTTGGCCCTGTTCTGGGGTTCAGCCAGAACACAGTCACGCGCCCACCAAGGGCTCCCATTGCCCACAGAGGCTTCTGTCTGGCTCAGCGTCCATCTGGCCCTCATTACCATGGTGCCAAGGTCTGGACCCAGTG
This sequence comes from Papio anubis, assembly GCF_008728515.1. NCBI lineage: Eukaryota > Metazoa > Chordata > Mammalia > Primates > Cercopithecidae > Papio > Papio anubis. The sequence goes on from NC_044987.1 coordinate 14,670,666, forward strand.
ACCTGGCCAGTTGCTGGGAGCATCGCCCAGCAGGAATGCATACTCTCAAGCAGCCAGGACTCAAGGGCGCTCCACCTGCGGGAAGCCACAGCTGGGCTGGAACCTTCAGAGACACAGGCTGACAGTGACACTGAAGGAGGTGGGCTAGGCATGGAGTCCGTGTTCAAACCCATGGGGGCAGGGGCATTAGGATCCATACCTTCTAGTCCATCCCTCCATTTTAGTTGAGGGCCAATAGCAACTTTGAATTTCTTGATACCAAAAGGACCATGTAGTTCAATTTCCTAGCATGAACTTTACAGCCCCTTCACATCTGGTGCCCATCTGACTGCCCCGACTGCCCCAACTCCCACCCAACTCCTCTCCTCTCCATATACCCCACTCCAACTTAGCAAATAGCTTATCTCTCCAGACACGTCATCTCCCTCCACCGCTGCCTGTGTACCCCCTGAGGACCTCCCTGGCTAGGCGTAAACCTGTCCCTCGCTTGGTGCTGCACCATTTTGGAGATGTTTTGACCTAATTTGATCCTCGAGGTAGATGTGATTATTCCCACTTTCCCGAGAAGCTGGCTGGCTCGCTCAACTGATGCCATGCCCGGCTCTCATGTCTTCTACTTCTGAGCCCAGAGCTCCATCCCCCATCATCATGGCTCTAACCTTCTAACTTCCCAGGACCCCATTTATTGTTTTTTCTTCCAACGGCCCCAGGGACTCCTATGATGTCATTCCCAGCCAATCTGCACTCCCACATCGCGCAAGATAACCATTGTTAGCCTGCCACCGAGTCGACACAATCCCAGCTAAAAGCAGAGAAACCTGATGTTTTAGTTAGGCTGTGCAGCCTGAGTGCAGATAACAGTATGATTTCTGTGAGCTATTTCAGACATCGACAGAAGCTCTCTGAGACTTATTACTGCTTTCCCTGGGGGTCCAAGGACTTTAGGTTGGGAACTAGTACACTATTCTGCAGTGACCACAATTTTCAGGAGAAAAACTAGGACTCATGGTGTGACAACTATGAATAGATGTAGGGGGTGATGGGACAGGCCAGATGACATCTATACTGTTTCAGGAAATCTGGGGTAGATGGCTCTTCATTCATCACTCATTTGCTCATTTGTTAAGCGCTTACTCTGTATTGGGCACTATGCTGGGTGCTGGGGGCGTGGTGATGACTGGAATACGGCCCCTGCCTTTGGAGAGCAGCCTGTTACTTTACATATAATGACCCTGTCATGTGTAGAGCAGAAGAAAGAGGGAAAGTCTGGGGGGATTAAGAAAGGCCACCTGGAGGAGCTGACATCTGAGTGTAGTTTTGAAAGATAAGCAATAATTCACTGTGGATGAGAACAGAAGGTTGAGAGGGAAGAGTGTGAGTAATGGCTGGGGGTGTGAAATAGCAAATATATGTGAGCTACAAGCAGTCCATTGGGGGTTATAAAGATGAATGCAGAGATGGAGAAAAAGAAGGGGTGAGATGAAGCTGGCGGGCAGGAAGGAGCCAGGCCGTGGAGGGTCATGAGTGCCATGCCTTGGGCCTTCTGTCCACTCACCCCATCCCCACCCATGCCCTCCGCCTTGGCTGACCCATAAAAACCAGTCTTGCACTGCGACATGAATTCCAGACAATTGCCTCTGACCTCAACCACTCTGATTTTCTCCCTCTGCCTCTGGGATTCCAGGCTCTGGGCACTCAAGAATCCATTCATTCTCTCATCACAGCAAAAAAACAAGACAGAAATAGTCCCTGCCCTTATGTAGCTTTAGTCTAATAGAGGAGCCAAACATGAATCCAATAATTAAATATGCAATGGTAACTTACAAATATCAAACGTAATATCAATGTAATTTTTTAAAAATTATAAACATCTAGTGTAAATTATGGCAAGTGCTACCTACCTGGTGCTATAAAAGCTTATAACAGAGAGACTTAACCTACGTAGAGAGGTGGGAAAAGCTTTCCAGAAGTCACAAAAACCGAGCTGAGAGTGTTAGACAAATAGAAATGAATATTATGCTTGCGTTTGCCCCCTGTGGTGTTGATAACCTATGGCAACTCCCTTCGTTGGTGCTGGATTTTGCTTCCTAGTGGCTTTACTTGATCCTCTGACTTTTCCAAATCCCTCCCTCTCTCTTGCTGGGATAGCCCTTTCTTCTACCCCACTCTCTCAGGGTAAATGCTGACCTTAGGGTAAAGGGGGGCCATTCAGGGACTTTCAGCAGCCGGGCGCATCTCTAGCCTCGATTCCTCCCCTGAGTATCCAAGTTCATCCCCATTTGAGTTTAAGGTCTCCAAAGCCTAACCTGTCCAAACCATACTCTCCCTGCCCACTGGCCAAACCTTCCTCTGTCTTCTTCATATAAGAGAGTGGCAACTCCACAGTTCCAGCTGTCCAGCCACAAGTCCTTGGAATCAGTCTTGACTCCTCTCTCTTTGTACTCCATATTGACAGTACATATGTGACAGTACTCAATCTGTCACAAATTCCTCATCAACTCTCCTTCAAAACACATCCCTCAAATCTGACCCTTCTCACCACTCCACTGCTGTGGCCCAGGTCCAGCTGCCATCCCGTGTGACCTGAATTCTTGCACCTGCCTTCTAACTGATCTTCCTGCAGACTATTCTGCAGCAGCAGCCTGAGTGACCTATCTAAGGTGAAGGTTGGATCCTGCCGGCCTCTGTTCCCCCTTCAGATGGCTTCCACCTCACTCACTGTCGAAGCCAAAGTCCTCAAAATGGTCTACAAGATCCTTTGTCCTCTGCCCTCCCCACCACTTCTCTATCCTCATTCTGTCCATCCTCCTCTCCAGCTATGTTGGCCTCTTTGCTCCTCAAACACAGAAAGCACACGGTTCCCTCCACCTGGAATGCTCTTCCCCCAGCCCCCGGATACCCACAAGGCTCACTCTCTCACTTCCTTTATCTTTGCTCAAATGTCATCTTTTCCAAGCCCCTCCACAACAGCACTGCTTCATGGTCACTTCTTATCCTCTTATCCTTCTTTATTCTCCTTCTTAGAACTTACCATCACCTGACATAGAATTACTTGTTCACTTGCTTGCTGTCTGTTCTCCCCCACCCCCACCTCCCCAGCTAGAAGATAAATTCCATCAGGAAGAAAGAGTCTATTTGTATCATTCATTTCTATATTGCTAACACTTAGGACATAAGTGTTATGCTTAGAGCCTAAGAGACACCCAAGAAACATTCACTGAATGTGTGAAGGTTTGAATTTGAATTTGTAAAGGGGTCACTTTGGGTGGAAAAAGAAATGGAGAGGGACAACCACGGCGACAGTGGGTGACCTGGGAACTTCATGTCATCACTCGGGAAGTTGGGGGTGATGGAGAAAAAATTCAGATGCAGATGCAGAGTTGGTAGGACTTGGAGGCTGACTGAGTAGGGGGAAGGGGAACAGGAGGGAACCAGGTGGCTCCTGACTCAATGGCCAAGTGGTTGTTAGTCCCTCTGACTGCGAAGGAAATGCAGCAGGCCGAGCAGATTTGGGTGAAGGTGAGGAGCTGGTTTTAGAAACGCCAAGGTTGAGATGACATGCACATCCAGGAGGAAGTGGCCGACAGGCAGCTGGATACACAGGTGTGGGTCTCCGCAGCACACCAGAAATGGAGATCTGCTGCACGATGGTGTCATTTAAAGTAATAGGTGTATAGTAAATCACCTAGAAAGATGGTGTAGCATGAGAACAGAAGAGGAAAAATGGTCAGACCCCTGGGGAGACATGTAAGAAAAGAGAATGAGAAATAATGACTAAGAAAAACTGGTGAGGGATGTTTAAAGAAAACCGAGAGATAAGGGTGTCATGGTAATAAAGGCAGGATCAAGTTGTTCAGAAGAAGGGACCAGTTAACAGTGTCAAATGCCAGGGGCAGTAACAGAAAGACAAGGGCTGAGGAGGGCCCATTTGGTGTGTCATATGGCGACCACCCATGGCCTTGGCTGGATGCGAGGCTGTCATGCAAGAGCAGAAGCCAGGCTACGCTGGTTGAGGAGATATGGGAAACAGCAGAAAAGCAACAGCAAGTATGGACCACTCGTTCAAAAAACTTGACTGAGCAAGGGGAGGAAAAGGAGAGGGTATTAACCAGAAAGGAATCCTGGTGGTCAAGAGCTTTGTTTCACCACATGGGATGACCTGAGCATCTTTAAGGGCTCAGGGAAAGGGTCAGGGGGAGGCCAGGGTGGGCTCTAGGTCTAGGCAGAGAGAGGATGGTTAGAGGAGCGTAGTCCTTGGGGTGGAGCAGGAGGGAGATGCACACAGAGGAGCAGGGATGTGTGTGGGGCAGAGAGAGGAGAGAGCAGAGCTCACACCGTAATTGCAGCCCAGTGACGCCCACCAGGGTGGGAAGACAGGAGAGGGACACATGAAAATACACAGGACACCTACAACTGAAGCATGTGAACTAGGGCCCAACAGCTGCTGCTGGGCAGAGTGACAGACACAATGTGGAAGGGGACAACAGAGGGATTCACACTGGCCAGACCAAGTGGGTTAGTAAAGGGAGGCTTTGTGGGGGAAGCAAATTGTAACAAGAATGTTGAAAAATACAGGGCTTGGGAAAGGACCTTCTGGTCTAGAAAAAGGGCTGGTTTGGAGCCATCAAGGCAGGCAGAGGGGGAGGTACAGAGAGCCACATGTGATAAGTAAGACACGCAGGCAAGTGCACACAGGGAGTCCAGGGTGCTGGTCAGAATGGGAACTATGAAGGCAAGACACTAAGTGCACACCTGGCTCAGTTGCAGCTTGGCTGTGTGACTTTGGACAAGGTGTTTAATTTTTCAGTGCTTCAGTGTCCTCATCTGTAAAATGGAGATAACATGTAAAGTACTTGGTGCTATGATTTTTCAGGCATCTTTTCCATAACTCATTGGGGCTCAGGTAGCCTTATGAGTTCACAGTCTATCCGTCATAATAGGCAGAGAGACAGACAGACAGCTAGAGATAGGTGTCCAAACAATGCTTATTACCTTTACTTATTTCCTACTTTATCAGGAAACATAATTTGGCCACTTTTTCCTTGGAGGCAGGAAAACAGTGAAATTGCTTATTTCTAAACTCTCAGTCCTGAAATTGGGGCATCCAGGTGGCTGCTTGGCCTGTGGGCAGGGAGAGAATGGCAGGAAGTTGTTGACACCAAGTGTCTAAACTGTCACCTTCTGGTCAGGTCTTTGGCTCAAAGAAACACAGTCATGAAGGGCTTTAGGATCCAATTGAAAAACAGGGGAATTTTGCCCAGCTTCTCCTCCCCTCCCAACTGCCCTACATCCCACAGCAGACATGCTAGTTTCTTTTCAATATTCATTTGTCTCTTCTTCTAAAGCAATAGAACTTCCCTGGGCACGTGGCCACCAGAGGAAGGCTGCACAGCCTCCTTTGCAGCTAAGCATGGCTATGTGACCAAGTGCCAATGGTGTGCAAGCATAAGTATTGCGTCAGAACTTCCAAGAGTCTACCTAAAAACACAGCTGGTGCATGTGCCCTTTGCCCTTTCTTACTTGTCTCTTCCCCATGAAGCCACCCAGGACATGGATATGATGGCAGCTGTCTTGAACCGTGAAGACAGAGCTACACCATAGAGATGCGGAACAGCCAGTGGGCAGGATCATGGAGTCCTGACATTCCCTGCTGCCTCCAGGTGTTCACTTGAGAGAAATCTCGACTCTCATCTATAGAAGCCCCCGTCGTGTTGGTCACTGGTAGCTGAAGCCAATCCTAACGGAAGCACAACACCCCAGGTGGCTCAAGTTCCAGGACCACTTTCTATAGCAACCTTAATGGTTCCTCATTCAAATGAGTAAACAGAAAGAGCTACTACAGCTTCTGACCCCCCAGCCTCCATCTGGCCAGAAACTTTGCTGGAATAATAATAGCAATCTGCATCGTGTTTTATTATTCACAATGCGCTTCCTCAAACATGAGCTCATTAGATTTTCCCAGAAACTCTGCGAGGTAGCCAGGACTGGTATTTCTATGTGCTCCATTTTCAAAGATAAGGAAACGTGGGGAAAGGAATTTAAGTATTTTGCACGCATCACACAGTCAATAAGGAGTACAGTCAAGAAATCTGGATCTCCCTCCCCCAAGCTTAGAGCTTTTTTCAGAACACTCAGCTGCCAGTCTTCAGGTGGTTCTGGGCAGAAAGAACTAGGGGAAGAAGAATCCTGGGGCCAGAGGGGTACGGTGTGGGAGAGTTTTAATGTATATAGTTTTAATTCCTTTAGAAACTATTTTATTATGAAAAACACACATAACGTAAGATCTGCCCTACCAAAATTTTATGTGTACAATACGTTATCATTAACAATAAGCACAATTATCTACATCTCTAGAACTCTCTCATCTTACATGACCGACTCTATGAACATCAGTTCTCCTTGAACAGTAACTCCATTTCCCCCTCCTCCCAGGTCCTGGTAACCACCACTCCACATTCTGCTCCTGTGGGTTTAACTACTTTAGATGCCTCATATAGGTGAGATCATACAGTATTTGCCTTTCTGTTACTGGTTTGTTTCACTCAGCATGATGACCTCAAGGTTCATTCATTTTGTTGAATGTGAAAAGATTGCCTTCTTTTTTTGAGGCTAATATTCTACTGCAATGTTACTCACAATAGCCAAGATGAGGAAGCAGTCTAAATGTCCACCTGCATGTGTGGATAAAGAAAATGAGGTATATACACACTCGGAGGGGTTGTTTACCAAGCCAAGGTAGCACAACATACCTCAAGTTCCACCTGTAGGTTACCATAGGCCAGAGAGCACTTCCCAGGGTGGCCGGAGAAGACTTCATCCAGGCTTTCATCCAAGTGTTTGGCATTTGCAGCAAGGTACCTTCCTAGATGTTGCTGGGGAAACAAGATGTTGAGTAGGTTATAGGATGAGAGTGAGAATATGATTTATAACATAAGGCAGAAAGCAACACATGCCATTGAACAGGTGAAGATGAAGTCCAAAGCAATCCAATCCAGCCAGTAACTTTCATCTGCTCTCTGAACAAAAGGCTGGGTGTGAGGCACTGAGAACACAGGAGTGAAGAGGACAGCATGGTTCCTGCCTGTTGGGCTGTTCATCTCGTTCCATTATCCTCCCAAGAGCATGGATTCCAAAGGAGGCAGCTTTGAAGCCTGGGAAATACCTGGACATGTGAAGATAGGTCTGGGGTGGGAGATACAAAGAAAAGGACAACTTTGCAGGATTCAAAGACATGTAAGTCAGGGCTTCTAAGTCAAGCATGAACCTAGCAATACAAAGTTGCCAATGCCCAGTGCCTAGGGCTATATTAGTGACAATGCATGCCATTAGTTCCGGAAGTAGGGACTGGAGTGGTCAAGGAGGACTTCATGGAGGAGGTGAGACTTCAACTGGGACTTATAGAATGGGTAGGATTTTAGGCCGGGCTCAGTGGCTCATGCCTGCAATCCCAGCACTTAGGGAGGCTGAGGCGGGTGGATCATTAGGTCAAGAGATCGAGACCATCCTGGCCCACATGGTGAAATTCCGTCTCTACTAAAAATACAAAAAATTAGCTGGGCGTGGTGGTGCACACCTATGGTCCCAGCTACTCAGCAGGCTGAGGCAGGAGAATCGCTTAAACCTGGGAGGCGGAGGTTGCAGTGAGCCGAGATTGCGCCACTGCACTCCAGCCTAGTGACAGAGAGAGACTCTGTCTTGAAAAAATATAAAAAATAAAAAAACCAGAATGGGTAGGATTTTAATAGGTAGATAGGACAGAGAGGAGGTTTCATGCATGTAATGAGTAAAGGCTGAAATGCACAAGGTGGGGTGGGTGAAGGAGGAATGATTCATTGGGCCTGAGCCAAGAGTTTGGGCTGAAGAGTAAATAACAGGGACAGTGTCCCTGGCAGGGTTGGTTTGGAATTCAACACCAGGCCGGGAAGCTTGGATCTAGGTATAGGAGTGACGTGAGCAGGCTTCAGGGAGGCCTCTGGCAGGGTGTGCAGGGAGGACTGAAGGGAGAAGCAGGAGGTGACAGACTAGGAGGCTGGGTGTGTGGGCCGGGTACTTAAGTGGCAGGCAGCAGGGCTGGGTATGACAGTCAGCAGAAGGAGGAACTCATAGGCCTCAGGGTGTCGCCCTCAGGCAGGATGTAGTTCCTTGTCAGCCAGCTTCCAGGGGAGGGCCCAGCCTCTGTGGAACAAAGTTGTCCAAGGCGTGGCTGTCGGCCTGTGGCAGCTCCCACCCAACGGGAAGCAGGTATTGCTCAAGCACGCTGTGTTCTCCATATGACTCCTGTGACGGCTCCCCAGGGAGCAGACTCTTAGAGGGGCTCCCGCAGGAGGAGCTGAGGCCATCTGGGGTTGTGGCCAGCCCACCTGAGGCCACGGAGGCCACCAGGCCATGAGAGATCAGGAAGAAGGGGAGGGGTTCCCTTGAGCAGGGCAGGCAGAGACAGCCTCCTGTCTCCGAGTGACAGCCACTCAGTTGCTCCTGCCCAGCGGCCTGACTCCTATCTCCACTCTGGGGTCAGCTCCAAAAAGTCCAAGTTCTAGTGCAAGAAGGCGAGATGCAAGCAGCCCGAGAGGCAGAGCCACTGCCAAGCACAGTGGTCCATTCATTCATCTCTGCCAGGAGTTGGTATGGAGAGCCCTAAGGAGAGGCTCTCCCAGTGATTGATGGTGTTACCAGAGGTTATTAACTGAGCTGGACTTGGTCTCTTTGGGCTGATCTATGATCCAGGGACAGTTTTAAAGTATGTGGCTTTTGGGTGCTGGATTATCGAAAATAGTTAAAATTGAAGTCGTCGTTCAAAGTACTGCCATCTGTCACAAGCTGCCGGCCGGGGCTCCTTCGGGCAGGACGGGAAGGTGGGCGCTGTGCCCTCGTCCCGTTTCCAACACGTCCTCCCTGGTGTCCCTGGGCCATGTACAGTTGATGGTCCGCCCAAAGCAGAAAGGGGCCGTGAGAACCAGGCAAGGAGAGAAGGAGCAGGTGTCTCCAGCCCCGTTTTTCAGGGGGCAGGTCCTCTTCTTAGGCTTACATTTTCCTCCTGGCAGGTAAAATAATATCAATAACTGTGCTACTGTTTAACCTTTACTGAGAACCTATTGTGTGTCGAGTACCAGTCCAGGAGCTTTACCTGCATGAGCTCAATCACTCCTAACTGGTAACCCAGTGAAGTAGACACGATTATGATCACTTGAGAGAGGGGGAAGCTGAGGCATGAAGGTATGGAAAAGGAACTTGGCCAAGGTCATGGGGGATGATGCAGCCAGGACTTGAAGACAGAAATCTGGTTCCAGAGCCTGGACCCTAAGCTACGTGCCTCATCTCAGGCCTGTGCACAGGCTTGCCCCTCCCCGGGGAGCTCAAACCCTCCCTTTCTCACCTGGCTCCTCTGTGACATGCTCTACTTCCTCAGAGCAAGGTCCCTGCCAGGTTTGTATTTATTGCTCTGTGCATTTGTTTAACACTTGCCTTTCCGTCTGGACTGTAAACTCTGAAGGTCAGTAAGAGCTGGTGCGTGGGGCTCCTGGGGGAGGTGGTGGTGGTAGGCGCTGGGCAGGGCTGAAAGCGGCTCCCTCGCTTATCCTGCTCCCTTCTGCCCACAGGTGCTGAGCAGGATAAGCTGCTGCCTTATGGCCTCTGAAGATTCCCTGGGCCTGGGGTGGTCTATGGGAGAGGCTGCAGTTCCCCATTCTCATCAACACCCCTCCTTCATCCTCAGGCATGAAGCGACTCCGGGACCTCTCCAGCTCTCCCTCCACACTCAGCCCTCAGTGAGCCTCCCCTCCCAGGCCCTCCATCAGAAGCATGAAATATTAATCGGGGATTAGCCGCAGGCTGCTCATCCTCCCACCAGGAGTGCGGCCCAGAAACTGTGATGAGGGCAGGAGGAACACAGGGGGCCTGGCGGGGGTGCAGCCCAGGCTGGGCGCTGGCCACCGTCAAGTCGTGCAGATTAAAGGATGTGCAGGCTGGAAAGGGGCCCCCAGAGGCTGTTTTCATCCCTGCTGCTGGCTTACAGCAGGAAACGAATGCACAGATTCCTGACTCAGGCTGCGTCCAGGGGTAGGGATGGGGGCTGCTTTCGCCCCTGCGTAATCTCCACCAGTCGCCACGTTGAAGTAATAATATATATTTTCTGGTGTAGGCAATTGACATTTTTCAGTCTTATGAAAAGCATGCTCTGTAAGAGCATTTCTTTTAAAAAAAAATCTGTTTTTGTCAGTTTATAACAAACAGTCTCTGCAAAAACAGTGTACGTTTCCTGCGCACGACGCATATGACACATGTGCATCTTCCAGACAGACAAGGGGCCCAGCCCTCCCCACCCCCACCCAGGGAGCTCGTGCCCTTTGGGCAGCCCCAAAGCCTTTCCAGTGGAAACACAGGAGCCAAGGCCCCAGCTTCTCTCCTCTGGGAGAAAGGGCAGATCAGAGAGTGGCTCCTGCAGCGGCACTGTGACCCGCCGCACCCGTGCTGGAGAGCTGGCCCAGAGCTCTGCGGGCTCCCTGCATTACAACACGAAAACCTCTTTGGAAATGGTTTATTACCCCTCTTCCCCCCGCTGGCTGTGATCTCTGCAATCTCTGCGAGGTCAAGCGTCCTGACCCCATTCACCTGGCGTTTGGTCCATGGGAAGGGCTGGATGAGTGTTTGGTGATTGTCCCTCCTCCTCATCCTGTTTCTCATTTGCTCCAAGTTCTCTTTGAGTTCTTGGTCTCTCTGAGTTCTCCTCCTCGCTCGCTCTCTTCCTCCCACTCCATCTCACCTCTCTGGTCTCTGCCTCTCCCTGTCTTGCTCCCTTTTTCCTACCTTATCTTTTCTTATTCTCTCTCTTACCTCCCACTCCAAGTCCCTCCTCCCATCTCTCTGCTTGATTTGGTCCAGAAATGACTATTGGGCCAAGATAATTAACTGGTCATAAAAAAAAAAAAAAAAGGCACGAGCTCTTGGTTGGAAAAGTTCATTTACAACTAATTTTCAAAATAGAAAAAGTATAAAAACACTGCCAAGAAAGCTGAGTCGAGCAGGTTGAAAACAAATTAGAAATGTTTAAAAAGAAGAGAGGAGGACCCCAATTTGAAAAATTCCAGATTTTTTTTATAGTTTTGTCTTTGGGTTGTGCTTCTTTTGAGACGGAGTCTTGCTCTGTCACCCAGGCTGGAGTGCAGTGGCGCGATCTCGGCTCACTGCAAGCTCCGCCTCTCGGGTTCATGCCATTCTCCTGCCTCAGCCTCCCGAGTAGCTGGGACTACAGGCGTCTGCCACCAGGCCCGGCTAATTTTTTTTTTTTTTTTTTGTATTTTTAGTAGAGATGGGGTTTCACCATGTTAGCCAGGATGGTCTCGATCTCCTGACCTCATGATCTGCCCGCCTCAGCCTCCCAAAGTGCTGGGATTACAGGCGTGAGCCACTGCGCCCAGCTGTGCTTCTTTTAACTTATAAAATGCACGTTATAGAAAATACAGACAAGCACAAAGAACATGAAGTGTAAGCCCCCATTCAGACACAGCCACTGAGAACACCTGGGCACCTGCACCTCTGCTTTCTTCCCAGCATGTGCATGTTACCACTTCCCAAAGAAGGTTCTAGAACTTCAGTCCATTGAGCTGTAAAACAAGAACACAAACAGCAGCAACACACCTGGTCAAATTTCAAAAACTGCTGTACATTCTACTCTCTTCTTGGAGTTTTGTAGTATTCATTGTAATGAATATTTACTATAGTATTCATTGTAAATGAATGTAAAGCTCTAGAGAGAGCCTCAGTTAGGAAGCCCATTTAAACTTTGCCATTCCCTAAACTCTATGAATCCAGAAGCTGTTTTTTTCACCAGGTAGCTATTAATGTCCATACTTGTGTCTCAAAAAAAAAAAAAAGTCTTGCCAAATAATGAGAAATAAATATCTATATATCTACAGATTTAGTTTACAAAAATAGAATCTTATTATACATTCTGTTTTGTAAGACTCTGTATGTTTCCAATTAATCCCTGTTACTGGATATTTAGGTTATTTCCCACATTTTATTATCATTTATATTATCCTAAACAGTACAGAGTGGGAATAAGAGGTTGAGTGTGAATTAGAAATCAAAAACACAAAAGGAGATACGTTCTGAAAAGTAAACATGTCTAAAAACAGATAGAGATTGCAAAACCCTCCTTGTGGTACACCAAAATTCCCAACCCAGGTGCAAATGAGTGTTTAACAAGTCTGTGTTGAGCACCTACTATGTACCAAATACCATTGGAGGTTTGGGAGTACAGTAAGACAGACAGAAATCCCTGTCCCCATGACCATTACATGCAGGTGTCAGGACACAGCAATGACTGATTAAACAGGGGAGGGAGATGCACGGCAGAGGGGGAGTGGAGGGATGGCCAGGTCGCGGTCAATTTTAAATGGTCTTTCCAGAGACCACCAGGCTGCAAGAGCAACATGCCAGCAAAGCACTTGTGGGAGTTCAGGGAGCGAGCCATGTAGACATCTCAGGAGGAGCAGTCCAGACAGGGACCAGACAAGCAGGGGCCCTGAGTGCCAGCAAGTCTGGTCCTGCCCCTCCAAACACTCGTTAGGCCCAGGGCCTCCTGGGGCCCAGGATCGGGAGGGTGTGTCTGGATTTGCCATCTCAGGGCAGTCATGGGTTGGAAGCTGGGCTTCAGCATCGCTATTGCTTGGACATAAAGGGGCACAGGCATTGCACCCTAAACTGTTAAGGGGGCAGACATGGTTATGCTTGACAAATTCATTATTTTAACGAGATTTGTGTTAGTATCAACATGCTGTCAACTAAACTACCCCCCATTCTTTCCCAGTCCATCACTCCAAAGGCCAAGGATGCTGGCTCCATGCTGATGGGCTGTTTTAAAAGCCCTTAACCCCGCTGAAAGCCTCTCCAGCGAGTCCATGGCTTTGCTGCCTCCACCTGCTCTGGCTGGGCTGCCCCTGCCAGTTTCACCAGGTCTGGGCCCAGATCAGGAAACAAGAAGGGTGCTGGCCATGGGAGTAGGGCATCTTGCAGGATATGCCAGGGTCTAGAAGCTCTGCCAGGTAAATCACCCCCAGAAAGCCATGGCTTTTCTGCAAGGTGTGTGCAAACCACAGATGGGAGGAGGTAGGTCAGATCTAGACATGCAGAAACCACAGAAGGAAAACAGGGAGATAGGGGCAAAACGTGGAGGAAAGACACAGCGGACAATGGCACGGAAACAGAGAAAGATTGACCAAAAGGAAGGATGAACCAGAACACTAGGAGAGAGACCAAGACAAGGATAGATGAAGGGAATTGCACGGCCTTGTGGGAGGGACACACAGGTGGGACACAGGTGGAAAGACAGAGACAGAGATGGGTTAGGGACTCGGGGCTCACTAAATTTGCTTCCAGCTGGCCCTTACTCTCACAGGGACATAGAGTCCTGCAGCCTCCTTTCAGGGAGTGGGAACTACCCAGGAGAGGGGAGACCTGGAGCACCGAGGGGAAGCTGACTTGCCACCCCGAGCCTATGCAGAGAAGCCATACGCTGGGCGTTGGAGACCTGGAGAATTTGGAATATGACCAGGCTAGCTCAGTAGAGCCTTCCACAGACATTTTTGAGAATGAGACATCTGAAGAATTTAGGGGGTCACCCTTACACAAGGACAACATGATGAGGTGAAGTGTCCAGCTTTGGAGCCAAACTGCCTGGGTTCACATCCTAGCTCTACCATTTCAAAGCTGTGTGACCTTGGTCCAGTTCCACCACCTCTCTGAAACTGTTTCCTCCTCTTTAAAATGGACATAACATTATTTGTGTGGCTCAAATAAGATAAAGCATACAAAGGATTGCACCCAGTGACAGGCACGCAGTAAGTGTACTGTGGTCACCATTGGCTGATGGCATTATTGCTCCCTGGCCTCCCTGCCTGGGAGAGCCGTGACTGAACAGAGAAGTCCTTGCCTGAGGACCTCATCCTCTCCCAGTGTGAGTGTACCAGGAAGGGCCTGGATGCTCTCCCAGCTCGCATCTTGCTCACACTCCAGATTGGCCCTGACAGGTACATGCTTTTAACACTGGCACCAAGTGCAGCTTCCAGGATCCTCCCAGCAAGCCATATCAGGTGCCACCTCCTGGGGACAGGAAGCGTGGGGGAACAGGGTTCCAGCCACAGTTGCCTCTTGGATCCTTTGATCTTTAGTGTGCACAAACCCCTACCCACAGCTGCCCTGCTCTCAGTTCTGCAGGCACTCAGCCAGCCAGCCTCAGCACCCCGGGGTGGTGCCTCAAGTCCCTGTACCTGCTTGGGTCATGGCCTCTGCAGCCTTCTTCTTCCCAAGGCTGGGACCTCTCACTCTCCCCTCCTCTCACACCTGAAGGTCTGTCCTATGCCCAGGTCTAGTTTTAGGGATGGGAGATCTTAGCTGTTCTACCCTGGTGTTCTGGATTACCCCATCATGGTCCCCAGTGCTGGTCTAGGGGGTGCTGGGACTCAAAACATAGTGTCTACATTATTGCCTATCTTGCTGACCTTCCAAAACCCTGGTCTTCCAAGGCCTGGGCCTCTGCCCTGTTAGTCTCAGATCCACTCTCCAGGGGGGCCTGAGAATCTTGCCATTAGTACCAGACCCCCCCTCTCCCTGCCACCTCTGAGGCTGCCTGCTGTCCCCTCTATCATTCTACCCACCTGTCAGGATACTTGCTACTGCATCTTGGATGCTACCCCAAAAGCTTTGCCCCCGCCCCCTCATCCTAACCCTGCTCTACTGTCTGGTCCAGCTGCAGAGGATACTGTCCTAGAATCCAGCCCTTTTGGAACCCAGCAGCATCTTCCCCTTCACAGTTCAGGTGGTCTGAAGACTTTGCTAAGTGTGAGTTTCCCGCCCAAGTAGGAAGGTGGATGGGGGAGAAGGACCATGAGACCCTGACCTGGGACGGGGGGCTCCCCTTCTTTGCACATATTCGCATGAGTTCACACTTGGTGTCCTTCACTGTGAGTCAGATTCTTCACTCCCCTTCTAGGATACGTGGCGCTGAAGCCAACTTGCTCAGCTCTCGGCCCCTCCACCAAGAAGACATGAGTTATCTTTGGATAGACTGCTCTGTTTTTCTCTGTGCCTTTATCTTCCTCCTTGACTTCCATGCCTTCAGCAGTTTTAGGTCTGTCCTAGCTCCCTGTGGAATAAGAGGTCCCTGTCTCCCTGTACCTCTGGCTTCATAATCCAGGACGAAATAAGTCCAGCTCAAGCCCGTGCTTGCCAGTTTCCGCACCTCCATCTGACTCTGATCCCAGCTTCCTCTGTGTGCTTTGCTGTCTCTCTCAGACTCCCCGTATGTCTCTTTCTCTGCTCCTCCTCATCTCTGTCTCCCTCCCTCCCTGCCTCTCCCCTAAGTTGCTGTGTTGTCAAGTATTTCCCCCGTCAGCACTTGCCGAGTTGAAAGTTCTTCCACTTGTGCAGCGAGCCGCGTGGGCAGGCTGGGTAATGTCTGTTTTACCCTCTCTGTAATGAATCCCATCTTCTTCTCTTCTCGGTGATGGTTATTGATTCTGTCTTGACACCTTGGTTTGTTTTCTGCCAGTGCCTGCCTTCCCTTCATCTTGCTGTGGCCATTTCTCCACTCTTATCTATAATTTCCTCTCTTGTTACAGCTGCCTCCCTCCTGGGCTGGTGTAGCACCGAGGCCGGGATTTTATATTAACTCGGCAGTGCAGCTCCATCAGCCCTTCTGTGATGGGGTAAGTTTGGGTGGTGGCCAAGAACAGGCACATAATGACAGCAGGAGGAGGGGAGAAGAGAGCTGGAGCCAGGCCCTCCTCATACTGGGTGTGCTAAAGCAGAGCTGGGACGGTGCTGCGTTCCCCTTCTTAGACACTTCCTGTGGTTCCCCTTGACTCCCTGACACAGGATATGAAGCTCATCTGGGGAAGAGTCCTTCACAGCCTCGCTCCAATCTGCCTCATCCCCAGCCTACTCTCTTAGAACCACAAAATTCCCACTGCAGATGCACAGGACTGGCTATTAATGGTTTCCTTCCACACCCCTAGGCCCTTGCTCTGCTTATGCTGTTCTCCCTGCCCAGTCCCCACCTCTCACTCTATTTTCCACCTGGAAAACTCCTATTCATCCTTCAAGGACCAACTCCAATATCATCCCTCCTGGGATGACGTCCCCTGGTAGGCCCCATGCCTGCACTAGCTTGGAGCAGAGCTAACTCTTGTCTTCACTGAGCTCCCACAATTCTTTGTACCAAATGGTAATTACTTGCATCCCTGGCTTCTGCAAGAACAGGCTAGGTCTTATTCACCAGAGAGGAACTCAGGAAAAGTATGTCAAGTAGACTTGAATGGAGCCTCTGGGTTACTACAAATACTCTCCCAAAGACGTAAGTCAGAATTGCAGCGGTTCTGGCATGCACTAACATTGCTGAGGCATGGATGTGGACCACTGGAACTTGGATGAGTCTAGAGCAAGGGTCCGGGTGCACACTAAGCTGCCCTGATGTAGAGGTCCCCCAGAAACCAGCAGCTCTCTGCAAAGGCTGGCATCATTTGTGACTGGGCCCTGGAGCTAGGATCAGTGAATGATCAGTGCCCAGAACTCTGCACCTTCCGCAGAGCCTAGGGCACAGGGCACTGAATGGATAGGCTAAAGGAAGGACTAGAGCCCGGGGTCCCTGAAATCAAAGCCCATGGACTTCCTTCTACCTCTGCTGCCTGGCACAAGCTTAGGCCCTGGGGCCTGGAGTCTGCCCTCTCCACTCTTTCCCACCTCCTTCCCTTGCTCTTTCCTCTCCCTGCAACTCCTGCAGCCTGCAGTGCCCTCACTTGGGGCTGACTGCCTGGCAGCTTCTTCCAGGAATATGTAGCTTCTGCAGGCATTAGCATTCATTCCATGGATTAACCAGGGCTGCATGGTGGAGAAGGGGCCTGAGATCACCTAGGGTGGGGGGCTCACCCTACAGGCAAAGGAGAAAGAAATTGGGGTTCATCTTAAGGCATTTTGACCATACCAGGAGAGGAAGAAGACATATCTCCTCTGCCCCCAGCCCCTGGGACTCCACGGAGCTTTCCTGGGGAGGTGCCAGGAACCTTTTATGAATCCCCTGGCCCCGGTCAGTCGTCCCAGAAGGTGGATGACAGGTGACCAAAAAGCTCATGGGGTTCATCTTGGCATGGGGAGGATAGGACCCTGGAAAGAAGGGGTGATCACTTGAGGTTGACCATGCATTGAACACCCTCAGTCAAGCCTTGGGCAGGTATATAATTCAGGAATCACATCCTTTTAGCAGATATGGAAGTGGAGGCTAAGACAGATCAGGTTATTTGCCCGAAGTCACACAGCTGGTAAGTGACTCAGTTTCAATCCCAGGTCTCTCAGACTCTAAGGTCGGTGCTCTTTCCATTACCCCTGTTCCCTGGAGTTCTCAATCCTGTGGCAAACCTCAATCTTGATGCCACCCCTACCTTAAGCATTTTGCCATGGTACCCACTTTCCAAGATGGCCCTCATTGATCCTTTTGGAATTCAGACCTGCGTAGTCCCCTCCCACATTGGATCAGGGATGGACTGTGTGACCCATAAAATACAGTGCAAGTAATGGGGTATGACTTCCAAGGCTAGGTCATAGAAAGCATTGCACCTTCTGCCTTGGCCTCTTGGATTGCTCACTCTGGGGAAAGCATCTACCATGTTAGGAGGGAGCTCAAGCAGCCCTGCAGACAGCCCACATGAGAGGAACTGACTCGCCAGCCGTATGAATGCACCACCTTAGAACTGGACCCACCAGCCCCTGTCAGGCCTTCAGATAGCTTCAGCCCCAGCAAGATCTTGACTGCAACCTCCTGAGAAACCCTGAGTTGAATGCCTCAGCCACGCTGCTCCAGAGCACCAGACACTGTGAGAGATAACCAATGACTGTCGGAGTTTTAAGCACTACGTTTTGGAGTGATCTGTTACACGGCAATAGGTAGTTAACAGATCTGCCCTCCCTGGGACACTGGGCACTCATGTTTTCATAGCCTCCTAGGTAGAGCCACCAGGCCAAGGGCTGGACAGTTCTTGGCTTCTTCTAAGGTTTCTTCATCTCCACGTAGGAAAAGCCCTGGAGACACTGAAACCAGAGAGCTTTTTTGTCCAGAGACTCTTCACTCCTGTTAGGGAGGGACAAGGACCCATCTCCCTCTGGGATCTCTGCAAAATACCCCACCCACTGTCCCAGCTTTGGAATGAGACAAGATGAAGGTGAAGGAATCCCACAGATCTCATCAGAAAAAGTGTCTCTTTCCCTCCCTAATGAAGATAAATCCCAGTATCTGAGGAGACACTAAATGGATACAAATGAACTGGCAGTGCAATCAGATGGAGGTGTTTTCTTGAGATCTACAGCTGATGGATTCCTGCCTCAGCTGACAGCCAGCCTGCTGTCCCTGGAGAGGTCCCTGGAGACCCCTGAGTGACACCTCCCTGTTGGGGCACTCTGGTGTCACCTTAAAAAGGCTCTAGTCTCTCTTCCCTGGTCTTTCTCGTGTCTAGCTGAGGTCCTAAGGAATGTTTTGGAAACACTATGTTGGCCATCACAATGTCAAACTCAAAAGTTGCAGAATGGGCTGGCACTCAGACCCACAGCCTGGCACGTTATTAAGTTCCCATAAACTCCACCAGGCAAAGAAGGCCCATGTCACTGTTTTGACTCCCTCTTGCTCTACAGTGGAGGGCAGAGGAAGACTTATTTTTAGGCTGGTACGTTTTGTACTTATTTGCAAGGCTGCCTTAGAAAGAAACATCTGATTGGTTGATTGGCTTCTGATTGGTTGAGTGCCTTCTTTATCCCCTGCCTTTAGATATTGAAGTTTGTGTTTGTCATGTGGTGGCTAGAGACCCTGTCTCTGCTTCCAAGAGGGGCACAGGCTATTTCTGGTTCTCGGGCTTTTCAGAACAAGGATCTGGGAGCTGTAGGGGCTGGTTCTCGGGCTTTTCAGAACAAGGATCTGGGAGCTGTAGGGGTTTGGGGAATGGTTCTAACCAGCCTCAGAGACCCCATCTTCCTTTGTCTCCAAGCAATGAGAAAGCATTAGAAAGTTGTCCCACCCCCTTTCATACCTGTCCTAGTTGATCACATGCCACCTTTTTCCACAGGCAAGTTTCCTTGCCCTGGCGCCCTCCTGCTGCAGCTTGGTCCCCTGGTACCTGCGCACAGCATCTGTCTGCTTATTTACTTTCACTTTCTCGGTTTGCCCGGCTGCACCAACCAACATGTTGTTTATCCTTGCTCAGGCCTGTCCCTACGGCATCTCTGGATCATGCTTGTCTCGCTAGCCTTTTGACCTTCTCAAAGAACACATCACAGCTGCCAGCGAGTTTGCTCTTCGACAACATTTTCCATCGCAGCACCTGTGTCTCTGCAACACTAGGGTCTTGGACCCACTGTCCTGGAGGGGGCAAAGGGAGTTGCCAGTCCTTTCTTCAAAGGTGTCTAGGGAAAGGCAGCCCCTTAGTCTTATCTGTTTACCCACTGTGGATCATTTATGCGAAGTCCTGCCATGTGGCAGGGTCTCTGAGACTAGCGGGGCAGAGACCCTGGGGACGAGTGGTCCTATCTGGCATTATATGGAATGAGCAGGGACCTGGCATCAGGGCAAACCCTGGCTTGGTTATTCCCAACTTTATTTATGTCTCTGCATCTCAATATCATCCTCCGGAAAGTGGATTTTATCTACTGCACAGAGGAGGGAAGGAAGGCATGGAAACAGCTAGTGCATAGTGGCTTTGTAGCGAAGAGTAACAGTGGTGGCAGTGACAGTGAGGCTGCTGCCAAGTCACAGTGGCCCTGCCCACACTGAGAACCAGGGAATTGAAGAAGCCACAATGTCCTCACCTTGCAAGCGCTGCTCAAAAAGCAGCTCACCTGAGTCAGACAAGGAGCAATCGATAGAACCGTCTCTCTAGGTGGGGTTTGGTCTCTTAGGCCACACATAATCCAAGACCTCATGTTCTAACCCCTCATTTACCAGCAGACGGAATTGAGGGCAGCGACTGGCCCACATAGGGCAACGACTGGCCCACAGTCACCCTGTGCCCCGGTGGAACCTCAAGTCCCTGACACTCCATTGCCACCTAGCCACAGGCTGCATTGGCTCCCACTCACAGGCCACAGAGGCAGAGCTGCTCCTCAGGGAGTGATGAGGGCTCTGTGGACCCACTCCCTGAGCCAGCCTGTCTCTCCAGATCACATTCCGGGGAATCTTCCAAGGCCCAAAGACTATTGCTCAAAGAGGGGTCGTTTAAGAAGAAATCATTAAGCCAGACATGGTGGTGCACGCCTGCAGTCCCAGCTACTCCGGAGGCTGAGGTGGGGGGTGGTTTGAACCCAGGAGGTCAATGCTGCAGTGAGCCCTGATTGTGCCCTGCACTCCAGCCTGGGCAACAGAGTGAGACCCTGTCTCTAAAACAAACAGAATCAAGAAAGAAGAAACCATTAGTATGTGGGAAGCCCCCCAGAAGAAAGCCATTCTTGCCTGATACAGAACCATCTACAGTTCCTAATGGGAGCCTCTCTGTGATGTAAAATCTATCTCCTCCCATCAAAGGAGAGAGGAGGAATGGGTGGGAGGTGGTGGGCAATGGGGCCAATAGAGGTGACCCTGGGAAAAGGGGGAATATGCCCCCACCAAGCTGCTCTGCAGGGCAGACCCCAGAAGTTCTCAGGTTGTGAGCCTAAGGGTCCGAAACTCCATTCCTCAGGTTCCAGGAAGGTGGTGACTCTTCTCCTAAATATACAGAACCCAGCCCTCCTCCCCCACCACAGTGCTGGATGTGCCAGCGCCAGGCAGCTTTGATCTGAGCTCTCAGAGATGCCCACGAATGGTCTCTTGCACATGAAGGAGACAGAAACTCTCAGCTGAAGCTGGGAATTGGACAGGGAGAGTGAAGATGGAGATTGGCTGAGGCGTGAGAAATGCTACTCCAGGCCCTGGTTCTGCCCCAGGGCAGGGAAGGAGGACAGAAGCAGCTCAGGGGTCCAAAGCTGGAGCACCTGGAACCAGACCAAAGGTACTGAGGAACATAAAGTGATCCTGGCCCCCACCCCCAGGCAGATTCCTAAGATTTGCCTAATGGTGATCCAGGCCTAGGTACAGTGGTTCCTATGCCCTGGCACCAGCCCTCTGTCCTGTTGAGTGTGTGGGACAAGCACCATGTCTTATTTTGCAAATAAGGAGACCAAAGCCCAAGCTGATTAAACAGCTAGCCCAAGGTCACCTAGACATATATGTGTGTGCGCGCACACACACACACAAAAGAGAAAGAGAGAAAGAGAGAGAGAGAGAGAGAGACAGATATTTCTCTGTCATCCAGGGTAGAGTGCAGTGGCACGATCTCGGCTCACTGCAGCCCTTTCCTCCTGGGCTCAAGTGATCATCCGGCCTCAGCCTCCCAAGTAGCTGGGACCACAAGTGCTCACCACCATGTCCGGTTGATTTTTTCTATTTTTTGTAGAGACAGGTTCTCAGTATGTTGCCCATGCTGGTCTCAAACACCTGGACTCAAGTAATCCTCCCACCTCAGCCTCCCAAAGTGTCAGGATGACAGGAGTAAGTGACTGTACTCAGCCTAATTTGATTTAATTTAATTTAATTTTTTAGAGATAGGGCCTCGCTTTGTTGCCCAGGCTGGTCTCGAACCCCTGGCTTCAAGCAATTCTCATATTTCAGCTTCTAAAAGTGTTGGGATTACAGGCATGAGCCACTGAGCCTGGCCTTCTATTTATTAGTTATGTTTTCCTTTGATTCGCAAGCAATTTGGGGAAGCTTGTCTCAAAATGCTTTGAATTTATTCCTTCCATAGACATTTGGTGCTCTCTGTGTGCCTGGCATTGTCCTAGACTCCAAGGAGAATGAGGACAGACAGAATCCCTGCTTCTGGAGAGCTTGTGGTCTGGCATATTGTACTCTTGTGATAAGTTCTGTGCAGGAAAGTGAGTAACAGTACTAGCGAGCAGGGGAACCTGGCCTCAGGAGGTGGCATCTAAGCAGGCATGAAGGTCTGAGGCAAACCTGGGTTTGGTGTGTTCAAACTGCAAAGAGAAGTGCCCAGTGGCCCAGGTGCTGTGCGAGGGGAGAACAGTGCAAGCTGAGAGAGCAGGGCAGGGCCCACTCTGGAGAGCTCCATGGTGAGCAGTCAGAGTGTATACTTAGTAGGATGGGAGGTCTGAGGGGGCAACTGGCAGGATCTCAGGACATTTTAGAAGGATACTTCCTGCTGCCCGGAGGAGAATGGGCCATAAGGAAGCAAGAATGGAGGCAGTTTGGGCAACATGGCATACCTCGTCTCTTCAAAAATACAAAAATTAGGAGCAGTGGCGTGTGCCTGTGGTCCCAGCAACTTGGGAAGTTGAGGCAGGAGGATCGTTTGAGCCCAGGAGGCAGAGTTACAGTAAGCTGAGATTGCACCACTGCACTCCAGTCTGGGTGATAGAGAGAGACCCTGTCTCAAAAAGAAAGAAAGATAAAGAGAGAGAGAGAGCAAGGGAGGGAGGGGGAGAGAGAGAGAAAGAGAGAAAGAGCAGGGGAGGGACAGAGGGAGGGAGGGAAGGAAGAATGAAGGTGGCTTCTGGCAGATGAGAGAGGATGGTGATTGAACTAGGGGAATGGCAGGGGAGCTGGAGAGAGAAACAAGAGGGCAGCCTCAGGGGCCTGCAGAGAAAGGGCTGGAGAAGAACATGAGGAGACCCTTCACACCGGAACCCCTTGGACAGTTCCTCAAGGGTGAGGACCGAGGGTGGAGGAAACCCTGTTGGAGTTAAGCCATCCAATAGGGCCAGCTAACTTAGAGCACCCTTGTGAATGCTCCTAGAGAGACCCAGGCTTTCAATCACCTGTTGCTAAGGAATAATAACTCACTTTTTCATTACAGGAAGGACAAGGAAGCATGGTATAAGGCAAGGATGACATGCACACAGCACTTCCACACCCATATCCGTGGCAGACATCACTAATCAATCATGCCATTCCTTCTGGTGAGCCCAGACTAAGCTTTGCTGCCTTTCCCAAAGTAGTTCTTCAGGCAGCCCTTCCCAATCACCTGGTGATGGCACAGGGTTAACCTATTCGTCATTCCCAGTGCACAGAAATGAGCACTGAGGCTGGAGCCCAAAAGACTCAGGTTTAGCTCTGCTTCTGCCATTTAGTTGCTGTGTGTCTGTGGACAATTTATTTAGCCTCTTTGAGTTTCATTTTCCCATCTGTTAAAGTAAATCATTATTCCTTTGTCACATGTTTGTTGTGAGGACTAAATGAGATAATACACAAAAGCACTTAGCTTAGTTCTGGTACAGGTAGGCACCAATAAATGTTTAAAAAAAATAGCCCTCCTTTGCCCCACCCACATTTATACCCCGAGATGTTCACAGACTAAACACTCCTACATGCTCTCTGACAGTGCACATTCAGGCACACACTTACACACAAGTGCACACACTCACACAGTGCATAAGAGGATAAAAAAACATTATCCTAACAGCTGGCAGTGGAATTGATCTTAGGGAAGGAAGTGTCTTTTGTTCAGGAAATTACCTTGATAAGCCTCTAAGGATATGGATTAGCAAAAGTCAAGGAAACAAAAAGATGGCTGAACTGCTCTGCATTAAAATTGAGACAAAACATGGAGGCAGGAGAAAGAAAGAAAGAAAGAAAGCCCAGCAGGGTGGGTGCTGCAAAGAACCAAGGGGGAAGAGAGAGGCAGAGGACTTTCTAAGGATGAGTGTGTCAAATATTCAACATGGAACTGCTTGCAGGTTTTGAGATATGAAACCTCTCTCTCTCAAAAAGAGACTGCACGATTCCATTTGTATAGAAACATCTAGAAAACGCAAACCAATTCATAGTGATCGGTGGCTGCTCAGGGTGAGGGGAGGAGGAAACTTCTGGGGATGGTGCCCTTGTTGACACACACGCCTATCACCAAGCACCTGCAGCCTCTCCTCTTTGCATTGCACCCTAAAGTGAGGCCCTCCCACCTCTTGGGGCTGGGAGCCATGTGTCAGGGAAGAGGAACCTCTTGACTCAGGTTCACAGGAATGTGTGTATATCTATATGTGTATATCTAAATAGAGATCTAGATCTAGATGTCAAAACTTGGCAAATGGAACACTTGAAATATGGACAGTTTTTTAAAATTATACCTTAATACGCTGTTAAGATGTTTTAAAAAGTGCTTTATATCGATTCAATCCAAATATTTTTGTCTCTCATGCTTTTATATGTGCTATTTTTCCCCACCTTTCAACAGATACTGACCCCCCAAAACAGTTTCTTCTGTCCCACACCACCCCTTCAGTCCAGTCTGACGCTGATGTTAATGCCTTATGGGAATGGTTTTGGGGTAGAATGTGAAGGAGAGATTGAATCCTACATCTAAGTCAAAACTGCAGCCGTGGACCAGTATGTGGGGCAGAGGAAATGTATCCACAACCTGAACAAATTCAGCACGAGCATGAGCTTGGAGCCAAGACCCTCATGAGAACTCAAGCTCACACCCCTCTCTGGAAATTCTTAGAAATCTCAGGATAAAACATTGAACTTCCTTAGGATGTGAAAAGGGAGTTCCAGCCAGCATTATAGGTCCTGGTTGACACCTGTGTTACTTACACAGACAGAAACACAGCCAGGCACTCAAAACACACATGCCCAGCAGCAAGCACCTGCAGCCACTCCTCACTGCACCTTAAAGCAAGGCCCTCCCACCTCTTAGGGGTATGAACCACATGGGTGGGGAGAGGACATGGCTCTTGACTGAACTGTGTTTACTCTATAAAGAAACTTTTCAGAAATGCAAAGATCAGGGCAAAGATGGGAGGTCAGCCTCCTTGACAAACACATATATGCTGGGATACTTTCTCTTTTCTTTCTTTCTTGTTTAGTTTTGTTTTTGAGACGAAGCCTTGCTCTGTCACCCAGGCTGGAGTGCCGTGGCGTGATCTCGGCTCATCGCAACCTCCGCCTCCCAGGTTCAAGCGATTCTCCTGCCTCAGCCTCCCAAGTAGCTGGGATTACAGGTGCCCACGGCACACCTGGCTAGTTTTTTTTGTATTTTTAGTAGAGACAGGGCTTCACCATCTTGGCCAGGCTGGTCTTGAACTTCTGACCTCGTGATCCACCCATCTGGGTCTCCCAAAGTGCTGGGATTACAGGCGTGAGCCACCACACCCAGGCTTTCTCTTAGGATCATCAAGTCAGTCCATTCTAATCAACCTCATAACACACTTTGCAGCAATATTCCTTCAAGCCAGCACAATAATCATTGAAAAACACGAGGTCAGTTTGCTCCTGGCAATGCCTGGCATTGCTGAAGAAGTTCCTCAGCTCTGCAAGGTGTTGTGCTCCAGAAGGCAAACATCGCCCCAGCCCCTCAGGCCTCTGCCTTTTCCCTCCCCCTCCCCTGCCTCCCAACACCACTCCCCGGAGCACCACGCGGAAACCAAATCAGCTGCTCCTTCCGAGGGGATAATCAAAGTGCAGGTCTCTGGAGAGGACCAGCTCCGTGGAGCAAGTCTTTAATTTCAAGCTGACAAGGTTGGGAGCATGAGCCATGGGCTCCTCCATAGGCAAGATGGCTGGATGGCCAGGGAGCGCAGCTGGTGAGCAGGAGAGGGGAAGGCAGATGGGGAGGGCTGGATAGGAGCCACAGGCAGCTTCCCAGGTGGGCAAAGGGCCTCTCTGTGCTATGGAGGTCTGTTTGCTCTCTGCAAATCTGAGCTGTAGGCATCTCCCGACATCACCCAGAGGGATGTCCACAGCTGCAGCTGTGGCCCTTGTCTGCCCAGAAGGCTCAGGAGCTGGAGGAAACACTGAAGGGCAAGCCTCCAGCCCAGGGTCACACATGCCTCTGAGAGGACAGGTGGGGCCCTGAATACAGACCTGGGTGGAGCTTCAGGGCTCCTCAGGCTCCTGAGCCCAAATGGCAGGGCTGCTTGGAAGCAAGGCCTCACTGAGATGAAGAAACCAAGACTGCAGAAAAATTTCAAGTGCTCAGAAGCAGGTGTTGCTGGCGCTCTTGTCATCATCCTGTCATCAAGAGACAACGTGCCCAGAGAGGGTAGAAATTCTGCTCCAGGTCACAAAGCAAGGCCATGAAGAAACCAAGGGTAAAATATATTCTCTTTGACATTCACGAGTAATACACCCCAAGACCTTGGTGAGGCCTCAATTTCCCAAATAAAAAATTGAACTGGTTGGGCAACACCATTGCCCCACTGGGCTGCAGTAGCTGGGCAGCCCCTGGACAGCTCAGATTCCCTGCACACACTGCTCAATGGTTCAAATCTAACCTCAGCAGAGGGACAGATTTATTACTGCATGGGCCTTCGGTGCACTACCAAAAAACTGAACTCACAAATAGCACTCCGGAAAACCAGCCATCCTTCCTACAGCCCTCTCCTCTCCTGGATCGATGACCCAACCATTGGCTCTTGCCATGCTGCATTGGGCTGGGGATCAGGAGGGCCCCTGTGGGCAGGTGAGTAAAATCAGGAGGGAGAGGCAGCCACCTGGGAGCACAGCCCCGACTCTGAGCCCAGAAATGTGCTGCCTCCCTTCCCCTCGCCTCATCCGCCAGTGCCGGGCCTGAACTTCATGCAACAGAACCAACAACTTGGATGCCATCCCTTTGGGAAGCCTTCCCCCTTTTCCAGGTTCACAGATGTCCTGTGTTCCCATTCCATATCATTTGGGCTCCTTGTACTTCTAGGATCTAAGCACCTGGCATGGTGTCTGGCCTTGGCGAGTGCTCAGGATTTGCTGACTAAATAAAGCTAAACATGTATGTGAATCAGGCTCCCTGCATCCTGACCCCTCTCTGAGCCTCACTTTCCTGCTGTGGAGGGTGGTTGGGGGCAGGGGTGTTACTTGTTATCACAAGGAATCAGTGCTGGCCTGCGGCTTGGGATCTAGTAGACAGCTAAGGACTGAATGGTTTCCCTCTCAAAATCCATCTGTTGAAGCCCTAACCTCCAATGTGATGGTATTTGCCTTTGGGAGGTGATTAGGTTTAGATGAGATCATGAGGGAGGGTGGGGCCCTCGTGATGGGATTAGTGCCCTTGTAAAAAGAGACCAGAGAGCTTGCTTGTGCTCTGTTTCTGCCATGAGAAGACGGCTGTCTGTATGCC
The DNA here is from genome assembly GCF_008728515.1 of Papio anubis. Classification (NCBI taxonomy): domain Eukaryota; kingdom Metazoa; phylum Chordata; class Mammalia; order Primates; family Cercopithecidae; genus Papio; species Papio anubis. The sequence continues at coordinate 14,697,794 of NC_044987.1, forward strand.
AGGAGGTGGCCCCTCACCAGGAACTGAGTCAGCGAGTGCTTTGATCTGGGACTGCCTGACCTCCAGAACTGTGAGAAATAAATGTTCGTTGTTTAAGCCACCTGGTATGGGATATTTTGCGATAGCAGCCCGGTCTTACCCCTGTAAGATACAGTGGTAACTTCCCCCTGACATATCCTAAAGCCATATTACCAGAGTCTTCGCCTTGTCTGTGAGCAGAACTGTGTCTACTGAGTCAAAAATGCACTGGTTCAAGAGCCAGTCCTACTGTTTATCAGCTCCATGACCTCAGGCAAGGGATGAAACCAGAGTGCACCAGAGATGACATCCACAAGACCTCAGTTTCCCCATCTTTTGCTCAAGGATACTGTGAGTGAGGCTGCCGTGGGACCATGTGCAGGCACGTGCCTGGAAAGCAGAACGCACTGTAGGAATGTGCGGGAAGCTGAGGTCCAGCCAGCATTCACAGCAGACCTGTTGGAGGAGGCTTCTCAGGCTGGCAGTGTACAGCTCTGAGCCCTGGAGCAGTTTTCTCTCTACCATTCCCCACCCACCCACATTCCGGACCTAGGAATCCACCCACTGTCTATAGCATGTTTGGGCCTGTCCACTTGCTTTGTTAGACACCTCTGGGAAACGCATCTTTTTTCTGGGCTGCACCAGACACCTCTAGAAGGCATGTTTGAGTCCATCTTTGTGTCCTCTGGAGTCAATTTGACTTGATCACCCTCTGCTCTCTGAAGTGACCCAGCCATGCCCCATTTGGAGAAGGGAGGTTCCTTTTGCTGCAGGAACCCCCTCCCCCCAACAAAGCCTGCCCTTGGCGTTTGGTATTGCTAACGGCAAACAGCCCTGTCTTCCCAGGATGGTGGGATCAATAGGGGATGGCTTGGAGTGGGTCCTCAGTGGCCTTTCCAGACCTGGCACACTCTGCTGCCACCTGTGCCCACAGGCCTGCACTACCCTACCCTCACCATCCATGCCACACTGTGGGATGCTCCTCCCTAGGTCCTGACTGATAGAAGAAGATGTGACCCCCAATGCTAAATGACACGGGGCTGCTGGAGGCTGCATGGGCCCCCCAACCCAGGAACCCAGCTGCCCCATCCTGTGCCCAAGCGTCCCAGTCCCCAGGGAATCAAGGCAGGGGTGTGAGCTGGCCGCTCCTGTCTCTTGCCTTCTTCCCTGGTCTTCAATATTCATGAGCACTCCTAGCAGGGGAGCTAAAAATGTTCTGCTCCTAAATCTAACTGCTTTATGGAAGCCTAATTAAATTCTTTGGTGGAAGGGGAAAAAAGTGACCTTCAAAACTGCCAAAGCTATTCGGAGCGGTGTGTCCCAGAAACCCTTCCCCTTCTCTCCCCTCCTGCTGTGGGTGGCCTTTGCTCTGGTGATAAAATTCTCCACCTCCCCTCAGGCTAAGGGCCCAGGGAGTTCCCTGGGGGTGGAAAGCGTGCCCGATGACAAGATTACCTCCTATGGAAGAAACACAGCCAGGCAATGATCCTGACTGCTCAGGGGACCAGGCAAGCTCAGCCCTTGCTGGAAACTTGGGTCTCAGCTAGTGGATAGGGTTGGAGCGAAAAGAAAGGGCAGTGGGGGATGGGGTTGGCTCTGGTGGAGAGAGAATAACAGTGCCCCTTTCCTCCTAGGCAGGTGCTTCTGCAGTAGGGTGCCCTGAGAATTTCAGGCTTCCTCCTTCCCCGGGCCACCCTGTCCATGAATCCTGGAAAGACCCAAACAGGGGCCCGGGATAGAGAACAGCCCTTTGCAAACCCCTACCTGGGAGCCTGGAATTGGAGCTCACGCCCAGTTGCTTCTCCTATTCACTGGGGATAAGCAGTCATTTTCTCAGAGGTCGACGAAGAAACCTGTCCCTTTTTGAGGGCTGCCGACTAGCGGGAGTGAAGGGGTCTGAATCTCCCACCCTCTTCCCTGTGACTTGGCCTCCCGAGAAGGTGGAAGGGATGAGAAGGGGGTGAGGACATGAGCCGCACAGCCCACCTGCGCAGTTAGAATTCACCTAGATGCAGGTGCGTTCCAGCAGGCTCAGTCAGGGACCCCACAGACCCTCCTCCATGAGAAGTTGGTGGCTGGTTAGAATCCCCCAGACAGGGAGTGGAAAGACAGCGAGAGGTTTAGATCTCCACAGCACAGCAGCATGGGTGCCTGGCACTCCTAGGACCTCAGTGGCTATGTGGATGTAAAGGTTCATGCCTGCCTGATAGGTGAGGACAGGGTGGGGCAGGGGCAGGAGGTGGAGCCAGGGGGTGGGTCTGAGTGACCAGAAGCTTTCTTTTCCATTTTGAGAGGAGGTCATTTTTATCCACTCCAAAGTTGCTTTCTGATTGGTCGCCCATGAGTCATTCTCAGGCAGTGTCACAGCCCAGTGTGATGACTGGTTGCCAGTGACACCTGGCTCTCCATGGGCCTGCTCATTCTGGGATGCATATTCTTCAAAATCACTTTCTAGGTCATTTTGAGGCCCTCAGAACAGACCCTGCTTGGTGCGTGCCGCTTCTGGGTGAGCACATCCAATCCTAGTCCATGCCCAGACAGATTTAAGAAAGCAGTTCGCCAGGCAGTCTGCAGAGATCAAGGCTCTCGTCTGCTAGGCCAGCCAGGGAAGATGCTTCATCCTCCCCTCCTGGCCTCACCTGATCTATGGCCTCTTCCCACTTATTCCTGACTCCTACCTGGGCTGCCCTTTCCCCCCTCCTCCTCCCCAAATCCTGCCTGCTGCTGTGTCCAGCTTCATGAAGGAGAATTTCCCAGGCCAGGCCAGCTGGCAGTGATCGCCCTCACCCCTGCCTCGACTCTCAGGCTGAGCGGCCCACTCACTTCACACCTCTGAGCCCCTCATGCCCAAGCCCATCCTAAACTCCCCAACCAGGTTTTAACCCCAAGGGGCAAATATTCATCCTCTAAATGCCTTTGGGAGCTGCCAGTGTGCCTTTAGAAGACTCAAGTGCTTCGTGAAAGAGTGAATGAATAGTTGAATGAATGAAAGTGGATGAATAAATGAGGAAATCCACTCATTTAAGAAATACTCCCTAAGTATTGTATGCCAGGCATGGGCTGAGTGATGAGGACTCAGGGGATTCCAACAGACCTGCCCCTGCTCTCATAGCCCCTTGTCATGCTGGGTCAAGTGAGTGAATAAAGAAGGGTGAGGGAAGAGGGAAGATGAGAGTGAGCAGGGACCAGGCAGTGTTCGAACGCACAGGCCTTTGGTGACCCCAACAGTGTCCCACTGGTTGAGGGGGGACAGGCCTTGTCTAGACCACACCCAGCCCTGCTCTTCCTCTCCTGGCTCCCCTGGAGCTGGCTTTCACCAAGGTGTGCTCACACCCCTGCCCCTGCCTTCTCCACCAACCCACACATCTATTTTGGTGTCTGCACTAGGCCAGCTGATGCCTCCCCCTGCTCCCAGCTGCTTCCTCTTCCATTCTGCCTTCAGAGGCCTTGAATCAAATGGGAACGCCCAGTGCAGCCCTGTCACCGCCATCTTGGGCTGAGACTCAGCCTGCTCAGGCCTGCACACAAGGGACCAGCAAGCTCCTGTCAACGGCTGAGCAAGGGGACCTGAGCTGGCTGTCAACCATCCTAAACTCCCCAATCGCCCCTCAGGCCAGGGCATGGAGAGGGGGACCTGGAGCAGAAGGAATCAGGCCATGTGCCCCCATCAGTGGGACAAAAGGCCCTGGCAGCCTTCCGAGGGCACTGTCAAATGCCCTTGGAGATGGCCCAGCAAATACACGAATGTTAAAGCATGTTATTCTGAAGAATAACAGTCAATCCTGCTGTGGTGCGCGAGCTAAGGCAAAGTAGTAAATACTTTTTATTAAGATACATTTAATATTGGAACAAAACTGAGTTTGGCAGACCTAGGCTTGTCCTACCATTGCTGCCACATCTTCATTTAATCTCTTTAGTCCCTTATTCCTGCGACTTTAGGCTTGGCCCTTCTAGCTTCCCTTTAGCGTGGCATGTGTGAGTGTGTGTGTGTGTTTGGGTGAAGGATGGACGGATAGGGAACTAGTGTTTCAATTTGTATGCAAACGTTTCCGATATAATTGTGTGGCTTTGAACCAGGAGAAAAGAATATAGGATTTGGAGCTGACCTAGGCTGAGATCTCAATTCTGCCCCATATGAATGCTGTGAGCTTAGACAAGTTCATCTCCGTACCTTCACTTCCATCCATAGGTGTCATAACGTAGCGGATGCTGTGGTCAGCCATGCAGATGCCTTCTCAGGTACGTCCTGCAGCTGCCTGGCACTGCCTGCTGCTGGCTCGCAGTGGAGTCCTCTGCAGGAAGGCTTTGGCAGAAAGGAGCTGCCCTCCCCAGCGGTAGGCATCCTCCCTCAGGGTAGGTACCCAAAAGCAGCCTGTCCCAGAAGACTGGTCCACGTGAGACACAGAGGCTTGGCTCTGCTGCCTCTGTTTGACGGAAAGACTATCCCAGCCTCAGCACTGGGCTGGGCTAAGGCCTTTAACTACGCTTAATTACAACACAGCTCTGAACACAGTTCACCTGCTCTCTCTGTCCAATCTTGCGTCCCTCACTCCCGTACAGGTGTTGTTCTCTGGGAGGGCTCCCCAGAAATCTTCCTGCCCACAACACTCTATCTCAGAGTCTGTTTCCTGGGGGGACCCGACCTCAGAAAGTAGCCAGGTTGTAGTCAGTGAAACATGATAAGGCACGTATAAGGGCTTAGCGCAGCGCCTGAAGCACAGGAGGACTCAATTGATGACAGCTGCTGGGATTCTCCTTGGAGGTCACTGTTTCCTAGCCCTGATGAACATTGAAATCAGCTATGAAGCTTTTTTAAAAGGCCATTTTTTTCGAGAGATTCTGATTCAGTAGGGCTGAAATCAGACCCAGTATTCTGTATTTTAGAAACTCCACAGGTGTTTCTGATGGACAGCCAGAGCTGACAGCCAATGACCTGGGTCATTTTTCTATACCACCATCACCCCTATAATTTACAGGCAAGAACCACAAATGCATGCAGGGCAAAGTGACCTGTTCAAGGGCAGACAGGTACTTAGATGCCCAGAGAGGGTTCAACTCATTAATCCTCACTCTGTCAGGGTCAATGCTTGGGTTGTGTGTGTGGTGGGGGTGCTAAAAAAGCCCCTGATCCCAACTCTCTCCAACATAAGCACAGGCAGCTGCATTTATTAAGCAGCTCCCAGAACATTTGGCCTGACCAGCAATACAAGCAGTATGTGATCCACCGCTGCTTTCACTAGTGCAGGCTGTGAGCTCCCAGAGGAGGAGTCCTCATTGTGGCTGTGGTGGTCAGGGAGGTCTTCAAGGAGGAGGTGAGCCTTGAACCAGATTTTAGAGAATAGTGAGGCTTCAAATAGGGAGCAAACAGCAAGGGTGACCGACCCCAGAACTGGTCACCTCATTCTGCGTTCAGTCCGTTTCTAAGGACACCAATCCTGATCTGTATTCTCATCATCCTTCTGGCAAGACCAGGGATTTCAGGAGCACTCAGACTCATGGACCACTGGGCAATGATTTCCCAGTTTTTACAAGAACGTATTTTGTTCTAAAGATTAAAACTTAGGTAAGGGTTTGCTTGAAGTTTGATTAATCTGCACTTCATTAGCTCCATTTCTCTTAAGCACTGGAGTCACACAGTCATGCGATCACATGGTATGGTGGAGGTGGAGCTCAGGCTCTACCATTTATAAGCTGTGTGACCTTGGTCAAGTTACTTAACTTCTCTGAGCCTCTGTTTGTTCAACCTTAAAATGGGAACAGTGATACTTACCTTTTTCCCTCTCTGGATTGTTAAGAGGATCAAATGGGGTCATGATCTCAAAAAAAAAAAGCACTTCTGTAAATGTCAAAGCACACTACAATTGTGAGCTGCTAGTATTTTCCACGTTTCTCTTTTTAAACTCGGGATGCAGAAGCCCAGGGGGGTTTCTGCCATTGCTCAGCACCCTACAGTAAGCTATTTGGGGAGCAGAGGCAAGACCAAAGTCCCCCAAATCCTACTCTAATGCTTTTTCCAATACAGCAGCATATCTATTCCTCAAATCTTTCTTCTCTCTCTAATTTCTTAGGCACTACAGGGAATTGTGCATTCTCACCTTGCCCTAAATTTGTAGTCTTTGATGCCTCGTAATCTTTTGATCCCTTCTGCAGCAGCCTGCTAGCCTGTGCCCTTCCCGCCTCCGTATCATCTCCAGGGGCTTTCTGTCTATACTCTCTTTACTTTGGACATCCTAAATTCAGCCTGGAACCAGCCCCCACCCAGATGATGATAACCCCCTCCTCCGCGGGACTCTTTCCTCTCATTTATAACACTGGTGCAATGTTACCTTCTGATTCATTCACAGCAAGGCACTTAGGATCTTGGGAAACAGAGTCAAAAAGTAGTCTGTAAAAGGGCCCTTGAGGGCTCAGCACCAGCCCTTGCTGGGCAGCATGATGAGGCCACAATGGAGCGGGGCAAGGCGTCTCCTGGAAGCTGGGGCTGGAGGGCTGTACTCTGATCCCCAACCTCTGCTATTTCTCTGTCCCGATATCTCCGCGTGATCAACTAAATCCTCAGCTGCAGAAACCTCCTGCTGCTCTGTGCCAGCCTCTGGGTCTCTGGTGCCAAACCCTTGGCAGCCCCTTGGCTCCCCACTCCATTCTTCCACCAGCCCTGCACCCCGTCTCCCCACGGAGAGCCCTCCAAGTCCAAGGCCCAGCTCAGGCTCTCGATTCCAGGAGACAGGTCACGTCCACCACCCCGGGGTGCAGTGCGAGCCAAACTAATCAATGGCAGAGCGGTAGATTAAGGGGCCCGGCTAGAAGCCATCCATCACTGTCGTTTACCCGGGCCTGTCAGCCTGCAAATGGAAAAGGAGATGATGTGAAACAACCCATCTGCAGGTTTTTAACGCTCTTTACAAATTGCCGTGGTGAATAACTTGTTGCCTGTATTTATCCCTTTTCAAATTGTCTCTTAGCTACAGTCATCCGTCTTCATTCTACACCCTGATGGTGCGTGCACCGCCAGTTGGGCAACCTCATTATTTCCCTGCTGCTGCTGCCTGGAGGAGGCAGGGGAGGAAGAAAGAGAAGGAGAAGGAATGGAGGAGAGAGAAAGAACAGAAAGAAGGTAGAGCGAGAGAGAAAGAAAGACAGGGAGTGAGGTGGGGATGGGAGGGCGGTGGGAGAGGAGAGACTCCGGCCAGTGGAACCATCTTGGGCAAGAACCTACTCAGCTAGGGTTCTTCCTCGGAGGTCCCCACTTCCCTGAGCTCATGGTGAGAGAAGAACCTGTGCCCTCTGCCAGGAAGTTTGGGAGCGGGGACTATCCTCCCCAGAAGGTACCGGATCAGTGGTCAGAATTTCCAGTCCCAGGTTGTGGTCCCAGGCTGTGGTCCTTCATCATTCCCACCTCCAAGGAAGAAAGCCTATCTGTCAGACCAGTTGTAAAGCTTCATCATGCAGAGCCATCTTTCACGTGTCCCCTTCCTCTTCCCACGTGCCATGATGTGCTACTTCTAGCTCTCCAATGAGACCCTTCCCTGTGCTTTGGTTTCCACTGCCCTGGGTCTGGCTGACATTCCTTCCTCCTCAGCTTGGGGCTGTAGCCTCCTGCAATGGACTGAATGTTTATTTCCCCCACAAAATTCATATGATGGCATCCTTACCCTCAAGGTGATGGTATTAGGAGGTGTGGGTGATTAGGTTATGAGGGTGGAGGCCACATTGATGGGATTAGTGCTCTTATAAAAGATACCTCAGAGAGCTCCCTTGCCCCTTCCCGCATGTGAGGGCACAGAAGTCACTGTCCATGAACCAAGAAGTAGGCAAGTGTCAGACCCTGAATCTGCTGGCACCTTAATCTTGGACTTCCTGGCCTCCAGGACCATGAGAAATAAATTGTTGTTTATAAGTTGCCCAGCCCAAACAGACTAGGACACCTCCTAACTGGTCAGTCTCTCTGCCAGCCCACCTCCTCACTCTCAAGAACAAATGGAAAACTTCTTATAAAGGCCATGTTATTTCTTTACTCTGTCAGTGTCTTCCAGTGATCCGTGAGCCTCCTGTGTTAGAATCACCGGGCCACCCTGCCCCAGGACTGCTGATGTAGTGAGGCCAGGGTTGTGTGTTACATGTTTCCTAGCTGGTTAGTGTGCACTGCAAAGGTCGAGGGTCACACCCCAGAAATTTGTTTTGACACACAAGAACCTGGACACACAGAAAGATGCAATAATTTGCCCAAGGTCACACAGCTAATTAGCAGCTGAACAGGAACCAGTAAACAGGCCTCTTTTCCTACAATCAAGTGCCCTTCCTCCTATAAACAGTTAGATCCTTGTATGAATAACAGTTGTTTGTTTATCCAACTCTGACTCAAACAGAAGCTCCTTGAGGTCAGGGTCCCATGCACCACTGTACCCCTCCATCCTCCTCCAGGCTCAGCACAGGGTTTATTGGTTTACTTTCGGTGAGACAGAAAACTGTAGAACAGGATGCATCAGGCCAAGACCACATGGAATTTTTCCTCCAGGGCTCTTACAGGGCTCAGAGTCTCCCACTTCTTGTTGGGGTACTATGGACCAAGCCAAAATCCGCCTGGCTGTCAAGTGCTGAGTTTCTAACACTGCATCCAATATTTCCACTCAGTCTTCCACGGCAGACCTTTAAATATTTGAAAACAGCTGTCAGGATCCACTTCCGTGTTCTCTCTTCCAGTTTAAAGTCCCAAGCTCCCTCAACCACTCCTTGTCTGGCATGGCAGCAAGACTCTGGGGCATCCCAGGACCCCTACTCCGAATGCCATACCATTTGTCAATGTCCTTGCTCAATTGTGGCTCCCAGAATGAAATGCAAGTCTCTAGATGTGGTCTGACCACTGCCAAGACAGAGGGCCATGCCATTATCTCCCCTCTTCTGCGCTCTGTGCTTCGATTAATATAGTCCAAGATTGCATTGCTTTCCTGGCAGCCTCACCCTACTGTTGGCTCATATTGCTCTTGGTCTGCTAATCTATCTAACTCTATTACTGTCTAATCCACAATTCTCCATCTCGTCCCTGAGGATTACGTCAAAGTCCTTACAAAATGCCTTGCTGAAATCCGTATATGCCATGTTCATTGTGCCCTACATGTCTACCAGTCTAGAAAACCCAGCGGCCAGAGAAAGGAGTTTGTTGTGGTGGGACTTGCACTTGGTGAACCCAAGATGCTTCCTAGTGATCGCTGCTTTTCTTCCTGCGGTTTCATGAACCATCCACTCAACAATCTTTCTTTTTTCTTTTTTTTAATATACTTGAAGTTCTAGGGGACATGTGTACAACATGTAGGCTCATTACACAAGTATACATGTGCCATGCTGGCCCACTGCATCCATAAACCCGTCATTACATTAGGTACTTCTCCCAATGCTATCTCTTCCCCCACCCCCCACCTCACAACAGGCCCTGGTGTGTGATGTTACCCACCTTGTGACCAAGTGTTCTCATTGTTCAATTCCCACCTATGAGTGAGAACATGCAGTGTTTGGTTTTCTGTCCTTGTGATGGTTTGCTCAGAATGATGGTTTCCAGCTTCTTTAAAGTTCATATGGAACCAAAAAAGAGCCTACATTGCCAAGTGAATCCTAAGCAAAAAGAACAAAGCTGGTGGCATCACACTACCTGACTTCAAACTATACTACAAGGCTACAGTAACCAAAACAGCATGGTGCTGGTACCAAAACAGAGATGTAGGCCAATGGAACAGAACAGAGGCCTTAGAAATAACACCACACATCTACAACTATCTGATCTTTGACAAACCTGACAAAAACAAGAAATGGGGAAAAGATTCCCTATTTAATAAATGGTGCTAGGAAAACTGGTTAGTCACATGTAGAAAGCTGAAACTGGATCCCTTCCTTATACCTTATACAAAAATTAATTCAAGATGGATTAAAGACTTAAATGTCAGAAATAATCTTTCTTTAGTGCCCTCTCCGGAACTCTTCTCACCCAAGGTGCTTGCTCAGTGTCTGGACTGAGCAACGATGACAGGCCGCCTGATTGATCATGCCACTTGTGAGGTTTATGCTGGTCAACAGGGGCTGCCCGGGGAAAAGCAGAGAGGGGAGTAAGTCCAAAAACCACAAACTCAAATGCTCATGGAAGTTGTAAATAGCTTGATAGAGGGACGATGAGTCTCTAGGTTAGAAAATTTATTAACAATGCCAAATGTATTTCACTCTTCCTGCATGATGTTTGATTCAAAGAAAATATGAAAACATTACTGGAATCCCAATTCTACCAAACCATTTCCTTTCTCCTATAATTAGGTACTCTGAATTTTAGTATCATTTTGTGTGTGTGTTTGTTTCTTCTGATTTCCACAGACTATTTTTAGACAAATCATGACTCATTTTTTGAAAGGCGTTAGGAAAAAATGAAGTATTTTTCCCCAGCAATCAAATGTTCCTGTCCTCTGGGTTTAACACATTTAGGTATGTCATAGCTGGGTGACAGACGCTGGGGCAGGGGGAGGAGAGCCCACAGGAGAAAGTCTTCTGATCTTGGGGGAGGACACAATGAGGGAGGCTCCACACAGGAACCTTCAGCCCCCGGCCAGACCCACTGATTCATCCCACCCTGTCCTCCAAAGAGGGAGATGGATCCAGGATCCAGGAGGGCCCAGCCACAGGAAGTGCAGGCCGCACCAGGACGATGCCAGAGAGGCATCACAGCCTTGAAGAGTTGCCCCTGGGAGAGCCATCAGGCTCATTATTCTTCAGTCAGAAGCAGGAGGGACATGAATAAGTACATGAATAAGGACATGAAATTCTTTTTCTGGCTCAGAAAAAGAAAGAGCTAACAATGAAAAATATTCAACTGTGGGATGAGCTACTGGACAAAGTAGTGAGCTCCCCAACTCTGGGAGTGTTCAAACTAAGCTGGTTCTTTCCAAACCTCGATGTCTAAGGCCCCTTCCAATGCTGACTATGTGGTATCTGCCAAGGAGGCTGCTGGAAGAATTCCTACTATAAAAGGGAAACTGAGTCACATTGTCCAAAGTATCGTCCAACATCAGGACTCTGGGAAGAATGAGACCCCTGCATCTACGTCTGCACTTGTTCCCCAAAGCAGAGACAACATGGGGAGGACTAGGGGGAGTTTCACCTCCTCCATTCGGCCTTCCTGCTGTGATCCATCTGGAGGAGGAAGTCTTTGAATGCTCTCCCCCAGCCTCTGCCACAGTAACACACACACTTCCCACCTCCCACATGAAAAGGGCTTTACACACAATTTACTAGCTAGTCATGGATTCATTTTCCAACTCCATTTAAGTGCTCAGACCTTTCACAGAGACTCTTGTAGACCCACTTCCTTCTTTCTGGGAGTTTATACTCTAAGATAGACATGCTGAATTAACGTGTAAAACACACTGCCAACAACAGCAACACAAACCTGTATCAATTCAATGTCCCTGGATGTGAGAGACAGAGAAAAGAAGAGAGAGAACATGTATGCAGGGGAGGGGAAAGTATCAAATTTACTCTGGGCTGTCTCTAAACTACACACGCCCTGTCCCTGCCCACTGAGAGTCTGCCATGCTCCCCCGCCCCACCACACAACATTTAAGAACCCACCCACATGGAGGGCCAATGTTACATGAGAGGGGCCTCAGAAAGGTGGAGAACACTGGAACTTTACAGTTTGCAAATCCCTTTCTCATCCATTACTCTTGGATTGTCCATTCATTCACCAAAGATTTATGCAGTACCTACTGTCTTCGGGCACTGAGAGTACAAGAGTGACTCAAAACAAACAAGTTTCCTAGAAGCTCACATGAAGCTCACAGCCTGGTAGAGAAGGCAGACACTTGTAAACAATCACCTAGGTGTAAGTGTAAGGTGTAGGTGTAAGTGTGCACCTACAATACTCTCGGGTGAGTCCAGCAATGGAAAGTCATTTAGTGCTGTGGAGTGTGTAACCCAGGGAGCTGACTTAACCCTGGGCTCACGGAGGACTTCCTGGAGGAGGTGACATTTGAGTTGGGATCCGAAGGATGAAGGATGGGTAATCAGGTGACAAGACCAAGCCTGCACTTTGGAGGTCTGAAAGATACAATCACCCTGTGAAGGGCATGCATGGTTCACCCAAGAAACGTGGAGCTCCTACACAGGTCAGGTGCTGCGGGGCACTGGAGACACGTGGTGTCCCAGATAGACAGCCCAGCCCTCCTGATCCTTCAGTCTTCAGTCTAGAAAGGGAGGCAGACAGCTAGAAATGTCACGAAACTTCAGGATGGTCAGTAAAGTGCTCGTGAGGAAAATTGCAGGGTGTAGACAAAATAGATGGCCCCACCTGGGCCATCCTTAGGAATGAGAATGACGAGACTTGTTGGCTAGTTGAATGCGGTGGGGACCAAGGGTAACTGGGAAGGGTGAATGAGAAGTATGGAGTTTCTACTTTGGATGCCAGGTACATGGGGAAGCTGTTCACCGAGGTGGGGAATGTAGGAGCCGGCGCACTTTGGAGCGCAATCCATGAGTATGATTTGGGCATATCCAGCCTGTCCCAGGTCTGAGTTCTCCCGAGGACAGGATGAAGAGGAGCTAAGGAAGGATTCTAAGAAGAGATACTCATTTGGCTTGTTCTTGAGTGGCAAATAGCATGGAAGGGTGAGGAAGAAGTAGAGTCGAGAATTCCACGGAAGGGCCACAGCTTAGGCAGAGGCCTGTAGCATGAAGGAGCAAGGTTTGTTTACAGAACTGCAAGTGGCCGAGCTTGGCTAGGGTAGAATGGCACACAAGTGTGAGGAAGATAAGGATGGAGTCAGGCAGGGGGTGGGAATGCTAAGAAATTTTGACTGACCTAAAGGTAACGGGAGTCACCAAAGGGTTTTGTGAAAGAAAATGACATGGTCAGATTTGTCCTTTGAAAATTCATCCCTGAGTCTGGTCGGCTAACCAAGGGGAGCACAGCAGAGCGAGGAGCCGCAGGAACCCAGAGACACTGCAGGCCCCACTGGCGAGGATGGGCCTCCCATGGGCCTGGGCCCTCCACTCTTCCCTACCTCTGTCCCCAGACCTCCTCTGTCTGTCTGTCTTGCCCACCAGAGATGGGGAGAATCGTGGGCTATTCCCCAATAGCCAGGCCCCATCCTTTTCCAGGATTCCCAACCCCGGGGCTCTGCAAGGTCTATTTAGGGGGTCCCTGTGCTCCCTGGAAACCCCAGGCTGTGGCCTCAGCTCCCACCCACCCCACATGAAGCACCACCACTGTGCTGCCGGAGCTCCCCACGCCCGCCCACTGTCCTTGGCCAGCTCACTGGCAGCGCTGCTCCTGTCTCCATCCCCATCCCTGCCCCTCCAGTCTGAGAATCCTCTTCCTGGTACGCTTTCCTCTGCCCTCGTGAACTGGAGTCCATTTGCTTTCACTCAGCCTGGGTCCAGATGCTTTCAATGAAAGAGAACTTCTGGTCCTGCGGTTTTGATTCCAATCTGGAACATTTTCTTTCAAAGCAGGAGGAAGGAAACAGCTGATACCTGCCTTTCTCTTTGTCTACCCTCACAGATCCCTCCAAATGCTATCTATTCCCCCACTCAGGTCTCTCCTGGGTCCCCAGCCTTTCCAGGGATCCCCAGCCCCATGCTGCCTGGCTGCAGGTTTTATTACCCATGCTGCCCTTTGCTCCCGCTTAGGCTAATTGAGCCTGGCACACGAGTAGGGGCCGCTAATGGGCTTCCTCTGCACAGGCTCTCAGCCGGCAGATGGAAGGGACATGATTGCCTCCTTTCCCGACCATTAAGCGGAGCAGCCAACACCACACACAGCTCCTGGCTGAGCAGCAGGGCATATGGACCAGCAGGGGACGTGGGGGCTGGGAGTTCTCCTACCCCAATCCTGCTCAGTTAGCAAAGGCATCAGGGGCTGTGGCTGCCTGAGAGGCCAGGGACAACCAACTGTCAGACTTCCTGCCAGAGGCTCAGCCCAGGCTGTCTTCACATCTACCCCTTCCAGCAGACCTCCAGGGCCTCTGGGAAGAGTCCCCTTGCTCCTGGCCCTGGACAGGAGATGGGGAGATTGGCTAGGGCAGCCCAGCCCAGGGACTCTGGAGGGGTTCTCATATAGGATAAGGAAGCAAGGGTCACCCACTCCTGGAACACTGCCCTCCCTCTGCACTCCCATGAACCCCTATACATATACATCTTCCAGAATTTGTCTTAAACTTCTCCTCCTCTGGGCAGCCCTGAGGTACCAAATGAGGTCAGATGTCCCAATACATATTCTCACAACACCTGGAGTGTCTCTTTCTTATCACTCATCGAAATTACAATTACTGCAATCAGGGACGGAATTTACACACAATAACTCGGATGGGTAAGACAAAGTTACTTTATTTTCCATTGCTGACGACTTAATGATCCAGGTTTTCCATCCCTGCTGACAGTTTGGTGGGTGTGGGGGTCTTAAGGGATGGAGGGGATGGTGATCAACTTACCACTGAACAGTAATTCCATTTAAAAGTCCCTTTTAGCACGATTTCTTCCATCCTCCTTCCTTGGATGGCCTCAGGGTGGGGGAAGTTTGTGTCTCCTTGTGGTGCCTGGAACAGGGCCCCTAGCCCACCTGCTGTCCTCTGGGTTATTGTCGGCCTCCATGAGATACTCCCCTGGGCCACCTGTCTCTGGGTGTCCAACCCGTTGCCTTCTGGCTGCACCTGATCTTTTCTGACATCAGATAGTATTCCCGGAGGAAATCCCAGCTGCTCCCACCACCTGCCCTCACGTGACCTCCTCATCCTAACTCCAGGCCTCTCTGTCCACAATTCTTTCACACTTCTGCTATCCCCTCTCTGGGCCATGTGGAACTCCCAGATCCTCTCCTGTGTTGGATACAGGGCATTGGCACCAGGAACACTGATTAAGAACCGCCCCGCACAGCTCCCTCAACCAGGGCTGCACCACGTCTGACCTAGGGCTACGCCAAACCCGGACCTTCTCTGGGAGATTTGTCTTCATCTCAGGCCACACATAGGAGGCAGTCCACACACCCCAATATTCGCAGGTTCCCCACACCTACCTGGGAACATTTATTTCTCATCTGTCCCTGCTCTGACCCAGTGAGGGTGACATCGAGGAATAAGGAGGCTCACAGCCTCCCCTACCTCCCAAGAAGCCAGGAAGAGCTTCCCCCTTCCTGCTGTTGGGGTTCCCTTTGGGTTCCCCAAAATGCTTCCTGTACAGCCTGCAGAACCCTGAGCCCAAATAAACTTCCTTTTTAAATAAATTACCCAGCCTCAGGTATCACTTTATAACAATGCAAACGGACAAACACAAAGCCCTAGCTTAAAGCTATGCCCAGGCCTCCAAGCTTCGCTCTGCTGATGCAAAGAGTTGTTTCATAAATTTAACAAAAAGCATTTTATCTCTACAAATTAAGCTGTCAAGACCATGGTTTCACGAAGGCCTTTTAAAAGCCACGCAATGACCTCTTTGTTCCAGAATCATTCAGTTTCTTTTATGCTTTCTTGAATATAAAAGAAAGGTGAGGGGTGACAGCTTTCAAACTCAGTTTCTAAAATAACCTTAGGAGCTCACTGCAAAGGTGAACCATTGCTGACGTGCAACTCGTGAAGAACAGGTGGTGAATCCCTGAATCCGGTGATCTCCCAAGGCCCTCCCAGCCCTGCCAGTCAGTGGTGGTTATGACCCAGCAAAGGAGCAAGATCAATATACAAATAACTGCAGCGTCAGGCAGGGCCCAGAGAGTGCTACAGAAAGGGGCAAGGGCCCTTAGAAGGTCGAACAGAGAAGGGGATTCATCAATTAGAGCGTGAGTTCTCAACATTTGTTTTAGCCTATGACCCCAGTAATGCTTTCCCTCGCTGTCTGAAGTATAATTCCATTAATCCAGAACAGTTGTTAACCTAACTTTTGGCAGTTTATGGACAAAAACAATAGACATGTTGATTATGACTTTTCAAACTACACATTTTCTCTTGCTACCTACTCAGCCACACTTCACACAGATTCAGATGAAGCCCCCGCCGGAGGAAGAGGGTGTTAGGTGGGTTATTAAAGTCAGGGGAGGCTTCAGGGGTGGCGTTGAGGCAGGGCTTGAGACATGAGTGACATCCAAACAGATAGCAGTAAGAGTTTCCAGGCAAAGGGACCCCCAGTGGCAGATGTGCAGGGGAGGAGAGGGGTGGTGTGCTTTGAGTCTGGCTGGCAGTGGAGTACACAGAGGGGAGAAGTGGAACATGAGGCCAGGAGGGTTGGTCTTGGATCCCAGGCTGGGGAAACTGTACCTGGAGCTGAAAAGTGCTCTGAAGACTGACTCGGGGCTGAGCAGGGAGAGTTTGCCCAGCTGAGTGAAAAGCGCCTGGCCTTCCAGGGTGTGGAATCTCTGGCCTTTTACTCCTCCCTCCTTCCCTTCCCCTACCAGCCTGACCCTGGGGACTAAGTTAAGCTTCTGGGAGAGCAATTCATCTGAAGCACAGTCTTCCCCTGGAACCCTGCCCAACGCAAGCCTGCAGATACAATCTGCAGAAGCTTTCATGAGGCCTGTAGCTCAAAGAACAGAAGGAATCAAATGTAAAGATATTATACTGTCCACTGTACATAACAGAAAATCAAACTCAAAATTACTTAAACAATAGGAAATCTACTGACTCATGAAATTGGAATCCCCAGGGGAAATGTCAGCTTCAGGAGGGGTTTCACCCAGAGGTTGGTAATGTCTCATAAACCTTGGCTACATTTCTTTGTGATTCTCTCCACTCTCCTTTTCTAATGTATCAGGCCCATTCTCAGATTGAATTCCCTCACAATAGCAAAATGTGTGCTAGCACCTCTGGGGTCACATGCTTCCTTTTTCATAACCAGGGAGGTTTAAAAGGCTTTTCTTACTCCCAGCTTTTACCACAAATCCCAGTTTTCTCTCTGATTGGACCAACTAACATCACAAGGTAGCTCTCAAGCCAATCACCATGGCCAAGAGAATCCTATGCATTGATTGGCTTGGTGCTGGGTTATATGCCTTTTCCTTACCCAATCACTGGGATCAGGAAAGGTAAGAATACTGTCATTGGCTTAGCCCATTAGGGACCAACCCAGAAGTTGAGTCCTGCTCAGGTGACAGGGCTGCTATGCAGTGAGAGAGGAGTGAATGGACGCTGGCGAAGCAGACAACACTGCAGTCCAACACAGATGTCTATTTTGCTTTTCTCATGAAAGGCTGGGTGAGTGAGAGAAGAAATTATAATTAGACTTAGAACTTCCAGAGTAATTTGAAGATCACCCATAGACTTAACTCGCCCATATCCCCAAGGTCACACAAAATTGGGGGCTGGCTATAATATATTCTTTCATCTTTCCTTGTCTTTCCTTTTCCTCTTCAATCTCTCTTTTCCTTCCCTTTTCCCCCTCTAGTGTTGCCTTATCCCCTGGCTTGCCTGACTTCTTTTCTTTTTTCCATTCCTTCCCATCTCTCTGTCATCACAGTGCTGTATTGCCCCCCAACCCTGAATCTCTCCACCACCTGGGTCTTTTATCTCAAACTCATCCTTCCTTCCCTGTGCACATCTCCAGCCGCCCTCTCCCAATGCCTCTGAGTTCAATTTCATCTCCAAATTGCTTTATTGGTTCTGCAGAAAAACAAGGCTAGCTAGAGCCATTATGGGTGCATACGGTGTGCATTAGACTCAAAAAATATTTAAGGAAAATACTGTGGCAAATGGAATCAATAAACTCCACATCAAACTTCACCGGGAAGAGGGAGAAGGCTACCTCCAGCTAAGTGTACCGGGAAACTGCTCAACATTCAGCAGCAAGAGCTGGAGGCTGCTTGACTGCCTCTCCCACAGTGCACATTGGTCTGAGCAAGCCGTGGACTCCACGTACCCCAGCCTCCCTCTTTCCCAGCTGCACCTGGCTCTGACCAGACCTCGCCTCTCCCCTCCCCGTCCTCACTTCTCCTGTCTGCTGCTGAAGATCCCAATGGCTTCCACACGAACCCCCTTCCCCCAGAGTGTAGTCGATTAGTGGTGCTGATGAAGAAAGGGAACACGATGATGGAGAGAGAGGGAAGAGGACTAGGGGAACAGAGGCATTTGCATTGTGTTATTTTTAGACCCAAAGGTGAAATCTTTCATAATTATAATTTTTTCTTGAAAAAAAATGAGAGTCTGGTGGGTGGTGCTTGTGCCCCTACCTCCTCTTTGTCCTCTCCCTGCAACAGACAGGGAAGAGAAGAGGAAAGAGCAACACGGAAAAGAGAGGAGAGCAAATCAGAGGGGAATCTGTCCTACAAAACTGGGGTCTCCAAGAGCCTTCCACCTGCCCCCAAAGCTTTAGTATGGTGAATTTCAGGAAGGATGAACCAAGGCTAAGGTCACACTGGGAATCTGAGCTGTCTCCCAAGCACTGGGTCGCCCTGGAGACTTGTTTGCTATGAGAGAGGGAAGAACATGACTATAGGAATCAGCTTCCTTTAACAACACTTTTATCACATCCCTAGTCTATCCAAGTGCTTTCGCATACTCTCCAGGGCCTTTTGGATTAAAAAGCAGCTAGTACTCCCAGGTCCCGCAGGAGAAGGATCCCTTCCTCCAGAAGGGTATCCCCTCCTGGACCCTCCACCCATTATTATTCCCCCAAAACCTCACAGGAACCTTATTCTACCCCATGCAACTTGATGAGCTGACCTTCCCCCACACCATGTCCTGTGAGAGTGCTGCCTCACACAAAACACAGAGGACCACCCCTTCAGGGAGAGCTCCAGGGGGAGAGTAGAGGAGCCAGTGGGAGAAGCAGCAAACCAGAGAGCAAGACACCTGAAACAGAGCCCTAGCTCTACCACCAACTGCATGAATTTAAACAACCATTACCAGTGAAGACCTCAGTTTTCCCAAATTACAATAAAGGGGTGAATAGATTGAAGGATTTTAGGCTAGGATTCAGGGATCCCCTGAATTTGCACTGTTGTTTGTAAGTGTGCTTTTCTGGTAACAGGCTTCATCACAACCTCAAAGGGGTCTAAGAGCCCGAAAAGTTGAGAGAGAGCCATAGAGGGTGCCAGTGGCCAAGTTTACATGTGGCTCAAGTGTTCTAAGCCTTCCCAAGCCGCCAGGTGGGATAGCTGCTCAGAGTCCTGGCTTTGTCCCCTGAAGATGTACCTTGGAGTGCCCTCCCTAATGCCCACATATTGCCTTTACAGGACTGCTGTGTCACCTTTCTCTGTAACTGATACCAGCATACTCTTCCTTTTAGTATAGTTTAGGCAGGCTCCTTTTATTACAATAAATATTATTGAAAATGAATAAAATGAAAATAACATTAAGTTGGTCAGGTTCTCAAAAATCCTACCAATTCCACTCAAAGTAGCAAAGCTGCTTATTTGGAGTCCAAATTACCTGTTCTTAGAGTTACTGCTATCTTCACAGATGGGCCAACATCTTCATAGACACTAATTTTGATCATTTCCCATCAAACTACCTTTGTCCCCAAACCAGCCTCTAATTCCCATCATCATAGGCTCCAGGTGCCATGTTGCCTCTGGGCACCTAGACACTAAACTCCCTAAACATCTTGGCTCATTCAAGGACAAATATCTTCTTTAAAACTAAGACTTTCACCTGGGTACAGTGGTGCATGCCTGTAATCCCAGCTACTTGAGACTATGGGGTGGAAGGATAGCTTGAGCCCAAGAGGTCAAGACCAGCCTGAGCAATATAGCAGGACCCGTCTCTAAAAATTTAAAAAAAAAAAAAATGAAGACTCTTCATTTTCTGATCAAATGCCAATTATAGTGACTCAAGCCTCTTAGGTGCTCAAATAATAGACATTGAATTGGTAAGTAAGTGAACAAATGAATCAATTAGTAAATTAGTGAAGTAAATGAATGAAAGCTTCACTTCTATTACTCCCTCAACTCCCATTTCTCCTAAGCTAGAGACCTCTGGCTCAATTCCCATATAGGCTCAGTGATTTGCAAGTCATTTCTGACCCCTCTGAGCCAGTGAATGGCTGAGCCCTCCTGTGTCTGGTACAGATCAATCCACCACTGAACCCTTCTTGAACAATAGACTGATGTCTTTCCTCTGTAATAGAAAATTTAAATATTTCTTCCACCTGGTTTTCTCTCGCTCTTCTTTCTCCTGAGACTTCAATTAAATATATGCTAGGCTTTCTCCTTTTGTCCTCCTTGTCTTTTACTCTCTTTTCTGTATTTTCCATCTATTTTTCTCTCAGTGCTACACTCTGAACAGTTTCTTCTGACCTTAATTCCAATTCAGTAATTTTCCCTTTAGCTGTGTCTAATCTGTTTTAAAACTCACCCATCAAGTTCTTAATTTTGGCTATTGCATTTTAGTTCTAGAATTCCTTTTTTTAAAATGTGTTATGTATTTAATAGTTTTCAGTTCCATGCTGAAGTTTTCAAGCTGGTGTTTTTTATTTCTTTGAACATAGTAAGCATAGTTGTTTTATAGTCTATGTCTAATAATTCCAGTATCTGAAGCCTGCATGACTCTGTTTCTATTGTCTATTGTTTCTACTGGTACTTGGTCATAGTGTCTTGTTCCCTTATGTGTTGGTCATCTTAGAATGTGTGTATGACATTCACCTCACCCCAGCTACTATGACTCTAATCTCCTCAGAGAACTTTGAGGGTGGAGGACATAAATTCAAGGGGCTGCTATTCCTGTCAGGATGCCATTTCACATTGTTGTTCAAAGTTCATTTGGAAAACTACTCAAAGAGGTCTGAAATTGGGACCCACTTTTGTCAATACCTGCCTCACTCTTGGAAAGTACTGAAGTGTGCTTGAGGGCTGTGGGGGCAGTGGGGATGGGGGAGTGATAAGGGAAGAGACTTCTGGGAGACTTCTTCCCACTTCATCACAAACACCAAACCATGGTCCTGCCCAAAGGCATCAGCATCACCTCCTGAGCAACCACAGAAGAGGAGACTTTCAACCAAGCTTGCCTGGACAAGGCAGAGATGAAATCAGGCTTCAGAGGTTGCAAAACTGTCACCTGGCAGAGCAGCATTCAGTCTGTTAATGTATTTTATTCATGTATTCATTTGTTGTTTTAAAGTACTGCTCAGAACCAGCAGATTTAGACCAACTTTTAAAAATCAGGAAATTTAGCTTCTCTTGAAAGATCAGAGGTTCTGATAACACTGAGCCCTGATACCAGGAGGTAACAATTGGCTGGAGTTGAGAAGCAGCCATCCCTGAGAAGCAAGTGCTCTTCAGGAGCTGCATTTACCACCACTCAGGCAACAAACGAATTTGCACTTATTCTGCCCACTTCACTTAATTACTGCCTGACCCTGTAAGAATTTAATTTTTCAGTCCTTGACCTAGAGAAAAGACAGTGTGTAATTCCGATCCCTAGGAGTTTCCAAGACAGACAGCACACAGTCAGTAGAGCAAGAGATCAGAGAGGCAGGGGACCTCTCGGAGGCTCCTTCTGACCCTGGAGGAATGTGCCACAGGGTCCGCCCGGCCCCTCCCCAGGTTCCTGGCAAGGCCTCCCTGCCTAGGCCAGGTGACTGTGTCTAATGCAACCTGGCCATTTCCTGTCAGACCAACCTCAGGCAAATCATTTAACATCTCTAAGCCTCTATTTGCTCATCCGTAAAATGAGAATGGTCATAGTTCCAGATCCATAGGATTGTTGTGAAGTTAAATGAAGTAATGGATGAAAAAGCCTTAGCATAACATCCCGTAGATAACAGGGATGTCTGCTGCTTCTCCCTGCCCTGCCTACTCTCACCCTCCCTGGGTGCCCTTAGTACCAGAGACTGCAAGGGCCAGAGTCACCATCATACTCTGAAGAACAGATGATGAAACCAAGGCCCAGAGAGAGGGAGTTTCCCCTAGTTGCTGCAGTGTGAGCATCCACCCTTGGTCCAATGACACAAATCTGTCCAGGCCAACTTAGGCTCAAAGAAGGGACCAATCATAGCCAGGACTGAGGTGAGGTAGGAGGGAAGGCTTCCTGGAGGTGGCAAACTCTAAGCAGGATTTGAAAGGAAATGTGGAATTCAGATTGGCAAGGAAAGGGGTTTTCTTGTATGCTGCTCCCCATAACCCACACTTTGAGACCCCAAAACTGAAAGCATTTTACTGTCTTTGAGCTCCAAACAATAGTCCCTAACCCCATCCTTACCCAACTGCCCTGTCCCAACAAATGGACTCAAAATACCCTTACCTGCCCTGCTAGTTCTACTTAGAACTAGGAGACAGACAGACACACACACACACACACACACACCCACACACCCACACACACACACACACACACACAGAGAGAGAGAGAGAGAGAGAGAGATGTTTGTCTTCTCCTCTTGTGGGGTCCTTACACCACCAGCTCATTTTTACCGTGGAGAATCCTCAAACTGATACAAACTCAAGACATTCCATATCAGAATTAAGTTTTCTCTAAGGCAGTGATCAAAGCGATCTTATTTACCAAGGAAATTAAGAAGGCTCCAGGAGGAATTGCCATCTAGAACCAAACTCATCAAACTCAGGTGCTTTCCTTTGTTTTTTTCTAATGAGTTTTAAGCTGGGCTCCCCTTGGGACACGAGTAAAGCCTGCCGCTTCCTGAAATTCCTTCCTTCCCACTTCCTACCACTCCTCAGCCAGGCTCTCAGGATCCTGTCAGTCAACCCACCCTCTCCCTGCACCTCCTAGAGAGTACTCCTCACCTTCCCGAATTCTCCTTGGGCTGCTGTCTCCTTACCATCTCCTCGACTGCTGCAGCTGCTACCACCAACATGCACACACACACGTGAACACACACACACGCGTGCACACACGTGCGCACACACGTGTACACATACGTGCACGCACACATACACACACATGCACACACGTACGTACACACGCACACACGTGCGCACACACATGCACACACACGTGCACACACACATGCACACACACGTGCATGCACACACACACTGCTGTCGCCACTTGTGGGGTTCTCTCTCTGCCTTTGTGGCAATATGGCTTCCCTCTTCCCTTCCACTGGAACCACTGTGGCCCAAGCCATGGTCACTTCTCTGTCCTCATCTTCTCTGACCTCTCAGTGGCCTTTGACCCAAGAGAACCCCCTTCCTTCTGGAAACACTCTCTCCTCTGGGCTTCCCTAACCTCTACTGACCTGGTTCTCCCCTCTCCAACTCCTTCTCAGTCCCGTTGTCAGATATCTTTCCCTGACCTCAAAATGCTGGAACAGGAGGTTCTCGGGCTAAAAGTGCAGTTTCACCACATCGTCACCAACACTGCATCTTATTTTTATTTTAAAAAATCTTTGCTAATCTGAAGGCAAAAAACTGTTTTGTTGTTTAAATTTCTATTTCTTTCCTGTAAGATGACTCGCTAGGGCCTTGTTGTAGGCCATGGTAAAAAGTTTGGGCTTTCTTCAAAACTCCAACAGAGGAGTAGCGTAATTCAATTTTCACCTTCACAACTCCCTCTGGCTGGCGAGAGGAGGCTGAACTGAAAGGAGACAAGGACAGCAGTGCCAGCAGGAGAGGACAGTCACGTCGGCTGGGGAGGCAGTGCGGGGCTGAGAAACGGAGGGACCTGCATGGGCTGGTGGCAAGGGTGCTGGAATGAGGGGAGGAGGAATCAGGGATGATCCTTGGGTTTTCAACCTGAGTAACTGGAAGAGTAGTAACAGCTACCATTTACAGGGGATGGCCGTGCATCAGATGCTGCTGCACAGGTTATGCATGTTTTCATCTGCTTCTCCTTCACTCTGGGGAATAGGTGCTGTTGGCTTCCCATGCCATGGTCGGTTCTCTAAATACATGCCCAGTGTCAAGGTTGTTGTGTTTTTTGGTGGTCTGTCTATCAAGAAGGATGAAGAGGTGCTGAAGAAGAACTGCCTACATATCATCGTGGGGACTCCAGGCTGTATCCTAGCCCTGGCTCAAAATAAGAGCCTCAACCTCAAACACATTAAACACTTTATTTCGAATGAATGTGATAAGGTGTTTGAACAGCTCAACATGTGTTGGCAATTTTTTGCATGACCGCACAATGAGAAGCCGGTCATGATGTTCAGGGCTACCTGGAGCAAAGAGATCCGTCCAGTCTGCCACAAGTTCATGCAAGATCCAATGGAGATCTTTGTGGATAATGAGATGAAGTTGATGCTGCATGGGTTGCAGCAGTACTACATGAAACTGAAGTACAACCAGAAGAACTGGAAGCTCTTTGACCTTCTGAACGTCCTTGAGTTCAACCAGCTGAGGATCTTTGTGAAGTCTGTGCAGCAGCACATTGCTTTGGCCCAGCTACTGGTGGAGCAGAACTTCCCAGCCATTGCCATCCACCGTGGGATGCCCCAGGGGCAGAGGCTTTATCAGTATCAGCAGTTTAAATATTTTCAGTGGTGAATTCTTGTGGCTACCAACCTACTTGGCCGAGGAATGGACATTGAGCGGGTGAACATTGCTTTTAATTAAGACATGCCTGAGGATTCTGACAGCTACCTGCATTGGGTGGCCAGAGCCGGCTGGTTTGGCACCAAGGGCTTGGCTATCACATTTGTGTCCGATGAGAATGATGCCAAGATCCTCAGTGACATGCAGGCTCACTTTGAGGTCAATCGCAGTGAGTTGACTGATGAGAGAGACATCTCCTCCTACTTTGAACGACATGGTAGAGGACTCCCCCACTGCAAAATGTGACTATCTGTCCTTCAGGAGAGGACACATCAGGGTAGGAGTAAAGGAGACACCAGTGGCCCCACCCCTGACAGCTCCCACCCCATGGCTTCCTTCTTTTGCCTCACCACCACCCCTGAACCCCCATTTCTGATTTGTCAGAATTTTTTTTATCAAAACTAAAGACAAAATATATACGTATATATATTATGTATTATACTTATTTATTATATACTGTATAATATACATATATATTTACTCTACTCATATTACATACTGTAAATATACCATAGTTGAGGGCACTGAGCCCAGCAAGGCCATGCCAGAGCCAGAATTCCAACCCCCGGCGGTCTGGCTCCAGAATCCACAATCCAGTAGCCACGCTCACGGCCTCTATTGAGAGAGTTGAGCACTTAGTGACATGGAGAAGACTAGGGGTGGAGGGGGGTGGTCCCAGGGTGGGAACCCCCAGGGTTGGGGCCCAGGCATCTGCATTCTTCAGCCTCCCAGTGGCCTGACCATAGGCAGGCTGTGCATAATACTCCTACTATTGAAGCCTTCCAGAAACATGCAAAGAAGCAGGGGAACAGAGGAGAAAGACCTGAGCTGGTTTTAGGAAGCTTCTTCAAGGGCAGGAGGGTCTTAAACTGAGACGGGGCGCTCTGTCTACAAGGAGATGCAGATTTAACACTCACTTTGTCTAACCCTTTCCTCCTCCACACGCCTTCCTTTCCCACTCACGCACCTGACCCTTGCCTCTTTGAGACAGATTTACTTTATTAATTAAAAAATAACTATGCTTTTTAAAATTTTTTTGACGGAGCCTCACTCTGTCGTCCAGGCTGGAGTGCAGTAGTGTGATCTCAGTTCACTGTAACCTCTGCCTCCCAGGTTCAAGTGATTCTCCTACCTCAACCTCCCGAGTAGCTGAGATGACAGGCGTAAAAAATAACTGTTTTCTTAATTATAAAAGTAGATATTTGTAGACATTTGAGAAACACTGAAATGTAGGAAAAAATTCAAATAACCCATAGGTCACCCAGAGAGTTGCCACTGACATTTCCGTGTTTATTTTAGATAGAAAAACATCATTTTTTTCAACCAGAATCATAATATACTTTGAGTTTGTGTCCTGATTTTTTTCACTTAAGATACAATGTAAACATCTTCTTGTGTTGTTCAATATTCTTCTAAACCAACAATTCCCGTAACTACATGGCAGCCCTTGTCTGTGGGCGCCATCATTTAACCAACCCTCTCGCGGTGAACATTTCTGTTGTTTCCAGGGTTTTGTCTCTATAACTAAGCCCGTAATGAATTCCGTGTGTATGTAAACTGCTGCATGCATCTGATTATCTCCTGGAGTGGCCTTGCTCATCCTGAGTTTTGTAAGGTGTTTGATGCACGTCCCTTGCCAAAGCCCTCATCCCAGCCCCTGTCACCTCTCACCTTTCCTGCTGCCATTGGCGCCTACCTGTCCTTCCTGCTTACTCTATTAACTGCCCCTGGCAAGCCATAGCAAGAGGATTGCTTGAGCTCAGGAAGTTCAAGACTAGCCTGAGCAACATGGCAAAACCCTGTCTCTACAAAAAATACAAAAACTAGCCAAGCATGGTGGCACACACCTATTGTCCCAGCTACTTGGGAAGCTGAGGTAGGAGGATCGCTTGAGCACAGAAGGCAGAGGTTGCAGTGAGCTGAGATTGCACCACTACATTCCTGGGCGACAGAGTGAGACTCTGTCTCAAAAAAAAAAAAATGGTGGGGGTCAGGTGAGAGCATTAAGGAAAAGAGCTAATGCATGCTGGGCTTAATACCTAAGTGATGGGTTGATAGGTGCAGCAAACCACCATGGCACACGTTTACCTATGCAATGAACCTGTACATCCTGCACTTGTACTCTGGAACTCAAAAAAATAATTTTTTAAAAAGATGAAAAGATTCTAGAGATCTACTGCACAACATTGTGCATGTTAACAATACTATACTGTATACTTAATATTTTTAAAGAGGGTAGATCTCATGTTATATGTTTTTAAAATAACAATAAATAATAATTTTACAAAACGGCGGCAGTTTAAAAAAAATTAAAAAAAAGCAGTAAGGGCAGACTGTGTGTCCTGCTTCTGCCGAAAACCTAGGAGGGCCTCCAGCACCCCAGGCGGGTCAGCATTTGCAATGCATCGCCCACCCGCCAATTTCTCCTGCTGCTTCCCCCCATGCTCCCCTCACCCACTCTGCCTCTCTGGTCTCTTCTCAGCTCACCAAAAATCTCTGCCACTGCAGGACCCTTGCACATGCTGTTACATCTGCCAGTGCCATCTTGTTCTCTTCCTGTGGCTTGTTTCCCCTCTAGCATTTGTGACTCAGCTCAAAGCCACCTTCTTGGAAAAGCCTTCACTGACCTCCCTTCACTCACCCTCTCCCCTCAGCTGTGTGTGTGTGTATGTGTTTAAGGCTTTTTTTTTTTTTTTTTTTTTTGAGATGGAATCTTGCTCTGTCGCCCAGCCTGGAGTGCAGTGGCATAACCTCTACCTCCCGGGTTCAAGCAATTCTCCTGCCTCAACCTCCTGAGTGGCTGGGACTACAGGTGTGCACCACCAGGCCCAGCTAATTTTTGTATTTGTAATAGAGACAGAGTTTTGTCACATTGGCCAGGCTGGTCTCGAACTCCTGACATCAGACGATCTGCCTGCCTTGACCTCCCAAAGCGCTGGGATTACAGGCGTGAGCCCCCACACCCGGATCCTTTCTAACGCTCTTTACATTTTGTAAATATTTAGTTGCATTTTGATGTGTTCATTTCAAGTTTCCCCTGATAAATGGCACTCTCTGTGGGGGCAAGGACTTAGTTTCAGTCAATGCTATCCTCCCAGGTTCTAACCTAGTGCTTGTCAAAAAGTAGGTTCTCGGAAAATATCATCCAATTGTCTTCCAAAAAGGTTGCACTCACCTCCCCTTCTGCCAGCAATGCATGAGAATGTAGTTTCACTAAATCCTCACCAGCACCAGGCATGATGCTTTAAAAACAATGTTTGCTAATCTGACGGCAAAAATAATAGTTGATTATTGAGATTTGCATTATTTTGACTGTTAGTGAGGTTGAACATTTTGAATGTTTACCAGTCTTCTTTTGTGATCAATAATAAAAAGGCCTGTTCATGACCTCATCCATAAAGCTGTTCCAGAAAAGGGCCTCAGCTTCTGAACTCTTCTAGAAGTCAGCATTTATTCCTGAAGTCTAACCTCAATCCTTCCTGCTGTTGTTTCCTTTTTCCGCTTCCTCTTAATGAGCTCCTTGTGGGGCTGGCGAGAAAGCATATAAGTGCCCTGTCACTGGGCATCCCTTTCCTGCCTCTTCTGCCCAGTGTTGGGGAGCAAAGCATGCATGTGTCCCCCTCCCTATGCCCCCAAGCTCTGAGCGGCAAATTAAATGATTCGATTCGAGAAGACAGGCTGCTCTGGTGAAATGCAATCATCTCTGACTAAAATCTCTTTCTCAGATATATAATGGTCTAATCAATATTAATAGAGAGGCTTATCTGTTTTCCTCATCTCCCATGTCCTTAAGAGTAGATAAAATGCTTGTAAAATAGGGTCCTATTCAGCATATACTGATTGCTTCCAAAACGCATTTTCTCAAGATCTGTCATCAAGTGAGAGTCATTACTGAGCAGCTAGGCCCAGCACCACCGTTGACAAATTTGGGGAAGATTCTTTGATTATTTGGCCCAACATGTGACTTAAGGGCTGCAACTTCTTTGGCTTCCAAATTTGTTCTTGTCTGTCCTACAGGGGGATCTTGGAAGCTGGTGGAGTTTTAGATAAATGCCGGTTGAGAGGAGGGGAGGCTGAGGGGTAGGCTTTGGAACTGACGTGCCATCTTGCCTTCTTGAGAGGAGACCACAGGGCCTTGGGAGGTGAGTAAGTGCCCTGTCCCTGGCAGTAAGGAAGGAGCAGTGAGCAGACACCCCTGGCATCCCATATCGGAGGCCCATCTCCACGGGGAGGAGAAGCCAGAAGAGGACAGGGAAGCTTCAGAATGTGGGTGGCTGGGAAGGTCAGCTGGGCCCTAGGCAGGGATATGTTGAGAGCAGAGGCCTGGACTTGGCATCCCAAGGCACGTGTCATGATCGGCTTTGCCACTAACTAACTGTGTGAGCCTGGGTAAGTCACCCAGACTCTTTGAGCCATTTTGTTTTCCTAACCTAGGAAGAGCCCAGTGCCTTCCAGACTCAAGTTCTTATCCCCCATCCACCCCAATTTTCATAACAGTGCAACCCAGCAAGTGGTTCACACAGTGTGCATAAAAATCATCAGGGTAACAAAACAGAAAATTTGAACCAACTTTAAAATCCACAAATGACTAAGCAAGCTGCAAACATGTGGCAGACCACTGGGTCAGACCCAGTGTATCACATATGACATGCATAACATGTAATCCAGTGCAACCATTTACATGGAGGTCTATATGTACCGACACAAAAAGTCTACCAAGTCATATTGCTGGGTGAAAAAGCAAGTTGCAGAATGACTCATACACTGTGAGGGGTGGGGAGAAACAGAACACGGTGCATGCATGTCTGCAAATGCTTAAAGAAAATCCGAAAGGATGTAAAAAGCTGATAACAGTGGTTACTTCTGAGTTACCCCCTGCAGGGAGGGGTATATGATCAAGATGGGCAGAGAGAGTCAAAGGGATTTTTAGCATTCTCTGTAATCATTTGAATTTTTGAAAGGGGAAAGTCATTCATCCATTTCTTGTATAAATAATAATTGTTAATAAAGACACTTAGGTCAATTGAATTTCCACATGGAGAGAAGTTTATCTTCATCCCCTATTCCACATTATCACAACCACAAAAAATCCCAGATGGATCACAGACCTAAGTGTCAAAGTCCTAATAATGAAGCTTTTACAAGGAAACATAGAATATTTTCAAGAGATGGTGGTAGGAAAAAAAAATTTGAACAGTACATAAAAGGCATTCACTAGAAAGAAAAAAAGCCAATGGGTTAGATTATGTTAAAATTAAGAAATCTTCAAAGAGAAGGTTCCTGCTCCCAGTGTAAAGCTGATGGCCAACTGGCAACCATGGGAGGAGAGCCAGAGTTGGAAAAAATCATCGTTCTGGAACGATCGCAGTAAAGATCGGTTCAGGCAAGAATCATCAGTGGATGCTAAATCCAGAGGACGTTTTGATGAGAAACAGAATATTTGCATGGTCTCAACCTGCACATCCCCACTGGTTGCTTATTAGTTTCAAGGGAAAAAATTGTAACTCTACAATGGATAAATGGGACACCACCTTGACAGGATGATTAAAATTAACATCAGTCATGAGGGACATTGTGTGGATCCAGGTGTCCGACCCTAAGAAGGACATATCATTTATATATTATTCCATTCAGCAATGCAGTATTACCTCTAATCATAATAAAATATCAGACAAACAAAATGAGGAATGTTCTATGTAAAAGGGAAGTGGGGGAGAGACTGCATTCTTCAAAATGTCAATGTCATAAAAGACAAAGAAAGGCTATGACGTGTTCCCAATTAAAGGAGACTAAGGAGGCATGACAACTAAGTCCAATACCTGATCCTAGATGGGATTCTGTATTGGAAGGGAAAATGATAAAGTACATTATTAAATCAACTGAAAAAAATTGGTACGCAGGAGATCAGATCAAAGTATTGTATCAATGTGAAATTGACTGAAGCTGATAACCATAGTATGGTCACATAAGAGAATATTCCTAAGAAATGTATATTTATACACTGACCTATTTGGGAGTGAAGAGGTGCCATGTATGCAACTTACTCTGCAATGGTTCAGAAAACTTGTATGTGTGTGTGTGTGTGTGTGTGTTTGTGTGTATGTGTAGAGACAGAGATAAAGGTGTGGAAAGAGGGTGCAAATAATAAAGAAAATGGTGTAAAATGGTAACAAAAGGTGAATCTGAGTAAAGGCTATAATAGAACTCTTGTACTACTTTTATTCTCATAAGTTTTCAGTGAATTTGAAAATATTCCAAAATAACTTTAAAAATAGAGAGTGAAACAGCATGCTACAAAACGGAATAAAATATTTGCAATACAGATGTCCAACAAGGAATTCATAATCAGAATATAAAAAGAATTCCTGCAAGCAAGAAAAAGATAAATTACCACTAAAAAAATGGGCAAAAGACTTGAAGGAACACTTCACCAAAGAGGATATTTGAATGGCTAATTAACACAAGGTGCTCAACTTCATTAGCCATCAAAGAAAGGCAAATGAAAACCAAGACACAATATTGCCATACACCCATCATAATGGTTAAAATTAAAAAGGCAGGCAATTCCATGTGTGGCCAAGTAAATAGAGAAATTGGAACTTGTCATTTCTGGTGGGGCTATGAATTAGAACAAGCCATTCGGAAGAGTCTATGGGCTGGACACAGTGGTTCACACTTGTAATCCCAGCACTTTGGGAGGCCAAGGCAAGAGGATTGCTTGAGCCCAGAGTTTGAGATCAGCCTAGGCAACATAGTGAAACCCTGTCTCTACTAAACATAAAACAACAAAAATAGCCAGGCATGGTGGTGCACACACCTGTGGTCTCAGCTACTCAGGAGGCTGAGGTGGGAGGATCACTCGAGCCCAGGAGGTCAAGGCTGCAGTGGGCTGTGATTGCACCACTGCACTCCAGCCTGGGCAATAGTGAGACCCCCATCTCAAAAAAAAAAAAAATAGTTTGGCTGTATATTAGTTATCTATTGCCATGTACCAAATGACCACAAAACTGAGTGGCTCAAAACAACAAACACCTATTATCTCACAGTTGCTGTGGGTGAGGAATGCAGCAAGCCAAGCATGGTACCTCTGGTTTGAAGTTTCTCATGAGGTTGCTGTCAAAACTGTGAGCCAGAACTGTGGTCTCATCTGAAGGCACGACTGGGGAAAGGTCAGCTTCTAAGTTCACTCACATAGTTGGTGGCAGTATTCAGTTCCTCTTAAGCTGTTAGTTGGAGGTCTCCCTCAGTTCCTTACTATGTGGGCGTCTCTCTTCATGGGGCAGCTCCCAATATAGGAGCTGGCTTTCTTCAGAGTGGGCAAGCAAGAGACAGCACACAAGACAGAAGCCACAGCATTTTCCTAATCTAATTTCAGAAGTGACGTCCCATTACTTCTGCCATATTCTATTGTCAGAGGTGAGTCAGTAAGTCCAGCCCACACTTGAGGGGAGGAGATTACACAAAGATGTGAAGACAAAAAGGAGGGGAGCACTGGGGGCCATCATAGAGGCTGCTACCACAGACAACATCTTTGAAGCTGAACACAAGCATATACTCTGACCTAGCAATCCCACTCCGTCAGAACTGCATGCATATGAGCACCAAAATATTATACAAGAATGTTCATGGCAGCACTATTCATAATAGCCCAACTGGAAACAGTCCAAATACCCATCAACAGAAGAATGGAAAAATAAATTATGTATAGTCATACAAAGGAATACTACACGTCCATGAGAACAAACAAACTACAAGTACATGCAATATAAATAAATCTCAAAAACAGTGCTGAGGGAAATTTTGCCAGACACAAATGACTACATAGTGTATAGTTTCATTTATATAAAGTTTTTAAAAAGGGGGACAAAACGAAGTTAGAAGTCATAATGGCGGCTGCCCTTGGTGGAGGAGGGGGAAAGCCTGGAAGAAGGCAAAGGGAACTTCTGGGATCTCGAGATGTTTCTGTTTCTGGATCAGATGCTGATTTTCCAGGTGTGCTCACCTTGCAAAAATCCATTCAGTTGCACATTTATAAATATGCACCTTCATGTACATAGCCTTCAATTAAAAGCTTCCATTAACAAGAATAATCTGGAGACTTGTTGTTAAGCTCAGATTCTAGAATCACTTATGGCCCCTCTCAAAATTCCATATCAGTGAGTGAAGGTGGGGTGAGTAGAGGTGAGTTGTCCCAAAGTCTACCTTTGGAACAAGCTACCAGGTGAGTCTCCTTGTTCTGGGTCACACTTGGAGAAACACTGGCAACCAATTTCCGTTTTAATAACGAGACAATTCTGAACCCAGGAGGCAGAGCTTGCAGTGAGCCAAGATTGCACTACTGCCCTCCAGGCTGGGTGACAGAGGGAGACTCCATCTCAAAAAACAAAAACAAAACAAACAAACAAAAATAACAATGCAATTCATGTGTATGTAGTGACAGCATGGGAGAGAGGGAATATTGTAGTACAACCATCGTTTCAAAATCTCCCTTTGCCTCTGCCTGAGGGTATATAATGTGGGTCCCGAAATCTGTCCACCGAAAGCACCTTTCTTTGGCTCTTTAAAGAAAGTTTTTAAGAGTCAGGTTCCTACTAGAATAGTAGGAATACCATGGGTAAGGAACTTGCCTGTCTTGTTCACTACTGTACCCCACCCAGCAGAGTGTCTCGCTTACAACAGGTAAATGAATTAGCTGACTCATTGAATGAAACATGAATGGCTGAAAGATTGAAATATGGTTTATCACACATACACACACACACGCATACACACACATCACATGCACGTACACACACACACACACACACACAAAGCATGATGCAGAGGATTATCAAATTTCATGCAGGGAGGCCCTGAAGAAAGGATCTTCAGTCAGAAGGTTTCATCCCCTCTAGGAGTCTTTCTCCATTTCTTCCCAGGGATGTCCCTAGTCTCCTGGTTGTATGATGATGCCCAAGTATCTCAACCTCTCCACCTCTCCTGAATACCTGTGCTACTCATCACCTCCACCAGATAATATGGTTTTGGTTTCAACTCTCGAGGGTTCAAACTGCCTTCCCATCACCATCAGACTCTGGGGCAGTGGTTATTGCGATGGAGGAGCTATCTCTCAACATCTTCAGATTGGATGTTCATACCTGCACAAAACTCATGACAAGGATGTTTTTTCAGAACCTCCAGGCTGTGAGTACACAGCCCAGCAGTGCCCCAGCTCTTCTGTGCCTATTCCTACCATAGCAATTATGGCATTGATTGACAGTGTCCGTATCTATATTGTCTCCTATAGGAGACTGCATTCCCCAAGGCTTAGCCCAGTGCCTGGCACCTCATAGGTACTTTATATATGTTTGTTAAATTGCCTGAATGGAAGGAAGTAAATCTGAGAGCCCCTTGCCAGGAAAATTTTACTTCCTAGTCTACTGGGCCTGTTCTTGCCTGGACCCTGTCACCATCTCCCTCTCCTCACTGTGCCTCCTCCTCTTCCTGGGCCCTTTTTGTCTGCTCCCATTGAAGCTCAGCACCACTCCTGCCTTTCCTTACCTTCACCTGGGGACAGGGGCCCCTTTCTCAACATAATTCTCGCCTTCATTATCCTCCACAGCCTGATCACTGGACCAAACTCCCAGCCTTGCCAATCAAGCATCTTCTCCAGGCCTCCTTCCCCAAACCCACCACCACCCTCTCCCTACGGAGATGCTTCCAAGCTGTGCACACCTCCCACGGGGCCTAAGAAGGGAAGCCTCCCCATTCATACCCTCACTCCTACCTTCAGAATGGAAATCATCAGCTCAGTTTAGAACCACATGTGGTTAAAAACTTTAGAGAGGGGAGGAGCAGACAGGCAAGATAGCCAAGGGCACGAAGAAACTTTTGGGGAGTGATGGGTGTGTTCAGTATCTTAATTGTGCTGACACTTCACAACAGTATCCATAAGTCAAAACCTATCCAATTGAACACATTAAGTATGTGCCGTATGCACTATGTCAGTTATGCCTCAATAGAACTGTTTTACAAAAACAACCAAAAAAACCAGGAGTGACTTTGGAGAGCATGCAGCCTGGGGTTCCCAAATGGGGTTTCACATCAGAATTACCCCAGGAGTTCGTTAAGAAGATGCAGATTTACCCTCAGAAGAATGGAGTCCTAGTTGTTAGGGGTGGAGCCCACGAATCAAGGTTTTCTCAGCAAATTTCCCAGATACTCCTGATGCAACCAGCCCAGCACTTAAAAACCAATAATGCTCGGTGTGGTTCTGGACCAGCAGCGTCAGCATCACTGGGAGCCTTAATAGAAATGCACATTCTTGACCTATTGAGTCAGACACTCTGGGTGGGCCCCAGTAGTCTTTGGGTTAACAATCCCTCCAGGTGATTCTGAGGCTAGCTACAATTTGAGAACCACTGATTCAGACCAAAGTGTCATTTAACTGATGATGAAAATAAAGTCCAGAAAGAGGAAGTGACTCACACAAGGTCTGTCAGAGGATTCTAAGAGTACAGTCTTGACCTTAAATATTCCATCTCCCTGGCCAATACTCATGCTGTGCTTTTCAAGACAAATGGAAAGTTCCAAGAAAAAGTATATGACTGGCCCTAGAGTAGGCTGAGCTCTGTCCCCAGGGAGTTATAGAGACTTGGCCATGACGGACCTACCAGGGCAGCAGGTGTGGTGAAGGCATAGACAGCCCCTCACTCCCCTGTGGGGTCAGTGCTTCTGTTAGTGGTTACTGAGCACCCTGCTGTGCCTGACCTGTGCTGGGTGCTGAGACACAGGAGGGATAGGACAGCGCCCTTGTTCTCCGGGGACTCCCCATCCAACAGGGCGTGCAGAGGCCTGCCCAGACCACCATGATAGGCTGATACAAGTAGGGGAGGCTCATCCAGACGGGGCACAACTGTCTGGAAGAGGGGACACCCTGCCCAGCTCACCACACTTGTGCGTCTGCTGTCCCACTCCCCTGGACCCTTCCCTTGTCACCTGTCTCTCTGGTCCCCCATGTCCCGAAACCCAGTCCCCTCACTTTTCTTCCCATCAGCACAGTGAACACAGGCTGCCCTTTTATATGAAACTTTAGAGAATAAACAAAGAAGATACCAGAAGTCTGGCTGCCACAGGCCAAATTTCTGATCCTGCCAAGACCAGCAACTCAGTCCCGAGTGCTTCCTTATTCCACAGAACCCAGTTATTCTGTGGCAATTCCTTCCTCTCCATTCTGATGCCCCTCCTTTCCTAAAATGTAGCACCAGGCAGACAGGATCTGGGCAAGCGGTGGGTGAGAAATGGGCTTGGACCCCTCAGTCCTCTCCACAACCAGGCTTGGAAGCCCTGACCTCTTGACCCCATTGCCAAGAGCAGATCAAGCTGCTTCTCCTACAAAGGCATTTCCAGAAAACGTTGGCCACAGTACAGAGGGAGAAGAGCTTCAGGAGAGAGGAGGGCACAGCTGGGTGCAGAATCAGTACAGGATGCCCTATGGAGGGATTGGGAAGCTGGAAGGCTCTCTCCTTCCATAGCCCCATTTGCAAATCCCCTTACACCCATTATACACAGTAATCCTCACAATAGTCTTTAAAGAGGTAGAAATAGTCTCAAAGGGGTGCAGTAGCATGCCTGAGGAGAGGAAATAAATAAACATTGACCTGGGCTTACTGCATTCTGTGGTAGGCAGAAGAAAGTCCCTCCCAAGGCATCCACCTCCTGGTCCCCAGAGCCTGGGACTATGTGACCTTCCACAGCAAAAGTGACTTTGCTGATATGATTGAATTAAGGATCTGGAGATGAGGAGATTATCCTGGATTAGCCAGGTGGACCCAGGGTAGTCACAAGGGCCCTAATAAGTAAAGCAAAGAGTGGGGGGTCAGAATCAAAGTGCTGCAGCCCGGGCGGACTTCACAGGCTTTGAAGAGGGAGGAAGGGGCCACAGGGCCAAGGAACCACAGACTCTGGAAGCTGGCGAAGGTAAAAACCAGGCTCCCCTTCAGAGCCTCCAGCAGGAATGCAGCCCTGCCAACACCTTTGTTTGAGCCCAGCGAGGCCCATTTGGACTTCTGACTCCCAGAACTAGAAGATCATAAATGTGCGTTGTTTAAGCCACTAAGTTTGTAGTAATTTGTTGCAGCAGCGAGGGGACACTAATCCAAGTCCCCAACAGAGGGCAAAGAAGTTTGCCGACAACGTCTCCTGGGATGGTCTCAGCAATCCCGTGGTCTGGTGTTATCTCCCGTTTCACAGATGGAGGCACTGAGGCTCGGAGGGTGGAGTGGCCTGCCCCAGGCCACCCAGCTGCTCTCGGGCTGGGCTCCTTAGAAGCAGAGTTTGAGGCAGAGATTTGGGGGCATGTGGCTTATTGAAGGAGCTCTCTTCAGCAAAACCTGTAAAGGAGTGAGGGAAGCAGCGATGGGGGCTCAGGGCAGTCAACCCTCAACCTGATGCATGTGTCACTCTGGGGCATTAATCAGCTAAGAAAGTTCTCCCCACTCCGGCAAGGGGCTCAGCCCTTTGTACGCTCGAGTCAGCCAGTCGTTGGGTGATGGCTGCAGTGAGGAGGGTTTGGAGGTAACCTCCCGGGCTCGCACAGGTCCCTGCACAAAGGGAAGCTGTGGATGAGCACACCAGCCCAGTAAAGGGGACAAGGGCAGGTCACATGGTGCTACACAAGTGTGGTCATGCCTGTGGCCAGGAGTATCCATGGGATGGCCAGGGAGCAACGTGCCATCAGTGTGTCATGGAGCAGTGGCTGGCGCCAACGTGTCCAGGCACTGTGAGATGCCAGGGAGGGGTTAGGTGCCCCTATGGTGCCCAGGCCTCCCTGTCCCAGCAGCATCCTCACCCCATTCACCCCATGAGTAGGAGCTGCCTCCTGGAAAGGGAAGCTGCAGCGTCTGTACCTTCTGACAGTAGCACCTCGCCCCTCCCACCGGCTCCTAGGACCAGAGCCTCAAAGGGTTCCAATCCTCTGAGGAAATTGGATGTTAATGGTGTTCACAGTTCCCTTTCTTCCCTCTCCTCCCCACCCTCCTTCTTTTTGAGCCTGTCCCTGAAGCTATTAATATCCAACTTGAACGAAACGGCAACTGTATTTCAATATTTCAACTTTCCCATTTTATTTGCCACAAGCTGGGTTGTTTATCCACAGGCCGTGAGAGGAACGGGCTCTTTCTCCATCCCAGCCCATGCTCTGATGGCTGATAATACAGAACATAACGGCCATTACCTGGGCTAGGCAGAAACTGAGTGTTTCATTTTCTGGTGTTTTCTGTGGCGGGGGCTCCTGCTCCCACCAGGAACCCTCACACACATGTCACAGACTGCTCTAATGGAGCAGAAATGGGTTATCCGGGGAGGGCTGGCTGCGGCCACAGAGAGTGCCGAGAGGGTCTCCGCCTATTGCCACTCCCTGCCACAGGCTGGTGGCCCAGGACCCTCAATAGGACAGGACAAGGGAGGGAGGGTGGAAGGCACCACAGGAGATGTGGATGTCAAGGCAAGAGACTAGAACACTGCCCAGAGGATGACCAGGGCCGCTGCACCTGCCATTTGGAGAGGAGTCTGCTGTGCCTGATGTCTTCTCAGCCCTTGAGGATCCTAACAAGAATGCTGGGGCTCACCCCCTTCCACAGGTGGTGAAACTGATGCCCGGTTAACCTCATCTTTGCCTGTGGACACCGGTGTGTGTCAGTGATAGAGCTCAGGTCTTCTGACTCACAGACTCCCCCACCTTGGGCTCCAGCTCCCTGCTCTAGGGTGGGAATAAGACGAGGCTTCCCGAGGCCAAGCTGCTCTTCCCTTCCAGACCAGCACCTCCAGCCAGCAGCCAACAGCAGCACATGCTTCCCACCAAGCCCCTTGGCCCCCAAAACCCAGTCTCCTCCATCACACCAGGTGGCAGGTAAAGGCCAAAGGCTGACTTTAACCCCCCAAAGCCAAATGCTGCACGGTTCTTCCCCTAGCCCAGGCACCCAGCCCCACCAATGCCCCAGACAGTAGTGGGGACCAGTTTGTCCCAAAGACAGGCTGACCTCACTCCTGATGGGAAGTTAATCGGGGGCCAATTTGCCCGGGACAAAGGGACCCTGGAAGACAGAACACCCCAGATTGCTCCTGGGCGTGGCTAATGGGCCACGGAGCAGTCTGCCAAGTTCACCCGCACGGTGGGTGGTGCCCCCTCCCCTGGAGGAGAGCTGGCCACGTAATTACTAGAAGCTGCTGCTTGTGTGGTGCTCCTGCTGCATGCCATGCACTGTGCAAGGAGCTGACATGTGTCATCTCATGGGAGCAGCACATCAGGTCTATGACAGATCACATGAACCAACAGTCCCCACTTATTAAGGCCTTTTTCTTTATATTGCATCCTCTTAAAAACCTCGAGAGACCATCATGACAGACAGAATAAGCCTCCGTTTGCTGGAGAGGAAGGTAAGGCTCAGAGAAGTTAGGCAACTTCAGGGTCCCCCAGCTGGTCAGTGCAGGGCTTGTCTCCAGGCCCGTAAGAGCCCGAGGCCTGAGCCGTTTCCACCATAGCTCCCACAGAGGGTACCAGAGGCAGGCAGCGGAGCGCTTCCATGTCCAGGACAAGTCCACACGCTG
Source organism: Papio anubis (assembly GCF_008728515.1). NCBI lineage: Eukaryota > Metazoa > Chordata > Mammalia > Primates > Cercopithecidae > Papio > Papio anubis. The sequence continues at coordinate 14,736,828 of NC_044987.1, forward strand.
GGCACTGGCCAGGAAAGCTTCAGGTGCCCACCCCCCACAGTCACAGACAGCAGCCCACGCAGACAGCCAGGCTGTCAAGGACACTTTGCCCTGGGAGGAGAAAAGAGCCCCGCCCTGGCCTGCCCAGGACACTGCACTCATGAGCCCACACTGGGAGCACATTCGACTCTGCAGGAGGCACTTACTGAGCGCCTAGCCCTGCCAGATTCTGTGCTAGTTTACAGGCACATGGCTAGTAATCAGCAGAGCCTGACAAAGGTGCCCCAGCTCTGCCTCCAGGTCTGGTACTGTTTACAGCCCACTATCTGTTCCCTGTTATACACACCCCCAGAAAGTCATCCATGTACACACACACTTACACACACACACATCTACACACACTCCTGCTCCTGTCTGTGCACTGCCACTCTCGCATAAGCATGAGTGTGCACACACACACACAGCCTTCCCTAACCAGCCACCCCTAAACTAGGTCAGGCCCTCTAGCCAAAATGAGGAGGAACGGAACAGATGGAGGGATGCAGCATCTCAGCAACAAAGTTCCAGAAGAGGGCTTAGAGGAGAGATGGGAGAGGGGACTGGGGGGGGTGTCATGTGTCCAGGAAGAGTGGGCAGACCTGGGGAGACAGCAGATGCTTTCTGCAGGGAACCCTGGGTGTGAGTCTGACATTGGAACAGGCTGGACTCAGGCAGCCCTGTGGCACCTTTAGGGATGGCTCAGAGAGGTGGGACCTGGTGGTGATTGGAGGGTTGGCTCCAGGGAAGGTTTACAGACCTCCTCTGAGCCTCCGTTCCTCCATCTGTGAAATGGGGGGATGCTGAGAGTCAATCACCTGCCTCTGCTCCCACCCCACCAATCACAGCCCACACAGCTGGGCACGAATTCTACTGAGCATTGTTCTCTGGGCTTCACGTGAATGACATCATTGATCTTCAAGCCCACCCTAGGAGGGCGGTGCTACAATCAGCCCCATTTCCAAGCAGAGAATTAAGGCACAGCATTTGCTGAAGGTCAGAGTGAGCCAGGCTGAGAAGCCAGGCTGAGAAGCCAGGCAGTGGGCCCCGAGGCCTGGGCCCCTCTCACTATCCCTACCCACCACCCTACCCCTCTCCTCACAGCACCGAGGCTCAGTGACGGCAGCAGGCATTGGGGTTCACAGTATAGGGAGAAGAAACCCCAAAAGGCCTCTTGTCCAGAAGCATCTACCCAGCTGGCTTCCCCCAGGCCTTTAAAATGAATGTAGGCGCTATCTCCAGAAGGTCACTCTTAAAAGACAATCGATACCTAAGAAGGCCTTCGCCTGCGATCTCTTCAACAGAGATTAGTCATTAGGGTTGGTTAGTTAGAAGGTTGACTTTGATTTTAGACAGAGGCATAGACAGAAATGTGGCCTGGAAGAAGAGCTCAGAACCATTCAGGAAGCAGAGAAGGACAGGCTGCCAGGGACAGCTGATGGGGGAAGGGCCGAGTGGGGTAAGGTTGGGAGCACTGGGTGTCAGTTGCGGGGATGTGGTAGGGTGCAACACAGCCATTTTCCCACTGTTTTTCTGCAACACAATTCTGTTTTTCATACATTTTCCCTGGAAGTGAAATACTAATTGAAGAGGAGAGAGCAGCTCTGGCTAAGATGGAGACGGGATGGAGGGAACAAAGCCCTAATCACTCGAGCCCTGATTGCCCTCCCGCCTATGGCATCCCTAGGGCCTTGGGGCCCCCAGAAATCCAGTTTGCAAACCACAAGTCTACTGTAAAGAGTAGTGGCCCTGGAGTCAGGGTCCTGGGACCCACTTGCTGTGTGACGTTGAGCTGGTCCCTTCCCCTCTCTGGGCTTAAGCAATCTTACCTGTAAGTTCTCTAAGGGGTCTCTCCTGACTATGACACTCTAGTTAAGTGGGGAGAGAAGAAAAGGAGGTTGGCCAGGAGTGGCCTTTACCGCCGAGTGAGGAGCTGCATTGAGCCAGGCAGCCCATGACAGCCACGGACACACCACCCTGTCTGGCCTGACTCTGTGGCCACACCTCCCTTACCCCTGAGTCCTGACCTCAGCACCACAGAGGACTGCATGGTGCAGGTCTGCACCAGATGACAGATGGCAAAAGAAGATGAAGTCTGGTTCCTGGAGTCCTGATCCAAGGGTACTCCTGATCTTGACCTCTCCTAAAGTCTCCCCGCATCCTTCCAGTCTCTTACTCCTACACTTCCATGCGAAGAGACCATGGGACTTGGTGGGTTGCTATCAAGAGGTTGGAGTCAGCAGCCAGAGCTAGAGCCCAGTCCCCATCACCTGGCTGTGGCTTTGCAGGCTATTAGGAAACATTATCACATTTGCTGCCCTTAGTAACCCTGTGGGGCCAGGAGGGCAGAGAGGATTCCTTCCCATGTATAGCTGGGATGTGAGTCTCAGTGGGATAAAGTGACTTAGCCAAGGTCACACAGCTTAACCCTGGTAGAGCCATAACTAGGACCAGGCCTTTCCCATGGTGTGACTCCTGCAAGGCGGGATTCCCAGCCTGCAAACCTGTCAGCACCAGGGACAGCCTGGGAAGGGATATGCCCAGACTTCCTTTTGGGGACGTGGTAGAGTGTGTACAGAGCCCAGTTAACAATAGAGGCTGCCTCCAAAGAGCTCATGGGTCAGGGCAGGAGGGCAGCCAAGGCCCCTTCTACCTCTCCTTGCACCTGCTAAGGAAAAGTGGAAGGGGCCTTGGCTCTTCCTTGGGCATGCAGCACTGTGGTGGCCACTTGGAAGAGAGATGTTTGGCACCTGGCAAGCAAGCCAGCAGGAAGATGGAGCCATGGCTGCAAGAGTGCCAGCAGGACCTAGACACCAACTTGGCAAGGCCGGGAACAGAGCAGTCAGCTCCAAGACAGAAGGCTCTCGACCTTGGGTGGAGGAATAACTGGAACCCCATATAGAAGCAAACTCAGACAGAAGCCCCCAGCCGTGGCCCAGGGCCAGCCCACCTACCCCTCATGCTGCAGGGCTACAGGGAAGGAAAGGTGTTTCTGAAGTCTGCATGGGAGCCCCGGATATAGGATCTGGGGCAAGGCTTTGAAGGAGGAAGGTGACAGGGTAAGGACGCTGGGCTGTCAGAGCCAAGGGGCAGGGCATGCAGCGGAGACTGGGTGTTGGCAGAAGGTCTGGAAAGCAGGCATTGTCCCCCATCCAAGCCTGCCCTCTTATCTGATGCGTTTTCCACAGGCCTGGGCAGACTTCGGGGTTGAGGGGGCACCGCAGGCCCCTATCTGCCACTGGAGAAGTCCTCAGCAACCCCGCCTGTGTCCTCCCCAGCCCATTCCTCCTGCTCACCCACTGATTCCATTATTCACTGAGTGAAGAACTGAGCATTGGAGTGCATCTCTCCACTCAGCAGCTCCCTGCACCTGTCCCCACCCCCTAGTTTGGGGTGGAGGGAAAACGCTGGCGGGGTCCGTGCGGTGTTGATTAGAGTATTGATCCTGGCTGCAGCCCTTGCAGTCGCCCGCCTGGGCATCCATCAATGCCAGGTGGGGAGGCCAGAAACTGGCCTCAGGGCTGGGCCCAGGGCCTTGGTCCAGACTGGCGTGTACCTCGGGCTGCTCTCTAGGGTGGGAGTAGGGGCGGGCCAGGGTCAGCCCCTGGTGGTCAGAGGTGTACCCACTTCTAATCCCACATCTCTTGCTCCTTTGCTCTATGGCCCATTGATCCATCGCTGCCTGTATCTGGCCGTATGGGCTGATAGCCACCCCTGTCATTTATTAAAAACCTCCAGCAGGCTAGGATGGCTCAGCGTTTTAAATTCTCACAGCAATCCACTGAGGTTCTCGTTAGCACTCCAATATTCCACACACAGAAACTGAGGCTCACAGAAGTCAAGTGAGGTCAGGCTGCTGGTTAGGGTTGTGTCCAGGTTCACACGCCATTTTTCCACCAGTCACACCACTCCCCTAGCAAAGGAGCAGTGATGTGAGTTGAGCTGCTAAGTGCCAGGGACACTTTCTCTCACTGAACACACATATTTATCTTGTGATGCAGAGGCTCATTATCCTCATGTTACAGATGACAACACTTCAGTAACTCGTCTGCAGGTTGTACAGCTAGGAAGAGGCAGGACCGGGATTCAAACCCTTATCTGTGGGACTCGGGACCCAGACCCCTTGTGTTTACATGACAATTGCCAGTTCAAGAGCGGTTTTACCTACACTGCCTCATTTTCTCTTCACACGTACCCTGACAGAGAACTGGTTTTTGTTTTTTTGTTTGTTTGTTTTTGATTTTTGAGACGGAGTCTCACTCTGTCACCTAGGCTGGAGTGCAATGGCACCATCTTGGCTCACTACAACCTCTGCCTCCCGGGTTCAAGCGATTCTTTGGCCTCAGCTTCCCGAGTAGTTGAGACTACAGACACCACCCACCACACCTGGCTCATTTTTGTATTTTTAGTAGACATGGGGTTTCACCATGTTGGCCAGGCTGGTCTCGAACTCCTGACCTCAGACATTTTGCCTGCCTCAGGCTCCCAAAGTACTGGGATTACAGGCATGAGCCACTGTGCCTGGCAGAGAACTGGTATTTTTATGCCCATTTGTAAAATGGGGAAACTGAGGCATGTATAATGAAGTAGCTGACGATGGCAGAACTGGAACTCCTGGGAATATCTGCTGACTCCTGATGCTCTTATGACAAACACAACCCCCAGTGGCCTCTCCTTAGACTAAACTGCTGCCTCCCCTCTGCCTGCTGCTCTGAACCTTGTCTGCCCTTTATCGAGCCCCTGAAATCTACCTTCCTCCTCCTCCTCCAGGAAGCCCTTCTGGACTTGGCATAGCAGAGGGGCAGCTTCCCTCAGCCTCTCTGCTCGTCTCTGGAGCACAAACCAAGGATGGTACTGCGGCATCTTTCTCTCCATGGATTCAGTTCCTCTCCAGAAGAGAATTAAATGTGCTCAGTTCCATTCCAGAGCCTTCACTCTGGACCTTCTGCCTGCAGGAACACCTTGCCCTCTCCCTCTGCAAGCCTCCCCTCTCCTACCTGAATTCCCTGCTCAAACCACCTTCCTCCAGGAAGCCACCTAACCCCATCACTCATGGAATGGCCCACCACTGAGCTCAGGGGCTTTGGCAGTTTGCTTCTCTCAGAACCTCAGTTTCCCCACCTGTCACACCCACGCACCTCATTAGAATCACCCAGAAGCTTTGTGAGCCATTCAAACACCCAGGTGCCCCTACTGAGATTCTTACTCAGAGGATCTGGAACACCCCTAGATACCTCAACTGCTCCCAGCTCCACCTTCTCCCACTTTTAGCTCTCATTGTGGAAGGTAGGTGGGAAAACAGGCGCCACCATCCCCACACCAGCCCTTGAGTGAGTGCCAGTGATGGTGTTAAGGCTGGAAAACAGCTATGATTGCAGATTGATCAGTTATACACTGAGCTGGTTGCTGAGAAGAGAGAAGCAAGTTGTCAATACCGCATTACCCATGGGATGCAGAGCCTCTCCCTTGGGCTACCCAGGAGAGAGGAAGATGCTTCTGTGCTGTCCAAGGTGCTTTTGCAGCGTCTTAAGGGAGCGTGTGGATGGGAACCCAAGGCTCAGCCCCAGCCTCTGCCTCCCCAGCCCTGGACTTCTTTGTTCCTCCTTCCTCCTCCAGAACCAACTTGGAGCTCAATGTGGAACAGAAGAACTAAAATAGCACATAATTTAGAAATTTACTTTCATTTGATTTATAATTGTATAGTTTGACATGGATCTGGGAGCAAAGAACAGGCCATTTGCCATGATTGTACTTCATGCGGGCGTGTGTTGGCATTTCTCTAGTGCTACCAGGGCAGAGGCTTGGAGGGCTGGTGAGGTCCAAGGTGTGGTTTTTCTGTCATTAGAACATTTAGGGTAGAGTCTACAACTCTACACTGAGCCCATGTGCTCTGAGGGTCTTCCCTTTCCAGCCCAGCCCTGCATGAGGCTGTGCAGTGAGAGGAGAGGAGGGCCACATGGGCACCGGGGCCACTAGCACTGTGCTGCCTGGCCCTGGGGGGGAGCAGAGACCCCAGCTCTGTGCCCCACTCTCACGTTCCATTTGGGGTCTCTATCTGACCCACACTCAGGCTTCAGGCTGGGCCTGCTGCACTGTAACTCTAGCCCACACCCAGCCACATGAACCTCCCATTGGGTCCCTACAGCTCAGCCACACAGGGGCCCACAGGCACACTCACAACTGAACCACAGGTAGCCAGGTAACTGGATTTACAAGCCACAGTAGCTCAGTGTCAGGGTTGGTGGTGCCTACAGGGTCTCCCCCTCTGGTCTCCTCTGCTTCTACTTCAGCTGTGGTCATAAGCATTAGAGCCAGGTTGGAATTTGGACCTGGCTCTCAGTAAGCTACTTCATCACCTTAAAATGCAGTTCCTCCTCTGGAAAGTGGAGACAAAAATACTTACTCGTAACAGTGCCATGAGAGCTAAACCCCAAGCCCAGGGCTCACACATGACACGCTCAATTGGTGGTGGCTCTTAGGGTTGTTCACAAGGCAGGCGCCAGCTCCACCCCTGCCATCAAGGAACACCTTCCAGACACACAAGCACCTGCAGAGCCAGGCCAAACTGTCGGTCTTACTCATCAAGAGGGACTTCCTTGTTCCAATTACCTGTCCCAGACCTTCCTCTTTGGATACAAGAGCAGTGTCTCCTGCTCTTAGGGGAAATGCTGGCTGCTCTCCAAGGTCACATTATCATGGCAGACCACTTTCCAGTGAGCCCAGCATTCAAGCAGGAGCCACCACAGATGGATACATTAGGAGTTGCCACATACCCTGACAAGGAGATCTTTTTAAGTAAAAGAAATGGCCACAGCTGTTCATTGTGTGACCATCCACTGATCACCCTCATGCACCAGGCACAGTGTCCGGCAATACCTGCAAACTGAGGCTCAGAAAGGTCAGGCGAGGTCAGGCTTCCGGTCAGAGTTGTGGCCAGATCCACATGCCACTTTTCCATGAGCCACACCGCTCCCCTAGCAAAGGAGCGGTGACATGAATTGAGCAGGGCTAACTCACATCAGTGCTGTGTGAAGCACTGATGTGAGTTAGCCTGCTCTCGGGGTGCCTGGACACACGGGAGTGAGCCAGGCAAGAGCGACTGGAGAACCATCCAATGCACCACGGGTGCCAGATCTCTGAGTGAGGAAAGACTTCCCAGAAGAGGGATTACTTGAGCTGAGTTTTGAAGGATGAGAGGGGTTCCCTGGGCAGCCACAGGAAGGAAGGGTGTTCTGGGCAGAGACCACTGCTAATGCAGAAGCTCCTGTGGCCCCATTACAGAGGGTCACACTAGGTTCTATCATTGAATTCACCCAACTCATATACTATGAATGGATGCTCATGGCAGATTGAGCATCTATTATGTGCCAGCTCCCAGACTGGACACTGAGAGGCTGAGGGCAATGGTGCTGGGCACTGGAGAGACAGGTGGAATTATTCATGGCCCCTGCACCTGGAGAAGGTTAGACAGGCATCTGGCAGGCACCCACACCCATAGATAGAGATATGAACAGAGTACAGAGGGAAAGAGGGACGGGAGAGGATGGTTTGGACAAGGACGAGGCAGGAGGATGGGGACTTGGGAAAGCTTCGGGGAGAGAATGTGGCTCACTTGGGCCTTAGAGGAAGATGTGACTGTGAGATGTCCCAGGAGCAGTGGGTAATGCCGGGGAGTTCAAAAAACACAGGATGTAAAACCCACATACTTGATTCAGATAGCTGATGACATCGGGCGACTCAATGTCAGTCAGTCTCCGAGGGATATCAATGAATCACATGAATCATATAAATCAGAAAGAGTTTAATAAGGGACGTTTTATAAATGTATTGGCAGGGTATATGTGGAAGCAGAGCTGTTAACACCTCAAGGTCTGAAGGAAGGGAGTGGTTACCAGAACCCAGAAAGAGAGGCCACCACATGAGTAGCACTAACCTCCAGTCAATGGACCTGGCCAGCCTGAGGTGACCACAGGAGAGGGAGATGGGGGAAGAAATGCCTTGACTTATCCTCCAACCTTGGGATCCCATGCTGGGGCTTCCCATTGACAGAACCCAGTGGGAATCCAGAGACACAGGGTCTGGTGGACTCAATTCGAGCAGATCAGCTCCCTGGGTCAGAGACCAGGGGCAGAGGACGCTCAGTGATCTGAGGGCTAACAGAAGCTCCCTGGCTCCTGTAACATTCCTGACTCCGAGGTTCTTCCTCTGAAAGTGGGACAGCATGATCGCAGTCCTAAGACCTTCCCAGGGTTCATGAAAGGATCATGTGAGATAGAAATGGCCAAAGACTTTGCACGAAAATCATCTGTGCTCCTTACAGCAGGCCTGCGAGGCATCCTTCAGTGCCTTCAGTCGGTCGTTTTAGAATTCATAAGGGAGATAATTTTACAGATGAGAAAACTCAAGTTCAAAGAAATGTAGTCGCCTCTCTATATTAGTTAACTCCTTACTTTGCAAGAGACAGAAACCCAAGTCAAACTGGCTTCAGCAAGAATAAAAAAGTAATTGGCTCCCATAAGTGAACAGTCCAGGAAAAAAATACGGTTTTATTGTTTCAGGCATGGTTGTATCCAGGCATTCATTCAATCAAGGTTACTGAGTATCTGTTTTCTCTGTTGCTTCGCCCTGCTGTCCTGTGCTGACTTTATTCTCAGGAAGAGTCTTCCTGAGTGGTGAAAAAGCAGCTTCAGGTATATTTCCACCAGCTTAGCAATGCCAGGGGAAAGAGAGCCCCTTCCCCAGATTCCCAACAAATGTCCTAAAGCTGACTTCCCTGACTCTGGACCAATCCGCATGGCCAGGCAATGAAAGCTCTCATTGGCCAGGCTGTGTCAAGCACCTCCCCTGCTCCCTGGAGCAGGAAGGTAGGGCCAACACGACTGAGAAAAGGCTAGGACAGGATGGGAAAAAGGACAGCCAGAGAGCTGACTTCCCAAAGGGAAGATGGCTGCGTGGCCAGAAACAGAGAGGGGAGCAGAGCTGTCCACTGGGCTCCCCAGGTATGCTTGTGGGCAGCCCGTGCCAGGTCCAGCCTGACTGTCCGACTCCCAAGTTGTGTGTGTTCGGTGGGAGGAGGTTTATTTGTGTATTTTAGACTTTTAGAAACTGCATCCTATGTCAGTGGGGTGCGATAAAAAGGCAGGCGCATAGACGGGGCATGCATACAGGGTGGGGATGGCAGGAGTAATCAGGAAGGCAGGGCCCGCTCTGAAGTGTTCTGAGTTCTCAGACAAGGAGTCTGGGGGCTGGGGCGAGCAGTGCTCAGGTCGACCTGGCTGGTCCCAGCCCCTCCATCTCAGGCTGACAGCCTCAGGATCAGGAGCTTGGAGGCTGATCTCTCCGGGTGCCTGCCGTGCTGAGTCCTCCTGCCACGTGTGTGACCCATAGCCCCCAGCTCCTCCCTCCTCTGCTTCCCCTCCACCTACTTAGAGCCTGATGTATACGAAGCACCGGGAGCACTTTGATTTCTTTTTGTTCCCACTTGAAGGCCTCCTCCCCCTCCTCACAAAAGCATGGTGTGTGTGCATGTGTGTGCGTGTGCACATGATGGCATGAGGCCCAGGAGTCCCTTTTTCTCTGGGGCTTTGACGTCCCCATCAGGAGACAAGGGCTGCAGGCAGTGCAGAGAGGAGCCTTTAAGGCTCTTGGCTCCCCGGCCTCTCTCTCACTTTATTTACCACCCTTCCGAGGCGCAGGGAGGATCTAAAGAGAGGATGGGGAATGGGATTTAATGCCAAAGCACTTCAGGTTCAGAGAGAGACAAGATTAGAAAAGGAGGGAGAAACGAAAGGGGAGGGGAAGAGGGAGGAGAGGGGAGGATGAGGGCAGGGACAGAGAGGCAGGGATGATGGCTAAGAAACGGAAAGGCAGCGACAGAGGTGGGGGAAGACAGGCGGGTTCAGAGACAGGCAGGAGAGACAAACACAGCACTGCCCAGGTCAAGCCCAACAGGAAGCTTGGGGGTGGCCTCTATGGCCAGCAGCCAGGCAGAGGGAGAGGACACAGGGAACCACTGGATCTGGAGACCCAGGAGGAACAGGGCCATGGGGCTTCAAGCAATGAGTGTGTCTTGGCCTGAACTGGGGAGACAGATGTGCCCCAGCCTCTCTGGCATTGCATTCCTCTTCCCCAGAGGGCTGAGTTCCAGCACATTGAGTGTAAATGGACATGACAGGGCCCCTGCCCCTGTGGGCTCTTGTCTCCTTCCCAGCTGGTGTGCTGCATGCCCCTGCCATCCTCCGCAGTGCCTTCCTCCAAGGGGGTCAGCACTCGTGGCTCGTCTTGGAGCCCTTCCAGCCCCACCCCACAACCCAGCCAGATCCACAGCCAGAGACTGGATGCTAGCATTAGAGCAATGATGAGGTGTGGAGCCGGAAGTCCTTCCTGACCTGCCAGGCCCAGGAGCCCCGCCCTGTCATGGGAAAGTGGCCAATGGCAGGTATGGATGAACCTTCCACCGAGTCTCAGAGCCTACAGAGGTTTGTCTGAGGTCCCTGGAAGCTGCCCAACTCAAGGTGCTGCTTCCCAATTACCCCTGCGATCCCCAGACCATGGGGGACTCACTGTTCCAGAGATGCCTTGGTGCCTCACTGCCCTGGTACCCTCACCTGCTCATCTGATGGGGCCCAGAGGCCTGTTTGAATTGGGACCACTGGGGTCCCCCAGTGCTTCCCTCTCTCTCCTGCCTCCACTCCCCAGCCTCTGCTCCGGCTAAGGGCAGCTAGACTTCCACCATTGATGTGTTGCAGAATATGGATTGTTATGACATCCCAAGGAAGGCCCCAGACCAGAAGCTGGGAAGAAATAGATGGGCAGGCAGCCTCTCTGAGCCTCAGAGCTCATCAGGGGAGGTAGGTATTTTACATTCAGCCCCGCGCTGTCCTGTGACTCACTGTTCCAGAGGGGCCTCCCTCCCCCTCCATCTCCACATTTCTAGAGTCCGATGCTCCATGAATTTTGCATCAGGTTCAGAGGTAGGAGGCATACTGCTGACACTGCCAAGCCTGCTTTCATTGTGCTGAGGTATGTGTGTGTGCATGTGTGCGCTTGTGTGCATGCCATACATGTGCACACTAACACACGCCTGACCCTGCAGACGCTCTTGCACACTGACCCCAACACCCTGACTCACTTGCATCCACAGGCCTGTGCCTTCCTAATGCCCAATCACAATCTCACCATGCCCATTGCAAAGTCAGGCACCCATCCTCACACCCTCACTGGCACACACGTGCACACCAGCCTGTGGTCACACTCAGATACCAGTCGCACACTCCCAGATCCACCCGCAGCAGCCAAGGACTCTTCTGATGACATTCCTCATCTCACTCAGAACAAATCCACATCTGGGCAGACAGTCCCACACCCACGTTCCAACACACACCCCACCTGACCTGCCAAGCACACTCAGACATTCCCAGCCTCACAGCCGGTGACTCACCATCCAGCACTGAATGTGCGTGGCAATGCTCACGCTGCCTTTTCTCAGTACTCATTTACATGCCCTTTAAAAAGCTATATGTTTTACTGCTTACAAAGTGCTCTTATGCAGATTATCTTATTTATTCCTCTCAATAGCCCTGAGAAGTGGCATTTTGATTATTATCATTTACTGCGAGGAAAGGAAAGCTCAAAGCAGCCGGGGGCCCTTTCCGGGGTCCCATGGGTTGTATGAACCAACATGGGCCAGGATGCCTGTCTGTGTGGCTTCGAATATTCTGCTTATCCTCATGGCTGGTCGCCGGCCTACACAGCACCTTTGTGCCAACTGGAAAGAGGTGCTCTCTTCAGGTCAACACAGCCCTGTGCCATGTGCCCTACTTGGCAACCAGAGCACGGGCTCAATCTCAGACCTCACTCAGCCCTTGGCTGTGCCCATGGGCACGTGCACCTATAGAGCACACACAGCCGCTCTACTCTTCCCAGACACCTGCTGACGGGTCCCTGCCCTCCTCAGCACCTCCCTCTCTTTCCCTGTACACTAGGCGTGGCAGGGTCCTGTCCTAAACCACCTCTGAGACACAGCCCCTCACTTGACTTTGACCGAGAAGCCCTGGCCCTGGACCCAAGATGCTTGGGAAGCCCCTCTTCCTGGGGCCTGGAAGGAAAGCCCCATGGCAGCTCTAAGCCAGACAGAGAAACTTGGGGTGAGCTCTCTTGGGGGCCTCAGTCTCCCACACCCACCCGGCTCCCTGTTCCTCTTCCCTACACAGTGCCAATGTTGGAGCCCGGAGGCCACCTGACCTCCCTTGAAGAGCCCCCTCCACTTCCACTCCCTCCTTCTTTCCGGGAGCTTTCTGGGGCTCCGCATGCTGTTTGGTAAATAAATCGAGGGCAGCGGGAATAATATACCTGTCAAACAGCAGCCAGCTTCCAATTTCTGCTGTCAGGCCCGCCCAGCCGTGCCACTCCAAACCCACTGACGTGCTGCCGCAAGCAATACATTTTCCGAGGCCCCCAAGGGCGGGGAGGGCTGGGCTCACCAGGGGATTCCCAACTAGTTGGTGTTGCTGCAAGGCAGACCTGAAGAAGAACTGCCCAATGGAAGAGCTGGTAGGAGAGCTATGGCAAGGCTTGGGTGGGGGGCTTGGAAAAGGGGGTGAGTTTCTGGGCTGCCTTGGAAGGCAGTGGAGGCAGAGGCAGAGGAGTAGGTGAAATGACCCTCTGACCCTCTCTGCACAGGAGGGAGTCAGAGGTCGTTGGACCCCGTCACCATGGAAGTAGCTTCCCAATACTGGTCCTTCCTAATAAGTGGGCAATCGTATTTTGAGGTAAAATCCTGAAACCTGAGGTCAGAAAGGAGCAGGGGTCACTAATTCCAGCCCTCTTCCCCTAGCCGAGCTGCGCTTTCATAGCCACAGGTGTTCAGGGCTTAGCCAATGTTAAAAATCTTCCAGGAACAGCTCCATCCAGCTCAGCACGAGGAGCTCTCTAGCCAGGGAGCCCTTGCTCCAGTCTGACCCTGACACTGGAGCTCAGACCGTCTGCTCTGTACTGGCCTTGGGGCCACCAGAACAGGGCAGCACTGAGCCTTCCCTTTGCCGGCCCCCTGCCACCCCACACACTCTCCCCACTCAGCGTCCCGGCCTTCTCATCCCTCAGGTGGAAAAGCCACACCTCTCTCCTCATGGTTCCCCACAGCCTCCAAGTCATGTCTATGAGCTCCCCAAGCCCTTGTGCCCCTAATCAACTGCTCAGCTGTGGACCTGGTGGACGCAAGTGAGTCAGGGTGCGGGCCTCCCCGCACGTCCTTAATGCCTCTGAGGGCTGGAAGAATCCTGGGAGCAGAACATACCCATTCCCATGGGGGTTCCTAACAAGGCCTTTCACTGCCAGTTGCCCCACACCAGGTCAATTCGGGAAGGAGAGGCCCTTGAATTTGGAGCTGGAGGCTGGGGAAAAGAAGCAGAGATGGCCCAGGCAGACATTCTTCCTGTAGCTTCTCTCTCTAACTGTAAGAACCAGGGGCCTGGGCCCTCCTAGCTAAGGAGTAATGTGGTGCACAGAATAGAATGCAGGAGCTCAAAACAAAGGTAGAGCCTCTTCTCTGGGAGAATTTTGTTGTTGATTCAAGGATGAGAGGACTTTCTCAGAGCAGTGGGGCCTGGCCCCCAAAAGCACAAGCCACTACGCCGTGTCCCAGGCTCAACGCCCACTCCAAACCAGTGCCAAGCCATTTCCTCCATTTTCTTCAAGCACTGGCACACATCTGTACCCCCAGAAAATGTTCCCTCCAAATTTCAGCCCCTCCGCATAGACAATTAGAGGTGGAAGGGAGCCTGGAGCTCCTCTCATCTGATTCCTCATTTTTACAGGGGGAGGAAACGGAGGCTAAAGAGGGTTCAAAACCCAGAGAGGAGCATGGTGAGTGATTTCCAGCAAACCATGTATCTTTCTGAGCCTCAGTTTCCTTATCTGGAAAATGAGGGGAGAATCCCTATCTGTGTCATAGGGTCCATAGAAGATACACTTCATGAGGGCAAGGATTTTTTCCTTTTTTGCTACTGCTGTACTCCCAGGACCAAGCTTGAAAGTAGGTATTTGTAATAGTAAGTCTGTCTCAGTGAATGAATGTGAAGCACTTAGTAGGTGCTTATTAAATAGTAGCCACTGTTATTCAAAATCCTAGGGAGCTAGCAAGAAACCCCGGCCTTCTGACTCCAGGTGCCAGCACACTTTCTCCACCCCTTCTCTGCCCCACCCGCATGACTTCTCCCATCCCTGCACTGCAGCCCCAACCTTCTTTTTTATTTCATTATTATTATTATTGTTTGAGATAGAATCTCGCTCTGTCACCCAGGCTGGAGTGCAGTGGCACAATCTTGGCTCACTGCAACTTCCATCTCCCGGGTTCAAGTGATTCTCCGACCTCAGCCTCCCGAGTAGCTGGGATTACAGGTGCACACCACCACACTGACTAATTTTTGTATTTTTGTAGAGATGGGTTTCACCGTGTTGGCCAGGCTGGTCTTGAACTCCTGACCTCAAGATCTGCCCACCTCAGCCTCCCAAAGTGCTGGGATTACAGGCATGAGCCACCACGCCTGGCCAGCCCCAACCTTTCCTTAGGGAACTGGAAACAGGGCAGAAGAGAGGGAATCTCTCCATGAAAAAGGGGCCGGGCCTGAGCACTCCTTGTCACCACCCACTGAAGAGCTGACAGAGCAAGGGGGACCTAGCACATTTGTTTCCATGTCATGCAGAGGAACCAAAATAAACACAAACAAATTTGGCAACACAAGCTCAGGGTGGGCCAGCCCCCCTCTGCCCTCCCTGCTGAGCCACTGCTGTTTGCTCATAGAGATGAAGCTGAGTAACTCTCAGCCACCCACTGAGCTGGGAAGCCAGCCCAGCCCAGCCTCCAGCGCAGCCACAGGAGATGGGGGAGACAGGAGACTCGCACTCTTGCTCCTAGTCCTGGGGTCTCAGTGCCTTCTGAGGGAAAAGCCTTCCTGGGCTGTGGTGTGTGGGATTCAGTTCAGCTCCACAGGAGGCCTCCTGTCCCCTCAGTTGGCTGTATGCAGAGGTTATGGAGTATTAGGAGTATTAGTAGGAGGGGAGGGGAGCAGGGACATGGGAGGCTGGGTAAAGGGCCCTCCTGCTTGGTGACTGGGGTTGCATGAGCTACCTTCTCGGGTACATCCTGGCTCTGGAGGTACAACCAAGCAAGGGGGTCCCCACACAACCTTCACTCAGTCCAGACCAGAGAAAGGGATGGAAAGGGCAGGGGCCCCCGTCCAGCCTCCATGTCAGCCACTTCTCGCATCCAGGGTCTCCACACCAAGATGCCCTCAAGCTGTTTCCGTTTCTCTCTTTCTCTCTCTCATTCACTCACACTCACCCTCACACACAGTGAGCAGCAGGGTCCCCACAGCAGGAAGCTGGTCAAGGGTGCCTAGACAGTGAGTGGGGCAGGCGTCGGGGCAGCAGCCTGCACTGCGGGAGCTCCGTGCGTCCCTCCCGCCCCACCCATCCTGCCTAGTGAGGGATGTGCAGACTCTCTGGCTGTCAGAGGACAGAAGGGTCTGGACAGGACCAGACAGGGAGCCTCAACCACTGCAGCACCCCAAGGGATGCTTCCGTCCAACTTGGAAGCATGTCTGTCCTCACCCCAGCCCCTGCCCGCAGGTGCACACACACAAGGCCCAGGAAGAGGAGGATCTGGATTAGCCAAACAAAAAGCTGGAGCTTGAAATGAAAGCCAGAAGGGCCCTGAGCCGGGCTTTGCTGGATGCTCTTTCTGTCGTGCACAAAAAGACTCTTAACTGCAGCCCTGATCCTCACCAATTCCTGGCACCCTGCCTAAGCACCGCCTCCTCCCAGAAGCCTCCCCAGAGTTCGTCCAGGCAGCCCTCTCTCCATCCTCTTTAGAGGGCATATCTACAGCACCATATATGGTTGTAGAATTGGGTATTAACATTTTCTTTAGTCTTCAAGTGAGATTTGAACACACACCATACACACATATGCAAACACAAGAATAGATGCAGATATGCACTTGTGTCTGTGTTTCTGTGCATGTGTGCACGAACCCCATTGCATGCACACACAGTGCTGGGCATCTGCCTTCATGTTCCAGCTTCAGTCTGATGCCATCATTCTGCTGTCCTGTCGGCATCTGTGTGATGGCACTAGCTTATGGGGTGACCGAGTGTGGCCTCCCTCAGTCATTTCCTGGTGTCCCCACAGAAGCTCCTGGGACAGTGCACGGCTAAGGACACTGGTGTTGTGATCAGATGGACCTGGTTTGACTCTTGCCCCAAATGGTGTCAGGCAAGCCCCTCCCTGCCTCTGTGCCTGGGCTCCGGGTCAGCTTCCTTTGCAGTGTCACTGTGAGAATTAAACAAAAACATGGTACCCAGCAGGCGTTCTCTAACAGCATTTCCATTACTGTCCCTTCATAAAAGATTAGACAGATGATGTAGATGAGGACAGATTTCAGCTCAGAAAGCCAGGAGCTTTTTCAAAGTGTCCAGGCTCTCCGGCAATGTCATCTTCTAATTCAGGGCAGGACAGGGGGAGCCCAGGCAAACTCTGTCTTGCCGGGGCTGGGGACACACCCAGGATGGTAACAGCCCCCACACTAGCTTATCTAGCTCCCACAGAGAGCCCCTCCTTCCGCACAGTTCCAACAAGCCCCCAGCTGCCTCAGCCTCCCAAATGCACACCTGTGGCCTGTGGGACATTTAGTGTGGCCACCGGGAATGAGTATGAGGGGGCTGGAAGGATTTGTGGCTAGAAAGAGGGGACAGCCCTGATGGCAAGTGTCAGTGCCCCACAGAGTCATGCCAACCCCGGCCTGTGCACACACAGCTGCCATCAGCAAAAGCAAATCTGGGCCAGGCCAACCTGAGACTCCCAGCCAGCCCCAGCCTCCCGGGTTCCTGAGCAGTCTTGCTGCACACACACAGCACCCACATGTGTGACAAGACCGGAAGCCGTGGAGTCTAGGACTACTGAGCTGGAGACCATGGCGGGCCTTTGGGGGTCTGTGCATACCCACAGATAGGAGGCCAAAGTGCCCGTGTGCACACACGCCCGTGTCCACACATGCACTGTAAGCCTCTGGATAGGGAGGGGTCTGTCGCCTTTATCGGATTGCAAAAGGATCCATGATCCCCAAAAGCTCAAAGTTGCTGTCCTACATTTTAAGTTCATGTTTCGGTTGAGGCACGTAGAGGCCCAGAAAGGTCACCTCTCAGTCCAGTTCCCCAGGGAGAGCCCTGGACCCTCAGCTAGGGATCCAGAGAGGACCAGAGGGGCCTGCCTCATGGACCCGTGCAAGCTGAGCTGCTATCTGCCTCTGTCTCCCTCCCTGGGGTGGCAGCTCACCCCCTCCTCTTCCTACCTGCCCCCTCCACTCCTCCAGGACAGACGAGAAGCTCCCTGGTCAGCCATCGTCCCACGACCTTCGTGAAGGACAGAGGAGAAGAGAGAAGTGCTCTTGGTGAGACCTCCACCCTGCCAGCCGCCAGGCACCCAGAGCAGGGCCAAGAGGTGGGCAGGTGCGTGGGCGGTGGTGCCCCCTACACACCAGCCTCGACAGCCCTCCGGGGCCTCCCTGCCTGCCTTCGAGTGTGATGAGTTTATCTCCATGGGACAGAGAGGTGCGTTTGACGGCAGAGATGGCTCGGGCTGAACTCCTCTGTACGCAGGCTCCCGGGGGAAGGGATGAGAGAGATGGTATCGCCTCTGTTTGTCAGTCAGTCAGGAAGTGAGTCTTCCTGCGTGCCCTCCCAATGCCGCCATGAGCTCAGCCCGGCCGCCTCGGCAACTGAAGGAGCTGTCAACATCCCACAGACCCCAGGTGCAGGAGCCCTGGGGACACGAGGAGATGAGAAATAACTCACCCAACCAGCCCCCAAGTGAAAGGAAAAAAAAAGAAACCAAGCAGAGCTCGCCACTCTGCTTCCTCATCCTGATGCTGGGGCAGATCTCTGAAGTTTGGGAAGAAGCAGCAGTTTGAGGGTGGAGAATACACCTGGCAGAGCAGGGACACATGGGGAACATTTCTGTGGGCACCCCAGGGGACCTCACCTCCAGGGCCCATGTCATCACCCCTGCCCATGTTGGCTCTCGCCCTGCAGGGTCTGCCTGCTCCTTCCCTGGGGACTGCCTGCCCCTGGCTCCACCCTGCCCAGGCAGCCAGCATCTGGGGGTCACAGTCTCTCTGCAGTCTGGGGTCCAGGGTCCCTCTTCTGGATAAAGGAGACATGGCCAAGGAGTGGGGAGAGTCGGGGATGAAGGCCAGCACATGGGGCAGCCCACCTCATCTCCCTGGCTGTGTACCTAGACCTCCAAGACTCAGCTGTATGTTAGTGATTCAGGAGAGGAGGCTGAGAGGCCATCTGGGCCTCTTTGGATGGGGAAACCAGAATCAGAGACAGGAGTGGCCAGACTTGTGATCTTTGCCCCACTCAGAGGGGAGAGAAGGCCTTGCTAAGGGGTCACCACTGCAGCCAGTCATGAGTCATCAGATGCGAAAGCCAAGGAGGGTCCCAGCTGCCACGTTCAGCAAAGGTGCCCGGAGGAGAAAGTATCTCCTCTGCCCTTTGTTCCCCGTCTCCCATCTCGCGCCAGGCAGAGGCCCTGGCTCCTCCCCTCTGTGTCTATCTTCAGCCCACCCAGTGAGGATGGTGGGGAGTGCTCTATGCAGGGTGCTGACCAGAGGCCCAGGCAGCTTCCCCTGGGGCACTCCAGGCCCCAGTAGGCCCCCGCATCCTCCCAGCATCCCCCTATTTGATGTGTGCTGTGATGTGAGATGTCAAATGTCTGTGAGTCTGTTTCCTTATCTGAGAAATGAAGATGCCATGATCTCTTGGGAGCATCATTATAAGAATTCGAGATTGTGAAGAACCTGGCACATCCAGACATGCCTTTCATGGTTATTACTATTGTTGTTAATGTTGTAACTCTCTGCGTGGGGAGAGTCACATGTGTGGGGATCCAGGGCTGCAGGGATAAAACCCCCTAAGAGCACATGGGATGCAGTCTTCACTCCAAGTCAGCTCCCATTAGCACTGGGCCTGTGCTTCTGCCCAATTTCCCCAAGCCAGGCCCGGCGTGAAGCACAGAAAATCTACCTGGCTCTGGGCTGTGGGGATGGGGAGAGTTTGAGAACTGGGCTGGCCCCCAGGAGTACTTTCCATTCTTCCTGGTCTAAGCCATGGAACACAAGGCCAAGAGGGACCTCAGAAACCAGAAGCCACCCAGTCCCATGCCACCCTCCCCATTCGACAGAGGAGGAAACTGAGGTCCAGAGAGGAACAATGTTTTGTCCCGGGTCACCCAGCAGGCTGAGACCACAACTCCTGGCTCCTGGTCCAGTGCTCTGTCCACTACCCAGAGCTGGCGGCCCTCCTGACCCCAGCCCAGGGCACACAGTCACCACCTCACTCACTGCTTGGGGAACCCTTGATTTTCCCAATCCAGAAGACCGCCTGTTTAGGAAAGGTGCCTCTGGGAGAAGACAGAGTAAATGGGGATATACAGCAAGACGACACAGGCATCTCCACCCACGAGGCACAGTAGGGGTGGGCTCCTCCTCCTCCATCCCCCAGAACCACCCCCAGTACAGCATAACTGGGATCCCAGCTCACCCCTCGCAGGAGCCATTACCAGGGGGTGAAGGTGGCAGGGGAGCCCAGGGGCCGCAGATGCCCTGTGAGTGGCAGGGGCTCCAGGATGGGTAAGGTACTTATGCTGGGAGGGGGCAGGGGATGCAGAGAACAGAAACCCTGAGGCAGGCGCCCTGAGAAGGCACCCACAAATGGAAAAGCTCTGTCCAAGTCTATTTAGGCTACTAGAACAAAAACACCACCAACTAGGTGACTTATAAACCACAGAAACGCATCTCTCACAGTCCTACAGGCTGGGAAGTCCGCAACCGAGGCAGCAGCAGATGCAGTGTCTGGCAAGGGTGCATTTCTTGGTTCATAGACGGCTGTCTTTTCACTGCATTCTCACACGGCAGAGAAAAGGAAGGATCCTTCGGGGTCTCTTTACAAAGGCACTAATCCCATCCATGGGCTCCACCCTCATGACGTGATCACCCCACAAAGGAGCTGCCTCCTGATGTCTCACATGGAAGCTTAGGGTTTCACCACGAGAATCTGGGGGGCTGTAAACCTTGAGAGCACAGCAGGGCCTCAGAGGCCAGGCATGTGTCACCATCTTCAGAAAGGCTCTGCATCTTCCTTTCCCAGTCCTGGCCCATTCCCCAACTGCCCCAGAAAGGAGGGGGGCCTCAGAGGAGCATCTGAGGCACCCATGTCATAGGGCAGGGCCCTGCTACAGACAAAGTCGGGTCAGGAACCCCAAACAGGCCACCCAAACTCTTCAGGGCGGCCCTAGAAAATAGCTCCATGCTCCCTCCCAGAGGGAAATGGTCCAAGTCCCCAGCCCACCCCTTAAGGGGCTGCTGAGGGCATCAGAACTCAGGCGTGGCTGTGACCCACCCCACACACCTCCAGGGAGCCTGGTGTGAGGTGGGCTCTGCTTCTGCCTCTGCCACTGCCTCCCGGTGTGGCCCAGTCACCCCTCTGGCTCTTAGTTTGGACCAAATAAGTGACTTTCAAACTTTTTTATAGAATCGAAACTCTTATTTTGTTAAACCAAGATGATTGCATCTATTTCTTAGCCATAACAAATTACCACGAACAAGGTGACTTGCAACAACAGAAAAGTATTCTTTCACAGTTCTTGGGGCCAGAAGTCCAAAATCAGGGTGTCAGCAGACCTGCACCCCCTCCCAAGGCTCTAAGGGAGACTCTTTCCTCTTCTGTTCCTGTTCCTGGGGCTGCAGGCGTTGCTGGGCTTGCAGGCTGCAGAACCATCTTCACACAGCCTTCCCCACCTCTCCCCCATGTGTCTCTCACAGGACTGTTGTCATTGGATTTAGGGTCCTCCCGGATAATCCAGGCTGATTCCATCTCCAGATCCTTGACTTCATCACATCCTCAAAGATCCTTTCTACAAATAAGGCCACATCACTCACAGGTTCTGTGATTAGGATATGGATACACCTTTGGGGGGCCACCTGTTCAAAGCCACTACAATGATCTTAGTCAAAGCCCTGTTCTGTTGCTCAATGTGCTAAGCAATGGAGTTTGAAATGAGTGAAAGCCGGAGCATTATTCCCGCCTCTTCCCCTCTCCCGAGCCCCTGCCCTCCCCTCCTCCTTTCCCACCTCGGGGCCTCTCCAAGGAAACGTCAGACACCCAGGTCCCCTCTTCCACTGCCCCTGTGCTTGGCATCGTGGAGAACCCCCGCTTCTAGGGGCCTCACGGGAGGTGGCCCCACTCTCCACACAGGCTCCCAGATGCCCCCAGAGAGCCAGAATTAAGCTCCCCATTGCAGTCTCAGGGCCTCCAGCCAACCCTGGCCACCTCACAGTCGCTCTGCACCCACTCCCTGCACGCTGCCCCTTCTCCGCCAGAGCTGAGGGAGCTTCCTGTCCGATGCCGGAATTCTAGACACTGTGGCTTCTGTTTCTAGGGTAGCAGGGGGTGTGGGGAGTTGTGAAGGAGTGACGTCCAGGCACAGGAGGGCTGGGCCTGTGACAGAAACATGGCTAGCAAAGGTGGGTGTGAGATGTTGGGGGGCAGCGGATATTGGGGGTCCCTGGTAGTATCTATGTGAGGGGTAGGGAGTTCCCTTACCCCTAGAGACAGAGGGCACAGAGCTGAGCTCACTGCTTCTCCTGTCAAGGCTCGAGTGGTTGTGTGACCTCAGAAGGGTCATTCCACCTTCCAGAACCTCACTTAATGATGATATTAACAACACCTTCCTCAAAGGATTGTGGGCGGACCCAGTAAGATAAAGGCTGAAAAAAAAAAAAAAAAAAAAAAGGTCTGGGGCCAGGCATGGTGGCTCATGCCTATAATCCCAGCACTTTGAAAGGCTGAGGCAGGTGGATCACCTGAAGTTAGGAGTTCAAGACCAGCCCGACCAACATGGTAAAACCCCGTCTCTACTGAAAAAACAAACATTAGCTGGACGTGGTGGCATGGGCCTGTAATCCCAGATACTTGAGAGGCTGAGACAGCAGAATTGCTTGAACCAGGGAGGTGGAGCTTGCAGTGAGCCAAGATCTCACCATTGGACTCCAGCCCGGGCAACAAGAGCGAAACTCCGTCTCAAAAAAAAAAAAAAATCTGTAAATCCATCTGGTATGGGGCAGGGAACAGGAATCAAGGATGAGCGGTTTACCTTTCCCACCACAGCTGACCTCTGAATGCACAATAAGGGTTCCAGAGCAGAGACCAGCAGAGACTGGGGACTCAGCATGGGAGGCTGCTGGACCCAAGCAGGACAAAGGAGCTGGCAGGGACTGGCAGGGGAGTGGTGGGGACGAGGACAGGCAGTGGTGGGGAGCCCTCTGCAAGGACAGAGAGCTGAGGTGCTCTCTTGTTGGTAGCTTGACCCCTACCCCAGTGGCTGGTGGGAGCTAGGGAGGGGCAGGGAGCCCTCTGCCCCTACTGTCATGCCCAGCACTGGTTCTGGCACACGGCAGCTGACGGCAGGCTGGGCACCCTTGGCTGAGGCTGGGCAGGCTTTGAGCTGCTCGCTCACCCAGAAGGTGCTAATTGAGCTGATTAATTGAGCCAATTACCTCAGCCTCCCAGGAGGGCTGGGAGCGGGCCTGGCTCCTGGGGACCAGGTACAATCCTGCAGAATGGGCTGGCGAGGGAGCCAGGCCCTCCATGGGTGGGCTGTGCTCTTCGCCTCCAGCCCTGCCCACCTGCACGAGCGCAGGATGAAGGGTGGGCTGATGCCCACTCGAGCAAGGTGAGAGAGGCTCCTGGGCAAACTCAGGAGGGTCTGGCCAGAAGGGAGGTGGGGCTAGAGCAGGTGTGGGGACCCCAGGACAGGAAAAGGGTGCTCCGGGTGAGTGATTGATTCTATAGAGAAATGAATTACCCTTTCCTGCTACACCTTCTGCTAATTTTGGAGTGTAAGTGAAAGTGAGAGTCAATGTGAAATACAAATCATCAGGCCTAGCATTTGTGACATGCGGAAACGGTATGAATTACCTTTGCCCTTTGGCTCAGCCAATCTACACAGCCACCCTGCAGGCACTGTGGCTGTTGTTGCCATTTTACAGATGAGGAAAATGAGGCTCGAGGGACTGCCACTGACTGAGGCCACACAGCTGACAAGGGAGGGGGTCAGATTCAAACCCGAGTCCTCCAGGCTGCAAAAGCCTGAGGTGTGACTGGGCTAGGGAGCCAGCAAGTGTGGCAGCAGGAAGGAAGGCAAGGCCCACATGCCTGCTGGCTGCCTGGGCTCGAGGAGTGCAAGGACAGGGGCCTGGGAGCATGTCTACCCACAGATGTGCGCCTGGCAGGATGTGAGTCCTTCCCTTGCAGCCCCTGCTCTCACTTGGGACCAGTCTCCAACCTTGAGCCCAGAGGAAGGCCAAGGATAGTCCCTAGACCAGAGGGAAGGAAGCTCCATGTCCCAGCAGTTCCTCCTGTCTCCCTTTTTCCATCCACACCATCACCGGAGTCCACACCAGCATCCTGGCTTGCCTGGACTTGTGTGATAATTTCCCACTTTCACACCTGTTCCCATTCAATTTTGTCTCCAGACAGAGGCAAGGGGTGTTTTTCTTAAAAAAAAAAAAAGAAAAGAAAAGAAAGAAAGGAAAGAAAAGAAAACACACACACATATCTAATCACAACCCATTTTTGTCTTATTTTGTGTGTGTGTGTGTGTGTTCAAATGATGTCTCTCTTTATTTGAGTAATAGAAACTAATCTTCATTGCAGAAGAGAAGGTGTATTTTTCAAAAATTACTTTTATTGACATATACTTTACATAAAATAAAGTGTACCCATTTTAAGTGTATAGAAAGTGAATTCTGACAAACGTGTACACCTGTGTAACCAC
Organism: Papio anubis; assembly: GCF_008728515.1. NCBI lineage: Eukaryota > Metazoa > Chordata > Mammalia > Primates > Cercopithecidae > Papio > Papio anubis. Next base: position 14,760,735 of record NC_044987.1, read on the forward strand.
CATCCCATCATATTTCCGTCACCTCAGAGAGATCCCTTATATCCTTCCCCATCCCCCACTCCAGGAAACCACTGATTTCTATCCCTATAAATTAGGTTTGCCCTTTTTAGAATTTCACACAAATGGAATCATGCAGCAGGTACCCTCTTGTGTCTGGCTTCCTTCACTCGGCATAACATTTTGGACTTCCTGCATATTGCTGCATATGTCACGCATGCATGGAAAGGGAGTCCCTTCCTCTTGCTCTATAGTATTCCTCAGTGTGGATGCACCATAGTTTCTTTGTCCATCGCCAATTGGTAAGTGTTTGAATTGTTTCCAGTTTGAAGCCCCTGATGAATAAAGCTGCTTTGAACTTCGTGCCGAAGTCTTTTTGTATATAGATTTTTATTTCTTTTGGGTAAATACTTTGGAGTAGAATGGCTGGATATGGTGAGTACATGTCTAATGCTATAAGAAATGAAACTGCCAGGCTGGCCCTTAGGATCAATCCTGAGCTCCACTGGCCTGACCTTCGAGGTCCTGCATGCTCTGGCTCCTCCTCTCCTTTCAGCCTCATCTTCCCTCCCTTTCCCCCGTCAGCCACACACTTTCTTGCTATTCCTTTTAAGTGTCAAGTTTTTTGACCACAGGGCCTCTGCACATGCTGGTTCCTCTCCCTGGAATGCTTTCCCCACTCTTCCGTTCTTCAGGTGTCATCTTAATATTCATTCTTTGGGGGACTTCCTAAGCATCCCCCACCCAGTCTACATGTGGTATTCCTCACACCTTCTCAAAGTTCCCTGCGCTTTTTCCCTTATAACACACGTCATGGTGTTAATTACAGAGTGGCTTGTAAGATTTACTGTTTGCTAGTACTCCCTTCTTCTCAACTGTAGGCCCTGTGAGTGCAGGAATCATGCCCCTCATCTCCTGAATCTAGCACAGTACCGGACGCAGAGACGCTGCCATGTAGACATTTTAGGAGATTAAACAAGGGAGGCTGAGCCCCAAGGCTCAGGATGGGGCTTCCATGTCCTGCTGAGGAAGCTGGGAGCCTACAACTTGCAGAGAGAGGCCCGGACAGCCAGGCAGGACAGGGATCCCACCCCAGATCCAGTGTCTGGGGAGGGGGAGGGAAGCAGAGAAGAAGGAGAGGAAAGAGAATAACTCACCGTCAGAGACACATGGCAAGAGGAGGGGAAAAGGCAATTCAGTAGCTTCTTGACCTTTCTTTCGTGAGGGGGACAAATGTTCCAGCCCCCAGTGAGTAGGGGGAGGCAATTAGGTACTCCCAGAGCCAAAGAAAAACACTTGCCTGGGATCGGGCTCGTGGCTCATGCCTGTAATCCCAGCACTTTGGGAGGCCAAGGTGGGCAGGTCACCTGAGGTCAGGAGTTGAAGATCAGCCTGACCAACATGGCGAAACCCTGTCTCTACTAAAAAATACAAAGGTTAGCCAGGCATGATGGTGGGTGCCTGTAATCCCAGCTACTCAGGATGCTGAGGCAGGGAGAACTGCTATAAGCAAAAACCAGAAACATTTCTCAGGCTCAGAGAGAAGGAATGTCGCCAACCCCCTCCCTGCCCCATCGCTGCCTTTATCATTGTTAAAAAGACCCCTTCATTCCCAAGCCCTGAAACAGTGACTGTCTCCACCCCCACCCCAGCTGTGTGCAGCTCCAAGGCTGAGAAAGAACTGCCCAGAGAGAGGGTGGCACCAGCCCAGAAGACAAGGAAAAGCAAAACACAAAGGGGAAGGATGATCCTGGGGACACAGGCTCTTCCACCCCATCCCAAAGCACTAGGATGAGGCCAGAAGCAGGGCACCTTGGACCTGGGAAAAGCATGTCGGGGGGAAATTCTCAGAAATCTTTTTTGATGCAAGTTAAGCTCACTAAGGTGGGGGTGGGGGCACACAGGAGCGGACTGTACACAGGACAGGGCCCATTTAGGGTAGGACTCGCTCACCTCTAAGAGGCCAACTGAGGCTTGGGACTGCTTCCTGTGTGGCCTGACTTGTAAAGCAACTCCCCTGTCCCTAAACAAAAAGCCTGGCGGGGAGAGGCAAGCTCTCAGCCTAAAAGGGAAATGGTCTTAAGGCCTTGCAAAGCCACAAGTGCTAATGGATACAGACCTCTCTCTGGGACCATCTCCCAGAACTTATCTGCCACAAATTGAGCTTTTAACTTCTCACTGACCAGATCTCCTTCTGTAGTTTTGTTTGATTTGTAGTTTGTTTGTTTGTTTTTGAGACAGAATCTGGCTCTGTCGCCCAGGCTGGAGTGCAGTGGTGTAATCTCGGCTGCCTCAGCTTCCCGAGTAACTGGGATTACAGGTGTGCACTACCATGATTACAGGTGTGCACTACCATGCCTGCCTAATTTTTTTGCATTTTTAGTAGAGACAGGGTTTCACCATGTTGGCCAAGCTGGTCTCGAACTCCTGATCTTAGGGGATCCACCTGCCTTGGCCTCCCAAAGTGCTGGGATTATAGGCGTGAGCCACCGCACCTGGCCTCCTCCTGTAGTTCTAAACCACATCTAAACCAGGGCTCAGTTTATGGTTCCTGAGAGAATCGGAGCCAGTTTGCTGCTTGCCACGCAGACATCTTGCTCCTGCTCCCCTAAGACACACCCAAAATAAAGCATGTTTGGCTGGGTCTTGCCTCCAAGGAAACGCTTAGGATGGTGAGGAGCTGCCAGGCAGATGGAGGAGGCAGGGAGAGGAACTCAGGGGCCAGAGCCCAGGGCTATTCACGGGCCTCACCATTTCTCTAAATTCTTCAAGGAGTAGTCATTCATGTCAGGGCCCAGGTTAGGAATGGTGGCAATGGGTGCATGGGCTTCAAGCAAGTCAGTTCACCTCACTGAGCCCTGTTTCCTAATCCGAAACTGGGAGATGGAAATAATAGCACCTTGTCAGCAATAGCTTGTTAGGATTAAATAAGGCAATGCATGTGAAGCCCTGGTGCATAGCAAGTATTCACAAAATGCTAGATCAAATGATGAATAAACCTTCCATTCTGTAATCATTTGTTTTTGATCCTCACATTTGTCAAGTGTTTTATAGTTTATGAAACACTTTTACATTTATTTTCTCATTTGATCCTACAGCAATCTTGTAAGTATACAGGACAAATACCATTGGCCCCATTTTACAGATGAGATAACAGAGGCCCAAAAGGGTAAAAGAAATTGTGCAGGCCGGGCGCGGTGCCTCAAGCCTGTAATCCCAGCACTTTGGGAGGCCGAGATGGGCGGATCACGAGGTCAGGAGATCGAGACCATCCTGGCTAACTCGGTGAAACCCCGCCTCTACTAAAAAATACAAAAAACTAGCCGGGCAAGGTGGCGGGCGCCTGTAGTCCCAGCTACTCGGGAGGCTGAGAAAGGAGAATGGCATAAACCCTGGAGGCGGAGCTTGCAGTGAGCTGAGATCCGGCCACTGCACTCCAGCCTGGGTGACAGAGCGAGACTCCATCTCAAAAAAAAAAAAAAAAGAAAAAGAAATTGTGCAATTTCCATGGGACCTCGTGAGCAGCATAACTAAAGCCCTCTGACTTCTATCTGTATTTTTCCCCCACTGGACTTCCGCTCTGCCATGTACTGCTGGGATCCATCGGGACTGCAACCCAGCAGTCCTAGGAACCTCTGAGGCTCTGTGGAGGCTTTAAGAGCTGAGGCCCTTTCCTTTCAACTAAAGAAAAGGGTTTGGGGTGAACACAGCTGAAGTCCTTCAGATAACACACGTGACTAGGAGATAGGGCTGAGGCTGCGGCTGGCATTAGGGTTAGGACAGAGAATTTCCCCTGCTTTGCAGGGCCAGAAGGGTGGAGGATGACACCCGCTGCAGGGGGAAGTGGTAACACGGCCCCCCTCCCAGCCTCCCAGGTCCTTATGAAACAGGGGAATGGTGCGTGGGCCCCAGCCACCACGGGCATTGGTTTCCCCCTAGCAGAAAGTGGAAAGTGAGTTAAAATCCTTCCTGCAAATGGCCAAACACCTGGGGAAAACAAACAGGTTTGGGATACATTCATTATTTATTGCTGTGTAACAAATTACCCCCAAACTTATTGGCTTAAACAAAGAAATGTTTGTCATCTCAGTTTGCATGAGTCACAGGCTGTGAGAGAATGTTGGCTGGGTGGTTCTGGCTCATGTCCTCTCATGTGGCCACAGTCAAGAAATTGGCCAGAGCTGCAGGCATCTGAAGGCAGAACGGGGGTTGGAAGATCCACCTCCAAGGTGGCTCACTCGCATGGCGGCGGGCAGGACACCTCAGTTCCCCACCACGGGGAGATTTCATAAGGAGGTTGTGTGAGTGTCTTCATAACAGGGCAGCTGCTTCCCACAGAGCCAGGAGAAAACCACAATACTTTTTATGACCTAGTCTCAGAAGTCACATGCCATAACTTCTGCCTTATTCTATTTGTGAAAACTGAGCCTCGAAGTCCAGCCCACACTCAAGGAAGGAGAATTGGCTCCGTCTTTTAAAGGGAACATCAAGTAATTTACATACATATTTTAAATCACCACAAAAGGATTAAACGCCCTCAGATAGGTGAGCTCAGAGCAGACCCAGGGGACAGCCTGCAGGTCAAGACCAGCATGTTAGAGGCCCTTCCAACAGCACCCGGGAGGGCTCTTCACCCCAGCTAGAGTCCCCAACTCCTGCCTTCATCATCACGCCACTTGTGCTACCCTGGATCAGGGGCCAAGTATCCCAGGAGGCTGCTTTCACTTGAGCCTGAGCATGGGGTGGGGGAGGAATTGGGGTACTGCACACTTCTGGCCCCGGGGCCACTCTGCCTGCAGCTCAGGGGGAGGAGGGCCCCATGTCCACCCGGGTATGAGTTGTAGGAACATGTTGAGGTATACCCTTGCCAATACTGTTGGGTCTGAAAAGGAAACTGCCTTCTGTGGTTTACATGCTTGTCCCCTCCAAAACTCATGTTGGGATTTAATTTCCAGGTAACAGTGTTATTAGCTGGGGCCCTTAAGAGGTCATTAGGCTATGAGGGCCCCACCCCCACAGGAGGGCTTACTAAAAGGGCCTTTGGGCACGGGTTCCTTCTCTTGCCCTTCTGCTATGGCATGATACAGAAAGAAAGCCCTCACCAGATGCCGGCCCCTCAGTCCTGGACTTCTCAGCCTCCAGAGCTGTGAGAAACACATTTCTGTTCATTATAAACTACCCAGTCTCAGGTATTCTCTTATAGCAGCACAAAAGAGACGAAGATGCTGTCTTTCACTGGATCTTAGTGGGCCTGGGCAACACTAGGGCTACAGAGGGGAGGCCTCTCTGCCCAGCCTCTCCTTCCAACAAACTCCATCCCAAGGAGGTGGCCCCAGGGCCACCTGCCCCTGTCTGCTGGCTTCAGACAACTGGACCAATGGACACCTGCCCCAGCAGGAGACAGCCTTTTGGTGACCAACAGCCAATCAGATACTCTGTCTTAAGATCTTAGAACTAAGGGGCTCAGGGCTGGGGAGTCAGTCTGTGGCTAGGCCTGAAGCTGAGGTCAGGCAGCCAGGGCAGACTGGGGGAGGCCCAGGCAGCTATTTTAGGACCGTGTGTTGATGAGTAAGCAAAGAAAGCAGATCTGCAGAGCACGACAGGAAAATGGAGCAGAGGGAGCAGCAGGGACAAGACCCAGTGTGGCCTCGGCAGGGGAAGAATAGGGAGGGAAGGCAGCTCACTGGGTTCGGGAGCCTCCCAGCTCCCCTGAGACCTGGAGGTTTTTCTGGCCATGGGTCCCACGAGGCACTCCTGCATCCTTCTGATAAATCCCCCAGGCCTTCAGCAAGCTTAAGAGGGCTTCTGCTGCTCTCTCCAGGCTGCAAGACCCTCCCTGCCTAAGACCTGAAGGAGGCGGAAGAGACGGTGGGAACCATGGCCTCTTCTCAACACCACCAGGGAGGACCTTCTGCTAAAAGTGCTACATTCATACACATACTCTTTACACCCAGGGAATCCAAAGAAACAAAATGTGGCACTTAACTGTTGTGCTGATGTTTTCTTCTGGTATCTCTGTTCCGTCTTACGCTCCCTGTGGCTGAAGCCCAGCAGCAGCAAGAAATAAAAGTTTTGACACCGTAGCAGATAATTACCCTCCCCGTCCCTCCGGGGCAGAGGTGAGCAGGAAAGACAACACGTTCACAGAAAGGGCAGCCCTCTATGGGCTGGTGTTTGCAGTGTCCGGGCAGTGATGCTAATAGCCAGTGGAAGGGGACGGGAGGCATCTGCAGCTCTTACTGCCTGCGATTGCATCATCTGGTCTTAAAGCAGGTTGAATTCCTACAGGAGGAACCACACCCGCCGTCAAATGCAAGTTCAGTGGAACAGACTTTTGGATTATTCATTGATTCCTTCCAGAAACATGCACACAGCCCTGGAAACATGCATGGAGACACTGAACTGGGTACACGCTTGAAACCAATGCAGTCCCTGTCCTCGGGAGCTCACAGTCCAGCATGGGAGATGGGAAGTGGAGAGCCCTTACCAAAGGATACACAGAAAGGGGCTTTAGTAGCTCACAGGACAGACAAACCCTTGAGGAATGGGCAAGATTTCAGTGGGAGAGGAGATTCTGGATGAGGGAGTGAAGGAGGCAGGAGGCCATGGTGCGGGGTGGGGCTGAGAGATCCATTTGACAAGCACCTGGGAGGCCTGTGCTGTAGCTCTAGTTCTTTGACTCAGAAAACCCCCTTTCTAGCCAGCTCACACCTGTAATCCCAGCACTTTGGGAGGCCAAGGGGGTGGGCTGATCACCTGAGGTCAGGAGTTCGAGACCAGCCTGGCCAACATGACAAAACCCCATCTCTACTAAAAATATAAAAATTAGCCAGGTGTGATAGCGTACGCCTGTAATCCCAGCTACTTGGGAGACTGAGGTAGGAGAATCGCGTGAACCCGGGAGGCAGAGGTCGTAGTGAGCAGAGATTGTGCCACTGCACTCTAGCCTGGGTAACAGAGCAAGACGAAAGAAGAAAGAAAGAAAGAAAGAAAAAGAAAGAAAGAAAGAAAGAAAGAAAGAAAGAAAGAAAGAAAGAAAGAAAGAAAGAAAGAAAGAAAGAAAGAAAGAGACAGAGAGAGAGGGAGGGAGGGAGGGAAAGGGAGGGAGGGAGGGAGGGAGGAAGGAAGGAAGGAAGGAAGGAAGGAAGGAAGGAAGGAAGGAAGGAAGGAAGGAAGGAAGGAAGGAAGGAGAGAAATAAAAGAAAGAAAGAAAGAAAAGAAAGAAAAGAAAAGAAAGATTCCCTTTCCCCTCTGGGCCTCATTTTCTCATATGTCAACAAGAGGGAGCTGCCTTGGCAGCTCTGGCATTCTAGGGTCCGTGCTCACACTTCGGGAGGGGAGGGCTGGGAAGTGGAGTGCTTACATAGTTGAATATTGTCCAGCAGCTCCCCAAACACCCTGCCTGGGTCAGACAAGCAACTACCCCCAGACCAGGGAACCCCATCTGGTAAGATTCACTCATCCCCCTTTCTGTGAACATGTTGTTAATCTAACAAGGGGTGGATCCTGGGTGCCATTCCCTTGAAGCACCCCCATGCCCAGTGATGGGAAACCTGAGATACCTTGGCAAGGGCCTGGACACCCTCAGGGAGAATACCTTGTTTCCAACCGGCCCAGGGAGGTCACTCAATCGGTTTTAAGGCACTTCAGCTGGGGTGACAGAGCGAGACCCTGTCAGAAAGGAAGAGAGAAAGAGAGAGAGAGAAAAACCCTGTGAAAGAAGGAAGGAAGGAAGGAAGGAAGGAAGGAAGGAAGGAAGGAAGGAAGGAGAAGAGAAGGGAAGGGAAGGGGAGGGGAGGGGAGGGGAGGGAAGGGAAAAAAAAATCAGACTAGAGCAACCTGCCAAGGTCAGATCATAGAGGGTCTTATATGCTGGGCCAAGGAGTTAGGTTTTGGACTGGAGCAGTGGCTGATGGGAGCCGGGCTTTAGAAAATCATCCTGACAGCAGCAGGTGACATGCACAGGTATGGGCGATGGGAGGGGCTCCTAGCAGCTAGGGGAAAGCTCAGGCAGAGGTCAGAGCCAGGCGGAGGCAGCAGGACTGGAAAGGAGACAGTATGTGGGAGGGATTATGCAGGAGATAGAACCCTCAGGTTTTGGCCACTGACCAGAAATGAGAAGTGAGGAAGAGGAAAAAGCTTGGAGGCCTGGAAAAGTTTCCAGCTTTCTCTCCCCAGCACAGACTCAGGAAACCACACACATGGAGTCTCAAAACACCATGAGACTGTGTCTACCCAGCACAAAACACCTGGGAATCCCAACATTCAGAAAGGCCCCAGATGCTATGTCTCCAAGTACTGGGATAGTCATTCTGCCTTTTATCTAGATGCTTGCAAAGGTCATAGGAGTAATCGAGCTTCCTTGCCCCCTAGCCCCTTCCTCCAGGGTCCCCCCATGCCACTGTGCAGGGAGGCAGCAAAGAGCTGATGTGCAGGCAAAGGGGAGACCAAGCCCCTGCTCTCATCAGAGGCCTCGCTGGTATTTTTAGTGCCGCAATCAAGAGCAGGGCCCGCCTCTGGATCGGCTCAGGCAGCCGGGGCCGGGCAGGACTGTTAAAAATGGAACGGCACATACTGCAATCAGTGGTGGCAGGCGAGGGGCACCCGGCAGGGCAGCAGCTGTGGCATCTGAAGCTCTTGGCCCTGGAGTCTGGAGGGGAATTGGGGGAGCAGCCTCTGCAGAGCACGCTGGGCTTCCATGCCCCGATGCCCTGGCACTGCTTCTACCCCTGCCCTTCACGGTGCCAGAGTTCCCACCCCTCACAATGCATGCCCATTCTTTCCCCGAAGACCTCTCTGAGATGCTCAACTCCAGAGCTCGGGTGCCGTGGGTGAGATGAGGAGGGAGCACAGGCCAGTGATGTCAGGATGGAGCATGGAGGGGGTTGGATAGAGTGAGACGCCTGCTTCCCTGTTCTCGTGGGAAGCAGAGCTGCCCTGAGAGCCCCTGCCAGAACTATGTCCCTCCCGGCGCAGCAAGGCACAGTCAGGGTCCCAGGACAGCAGCAAGCTTATCACGCTAAGACCCAGGAGGCCTGGGTTTTGAGCCATTTCTGCCACTCTGTGACGGCTCTGGGGCCTCAGGCAAGTCACTTTCCCTCTCTGGACTCCATCACGTTATCTGTAAAATGACAAGACTGAAGTGCAGCACAGATATGACAGATTCTCTGCGCCAACAGCAAGCTGAGTGCAGAGTGACAGATACTTCCGAGGCCTGCTCACACCCCACCCCTCCAGCCCACAACAGAGAACGTCCAGCGATGGGCAGAGCTTGGGGCCTGCAAGGGGGTCTGCCCTCGCTGCACCCCTCCAGAGCGGGAGCCCCTGGACAATCTCTAGAAGAGGGACAGGATGGGATGGTTCTGTCATCACTATCCGGCCCATCCAGGAGCTGAGAGGGCTCTGTGGGGTGAAAAGAGGACAAGAAAATGGGTAGGGATCACTCCAGGACACTGAGTGACCACAGAGGAAGGGACTGTAAATGCCGAGCCTCATTTTGCAAACACTGGAGCTACAGTCGAGCAGACAGGGCAAAAGGTGACCCAGCCAGACCTGGGCCTGCTCGGAAGCACGCACAGGACATCTGAAGGCAGGAGCCACATTGGCTTTTTTGATGCTACCCTTGGAACCTGGATCCTTCAAGTGCCCTTTCCACAGAGGCCTCAGGGTCCCAGTTCACCCCAGTGGAGCCCTCAGCCTCCCAAGCAGGTTGCCTGCTGGAAGGAGGAGTCTGGTGGTGTTTATTGGATTTGTGTATCAGCATAAATCTGTGTCAACCTGCCTCAGAACGGTGTTCAGATGGCAGATGTGCTATCTTGGGAAGCATGTGTCCCTGCCTGTCCAGGACCTTTCTACTCCCCAGCAAGACAGATTCAGGCCTGAATCTGCCCAGGCACCAGCTGGGCACCTCGTGTGAGGAGGTGCCTTGAGAGGTCATTCCTTTCATCCCTCGGCCTCACACCCCTGGCCACAACTATGCCAAGTCCAGGTCTTCTTAAGGACATGCCGTGCACAAATGTGCTCTGTATCTGGTGGGCCCTGCAGATGTTCAGCAGCTGGAAGACTCCCTGCTGAGCATGAGAAGCCCGCTATTGCCTTCCCTGCTGAGGTCAAGTTGAGCCTGTGATCCTGGAGCTGGCGGCAGAAGAAAAACTCCAGTTCACCCTGCTTATCTTCTGGCTACCCTGCAGGCACCAGATCCTTCCACTTGGAAGGTAGGGAAGTCACTATATCGGTACCCACACCCAGGGTGTCCAGACTAGAGCATCCCAAGGCTGGCATGTGGAAGAGCCACATATGTCACCATGGTGTGGGTGGGTGGTGCATCTCATGTTTCCTCAACACCTCTGAAGGCGGGATGAGAATCTGCCGTCTGACAGCCTCGGGCCCCACAGCCTGTGGAAGGCTGAGTTGCACACCTAGCACTGCAGATGGCTGGGCTAAGTGAGGGCTGGAGGAGCAGATAGGGGTGCAATGGGCATGCTCAATGCTGCTCGGCCTGGGAGATCCAGTAATGTCCACCTCCTGGAAGCAGCAAGAGAAGAGCTGAGCTTTTTACCCCCACCATGCCTGGCCTGCCCTGTTGGGCAGTGATGAGATTGGTCATGGTCCTCCGAATTTGGGGAGGCTCTCTGCCAAGGGCTCAAAGCCCCCCAAAAGCTGCTGGAGGATCAAGAGAGGAGCTGGTTGGGACTGAAGAGGGTAGACTTGTATCAGCCCAGAGTCGAGGCCCAGCAGCTGGGAACAGGGAAGGTGGCAAGCAGGCGGGCCATGTCATCATCTGCCAGAAAGACCTCAAGGGCACAAGAACATTCTGAGGGCTGTCCCCCACTGGAACAAGATCTGTGAGTGATGTAAAGCTTTCTGGCAAAGGCAAAGGAAGTTTCCAGACCACTAGGACCAAAGAGAAGACCTGCAAAAACCGAGTCTGTTCTCTCAGCACTGCTCCAGTCCAGAGCCCTCTCCCTGTCTAAGACCATGGTGAGCACAGCAGGATAGCACAGTGGCCCACTGTCTGTAGACTCTCAGATGCTCCTGGGCACAAAGACCCCATCCATATGGCCAACAGGAGGACTTGGATCCCAAAAAGACCTTGACAGGCTGGGGTAGCAGTTCACATGTCCCACAGTAGCAGAGAGTGGGAAACGGACAATTATATTCTTACGAAGTTCGGCTGCACCATGAAAAAGAATGAGGTCATGTCTTTTGCGGGGACATGGATGGAGCTGGAGGCCATTATCCTTAGTAAACTAACATGGGAACAGAAAAGCAAATACTGCATGTTCCTAAATGATGAAAACTCATGGACACATAGAGGGGAACAAAACACACTAGGGTCTCCTTAAGGGTGGAGGATGCGAGGAGGGAGAGGAGCAGAAAAAAAGAACTATTGGGTACCAGGCTTATCACCTGGGTGATGAAATAATCCATACAACAAACCCCATGACACAAGTTTACCTCTACAACAAATCTGCGCATTTGTTATAACCCCTGAACCTAAAATAAAGGTTAACAAGTAAAAATAAAGCAGGGAAAAAAAAGTTTGGCTGCACAAGTTACAAGAAGGGCTAGAGCCCGTTTCTCTGCACGTGGAAAATAGACTCAGGGTTTGGTTGAAAGCCAGCCTGAGACGCGGTAAGAACATGATGAGGCCACTATCATCTAAACATGGGAATCTTGGGTGGGGCTGCACTGCTAGAATATTGGCCTGAAGGAGCGAGGTCAAGGCCTCGTGCCTCTGAAGTTCCACGCTCAGTCCCGGCTCTCCCACCATAAAGGAGGCACTGACACCCCCAGCACCTCTGCAGAACAATGAAAGCATGTGGGGGAAGAAGCTAAAGTCATGTCCTGTATTTAATTTTACAAACATGTGACTCTGTATCCTGAGCATTCTTTCAAGTCCCCAGCACAACTATTAACTCACTCTACCCTTGTGAGGCAGGCACCATTATCAGCCCACTTGGGGGGATGAGAGGCTGAAGCACAGCAAGCTGAAATAACTTGCTCAAGGTCATCCTGCTAGGAAGTTGTGCAGTCAAGATTCAAATCTGGGAGATCTGGCTCCAGAACACATGCTCCAAAACCCACACTGTGCTGCCAGCCTCGTAAGAAGAGCTTAGCAAACAATGGGGAGTCTTCACCCTACAGTGGGAAGAGGCAGTGGCAAGCAGTGGGGCAGCCCATTGCAGATGTAATGTGTAGATTCTGTTCTGGGTGACTAAAGGCAGCAGCCTGGGCACTGGGAACTGTCTGGGGAGGCCAGATTCAACTCTATGAGGAAGGAGGGGTACGACTCATTTTCGCCTCCACTCTGTGCTATTTCCAGGGTTCCCATGCCCTCCCACTGTCCGGGTTTCTCCTTGGGTCCTAGGGCAATTGTGCCAGCCCCAGATTTTTCTAGGGATCTCTTACACGTTTGTTTTATCTCCCCAACTGAACTGCATGTACTCTGAGGCCAGAGACTGTGCTTTAATTCTCTCCAAAATCTCTCCCATTGTCTACCTCCACACTAGGTACTTGAAGGACTCATGGAATCTCAAGGTGGGAAGTGACTTCCTCAAGTTCTCATGCTCAACTTCTCATCCATGCAGGATTCCTCTTTGTGTCAGGCCAGCTACAAGAGTGTATTAACTTTGGTCACCTCCAGTAATGGAGAGCTCAGTACCACTCAGGGTACCTGTTCCATCAGTGGGTGCACAGTTGCAATTAGAATGAGAGCATCTCGATATTCTAGGACAGCTTGTGGAGGGGGGTGGTATGGGAGGAGGAAAGGGTGATGCAAGTAGAAGGGGGGGCCATATAGGCTAAAATCTTTTATGCAAAAGAAAATATAGCACCTTCTATTTGTGGGAACCCTGAGATAGCAGGTTAGAGCCTTCTGGTGCTACAGAGAGGAAGCAGAAATGATCCCCCATCCCCTTCTCAGGAGCAGGTGATAGAAGCAATGAGGACCAGTCCCAGCGGATGGCTACAGACTGAGGAACAGCAAAGATGAAGCAGGAACCCAAGATTCTGCCTCTTGGGGCTTTCTAACCTGTTGATACCCAGAAAAGAGGCCAGGGGTGACCCTTTGTGTGCCACGCACTCAGATGGCAAGTTCTCAGAGCCAAAAGCTATTTAAACATGCCCTCCACCCTACCTGGGGCTCCTGGAGCACTGTGAAATGAGATAGGCTGCAAGTAGCAAATACACCATGGATTCTGAGAAGAATAATGTAAACTGGCTCACTAATACATTTTTCATATTGAACACACATTGAAATGACACTATTTTGGATACATTGGGTTAAATCAAATATATTATTAAATTTTTAGAAGACCATTTTAACTACGTCATCCCCATTGTGGAACAAAGACAAAATCCCTATTAGTTCTAAGGGGTCAGAGAGTCAGCAGCCGGACGTTTAGGAGACAGATGGCTCACGGTAGTGTGAGGAAGGGGTGGGGCGATGGCCTTGGAGAAAGCCTTGAAGGCAAGGGCAGAGATGGGCAAATGTCAAAAGGGGGCCATTCATGGCATGGGGGAGTGAAGTGCACTGAGAAAACTGGGCTGGGTGGGGAAGGACTTTGCTGGTGAGGACAGGAGAAAAGGAATGGGGGGATATCTCTCAATGGGGGCCCGTCAAAGGGCCTGGCTTTGTCCCCATCCAGCTGCATCCAAACTTCACTCTCTGTGGCCTGTTTCCTCAACATTCAGTCAGCAATTAGTCATTGAAGAGCACCTGCCCCCGGCCAGGCCATCTGCTAGTTGTGCGGGGAACAGCAGTGAGATCTACTGGGTTCCTGTCCTCAAGGAGCTCCCAGGGGGATAGTCAAACAGGCAGAAGACTTCTGTGCTTGTGCACTGACTTTCCCAGACCCAGGACCAGCCATTTCAGCCCCGGCATGAAGTCCATGAGTCTTCCTCAAAGGAACAGACCAACCCCTAATATCCCCTCCTGCCTGCAGACCAGTCCTAGCCAGCCAAGTCTTCTGAGAGTCTAGTCTTGAAAGCCCAATACTCTCTGTAGTCTGGGGGCCCACACCTGGGAACTCTGGGCCTTGGCACCCATGACCACCAGGCCTGCAGCCTGGTGGGGGCACCAAAGGGCATGAAGAGTCTCCCTGCCTTCTTGGGCTCTGTCCAGGGTGCTGAATTCACTGAGCTGACTGGTTTCTCCAAAGGAGAGCAATACTGCTTGACTCTGCTACCCAATCCAATATGCCTCAAGAAAACAGAGCCCACGGACCTTAGCCCACATTCTCACATCTGCCAAATCTGGGTTCCCGGACCTATCTCCTCTGACCTAATTTCTTCTTCAACCAAACTCACTGAAGGACCAAGCAACAGATGGCAGGATGACAGAAGCTGGGCTCTGCCCTCTTCCCCAGCTTTCCAGCTTGATCCACAGGAAGCCGACAGAGGCAGGAAAAAGCACCCGTGGGTCCTCCTGAGTTAGAGTCTGTCACTCATTTACATGATTTCTTGAACGTCTCAAAAATATAAGGGGAAGGGAAGATCCCACTGTCATATCTTACAAATCAGAAATTGGGCTTGGAGTTTTGCATGTATACTAGTAATTCAGCCATACACACTCTGCAGCCCACCCCACCGCACATACATGGGCACACATGGACACAATGAAAGGGACAGAGGAAACAGCCCATCATATAGAGGTCGCCTCGGTGTCAGAGGCTCTGCCACATCCCTGACCCAGTCAGTAGGGTAGCAGTCCATTCCAGTCATGATGACAACAAGGCCCATCACTTAGAGAGGAAACTGGGCAAAGCTGCTCAGAGATGGTATTGGGAGAGGCTGTCCTTGTGGCTTAAATCTCCTTCACTAAAGACTTGTGCCCTTATCACCCCCACATCTCTGAGATGCTCAGTGACCATGGCCTGCTTCCAGAGTAGAGTAAAAGTACAGCAGGAGAAATGGAAGCTGGATATGAGACTGGCCTCTAGAATGGGAATCAGGAGAGGCCAGCTTTGCACGACCTTGAGCAAGTCAAGTTTCCTCTGGGCCTCCACCTCATCCTGCTAGTAAAGTGAATGATTGCTAGGGTTCCTGACAGTCTCATCCTTTGGCACATGCTGTTCGTGTTGGTTCTGATTTGCACGTTGTCAGCGTGCCCAGCTTCAGAGGGCACGTCCATGTATCACTCTGAAGCCTGGCACTCTGACAACATACACATCAGAACCAATATGAACAACATGTGTGCCAAAGGATGGCAAACCTGTCTGCTGGAAATCAGCCTGCCACTGCCCTCTATGGAGACACAGGAAGAACACTGCCTTCCTCCCATCCCATGACATCCCACAGCATCTCTCTATGTCCATTGTTAAAGGAGAACAAACAAAAGAGCCTGGCACAGTGCCTGGCTCATAGCAGCTGCTCCAGGAAGACCCAACTCCCCTCATGTCTTGAATGTTTATCTCTTTTCTTATAGGATGATGGAGACAGGGGAAGTGGAAAGAGGAGGGGAAGAACAAGGTCAGGGAGGCTGGGAGAGTAAGAGGGACTATAGCTGCCATCATTAATCACCTTCCATCACAACCTGCATCTTGTGAATCAGCATCTGTGATACTGATAAAGGCTGCTGGAGGGATGGAGGTGACACAGTCACAGGCAGGATGTGATTGCATGGGGGAGGAGGCAATGTTGAGTCCTGCTTTCAGGGCTTAATCTCAGTTGGATACACACACACACGCACACACACACGCACGCACAAACATTGCCATTCCACAGGCTGCAGAGCCCCCTCCTCCTGCTGCCACCCCATCTGTGCTCAGGCTGCAGCCCCCTCTGTCTACTCCCCATGGCCAAGAGGACAAGGAAGGCAAATGCTGATTAATATTTTACACATTAAGAATTCTATGAAGCCAGTCCCATTAGAGAAGCAGAGACTGTGTAATGAGGCAAACTGTTGTAGTGGAAAGTACATGAGCTGGCCTAGTACACATGTGCCCCCTCCTAATCCTCACCCAAGACCTGCTTGCTGAATGAGTAGGCATTGATTTGTTCCCAGTAAAACTTGCTGCCCACTAGCTGTGTGACCTTGCACAACTCACATCTCCTCTCTGGGCCTCAGTTCCATCATCTGTGCAATGACTGGGTTGGATTACAAGATCCCCAGAGCCCTTTCTGGTTCTAAGAGTCTGTGATTCTCTGGTTCTATAAGCTATTTGCATGTCCCAGCAGATGGCCAACAGCAATAGTCATTGGTAGAGTTGGTTCCCATCAATTCCCTGTAAGAAATGAGCACATACAGCAAATGCTCTTTTTGGCTCCTATCCATGCAACAGTTTATAATAAAAATTCTGAATTATCAACTGTTTTCATTATAAGCAAGGAAGGGGAGAGCAGAGAGGCACAGAATTGCAGGTGGACTCTTTACAGCTCTTCTGTTCTGCTAACAAGGAGCAAGTACCTACCACTCCTTCTCATCTTTAAACACCCAAACACATTCTCTCTCTCTCTCTCTCTCTCTCTGTCTGTCTGTCTGTCTCTCTCTCTCTTCCTTTCTATCTCTCTCTCTCATACTCTCCAGAGTATACTCTCCCCTTTTCTCTTTCAAAATAAATGAATGAATGAGTGAATGAATGAAGTTGAATATTGTGATAGGCAGAATTCTAAGATGGCTTCAAGATTCCTGCCTCCTTGTGTAGATGCTCTACCACAATCCTCTTTTTTGCTGTGTGGGTGGGCCTTGTGAGTATGAAGGGGTGAGGTAATTAAGGTCTCAGATCAGTTTATTTTGAGTCACTTAAAAGGAAGATTATCCTGGGTGGGCCTGGCTTAAACAGATGAAAGCTCTTAAAAGAGGAACTGACCCTTCCTGAATGGAGAGAGACAGAGTCTCCTGGCGGCCTTGAAGAAGTGAGCTGTCAGGCGAGAGAGCCTGCGAGAGCTACATGGTGGGAAACTCTGAGGAAGCTTCTAGAAGCCAAGAGAGATGGGATGACAGCCAGCAAGAGAATGGGACCTCATTCCTACAACCACAAGAAACTGAATATTGCCAACAACCACATGAGCTTGAAAGAGGATCCCAAGCTCCAGAGAGGAGTACAGACCAACCGACACCTGAACAGCAGCTCTAGGAGATCCTGAGCAAGAACCCTGGTGACCTGAGCTTGGACTCCTGACCCACAGAAGCTGTGAGGCGATAAAATGGATGTCATTTTAAGCTGCTGTGTTTGTGGTCATTCCTTACTCAGACATAGAAAATAAACACAAATATCTAATCAAAACACCACCCAAATAGCATCTTCTAATGGGACTTTGTCCGGATCCTCTCTGACGCCAAGCACAAGTGCTCTGCCATCCCTGCTGTTTGGGAGCTAACCAGGACCCCTCCCTCCAACCCTAATTGCTGAGACTAGGCCACAAAGACAGCGGCTCCTCTACCCAGGGCGGGCTGCCTTTTCCCACATGAAGGCGATGACATCTGTCCAGCCCAGTGCCAACACAGGATGGCAGAGACTACCCCAGGGGACAAGTGCCCTTCCACTTCTCCCAGCCAATGTGGTGATGGCAGGCAAATTACTCTATTAGCTTCCAGGCCAACTGACAGCCAAGCCAGGCGTTATGTCAACTGCCTCCAGGAGGGTGTCCCACTCCCACCTTCCACAGTGGAGCACCTTAGCACCCAGTTCAGAGGCCTGCCCTCTGCCGTTCCTCCTCTGTGTCCTCCCTCCTGCCCTCCCTCTCTGCTTGCCCTTTGGGACACAAGCCCTCTCTGCCTCTGCCTGCCACTTCTGCCCTAGCGCAGCAGGAGTCTCAGCCAATGTGACACTGAAGGGCAGGCAGCAGAAAGCTGGTGGAGGCTTTGGAATGTCCTGTACGGAGGCCCTGGGGAGCTCTCTTTGGTTAGGCTTCCAGAAAAGAAACCTCCTGAGGGTGGAGCACATGAGGGTGTGCGGGTGGTGTACCTAACCCCTTATCCAAGCATCTCCCCCAGCCCTCGCCCTTCCTCCTATGTGGAGCCCAACTCCTTCACTGATTCACACAGGCTGAGGGTGAGCAGGACAAACTTCTGGAGGTGAGGAGACCTATGCACAGTTCCCAGGGCCCAGAGTCTCTTCATCTACCCACTCCCCCGTCAACTGAATATGGCAAGAGGGCTACTGTCCCCCAGCCCCTAAGAGAGACAGCTACTAATTACACCTTCCCCTAGTAAGTAGCCCAGGACTTTTCTGTTTCCCTGCCTTTCTTCTTTCAATCTTGGTCCCACCTCCCCATGGAGTCAGATAAGAAGTGAGGAATGGGACTAGATGGGGCAGTGAGGTTTCTGAAAGCTTAACCAAAGACAGATTGAAAGACCCCTACAGTTTATTCTTTTATTAAAAGCAGAGAAACTGCACTGGCGTTACCTCCAGCCACTTGAGAAACAGGGGTACAGGGGAAAGGAATTGGTTCATAAGCCACTGACCCTGAAAAAGAACTTCCTGGGGCTGATTTAGTGCCCTTGGGGCTTGTTTGCACATGTCTTCTAATGCCCCACCTCAGGCTGAGGTCCTGAATTCATAGCCACCCCCTACAGTGACCCTAGGCCCATCCATACCATGTCCATTCCCTCTCTGAACAGAGGGGCATTTTCCCTTCCCCTGCATTTTGCACAGGCTGGGTCAGAGCTTCCTAAAGTGTGGTCTCTTGATGATGTACATCAAACTCTTCTAGGGGCCATGTCAAAGATACAGATTCCTGGCCCATTTAATAAATGTTCCAAGTAAGCCTCATGCACACTAAAGCTTGAGAGCCCTGTCTAGTTTCTCTGCAGCCATCACTCTCATACTTTGCTACCAAGTAAATACTTAACAAGAGGGAAAACCATGTACAAGCAAGATCATGGGTTTGACCCACTTCATAGGTCATCCGGTACTGGGCAATTTACTTAACCTCTCTCTCGAAGCCTCAGCTTTCACAGGCATAACCTGAGAACATCCACGTTTCTGTATTCTCAGAAAGATTAAAATAGCCTCTATTCACTCCACAATTATACATTGAGCTCATACTCTGTGCTAGATGCAAAGATGAACCTGACAGCCTCTGTTCTTCTGGAATTCAATCTTGTAGGAGAGCAACACATAAAAAGTAATTAATTAAGAAAACAAGAATTTGTCAGATAATACAAAGGGCTGTGCAAATAATTTATAATAGTGTGATGGTAAACTGCCAAAGTTCACTCAAGAAGAAAAAAATAAGCTGAATTGTCCTATATCTATTAAACAAATTGAAATTGTAGCTTAAAATCTTCCCATGAAGAAAACCTCAGACTCAGATGGTTTCACTAGTGAATTCTAACAAACATTTGAGGAAGAAATAATACCAAATCTACACAAACACTTCTAGAAAATTAAAGAGGAGGAACTACTTAAAAACTCATTTTATGAGACCAACATTACTCTGACACAAAACCAGACAAAGGATGCAAGAAGATGATGGACTGATATCCCTTATAAACATAGATGCGAAAGTTCTAAACCAAATTTTATCAAATACAACTCAACAACATATAAAAAGATAATACATCATAACCAAATAGGGTATATCTCAGGACTGCAAAATTGATTTAACATTCAAAAATCAATCATTTAACTGGGTGTGGTATTGCATGCCTGTAATACCAGCTGCTCAGCAGGCTGAGACAGGAGGATCACTCAAGTCCAGGAGTTTAGGGCTGTAATGCACTATGACTGTGCCTGTGAATAGCCACTGCACTCCAGCCCAGGCACCACAGTAAGACCCACCTCTTTAAAAAAGTCCATAACATAACTTGCCATTTTAATAGATTACAAAAGAAAAACCATATTATCACCTCAATAGATGCAGAAACAGCATTTGACAAAATCCAACATCTATTTCTGATTTAAAAAAAAAAAAAAAACTCTGAGCAAACTAGGAATAGAAAGAAATTTCCTTAAACCAATAAAAAGCATCTATGTCCTTTTAAAGTACAGTTAACATCATATCTAATGGTGAAAGACTGACTGCTTTCCCCCTAAGATCAGGAACAAGGCAAGGATATCTGCTCTCACCACTTCTATTTAACAATGTGCTAGAGATTTTAGCCAGTGCAATAAGGCAATAAAAAGAAATCAAAGGTATCCAGATTAGAAAGAAAGAAGTAAAATTATCTTCATTGACAGTTGGCAGGAGAATCTGTGTAGAAAATCCAATAGTGGGTGGGAGTGGGGCTACAAAAAAAAAAGGAAACTAAAGAAAATCAAATAGAATCCACAAAACTAATAAGCAAGTGTAGCAAGGTTGCAGGATACAGGCCCAGTAATACACCTATCAATTGTATTTCATCACCAACCACTTGAAAATTGAAACTTTAAAAAATATCTTTTACAATAGCATCATGAAGTATGAAATACTTAGGGATAAATCTGACCAAAGATGTGCAAAACAGGTACACTGAAAATTACAAAATATTGCAGAAATTAAAGAAAACCGAAATAAAAACAGAGATATACTGTGTTAATGGATCAAAAGACTCAATATTGTGAGAACATCAATTTCATCCAAATTGATCTACAAATTCAATGCAATCCCAAAGCAAAATCCCAGCAGGATTTTTAATTGAAATTGACAGTCTGATTCTAAAATTCATATGGAAATCCAAAAAACCTAGAGGTACCAAAACAACTGTGAAAAAGAACAAAGTTAGAGGACTCATACTACCTGACTTCAAGGCTTATTAGAAAGCTACAGTAACTACAGTATTGTGGTATTGGCATCAAGACAGACAGACAGGTTCATGGAACAGAATAGAAAGACCAGAAATAGGCTCATACCTGTCTGGTCAATTGCTGTTTACAAAGGTACAAAGGCAAAGTAGTAAAGAAAGGACAACCTTTCAACAAAAGGTGCTGGAATAATTGGCCATCATATGCAAAAAAGAACTATCCGTATAGCATACCATATATTCATAATGCAAAACTGTTTTGTGCAATAAATGCAAAATACAAAAGTTAATTCAAAATGGATCATATATGTAAACGTAAATCCTGAAACTAAAACTATATAAATTCTAGAAGAAAATCTTCATGACCATGAGTTAGGCAAAGATTTTTCAGATACAACACCAAAGCACAATCCATAAAGGAAGAAATTGATAAATTAGACTTCAAGAAAATTAAGAACTTCGTTTCTTTGAAAGACACTATTAAGAGAATGAAAAGACACACCAGAGACTGAAGAAAATATTTGCAAATCACATATCTGATCAAAGACTCGTACCTAGAATATTAAAAGTATGTCCTACAACTCAATAGTAAGAAATCAAACAGTTTCACACAGGCAGGCAAGATATTTAAAGAGACATTTCACTAAAGAAGATATACAAATGGCAAAGAAGCAAATGAAAAGATCCTTAACATTATTAGTCATTAGGGAAATGCAAATTAAAATCACAATGAGCAATCACTACATAGCCATTAGAATAGCTAAAGATAAAAAGACTGACCATACCAATTCTTGTCAAGCATGTGGAGGAATGGGAATTCTCATACATATAGGGATGCTGGAGGGAAAGTAAAATAGTACAACCACTTTGGAAAACAGTACAGGCAAGTTTCTTAAAAAGTTAAGTATGGGCCGGGTGTGGTGACTCACACCTGTAATCCCAGAACTTTGGGAGGCCAGGCAAGCAGATCACTTGAGGTCAGGAGTTCGAGACCAGCCTGGCCAACATGGCGAAATCCTGTCTCTACCAAAAATACAAAAATTAGCTGGATGTGGTGAGGCATGCCTATAGTCCCTCAGGAGGCTGAGGCAGGAGAATCATTTAAGCCAGGGAGGCGGAGGCTGTAGTGAGCTGAGATGGCGCCACTGCACTCCAGCCTGGGAGACAGAGTGAGACCCTGTCTCAAAAAACACAATTTTAAAAAAAGTTAAGTATAATACAGCCCTTCCACTCCTAGGTATTTACCAAAGAGAACCAACTTGTACACAAATGTTCATGCAGCCTTACATGTAACAGCCAAACCTGGAAACAACCCCAATGTTCATCAGCTAGTGAATGTGGATAAACAAAACGGTGGCATGTCCATATAATGGAGCGCTACTCAGAGACGTAAAGGAATAAACCATCAACACATACAGCATGGATAAATCTCTACTGTGCCGAGTGAAAAAAGCCAGACCCTCCAAAATAAAGAGGACATCTTGTACAATTCCATTTATATGAAATTCTATTAAATGCAAACTAATCTATAGTGACAGAAGGCAGATCAGTGGTTGTGGGGGGTGGTGGGTGGAGAGAAAGGGAGGGATTACAAAGATGGATGAAGAAACATTTGGGGGTGATGGCTATGCTTGCTATCTTGATCGTGGTGATGGTCACAGGTATATGCATATTTCAAAATGTCTCCAATGGAGTGTTATACGTCTGTTTACTGTGTGTCAGTTATACCTCAATAAAGCTATTTTTACAAATGCAGTGATAGGATAGAGTGTCTGGTGACCACTTTAGATTATTCATCAGGGAAGGCCTCCCTGAAGCGATGACATTAAGCTGAGCTCTGATTGACAAGAAGTAACAGCCAAGCGGGGGTCTGGGGAAGAGCATTCCAGGCAGCAGGAACAGCACATGCAAGGCCATAGAAGATGAGAAGGAGACTGGCCTGTTTGAGGAAGAGACAGGTTCATATCCAGGGCGGGGCAAGTGGTGCAAGGCCAGGTCAGAAAGGCAGACGAACCCAGGACAGTGCGGCTTTGCAGACCAGGCGCAAAGGAGATTTGGTTTACGTTCTAAGCAGGTGAGAAGCCACTGGGTGGATCCTAAATAGAAGAGTGACATGATCTGTTTCTGATCATTTGGAGTTTTAAAAAATCATTTTATTTTCTATAAAAGGCATGTGTTACCTACTAAAAATAAAATACATATTTAAAACCAGATCATTCTCACTGTCATACAGAGAATACACTGCAAATGCATAAGAGTAGAAGCAGGAAGCTCTGTGGAAAGGCTACTGCAGTCACCAGACAGAAGAAGGAGGCTGGGGCCAGAGTGGTGGCAGTGGAGGTGGGAGGAGGTCTCTGAAATCTGGTTTTGAGATAGGGTCTAGAGCACATACTGGTGAGTGGGGCATGGTGGAAAAAGTGGGCTTCGAGGCTGGTCCTGCATATGTGTGTGCACCTGGTCTTCAGGACGTGGCTGCCTTCTGACCTCCATACATCCTCTCCATTGTTTCCTCCCCTCGGCAGCCCAGAGAACCTGGGACATACCGAGAATCCTCTGGCTCATCCACTTGTGATTCATCATGTCTTTCTCCCTCTCTGGACAAAGATCTCTTCTTCCTACTGCAGCACCTAGTACAGTGCCTAACGCAAGGCACGCATCCAACACCTGTTTGTGGAATAAGCAAGTGAAAGGACGAATGACTGATGAGCTATTAATAATTAACTCATGGGAGTAAGGGAGGTAAGGAAGACATTTCTACCTGCTCTGGCCTCAGTGTTAGACTTTCTCCTGCCCTGCCCCACCCCCAGTTACCTCCCCGTCAACTTCAGCAGCCCCGCTGCTCTGTCTACCCAGAAGCTGCAACCGCATGGCAGGCTGCTGGGCAATCAGTGCTGGCTGGCTCCTACCAGCAGGCCCTGACCTAGTTTGAGAGCCAGTCGAGGAGGATGATGTCACAGAGAATGCAGCTCCTCAGACTGGGGCTTAGTGAGCTGGCTCTGAGGCTGGATTCAGCTTAAATGTCAGAAATTTGGATAGCATGCTATCCACAGGGATATCAGAGAAAGATGCAGACAGGACTAAGGGCAGAACTAGTAGCACTTTGGAGATACTGCTCTCTTCTGGGCACCTGAATCTGGTTTCCAAGCCCTTTTAAGGGCAGCCTGGATTGTGCGCTGTGAGACCTGTCTCCCACGTCCCATGGGGAGGTGTCAGGAACATTGGGGAAGGACCAGGGGGATGAGAAGAGCTCCTCAAGTACCTCTCCAATGACTTCAGTCATTATTGAGTTTGTGAATTCAAGCATTTTCTGGCCAGGTGTGGTGGCTCACACAGTGGCTGAGGAAGGAGGATCACTTGAGGCCAGGAGTTCAAGACTTGCCTGGGCAAAATCGAAAGACCTTGTCTTTACAAAAGAAAAAAAGAGAGAGGGAGAGAGAAAGAAGGAAGGAAGGAAGGAAGGAAGGAAGGAAGGAAAGGAGGGAGGGAGGGAGGGAGGAAGAAAGAAAGAATAATTTTAAAAAATGTATTTTCCAAACATTTAAATATCCACAGGGCAGGCCAAGTACAGTGCTACTGCTGTACTGCTGAGTGCCGGGGTGGTTAGGACATGGCTTCCACTCTCAGTGGCTCACTATCAAGGGTCAGAGAGAAACATCAACAAAAAAAGCCAAACCACAAGCAGTTAATTGTTAAAACAAAGAGATGTGCCTAACTGTGGGGCCAGCTCAGTGGAGCAGAAGCCTGGGAGACTTCCCAGTGGAGGTGGATCTCAGAGGAGAGACAAAGAATGCGTGGAATCTCTCTCAGTGGCCAAGGGGTACAGCCAATCCCAGCAGAGGGGTCAGCACAGGCCAAGGTCTCAAGAACCAAGGGAGCATGGTACATCAGCAGCAGCACAAGTTCATGGCCAGAGAACCGCCCTCGTGTGGGGAGGAGGGAGAGGTGGGCTGCACAGGAACACAGGGAACATGACGCCAGACAGGCAGCGAGTGCTATGCTCAAATGTTCAGATGTCGTTCTGTCAGCAACGGGGAGCTAGTGAAGGGTCTGGAGCAAGGAGGAGACCTGGACAGCGTTCTAGGGTGTCGGCAGCCTGGTGGATGCTGTGGGGGCCAGGGTGTAAGATGGGAGGTGGGGGCACTGGGGAGACCTGTGTCCTGGTGGGCAACCGTGAGGTCCAGAGCAATAGAGCTAGAAGGGAGGGTGCTGGGCAGACCCTGTGGGGCAGCTCTGGCCCTTGCACTCTGGGGCTCAGCTTGTGCCCGGCTCATGCTCTCTGCTCCCACCCTTCACTCTGCACGCTGGGCACCCCACAGAGCCCAAAACCCCTTCCCTCAGGGGTATGAACATGGGTCCTTTTTGCCCTCCCTTTGCCACCCCAACCTCCAGCCTCAACTTGATGCTGTGTACGGAGGAAATGGGAAGAGTCGCAGAGACAAAACAGGAGATGAGCAAGGTGGAGTGGGGCCCACCGTGGTAGGAATTGGCTGCCAGGTCTCCCTGCATGCCTAGGAGGGTCTTCTTTCAGAAGCAAGGTCTGAGGTTCTCCCCATTGCAGCCCACCCTTGCATCCGGGCTTCTGCTGAGCACCACCTTTGAGCTGAGCCCATGTACAGGGGTCCTCAAGGCTTGGACTCTTCCCCACTAAACCATGAAATAGGATCCGGGTCCCCCGGGGAGGCCAGATGAAACTGTCGAGGGAAAAGGCATCCCACCCCCACCCCCAACATTGAACACTCATATCTTTGGAGTGGCAGCTCCCAAAGGCTGGGCATCCGGGAGGCCCTGACTGCATCCCCAGGGATAGAGAATGCTTCTGAGTGGTCTCAAGCAGGGGGAAGGGAAAGTGGGGCTGAATCTCTTAGCTAGAGGGGGTAAGCCCTGAGTGCCCACTTAATGCAGTGTGACACCCAAGCCCCCGAGGCAGCGTGAATAGTCCGCAACATAGTAACTGACTCTGACATCTCCCTGGTGCCCTCGGCACGCACCTTCCCAGCCTCCTCTACCCCAGGATCCCGGAAGGTCAGGGCCAGCCAAAGGATAGCCTTGAAGCCCCGCCATGGTCCAGGAGGTTTACATTGCAGGGGCCGGCGTGCACCTACACCTGCACAGGTGGGTCGGAGAAGGGGATTCTCCCAGGTCTGTGAGTCAGCTGGGGCAAAGGGAAGGAGTGCAGGTGGGGCAAGAAGGCAGATTTCAGGGTGAGGACAACCGAGGCAGGTGAAGAAAGACAGTTTGGTGCCATAGAAAAAGCCCTGAGAGAAAGGAGCCCAGGTCTCATCCCAGCTGGGACACTCCTTTGGGGTAAATCACCTAACCTCCCTGAACCTCAGTATCTTCATCTATACCATAGAGAAAATAATATTCCCACCACATAGGGTTCTTGTGGAAAACAAAGGGGATGATATACAGGAGAGGCTCATTGAAAAGGAAATGCTGGCCCGGCACAGTAGCTCACGCCTGTAATCCCAGCACTTTGGGAGGCTGAGGCGGGGGGATCACCTGAGGTCAGGAGTTTGAGACCAGCCTGGCCAACGTGGAGAAACCCCATCTCCACTAAAAACACAAAACAATTAGCCAGGTGTGGTGGTGCGTGCCTGTAATCCCAGCTACTCGGGAGGCTGAGGTGGGAGGCAGAGGTTGCAGTGAGCCGAGATAGTAACACTGCACACAAAAAAAAAAAAACTCCAGAAAGAAAGAAAGAAAGAAGAAAGAGAGAGAGAGAGAGAGAGAGAGAGAGAAAGAAAGAAAGAAAGAAAGAAAGAAAGAAAGAAAGAAAGAAAGAAAGAAACAAAGAAAAAAACAAAGAAAGAAACAAAGAAACGAAAAGGAAATGCTAAACAGAGGTCAGTCCAGGTTGTGAAGGGATGAAGCTGGAGCCTGTGACAGTATGAGCCACCAGGGAGTGGTGCCTGGAGGCAGCCGGACTAGGCAGCAGGACCAAACTCCCTCCAGCAGACAGAGGTGGTGGGGGGTGCTTGCTGAGACTGTCGTGTGGGTCTGGCCCCATTCCCTACCTTGAGGTCTGCAGGGGCTCAAGACTTTGGGCGAGTCTCTTCCCATAGTGTTTCTCAGCCTTCACAACTGAAGGAGCAGGCAGAGATTAGGCAGGGGGTAGCTCAGGGCCACAAACACCCCACCCCTGACCCCACTCATCCTGAGCCTTTCTGATGAGCAGCTTTAGAATCCACTTTGACCTTCAAGAATAAAACCAT
Source organism: Papio anubis (assembly GCF_008728515.1). NCBI lineage: Eukaryota > Metazoa > Chordata > Mammalia > Primates > Cercopithecidae > Papio > Papio anubis. The sequence goes on from NC_044987.1 coordinate 14,787,615, forward strand.
CCTTCTTAACAGAACCACTTGATGTGTTCCATTGTATCAAGTGGAACCAAGTAACAAAGCTGAGTCCCCATAATGTCCTGTGATAACAGTAACAATCATTACTAGCATTTGGACGCCCTGTAGAATTACAAGGCACCTGCCTGTTTAATTGCCTCCCTTAATTCTCACTGCAACCCTAGAAGGTAGGTGGTGAATTATGATCCCCATTTTTTAGTTGAGGAAATGGGGGGTTCAGAGAGCTAAGTAACTGGCCTAAGCTTACACAGCTGTGCAGCAACAGAGGCAGGCTCTGAACCCCTCTGGAGCCACCATAACCCCGTATGCATCGCTAACGCCCCTGAGGTTCCTCACAGAGCCCTGCAGATGCTTCATCTCCTAAATAGAGAGGATCTGGACTGGGAAGCGGTGAAGCTTCCAGAGACCAGCATGGGCTCCATTCTGCCTGTCTGAGCTGTGCAATTCTGCCCCTCCTGGGAGACGTAGGGAGGGAGGTGACCACACCCCCACGTTGCCAGCCGGCATCTCCTGGGCACCTGCTGTGCGTGGGGTGTTAGAGAAGATGCCTGCAATATGGGGATGAGTGCAACACGGACAATCAAGGACAAAGATGGGAACTGTGGGATGCAGACTCACAGCGCTTCGCCCCTTTGCGGCATCTAACTCAGGCCTCGTGTTTCATAGATGAGGAAACCGAGCGAGGTGCAGACAGGCTTCTAGAGCAGGGTAGGCAAACTTTTTCTGTAAAAGGCCAGAAAGTAAATATTTTAGGCTTTGCGGGCTGCACATACGTCTCTACAGCATATTATTCTTTGATTTTTTTAAATAATCCAACCTTTTAAAAATGTAGAAACTATTCTTAGCTTAAGGGCTACACAAAATAGGCTCGTTACAGGCAGAGTTCTGCCCCCAGGCTACAGTTTGCCAAACTGTGTTCTAGGAAATCATGTAGCCAGTTGCTTCCTGAGCTGGGGTTCATTCAATCAGCCAGCCAATATTTGGAGCACTTGCTCCAAGTGCTGTGCCAAGACCTGGAAGGAAACATCACATGCTCCATGCCCTCAAGCTGACTGCAGTTTGGTGGGGGAGACAGGTAAGCAAATCATATCACCCCAATGCATAGTGGAAGGCTATGCAGGACAGGACACCCAGAGGAAAGAAAAGCGAGCTCTTTTGGGTTTTTCTGTGTGCTCCCTCCAATGAATGGTGGCACGGGTCACAAAGGCTGTCACAATCTCTGTGTACTTATCTGTGCCCTCCCTGAGTCTGTATGTTACATAAGAGCAATGACCTGTGTCCATTTGTCCACTACACTGTTCCCAGCACCTCAGACAATGTCTAGCAATAGCAAGCAAGCGATATGTGCCGAAGGAAAGAACGAATGAGTCGTACAACGAAATAGCTAGAGCCCTCAGTGCGAAGGTGGGGTGTCTGGTGAGAGCTATTAGAGGAACTCAAGAGACTGAGGGATTGTTCACTCTATCCCCCTTGGTTGTTGAACAAAGTATGTTTGTGGAGCCTGGAAATACAGCCCCGGACACCAGAAGCCTTCTTACCGCTCTGTTTTCTCTCCAGCCCCCTCAACCCTCCTCCCACCCCAGCCCTCTTTGCTGACTCATACAGCAGCCGCTAATCACACCTCAGTCAAGCGTGCTTAATTAAGCCCCAGTTACCCACAGCTTCTGAGCAAGAGGAAAAGATGGGACTCTGGTGGCGTGCCCATCCAGAGGGAGCTGGGTCGGGTATGGGATCCGGGGAGATGCATGTGCATGACAGCGGGGCACTCACTGGGAATCCGGTAGTAAAATAACAATAGCTCATATTTATAGAGCAGGTACTCTGTGTCAGGCATTGTGCTAATCCTTTCTGTATATTGACAAACCTCCTCATAGCAAATTTATGACACAGTATTACTTTTAATTGCAAAAACCGCAATCACATGTGCACCAACCTAATACTACTATTACATCCATTTTACAAATGAGGAAACTGAGGCTTAGAGAAGTTACATGACTCACCCAAGGTCACACAACTAGTAAGTAACAGAGTTGAAAGGACTCCCGTTTTCCTGTTTTCCATAGTAAGGGGAAGGGAGTGTTTAGAGCGAGGAAGGGCAGCTTTGTCCAAAGCCCTGACCCCACTGTCCGGTGACCTGGGCTCCTTGTGATAGCAAGACCCATCCTGACTCACACACAAGGGGGTAATTCCATCTTTATCTCAACCTACATTTATCATACACCTACTATGTGTCACACTCTGGGGACACGAGCTAAAGAGACGAAGTCTCTCCCATAGGAAACTCACAGGCCGGTGGGGAAGCAGCACTATAACTGCTGGGCCTTTAGGATCCACTGGTGCCCAGGGATGGGGCAGAGGCCAAAAAGTAGCATGCATTATATTCCTACCTGTGCCAGACACCAGGGATGGCACATCTTTTACCTTTCCTTCATCACCTAGAGTAGATGTATTTGTGGTGTGATTACTCCACACTACACCATATATTCCATGACATGAGCCAAGTATCTCAGGGTATGGCACAGTATTTGGCATGAAATTAGTGCTCAGTAAATATTTTTAAATGAATGACTGAATAAAACACAGCTCCTGCCCTCGTGGAACTTGCTGTCCAGGCAAGGAAATCAAGATATAAATAGATGATTGCAACGTGGTGTGATGAATGCAACAGGAATGAGAAGACAGCCTCCATCCAGGGAGCTGTGCAAGGCATCCTGGGAGAAAGATGCTGAGGCCAGGTCTTGAAGAAAAAACAGTAGCTTCCCAGGGATATGGGGATGAAGGGCCCTTGGGGCTAAGAAGACAGCCCTCACAAAGGCAAGATGTGACTTAGTGGAATGAATAAGTGGATATACTGCTTGTTCCTTTCAGAAAAAAGACTGAGCTGGGCACAGTGGCTCACACCTGTAATCTCAGCACTTTGGGATGCTGAGGCGGGAGGATAGCTTGAGGCCAGGAGTTTGAGACCAACCTGGGAAACATAGCAAGACCCCCATCTCTGCAAAAGCTAAAAAAAAAAAAAAAATCCAGGCATGGTGGCATGTGCCTATAGTCCCAGCTACTTGGGAGGCTGACGTGGGAGGATCGCTTGAGCCCAGGAGGTCAAGGTTGCAGTGAACCATGATTGCACCACTGCACTCCCACCTGGGTGACAGAGTGAGACCTCATCTCAAGAGAAAACAAAAGAGAAAGAAAGAAGACTGTATGAGCGTCCAGGTCTGAGTGGGTTTGATCTGCCTGGGCCTGGGAATCTTACAGATGTGGCAGCCTTGCCCAGGACAGGACACCTCATCCCAAAGCTAGGACACATACCTCTAGCATGTGGGTGCATGGAGAAACTCCACGTGGCTTTGTGGGGCTGAATTATGGGTGGGGGAGGTGAGGTGGAGGGAGGCAAAGAGACACAGCTGGAGATAGGCGCTGGGCCCAGATCCCAGGGGCCCTGACTGCCATGCCAGGGAGATTGGACCTCGTTCCTTAAGCAACAGGGGTTACTGAAAGATGCTGAGCAATCGAGTATGTATTCAATTTGTGTTTTAGAAAATGGCCCTGGCACGAGTGTGGAGGTTGGGTTGGGAGAAGATGAGCTTGGGGACAGGTACACCAGTCCCGAGGCTGGCGAGGGACTCAGGTGCTTCCAGTGGGCAGAGCAGTGAGGATAGCAGGCAGGTGAGGAGAGACACAAGCGTGACATGGAATGGGCAGAACTGAGTGACCATTTGGCTGTGAGAGAGGAAAGAGGTCATTTAAGCTCTCAGAGTCTCAGTCTCTGCCTCTATGAAATGCAGATAAGATGATCTGCCCAACGGAGTCATTGTGGTCATTCACAGAGATAAAGGCTAAAAGGCCTGACCAGGGTCTGACAGGTGGCAGATGGTCTTTTCCTCCTTGTATCTTGCTGCGCCTTTATGCCATGTCTTATGCTTTTTTTTTCACTTTTAAAAAATTGTGGTATATACAGTATAACACAAAAATACACATAACATAAAATTTACCATCTTAGCCATTATTAAGTGTACTAAATACATAATGTGCAAGCATCATTACTCTCCAGCTCCATAACTCTTTTCATCTTTTAAAACTGAAATTCTGTACCCATTCAATGATCATTCCCCATTCTCTCTCCTCCCAGCTCCGGGCAACCACTACGCTACTTTCTGTCTCTATGATTTTCACTACTCTAGCTGCCTCATATAAGTGGAATCATACCGTGTTTGTTCTTTTGTGACTGGCTGCTTTTGCTTGGTATACTGTCCTAAGGTTCATTTATGTTGTGAGTCAGAATTTTCTTCCTTTTTAAGGCTGACTATTCTATTGTAGTAGGGACCACACGTTGCTTACCCATTCATCTGTTGATGGACATCTGGGTTGCTTCTGTGTTTTAACTATTGTGAATAATGCTGCTACGAACATGGGTATACAAATATCTCTTCAAGACCCTGCTTTCAGTTCTTCTGGGCATATGCCCAGAAGTGAAATTGCTGGGTCACATGGTGATTCTATGTTTAATTTTTTGAGGAACTGCCATACTGTTCTCCACAGCAGCTGCACCATTTCACATTCCTACCAACAGCGCACAGGGGTTCCAAGTTCTCTACATCCTCACCAACACTTGTCATTTTGGGGATTTTGCTAGTAGTCATCCTAATGGGTGTGAGGCGGGCCACGTCTTATATCACGCAGTAGAGCCAAGCTCAGAGGAAATGAACAATACTGGCATAGGTGGGCAATGTCGCCAGGGCTAGAGCAGCACTCACATGCAGAGGCATGTGCCCTGGCAGCGGGATGGGGTGTCCTGTCCAGGGCAAGGCTGCACACATCTATAAGATTCACAGGCCCAGGCAGATCAAACCCACTCAGGCCGGGCTGCTCATACACAATCTTCTTTCTGAAGGGAGCAAGCAGTGCGTTCACTCTTCATTCCACCGAGTCCACTGGGAAAAATAGAAACCACCCTAGGCCCTTCAAGCAGAGGGATTTAAACAAGGGATTTGGTTGTACAGGTGACAGAAGAGGTAGAGCAACCCAGATTAGCAACAGCAGGGAGTTGTCCCCTTCCTGGGGGTGGAAGGAAGCAATGTCTCTAGGAGCCTCGATGCTGAGGTCATCAGACAGAAACTGGAGCCACTGCAGGCCCCCCACAGGGAGCTGAGCAGTGCAGGACAGGGCTGATCAGTAGAAGCCAGAGGAGACACAGATAACCGCAGGGACATGGCCTGAAACAGACAGAGGGAAGAAATATCCTGGCTTTTCCCCTCCTCCCACGATCCACCTTCTTCCAGTGCCTCCTCTGATTGGCTGAACCAATCTAAAAGCCAGAAGGTAAGGAAGCCTGGGAAATGCAGATCCCAGCAACACCAGACAGGGCAGGGAACAGGAGACAGATCTGGAGCCACCGGCAAGTGATCGGCCCACTCATTCATCCTTTCACTTCCTCATTTGTTCGGTCAACATTTGTTGAGCACCCAGGTGCTGGGGACATGATGACAAACAAGAATTCTGGGTCCTGTCCTCACCAAGCTTAAGGCCAGCAGTGCCTGGACCGTACCCCTCACTGCCCACCCCTGTTGGCCAGGGGCACCCTGTCACCTAGCCTGGGGGCAAGGGCTGCTGCAAAGCTTCTGGGAGCTCCTGGGAAGCTCCCAGTGTACAGAGAAGATGGAGCTGGGCTCTGCTTAGGCTGTGGATGTGGTGGAGCAAGGAGCCCAGCTGGCTCTGCCTCCTCCTCAGCTGAAAGCTCAGCTCGGAACACAATGTCTCCAAAAAGAGAAGAAAACCCTTAAATCCCACTGTTTGTCTTTGGAGCCTGGGAAGCGAGGATCTAGTGAACATAAAACGTGCGGGCTGCTCAGAAGTTGTCTTTGAAACCTCCCCAGGCCGGCTTTGTCAAGGAGCAGCATTGCCTTTCAAAGCTGCCGGGCTCCAATCTCCCCTCTCCCCTCTCCCCACTCAACCGTAGCAGGCAACGGCTAATCAGCGGGAGATGTTAAACGCTCCCTAATTCGCAGAAGTCCCCAGGCTTCTGGGGAACTGGTAGCAGGGCCAGCGAGCTGGGTGCCTCCATTCCTGCTCACCCTGCCTCACACCAGTCTCACCTCAGGCTGGGGACCTCTGAAGGCTGCTCCTCTACGTGAAGCTCCCTCCTCCCTCATGCTGGCCTGTGCTCAAACACAGCTCTGCTTCCCAAGTTGTGTCTTCTCCTGGAATCTGCCTCTTCCAAGAAGACCTCCCAGACATAACACACAAGTGATGACCAACCACACCCTGGGTCTCCGCCCTCAACCTGGCTTTTCTCCACATCCCTCCCGCTGTGTCCAGGCCCAGGGGCCCCTCTCCGGTCACCACCCAGCGTAGCCTCCCTGAGGGAAAGGGTGTCCCCCTTACCCCCAGATGAAGTGAGCAGGTGCCCCTGGCCAAAGGGATGGGCAGTGCTAGGCTTTAAGCTTGGCGAGGATGGGACCCAGAATTCTTGTCATTTTCTCCCCAGCACCTGGGTGCTCCAGAAATGTAATGAATGAGTGAGGGAGTGAAAGGCTGATCATCTGCTGTGGCTCCCAGATCCACTGCCTGCTGCTCCCTGCCCTATTTTGTGCATTTCCCAGGCTCTCTTACCTTCTGGCTTCTGGATCCCTGATCCCTGAGTATTTACACCAGCCAAGGGGAAGGACAAGTGAAAAAATCCATGGCTTCACCACACAGACATCCACAGATAGGCAGTCTGGCCCAGAGTCATAACCTGACAGTGACGTACTTTCTGTGACCTTGGATAAGGCACACCTCTCTCTGGGCTTCAACTCCTCATCTGTAAGGCAAGGGGGTTGTACTAGACCAGCAGTTCTCAAACTGGGATGTGCGTCAGAGTCACCCAGAGAGCCTGTTGAACATGAGTCACTGGGCCTACCCTCAGATTACTGACTCCGCAGAACCTAAGAATCTGCATTTTGAAGATGTCTTCAGGTGATGCTGATGCTTCTGGTCTCGGGGACTACACCAGGAACCAGTGGGCTGGCTGGCCGGATTTTAAGCCGTATTTGTCAGAGTTAGAAAGGGCTGCAGGATGCTTGCTTACTCAGGGGTATGTAGAAGTGGTCATGGGGGTAAGCGTGCTGTGCCAAGCTCCCACCCACCTTAACATACGCATTTTGGCTTTAATCAGTTGTGTTTGTTTGCATGTGCAGGTAAGCGTGGTCAGAGCCAAGGTTCCACACATGAAGTGAAATGTTTGGAAACCTGCTGACTAGGCTAGAAGTCAGGTGGTCCCTTCGAGCACTGACATTCCAGGGTCCCGTGATCACTCCACACCCCTCCTGGGCTGTTCCTACTTCCCTTTTCTTTCTCACAGCCAAGGGGGGAGTGTGCAGCAAGAGCAAGACTCAGGATTTGGGTCTTTAATCTTAGCGGAGGGGGTGTGGGGACAGATGGAGAGGTGGGTCATTGTCCTAGGTCACTGTCATCAGTAGGTACATTTCAACCCAGCAATGTGCCATGGAGTGAAGTGGAGTGAGCACACACTGCAGCACACACAAGGAGGCTATGTCCCACTTGAGTTGGGGAAGTTCCTGGAAAACCCAGAGTAGCTAAAGCCGCATTTGCATGTGCATGTGTGTGTCTGCATGTCTGCACATACATTGTCTGTATAAACAAATAAGTCACAGAGAGGGAGATTTTAATTGGGATGATCAGGGTACAGCTAGACTCTAAAGTAGAAGTCTCCTAGATGCTCAAAATTTTAGAATTAAACTAAAGACCTTTAATTCCAAACTGATATATCTGATGAAGAAACTGAGGTTCCTCTGGAGCAAGAACCAAGGTTTCTGACTCCCGAGTCCAGGCTCTGGCCCCTGATCTAGATGGATGTCAAAGTCTCTCCCATGTACCAGAATGACATCAGCTGAAATCAATGGATCATGGCAAATGGACAAAAATTTTCACAGAAAAGAATCCAAGGCAAACAAACTCCTTTCCAGCCCTGCTTGTCCCCACCCACATAGCCATTCCCTGGCCAGCTGCTCCCGCGGCTGCCACTTCCAGGAGGGGGCCTGCACAGCTCCGTACCCAGCTGGGAGAGCCTGCATGGAGGCTGGGAAGGGGACCCAAAAGGTTACACAGACTGAGAGGTCAGCAGCAGGCCTGCTAGAGCCCCCTCAACAGTCAGAGCTCACAGGCAGGCAGAGGGCACTGGGCAGTGGGGAGAGAAACAAGAGAAGAAATAGCACAGATCCTTTAAAGATAAGTGGGGTTCTCCAGGCCCCAGAGCTGTACATGGATTGGAGTGAAAGACCAGAAGACAAGCAGCTAAGGAGCAGAGGGAGGGACAGACTGAGGGTTGTGTGTGCATATGTATGCCTGGGTGCCTGTGTGTGACACACAACAGAGTGATTATCAGATCGGGTACCTGTGTTTGTGCAAACCTAAAAGAGACCAACAGACAGCAGAAAATTATGGAGGCTTAGGAAGAAGACACATGCGCGCGCGCACACACACACACACACACACACACACACAGAATGAGAGAGAGAGAGACAGAGACAGGCTGGATGTGGACAGGGCTGGGAACAGAAGAGCCAAGGGGAGCACCAGGAAGTGAAGGGCTGTCAGAGTGAGCCCGGTGCAGGCCTGTTTTTGTCTGTGATGGCAGGCTATGACAGAGGATGATGGAGCATGTCTGTGCCTGTGTGCAGTGTGGGTGCATGCCCCAGTAATCTGGAGAGTGAGAAGACCATGGGCACCCTGCAGTCAACAGCCCACAGGACTGGACACCCCCAGAAGCATGTTCCTGTATTTCTGGGACAAGGCTTCCTCACTGTCCCTTTCTTGGGATCTTTTCTAACAGTCCCCCTACCCCCAGCCACTACCCAGGTCCTCTCCTGCCTTTGCCTCCCACACTTGCCACCCTACCCCTCTGCTAGGGAGTTTCCTTCTTCCTCCCCAGGGGTTAATGTCACCGGAATATGACAGTCCCAGCCCTGGGACAATGATCTCTGCTTTGGGGAGAATGGATGGCATCCCAGTTGGTACAGCTCCAACCCTAGCCCCCCACCCCCACCTCACCTGTTTCTGTCTCCAAGCAGTGGATCCAGTACAGACCTTGGGTCCTACAATCCTGACATCAGAGTTCATCTCTGCCTCTTATACCACACGACCTTGAGCAACTTGCTTAGGCCTTCTCAAGCCCCCATTTTTTTCTGTTAATGAAGAAGAAGAATAGGGTTCTTGTGAGGATCAAATGAGCTAATGAGTTAACAAATGTGAAGCCCCTGGCATTGTGCCAACCACAAAGTAGGTACTTCCCTTTCTGGTCTCTTTAAGTCATGCTCCAAGAGGGTAAGTTTCTGTTAAAAATTCCCAGGGGCTTCCCAGGTAGCAGCATCTTCTTGAAATCCTGAAGGTCCAGGAACCAAGCAGCTAGGAAGAGAAATGTGGAGGGGGATGCAGAGAGGGAAGCAGGCACTGCTGGGGACCGATATGACAGGAACCAGGGACCAGATGAGTAGACTCACCTCCTCAGTCTTCTCCTGCAGTGACAAAGAAGCCCCTGCCCTATCAGCAGCACCTCCAGGGACACAGGAGGCAGAGGTCAGGAAGGGAATTCAGGGGATGGTGTGCCCATGCCCCGTCTCCTTGCACTTCCTTAATTCCAAAAAGAGAGAGCCAACAACCAGCCCCAGATTAGACATATTTGACTGCACAGTCACCCCATACTGCTCAGCACCTGACTGGGGAGGAGACAGGAATGGGAAGGAGACTTTCTCCAAAGGGCTCTTCATGGGCTTCCTTTCCCTGTTTAGACGATCAGGAGCCAGGGGTGTCCTGCTCATCAGCACCATGTGGTCTAATGCAGAAGAGCCACACCATTCGCTCCCTCCCCAAAACTCATTTGTCGAAAGCAGCATACATAATAAATATATAATGTGGACCAGGTGCGGTGGCTCACGCCTGTAATCCCAGCACTTTGGGAGGCTGAGGAGGGTGGATCATTTGAGGTCAGGAGTTCAAGACCAGCCTGGCAAACATGGTGAAACCCTGGCTCTACTAAAAACACAAAAATTAGCCAGGTGTGGTGGTACGCACCTGTAATCCCAGCTACTCAGGAGGCTGAGGCAGAAAGATCACTTAAACTCGGGAGGTGAAAATTGCAGTAAGCTGAGATCGCGCCACTGCACTCCAGCCTGGGTGACAGAGCGAGACTCCGTCTCAAAATAAATAAATAAATAAATAAATAAAGTGTTTTATTCGTTCCTTCATTCCTCTAAGGAGGCAGTAGAGCACAACAGCTAAAAGCATGGACTCTGGAGCCAAACTGCCTGGCTTGAATCCCAGCTCCACCAACTGATGGCTGTATTACCTTGGGCAATTTACTTAACCTCTGTGTAGCTCAGTTTCCTCATCTGTAAAATAGCGACAATATCAATAGCTACCTCATAGGGGTATTGTGAGGTTTATATGTGTATGTCAAGTGCTCAGAACAATGGCTGACATGTAACAAAAACTAAGCAAGTGCTAGCTGCTATTGTCATATACTCGGTCATCAAGAAAGTATTGAGCACGTATGTCAGGGTCAATTCCAGGCTCCAGATCCCATAATGAACCATCCAGATGCAGCCTCTGCTCTCATGGAGCTTACATTTTTGTGGGAGAGACAAACTTTCACTAATCGTGTAAAAATAACAAACCGTGACGAGAGCTACAAAGACCAAGGATGCAGAGCCCTGAGGACCTGTAGGGCACTAACTGAGATTTGCAGGTCAGGGAGGAGCTCTTGGGGGTGATGCATGTCCCTGCCAGGTCTGACTATCCTGAGGGTGCCATGAGCATCAGCAGGCACCCAGTGGGGACAAAGCCCAGCCTGTGCCCTTCACAGGCCTGGCCACAGCATGTGTCTGCTCATACCCTCAGTGTAAGAAGCCCAGGCAACACCAACACTCCTGCATGCTATCTGCCACCTGCCACCACCCCACTTCTGGGTCCCAAGGTGGCCTGGGAACAGAACCAGGATTCCTGCTCTGAGTCCTCACATTATCCAATCAAGAGCAGGCACTGTCCCTGTGGGATTTCCTGGCACAATCTGGCCACCCTGAAGATCCCAGCTCCCCCTCAGGAGTCCCACTACCTCCTGTAGAGACTGTGCTCAATCTGACCCCCAGCCAGGAAGATGAAGCAATGGATTGTCCAAGGTGCCTTACAGTTCGTTCAGCAAATGTTTCCAGGTGTCTCATTCTATACCACAACTTCATGCAGTGTTGTGATTATTACTACACCTATTTTACAGGTGAAAAAACAGACTCAGAAAGGGTAAGTCACTTTCCCAAGGTCACAGAGCTTTTAAGTGGAACAGCTAGGACTCCAACCCACGTCTGCTTGATTGTGGTCTTTGAAATAACATGAGTGACTATAATAATAGCTAATCCTTCTACAGCACTTTCTACGTGACAGATATCGGTCTATAAACTTTATATATTTAAATCATTTCATCCTCATAATAACCCTATGAGGTAGGTGCTATTGTTATTCTCATTTTACAGTTGAGGAAACTGAGGCACGGAGAGGCTAAGCCACCTACCCAAGGTCAGTTAGATGAGGCGTGAGGCAGAGTCACCATGAGGAGAGTCAGAGAATGGTGGCACTGGGAACGGCCTTAGCAGCCCTCAGTCAGAGGCCCAAGGGGAGGACAGGACAGACTTGAGGCTGTGGTGGAGCAACCCTGCACCCTCGGTGGCGCCTGCTGCTCCACGCGCTGCCTCTCTGACCATCCATCTCCAAGGATACAGGGGTCTAGGTTGCCCTTGGAGTCTGCCAACCCCTCCCCCTTCAGTTTGCCCACACTAGTGAGGGCACGGGCATAGCCTTGTCCCACTCCGTCTCCCTTCACCCAGCCCTGTTGCCCCCATCAGGAGACAGCCCTCTGCAGCAGAGTCAGGTCTGGCTGAGAGTCCAAGTCTGCCCCACCCACAGTGGCGGAAGAGGCGAAGGAGAAGGGTTGGCTCATGGCCAGCTCAGAGGCCTCAGGAAGGGTGGTGGAGAGCAGCAGAGAAGCCCCTCCACTCCACTCGGGTCTCTCTCTCCAGGTGACCTTGATCCGGCACAGTGGGCCTATCCTAAAACACCGGGCCCCAGAGCGGGGCAAAGGGCACCCTTGCAATATCATAGCTTCCACCCAGAGAAGGGTGCAGACCACGACTCTCCCTTGTCCCAGATACCACTCCCCTTCCCCCACCCCAACTCCAGAGACACCTCTGCCCTTCTCAGAGCCAGTCCCTCTCCCAGGCCCTTCTCTGTCCTTCTCACCACAGCTCAGGAAAGGGCGTAGGGTGAAGGACACGGGCAAGGGGTAAGGATTCAAGGCAGCAAAGTACTTGGGAAACTAGAGAATTCCTCTGGCTTTTGTCTTTTAACCAATGGCACCATCCTGGCGCCGCCACCTGAAACCCATGGGGGTCTCCGCCGCTTTGGCCTGCATGCTTTCTATGAGCTTAGCCATCTCTTCCCTAGCAGGGAGGGGAATAAGAGGAAGGTGTGTTCAAGAGCTGCCCCTGGCCGGGAAGCAGAAAGACCCCTCCAGCTGGGCCAGGCAAGGTAGAGCGGAGGGAGAGAACACAGGAGTGGAGGCAGCACGTGCCACAACCCATCAAGGTGACCCTGGCTGTTTCTCTCCCTCCTGCAGGTCCCCAGGCACAGCTCTCCAGAGGTCTAGTGTAGAGGACAGAGCGAGTGCACAGACAGAAAGGAACCCTCAGGGCGAGGCTGGGAAAAGGCCCCAGGATGGGAAGGCAGGGCAGACGGCTGGTTGTGGAGGGCCTGTAGGTCCCACCTTCAAGTTGCACTGAAGCATCTTGAGGGGGCCTTGTGCTGAGCTGGCTTGTTTCTGCCTCCCAGCTGGACCACAAAATGGGAGGAAACATCCCATAAAGTTGCCAAGCTGCCTCTGTGGCCGGAAGTGCTGCCAAGGGCTGCTGCTTCCCTCTCTAATTGCTCTTAATTTCTATGATTTGCAGGTCTCAGGCTCACGGAGGGCTCATTCCCCATTGTGATGGATGGGCAGGCACAGTCAGCCTGGTGAGTCAGCCCCTGCAGGCTCCGATGTGGCCCAGCCAGGTCCTGCAAGGTATAGGGCACCCACCTTTCTCCTCCTCTACCTGGGCCCAGTCCAGAACCCTGGGCCACAAGCCCCCACTGGAGCTCCACCCTTTCCCCTGTTTCACCTTTACAGGAGGGTCCCGCAGCCTTTCACACAACAATAGGATGAGGAGAGATGATGCACTTGGGACCTGGGCTCAGGTTGGAGCTCTGTCATGTACCTCTGGGAGCCCCTCCTAGGGCCTGGCACATAGTAGGTGCTCAATAAATACAATGATCCTCCACTGCACTGCTGACCTACAGGGGACTCGGCCTTATACCACGTGAAACTTGGATATCTCCTTGTGACAGTGACTGAGGTACAACTGTGGAGTCAGGCTGCCCCTGTTTGAATCCTGAATACGTGACTGTCAAAGTAAACTTGGGCAAGTTACTTAGCTTCTCTGTGCCTCAGTGTGTTTATCTTTAAAATGGGGGTAATAACACTACCCACCTTACATCCATCTTTGTGTGAAAAAGTTCAAGTATGTTGTGATAGGCAAAATAATGGACCTCAAAGCTGTCAGCACCCTAATCCCCAGGACCTGTGAATACGTTGCCCTGAGTGGCTAAGGGACTTTGTGGATGTGCTTAGAGAATGGCCCTTGATATGCAGAGAGGATCCTGGATGCTCTAGGTATCCCCGACCTAATCACATGAGTCCTTAAAGCAAAGACCCCATCCTGGCTGGGTTAGAGAGACAGGCGATAACAGAAGAAGCATCTGAGAAAGAGATGCACCATTTGCCGGCTTTGAAAATGGAGTGGGGAGGGGAGCCACAAACCAAGGAAGATGGTGGCCTCCAGAAACCAGAAAAGGCAAGGAAGTGAAATCACCCCTGGAGCCTCCTGAAAGGAACACAGCCCTTCCAACATCTGGATTTTTGCTTGTTTGTTTGTTTTTGGTTTTGAGATGGAGTTTCACTCTTATAGCCCAGGCTGGAGTGCAATGGCACGATCTTGGCTCACTGCAACCTCCGCCTCCTGCATTCAAGCGATTCTCCTGCCTCAGTCTCCCAAGTAGCTGGAATTACAGGTGCCCGCCACCACGCCCGGCTAATTTTTTTGTATTTTTAGTAGAGATGGGGTTTCACGATGTTGGCCAGGCTGGTCTCGAACTCCTGACCTTGTGATCCACTTGCCTTGGCCTCCCAAAGTGCTGGGATTACAGGCGTGAGCCACTGCGCCTGGCCTCACGTTCTGGATTATTAGCCCAGTGAGACTTGTATCAGACTCCTAACCTACCACAGAGCTACACAATAATACATTTGTGTTGCTTTATGCCATAAGTTCAATGTATAAAGTTTGTGATAATTTGTTACAGCAGCCACAGAAAACGAATACCTATGTGTAAGCACTTAGAGCGGTGTCTCTGGCACACAGTAAGAGCTCAAGAAATGCCAGCTCTCTGTTACTATTATTATAGCACTGCGGTCACACAGGGGAGAGGACATTCAGTTGCTCCACTCCAGGGCAGTTTCTCTCTGGTGTGAACTCCTCAGAGCCCACAGCTTGCTTCACTGGGTACTGGAGACCAAAGGCAAGACCAGGGGGCAGGGACATCCTCAAAACAACACGTCACTCAGCACAGCCACTACGTGGGCATCAGACAGATGATCAGACTCCGTCCCTTTCTTCTAAAGAACAGGAGTGTGGGCACCCTGGAAGAAAGGGGTGGGAGTGCCTGGCACAGGCATGATGACATTCCTATAGCTGTCAGTGCAGAGAGGACAGCCCCGGGGCTTAATTGCACCCTATCCTATCCTCACACAACTGGGGCTGCCAAGGAGACAGAGTGGCTGGGGCAGGCGTGGCCATTTAAATGATTTGCCATCCAAACATCCTACCTGCTGGGCTGTGGGGGGATGGGCAAGGCCTACAGTAGGAAGGACTTCGAGTCAGACAGAAGGAACGTGGGATTCCTCAGAGGATCCAAGAGAATGGGAAGGGCTGCTTCTGAACAGCAGTGGGCTGGCAGTGGGACCAGGCAGACAAAACGGTCTCCAGAGGCTCAGTCCTTGATGGGTTGTGGGACCCCCTCACAGAGCAAGCCCCTCCCAATGCCCACTCCCACGGTCCCCTCACTCTGTCACTCCCCAACCAAGTGAAAGGGAGGCTTTGTCCCCACAGAACCCCCAGCCTGCCCACCTCCCCTTCATCCTTGCAGAAGCCTTTCGTCTCAAGTTTTCCTCCTCAGTGACCCCCACATCCTCCCTGGCTACGAGGGGGCCTCAGAACTCTGTCCTCAACAGATCTTCTACCTCTGAAGGCCCAGTGAGGTCCAATTTGGTGACTCCTCATAGTCCTGAGTCCTAGGGTAAGAGCCTTTACCTCAGACAAGACTGAGTCCAACACAGAAACCAGACTGTCTGCAATACCCAGGAGACAAGAGCCACTGGCGTTAGACCTGTGCACAAGAGCTCCCTTCGACAGCAAGTTCCCTGAGGGCAGCATCCATGCCTCTCTAGTAGGCCCACAGTAGTAAGGGAACAACCACTACAGAGCCTGCAGCCTCTCACAGAGGGCCCTGGAGAAAACCCAACCCCTTGCCATTTCCCCCAAGAGGGGAACTTGGCAGAGAGAGCCACTCCAAAGAGACCACAGGAGTGAGCAAGGCTGGGGAGCAGGAGAACCACCGCTCCCAGGGGTACCTTGAATGCAGCCAAAGGGCCCACTGTCAGCATGGACCCGCCCTTCTCCCCACCAACCTCCCTTGATGCATTCCCACTGCTCTCTGCCCCACCTCCACGTTCATGGACCACAGCACTTCTCCCTGATTCTGCTTCCATAGCCTTTATCCTCCACCCCCGAACTCACAATCTCACTTTCTGCTAAAGAAACTCCCCTTCCCATCTCCCCTCAACTCCAACTCTAATCACAGGGCCACTGCTAGTCCCTGTGATAACTTTGTGCAAATTAGAAAAAGTGCCTCTTTCTCCAGGTGGATGCAGGCCTGATGAGAAGAGCATAGGCTGGATTTCAGCCCCCAACTCCTTCTTGGCCAGGTGTCCTTGCACAGTGCACAACCTAGCCACCTGCACACAGTAACCCAGTTTGACAGACGCAGGGAGTACACCGATTGAAGGGCCTTGATAGACAGCCCAGCCATGGAGACCCAGGAGAGTGGACTAATTTATCCATGGTAACAAGGCAAGCTGGTGGCACAGTCAAGGTCGAAGATCCAGGTGTCATGACTCCCAATCCAGTGCTCATTCTGTCTCCCTACTCCACCTACATTTCACTCTTGGGAACAAATGGCAAACCCAAGAGAGCAGAAGCTGTGAAAGCAGCGCCTGGGGAAGCCTTCTTGCACTAATTAGAAGAGAAGTGATAACCTCATCTCAAGCACTGTCTAGACATAAAATTGAACATAAAACTTTCTGAACCGTGTACCACCTAACCCTTGGCTGGCGTGGAACGTAAATACAGATCGTCCCTATTTATTTCCCATCTACCAACCACATTAATCTCATGCTACTTCATTGTGAGTATGGCCCCTATGTCTGTCTAGGCCAATATATCTGTCTTGGCCTGGAAGCACCCAGATGGAGTTTCCAGCTTGCAAGGAACCCCTGAACACACTAGTGCTGAGAAGATGGCTTTTCATTCAGGTGAAGGTGAGGGCAACAGTGATGAAGAAGAAAGGGGATGGGAGGGGAAGGAAAAGGTGGGGAGGAGGAAGAAGAAAGGCAATTCCTGATGTCTTAATTTCATATCCAATCTTCCCCATTGCCTCTAACACCACTGAGCTCTGCTTCCCAGAAACGGTGGTGAAGATACACACACACGCCTGTGCATTCTTACTTCTCTCTGTGTTTTTCTCTCTGTCTCCATCTCTCTCTCTCTCTGGACAGTGCCTGCAATATAATGTGGTGATTAAACTCAGGCAGAGCCAGGCTTCCTGACTGTGTATCAGGCGTTACCACCTCCTCGCTGTAGGACTTCAGGCAAGTGCCTTAACTTCTCTGTGCCTCAGTTTTCTTTTCAACACAATGGAGATAACAACAAACATGACCTCATAGAGTTTCATGAAGATTATGAGAGTGAATATACGTGCAATACTTAGTACAGTGCCTGGTTAAGGAGGTATTCTGTAAGCACAAGCTGTAACTATCTCAGGGTGCTGTGTTTTTGGCATCTCGTCCTGGCCCCTTTTTCATGCATTTGGGATGGGGGTGGGGAATTGTCCAGGTTGCTGGCACAGTTTCCAGCTCAGTATTCTAACAGTCAGCAGAGATGGGCTGCCTGGAGAAGAAGTGAGCTTCCAGTCACTGGAAGTGATCAAGCAGAATCCAGATGAGCATTTGACATGGATATGGCAGAACAGGTGAGGAAGGAGGGGGAAGGCCTGTTGCAAAATTCCTTCCTGAGAGCCTGGGAATGTGTGAGTAAACCCACATCTCCAGGCACTTGCGTTGGCACAGCCTTGCCCGCAAATGAGAACACACGTACAGGGGCACACTCTCTGCCCTGGCATTGAGGAGCAAGAAGAAGTGTTATAAACCAAGCAAGCCAGCACCCCCACCTATGCTCTCCCTAGCCCCCAGCCAATTCCTGTGTGCACACAGGCATCCAGGTGGTGAGCGGAAGCTTTGAGGGTGGTACCAAGTATTTATCACTCCTAGCTCTCTTTTAACGGGTACCAACTGCCAGCCACACCCCAACCACCACAGCCCAGTTATGAGGCAGGGCTGGGGGCAGGAGGCAGGAACGGGTTAGATAGTAGGGTGTTCGTTCTACTTCTGATGTGGGTGGACTGATATGGAACCTGGGAAAGTCCTGGCCTCCAAAGATCAGGGTGCCCAGAATTCAGGTGTTGTGGGAGGGAAGGCCTTTGCCCATCACGGAGGGAATCAAGCAGGCATTTGTAGAAGGGCCGGGCACCCCACCTCCAGCAAAGGCTCAAATTCAGCTCCACCTTCAGGTCCAAGCAGCTTCCTTTTGGGGTAGGATAAGAAGAGAGATTGCGGAAATCCTTCCTGCCTAAACTCTCCTGCCCTGGCCTTCTCTCCTCGCCGCACCGCGCACAGTCTCCAGCCCTCCTTCCGCTGGGAGCCGCGCCCCCATTAGCCATTCCGCGCTGATAAGCTCGCGCGGCCGCACACTCAGACCCTCCCTCAGCCCGCGATGCATTACTGCATCTGATTTGTCTTTGCAGCAGCTGCCACAGCAGTTCTTCCTTCCTAACAATATTGGCTTCGCCTGATATTAAAAAGGGGCCGTAAGTGCCACCGAACATCTTTGCTGGGGAGAGGAGACCGCACACTAGCGGGATGGGGAGGCGGGCCCGCCCCAATGAGCCTTTTGCTGCGGATTCATCCAAAGGCCAATGGTCCACTGGCAAAAATTAGGCAGGGGGTGGGGCGAGGGGTTAGGGAGGAGACGAGAGCCAGGAGGGGGCGAAGAGACGACATCCGGGAGGCGGGGCTTTCCCCCCACGCTGGCGCGCCCAGCCCTACGCCCCCTCGCACCCCTGCTCACCCACCCCCGGGCCCTGCGGAGTGACAGGCGCTGCAGGAGGCGGGGTGTGCCTGTGTGTGCCTCTGTGTGTGTGTGTGCGTGCCTCTGTATATGTGTGCTTGTGCCTCTGTGTGTACCTGTGTGTGCCTCTGTGTGTGTGTGCGCCTGTGTGCGCCTCTATGTGTGCGTGTGTGTGCCTCTGTGTGTGTGTGCGTGCCTCTGTATATGTGTGTTTGTGCCTCTGGGTGTGTGTGCCTGTGTGTGTGCCTCTGTGTGTGCGTGTGTGTGTGCGCGCGCGTGTCCTCCCAGCCTTCCTACCACAACCCGGCCGCTCTTCCCAATCAATGGCCTCTTTGTGGAGGAGGGACTGGAACGACGTGTGCGGGGGAGGGGTGGGAGGCCGCCTCCTGGGCACCCGGCGCTCCCGACCCAAGCTGACAGCCGTGGGGCAGAGCTCCCAGTACCCCAGTAAGAGTACACTCCCCCGAGGATCTCCACCCTCTGTGGACCTAGAGAATGGGGCCGACAGAGGCGGTGGGTAGAGCCTCCCGGACTGCGCTATGGGGCGGTCGCAGGTCCCACACCGGAAAGCACCGGGACGCGCTCTCCCCGGCCCGCGACCGCTAGGTGGCGCCGTGCCCGTCCCGCCTCCAGGAGGCCCCGCAGGGTCCCGGACGCCGAGGGCACCTGGAGGCGAGCTGGGGAGGCGGAGAGGAGGTGGAAGCAGCATTCCCGCAGTCTCATTCATTCGTGCATTTGTCCATGACCACTAAATTGGACAGTCGGACAGAGGGACAGGTGCACATCCTTCTCTTGAAGGTCTAAATGCCCAAACCTCAGAGAGACTAGAGAGATACCCCACAGGAAAACTGAATCATGCCAAAGGCCAAGCAAGAGGTATATCCAGTGCACTAAGTTCAGAAACAACCGTGGAATTCGACAGCACAGAACCCTGAGATGGGTTATCTTGACCATTCTGTGCCAGACCAATCAGATGGGGGAGAGCCATTCATTCCCGCCAGTGCCAGGCCCTGGGCTGGACTTCGGACACTAAATTGTGACCTGTCCTCGGGGAGTTTATGGACTAGTGGGGGAGAAAGAAATCAGGCAGATAACTACACAAATAATTTCCTAGCTACAGCTGTCTTGCACATGCACAGGTATAGAAAAAGGGAGGAAGAGTCAACCCTCGCCCTGGGTTGCCTGCTCCAGCCCTAACTAGGGTTGGAAGTAGGGGTCTTTGCCTTATGAAGAACACAAATCACTTCCTCTTAGTTCAAAATAGAAATAAGAGCAGCGGTCCAACATCTGAGGCACAGTCAAGGCAAGAGTGACCATTTTTCGGGGGTAAACTGGGGACCACAGGAAAAGAGCCTTGAGACCAAGCACTTAATTCTATGTGCAGGGCATGGTGCATGGTTACTTCTTTAACCTTTGGTCCACTCTGTGGAGTGGATGTTAAGCCTACTTTACAGAGGAGGAGACTGAGGCCCAGGGAGGTAAGAGACTGGCCCAGAGTGCCAAGAGCTAGTTTATGACAGAGCTGGAACTGGACCCTATAACTGCCTCAGGCCCAAGTCCCATACCTCTTCTGTTATAACAGCCTGCCTCTGGGACCATGTCTGGATGCCCTGCTAGGGCCAGAGCAGTAGGGTGGAGGGAGATCAGAAAGAGAAAGGGGCTGGGCAAATGAAGAAGCCTCCAGATTGGGGTCCTCGTCACCACTCCCAGCTCATCACAGCCAGCCCTTTCTCAGCATCTCCTGACCCAAGCACCACCCGCTTAACATTCTGCTCAGTTTCCTCTGTACTCCGACTCCAAATGTTTATCAACACATGCTCTAATGTAATCAGCTCCTGGGAAAATACACACCAGGTAATGGATGCTGATAAGAGTGTCAAACAGATGTCCCTTCCCTGCCCCTCCCTCCCAGCCAGAGCTGGCACACCCAGGAGGCTGGGGAGGCATCTCTTGCCATGCCACCCCTCCAGCCCTGGCAGTGGAGGCATTCCTCCAGAAGCTGCCCAGGCAGGCGACAGGGCCTGACCCTGTGGGGCCCAGCATTGTGCCAGGCACTGTGCCGTGGACTTTGCACACCTCACAATAGCACTGTAAGTTTGGTGTTACTATTCCCATTTTGCAGATAGAGAAACTAAGGCACACAATAATGATGAAACCAGAGTGAAGAAGTAGCAGCATCAGAAGCAGATTAAGGGGCCATCACTCCACCTCTCCATTCATCATCAGGCCACCTCCCCACTGAACATGGCCCTTCGAAGGAAGCTGCCCTCATTACCTTTCTAAGTTGTTGGATCTAAGGCCTGTATGGACTTGGCAGGTCAGGTGGTGGAGGGCTTGCAACCTGTTCCTCATGTCTGGCCCAGACAGGTAGGAGACAGGGTCCTGAAGGCTCAAGTAGAAGCGGGAGGCTCCCACTAGGCATGTGGGAGCAGAAGGGGATCCAAGGGAAGGGGAGAGCCTTCTTTGTCTTTTTCTCCTCCCTTTTTCTCAAATTAGAGCTTAAGGACCCACACATGGACCTAGACAGAGGGGAGAGAAAGTGCACAGAGTTGAGGACAGCCCTGATGGAACAGGATCCCCCCACCCTCAGGACCTTCTAGGACCAGCTGTCTGAGGCTGGGCAGTCCTAAAGGAAATCGGTATTTGCTTTTCCCTCCAACGCAGTCAATTGCTCCTTTCGTCTGACAGGGAGTTGTAAATGAGACTTTATGGGATTTCTAATGATGGCGGTTTCCCTTTATCAGCCTCCAATTCCCACTTCTCAGCTGGGGTTGACTCGGGGAAATGTTTTGACCAGGAATCAAGAATCTAGCAGGCCCCTGCCCTGGCTGCTGCTTTCTGTAGTGAGGGCTGGAAGTTGTCAAATAGGCATGGAAAGCTCACTACCGAGAAGTCAGATCTGAGTTTCAGGCCACCTCCCAGATGGCGAACTTCACCCCTCTGGCTTCTGTTGCTTCAACCGTAAACCTGGAGTAATAATGCCTGCTCCACCCACCTGTCTCACAGGGCTGCTGCGAGGATCAAATGAGATTACAGGCCTGAAAACCCTTTGAAAAATATGAAGCAATCATCCACCTTGGTTTTGCTATTATTATTATTGTGGTGGTGATTGTGTGTAGGTGCAAATGGGAAAGCACATTATGGCAACCTGCATGTCTTTGTGAGTGAGCTTGTTTGTGTACACGGAAGTGTATGTGTCAGTTTGTGGAAAGGTGGAGCTCTTGTGTGTGCACCTGGTTTTAAAGACTGTATGGGGCAATGTGTGTGTGTCTTGTGAGTGTGTCAGTATATGTGCACATATTAAAGTGTCTTAATATAATAATAGCATGTTAAAATAGAATATAATAGTTCTATGTGCCAGGCATTGTGCCAGACACTTGATAAGGATGCTCCTTTTTAACTCTTGTAATGTGTTTGTAAAGACATGAGAAGGGGTCTGGGCCAGTATAGGTGTGCTGGCATCTGTGTGAGGCTGTGTATAGAGCACTTGTGACATCCATGTGCCAGTGGTGGAGGGGCATGTCTCTGATGAAGGTAATGGCATGTAAAGTAATGCAATGCCTATTCATCTAATCTAGGTAGCAGGGAATCTCTCCATGTGCTCACCTGAGTTTCAATGAAAGGATGGGCATAAATGTCAGCGAATCTGAATGTGTGTGCGCATGCATGTGTGTGCATTCACATGCATAGGGGCGCACACCGGCCTCCCTGTTTCTAGGCCGATTAGTATAATTGTTTGCTAATCATTAGCTGCCTGGGTTGCGTGAGCCCCCGGCATGCCCTGAGCGCCATTGCCACGCAGCCATCAAACCCACACAGACACACTGTGGTGACAGCAGCATGTTTGGGAGGGAGTGCCACTCTGCTCTCTGGAGTCACAGTCTGTACCAGGCAGCAGACCCCTGCCAGGGGAATGTCCAGATTGACTACACCAGGTTTGGAGCTGCAGAAGCATTCCACAGATGGGCTAGGCTCAGAGCCTTATAGCAAGACAGACAGAGCCCAGAGGACCTGGGCCTAACAGGCAAACCAGTGCCTGGACCAGGAATGCCATCTGAGCACAACACAGGTTGGGGCTGCTGAGTGGCCAGGTATAAAACACGCTCACTCTGCTACAGCCCTACCATGCACGGCTCCCTGCCACCCTCAGGATAAAGTCCAAACTCCATAATGCAGCACAAAAGCCCACATGACATGGGCACGTGACTCCCCAGGCCCTCTCTCACACTCTCCTTTTGCACCGCACCAGCCAGACTGAACGAACTACTCTCAGTCCTTCGGAGCACCCAGCCTCTGGGCCTTCTTGCTGCCTTCTCCTGTGCCCGATTTCTCTACAACATCACATCCCTGGCCAGCCAGTCCTCACCCCTCAAGGGGGCTCTACTCATCTCTGCAGGAACACGTCCTGACCCTTCCTGACCCCTAGACTAGGGAAGGGTCCCTGCCCACCTGACATTCCCGAAGTCCCTAGCTTTCCCTGCTGTCCACTTCCTTATGGATCCTTGCCTCCCCCATTAGACTTGGGTTCCAGGAAGGAAGGCAGCGTGTTGCAGCCGTTCACAGAATATCCAAATGCGTGGCACAGATCTGATTGTAGGTGGCCCATACATATTTCTTGAATGAATTATTGTTAAAAGCCAGTTGTGAGAGACCAGTTGTCTTAAGCTCTCCATATACAAATCATGGTATCCATCCAGACAGGCTCTTGGTCTCTCAGATCTCAAGGCTGGGGAGAAACACCCCTTTCCCCACTCCCCTCCTCCATCCCACCCCACCAGTGATAACCATCATCCCCAACAGGTGTGAAGATGGCACACACAATGCTTTTACAAAGATCCTGGGAGTCGCCAGTGTCATCTTACAAGTGAGGACACTGAGGCTCAGAGAGGTATTAATAGCTCATTAACAGGGTGACCAACTTGTCCCACTTTGCCTAGGACCTTCCCAGTTTTAGCACTGAAAGTCCCGTGTCCTGGGAAACACCCCCTCTTTGGCCCCAGGTAAACTCCAGGTTTCATGGTTAGTAAATGGCAGGTCCAGGACTCAAACCTAACTCCAGAACTCCTGGGCAGCATGTGGTCTCATGTTCCTCAGAATTCAGTTACCTGCATGGGCATTTTCTACCCTCAGGATGTCACCTGCAGGCCACTTGGCAGCCTCCTGGATCACTTCTTTCTAGAAACATGTACTCAGGACATACAGGGCATTAATATTAACCTAAATCAAATATAATTCAAAAGCTCATTTCTTCAGGAAAAGCACTTTACATAATATAGAAAAAAAATTAAATCTATTATTAAAGTAGCCCCATAATGATATTTAAGTAAATTTTAAATAAGATAAAAACTCTTTACCCACAAATTATTTTCATTTCTCCATGTCGCCTTCACATTTTCTCTTTATAAGTGTGTATTTTTACAGAGTTATAATGCAGTCTAGGGATAATGCTTGTTCTTTTCACGTCACATTATAGAAGTCCGGGTTGGATTTTCCTCATTTGGGATTCTCCATGTCATTAGCATCAGTCATTAGCCCAGATCACAGGGAGCCTGGGCTCAGGACTGCCTCCTTCCCAAAGCACTTCTTCTTCAGCAGGGATTCCTAACTCAAGGCCCCAGCTGGGCTTCAGCAGGTTGCCATGCAAACACTGTCCATGTGCGTATGTGCAGTTTTCAGGGAGAGACACAGCGCTCATCGGATCCCGAAAAGGTCTGAGACCCAAAGAGTCAAGACCCACAGCTCCACAGCCCCAGCCTCACGTCCCCACTCCCAGGCAGGCGTCCACCATGAGCTTTTTTTGCTGGGCTTGGGCTGATCCAGGAACTCTGCTCTTCCCTAACAATACCTTCTATTTCTTGGTTTCCACATAACTTGCAAGAAAAATCTGGTTCCTCTAGACAAGTAGTCCACCCTGATAATTATCCTGACTATAACACCCATCCCTGGATATAAGAGCATCATCAAAGGGAGGACAGTGTGGGTGGGAGGTTGAGTATCTTCCTTTCTCAAAGCCCTTTTCCCTTTTGTCTTTCTACATAAGGTATGCTCCACACAGAAGCTCCACTCCGTCCCTTCCCATCTTCATGACCTAAGCTCTCTGGTCTATGCGGACCCTGGATGAAACCCACTTCTCAGTATCACTGTTGAGTTTTTAGTGCTCCCATCCCTAATCAGGAATGCTGCCTCTACTCACATCCAGAATTCTTTAGGATTTGGGATGTCGTGATTCACAGGAGTATATTGAGGGCCTTCTGACCAGACACAGGGCAGAGACCAATTTCCCTTCTTTCTAGAGAGTTGGATGGTTCAAGATGGAACTGGGGCCTTCCTACCACCGCTCAGAGCTCAGCCCCAAATGCCATGCAGATCACTGGGACACCATGGCCCACAAGGGAGAGGCTGGTGTCTGCTAACCGTCTTGGCAGCACTTCAACACAGTGGATCATTGGACTGCGGAGTGGGTGCAGCTGTGTGTAGTTGCTCCATCCCCAAGAGCAATGGCAGCCAAGGCTCTGCAGTGATCTCCGTAGGAATAACAGTAATTAAATGTTGCTAAGCGCTGTGGGATACAGAGGCACCATCATAATCACCACAGCCACCAGTGTGATAATCATAGTAATTAGGTGCTGTGGCTTCCCATCCACCCTGGGAGCACTGCCTGAGGTGAGGTTGGCCTCAGGTTAGGGCAAGAGGGTAGCCATGCCAGGTGGGTCCTCTTTGGGGTTGGCTAAGGCTTTAGCCATACTTTCTTCATGGGATTCCTCTTCCTTTCCTCTCCCCTTGCCCTCAGCCTCAACTGACACCAGGGTGAGTACTGGGGACACAAAAGGGGGTGACCCCCATCCAGCATACCACTCCAATATATCTTCTCCTATTGACAGATTTCAGGGGATCAGGGAATCTTGGGGAATTCTTAATGGGGCTCCTCTCACATCAAAGTGAACTTTATTAGCCAATTTATGAATGACACAGAGGGGCCTGGGACATGGCTGGGAGGGGAAGTCATTATTGTATTGACTTTGGGCCTTTTCCAAGCCCAACAGCTGCCTCTCTGAAAGAACCTGTGGAAGTCAAGGGAGGGCTCAGAGGAGAGTTTCCTAGGGATGGCACCTTCCCCAGGGCTGATCTTTTGTCTAGTTGCCCCCTCATGCCTCCAGCCCTGAGGTCAGTGAGAAAGGTGAGCCCAACGGCCTGCTCTTCAAGTGGGCTGTCATTCCTGCAGTTATCAAGTCTCAGGGCCAGGAGGGACTGTGGACTCACCGCATCCATGCTCCATGCCAGGGCAAGAAGCCCATGCACAGCATGCCTGATGAATGGGCCTGCAGCCTGAGTCTGAAAAGTGACTGGGAGGTCAATCCATTGTCAATCAACTAAGATCCCTCAACAGTCTTGCCTAGACCAAACTGAAATCTACCTCCTCCAAAAATATGACTATTGGTCCTGACTTTTCCCTATGAAGACACATAGATGATGCTTGCTCCTTTCTCCCTGTAGATTTTGGAAGCTTCGTAGTCATACTCCCCTTAACACGCCCTTTGGCTTTCTCAATTGTGAAATCTGAAGCCAGCTTCCAACCTCTCTCTGCAGATAACTTCAGCTCCCACTGTACTGTAATGACCTTATTATAAACTTCCACCTTCACTACTCCCCACCAAAACTTCTACCTTCACTATTCTCTTCACCTTCCCTCCAGGCTCAGAGAAAGATGGGTCTTCTCCTTTCCAAGGCTGACCCCTTCCCACCCTCAGTGCCCCCCAACCCAGGGCTTGCTCCATAAACGACAACCTATTTCACTTCTTACACTTGCTTCTCCACTCTCTCACTGTCCACTAGCTCTTTTCCTTCTGACTACAAAATGCTCAGTAGTTTCTGATGAAAAAAGAGAAAATAAGCCTCTTGGTCTGTCTTGCTAAGCCTCTCCAAGCTTCTCATCTACCTTGCTCATTCCATCCACCACCAAACTTCTCAAAAGCAGAGAGGACACCTGCTGCCTCTGATTTTTCACCTTCCAGTTGCTCCTCCTCCCACTTTGATCTGGGTTCAGCCCCTGCCTGGTCACCAACATCACTCTCTCAAAGGTCACTGGTGGTTTTGCCACTGCTTCCAAAGTCCCCTTCTGATCCCCACCTGCTTTCTGCGGCATCAGATACTGTTAGCAACCTCCTCCTCCTCCTCTATTAAATCCTCTTCTCACTTGGCTTCCATGACAACCCTCTCTCCTCAGTCCCCTCCTCCTTCACTGACCAATCATCATCTGTCCATCCTACCCACGTTGTTGCCAGATTCATCTCCTGAAGCACAGCTCTGACAGCTCCCAATAAGTGCTCTGTTCAGAAACCTTCCATGGCTCACCACTGCCTGCAAAAATAAATAAACAAATAAATTAATTAATTAATAATAATGGAGTTGTAAAATCATGCAACTATATGTAATTCATAATATACAATAATCTGTCAGGTTTTCAAATCTTTTTAAGCAGCAGAATCTTCAGAATCCATTAAGAGATACCTTTCTCAGAAGCCCAATTTTCAAGCACATGAAAACACATGCTCTCTAAATGTGACTCCTATTGAGCCCAGGAAATTCTAGGGTTTCCAAAACACAATTGGAAAACCAGTGAACAAATTAAACTCCTCAGTCTGCAGATGAGATAACTGAGGTCCAGAGAGGGGAAGTGATTGGCAGAAAGTGGCCACAGGATGTGAGTTAATCAACACATTTTCATTACAGCCTATCAGGTACCAGGCATGTCCTAGGTGCTAGAGATATAGCAGAGAACAAGAGCAACATGATCCCTGCCCTGGAGGAGCTGACAGTCTAATGGGGAGTGAATCAGGCACTATAAACCATCACTAAAGTGGTCCCAAGTATTCAAAGCCTATAGCAGGGGACGATTGGAAATCCCAGTGGCTCCTCATCGAAGCCTCGGAGCAGGGTGAGATGAGGCTGCAGAAGCAGACATGGGCCCTTAGGCCTTGTTGAGGACTTGACACTGGTCTCAGAGTCTGGCAGGCCGAGAAGTCATTCCTGGCATTGCGACTTGACCATCGGCATTTGAAAATAATCCACTGCTAAATGTAATGTATCCTGGATTAAATTGTGGAACAAAAAATAGACATTAGTGGGGAAAAAACCTGGGGAAATCTGAATAAATTCTGTAGTTCAGTTAATAGTATTATACTAACACTAATTTCTTGGTTTTCATAGATGTACCATGGTTCTATAAGATGTTAACATTCAGGGAAGATGATTGACGGGCATATGGAACTCTGTACCATTTTTGCAACTCTATTGCAAATCCAAAATTATTTCAAAACAAAGCTTGTAAAATATATGTAAACCATTTTCAGAAAGGGGAAAACTGGATGTGGGGAGACAGATGACAATCATAATGATGACTAACACTTAAACAGTTTTTCCTGTACACCAGGCAGTGTTCCATGCACTTCACATGTTTGGCTCATTTAATCCTCACAACTTCAAGAGGTAGGTGCTGTTATTTCTCCCTGTTTTACAGAGAAAGAACCTGAGCACAGAGAAGTTAAGTCACTTGCCCAAGGACACACAGCTATTGGGTGTCAGAGCTGAAGTTTAAGAATTCCAGGCAGATTAGCTCTCCAGAGTTCCATGTGCTGGACCATTACATTTTACTCCCCACCTCAGTGCAGACTGGCTATACTGTCAGTATTGTAAAGACCATGAGTGCAGAAGAGGAAGAATCAACAGAATTGGAATATGGTGGTTTAGGAAGAGGTAAGAAGCAAGAGTGACTCCTGGGCTCATAGCTTAAGAGCAGGAACCAAAGCCTGCTTTCCTGCTGCTTGGTCCTGTGTTTCTTCTTGTCACTAAAGGAAACCTTCTGGTCCTTTTGCATTCTGTTTGTGCCTACCTGTCCCTTTCTCTTAGACATCCCTAAAACACAAAACAAACTGGACTGCCTGCTGTCCTAACACAGGTGACACCTCTTCCACCTCCGCGTACCTCCATGTTTTTGTACAAGCTGTTCCTTCCACCTAAGATTCTCTCTCCTGCCTCCTTTGGTCCAAATCTGATCTGCCTTTCAGGGTCTCAGTTAAATGTCCCCTCCCCCAGCAACATTCCCTGCTTGTTTAAAGATGATGAGTGAACAACCATACTATATCACTTACTTGCTTCCATCTTCTCCACCCAACCAATCCCCGGGCAGCCACATCTTCCCCGCTGGCCGCACCCTCTTTGGAAGCTCATTTAAGATCAGAGGATCAAAGAAGCCTGACCTAAAGATGGAGAGGGTGCAGCCGGGCACAGTGGCTCACGCCTATAATCCCAGCACTTTGGGAGGCCAAGGAGGGCAGATCACCTGAGGTCAGGAGTTCAAGACCAGCCTGGCCAACATGGCGAAACCTTGTCTCTACTAAAAATACAAAAATTAGCCGGGCATGGTGGTACACACCTGTAATTCCAGCTACTCGGGAGGCTAAGACAGGAGAAACGCTTGAACCTGGGAGACAGAGGTTGCAGTGAGCTGAGATCACGCCACTACACTTCAGCCTGGGCAACAGAGCAAGACTGTCTCAAATAAAGTAAAATAAAGATGGAGAGGATGGGAGGGTAAGAGCAGGGAACAAGAAGACATTGGTACATCTGGGATTGCCCCTTCAAACCCATGCCTTCAGCTCCTCAATGTGCCTGGCACAGAGCTGAAGGCCACCACAGTGAATTCAATTCAACCCTGGCCCTTAAAGCACTCAGCAGCCAGATGGGAGATTCCTGGCTGCCACAAACTAAATTTCATAGCGTGTTCCCCAGTTTAAAACCCTCCGGGCATGATTCACCAATCTGCAGGCCTCTCCCTTCCTCAAGTCTTAGGCTCAGCCTACCACCAGTCAACCCTTTGTGGGCCCCTGTTGTGGGCCCCCTACTCCCCTAACTATTGCTTACCTTCATTCCTTTCCTCATGCTGACCCTCTACCTTAAATCCAGTGTCTTTTATGTCTCTGCCCTCCAGCACTTACCTTGGTCTGATAGATGACTCACAGAGACCCTGTGTTCCCTTCTCTGAAGCCTTTACACCAACCGCACCCCGGGCTAAACTGGGTACTTTTTCTGTGACCCACCAAACCCACACAATTCCATATCAAATATTTGTTTACAACATCCGTTTCTATGTCTGTCTTCCCCCTCCCCCTCAACTAGATTGAGTTCCTTTAGGGCAATGATAATGTCTCTGTATCCCCAAGCCAGGCACTGTGTTTTGATACAAAGAAAGCCCAGGTTACATTTGTTACATGTAAAAGACCATACAGTGAGTGGGTGAGTGTTCATGAGAATGCCAGATCTGACTACTTCAGCGAGAAACCGAGACACTCCAGGGCCGGAACCCAGACAGTGGGAATATGGTGCTGTCTTTGCCCCTTCTACAGTGAAGAACCAGAATTTACATGTTATCAGAAACAGCCACTTCCCCTCTGCTCCTGCCTGCCTAGAGGGCTGGGCAAAGGGTAGAGGGAGCAGGGTCCCGCCACGGTCTGGGGAGAATTCAGCTCTCCTTAGTGGCAAACTCTGTCTGTCTTCCTCCCCCAGGGGGAGGGGATGGGGATAGAAGGACCAGAGCAAGGGGAACAGGGCAGGCCTGGAGGGCGCAGTCGCCTTGGCAGAAATCCTACCACACCCGGATGTGGTGGGTGGTGAACGGGATGGGGCGGAGAGTCCCTGCCCTGCCAGGGACACTGACTGGACGATCCACTTTAGCGGGAACCCCACAAATCTCTCAAAACTAAGGTCCTGGAAACTGGAGGAGAGCTCGGTTTCAGGCTCTGTTTGGGCAACTGCGGGGCGCGGGGTGCTTCAATTTTTGGGAAAGGAACCCCCGAAGGGAGCAGGGATTAGAAAAGAAACTCTACCAGAAACCTCAGTGGGCCCGTCTCACCCACTCAAGCCCACCACCGACTTCTCTGGCAGCTCCCCGTCGCCCCGCGCACCGCTGCCTCTCCGTGGAGCCTCCAAGTGGTGCAGAGGAGAGGGATCTCCGGAGACGGTTCTGTTGCGAGCCCTGCCACGTTCCGCCCCGGGCGGAACTCTTCTTTGGGCCTTTGTTTCCTCGCCTGTGAAATGGGAGCAGGGTGGGAGCAGAGGACTTACAGAAGCCCTGCCAGCTCCGACGCTGCTAGCCGGGATTCTCCATCCCGCCCTCTCCTCCATAGCCGTCCCCAGACCGGTCCTAACTCCACCCCCACCCCCCGCGCCTCGGCTTCGCCGGCCGCTAGGGGTCACTGCCTGCCTTTGTCAGCGGAGGAGGAGGGCAGCCCGCGCTCCAGCCGGCTCCCCAGCTGGAAGGCGGCCGAGGGGCAGCTCCCGAGCGAGGGTCCTGAAGCGGACCCCGCGGCCCGCGCTCGCGATCCGCCTCTGCTTCGGTCGGGAAGGCGCGTGCGCTCGGGCTCCGACCGGGCCCCGGTGGGCGCGCATCGAGGCCAGGAGGGGGTTAACGCTAACCCCTCCCCTCTGGCTGACATCACGGGCGAGCGGGTGAGAGGCTGGAGCTCGACGAGTGAGAGAAAGAGAGCGAGAGCAGCGAGCGCGGCTCCACATTGTTGCGGATCGCCGGCACCCGGCAGAGCGGCGGCGGCTGGGACGCACGGCGCCTCGAACCCGTTCTCCTCGCGCCCAGCCGCGCAGCCAGAGCCACCCGGGCCGCCGGCCGCCGAACCCAGCGCCCGCCGCCTGGGCCCCGAGCCTTCCACGCCGCCCGGGCGCGTCCAGCCACCCTCGTAGGACGGACGGCCATGGACGCTTGCAAGTTGGAGCCGAGCGGGAGGGTGTGAGCGCGCCGGGGCCAGGAGCCCGCGCCGCGCAGCCGGGCAGCCGGGCGCGCCGGGGGTGGGTCCCTCTCCCCAGCCCCGCTCTGCGTGGAAGAAGAGGGCGGGGACCGGCGCCGGGAGGAGAACGGAGGAGGAGAAGGGGCATGACTCGTGCAACTTGCGGCGGGTATCTGCCGAGCCTCTGAGCCGGCGACGGCCCGGGGCCCGGACTGCGGCCGCGCGGATCCCACCCAGCCCACCCCGCCCCGGCCGACGGCTGCGGCTGACCTGGATCCTCCGAGCGCCCGCCGGCCGCCAGCGATCTTCCTTCGTCTTCCGGGCTGGTTTCTGCAGCGCGAGGAGCGCTGCCCTCGCCGTCCCTCTCGCCGGACCCCCGGCCCCCGATGGCTCGGATGGGGCTTGCGGGCGCCGCTGGACGCTGGTGGGGACTCGCTCTCGGCTTGACCGCATTCTTCCTCCCAGGTAAGCGCGCTCACCTCTGCTGTCCCCACCCCCATCCAGTGCCTCCCCAGGGCTGGGAGCCGGATGGCGGGCACGACTGGATTGTGGGGAGTGAAAGGAGCCAAAAAAGTTGGGTCACGGCTTGGGTAAAGGGGGTGGGAGGTGGCACGGCGGAGAAAGAGGTTGAGAAGCCGAATAGCCTGCCCTGCAGGGAAGCAGTCGGATGCACGTCTCTATGTAGCATGAAAGCACTTTCTCCGCTCAGTTCTTCACAAAAATAATAATATGTAATAGCGTTCTATTTATTTAATAACCAGCTCTCTGCTCGGAAAGCAGTTTGGAAACACTGCGTGTTACATAAATGCAAAATAATCACCGTAATCACCGTCTCGGGGTGGGAGACAACAGCCCCAGGGAGAGGGCGTCAGGCTCGGAGCTGATGGGTTGCGGGTTTGGAGTATGGCGGGGGCGGGGGGGCTTCGTTTCTTTCGGCGGCCCCTTTGCCAGACGGCTCAGGACGCTCGGGCCCCCTCCCGCCCCACACCGCCCCACAGCGGGCGCGGAGAGCCGGCTGCTGCAGCAGAGGCAGCTCCTCGCTCACCTGCGGTTCCTTTCCTGGAGGGTGAGGCCGGGGCAGCCTGGGATTGCAACCTCCGGGCCTGGCGCGGGACCGGGCTCCCCCTTGGAACTCTGCTCCCAGCTCTGGGGGCTCTCCCTGGAGGAGACGCCGCGGGCTTCGTGCCAACCAGGTAGCTGCATGACCCACTTTCCCGAGGGTGCCCCGCGTGTCCTTCCTCGAGGTGCGGGCTGCCGGCAGCCGAGGGGTTAACCTCGTGCCCGACCCCGGGGTGGCCCTGGTGGCCCATTCTGACGGGTGGGGTGGGCTCGGAGGCTGGGACCGGCCCAGGCATATTGTGCTGGGGAATGAACTGGAAAATGCGTTTAGGAGGCAAATCCGACCGAGTCCCCTCGCCTGGATTTAACCCTTTGTGTCCCTGGAGAAGCTGCCGAGCTCGCTGGCTGGCTGGACACCAAGCGCGGGTCAAGGGGTGTGGGGAGTTCCTCCAGCTCCCTGGGTAGAAACCAGAGACGACCTGCAGCTCTAGCAAGATGGGATTTTGAGGAGCGGGGAGGATCTTGACTGGAGCACGTGGTCCCCGCCTTGGGGTGGCAGATTAGGGGGTCAGTGTACAGAGACTCTCTCCTCGTGGGGCAGGAATATTAGATCCCGAGTTCCTACAATGTGCGATGCCGCAGAATGGCCAGGCAGTTTGTTATCGAGAGACCAGTCTGGCTGCCTAGTTCCGGGGCTAGGGTGCACTCCTGGAAAGCAGAAGCCTGGCCTCATTCCCTTCTATGCCTCTTCTGCTGCCAGCCAGCTCACTAGGAGGCCCCCCGCCAATCTCCCTGAGTGGTGGATGTCTGGGAAGCAGTTTGTGAAAGCGGGTACTGGGGTGCCTCCACCCCTGAAGCCTGGGATGCTGCCCTGCTGGATTTTGGGGGGGTAGGGAAAATCCAGGGCTCACAGGTGTCACTGCTCACCCTGCCCCCAGAGGGTGGTCTTGGTGAGAGCCAGAGGTCTTCTCACACTGGATGGCCTAGGAAGCCAGCCTGAGATACAGAAGTTCCGGCTCTAGGACTTGCCTGGCCACTGGGATTTGAGCTTCCAGGAACCCTTCAGTTACATATGTCCTTATCCAGAACCCAGAGAAAGGAGAGCTTCCCAGAGCTCTGGTTGGTCCAGCACACTAGGGGTTAATGTAATCCTGGGATGGACAAAGGGTGGTGGGAAGGGTTGGGAGAAGGGGAAGGAACCCACCCCATTCTCCCCTCCTTTTGTTATTCTCTTTCCCCAGCTTTGTGATCCCTTCATGGTTAATTCCTTCATTGGGGACTAGAGGCCTGCTGTGCTCCACCCACTCAGGATGTGGGAGCAGGGAGGTGAACTCACCTGGCTCAAGGTGGATACAACCCCTGCCAAAAATCCACATGAAAGGGTAGGATGCAGAGAAAGGAACCAGGGTTGAGAGAGGTACTTAATAAATGCTCTTCTATCTACTATAATTGACTGATGGATAGCATCCATGCACCCAAGTTCCCAAACCGCCCAGCTCCTCTGCCCAGTGCCTGGGCTCCTGGGGCCTTCTCTGCTTGCTTGCTCTAGGGTCCATGAGTGCAGAGAGGCAGGTGGATACGGTTGTGCCCAGTCTGACACTTGGATGGAGGCTGGTTGGCCCAGAAGTTGCAAGTCCACATCCTACTTTGCATCACCTGCCAGCTTCCTCCCCATTGCCCGCTATAGCATCTCTCTAGGGACTTGCCAGTCTGATGCTCTTTTCAGGGTTTTCCTGGGCTGTGACAGGGAACCTGGGTCTAGGGGTTTGAGGAGAGGAAGAGGGAGGGGCCTGGAGTGTATGCAATTGCCCCCAACTTCAAAACACTCCCAATTTGGCTATTGAAGTGTAAACACAGAAGTATGTTTTCAACAACACAGACTTCACTAAGCAGTGTGGTAAAGCCCCACAGGCCTCTGTTTCCTGAGATGACAATCCACGGTTTCTTCCTGTTAACTTAGAGGAGAGGGTCAGTGGGGCAGGTGGGTTACATCCCAAAAAGAGATGGGGGAGCCCGAGGAGGAGGCAGAGAACCTGCCTGAGAAGCAGGTGCGTTGAGCTGGTGTCCCACCTACACCACACCCTCCCTAATTGGCTTCCCTACACCTTTTGTCTGGAAAGAGAACACACACCCCAGGTGTCATGCACACCCTCGGAAGACCTGTCGGGTCACAGCACACCCCTCTCTGCAGCCTCTCTCTGCAGCTTGTGCAGAGCTTGCTGCCATGTGGTCTTTGAAATTCCAAGTGTTGGGGCTATTGGGTTATTTTCCTTCCTCTCTCTCTATTTCTCACATACAGTGGTGTGCTTCAGCTTGCTGGGCAAGGCATTAAGGCAAGACCAGTTCTGCTGGCCTGGGGTTTGCAGCATGTATAAGTGGGAATCTCCTTACCCATTTATAAGGCAGCACTGTGGAGTGCCTTGGAATTGGATTCTAGGACTCCGTAGTCAAGACTGGAGGGGAAGAGGAGATACTGCAGAACTTGGGCCCAGTTGCCCTGGCTGAGTGACCCAGAAGGCATCTCTTTAACCTGAACTTGTGAGCATATGGGGCAGGTAGCCCTCGTTGCCTGAGGCTGGCTGAGGTTAAGAGTGTTATCAGTTCCCTTCTCAGCCACTCACATTTGTACAATGAATCCACCTTGGCTACTGCTTCACCACCAGACTCTGTTGTATGTTGCCAGGATGGTTGAGCTGGCCAGAACCCTAGTGCTGATGTCTGAGCAAGTGAGCCCGGCTTGGGCGGGGGGCAGAGGGTCAGTTCCAGTTGCTGTGTCTATGATACTGCCATTGTTTAGCAGCTGACTAATGTTCATTGTTCAGCACAAACAGAAAACACCCAAGGGAGGTGTGAATGTATCTTCGATTTTTC
Source organism: Papio anubis (assembly GCF_008728515.1). NCBI lineage: Eukaryota > Metazoa > Chordata > Mammalia > Primates > Cercopithecidae > Papio > Papio anubis. Next base: position 14,822,944 of record NC_044987.1, read on the forward strand.
CGATTGTATCTTTTCCTGGCTAACCTGGTGAATTGAATGCCTCCTACCTCAGAGAGGGGCAGATAGAGAGGTGTCAGCATATTCACCTGTTTTGCTGATTTAAAAAAAAAAAAACAACTTTAAACATTAGCCAGTGTGCCAGGCTAGAATGGTCATGAGCCAGTTGTGGAACTTAAGCTGTGACATTTCTGACAGTCTGCATAGGGTCTCACCTTTAGTATAGAGTGTACGTGCACACACGTACCCAGGGCTTTGTGTGTTTGTGTTGGTGATCTGCCATTCACTGTGCATGTGCGCATCTGTGGGGACTAGGAGTAGGAGGTGTATGTACTTGTGTCTGTGGGTCGCTATGGGACTAGGGCCATAAATATATAACATCGAATGTATATTCACATGTAACTGACTGCTTAGAACTTTCTGACTAGGACTTTGTGAGTGGTCCGGACTTGAGAATGCGTCTCTTATGTGTCAGAGTGTCAGTGAGGGTGACTTTGGGAGGGCACCCAAGATTTGCCCTTGGTTTGCTCTTCTAGGACACACTACCGGCCCCTTGGGCAGGTGGGAAGCCTCTATGCCGCTTCCTTTTTCTGTTCTGCCCTTGGCTTTAGACTGGGCCTCTGCCTCCTCACAGGGAGATGCTGAAGACCTTGACCACACCGGGAGAGAGATTCCTCTCTTGTCAGCCTTCTGTTGTTTCCCTGGCAGGCAGAGCAGCACTGGAACCTGGCATTACCTGGGGCCTGGCCTGCCCGACGAGTTCTCGTGATCCATGAACGGCTGGGAGGGGCAAAGGGAGACAGTTTTTCAGCTCCTAATTTGGCATCTTTGCTTCCTACATGGGTACTTAAGAAAAAGAATCATGGTGTGTGTGGGGAGGGGAGGTAGCATACTCTGGGCATTGAAAAAGGGTGTGAGCATGAGCTTTGGTCCTCCATGAGGGCCCTGCAGAGCTGTGTGTGCCCAAGTGGGCAACATGCATGTGCCTGGAAGCATCTTGGGTTCGTGAAGCAGAAAGCAGGAGCCCCCTTATTGGAAAAAGAAGTGGGAATAAGGGACAAGGAGTGGGGAAGAGGGTGGTCCTGGGAACCCAGCACCCTGTGTCCAAGCCCAACTGGAAAATGTTTCCCCATGATGCCCATCCCTGTCCATAGAGACCAGGTCTGCAGAGCCAGCAGCAGATGTGCTGGCTGGGGCAGGAGGTAACTTAAGATCTGAGCAGGGATCACCTTGCAGAGGGAATGCCCTGAGCTGGAGATAACACCCTTTAGTCCAGTTAACCCTTTAAGCTCTGGATTCTCTCATGCTGTTGGGGGCTAGGAGATGCGGAAAGGGAAGAGATACGAGAAAACATACGGAACATAATATCTGTACCCCAGCCCATTCCACAAGGAGAGATGAACTCGGTGTAACAGCAGAGACCCGAGACGGACACAAAGAAAGACTTTCTGACAGCAGATTGTAGAATCTTCAGGGCACTAGATTATCCCAGGTTTGCCCTGGGTGGGGGACGGGGAGGCAATAGGTATGTATTCTCAGGAGGTGGGAGGCTCATGGGAGGTCTGCCTTTCACAGCTCAATTCCTCTCCCTACAACCTGGTGATCACCCTATCTTGGCAGCCCAGCATAATGAGATAGCAAAGTGGTGCCCACTGGCCTGGGTTGGAATCCCAGCTCTACCAATTACTAGCTGAGTGACCTTGGTCAAGTCACTTTATAGGCCTGTGTTCCCACTTTTTTTTTTTTTTTTTTGAGACAGAGTCTCCCTCTGTCCCCCAGGCTGGAGTGCAGTGGTGAGATCTCGGCTCACTGCAACCTCCACCTCCTGGATTCAAGAGATTCTTCTGCCTCATCCTCTCGAGTAGCTGGGACTACAGGCATGTGCCACCACACCCGGCTAATTTTTTTGTATTTTCAGTAGAGACAGGGTTTCACCGTGTTAGCCAGGATGGTCTCAATCTCCTGATCTCATGATCCACCCACCTCGGCCTCCCAAAGTTTTCCTATCTTTAAAATAGGTTTTTGTTAATACAGATTCCCAAAGAGGTTTGTGAAGATGAGATTGAGAATGTTGTATGAAAAGTGCTTAGCACATTGCCAGGCATGTGGGCACATGCAGTGAAGTGAACTTCTATCCCCTATGCCTTCCCTCTCAATGGTCCTGGCCCCTCTGAATCTGCTACTCATGTTCCCTTGAGAGAGAGCCACTCAGCTGCTGCACACTGCTGACCTCACTTCCCGTGTCCCCAGCCAGGTGCTACTTGGGAAGCGAGTCCCTGCCCCCACTCGGGAGCCTGGCTGTCTGTGGGTACCTGCACAGGTCCAGCTGAGGTGATTGAGGGCTACTTAGGCAGCAGGTGCTGTGCGGCCTTTGTTCTGCCACATGTCACTGAGGGCTCTCCCGGCACCTGCCTCGCTCCCTGGCTGTGGCCCAGCTGGGGCACCATTGCCTATCTGGAGGCCAGCCACGGCCGTAGAGAGGAACTGGGACTCAGCCCCTGCCTTCCTTCACTTCCACTTTTGAGGGGAAGTTGGGCAACAGCACCCTCCCTCCAGGACTCCATTTGCCCCGTGAGATGGTATCAGCCAGATGGGTAGAGAATCCCTGCTGGGGTCACCTCCTTCTCACCGACAGAAAGTCCTTTCAGCCTCCTGTTACAGACTGATTCCTTTTGCAAACTGTCATAATACTGTCTGTGGCACTCTATAGCCACAGTTTCATCTGAGCCTCTCAGGAGCCCCATGTGAATGGCATTAGTGTTGTATTAGTTCCATTTTAGAGACAAGGAAAGTGAGACCTAGGTTTAGTAACTTGCTGACCATCTTATGCTGTTGTGGCCAGATTAGACACTGGGTCTTCTGACTGCAAATCCAGTAAACCAGAAGGATGAAAAGATCGGGGATGGACAGACGGAAGAGGATGAACCGGGCCAGTAGGATGTTCGAAAATGTCCATGGGATGGTCCTCTACTTTACCAGCCATGACCAGCTCACACTCCCCCAACAGCAGGGCAGAGCCTGGCAGCTCCCTGGGGAAGTGAGGAATAAGTTGAGGATATAGGTTGGAGGGTGGCCCAGCCGGAGCTGACCACAGAGCCCAGGTTGGTGTAGAACAGAGGATGCCTAACAGTGAAACATTCCTGGGGGCAGGGGAAGCAATGTCCTGGAGCATCTCTCTCTGGGTATCTGGGCTGAGACATGGGCAGGGCCCCTGAGGTGTGAGCATAGAGCCCCAGGGCACAGGCAGGTACAGTGCCAGGGTGTGGGCCTGGCCCGGAGCAGAGAGCAGGTGTGGACTAGACAGCGTTGTGGACTAGACAGAGCAGCAGAGAGGCACGGGGGCTGGCGCTCTCCTGGACAATCCCCCACCCACTCTGGTCAGCACAAACCCCAATTTCATTCTCAGTTTATGAGGAGTCTCATTACCAAGCCATAGACAATAAAACCCGCTAGGCCACTCTGGCCCGGATCTCATTAGAGGACATTAGTTCCACTGGCTGGTGGCTCCACTGGGACACAGCTGTGGGAGTTGGGACACAGCTGCGGGCATGGCCCAGGCAGCAAAACAGGCCAGTGGCCATGGGCACCAGAATGTCCCATTGGGAGTCTGAGTTCAAGCTGTGGGCTTAAATGGAGTCCCTCCCCACAAAGTCCTGGAACGCTTGCTTCTCAAAGCTAGAAACGCGTGTCCTGCCTGCCCACTTGGATGCTCAGTTCTGCCCCCTGCCTGAAGAGGAGAAGGACACGGCTCCCTTCAGGGCTAAGGAGCTGGCCTTTTCTGGGAGGAGCTGGGTGGAAGCTCAGCAAATCATCATTCCATGGAGGAGGGCCCTTGGGGACAGGGGACAGCACAGCCTCCCACACTGAGTACATCTGGATGTGCTCTGAGATATACACCCTGGCACCAGAGATGGACTCTGGAGTCCTCGCAACAGTCTTGGCCTGAATCTTGGCCTTTCTGTCTGAAAAGTGAATGTAGGGAGTTGGGGACCCTAGAGAGGAAGCATTTCCCCTCACCTATAGATGGAGTTTCATCCATGGCTAAAAGAGCCAGCCACTGCGGAGAGCCAGCAGGTAGCCTTGGCAGGGGCTTCCTAGTCCCACCCCTCCCTGGCTTGAGTATCTTATCCTCAGTCATTGTGCTAGGGCCTTGGATTCCATCTTGTGGTTCTTCCCACCAAAGACAGGAGGATTTGTTTCTTAGCAGATTCTGATGCCTGCTGGCCGGCAGCCTCCTCTCTGCCTGTACCTTCCCCTGTGCGTTGCATTCCTCCCCTGCAAGCCCACATACCTGCTGGTCATCAGAACCACCATGGCTTGAAGGATGTGGCCATGAAAAACAAGACAGGAGCCAAGGCAAGCGTGTCCCTTCTCGATGCCTCAGGCTTGTGAAGGAAAATGAGCACCACGCCCAAATAACTGGCTTTTAGCACACACAGGCTTACTCGGGGTGCTCCCATGGTGGGGGGTCACACGGGTCAGCCCACGCTTTCACAGGTACCCGCCAAATGAGTCAGTGGAGATGGGAGCGCCAATCTGCTAGGGCAGATGTGAGTCTGCCCTGCTGTGGAAGAAGGGGCTGTGTGGGCTCGTGGAGCGCCTTTGTGAGGCAGCCCCTGCCGGCAGCTGGTCTGGGGTACATGCCCCGGGTGGGACTGGGGAGGCAGCTGCTGTGACTGTTCTCTGTGCCCCAGGCACCCTCTCCCTCTGTCCCAGTGTCTTGTGGACAAATACTGTCAGCTGCTAGGACAAGGGCAGTGGAGGAGGTGCCTCTGGTCCTAGCCAGCTCTGCCACCACATCACGTGGGTTCCACTGCGGAGGAGGACAGTGGCACGTCCTCAGTCTGCTGCTCCAGTCTGCCCACACTGCTCCTTGGGTGAATCCACCTAAAGCACACCTGAGGGGCACAGCGCCTCCCTAACTGGTCCCCCACTGCCCTCCCTGCACACCATGCTTTTCATGCCCAGCATTTTCCCGCCTCAGTGCCTTTGCACATGCTGTTCCCCACATTCCCCCTTATTTCCCATAAATACGAAATCTAAATACTGAGGTCAAGAGCCACTTCTATCATGAAGCTTTCATGACCCTGCCCCCCAAGCTAAGGATAACTTCTGTCATCTCAAATCCCCCAGTGCCTCATCCATGCCACCCCTGCCACCAATTACTCTCCATCCTGCTATCCAGTCACTTGGGCCTGGGATTTATCTTCATCACAAGACTGAGAGCTCCATTGCTGATGAGGCTTGGTTTCTCCAGGGCCTGGCATAGGGGACCAGTAGTCCATTCTGGGTGGATAGACAGTTGCTTGTTTGAACCATTGATGAGGATAATAATAACACACTTATATTGAGAATTCCTGGATGCCAGGCACTGTTGTAAACATCTTACATATAATTACTTATTTAATCTTCATAACAGCTCATATGGAAGGTACTTCTGTTTTCCCCAGTTTTATATGTGGAAAAATGAGGCCCAGATAGAGCTTAGGTAACTTGTCCAGGGTCACGCAGCTAGTAAGTGGCAGAGTCAGGATTCTGATTCCAGAAATCAGGCCCCATGTCCGTGATTGTACCATGTGGCTAAGCTGCCTCTCTTCCTGGGGGGTGGCAGACAGGTGACGGAGGAAGACAGTTTCCTAAGCCTTGAGTCCTCACAAGACCTTGCTTCCAGAATCTCTTCCCACCCCCACATAGCACCTTCTTATTCACGTTCCTGTCCTTCCATGGTGCAGCGAGAACCTGGTGTTGTAGTTGTACATGCCTAATGCATTTGGGGAGTTATTAGTGCTGAATCTTCAGAGAGTCTTGGCACGGGTTGAACATCCCTAATCCAAAATCCAAAACTTTTGGAGCGCCAACATGACGCCACAAGTGGAAAATTCCACACTTATCCTCCTGAAGGGGCGCAATCCAAAGGCAGTCAAAACATTATTTAATGCACAAAAGTATTAAAGCCACTGTATAAAATTACCTTCAGGCTATGTGTATAAGGTGTATATGAAATAGAAATGAAATTTCGTGTTTAGACTTGGGTCCCATCCCCAAGATAACATTTTACGTATACAAATATTATAAAATCTGAAGAAATTTGAAGTCTGAAACACTTTGGGTCTCAAGCATTAGGGATAAGGGATATTCAACCTGTATTACTGGTATATCCTGCCACAGATACTGTTGTGTCTTCGGAGTATTCATGTGGCTGTGCCAGAGTGGAATGTCTTGATGTTATCACTGTTGCATCTCCTGAGTCTTTGGGCATCACTGATACCATTTGGGCACCCCCACACACTCTCATGGTGAGACCAGAGGCAGGTATAGTAGCTCCTCTGAGATAATCTGCCTGGTCCCCCAGTGGGTGTTCCCAGGCCAGCCCTAGATCCTGGGTGGATCCAGGGCTCAGCAAGCTGATCCTATGCCAGAGCCTGTCCTAAACTTCTGGAAGGTTTCAGGCCCTCTTGCCCTCACCCAGAGATCCCAAAAGATGGCAAGGGAGGGGCCCCTACCAGGGAGTGTGGATGGGGAAAAGGATTTAGGGTGTTCACCTGTGCCGCCTGCTTTGATCTCCTGGGATAAAAGGGTTGGTGCTTCCTCTGCCTCAGGCAGGATCAGGACAGCAAGCTGGAGAGAGAGGCATTGATCCTGGGTCCAGGCGTCCTCAGCTTCACAGGCAAGGGCAGAGAACTATCCCAGGGAAGAAGATCACGGGGGCAGAAAAATCAAAGCCCTTCCCCAGGGTTGTGGCTGAGGACTAGGAGTTGACTCCAGATAGTCCCTGTGCAGATTGTCCTCTCGAGGGTCACCCAGGGCGATGCTCCTCCCAGCACATGCTGACCCTGCAGGTCACCATGCAGGCTCAGGCCTCACAGACTCCCTTGCTTAATTAGGAAGGTAATTCGGCTGCAGAACAGTCATCTGATCTGTGCCGACGCCAAAGCGAAATTCCTCCTAGACCCTCCGCTGTTCTAGATTATCCATGCTCCGTTAGCTTGAATTACCACGCGGCCTCTGTGGCCCAGACACAAGCCAGAGCTATGCGATCAGCTCCTGGGGCTGAATCTGCCCTGCACCTAGGAAGTGCTTGGAAGCAACAGGAGTTAGGAGGGCGTAGCACCTGCCTGACTCCCATCCAAGCCCGAGCATTGCCCAGCCAGCACGAGGGGACCAGCATTGCCCAGAGGCCCCTGCCCCGGGGCCTGCAGGTGCCTGCCAGGCCCCCGAGCTTAGCTACTTTTATGTCCCTCTCCTCTGCCTGCTGGGACCGGGCCCCTTTGAGGGTTTTGGATCAGTAGGAGAGGCTTTCTACAGCAACTCCTAGGCATAAATTGGAGCAGAGGCAGGGACAGGCATCTCCCTGAGTGTAAATAACAGCCACACTGCACTGTATTATTTTATCATGATTGCCCACCTCCCCGGCCCCCGAACTGTTCTGATCTCATTGGCCTAGATTGCTGCATCTCTCAGAATGATGGAGGGGTGCCTCTCCCTTCCCAGGCAGGGTGGCCAGCCCTGCTATTGAGGCACCCTCCTACCCAGCAACTCCCCAGATTTATTCCATGTCTTTATGGTGCCTGGAGAGTCATCAGTGTCCTGGGCCGGCAGAGCACTCTGATGATCTCCACTGGCATGATGGATGGACCTTTGGGGAAACGTATGTGACAGCCCCCTGCTCCTGGCCTGCCTCTGCCCTGACCACAGCTCCGTTCCCCACCCTCCCAGAGGTCAGATGATGGGCCTCGTGGCCAATCCTGAAGGGGTGGTAATAATGGAAGAGGGAGACAGCGTCAGTCCTCGGCGCCCACCTCTCAGTACTGCTGCAGGGTCTTTCTGGCCTCCTCCCCAAGCTCTGCTCACAAACACCCTTCCCAGGAAATATCCCCATTACCCTCTCTCATCTCCCATCACTCTGTTACTGCTAGCCCCTCGGCACTTGTGTACACAGTTTGCGCTGTAATGATAATCTGTGCTGGTTTATGTGTTTCTTTACAAGTGTTTTTATGTCCTCTGTGTGTGTATGAGGAAGGTTTATGGTGTGTGTGCGTGTATGAGGTCACGTGCTGTGTGCGTGTGTGTGCATGCGTGCGCGTGTGCACGCGCCTGCTTCTGATTAGACTGTGATCGCCATCTTCTCCCACACACAGGTGGGGGGCTCTCACTCCACTTCTGGGGTTGGGGGCACACCCTGGCTACTAAGGGTGGGCAGAGCAGGAGGGGGAGCCAATCAAAGATGATGACTGTCCGGGCAGGGTCTGCGCTGCCCCCCAGCTGCCAGTTAGAGAACCGGCGAAGGTCAGTCTTAGATCATTGTTTTGTCTACAGGGTTACAAACAACTGGTTTGACTATTTTCCCCAAGAAATTGACTGAACCCAGTGGTTATTTTGGAGTCAAATGATCTCAGCCTGTTATGACTTACCTGTGTCGGTGGGTATATCTGTGTCTTCTCTAAACAAGTTCCCTTAGCTGTACAATGGGATGAGATGATAAGGGGCTAGAAGGAGTGAATAACACATGTGGTGTGCTTAGCACAAGCAATAATTTGCTTGATCCAGAGAAAGTCTTCGCACCACTTGGCTGTTGTGAGCTACCACTCAGAGAGACTCCCAGTCTGGAGAAGGAGGGTTCGTTCCCTGGGGCTGGGGAAGCCAGGCCTAGGAGCCGTCCTGGCTGTGTGTGCCCCAGAACGCTGTGGGGAGCCCCTCTGCTGGGCTCCCGTGACTTCTCCAGGGTGGTCAATGTGAGCAGGTATGTCTTAGTCTCAGGCCCCTGGGCTACTGGAGATCCGCCCCCATCCCCAGATGATCACCTAGGAAGGTGCCTCCTGTGCTCCCTTCTGAAAGGGAAGCAAGGGTTTCACTCAAGGTGCAGAATTCTGGTTGCCCCAAGTGCCCAGTGCCAGTCCCTGTATGAATCCCACCGCCCTGGAAGTGTTGTGGGAGAGGCAGACAGGTTCATCCCGGCTTTCACTCAATATGTGCCAGGCACAGAGGTGGGAGCCGTAGACAGCAACAAACATAATATCCAGTCCAGCACTGAATGGCATCCACGCTCTGACCTCAGACCTCACACACAGCAGGTGCCCCCTGAGGGTGTCATCTCTTTCAGGCAGGAATGCAAGTTGGGTTGAGGCCTGGGTGGATGGTGGAGAGATGGAGCTGGGATCTTGTGGGTCACGCCAGCATAAGCCCCTCACTCTCCTTAAGCCAACCTGCTTGGACATGAAGGGACAGTGACACTAGGCAGGGGCCTGCATTCTCCTTCATTCTGCAAAGATGTGTTAAACACCTGAGCCCACCAGGCACAGTGACTCACACCTATAGTCCTAGCACTTTGGGAGGCCGAGGTGGGTAGATAACCTGAGGTCAGCAGTTCGAGACCAGCCTGGCCAATATGGTGAAACCCTGTCTCTACTGAAAATACAAAAATTAGCTAGGTGTGGTTGTGGGTGCCTATAATCCCAGCTCCTCAGGAGGCTGAGGCAGGAGAATCACTTGAACCCAGGAGGCGGAGGTTGCACTGAGTCGAGATCACGCCATTGCACCCCAGCCTGGGCAACAAGAGTGAAACTTCGTCTCAATAAAAATAAAAATAAAAAAATAACCTGAGCCTTTTTGTTCTACAAAGAACAAAAATAACTTGTTCTTCTCCCAGACCCAGGTCTGGAAAGAGCCTCCCAACTGGCCTGCAGCTGAAAGTACCTCCCTGCCCTGCAGGGGAAGGTGGAGAGGGTATCAGAGAATCCTGGAGCCTCAGCATTGGAAGGGAAATCAAATGCTGTAGCACCCCATTCACTTCCTAAAACCCCTAACCACATTCCGGCCTGTTGGTCATCCTCCAGCTGCAGCTGAATCCCTCCACTGACAGGGTACTTACCACCCTCCATGGAAGCCAGGACAGCTCTGACTGCCCCCAGCTCCCCCTTCCCCCTGCAGCTCCCTCCCATTAGTGTTGGAATCGCATGGAGCACATGTGATCCTGCAGGCATTTACAGACAGCCCCGGCCCCCATCTCTCCTCTCCTGAGTCTCACACACCTCACCATCTCAGGTGCTCCCCTCGGATCCCCAGTAACAGCTCCAGATGGGGGCTGCCCCGCCCAGGGATGTCAGCCTAGGATTCCCAGCCGCCACAGCTGTCCCACATCTAGGAGGAGGCAGTGTGGGTGGGCCCTCCAAGCTTCCCTACCTCCCTCTATCCCTTTCCCAACCCCCACCCCTTCCCACCCCTGTTTTCCTTTGGATTAATGATAAATTTCAGCGAAAGATCCGCTTATCTCCAGTAGGAATTAAGGAATTAAGTTGGCGATGGGGAGAGAGAGGACAGGGAGAGGGAGCATATGCAGAGGGTCAGGGTACAGAGGGACCGTGGGCAGGGCAGGACAGGGCAGAGACGGCGGGGCTGTGGAGCAGTCCCCTTTGCCTGCATCAGTTCACCCTGGGGTGGGCTGGGCTGTGCTCCCCACCTGCCTGCACCGTCGTGGGGGATGGATGTGGGGCTGCTTGGGGATGGGTGTGGTGACTCATGGAAGGAGGTGCATCACAGGGATCCTGCAGGTGGGGTGATCTGGCAGCCTCCTGTGTCACCTGTTGGTGCTTCATGCCATGGTGCAGTGGCTCTGTGACATGTCATGGTCCTGGGAGGGCGAGCCACGGCATGTGGCAGGGTGGGGCGCCCCGCTTTTGGCATTAGGATACAGAGGTACATTCTGCAGTTGGAAGTCCAGGGGCCACCAACCCACAGGTGGCTCATGAGTGCCATCCAGGCACTAACGCAACCCCCGGCAGGTCCTGGCTGTCCCTCAAAAGGGGCCCACCCCAGAGGCTGCTGCTCCTGCCTCTTTGCTTCTTTGGTGGGACTGAGTTTGGGTTCCTATAGCAATGGCTGAAGGAATCTCTCACCCCTGGAGAGTCTGAGCTTCGATGTATCCTCAGAGCAACTCAGAAGCCTCTATCCTGAATACCAACGGAGGCCACTCAGGGTCTGCAGCATCCCTTGCCCCCGAAGCCGAGAAGACTCTGGTTAGAGTTTCTCCCCAAGTCCCCAGGCTTGCTGCTCCTTGGCACCCCCCGGCATCAGATGTCTCACTGGCAAGCAACACCGGGCCCAGGACTGCGGCCCCGAAAGGTGCCTCCCCTCGCCAAACTCTGAGGCTAACCCGGGAGAGATGGGAACTGCCCTCCGGAGGGTGGGGGGTGAGGAGGTTAGAAATGAAGACAAGGTGGGCCAGAGGACATGACTGCCCCTCAGGTCATCCAGGCCAACCTTCGCCTGCCCCAAATAAGTTTCAATCACTGCAGTCCCATTCTTTTCTGACACCCCCAAGGCTGGGAGTAGGGGTTAGTGTTCAGTAGCAGCAGCCACCAGGGCACCTGGAGATAAGAGGAGATAGGGGCAAGGCTGGGCAAAGACAGTCCCAGTCGGGGGTAAGGGTAGGGAGTGGGGAGGGAAGGGGGAGGCGTGGCACATTGGGGAGCTTAACACTCAGGAAGCTGAGGGAGGCCAGGAATTAGGGCCTCAAGTCCAGGAGTCAAACTGGTTAATAATTAGTGACTCTGGTTAATAAATCATGGACTTTTTTTTCCCTAATTTCAGCTTCTGCTTCCACCCCACAACCCTAGAGATCTTTCTGGGCTCTGCCCAGGCCTCAGAAAAGAAGCCCCCACCCCCATCCCTGCCCTGGGCTGTCACCTCCCAGGCAAGATTCGCCCTCTGTCCCTCCACAGCCCTCCCTAGGTCTCTGCCCCCTCTCCCAGCTGGTTTCTGGCCTCCAAAGCCAGTGTGGTGTTTAATCTCCAAGAGAGATTAGTGACCTGCTTTCGCCGCCCTCCCCCACAGGCTGCTTGGATGCCCCTAAATATTCCCTGCTGGAAGGGCAAGTCCCCATGGCCACCCAGAGAGCGTCTCCAGGTGCCCTCCTTGACAGTGCCACCCACCCCACCCATTGACCAACTTGGCTACAGGCCCTTTCTGCTGGCCAGAAGGTGTCATGGGGCACCCTGTGGGTAACACTGCCCAAACGCCTCAGGTGAGGTCAGTCAGCAGATGTTCCTTGGGCATCTACTATGTGCCAGGCACTATGTGTCAAGAAAAAGATACTTTAAGCAACTGGAATTGAGGTTAAAGCCTGATGCACGTGAGCGGGGACCTGAAGACCAGGTGACTCCAGGACTGGCAGTTAGGGTGAGGAGAAAAGCAGACACTGGGCGTTTTGCATCTCTAACTCTGGGATGCTTCCGTCAACAATCAGGCAGGTTTCTGGATTTCTGTCCCTTTTGCAAGATTGCACCAAGGGCAGAGATCTGCTTTTGTAAGGCTCGTGGTGGTCAGGGAGAGGGAGGGAGGAAGGAAAGGGGAAAGGGGGAAAGAAGTTGCCTGCTTCCCCTTCGTTGAAGGTTTTGACGTTTCCCTCTTTTTGAAGGGTTGAGGCAAAAGAATGAGAGGTCCCTCTCCCGTCCTAAACCTTGCACGTGCTGGGGCTGAGAGTATAGTAGTGACGGATTAACTGGCCTCAAAACAGGTGAGGCCCTGTCTCCCAAGTAATCTTCGCACAAAGCCCCCAGAGATTTACTTAGGTGATGAAACTATGCCCGGGGCTATGGTGGAGACATGGGGGCCTGAACTGGGAGAGGGGAGGGGAGGGGAGGCTTCTCTGGGACCGTGACCTTGATTCTGAAACCTGGAGGCTGAGAAGGAGTGGGCTGGGACGTGACCAGGACAGCCAAGGGAGACCCAGCCACGAGCATGCCTGGAAGAAAACTAGTGCCTCCGAGGCCTGTGGACTGGGACTTGAAAAGAACAACCCCCCAATCTGTCCTCTCTGATTTCAGCCTGACCTGTGCGCAGTCCAAGCCCAGCTCGTCCAGAGCCACCCTTTCCCTCTTTTTCCCAAGACACAGCCCTCCCTGGGCTCTTCCCATTTCTGTGATGAAAGCCCAGATCTGCTGTGCACCGGAGCCGTGGCTCCCTCCTTCACCCCTGCCTCTGATTTGCTGTGAGTTCTTATCCCATTTCTGCAGGACCCCTCCCCAATCCTAGCACCACCACCCCCATCCCGCCATTCCTATGCAGTGTGACAATAAAAAGTGTCCTCGGACTTTATTGAATGTTCCCTGGAGGACAAGAGCACCCCAGTTGAGAAAACACTGGTCTAGGCCTTCACTGCAACCAGCCTCCTCTCCTAAAACTGCTTTTTCACTGACTGCTCTACACTCCCACAACTTTACACGGACCTATTTTAAGTTCCAGTCAAAATAAACTGCTCCCAGCTTCTCCAGTGCACTCCTCGGCCTTGGCTCCTGATGATGGCTGAGCCCCAACACACCCACCTGTGAAATGCAAGGCTCGAAGACACCAGCCCCTCTACCCCTTCTGTATTGTTTAGTATTTACTTTCTGTCCTCCCCTCACTCTGTACCTGAGCTCTTTGAAGGATAGGACCCAGCCTTAAAATCTCTGCAGACCCTAGCTCAGCGCCTTGCACACAGTAGGTGTCCCATAAATGTACAGTAAACCGATGGGAGCTGGCTAGCTTCACAACCCCGATAAGCTATGAGGTTTCCTTCTCCCATGCCCCGTTCTTTTTTTTTTTTTTGAGACAGAGTCTCACTCTGTTGCCCAGGCTGGAGTGCAGTGGTGCAATCTCAGCTCACTGCAACCTCTGCCTCCTGGGTTCAAGCGATTCTCCTGCCTCAGCCTCCCAAGTAGCTGGGATTACGGGCATGTGCCACCACGCCTGGCTAATTTTTGTAGTTTTAGTAGAGATGGGGTTTCACCGTGTTAGTCAGGCTGGTCTTGAACTCCTGACCTCAGGTGATCCACCTGCCTCGGCCTCCCAAAGTGCTGGGATTACAGGCGTGATCCACTGTGCCTGGCCTCCCGTGCCCCTTTCTTTCTGTTTTTTTGTTTGTTTGTTTGTTTTTGGCAACCCTATTTAACCCCCATGCCAAGAAAGGAAAACTTCTGATGCTTCCCTTTTACTTGACACCTCCCCTCCCATCTTATTTTGTTTGCAGTAAACAAAATCATCTTTTTTCCATTTGCTCAACATTTATGAGCACCAGGAAACTGCGGTTATGTGTGTATGAAGTTGTGCGTGGATTTGACAGGCGGGTGCTGTGAGATGGCATGGTTCTTTGTGTGGGGTGTTCGTGTTTGAGTCAGAAATTATACTCTTCACACCAGGGCTTGTATGGGGTATTCTCTTCCACGAACTCCTCTACACTTCAAACTCCTCTCACACTGGGCTTATGCCCTCTGTAAGCTCTGACCTTTCAGTCCACCATGCCTTTGCTGTTCCTATTGCCTCTGCCTGGAGGACGCCTACTTTACCAGCTGGCAAACTCCTACTCATCCTTCAAAGCCCAGTGAAATCTTACCTCCTGGGGGACACCTCTTGTTTCTCTAATTCTCCTCCCCACATTCATCATTTCTTCCCTGTATCATCAAGGCACTTTGTGACCAGTCCTACCGCAGAAGTGATCATGTGAGTGAATTTATTCTGTGTCCTTGATATCCTTCACATGCATATACACACGTATGCAGTGTGTGTGTGTGTGTGTGTGTGTGTGTGTGTGTTTATAGCCCTACTGGCAGGCACTTGGTAGATTCTTAATACATGTTTATTAAATAAATGAGAGTAAATTGCTTACTTGGTTTTCCAAAGCATTTTCTTTGTACTATGTTAGAGGAGTGTCTCTGTGCAATGGCTCTGCCTGACCTTCCCGCGCTGCTCCCACGTGTTCCTGAGCATGTCGACCTGTGTGCATACTGCAGCATGCAGCTGCACACGTGTGCTTGGGTGTGCGTGTGTGCGTGCATGTGGCTCTGGTTCAGCACTTCTGTAAATGGAAAGCTGTGGCTGCCCCTCCCCAAGCTGACATTCCCTCAGCACCACACCCCCACCTTTGAGGATTGAAGGGGTGACTGGGTGGTGACCTCCCCCAGGCAGATTTCTCTACCCACCTGATGTCCCCCTCCCAGAACGGTGACCCAGGGCTTCCCGTCCATCCTGGGGGCTGAGCTCTCTGCGGCCTCATCACATCACACTCCCTTCCCTATCCATCTCTGCCCTGTTTAATTGGAATTTGGCTAGTGGAGACCATCTGTTCTATTCCGGCCTGTTTCCATGACAACCAAGTGGCTTGAGACTGAGGTTTGTGGTGAGAGAAGTGGCCTGGGGGATGCTGGGAAAAACCAGCTAGGTCCTCCCCCTCAAACCCGCTCCGCCTCGCCCTGCCCTCTCTCCATAAACCCAGAGTGAAAATAAAGCTGTTCCCTGCCTGAGAGTTGGGGAGTCCCCGAGCATCACTCTCCGCCCCCAGCCCCCAGCCCCCAGCCCCAGTCTTTCCCAGGCTCCTTTCAGGCTTCCCACACAGGGTTCCCCTCCCTTCCCACTTCCATTGAAGAGCACCTTCTGCCCTTGCAGACTAAGGAGCTAGCCCTTCCCTTCTCCCCCAACCCCGACCCTCCACCCCTGAAAGTGAGTGCTTCCTCACAGCCTGGTTACAGACACTCAGGGCCCAACAGAAAAGACTCTTCAGAGGGTAGTTTCGGCTTCCTCTGCGCCCCTGCCCCTGCAGGTTCTCCCCCGGCCCCAGGTAGCAGAGTGGCCCAGGCCAGTGCATGGCAGACAGAGGCGCCCTGGACCCGGCATAGAGCTGGTGATCCCAGATTCTCAGGGGCTGAGACAGGCCCTGGTCCACTGGGGGTATGAGTGAGGGAGTCTCTTATTTCTGAACAGACAGTTCTGTTTTCATGGTGTTATTTTCTGCCCTAATTTCCCCATCTATGGCAAAGCCTCTTCGTGCCTGTTCTATTACCAAGGGACCCGCCTGTCTTCAAAAATAGGTGGTGTGGCTTGTCAGGTGACCGTCTGTCGCTCTGGTCCCAGGCATCTCGTGCAGGATATGTGTGATACATTGGCTACGCAGGCGGGCCTGGGGGGTGGGGTGTCTCGGGATCTCTCTTTGCCCCCTCTGACAGCAAAATCAGTCCTGGGCAGACTCAGTCCTGGGCAGTCCTGAGGAGGGAAGCTGAGTCTGGAACTTCAGAAGGCCGGTGCTCTTAGCAGCCGCGCTGAGCCGCGGGAGCCCAGGGCCCCCACGCCTGGGGGTGCTGCAGGCGTGCAGAGGTCTTCTGGTAGCCTGCCTGTTTCCAGCCTGGCCCCGCCATCATCCATCCTTCTTCATGTGCCTCTTTTCTTCTTTTGTCTTTGTTGAGATATAATTCACAAACCACAAAATTTGCCCTCCTAAAGTCTATGAATCAGTGGCTTTAGTATATTCACAGGGTTGTGCAGCCATCACCACCTCCTAATCCACAGCATTTTCATCACCTCGAAAAGAACCTCGGTATTCATTAGCAGTCACTCCCCATGTTCCCTCCCCCAGCCCCTGGCAACCACTCATCTACTTTCTGTGTCTATGGATCTGCCTATCCTGGACATTTCATATAAATGGAATCATACAGTATGTGGCCTTTTGTGACTGACATCTTCTACTTAGCATTCCACGTGCCTCTTTCCAAAGCACAGATGTGACCATGTCACCACTTTGCTTAAAAGGCGTCAGTGGCTCCCAGTTGCCTACAAGGTGAAGTTCAGACCTTCATCTAATACAAAGCCCTTTTACAATTGGCTCCTACCTTGCTTTCCATTCACCCTATATTCCCCTCTCCTCTGCCGCAAATATCCAGTGCTTTAGCCACATCCAAGCTTTTAAAAACACTCTTTCCTCTTTTCCTCTTCCCCTCCTGTTCCTCTCTCTCTCTCTCTTTCTCTCTCTGTCTCTCTGTCTCTGTCTCTGTCTCTGTCTCTGTCTGTCTCAAGGACTCCTGCTTATCCTGCAGGACTCAGCTAAAAAATCTCACATCTTCTGTGGTGCCTCCATCACCTTCAGACAGAATCACTCCTCCTTTTGAGCTCCCATTGCTTTGGGTTTGTATTTTTAAGAAACAAACAAAAACTGCGTTTATCACTCAGTCATTGTTTGTTTTCATGTCTGGGGCCCCTGCTAGACAGAGCTTTTAAAGCAAAAGAAAATGTCTTTGTCTTTCTTATTCCTCCACGCTCCTACCTCTTGCCACTACCACTATCACTTTCACCCAAAAGATGCCAGCACCATGCTTGGCACATTGTATGGGTGTGGTAATGCTTCGTGGATTAAAGCAGGGGGAGAAGAGTGTTGAGGTGATGGATATCCCAGCCCTGATTTGATATTTTGATACCTGCCTACAATGTGTAATTATCAAATCAGGGCTGGGATCTCGTGTACCCCCAAAATATGTACAACTATGATATATTAATTAAAAATCCAAAAAAATAAAAGCAAGGGGAAGAACCAGAGACAGTAGATTTAATCTGAGAGAGGCAACCCTATAGAGGAACCTGGAGGAAGGAGAAGATTCTGCAGCTTGGCGTAGCAGGGACAAAGTGGGGTCTGACTGGACCTGGGAACTGCCTACGTGGGCAGTTGGAGTGGGGAGATGGTGGGGAGGGGTCATTTCCCCTGTTCGACAGCCTTGTGGAGTGTCATGGTGGTCACTAGCATGAGAGATGGGGTGGAAGGTTTGGCAGGGGTGGGAGGAGAATGAGAAACAGCTATAAAAGAGAAGATGGGGGTGACCTTTAGCAAGAAAAGGGGAGTGGTGGGTACAGGGGAGGGTGATCCCAGCAGGCAGAACCGCTTGTGCAAAGGCCCCAAGGCAAGCGAGAGCCAGTGCCTAAAAGACCCAGGAGTGGAGCCCAACGTGCGATGGGGAGAGAGGGCAGCGGTGAGGTTGGGCTGGTGGAGTGAGCAGCAGCCTGGTCCCTCAGAGAGCTTTAGGACAAGGCGAGGGTGGTGGCCCTTACACATGTGTCTGATGAAAACTTCCCTGTCCTCCAAGGGTCACTTAAGGATGAATGACCTTTCGCTGTCCACCCCGGCCAGCAGGGGCAGTAGTGGGCCTACTTCCCTTGCCAGATGGAAACTACCGGAAGGCAAGTGATAGATTCTAACCCCTCTCCTTCCTCACCCAGCTCCAGGGGGAGAATTGAGGGACAGGGGCAGATTTGGGTTCCCTGCCACGTACTAGCTTTGTGCCCTTGGACGCCCTACAGCAACACTCTGGTCTTCAGTTTCCATGAATACTGACCCACTGAGGACAAAAGTGGGATAATGCTATAAACCTAGAGGGAGTTCATGAGGATTAAATAAGATAGTGCATACAAATGCTCTGAAAGGGCTGTGCCAGCATTTATTCTCCTGTGTGCTGTTAGGACAAGGTGACAGGGAAGGAAGCAGAGGCCCAGGGTCTCCGGTTTGAAGGAATCACCAAGGCCTCTGCCCTCTTTTTTGTCGTTGTCTTTGATGACATTTCCAAGGGTTTAGAAGCCCTGGTGGGGGCAATATCATGCTGTTTATTTGAAGTCGACTTGAAAGCAATCAATACTATATTTTCTGGGGGAAAACACAAATTTAGCTTCCACCCTTACTCCAAGGGTGCAATGTGTGCAGAGAGAAGATACAGTGGCGCCTGGCTAGCAGGTCCCTCCCTCTTCCTAGGCAACCAGCAGTTCTCAGAGCAAAGGAAAATGGGTCCTTCTTGGTGCTCGGGGGTGAGTTGGGGCGGGCCCAAAGCTTTCTCCACTGGGAGTTACAGGAGCAACTGGCCCTCCCCACGGTGGGATCCAGTTCCCAAGGAGGGTGCCAAATAGACCTTCTGCCCCTACAAAAACAAACCTGTCTAATTGCCTTTAATCTTGGGCTGTCGGTCCGCTGGTGTTGGTGCTGAATAGTAAGAGGAGATCGTATCTTTCCCTTTGAGTGAAAAGTTATTTGATCTCTGTGTGTCAGAGGAAAGCCTGTGCCCAGGGAAGAGGTGGGGACGGAAGGGGAAGGTGGAAGAAGAGAGAAGCGAGAGCCTGGCTGGCGGCCGAGGAGAGGCTGCAGCTGAGGGCTTTATTTCTCCCAATAACAATCATAAATAAAGGGGAACAAGCATCTCTCTTGTCTTGGCTCAAGGCCATTGTTTTGTGCAGGGCTTCCTCTTCACCCCTGCCCCTCCCCACCTCCCTCTTGGGCCCAGGATGGGAAGACAGCTTGTCTGCAGGGAGAGGGAGTGGGCTGCCAGCTGTCTCACCTGGAGGGGTGGGAGAGGAGGGCTCTGTAGACCTTGATGCAGCCCCTGCCCCGCCTCTGGCCTTGGTGCTCCCTCCCCAGCTCTGCAGAGGCCGCCAAGATGCCCCAGATGATTGCAGTCGCCTCCACCAGTCTCCTGGCGTGCGATCCCTCCTGTTCATTCTCAGCAGTTGTGAGTGGTCCTGTTCAAACAAAGCCGGGTCACAGATCTCATCCCTCCGCTCATGGCCTCCAATGGCACAGTCCAGCTCAGGGGAGAGGCCTGGCCCTTGCATCAATCTCCTCCATCTAGCTACACCGGCCACACTTACCAGATGCACTCCCGCCGCAGGGCCTTTGCACCTGCTGTCTGCTGCCTCTGCCGGGAATGTTCTCCTCCTAGGTGGCCACGTGGTTGGCTTGCTCACCTTGTTTTGTTCTTTGCTCAAATGTCTCCTTTCTCAGTGAGATCTTCTCTGGGCATCTTTGATCTAAAATTAATTAATCCTACACACATTTTATCTTCTTTATTGTCTGGTTGCCATTGCTAGAACATAAGTTCCATAAAGATGGAGAATGTTTTCCGCTTTGTCCAATGCTGTATGTCTGGGACCTAATAGGTACTGAGTGACAGCAGGAGTATTTTAATAAATGAATACCCTAATGGAGAGCTGCTGCCTCCTGCACCTGCACACCCTGTTTCTGCATGCAATCACGTGAAGTCTCCCTGAAATTTCTGCTCATGAAGGCCTAATCTCGGGCCCTGCCTGGCCAGCACACACTGCGGCTCCCTCATGGTTCCACCCTGGCCTGTGATGTGGGCTGGCCTCCCACAGAGCCTTATCATCCTGCAGAGCTTTATGGCATCTACACAGTTCTCTCACCTTATCTTCCTAGCACTCTCTGGGGTCAGGACTATCACCCTGGTTTACACTTGAGAAAAGAAAGTTCAGAGGTTAATGACTAATTTGCTTGAAAATAACACCACATGTAAATGACAGGGCCAGGACTCAAACCGGATCTTAGCCAGAGCTGTCCCCTTGCTGTCCAAGGTCCCAGCACACCTGGCTCCCCTCCCTGGCGTGCGCAGTCATGGCTGAGCTCTCAGCCCTTTTTCTGCATCTGCTCACCTGCCTGGAAGAGCCTCCTGGGGTGGAGTGGGGCATTCTCACCGCCACCAAGGCCTGCCTCATACCCCACGGAGGAGAGGGAGACTCATTCTGAGCCCTCCCAACACTTAGTAAACCAAGTTACAGATGGGGCGGCAGAAGCTGGGAGCACCCAATGGACCTCTTCCTACCCTCAGGCGAGGGGCTGAAATCCACGCCCTCTTACCCGGAAGCCCTTTCCTCCAGCTCTGGGCTCTCCATCTCAAGAAACACGGGGATGGGCCAGGCACAGTGGGTCACACCTGTAATCCCAGCACTTTGAGAGGCCGAGGTGGGTGGATCACTTGAGATCAGGAGTTCTAGACCAGCCTGGCCAACATGAACCTATTTCTACTAAAAATACAAAAATTAGCTGGGTGTGGTGGTAGGTGCCTGTAATCTCAGCTACTTGGGAGGCTGAGGCAGGAGAATTGCCCGCCTGGGAGGTGGAGGTTGCAGTGAGCCGAGATTGCATCACTGCACTCTAGTCTGGGCGACAGAGTGAGACTCCATCTCAAAAAGAAAAAAAAGAAACACTGGGGTGGTCCTGGATATAGACCCAAAAGGAGGAAGGAGACAGCCCCTGCCCGCAGGTTCATGTGCAGGAAAATGATGGTGGGGTGTGAGGGGTGCACCCAGCTCTGTGACCTTGGGTGAGCCTTCTGAGGCAGCTCCTTGCCCGGAGAACCGTGTTCCTGGGTGCTAAGCTGGGGAGATTTGCCAGGAGGAACCATTGTCTTGGAGAAGAGGTGGCAAGAAGGCACACTAAGGCGTACTCCGAGTGTGACAGGACGGGCATGATAAAGGCCACCCCCTCCCTGCGAGCACTGTTCCTGAGCACCTGTGCGCCAGCTCTGAGCCCAGCACCCTGGATGCAGTGGAGTTGACAGGCTGAACGGGCTGAGCCACGCATCTCATTACCCTAGCAATAAGCTACCTTGCATTTTCCATGGTCAGTCCTTTTGGGATCTCCTGTAGAGTGTGGGTGATGGGGGACTTTACCAATAATCCAGGGCGATGGAAATCCAGGGCATGAGGCAGACAGGAGGCTCTTTGCCATTGTGGGCCAGGTGTGCTTTCACGAAAGAGCGTCAGCCTCGGCATGGGGAGTCCTGCCTCAGCCACTTGCAGGTCAGGTCACCTCAGGCACTCCCTGGCCTCAATTTCCTTATCTGTACAGCAAGTAGTTTGGGCTAGTTGCTCCTGGGGAGCTCTTGGAGTCTCCTGGCCCATCCTGGGTGCGCAGGGGACCTGTGTGACCAGTTGCTGTACTCCTACCACTTGGACAAGTCCAAGGCAAACACCAAGAAGGGTACAAGAGTGTGGTGTTATGACTTCTGAGGGCCAGCCAGCCTGTGAGCTCTGGAGATGTCTCACTGCCCCTTGCTGAAAGATTTTTCTGTCCCTTTGGTGCCAGCATGAAGGCGCTTCCTGACTACTGGGCCTCCAGCACGTGGGACACAGAGTGGGGCCAGGCAGAAGAAACTCATGGTCAGATCCTCTGCCAGGAGCATTTCTCAAACCCACGTGGTTCGCAACCCTTCCCACTGGAGCTGGGGAAGCTTTGAGGCACCTTGGCCTCCTGGTCATGCCGTGTGTCAGTCACCTCTTAATTATTGATCACCTCCCATGTGCAGACCCTGGGAGGTGCTGGGCATCAGGTTGGAGCAAAACAGGTGCCATGCATGTTCTCATGGAGCTCACAGGCTGGTGGGGGCCAGACACTGAATATGCTTTCTGAGTGTGGCAAAGGCCTGAGCCTGGTGGAAACATAGAGCAAGTGGGGCTTAACCCATTCTGGGGGACAGGGATGCCTCCCAGGGTAAGGGATGTTACTAAAGGCATGAAGAATGAATGGGCCATGGAGAAAGAGGGGAAAAAAAAAGGGAAGAGACCGTGGGAAGGTCCTGCATCTGCCAAAGGTGTGGGGGCCACAGCGCCAAAAGCCACCATCTACTGAGCAGTCCTGTGCCAGGGTCAGCTTTCAGGGCTTTGCTTACAGAGCTTTATTTAACCTTCCCTACAGCCTTTGAGGGAGTGATTATTCTCTCTCCATTTTTATAGATGAGGAAAAAATGTCACAGAGCTTGCAAGTGGCAGAGCTGGGATTTGAACCCAGGAGCCTGGAGTCAGAGGCCTCTCTGCTGTATAACTAGAGACAGTGGGGATCTTCAGCAAATGCCCCTGGAGAGGTAGGACTCGAGCGGGGCAAGTGGCAGGGCCAGGCTAGGCCCAACCAGAAGCAGAATGAACAATGCACTTCTTCCCAGCAGCAGAGTTAGCCTGGCGGTACACAGATGGCCTCGGCCACAGCCCTGGACTGGCCTTGATGGCATCTGGTGATGGCTGACCCACTCCCAGGCTCTGTATCAAAAGACTTGGGGAAATGGACTTGCTCTTCAGCAGAAGGGATGGAGATGAAACCGCAGGACGAATTTCCCAGCTGTCACGACCATACGCTATTAAAACAGGCAGCCGAGGGAGGTGGAGGCCCTGGTGGGAAAGGTTAATGCCTTGGTTGCTCAGAGCTGCTGGAGAGGTGAGTGAGGCAGGGGGAGGTCCAGGATGACCCCTCCAGGGTCTAGAGATGAGATCGCATCACACAGATCAAAAACACTGTCCCACAGGAAGAGAGCACTGTCAGCTGTCCCCAGGCTGGTGCCACCCTCTTCCTGGGACCCTGTCTGCCCCAGCCCTGCCATCGGACTTCATTAAACTGCATTTTCCCAGAGCAGGGCAGGCCGGTGACAGAATGAGTCAACGCCAGCTTGCTACAACTGTCGCCCCTGGAGCCGGCGGGCATAGAGGGAGATAATTGGGAGTGGTTTGACAGCTTAATGTCTGGGGCTGGCTTCCTGGAGCAGTGGAGGGCTAGGGATGGGGCGGGAGCCAGTGAGGAGGAGGCAGGTGGATTTGGGCTGCCCCTGTCTTCAGATTGACCACCCCCCCACCACCTTTCCCCTCCATTTCCCTAACGGCAGCTTGTTGCGCAGGAAAATAAAGCAACGGGAAGGAAATGAGTTCTGGAGAATAAATTAGTCTTTCTTTATTAATTTGTCAGAACTAATTAACATCTCCCCTAGGTTTGTCTCCTCTCCAGATGCCCCCCAGAGCCAGGAGGAAGGGAAGAGTCTGGGAGAGGCCAGGTTTGGGCTTCGGAATCCCAGCCCTGGCCTCTCCCTGCAACACCAACCCCAGAGCAGAGAAGGACAGAAGAGGTGTCACTCAAAGGCGGGCCTGTGGTCCCGTTCTAGGGACTGCAAGCTGAGAGGGCCCCCACAATGCACCTTGTCCGCTTGCCTAGGATTCTGAGCCCCAGACACCCCTTGGCATTTTGCCTCTCTGTGCTTGTGTCACTTCAATGCAACAGAGTCAGTGCCCACCTCATTCAGAGTTGGTGGGAGGGTGGCCTGCGCCAAGCACTGCTCAGAGAAAAGGCAGCTCTCATTATTTTGAGAGACAGAACTCCAGTAAAGCTCTGGAAGGTTCTCAGAGTTCTTTCATACTCATGAGGTCACTTTGGTTTGACCCTAGCAATAATCCCAAGAGCTATAAGAAGCAATAATTTGTGTTCCCATTTCACAGATGACACAGCTGAGGCACAGAGCAGTTGCATATATTACAAGGCCACACAGCGAATGGCTGGCAGTGGCAGGATCAGTGCTCAGCTGAGCAAGCGCCCTGCTCCCCCACCTCCCCTCCTGAGCACACACCCGTACCCCCACATCTGCCCCACTGCAGAGACCTGACTCACGGCTGGGAGTCTCACTTACTAACAGACACCTCACTTCCTGGGTGTAAGTTCAAGGTCTCAGCCCAGGAGCCACCCTAAGCCACAGAAGCTCCAGTGCTACTGTGGGCTGCTCTTTGACTTGGGCAAGAGCTTGGATTTGTTTCGCAGAGTTGGTGCGTTTTCTCATATACCCCCTATCCCAGAAAGGGGCCCAGCCCTGGTTTCAGAGAGTCACCAGTAATAAGAAGCGCCTCTCAACAGGCACAAGAAGCCCTTGACAGAGCCACACCTTGCATACAACGCCTTGAAGGGTTGCAAAATCCGTTCTGTTTCATATCCCGCCGTGCTGTGATTACGTCCCAGAGGTTTCATTTCCGCTGAGCTACAGGACCCTGGGAACGTGGAAGTGAACACTCCTCACCCACCATCCCACCCCCAGGCCTGAGAGCTTGTTGCCTTCCACACCGGCAGCCTGTTGGAGGGTAGCTGCAGAGCAGAGACCCCCAGGCTGGCCAAGCCAGACGGAACCTGAAGGAAGGATCAACCGAGCGGCCTTCCTGTGTTTTAAATGAGCAAACTGAGGCCTGGAAAGAGAAAGCCACACAGTTCACTGGCTCTTGGCGGCATCTGTATTAGTACCTGGGTCTCCTGACTCCCAAGCCAGGCCCCTTTCATGAACTAGGT
Organism: Papio anubis; assembly: GCF_008728515.1. Classification (NCBI taxonomy): domain Eukaryota; kingdom Metazoa; phylum Chordata; class Mammalia; order Primates; family Cercopithecidae; genus Papio; species Papio anubis. Next base: position 14,847,596 of record NC_044987.1, read on the forward strand.
GTCTGCACTTGACAAATGACATTGTAACTAAATGAATTTATCCCATTAGGGACTCTCAGAGCCAAGAACGGGCAACCTTCCAGGGAAGGTGGGGTGTATGCCAATGATGTCGGACCAAAGGTCAGTGTCCAAGGCTAGGTCACACCACATCCCCTCCCTGCCTCAGTGACCACAAGGGCAGATTCTCCCCCAGGCCTCCTGGCGAAACCCTCAGGCGGGCCCTCATTCCAGCAGGAGATGTAGGGTCCTGTTCCAGGGTCTCGAATCATGAACACAGTGTAGCTACAGTGCCCCTTCTCCGGTAACACAGTGTAGCTACAGTGCCTCTTCTCCGGTAACACAGTTCCCTCTCCAGAGTTTGTTTCATTTGATGGTCTCCCCAGACTTCAGGGGCTGGGGTGGTGGTGGTTTCCACTTTAAGAGGGGGAACAGAGACCAGAGAGGTTGTGATTTTTCGGCAGAGCTAGGCCTGGAAAGCAACCCCGTCCTCTGAGGCAGGCCTGGGAGAGAAAGGGTGAGCTGGTGGGGTACACACTACACTTGGAGTCAGGAGACCTGGGTTTGAATCCTGGCTCTGCCACTAACCGTGACCTTGGCAACCCCAAATGCCACTTAATCTCGATGTCTTCAGCTGTCTCCTAACACCTGCCTTGGAAGGCTAAGGACTTCATGAGCGCTCCAGGGAATGCATCCGAGCGTCTTTCAAAAGGCCCTACCCCAGGCTTCTGCCACTCTCCCTTGCATGTTTGTGGGTGATGAGGGAGCAGGCAGGGATGGAACCTCCAGTCATCCTGTGACTCCAGCCAGGCCTCAAGGCCCAGCCGCGCCTGCCCGCCAGAGGGCCCAGAGTGCAGGGGTGGGGTGGGCCGCTGGAACGGGGGCCTCTGCTCTCCAGGACTCGGGGCTGGGCATTGACAGAGCTGGGTGTGGCCGGTCTGGGGAGAAGGAACTCAGGGAGAGGGAGGAGCTGGGCTAGTTGGCGTCTGCTGGCCGGCCGTGGGAAAGAGTCCCAGAGTTCCCTTGAGGACAGTCGGAACTCTTAGACTCCAGGAACTCAGGAAAGAGATTGGAAAAAGTCCCCTCAGCTCAGGTCAAAGCTCCAGCACTGGTCCTTGCTTTCCTGCATCCTTAGGGCTCATCACATGCCACAGTATAATCACAGGCCTGTGCTGGTACCTACCAGGGGGCCGGCTGGCAGAGACACATGGCATTTCCCCTTATCTTCTGCAGAGAGGATGATCCTAGCTCTTTGCAGAGCTCTCCTGGGCCCCTACCCAAAAACCGTAGGACTCCAGGACCAGGGCAGGCACCACAGGCCAGCGTGAAGATGCTGACTTGCGAGGAAACAGTCGAGCTGTCTGACACCCGTTGTGGAACTTTGAGGCTGCCCATTTTTCTGCAGGCTGGCACAGGGCAGCTTAGAGAATCCACACAAATGGGAGTAGCCATGGCCTTTGGGGAGGGCCTGGAGCCCACTTTGGGATGCTAGAAAGGGTCTTGCTCTGACCCTGAGGCATAGTCTCAGCTTGCAGCCCTGTCCATGATCCTAGGGTACCCACATATCAGTTCGCCACCTCTAGAGCAATTATTCTGTGTCAGGCACTTGGCTAACCACGTACATACATTATTTTACTGAATCCTTATAGCCATTTTGTGATAAAATATTAATAACTGCGGTTTCCTGTTACAGATGAGGAAACTGAGGCTCACAGGGTAAGGCAGCTTGCCAGTGAGTGGAAGAGCCCAGCCCCAGGTCTCTGCACCGTGTGAACTCCCTCTCTACTCCCCATTGCTCTCTCCTCACGGGGAGGAGCTACCTGATCCCCAGCCCTGGTTCCTGATCCCACAGGCCCAAGCACACCACGGGACAGAGTGTGCTTCGCTTATAATAAGAGGAATTGAGGGTAGATATTAGGAAGAACTTCTCTACTTCTCAAGGGTATAGAACATTTTAGCAGTTTCCCAGGGGGAAATGGTAGAATCTCATATGCTGAAGACCGTGAAAGAAGGGGACGAGATGATTTGATCACCTGGGTGGGGGTTTTTGGAGTAAATCCTTGCCAGCGTCGGGGGTGGTGTATGACAGTACCCTTCAGGTGGGACAGTCTAGCGGCTCAGGCCCCCAACTCTGGCGGGGTATGACCTCTATCTGCTGCCACCTTGCCGAAAGGGTCAGGCATGGGAATTGCTTTTCCAAGAACTTTCCTGTCCAAGTCCACTTGGGAGCCTTTGCCAACTAGTGCCTAGGGCGGCATGTCAGGCAGGGCAGGGCCTGGGCCTGGGCAGGTGTGGTCCCCAGCTACCTGTCTGGGCACCAGTTGGATCCACACCGAGAGCTCTACCATGCCAAAATCCCAGTTTTTGCTCTTTCTTTTCCTCTTCCCTGTCCCTGGTATGGAGCTGGGAGAAGACCCAGGTTGGGCAGGACACTGAGGGCTTCAGCCTCTGCAGCCCACCCTGCCTGTCCTCTGGGGAAATCACTCTTCAGCAAATTTGTTGAGAACTTATAATGTGCACACCAGTGATTAGGCGCTGCCTGCCTAGAAAGCTGGAATCTGGTCTTAAGAGAGGGTTCTCATTGACGAGGCAGAAAACCAAAGGGCAGTGTCAGTCTGAAAGGAAGCACGGTGGACCACAACCAGAAGACTCAGGTTCTGGATCCACCACCCTTTAGCTATACAACTTGGCAAATGTCTCAACCACTAGGCCTCAGTTTCTCCCTCTGTAAAATGGGACTATCAGTCCTTGCTCCTGAAGGTGGAAGTGAAAATAGGAGATCCTAAAAGGGAAGCACTTCCGAGTGCCTGTAGATAGAAGGTATTCAGCCAATAGTGGTGGAAATGAAATAACTTGCTGCAGGAATTCTGGGAAGCAGGAAGCACAGATACTGACCACCAGTATTTATTTTTAGGGTTGAGGGAGCCTATGAAGGAGAGGGGCTGAGACTTATAAAAGCTTGGGCATATAATCTCTCTAATCACTTTGAAGATGAAAAGTTGCTGTGAAATGCCAACCGTGCTGATGGGACCAGGGCTGAAGGAAAGATGAAGAGACACAGCAGGGCCAATTGTGTAAACATAAAATGCATATTTTTTAATTGCTTGAGTTTACATCTCATAAAAGAAAAAATAATAAAGTGCAAGCCCTTGCCATTCCCTACCCCCCTCTCTCGGCTGTGAGTCAAGAACCAGTTCCCACCAGTCTTTCTGGGGTTCAAAGCGTCTCCCCGCCCTAATCCTCACCCCGACCTCCCCGCCCCCCACATCTATTGTGGGTGAGAGGGCCTTTCCCTGAACTGCTGGAGCGCTGCCCCTCCCAGGCCTGGCTTCTGCCCGCTGCAGTGGGCAGCACACAGAGTAGGCAGGCCTGATAGGTGGGGAGGGGGCTGGAGAGACAGGATGCCCTCCTTCCTCCCCTGCCAGGCCTCCTGTTGATCTTAGTGCATTGTGCGGGTGACATGGCATGGCTATCTCACTATTCTCAGGCTAGGTTCTTCCCTAGACAATGTGGCAAGATGCCTTCCAGCCTCGCCCCTATCCGCCCCTATGCCGCCAGCAGTCCTGCTTTCCGGGGCCTGCCTGAGCCTGTAACCCAGGAGAGGCGGAGGCCTTGGACCAAAGACCCACTGAGCCAACCCTGTGCAACTCCCATCCTGGGGAACCCACCCTTGCCTGGTCCCTGCCAGCCCTGGTCCCTGTGTCCTCAGAAATGGGACAGACCTCATGCCCCTCTCTCTCGCCCCCAACACCCAGCCCTGACTCACCTCCCTCACTTCCCACTCAAGCTGTGTCTCTGGGACATGTCAGGACAGGGCACCTGGTTCTGGTCCTACAGGCTCAGGCTCTGCCCGCTCTCAGTGGGGGTGGGGCAGATGGGGAGGATTTGCTTTGACCTGCTTCTTCAGCTTCCCTCCCTCCTCCAACCCCACCCCGGGGCGGAGAGGGGCGGGTTGAACTCCAGAACACCTTCTGATTGCACTGACAAGAGGCTCGCTCCTCTCTGTTATGCTGAAGTCTAGCTGGGGGGTGCTGCCCATCTTCACCTTACTCTAGGCAGCCTGGGTCGCTGAGCACTGTGCAGGGGGCACCAACCTGCCCTCCAAAGACAGACTCTTACCTTTGGGCTGGGTGCAGTGGCTCATGCCTGTAATCCTAACAACTTTGGGAAACTGAAGCAGGTGGTTATCACTTGAGGCCAGGAGTTCAAGACCAGCCTAGGCAAGACCCCAACTCTACCAAAAATTAAAAAAATAAAATCTATATCTAGACTTACTCAGATGCCTTCACCCACCAGGGCTGTGAGGCTGCCTTTGCTTTGTTGCCTCTTCCTCACCCCTTTGGCACCAAGAATGTAGAAGAAGGGTCAAGAGACTTGGATTCTTTTTGGCTTTTCAATTAGTTTATTATATAACCTCATGTAAGACACCCACTTTTCTGGGTCTTAATTTCAACATCTACAAAATGGGTAGCGCCTTCCCTCTTGATTATTCCAGGATCCAGGAGCCTCCTGGTAAAGGGGGCTGGAGGAGAGTGATGGGATCAGCACTTACAAACCGACCTGGGAAGTAAAGGAGGGTTCTCCCACTTCCCACTGGAGGCATGAATTGAATGCAGCCCCCACATATGCAGCCCATCAGCCTTTCTCTTACAGAGAATCTCATTTTGGTAAATAAGCATGGCCCTCACCAGGGATTCTGGTCCTTCTTTGATCACTCAGCTTCCTAAGAAGTCTTGATTAAAAGATTGCAGTGACCTGAGAAGCCACCAGGCACCCCCATCCCTGAGTATGTTCTCTGGGATTTGACTCTGACTCGCAGTTCATCGAGCAGACCTGGATCCAGGGCGTCAGGCTGCGTGCTGGGACGTCGGGGGTGAGCACATCTGTCTTCATGGCACAGCCAACACTGTATGCCAGGGAGAGCTGTTTGAGCAAGGAGCCAGGTGCTGTGGGAACCTGAGGTCAGAGCTGGTGGCAGCGTGGGACCTGAGTGTTGAAGGGTGGGTAGGAGGTTTCCACTGGCAGCGGGGACTGGTAGGGAGGGTAGGGAACTGGGAGGGGTGGGAGAGGGAGATGGGAATATGGGCAGGGACAGATTGTGAAGGCCTGATAAGTAGTTTAGATTTACCCCAAGGCAGTGGAGAGCGACTGGGGACTTGTGTAACAAGATCTGATTTGTATTTAAATCCACTTATTAGCAGTGTGGCTTGGACAGATCCCTTCAGGAGCCTGAGCCTCAGTTTCTCAGCATGCTAGGGAGACGGATTACCTAACGTAATACCCATTAGACAGTGAGTGCTCAGTAAAGGTGTGATATTTTCAGTACTGTGATTCCAGATAAGAAACAGTAGGAGCCTCACCTCCCTGTGGAGTTGCAGGAAGCCGAGGGAGCTGAAGGGCTGTATTCTGGACCTTCAGAAGGAGAGTCAAGGGGCTATATTGATGCGACTATGGTTGGGCCCTGGGAGGGGGAGGGCTGAAGGAGCAGCTGGAGAGAGGAGTTCAGTGCACATGGAGGGCAAGATGCCTGGGGGGTAGCAGGACACCGGGGTTCAGGCCCTCAGCACAGAGGTATCATTGTGGGCCTGCCCTGGAGTGGACCGTGAACCAAACCAGCATCCCCATCCCCTTCTCCCCGCTATTTCTTCCTCCAGGGTTCTCCTCCCCAGAGTAATACAAAACTGGTGTGTCACCATCAGATTCAAAGAGCAAATGTGTTTGCCCACCCTGCCCTCCCCAGCCCACATCCCTTCAGGCCAAGGCAGGCGGCTGTGACCCAAGCAGGAAATAGACAGAACCTTCTGCAGTGAGAGGTAGTGACCTTCCAGGGGACCCAGGCCTCCCAACTGCTCTTTCTCGCCAAACCTGGCTGCCTCCTGGCTTGACCTATTTGCTTATCTGGTGACCCAGAGACTGGGTCTTTGTAACCACAACAAGAGAGGCCACCACAGTACATTTCTATGGGCTAGTGTTCGGTTGATAACTCTTGCCCAGGTGCTCCTGGGCCATGATCACACTACTGAGCCAGCCGAGCCATGGCGCCAAGCCATCCAGGCTCAAGTCACCCCTTCCCGCCCCTCTTCTCCCTGGGTCTGACCCTGCCAGCTCCTGCTTCCCCTGATTCCCACCAACTTCTTGGCAGCCTTGGAAGAGTTCCCCTTCTGCCCCTCCATTTTCCCCTCTGTGAATGGGGAGCCGAGAGCAGACGGTCCCTGTCTCAGAGCTGCCAGCTGACCAATGCTCAGCCTGGTCTTTCCTCCCGCCCCAGACTGGTCTCAGCCTGAGTTCCCTGTCCCTTTGACTTTCCTATTTATACACAAAATTCACCCACAATGTTTTAGTTTTCCAATCAGATCATTAATTACCCCAGTAATTAAATCTAATTAGCAGTGGTAGGGGCCTTTCTGAGTGAGGAGTCATTAGCCAGGGTGAAAATGCACGGGGCAGAGAGAAAAAGAAAACCCACCCTTTCCCAGCATTAAAAATGAAAGCAGGAGTCGGCGCTGCAACACGGAGGGCCCCTATTAAAGCTGGGCCTCACTCATTAAGCTAATTTGGTGTGCTATCCCAGCAGCCTCGGCTGAGGAAACCCGGCTTCACCATCCAACATTAGAGGTGTGTCAGAGCCCCCCACTTGTCTTGGAGGCTGAGCTGGGCCTCCCAGGACCCCAGTGCCCCAACTCAGGGAGGGGTGTGAGGAGCCTCTGCTGACTCTTCACAAGCACCTGCTGCCACTTCCTGGGCTTCATGGTGATCATGGCCCAGAGTGGGAGGGGCTGAGTGAAAAAACGAGGAAAAGAATAACAGCACCTTCCATTCCTGGGCCTTGGGAAAGGACAGAGCTTGGCAGTCACTCTCCTCTCTTGGCCCGAGGTTGAGGGGACTCCCCACCTGGGGTAGTTGTGAAGATTAAATGAGATTTTACATGTAAATGGATGACATCACAGGTACTTGATACCTGCAGACTGTCATTCACCCTTTAGTTTTCAGAGGCGCTCAGCATTCCTTTTTCACTTGGCCCTCACCACCCCACAGCCCCAGGAGGCAATGGGTACAGGTGCCACCTCCAGGTTTCACAGGTGGAGGAGCTGAGGGGCAGAGAGAGAGACACACACCCCGAGAGTGGCAGGGTTTGGACTGGAAGTCAAGTGTCTGAGCTCTGGGACGAGGAGGGAAGGGGAACAGGGGGAGAATGGGGGCTTTTCATGTCTGGAGTCTTCAGTCATATCCTTGTGCTGGGCTGCCGGGATTGCTAGCCCCTGTAGTCCTGGGGGAGGTGGAGGTGTCAGCTCAGCCTCCCCCAGAGCGAAGGAGGACAGGCAGGGGCGGGGGGATGGTGCCTGCCCTCTCTACAAGGAGCTCCCAGCAGCCCCATCGTCAGCCTCAGGCCAGCACTGCCAGCAGACAGGGGCTGCTCACCCAGGTCTGGTTCAGAGGGTGCTGGCCACTCTTTTCCCCAGGAAGGGGAGAAAGGGAGGCCATGGAGCCACGAGTGTGGTGAAGAACATCACCTGTGGAGACAGACTGCCCCGATCAGAATCAGCCTTGCAGAATGCGTGACCGTGGGCAGATGACTTGACCTCCCTGAGTTTCCTCATCTCTAAGACGGGGACAATCTCGCTCCTGGGGTGTTGTAAGGAGTAAGTGAATTAATGTATGTAAATACCCAGCCCCCAGCCTGGCACAGATCAGCAGTGCACGTGTTAACTGTTTTTGCCATCCTTTGGGAGGGTCCTGGCAGGGAACCTGACCCTTTCATACTTTTTCTCCCAGGGAGGGAAGGAGGGGAGCACTTGAGCCCCAGCTTCTGCTGCTGCTAAGGGGGATGGGCCCAACCTTGGGGTGGCCGGAGGAGGCAGGCAGCACTCTTCCCAGATGTGGCAAACATGGAGTCCACTTCCCACCCCTGCCACCCACCCACACACACACACACACACCACTGCCACAAGCCACTCCTGGGCTTTCAGGGGCCTCTCTGCGCAGAGCCAAGAGGGCATGGGAATGGAAGGAGGGAAGGGAAGGGAAGCAGGTGGCCACCGAGGCTGAGCTGCATCCGCAGCTGGGCGCGAGACCCAAGCCTACGTGCTGGCTCCTCCGTGAGGCAGGATGTGGAGCAGGCCCTGGCACGCCAGCCCTTACCCAGTGACTCCTGAAACCCCGACAAGTCTGAGCTGGAAGCGGGGCTGGGCGAGGCTCCTGATAGATTCGTGTTGGGCAGAGGGATGGTCGGGCGGGGGAAGGATGGGAAAGACCCCACTCTCGAAACTCTGACACCACGGGGGATGCTGGGAGGGAGCAGGTGGAGCTGGGGACATGTGGCCAAGCTCAGGGCTTCTACCTTCTGCCTCTCAGGCCCCTCACCCCACATGCCCCTGCCTGGCAGGGCAGGAAGAAGACAGGCCGCGGCGGCAGAGGGATGTGCTCCCCTCAGCATTTTGCCAAGTGATGATTTCAGTGCTGCCGAGAAAGAGGGAGGAAGGGAGGATGACAGCCGGGAGCTGGGAGCGGGGCAGGCCAGGCAGGAGGGCTCCCAGAAGACTCCTGGGACTGGGGAGGTCATTTTATACAGGAGTTCTCCCTCCAACCAAATGGGGTGGATGTGCTTCGGGCCATTTACAGGTGCAAAGGCTGGGTTTCGGGAAAGTTAGGAGGTTTGTTCATAGCTTCTACTGCTAGTTAAGTGCCAAGGCTGACATTAGCACCAAGAAAAACGAGGAAGCCTCTGCCTTCCCACCGCCCATTCAGCCTTCTGGGCACTGGGAAAAGGGACAGCCCAGGGACCTGGACGTGCCCACAGGCCCTGCTGTGGCGGGGTGAGAGCAAGGCAGAGAGCAGACAGCACCGTGCCCCCTGCAGGCAGACCACCCACAGGGCAGCCTTCAGCTCGGCTGGCCTCTCCCAAAAACCCCATGTCATGACTTTTTGAAGACCCCACTTTCTCTGCCCACCCAAGATGGGGGACTCTCAGGTGGAAAGAAAACTATGGGCTGTGGCTGCCTGCCCTCCGGGGTGACCCCAAGCTGGGGCTGGGTTTAGACCTGGAGCTCCAGAGGAGCTGCGCTCAGGCCGGCTGCTGCACTGCGGGCCATGCTTGGAGTTTGCTTCGTTCCGTGGTTAAACCGGGAAGAGGTTAACACTCGGGTTGGGGTCATGACCCAGGTTTGTGTTGTGGTCTAGGTTGGCACTGATGTTGAGACCTGGGCGGGGGCTACTCTTGGGATTTCTGTGGGTGGTTGGGGGGAATGCTTTCAGTGGTTAACACTGGGGCAAGTACGTTGAGTTGGGGTATTCCAGCTCAGGCTGGTGTCCTCAGAGAGGGTGGATGAGTTTGGGAGGCCCAGCGCTAGTTGAACAAAAGGTCATTGCTTATGTTTGGAGGATAACTGCTCATTTTCACAGGACCCTTGGCCAGGAGAGAGAATCGGGGTTGGGGTGGTAGCTGAGCCGGAACGTAGGTTGAGGTGGGGAGTGGCATGAAAAGTGAGTGGCTTCTGCAATGATCAAGGGCCACTCAGAGTCCCTGCCCCGGTCCCCGAGTTCCCCCACCTCTGTTGCATCCTGTGATGTGGACCCTCCCCACCCCAGGCCCCACCCAGATGCTACTCAGACATAAGCCTGAACATCTGGGCGTGGGCTGGTCTCCCCTCTGTGGGGTTTGGGTCCTCTCATCCGCCGAGGGAACACAGGGCCAGCGGTTTTACCTCCTCTTACCCCAGCAGTCCTGAGGCCCTGATCTGCTGGTGCCTGGGGGACCCGCCCTCTGGCCCACCTCCAGTAGTCCTGCCGGAGACCCTTTGGTGGGGGTTCCTGGGGCCACACTAACTGAAGAAGTCAAGAGAAAACTCGACTTTAAGCCTTTCAGTTCCGTTTCCCATCCCCCCTTTTTTTCTGGCCCCAGACCCTGGTCACTGAAGTGCATCAGATAAAGACTGCTACCCCCTAGCTCTGAGATCCCTGATCCAGGAGCAGAGCTCGTGGGGCGGCAAGGAAGCAAGGAAGGGTTTGTTGGGGTTTTTTGGGTTTTTTTTGGATGGAGACAGCCCTGAGCTGGGAGACATGGAAAGAGAGGCTGGCCTGCTGGGGTCTCAGTCCATGGTTGTGCCACCTGAGACCCTACAGGGTGAAGTTTCACCAAGGAGGGGCTGTGAGGAGAGGAGCTCCCGCTGTCTCCTCCAGCATCACAGCTCCCTTTCCTGGCACCGCCTAAGTCCAGGTACAGAAGAGGCCCTGAGCACCTTGTGCCAAGGCCTGGTGCAGTTCTCGGATCATCCGTACAGGGAAGGTTCAGCAGAAGGCCCAGCCCCACCTGGGAATGTTACGTCTAACCCAGACCTCGTGTGCTATCTGAGCACAGTATCCCTCATTGGGTCCAGACCGGTGAGTTCTGCCCAGAAATGAAACAGCAGGTTTGGTGCCTATGCAGATCCTTCCTTCTTCTCAAGCTGCTTTGGAAGCAGGCGGAGGGAAGAGATTGCTCTGGGGTTCTGGTCACTGATTCCCCACTCACTGTCCAAGAGTTCAAGGTCACCACTGTGCTGTGGCTACAAAGTATTATCTCAGGGGTCACTGCAGTGGGGATTGGTGAGACCAAGGCCTTCTTGAGGGGATGGGGTCGAGAGCCCTCCGTCCCAATGTCACTCCAGTGGCCCCCCACCTGCTGCTCTGGCAGTGTGCACAGAGCTCCTAGTCCTGCTGCCTGGTTGGAATGTGCGGGGCCAACCTTCTGAACAGTCAGGTTGCCTTCTCATTGCCCCTTCAACAGCAGGGCCCCCCCACACCCTGAAGCCTGAACCAATAGTCCCTCACTTTGCAGCTCCCTCCCACAGCAGAGTGCCTCTGGGCAGGCAGAATTCTGACTCCAAAGCCTGGCCTGGGAGCAGGAGGTGCCTGGGGCATGGATGGAAGTGCTGGGAGTGCCAGATGCCAGCCCTGGGTGGGACGGGCTCAAGGGCTGGTGCTGTAGGGTCCGAATGCCACAGGGAAGGTGTGCGTGCACATGTGTGTGCTGCTCCTGAGGCTGCGAGGCTGGAACCACATGCAAGTCTGCAATCAGGCCCTCCTGTGTTCAAAGAAAAGCCAGGAGAACCAGGCCCAGGGTGAGGAGCGCAAACGGCAAAACTTAATGACTTTAATATGAAAGAATTTGCCACTAATTAAGCACAAACACTCCACTAATGCACAGAACACATGTTGTGGATTTCACTTAAGCAGGAACGAAATGAGGTGAAAATCCTTCCAAAATGATAGCATTTTACCAGCCGAAGGAAGACGCTGCCTGACTTTGTTTCAGCTCTTAGAAACCCAGCTCAGCCCCTACCTTGGTAGCCTCCCTCCCCTCCCCATCTAAAGGTGCTCACAACACCCACTGCGTGTCCCCTGTGTCCCTCCCCTCGCTGCCCCTGTCTACCCTCTTGCATCCTCTGAGGACACGCATTCCACTCTATAACCCATATTCTGACAGCCAGCTCCCCAGAGGGCCCTGTTCTCTCTACCTGTCTCCCCCAAACACAACTTGCTGCCCCTCCTACACAGTCCAGGCTCTCCAGACAGGAAGACCTACACCCCTGTTCCCAGCCACCTCTGGACCCTCTGTCCCTGGACAAACAAGGGCAATTCCCCACCAGAGTGCCCCCCAACTATGTTTCCCACTCCTCTCTGCACCAGCTTGCCACAGCCAGCCCTGCATGTCCATCGTGAGCTCCACCATCCCTGCCTGAGCTTTACTCCCTTCCTCTAGGCCAGTGGTCTTACCTGGGGATGATTTTGCCTGCCATGGGAGATGCAGCGTCTGTGGTTATTTTGTCATCACAAGTGGAGGGGGTGCACTTGGGTAGAGGCCAGGGATCTTGCTAAGCTTCTGCAACACACAGGACAGCCTCCACAACAGGACAGTCTCCCCTGCAAAATGTCATTAGTGCAGACGTCATTCGTGCCCTGGGGGAGTAGCCTCATCACTGCAGGGGCCTGCTCAGGATCACAGGGTGGGCTTAGAGCTGGGATGGGAATCAGGGAACCAGCGCATGTGATTTCTAGGTAGGTTCTTTCTCCTAGCGAATAATACAACTGCTTGTGTAGCATGGGCCAAGCACTATGCCAAGAGCATAACTGAATTATTTCATTGGATCCTCAAATCAGCCCTAGGAGATAGTGCTATTATTGGCCCCATTTTATACATGAGGAAACTGAGGCATGGAGAGATTAATGCACCTTTCTCGAAGTCAACCAGCTAAAATGCAGCAGACACAAACCCAGGTCTATCTGAATTCAAAGTCAGAGCTCACAGATTACTTTCTACACCCCCACCCATGTTCCTCTTAATCTCTCCTCTGTTGGGCCTTCTACACAAGCCCTAGAGCTCCCACCCCATCCCTATTAGAATGAACGTTCCCTGCAGGTAGGCATTGTATACCTTCCCCCACTGCCTTCCACTCACCCCCACAGACATCCGAGCAGGCAGCTGCCCATAGCTGGACAGGGCATCGGGAGGGTTGGGCACTGGGGTGGCTCCACAGGCCCCTCCTGGGATGAGGCAGATCGAGAACCCTCTGCTTCCAAACAGGTGTTGAACATCAGCATGAAGCCTGCAGGGCTGAGACAATGCAGATGTCAATACTGAGCTTTTAAAAGATTCTCCGGGGAAGCCTGGGGAATTCTCCCTCTGCTTTCTCGGCAGCCCCCCGCCTCTCCCACCCCCACACTAGCCTTCCAAAGAGGCTGCTGCCTACACTCCCCAAAATGTGTCATTAAAAATGCACACTTGCCGAGGGAAATCCAGGCTGCCGTGTCTGCTACAAGACAGTGTCGTTTGCTGCAGCTGGGGTGGAGAGGGTTGGCATCAGCGACAGACAATGGAACCTGCCTGAATCTTGGCCTCAGAGCCAGGGGGTTCCAGGTTGGCCAGACCATGAAAGGCTGGGACAGCAGAAGCCCCAGCAGTGGTGGGAGGGGCGATGAACCGGGGAGTGCAGACACAAACAAGGCTAAGATCTCCAGAGCAGGGCTTCAGGGATGCAGTTTGCTTGGGTGAGAAAAATGTTTGTCACCTTATGGTCTGGCATGAGGAAGGAAGAGGGCCTAGGTGCTGGGAACTGGGGCAGAGGAGCGAGGAAAGGAATTGAGAAATGTCTCAGGGAAGCAAGCAGAAGACATGGGATTGGAGGTGGGCAAGGGATCGGGCCAACCTTCCCCCTGTTGGGACATGGCTTCCTGCTTTCAGTCAAGGAAGGAGAAGATTCAGACCCTGACCTGCTTCCCTTCCATGCAGGTGTGAGGCTTCACTCTCCATTCCTGCCTTTTGCATAATGTACAGTTTCCAGGAAGCTGCAGTCAGACCTGAGAAATGGCTAACCCTGGCTCGGGCCCCCAGCTGCTCACAGCCTTTTCCACCTGCCACTTGAGCCCCCTGCATTTCCCATGTGCCAGGCACTGGGTTGATTGAAGTCCTGGCCTTTTCCAAACTCAGTAGGAGAAACGCTGTGACAGGTGCACGCCGAGATACTGGGACCCTGGGGGTGCAGGAACACTCAATCCATGATGGTAGGAAGAGGAGGGCTCTGGGAAGCCCCCCCCTTGAAAGTCAACTCTAAGGTGATTCAGGGAGGAATGAAAAGGACTTGCGCAGGTAACGGGGGAGTGGTGCAGTTTTAGCCGAGGCAGCAACCTAAACCAACAGGATTGTTCAGTGTGGCAAGGAAGAGAGAGAAAGTTGGGAGAGGAAGTGGCTGGAGGATGGGGATGCCCAGATAGGGTCTAGAGCCCGGAAAACCTTCATCCTGAGGGCTGCAGGATACCATGGGAGGGTCTGAAGTAGTAACTGATTTGCATTTTACAGAGATCCCTCTGGCAGCTGAGTGAAGGACTTACAGGGCACAGCTGGAGGCAGGAGACTGTAGACTTAGCGTGATGCAGAGTGGACTAGGGAAGGGATGATGTTGGCCTGGACAAGGGGCAAGCCTTGGGGAAATGGAGGGAGGCATGAGATGGCAGATGCTAAGGTTCAAAGGGAAGGGCTAGTGCAAAGACTCAGCCCAGGAATATTGAGAAAATAAGAAAGGGAGACTGCCGGAGGTGAGGTGGAGGGAGGTATGCACTAGCGGGAGGGGGCTTAGGAAGTCTGAATCGAGACCAGTGGGGCTGGAAAATCAAGAAGAATTCAAAAGCTGTTGAGGAGCTGGCATCAGTAAGACTTGGTGATTACTTGACTGTTGGAGAGCTCCTGTGTGCTCCAGCTTTGCCACGCTGTGGCCTGGATTTTCCTGGCATTCCACTTAACCTGGGAGGTCTTCCTGAAAGAGCTGGGCAGTGTACAGAGGCAGAGCAGCCACTTGGTAGATAGGTCTCCAGAAGTTGATCCAAGGCAAAGGCACAGCTGGGTCAGAGAGAGCTGGACAGGTCATGTCCAAAGTGCAGTCCCCCGAGGTAATCAGAGCCAATACTCCCATTTTACAGCAAAGGAAACTACCCTATGCAAGGCCATATAGAAAAACAGTGACCAAGTAGTGGGGACCAGAGCCCGCCTCTCCCAACGTCCAGGTGAGCAGAGCAAAGGTGGCAGGTACAGGAGAATGGTCCAAGAGGACGCCTTGAAGACTAGAGGCGGGCAGGGCCGAGAGAGGCTCTGTGTTCCTGGGGTGCCACAATGGAGTCAGAGGCTGGCTCAGGACCAGCCCCACGATGGGCGGTGGGGATGGGGCAGCCAGCATGAAACAGGCCTGCAGGACAGAGTCCAAGTGTCCTCAGCCACCTGGTGGGAGAAGGCAAAACTCAGCTCCCTGACTCATCTCTGTCCCCCAGCCTGTCCTGCTGGAGGGAGGCGGGACTTGCCAGAGCACCGCCATCACTGCTGCCATCCCGGGCTTCTGTACTGCCAGGGAAGCAGAGCCTGGCCAGCCTGGCCTGTCTGGAAGATCCTGGGCTCCTGCGCTGGCTCCTTCTCTCAGGGCTTTTCCCAGGCTGCCGCGCCCCCTCCTCTCCCACACACTGTGCTCTCCCGCCCAAGGTGCCGGGCTCCAGCCCCACAGCCCATCATTAAACAGCTCAATGTGGGGAGTTGGGGGATCATCAGGCAAGAGGAAAACATCAGCAGTTTTTGTGACCCCAAAGGAGAGGCGGAGGCACTGACTTGGATGGTAGCAGTTAGCCCCTGACTGTGGGCTCATGGGATGTTATCAGCACCTCCCACCAGCCAAAGTCTCTGCACTGCAGGCGGCAGGGGACACAGAGATGCTAGACTAACAGCAGTGCAAGGCCAGGCCGGACTCAAGTCCAGACTGTGCCCAGCCCCAGAGAAAGGTGGCTAGAGCACCAGGACAAGAACTGGGTCTGCTGGGTCTGCTTCTGCTTCCTTGCTGAGCCCTCCTCCCCATCCTGAGCGTAGAGGGGAGTCTGGAGGCAGGACTGGGCACCCGTGAATCTCCTGGACTAATGGGGAAATGAGACAGGACAAGCTCAGTGAGAGCCCTGCCTTCTGGGTTTTGCTGACAGAATGATCGGGGTCTAGGTGACACTGATTGGCAAACCTGTGAAAGGAGGGGACCCCAGAAAGGGGGTGGGTGTCCTGATCGCACGCTCCTCCACGTCGGCCTCTCTCCGAGGTGGAGCTGGCCTTGACTTCAGAAGGTATGGAGCTGGCCAGCCCTGGGAGTTGACATTCGGGGAAGCGGCTGCATGGGGAGGAGGGGGCCTATACCCTTTAGGTCACTGTGCTGCCTCAGCAGGGTTTCAGATGGAGGCCCTGCCCCTCCCAGTGGGTGAGTCACTCCCACTTACCACTTAGCCGGTTTCTCACCGGACATCCTGTCCCCTTCTGCTAGTTCCTGGGCTGGGGTGGGAGCATCCCTGGAAAGCCCTAGAAATGCATCCCGAAGAATATCGATTTCATAGAGGCCCTTATGGGGGAGCTCAGCACCCACCTTAGACACACACGTGCACACAGACCCAGTCCCTCTCTGCAATGTGCCGCCACTTTACTCCAGGTCAGGTCGGCCGCCTCTGCCCAGCCACTTCAAGGCCCCCAGGCAGAGTCTCAGGAAAGGAGGGGCTGGGGTGGGCTGGCACAGCCAGTACAAAAGAAGCGGTTCATGCCAGGAAGCCCCGAATCCCCCTCGCCTCACCTCGGTACCCACTTTCACCTACCCCTGAGCCCAGTTCCAGCCTGCTTTGCTAGGAAGAGAGGGGTCTGGGATTTAAAAGGGCAGGAAGAGAAACTGCTGGAAGCGGGTATGTGGGGAGCGGAGTGCGCCACACCCCACTGCGTGGGAACCTGTGGCCCTGGCCTGCGGATGAGCTCCACGGCAGGCAGGGCCTTGGGGAGCAGGTTTGTCCACCACAACTGAGGAGCCTTTGTGTTTTGTTGCTGAGCTCAGGCGTTTGCAGGTCTGTGACGTCTCAGGGGGCCGGCCTGAGGCCTGTCATGCTGGCTCAGCACTTCTGGGAAGCGAGGCAGCCTGAACTGCCCAACCTGAGCTCTAGTGGGGAAACTGAGGCACTTGAGAACAAGCCCCAGGGGCATGGGTCCCAGATCCTGGAGCTCATAGGGTGGTCAGGGAGAATATAGGCAGTGCTTGAAGTCAGAAAAAAAAAAAAAAAAAAAAAAAAAAAACAAGACTGATTCTTTTGATATCTGTGGGATACAAGAGCCCCTCTGCTGAGGGCACAGGTTCTATGGATGCCTCTGCCCTTCACTCCCCACCTCTCTGGCTCTTATTGCTCAGCACATTGTAGCCTCCTGCAGGTGCCCCCCACCACACACACACACGCACCTGGGATCCCCAAAGCCCCTGTTTCTGACCTATCACCTGACACCCAGTCAGGTGACCTGCAGATGCAGTGGCCATACCAGTACTGTAGCTGGTGTTTGTGCCATTTCTCACAAGGGGCAAAGGAGTCACTGAGGTTATATTCTAGGAGGGACACCACCCAGAAAGAGGCCCCAGGGAGTTAGATTGAGCCAGAGTCTGTTTTTGTGGCAGGGTGGGAAAGCACTGGGCTGGGTGCTGCTGTTCTGTGTCCCTGGGCAGGTGACCTAATCCCTCCAATCGTTGTAAATGATGGATTGCATGGTCCATTAAGCTCCAATATGCTACCATTTTAGTGGTCCCAGTTCCCACATCTGGGCCAGCCTCTGCTTCTCATGTAAGAGGGAACCTGCAAGGAAGAAAAGAGGATGTGTTCTGTGGACCAGTCCTGACTGCTTAGGGAATCAGAGAAAGTCAGCAGGGAACTCCCCAAGCCCTTGACCCGGCCAGTGTCAGGCATGACATGGTCAGCTCAACCCAAGGCCGGGCCTGGTCCTTTCATCTCCTGCAGGGGGCTTACAATTGGTTGGGAGACAGTAGACAGGCTAGACATATATGCCAGGAAGTAGAAGATAAAGGGGTACAGGTCAGTGTTACATGTTATTGGGGTATTAATAGAGCTGTCAGCTGAGTAGGAAGAGATGACAGTCACAAGGGCATCCTGGAAGAGGGGTGCCTAGTAGCACTCCCTACAGTGTCCAGTATGGAGTAGGCGCTCAGCAAATATTTGTTGAATGAAATTCCAGGGAGGGAGGCCTATTGCTTCATAGATGAAAGATGATGGTGATGATGATGATGGAAGCTAGCATCTAATGAGCCTTTCATTTGTCCTAAGTGCTGCTTTCTGAGTTTCCCATGGACTCCCTCTTTTAATCCTTACAGCCGTTTTATAGGGCAGGTATTAACTATTATAATCCCCATTTTGCAGATGTGCAACCTTGGTACAAACTGAGCTACAGAGAGGTTAAGTCATTTGGCCAAGGTTGCACAGTTCATCAATGGCAGAGGTGGATGCAAACCCCTACTGCCTGGCTCTTAACAGCCCCGCCATGCTGCCTGAAAGGGTGGTGACGGAACAGCCTTCAGAAGGTGGGAGACGTCAGCTCAGCTTTCAGATTGTCAGGGCTGCAGTGTCTGGAGAAGCTTGGACAGGCAAGAAGAGGGGCTGTGCAGTCTTTAAGCCCCTGTTTCTTCTGCCTGTCCCTGGAGCAGGCTGCCTTTAATCAATCCTGCCTTCTCATGGCCCACCTGTTCCGGGATTCTTGCTCCCATCCAGCTCTTTCTCTTTCTTTCTGGTGGTGATCCCTGCTCCTCTGTTGACTCTGACATTCTAACCCCGCCGGTTAGAGACACCTGGACTCTGCTCCCCTCTGAAAACCTCCCAATCTAAAGAACGAGAGTCCTTCTCCCCAACCCTGAGTCCTTGGACCATGGCAGGCAGCCCCTAATAAGAGGCTTAGGTTCCCGGACCCTAAGTCTGGAGCGGGGAAGTGGAGTTTTTAGGCCTTTCAAATCTTCCAGCACCTCCCAATTCCAGAACTCTGGGATCCAATCCCCACCCTTAATGACCCCAAGCCCCTTACTCCAAGAGCTGCCTTATGCTCACCACCCCCGCTCCCCTGGCCTTGTTAACAGTCAGATGTGGCAAAGAGGCAAACGCCAAAGTGAGTCTGTACCTGCTCCTTAAAGATCCTCCCCTCTCCACCCCACCCTGCCCATCACCAGGGCATAAAGGGTCAGGGCTAGGGGCACCTACTTGGTGCCCAGTAAGAGAGAGGCTAGGGACATCCTTTACTTCCCCACCATGTGGTTGCTTCTGGGAGTGCCACAGTGGAGGGAAAAAAGCAACCTCCACCCCAACATAGACATGGGCTTGGGGAGGGCCGCCCCTGCCTGGTGAGGGATTGGTAGATGTAAGGGGGCCTCTGGGGTGCCCGGCCACCTCTCAGCACCCTCCCCACCCCATGCCTGGCCGCTATCAGCCATCTCCCCTCCTGGCATTGACACAGCTCTGAGGGTGAGGTCACCACTGAAGATGTAGCCAATGAATGTCAGGCTGTGCCCCAGGGACTGCGCCCTGCCTGCCTCCACACCTTCAGGGGACGAGAGGAGACAGGATTGCAGGGGCTCAGAGGGCCGTTTCCCCTTGCGGGTCCACCATGCATGGCACCAACCCCGAAATGGCTCCTGGAACCCACACCCCTTCCCTGTGCTCTCACCTGGGGCCCAAGCCCTCCCAACTGGCTTTTCCTGTTCCTGGCTTTGTGTGGCGCAAGTTCCCCAATTATGCCCACATTATCTCAGCCGCTGGGCAGCCTCCAGCAGGCTGGGGGAGGGGTGGGGAGCACCCAATTATCCTGCTGGAGACGGCCTAGGGCTTAGCTGCTTGCTCAGCAAGAGTACTGGGCCGTCTGGCCCACTGACCTCACCATGGGACTGTTTCTGGAGTGGGGCCACAGCTGCACTCGGCTGCCATCAGACAGTTAGGGCCAAGAGGACCACTGGGACTTGGGAGGCCAGCCTACTGCCTTACAGAGGAGGAAGATAGGGCTCAGAAAGGGGAAGTGACTGGCCACGGTCCCACTGCCTGCTAAAGGCAGAGGCAGGCTACAGCCTAGCCCTCCCAACTCGTGGCTGGATGCTTCTCCCATTGTATTGCCAGCCCATGGGGCCTCTGCCCAGGGAACATCAGCTCTGAAGCACCCCACAGGCTGGCAGAGGGGACAGCTGGAGGGGCGAGGCTGGGGATAGGCCTGATGGACCTTGAAGGGCTGCGTGGATGTGCATCAGCACAGAGAAGGGGGAACCTCAGGGAAACTTTCAGAACATGGCAGGGCCTGTCTTGGTGAAGCCAAAGATAGACTTATTCAGCAAGTATTTCTTGAGTAGCTACTCTATGCTGAGCACCAGGGATATTGCAGTGACCTAGAGACCTGGCCCGTGGCCTCTCGAGCAGAAGAGAGGGGAGCAACTTACTGCACTGACCATGGGTTTTGGGGCCCTCAGAGGAGCCTGTGCTGCAACAATGTCCCCGTCATGCCGAGGAGGCAAGTGAGCATAAGCCCCAAATTTCCACTCTTGGATCCCAGACTCCTTTGGTCATTTAGGCCCTCCCCCTGCCTTGGGTTAGTACAGGGCCTGGTGTTATTGATGCTATTGATGACGCTCAATAAAGTGAGTGAAGTAAGGATACAAAAACATGAGGGATACAAATGACAGCAAGGACACGGCTTGTGGGGAGTTGGCAGGACTCAGGAGAGAGCTGGAGGGTACAGCCTAGTGCTGGGGACAGCTGCCCCACGTTAATGGAGCTGAGCCAAGTTCAGGGGTAAGGAAGCCCAAACAAAGGACATTCTAAAGGGGATAACACAACCCATGTGGAGAGTGGAGGGAATTTCACTCCCTCCTTCTTGCAAATGTCTGCTCTTTTGACTTCCATTGCGATTTGTGTAGTAACAAATATTTACTAGCATCTACTATGTGCCAGATGCTGCGCTGGGCACTGGGGATACAGAGATGGAAAGGACAGACGCTGCCCTTGGAGGAGTTCACAGTCTGGTAGAGAAGTCAGATGTGTAACCACCACCTTCCAAGGCAGGAAAGAGCCGAGCTAGAGGTGGCCAGGTTAGCTCTGGCGGGGAAGATCAGGGAAGCTCCTGAGGTGGCCTCAGGGGGCGGTCCACAGGTGGAGAAGGGGAAGGGCCGTCTAGGTGGAGGGAGCTGCCTGGGTAAAAGTCTAGGAGTATTGGGTGGATAGGCTCTGTGCTCCACGGAGGCTGGGACTGAATTGCTCCTTGATATGACCCAAATGCTCACACTAGATCCTGGAATATGTCACTCGGCAAATCGCGGCTGAATAAATGGGAGGAAGAGGGAAGGAAACCAGGAATGTGGCATGTTCTGAGGATGGGCCCAGTCTGATACAGTGGGAAAGTGTGGCTGATGGAGAGAGGTGGACAAGAGGCATGTGCAAGGAGGTCTTGCCAGGAGAAGGCATTTAGACTTCACTGTGAAGGCCATGGGGAGCTAGTGGAGGCCCGGCCTTATGCAGTGCTCACTTCCCTCTGCCGAGCTGGGTAAGGGGGCCCAGCCAGTGCACCAGGGCATGAGGATTCAGCTGTGTGGGAGAAGACAGCAGGGTGGCCATGATGACAGTCACCGTGGGCCTTCAAGCTCACCCAGAGCCTCCTGCCTCTGACGCACCTTCTCATCCATCACGCCATTTGGTTCCCCCAGTAACCTTGTGAGGTAGAGAGGACTGGATTCTCTGCCCCACTTAACAGAGGAGGAGACCAAGGCCCAGGAAGGCAAAGCAGTTGGTGCATGGCTCCCAGGCTGGAGCTCTGCTCGAAAAGCAACCAAAAATGAAGGTGCAGACATATGTTTACTAACACAGAGTGATGTTTATAATCTATCACTAAGGGAAAAAGCAGCTTATGGGATAATATGTACAGCATGATTCTGACTTTTTAAAATAGATAGATGGTTATGTGGATATACACAGATATAAAGTAAAAGAAGATAGATCCTTCAAGATTATCCTGAGCAGAAGGATCATGGGATGTTGTCACTTTCTTCTCATGATTTTTCAGTGTTGCCTAGAGTGTTTTTATAACAAGTAATTAATATTTTTACAATCAGAATAAAAACAATAATGACTGCTATAAAAGACAAGACCAGAGCACAGGGAACTGTGTGGGTGGGGGGAGGCTACGCCTGACACTGACCACTTTCTGCCGTCCTCCTGGCCAGGCGCCCACTCCCAGGTGGTCCAGGTGAACGACTCCATGTATGGCTTCATCGGCACAGACGTGGTTCTGCACTGCAGCTTTGCCAACCCGCTGCCCAGCGTGAAGATCACCCAGGTCACGTGGCAGAAGATCACCCAAGCCACCAATGGCTCCAAGCAGAACGTGGCCATCTACAACCCATCCATGGGCGTGTCCGTGCTGGCTCCCTACCGCGAGCGCGTGGAATTCCTGCGGCCCTCCTTCACCGATGGCACCATCCGCCTCTCCCGCCTGGAGCTGGAGGATGAGGGTGTCTACATCTGCGAGTTTGCTACCTTCCCTACGGGCAATCGGGAAAGCCAGCTCAATCTCACGGTGATGGGTAAGCTGCCCTGGGCCCCCTCGCTGTTCATCCAGAGGCCTGTTACCTTGGGGCATGGCCATCCTCAGGATGCCTCAGTGACCCCAGACATCCCCCTTGGGTGGGCATGCTCCCATCATTCCAGGCATGAGGCTTCCAGTCCCTTCTAGCCAGGCCACCCCATGATTCACTAGGGATTAGGGGCAGGGGCTTAGCTCTAGACAGTGGGGAACGTCGTTCTTCAGGTTGAAGCCCACGAGGCACTGTGCAGGCAGCAGCATCAGACACCACAGTAAGCCACCTGCACTGCTTGCCTTAGACATGCCGGGACTCCAGGAGACCTAAGCTCGATGACAAGGATATGACTAGTAGGACAGAGAGGACATAACATTAGACATGATGAACTTCCTGCAAGAGGTTCTGGGACAGGCTTTGATGCAGCACAGCTGAGAGGCAGGGATGGCCAAGGGGACCTGAAGACAAGGCCTGATGGACACCACACACTTTTGGCCAGTGCATCTTGGACGAGTCAACAGAGCTAGTCCCATCACTCTTTCTGCTTCCTCACAGCCAAACCCACCAACTGGATAGAGGGTACCCAGGCAGTGCTTCGAGCCAAGAAGGGGCAGGATGACAAGGTCCTGGTGGCCACCTGCACCTCAGCCAATGGGAAGCCTCCCAGTGTGGTATCTTGGGAAACTCGGCTAAAAGGCGAGGCAGAGTATCAAGAGATCCGGAACCCCAATGGCACGGTGACGGTCATTAGCCGCTACCGCCTGGTGCCCAGCAGGGAAGCCCACCAGCAGTCCTTGGCCTGCATCGTCAACTACCACATGGACCGCTTCAAGGAAAGCCTCACTCTCAATGTGCAGTGTGAGCAGGGCTGGCTGCCAGGGGCCTCCTGGGGTGGGCGCCACTGTCCCTCCTCCCTCTTCCTCTCCTTTCTCCTCCCTTTCTCTTTCTGGGGGTACTTTCTTCTCCCCTCCTGTCTCCCCCATCTCCTCCCTTTGTTCATTTTCTCTCCTCCTTCCGTGTCCCCCTCCTGTTTCCACTCCAGGGCTCTGTGATCGCCACCCTCCCTCCCACACTTCCCTCTCTCCTGGCTGTTTCCATGCCACTGCTCCTTCCATCCCTTCCTGGCTGAAGCTCCCTTGTTGTAAGTCCCCCTCTCCTGACCTCACCCTCTTCAAACATCCCTTGCCCCACAGATGAGCCCGAGGTAACCATTGAGGGGTTTGATGGCAACTGGTACCTGCAGCGGATGGATGTGAAGCTCACCTGCAAAGCTGACGCTAACCCCCCAGCCACTGAGTACCACTGGACCACGTAAGTGCTGCAGGGCTGGCCAGTCACCTTGGAAGACGGCTGGCTGGACCACGGGTGATGGGGGGCAACCACCCTACCTCCAGGAGCCTTAGACAGGGAAGAAATTAGGGTCTGGGCTCAGTGAGAAGCGGGGCCATGAGAGAAACCCCCACCGCCAACACACACATATACATTACGTCGTGTGTGACAGTGTCAGGGTCAGTGGAACAAGCCATTCTGCCAGAGGGGTTTCCCTTGTGATCTGCTTCCCTCCCTCTTCCTAATAAAGAGTTCTGTCATTTTCCTTTGGTGATTCAGCCTGAGTCACTCCAACCCCAACCCCCCAGTATTTATTTTTATCGAGGTATCCCCCGGGAGGCCGGTGTTCTGGAGCATCTCAGCTGTTTCTTTGTTCCTATGCCTTCTCTTTGGCACCCCCAGATTCTTGGGGAGGAGGCAGCAGCCAGCCCAGAACGCCTGTGCTCATGGAGCACGTGCCCTGCAGCCCGCCATCCCCTTCTTGGCCTCACGGTCTTCGCCTTGACCTTGAAGGGTCCTGTCTCCCCTCCAGCCAGCTCAGACAGCTGGGGCCAAGGCTCTTCCCAGAGAAGAGCTGGATGGAACACACACAAAGACAGGAACGTGGGGAACCAAGGAGAAGGTTGATATGGGTGGCCAAGAGACAGCTGCCCAGAAGGAGTCTGTCCCCTTTTTCTGGGGAGCAGAGGGCACTGGTATGCCCCACCTGTGATCCTCCACTTCCTGGAGTAAATAGTGCTTCTGAAGGTGTGAGTGGACAGAGCCTGCTGGCCGGGTTCAGCTCTGAGGACCCAGGAACTGGTAGGTTCAACAGAATAGCTTTGTGGCCGCGGGGGTCAGGAGGAAGGAAGAAGATCCCTTGTCTTTGGCAAATTTGCAAGTCACTTCCCCCATGAAAAAGTCCTGTGACATTCCCAACAAAAACACAAAGTAGTGGAATGGAACATACTTCCTATCTCATTACCCGAGTGGCTTGCCCAGGCCTTTTGCCCCAGTGGTTCTACTTTAGGAGATCTGGGGTTAGAACCAAAGCATCTGTATTATTATTATTATTGTTATTATTATTATTATTATTATCATTATTATTATTTTGAGACGGAGTTTCACTCTGCCACCCAGGCTGGAATATGGTGGCACAATCTTGGCTCACTGCAACCTCCACCTCCCAGGTTCAAGCAATTCTTCTGCCTCACCCTCCCAAGTAGCTGGGACTACAGGTGTGCACCACCACACCCAGCTAATTTTTGTACTTTTAGTAGAGACGGGGTTTCACCATATTGGCCAGGCTGGTCTCGAACTCCTGACCGCATGATCCACCCACCATCTCGGCCTCCCAAAGTGCTGGGATTACAGACGTGAACCACCACGCCGGGCTGGCATCTGTATTATTAACCAGCTGCCCAGGAAACCAAGGACCAACAACCATGAGATGTGAATAGGAAGCTAGAAAGAGCACTTTACCAGGAGTCCCGAGATTTAGCTGGAGCTCCCATGCTGCTGCCTGCAGCTCCCATGCTGCTGCCTGCCAGCTGTGGTTGCCTGGCCTTGAACCTCAGGTTTCATCTGTTAAGTGGGACCAGCACCTACCTAGCCTGCCTATATTCCCATATTATGATCAAATATGAAAAAGCTGAATAATATAAAACTACTAAGTGAAAGAGATTATTAGTATTATTTTTCTTCCTTCCAAGACAGATCCTACCACACAAGCTCAGCAAAAGGTCTAGACGGCCTGGAGCCAAGTGGGTGACCCAGGAACAGCTTCTTCTTGAGGCTGGAGAGTCATAACCCTACGCGTGTCTCCCAATTCCCACAGGCTGAATGGCTCTCTCCCCAAGGGTGTGGAGGCCCAGAACAGAACCCTCTTCTTCAAGGGACCCATCAGCTATAGCCTGGCAGGGACCTACATCTGTGAGGCCACCAACCCCATCGGCACACGCTCAGGCCAGGTGGAGGTCAATATCACAGGTAGGAAGCTGCATCCTCCCCAGCCTCTCTGCACCCACGGTTCCTTCGCCACCTGCATCCCTCAACTTTGGGCAGTGCCACTGTAGGAAGATTATCTCCTTTTCCGGCTTCTCTAGTTCTCCCTTGAGCTCTGGCCATTGGTTTTGCTTTGCTTTTCTCTTTCTTTCATTCAAGGGCGTAAATGAGACAGTCACGGTGACCCCCAGTCAGAGAGGGGCAGGAGGAAGGCTCAGGGAGGGAAGAAGGAAGTGCTGTTTACAGCAATGCTGTTTTGGGGGCCAACAGAGCCTGCCCGTGGATCTGCCAGCACCACACACGGTGGGATGCTGGCGTGGTGGGGATAGGTTTGCAGGTGGAGCTCATCTCCTCCAAGGTCTGCACCTGTGGTCGAGGACCTCTTCGTGAGCCAGAAAGTGAGGCTTACCTCAAGCAGGGAGACTGGAGAGAAAGCGAAGATGTAGCCCAAAGCCATAGTGCTTTGTGTGCCCTGCAACTGAGCTCTCCCTGCAGCTTTCTGTCAACTTACCCATCCGGGCAAAGGGAGGACAAGGGCTAGGATGTTCTGAGGAGAGACTTCACCTGGGACATGAAAGGAGCATGGTCTTGATGTCAGACAGCTGTGACCCTGGACAGACCCTCATCTGTAAAACGGGGACAGTATGATGTGCCTCGAAGGGCTGTTGTCAGAATTCTACGTGATGTAGGTCAAGTACCTAGCACAGATCAGTCTGTCAATAAATGGCCAATGCTCCATGATTATTACCCTGACCTCCATCATTATCATTATTATTAATGGAAGCATCAAAACAGGTCCACACAGGGGTAAACTGCCAGCACAACTTCACATGGGGAGTGTCTTTTACAGTGGACCTGAGCTAGCTGCAGGGTGACAAAGGGACAGAGGGTCTTAAAAGAGTAAGTGGTGTCCCACTGTGACTGAGATATAGGAAGTAACGTGCTCAGGGACACACAAGACTGGTCGGCAGTTCCTGGGCTCCGGCCACAAAGCTTGGGCAAGCCATGACAATTCGTGAGCTCTGAGCCAGTGTCTCTGGAGTGGGAGACCTCATTTGTGGGTACATTTAGGGCACAGTTGCAGAAAGAGCCATGTGAAGTTGTCCAGGGTCTGCGCCTACCTGTCCTCAGAGCCGTTCTGTCACCTCTCACCCAGGGGCGGCAGTGTGGAGCCACTTGCTGTTGTCTGCAATCCCTGGCCTCGGCCCTGAGACTGGTCATATGAGGAGGAGCATCAGGGTTGGAGAAAGGCTGGGGAAAGCTGGGGGGTTCCCATGGGTTGGCAGGCAGAAGGGGCTGGTGTCACACACTTCTCCCCAGCGGGGAAAGTACGAGTAGAGGAGCCTCAGGGTTACCCAAGCTCCAGCCCTGAAATACTGGGGGAGTCAAGGGGGAGGTGGGAAGGGCAGGGCCTGTGTTCCATGTGGAGTGGCCATAGAGAACATGACCACCCCTCAGGGAGGCACTGTCACACGGGGGACAGCACAGACCTGGCCTGAGTGTTCACACACTGGCTCTTCCTGGCTGTGTGGCCTTGAGCAAGTTCTTCACCTCTCTGAGCCTCGGCTTCCTAACCTCTAATGTGGAGATACTCACACTTGTCTCAGGCCTCTTACGATCATGCAGTACTCACTGCGCGGCGATACCTTCCCCTGATGGTGGGCTATCAACATGTGAGGGGTGTGGGCTGGGGGCAGGGGGGCCGGGCCACCTAGGGTCCCAGCTGGAAGAGGGACACAACATGGCTCTTGCTGACAGCCCTGTTAGGCAGGAGCGAGGAATGCATGGCACTCACTGAATCATTGATAGGCCCAGGAGCTGAACGGCTGGCCTCCCTCGGACGGGACTCTCAGCCCCCTCCGGAGGACTCAGGGAGGTGGCCTGAGCCTTCTCAGGGCTGTGGGTTCTTGTGCTCTCAGGCAATTTCCAAGCAGCAGCTGACCTCACCACCCTCCATCCCACGTCGGCCAGTGCCTGCCACATTCTCTGGGGAGCCCACCCTGCAGGGCACAGCCATGCCCTTGCTCTAAGCCCCACTGGTCCAGAGGGGATGCATGAGCGAGAGGGATAAGTGGAAATTTAATTTTTCATTCTGGCCATTCGTTCGGGTAATAACTTTGCCCTGGGCGCATCTGGAAAGGGAAATGAGGAGTGACTGGGGCAGGGCAGAAGGTGGGCAGCAGGGGGTGTGCTGAAGGGACATGCGTGTGTAGAACATGTGTGTGCTGGGCCACTGCACACCTGCGCAGGCTCGCTTTGGCACAGCTTCTTGGGGCCCTGGGCCCCTAAGGAGGGAGCACTGAGTGGTTGCTGGGAGATGAGTGAGTAGGCTGGGCTGGAGGGCGGGGCGCCCGGGCCAGGGAAGCATGGGAAGGAAAATGGCTGGAGCAGAATGGGCAGGGAGGAAGAAGCAAGGCCTTCTCTCTGTTGGCCACAGAGAGTCTCTGAAGGGCTCTCAGCCAGGAA
Source organism: Papio anubis (assembly GCF_008728515.1). NCBI lineage: Eukaryota > Metazoa > Chordata > Mammalia > Primates > Cercopithecidae > Papio > Papio anubis. The sequence goes on from NC_044987.1 coordinate 14,875,273, forward strand.
GCACCATGGTGAGGTGTGTGGGTTAGACTGAGCATTCAGGGGGTTGCGTGGATGGCACCAGGACACCCGTTAGGAGCTGCCACCATGAGTGAGTCCCTAGTGGGAAACAACAGGCCCAGGCTGTGGCTGTGGTGATGGGGGCACTGAGGAGATGGACCCAACAGAATCTGTGTGTGCTTCTGTGGGCTCAGGCCCCAGAGAAGCCCCTTTTAGCGGCTCTTACACAGAGGAGCAGTTTCATAGGGTGGGCCCAGTGGTGACAAAATGAAGCTCCCTCCCTTCTCCCTCTGGGGTAATGACAAGGTGGGGAGAGGCCCAGGGTGCAGCCTCGACCAGACTGAAAAAAGCAAATGAGGCAGGCTCTATCCCTTTGGGTGTCAGGAGGAGACGGGCCAGGCCTCTCCAGCTGGGACCCAGCCTCTCGCCACTCCCAAGAGCAGGGCAGGGAGGCTGCCAGGGTGTAGGATGTCCGTCCCCACTCCCATCCCAGGGTGCGGGGCGTCTGTCCCAACTCACATTTCCAGTGAAACCCCGGGCTCAGCCCTTGTGGGTGAGGATCACAGTCTGCCCGTCAGGCCTGGAGTTCTTCAGACCCAGAGTTGTGGGCCTTGAAGGCCAGTGTCCTGGAAGGGAGGCAGGTATGAGCCTGCAAGTGTGCTTGTCCAGCCATGGTATGGACATGTGTCTCTGGGCGTGTAAATGTGAACCAGTGTGAGCAGGCTCCGTCTGCATGCTGAGTGTGCACGTGGGAGCCTGTGGCTGTGCCGTGGCAACGTGCCATTCTCTGAGCCGGCGAATGGCAGTGTGTTGGGAGGTCTGAGAAGGCAGCTGCATCCGTGCCTCTGGGAGGATTCGGTTCTCCCCCAGCTTGCTGAGGCTCTGCCTGATGGTCTGACACGAGGCACAGCTGCTGCAGCTGCAGATGGACAAAAGGGCTTCCCAGAGGTGGACCCCAGGCCTCCCCACTCTCCCTGTGGCTGGCTGCACTGCATGCTGGGAGTGTAGTTCTTGCAGCTTCCGGGCCTAATCTGATGCCAGAGCATTTCCTGCCTGAGGAAGCACCAGGCATTGGTTTTGGAGGCAAACTCAAACATTCTCTTTGACCTCAAACCTCCAGATCCTAGATCCAGACTGTAAGCCCTAACACGTCACTGTACCTCAGATCTATCCAAAGCCCCCAGCACCAGCCTACCCACCTCAGAGAACCAGGACCCCAAAGGCATGCAGAGCCCCCACTTCCCCACTGTCCTGACCAGCGAGGGACCCCAGAAGAGAAGCTACAACCCTTCGGGAATAGGGACAAGCTGCTCCCTTTGTAAGAGGATGTGAGGGAGGCTGGCTGGGCCCCTGCCAGCAAACATAAATGACCCCGCGGCCTGGCTCTTCTCTCTTCTCCCAGCTGCGGCCCTTGCAGCTCTGCTCCTGGCACAGAGACAGGAGCTACTGGCTGAGTGTAACAGCTGGAGAGGTGGAGGGGGAGGGGAGGACGCGCCACTCCACCCCAGACAGCCCCTTCTGCTTGCAAATGAGTTAGGTCCCCACGCTTCTCTTCTCTCCCTCGCTCAGTATCCTCACTCAAAAGTCTTTGATGCTGGAAGGTCATCCCAGCCATTCTGCTGCTGCTACACAGGCCCAGCCCTAAAGTAGCCAAAATAACTAGGGTTCTATTTGATCCCAAAAGATCCCCAGGAAAGAGTAAACCTCCTTAGAACTTGGGGAAAAAAGTTGGCCAGGTGCGGTGGCTCACACCTGTAATCCCAGCACTTCGGGAGGCCGCGGTGGGCAGATCACTTGAGATCAGGAGTTCGAGACCAGCTTGGCCAACATTGTGAAGCCCCGTCTCTACAAAATATTAGCCGGGTGTGGCAGTGCATTCCTGTAGTCCCAGCTACTCAGGAGACTGAGGCACAAGAATTGCTTGAGTCTGGGAGGCAGAGGTTGAAGTGAGCCGAGATCGCTCTACTGCACTCCAGCCCAGGCGATGGAACGAGACTCTGTCTCAAAAAAAAAAAAAAAAAAGAAGAAAAGGACTTAGGAAACAAAATTAAGCAGAAGTCCTGGACGAGAAAAAAACCTAGTATAATCTGGTCCCAAGCCACCACACCACTCCCCCTGTCACCCACTCCAGAGAAACAAGGTCCTAGTGTGCCCTGTGCAGGTTTATCTGAGTCTCTCCTGAATACTTGCTCCACCTAGAACAAGGCTCATCTCTAAGACATAATCTTGCCATTGTAGAATTCATTCTGTCGTTCAACAAATATTTCTTGAACACCGGCCACGTGACAGGCAATCTAGGTGCTTGGTATAAATCCATGAGCAAAACAGACAAGAAGTCCCTATCCTGATGGAGCTTATGTTTTTGCATAGGAGGAAAGACAATAGATAAAATACATTTTTAAAAAATATGTAGCCTGGGCGCGGTGGCTCACGCCTGTAATCCCAGCACTTTGGGAGGCTGAGGCGGGTAGATCATCTGAGGTCAGGAGTTTGAGAGCAGCCTGGCCAACATGGTGAAACCCCATCTCTACTAAAAATACAAACATTAGCCAGGTGTGTGGCACGTGCCTGTCATCCCAGCTACTCAGGAGGCTGAGGCAGGAGAATCGCTTGAACCCGGGAGGCGGAGGTTGCAGTGAGCCAAGATGGCGCCACTGCACTCCAGCCTGGGCGACAGAGTGAGACTCCGTCTCAAAAAAAAAAAAAAAAAAAAAAAGTAGTAATTTTGAAGGTGAAATTGAGGAGGAAAAAAAAAGAGCAGGATAAGGGGATCCCAAGTGCTGTGGACCACACAGGTGGAATGGGCTTATGAGCTGCAGTTTTAAATAGGGTAGTTGGGGAAGGTCTTGATGAGAAGGGGCTGTTTGAGCTGGGTCCCAAAGGAGGTAAAGGAGAGAACCTGGGGCCCCTGGGGAAGTGGCTTCCCGGGGGCAGAGCAGCCTGTGCAGTGTGTGCCAGGAGTGGGGCAAGCCTGCAGGAAAGCAGGAACAGATGACTTCAGAGGTGGGGCGGGGCGTAGGGCACGCAGAGCATGTTAAGGCTCTAGGGAGACTCATGGGAGGGCTCTGAGCAGATGTGACTTACGCTTTAACAGGATTTGTCTGGCTGCTGTGTGGAAAACAGTCCACAGAGGGAAAGGGTGGAATCAGGAAAGCAGTTAGGCAGCCATTGCAGTCAATAATCCAGATGAGAGATGAGGGTATCTTGGATCAGGGTGGTAGTGATAGAGATGGTGAAAAGAGGTCAGGTGCAAGGTGCATTTTTTTTTTTTTTTTTGAGATGGAGTCTTGCACTGTTGCCCAGGCGGGAGTGCAATGGCACAAACTGGGCTTACTGCAACCTCCACCTCCCAGGCTCAAGCAATTCTCCTGCCTCAGCCTCCCAAGTAGCTGGGATTACAGGCACCCATCACTACACCCGGCTAATTTTTGTATTTTTGTAGAGACGAGGTTTCACCATGTTGGTCAGGCTAGTCTTGAACTCCTGACCTTAGGTGATCCATCCACCTAGGCCTCCCAAAGTGCTGGAATTACAGGCATGAGCCACTGTGCCCAGCCTGCATTTTCAATTATAACTTACAAACTACTTGGGATACCAGTCATTCTTGTGAAACAGATAAGACCGTACACTCTACCATACTGCAATGATGTGACTTGAGAGGTCCAGAAAATTCAAACTAGTTGAGGAAAATGTAGGAGAGCTTTATTTTTTATTGGGTCTCTGCTGTTGAAGAAAGCACAAAAGTAACAATAGTGAACTTATAAACTACTGCAACACACTGAAATGAGTCAATCCCAAATGATCATGAGGCTGCCACTTCCTCAAACCCTGTCCTCATTCCTGCAGAAGAGAAGAACTTTAACCATTTGAAAACTGGCAGAAGGACCACAGGCAGGCATGGTAAATTCTAATTTGCATTTATTTGCAATTTATACAGGCTTTACTATGCTATGTCAGTATGTGATTAATGGAATGACCTTAGCAATTGTTGCAACCAGAATGAGAGGTGCAGACCATTACTACATACAAATTCGAAAGAGAAAAAGATCATGGTAAACTGGAGAAGAGAAGGCTTCTGAAGAAGGGGCTGGAGAAGTGCAATAGGCAGGGAGCAAGGATGAGGAAAGGCATTCCTGGCGGGGCAGACTGCATGTATAAAGGCTTGTAGTAAGGAATCAACTTGGATAACAAGGACAGCAAGGAAGGTGAGTTGACCAAACCCAAGGTAAGGTTCCATGATGGAAGCTTTGAAGGCCAGACTGCACAGCCCAACAGGCAGCTGGGGAGCCATTGCTGATCTTTGAGAAAGGGAGTGGTTGTGTCTACACAGTGAAGATTAACCTGGTGACTGTGGGTGGGGTGACTCAAGGCAGGCAGAGGCAAAACAAAAGTGGGAGATTTAGGAATTGACCACGGCAGTAAAACCTGGCATAAGTTGCATGGTGGTGGCAGTGGAGACGGGGAGTTGTGTCGAATGGAGAGGGTTTGGAAGGAAGACGGCAAACCGGGTTGGTACAGATGGGTTTTGAAGTGGTGCTGAGAATTGCAAACGAGAATGTGCTAGAGGTCAGTTTTCTAATGTGTCTGCCCAGATGTCAGTGATGTGAGACTGTCTTGGAGGCAGGAGGTATGGGGTTCATGCTCCAGTATGTTGGGAAACATGGCATTTGACGTGTCCCTCTAATAGTTCACAGTGTGCATGAGAAGGTAACAGGCTCTGATGCTTTGTCTAAGCCAACATTTCGACCCCTGTATTTTTGCTGACCCTTTGAGCCAATGGTTTGAGGTTCCATGGGCCACAGTTTGGGAGATGCTATGGAGATACAGTCCCAGAATTGGGCGAGAACTATGTACCCTAAATAATTTGGAGAGCCAGCAGGATAAGGGTGACTCCAGAAGCTGATACTAGTCTGTCACTAGGAAAGAAAGCAGAGAGTCAGGGCTGAGGGTCCCAGGACAAAGCATCCAGCGAGACAGCTGGAGCAGAGAGAAGGAGCAACACAGCCGGAGATAGCACTCAGAGAGGAAAGCCGAGGACCACGGAATCTTGTATTGGAAGGAAAGGGACATGTTTCAGAAAAATGGCAGCTCCCTCCATCTGGATGCTTCCTTAGCCTCCTGGCCTCTCCAAGTCCGGCCTCCTCCAAGAAGCCTTCTCTAATGCCAAGACACGCCACCTCGTTCCCCTGCACCCTGCACTTCCCTGCCACTTCCCTTAACATCTGCACGTGCTGTCTCTGAGTGTCCTTTGCTTCCCCGGCAAGGCTGTGAGTTTCTCGTCTCCCATGACTAGCAGGATAGATGCTCAATATGTTTGCTGATTAGAGGGATGGTTGAAGAGAGGAAGACAGGTGTAGACAGGAGAGATCATTCAGATCTGAGTGAGAACTGAGGAGGGGCAGGCAGGCTGAGTACGGAGGAGGCTAGGTTCTTCCCAGCTGCCTCTGGGGTACCCCTGGTGGAGGCTGCTCCCACCTCGTGGGGAGCAGTTGTGGGACCCTTTTGAGAGCGGTAAACAGATGGGACCTGGTGAGCAGGGAGACGCTTGAGGTTCCAGGGAGGCTGCTGCAGAGACAGGCGGTCAGGACAAAGATCCCATTAATATGTACTGGGTAGCTGCTGGCTTACCTGCACCAAGGATGGTGGTGGCAGGTGGGGAGTGGGGTCCTCCATGGCGGTGTTCCTTTGCCAGCGCTCACATGTACAGGAGCCCCTGGGCGGTCCCAGCTCAGCCGCGTGACCTTGGATGAGTGAGTGGCCTCCCTTCCTTGGGCCCTGTGTTTTCGTCAGCCCTTCCAGCCCAAATTCCTGGAAGGCCTTTCCTCTTTCCTAGAATCTCCACCCTGCTGCAGCCTGCCGAGTGGGACAGCACCCCACACATGCCCCGGGAGGAGCATGATTCCCATAGAGTGAGAGATACTGAATCAGAGAGTGAGCAGGCAGCAGTATACCGGCAAACTGGCCCTTTACGTGGGCCTGGAGCGAGGAGGGCCTGAGCGGCTGAGGTCAGCCTTCTGGGCTTGCCCTAGACCCGCAGCCTAGTGCCTCTGACTGAGGCCAGCTATGGTCTCCGGTGCCACCCTGTGGTGGTGCCAGGAACCGTTTCCCTTAGCCTCACCTCAGGGCCTCTTTGGCCTGTGGCATGGCCCTGGTTTCAACCACCTTCCCAGGCCCTGTAAGGCAAGGGAAAGGGCAGCGTTGCCCAAATAACAGTACTGTGGCCCGGCCCCACTGGCACAGAAAGCCACCCATCCAGCCTTCTCTCCCGTCCCACCTGCTTCCTTTCTCTTCTTTTCACCTTTCCTGCCTCCTTGTTTCGGCTGTGTCCACTGAGCATACAGATTTGCCCATTCACCTTCATCATGTCAGCACAGGCGTGCGGGCCCTCCCGGCATGTGCTCCCTGAGTGACAGGCTTGCTATGATGGCAAGGGTGTGTGCCTGTGCATGTGCCCACTTGCGTGTACTCGACATTGCCACACACGCACACACGCACGTGCTTTCACCCCCATTTCTGCCGTCCTTGCGCTGTGCTCGTGCCCTGCCATACTGGTGTCTTACACTTATAACCCAGGCTGGCAGCACTACCAGGCCCCCACCTTGCCCTGCAGGCCCAGACCACAGCCAAGAACCACAGCCCTGGTTTCTGGCACCTTGGCAGCTGATTGGCACTCACGGGGCATCTCCTGAGCCAGTGCCTGGGAACCTGTTTTCCCTGTGCCCTGCAGGCAGACAAAATCAGGTGCAGAACACCTAGGTGGCTCCTGGTTCTGGGTCTTGGAAGCCAAGGCGATGGGGTTGGGACACAGTGACTGCCAGGTGTCTGGCAGAGGGGTATCGGTGACATTTGCACACGTTCTATGTGCAGGAAAAGCAACGTTGCATTATTGCTGGGTGACCTCAGGCAAGTTATTTAACCTCTGCAAGCCTCTGCTCCTCGGATATCCAATGAGAATGAATGGCATACCTCCTCAGGGTTGTGGCAGTGAATGGCATCGAGTGGACAGTGTGCTGAAGCTGGCAGTGGCACATGTGTCTCACTGCACCATGAATGGGGATTCAGCTGGGCCAGCACCACACCAAGGACAGTGGGGATGGAAGGCCCTGGTGCTGTGGGTACTGCCTTCTGCCTCTCCTCTTGCCTGTCTCACTCCAGCTACCAACGCTGCGGCATGTTAGGGCTCTAGGAAGGGTGGGGTGCTGCGGGGCCTCAAACTGGAGCTGCTCAAACCTGGGGTGCAGACAGCCTGTCCTTCCTGGCCTCTCCTTTCCCTGTCCCCCGCCTCCCTCCCACCCCTTCGACACCCCAGGAGCACACGCTGATGCTGTCCCCTCCATCTCTTTTCCTCACCCAGAATTCCCCTACACCCCGTCTCCTCCCGAACATGGGCGGCGCGCCGGGCCGGTGCCCACGGCCATCATTGGGGGCGTGGCGGGGAGCGTCCTGCTGGTGTTGATTGTGGTCGGCGGGATCGTGGTCGCCCTGCGGCGGCGCCGGCACACCTTCAAGGGTGACTACAGCACCAAGAAGCACGTGTATGGCAACGGCTACAGCAAGGCAGGCATCCCTCAGCACCACCCGCCGATGGCGCAGAACCTGCAGTACCCCGACGACTCGGACGACGAGAAGAAGGCCGGCCCGCTGGGTGGAAGCAGCTATGAGGAGGAGGAAGAGGAGGAGGGCGGTGGAGGGGGCGAGCGCAAGGTGGGCGGCCCCCACCCCAAATATGACGAGGACGCCAAGCGGCCCTATTTCACCGTGGATGAGGCCGAGGCCCGTCAGGACGGCTACGGGGACCGGACTCTGGGCTACCAGTACGACCCTGAGCAGCTGGACTTGGCTGAGAACATGGTTTCTCAGAATGACGGGTCTTTCATTTCCAAGAAGGAGTGGTACGTGTAGCCCCCCTTCCAGAGCCTCTGTCTGTGCCCGCTCCTCCCCAGGCCCTCCCCGCACGCCCCCCACCTCCCACTCCAGGAGCTAAACAGAGACTTGCCCAGCTGCCCAAAACCAGCCCCGAACTCCTGGGGGGCCAGGGGAGCCCAGGGCAGCCACGACTTGGCTTTGTGTTTTATTTCCTCCCTCTCCTCCGCCCTTCCCCATGGTGTTGTGTTCGACTGTGGCTTTAGTGTTACTGTATCTTCCCTTTACGGGCCCCACCCACGGGCCCCACCCGCCTGCCCTCTGTGTAGGGAGCCCTGTTCTCGTCTTGTGTACCTGGGCATCCCTCCAGGGTTTGGGGAACCAGCCTCCCCCGCCCCCCAACACTGGAATTTGTTTGTTTCTTCACTGGGGGTGGAGGGCTCAGGGGGCTCTAAGAGGGAAAAGCCCCCCACACCCCCAGATGCTGCTCCTCCTCCCGGGGAGAGGGAACCCAACACCCAGCAGTGAAAGCCGATGCATCCGGGAGTTTGGACCTTGGGTCTGGACAGCCGGTGTACCCAAAAGGTAGGGGGAGGGGTGCGGCTTCTCCCCAGTTCCCAGGGAGTCTTGTTTGTGAAGCGGGGCCTTGGGCAGTGTTTTCCTGCTGAGGGTGGTTTTGCATTTTTTTTCCTCATTGGCCCACAGAGAGTGGAGTTGGCCTAGCTCTGATGCGTTCCGTCTTTATCCCCAATGTGCCCCCTCCATTAGGGGCTCCAGATGGGCTCTGGCCCACACTTGCTCCTGCCTCTGCTGACACATGCACACACACACGCACACACGCACACACTGCTCCTCTCTGCCTGCTCTCCCCTGGGGTCCCATGCCCTGCCCCATCCTGACACTGCCCAAGGCCCACCCATCTATTTCCACCTGGTTCCCCCTTTAAGCTGAGAATGGGGGCAGCCTATAGAAGCTTCCAGAGACGGCTGAGACTGGGCCCTCAGTGCCTCCACCCTAGGATCTCAGGCCCACCCCAAACTGCTTCTTACAGCATGGAGGTTTCTCTGATTTCTCCCTTATCTAGCAACACTTGGTTCTGTTGGCTAGTCAGGGCTGGGATCCCAGGGGGAACCACCTGCAGGAGTCAGAAGTGAAGCAACGTCCACACGGAGGGCAGTGGAGAAGGAAGCCCACATGGCAGAAGCTCTGCAAAAAGTCTGAGGGACTGAGGAGTCCATAGGATGCCTCACACACAAAGGCCATTGTCAAAGCCTGGGGCCTGGCAGAAAGTGAGGGGGGTGGGGCCGCTAGGCCACCTCCTGCGCAGCCATACCCTGGTCCCCATTCTGGGATGAGGGGAGGGCCTGGGAAAAGCCCTCCCTTTGAGTGCAGATTCCCTTTTTGAATGGGACATTGAGTTCGTATCAGCCACCCCAGATTGGGTCTTCCCATGTATGTAATGGAGGAAGACCCCTCCCAGCCCTCTCTCAGTCCCCCAGCTCGAAGTGCCTCAGTTCCTCCATCTGCTCCCAGATTCCCCGGCACTCTAGACTTTAGACAGGCATGCCCATGGGAAGGACCCTGGGATGGAGAGGCAGGCTTCGCGGCCCTTCATGCCTGCCCACTGGGATCCACGTTAACTCACCCCAGGGTGTCAGGGGCTCTGCAGGATGGCAAGTGTTGGGGAGGAGGGAGGCAGACCACTCTGTGCCCCACGGGCACTGACCCACCCTGCCATAGGCTTCCTAAGGGAGCCCCCCAGTCCCTCCCCTCCCCTCCCTGGTGCTGCTATTGAACCCCCAGCCAGCTCCATTTCTGCCCTGGCAACCCTGGGCCCAGCAGGTGGGCCATCGTTGTCTGGCCCTCACTGCCCTGGCCCCAGCCCAGGCTGCCCAGTAGCCACGTAGCAGAAGTCTGAAGCCATGCCAGCCCTGGTGCGGCTCTCCCCTCTTCACATTTGGGGTACTGGATGGGGCGAAGTTAGGGGAGAAAATTATGGGGTCTTTCCAGCCACAGGGCAGAGGGAGGTGGAGGAGCTGGGCTGCTTCTCCCTGCAGTATTAGTGTCCCCCAGGGCAGGGGACCTTTTCCACATTACATCACTGCCCCATCCCACCTTACACCACTCTGGCCCCTCTGCTTGGTCCCCTTTTCCCCCAGGCAAGAGGCAATCCCAGGGGCCTGCCTGATAGAGGCATTTCCTGTCCCTGTCTCCTCCTGCATCTCCTTTATCCTGCACTGCCACACCCTATTCCCCATTCTGTGATGGACTTTGAAGGCCCCAAGCCCAGCCAAAGCACTGAGTTCCCCCTTAAGACACCTCCACACCCTCCCTACAAGCAAAGCACAAATTTTGGGGTCCATGTAGCATGGGCCACGTAGGAGGCTCCTGACTTGCCAGGGGCCCAGCCTCAGCATACCCACCGAGCAGCTGCCAGCCTGGGCTGAGCGTGGGCATGAGGCAGGGGTCAGCACTTGGGCCTAGGGATGTGAGGTTTTCTGTGCACCAAGTTTGTGGGAAGGTGGGCACTGCTGCTGGACCCACAGACACAGTCAGCTGGCAAAAGGGAGGTCTACCCCAGCAGAGAGATGAGGACGTTTGGCTTCTCCTTCATGCCCACAGCATGAGCTGAGCTTCTGCTTTGCTGGAAATGAAATAACTTGGTATTAATTGTGCCAAGGCCTCCCCAGTTGTCATCCTGCCTCTTGTTGCCCTCCCTGTCCTTGCCCCCGCCCCACACCCACGCCCCTGTTTCCTTACAGATTTTGATATTGTTCTAATGTGTAACAACCATCCAAGTCCCCTTTTATCAGAAGGGTCTGAAAAGCAGCAGCATAGAGTAGGTGAACACAGGCCTGCAAGTGCGACCACCTCGGACCTAGCACATGTGCCCACAGAGGACACACTCACACCTCCAACATACCCACGCACAGGTGTGTGTACACACACATACACACGCATGCGTGCATAGCCAGATGGCCACTCAGCACAGATGTGGCAGAGGGAATGGTCTGATCCTGCTGAAAGCCCTTAAGGAGAAAAAAAGATTTCCCAGTGCCCGGGCTATAAGAGAGCCTCATAGGGGCCCTGTTTCCTGGGCATGTGCCCCCTCTGCCAGCCAACCCCCACGTGCCCAAGTCACTGGTGCAATAACTTTACTGCCTTCGTCAGAGCAGAGAAATTGGGAATTGTGTTAGGTGGGTGTAGGCAGCTCTGCTGAGCCAAGCAGACACGGGTGTCCCCTCCTCTGGGAGGAGGGGAGTGCTCCCAGGCCTCGGGTCCAGACAGAGACCGCCAAAGCCTGACTGCCAACAGAAACCCTCTCCTAGTGAGGGGCAGATGGGGGCACCCCAGGTCCCCACACCCACAGGGAGGCTTCACACACCACCTAGTGCCGGGGATGCCAGGAGGCAGGCCCCTCTGCTGCGGCCCAGGTGGTAAGGGTGCCCAGGCCTCTGCTGCTGCCACCGCTGCCAACACTGCCCAGCTTGCAAGGCCAGGAGGAGCCCCTGTCCCACTTGGTGCTGCTGCTCTTCTGACCCCTGCTGTGAGGAATGGGATTCTTGGTCGAAAAAAATTGGTTTTCCTTTTTTGTATAAATGAAAAGAATCCAGGAGAAGCTGCCACCCTCCCCTCCAAGCGTGATGCGCTACCTTGCTTCGCTTCGGCGTCTTGTCGCCCTTTCCGCCTTTGGTCCGGGGACAGCCCAGCAGATCCTCCTGGTTCTGACCTGGGGGTGTTTGCATCACCCCCTTTTACTTGTATTAAAAAAAATGATGGGTTGAAAATGTATTGAGGAAAAAAAATGTACTTTTTTATAAATAAAGTGTTTAAAACAAACTGGTTTGCATCCCATCACTGCCCTGTTCCATGGCAGTGGGGACGGGGAAGGGGTGGAGCTGGACGGGGTGGTGCAGACGGATGGTGAGGGGAAGGGACCCCCACCCCGTGCCCAGGTTCCAGGGTTCCAGAGGAGCAGGGGCCCTGAGGGAGACTGCTCACAGGCTGCCCCAGAACCATCTTCCATGCAAGCGAGAAGACTGTGGACTTTGACGGCAGCATCGTAGACGGAGGGGTGGGCGTCCACAGACAGAGGAAGGCCTTTAAGAAAGTAAGGCCTAAGAGGGCTGGGGGTGCACACAGCAGAGAGGGAGAGCCCTGCACCGGCTGGCGCCTTCCTGGGGGTATGGGTGCCTCCTGCCCCAGACTCCAGTTCCCCTGTCACCCACTCCTGCTGTCCTGTTCCTGCCATGTCCCCTCCTGTGGCCGATTGGAGACGAAAACCAGCAGTGTCACACCTGCTGTGTTAGCTCCCTGTGGATGGAGAAGAGCTGAGAGCTTTATCCTTTCATCTTCTATTTCGAAGATACTGCCCAGCCCCAGCCCCTGCAAGCTCTCCCTGTGACCCAACCCTCCTGTGTCCCCCATTTCTCTCCAGGGGGCTGGTTGTTTGGAGAGAAGGTCTTCTTGCTCCTTGGTTACCTCCCCACTCTCCCCACCAGCACCATCTGCTTCCCATCTCCTGGGCTGGAATGCAGGACAAATTGATCCTGGGGGTGGAAGTGGCAGGGGCTTCAGAGACTGCCCCCTCCCAGCCATCCCTCCGTCACCCCCCGCACCCAGTAGCATCTCCTTTCACTGAAATCCATACCAACGACTCCTGGGAAAGGGAGGGGGTAGGAATGATAGAGCCAAGATGGCTGCTTAGCAGAAAACCCTCCTGCCCGTTGTGGGCAAGGTCACATCCTCCACACCCAGGACTGGGGCTGGACAGGCAGAAGTAGGCGTGCAGAAGGAGAAGCCAGCAGCTGTTGGCAGCTGGCTGAGCCTCCTCTGGAAGGCCAAACCCAGCATCCTAGAAGGGGCTGTGTTTAGATGTTGATATTCGAATGAGATGCAAATTGGTTGTTTAAGCGGTCACTTCCTCAGTTTTCCAGGCTGTCCGTTTAAGTTAATTTTTAATTTGTGCAGGCAATAAATGCTTAATTACATTATTAATATATTGGAAGACAGCAGTGGACAGAACGTCCTAATTGGCATTTAACTAGAGTGTTCTGGCAAATTAGCCAAGACTCTCCAGCAGCGGAAGGAGGGCAAGTCGATTAGTCTCAGGCACAACCCCTCTGGACAGAGCTTTGGGCTGGAGAAGCCAGACTCAGTCCCTTCCCCAGGCCTCGGTGCCAGGATGTCCCCTTACAGACATCCCAGCCCAAAGGATACTGGGAGTCCAGGGCCATACTCTTAGTCTTCTAGTCCAGTTGGGCCTTGGAAGAACTTTCTGCTAGGCTGTGGCTCCTTCTGCCCAAACCACAACCTTTGCCTCCATCCCTCCAACACCACCCTCAGCAGAGCAGAGGACCAAAGGCCCGGAAGCAGCACCTGTCTGAGTGTCTAAGGTCCCCCTGGGATGTGTCCACCATATCCCTATCTTGGCTGGTGGGCCCAGGACTAAGCTCCTCTCTGGAGACCATAGAGGCCTTTCTCTCCATTCCCCTATCCTACCCACTCCTGGTTGCAGACGGTTAAGGAGATAAACTTGATGAATTCAGGAATTCATTTATTCATTTACAACACGTTTTTGGCCACTCTGGGACTGCAATCCTGTGACAGCCACACCCAGCATCCCGGCTCTAAAGAATTCAGAACCCTGGGTATCCCCGATTCCAAAATGGCCAGTGCCATCCTTGCCACAGGCTGTCGCAGACTTGTGTGTAAAGTGCTGGGGTAGCACAGGACAGGAGTGGGTCATTGTGTTTGGGAGGGTCTGGAGTGACATTTCACCTGGACCTTGAAGGATGTGTAGGAGTTCTCCAGACAGAGATCTGTTAAGAGTATTTCCGGCAGCCTTGAGAATTTACCATCTTACATTAGTTGTTCTAAAAGAGATCATCTACTCCAACACACTCATTCTGCACATGGAGAACTAAAATCTAGAGAGGAAACTATGATTTGGCCCAAGTGTGCGCCAAACATGCTCAAGGGCACAGCCACATCCCAAGAGCAGCAGGAGGGGAGGAACCCAGGGGAAAGGATGGCACCAGCCTGACTCCTGGGAGGATGCTAGATCTAGTACAAGCTTCTGTTCCCTCACAAAGCAGCAAGAACCCCCAGTGGGATATAAACTGAGTTTGCAGGATCCCTATTGGTGTTAAGTGGAGCTGTCAGAGTCAGATGGGCTCATCAGGGAAGACTTCCTGGAAAAGGTTCTATCTGACATGGTTTGAAGAATGAGAAGGACATGGATTGGGTGAGAAAGTTGGAGGAGGAAAGCCCTCTGAACGCTCTAGGGGAGCTCCAGCTACACCTGCTTCTGAAACCGGCACTCTGTACCAGTGCCCACAGCTGGAGGCTCTGCCCCCACATCCTCCAGACACCATGCAGAGCAGCACTATGCAGAGCAGTCCTTGGGTTCTACCCAGATGTTGGCTTCTTGGACCCCAGATCCTATTTTCTCCCCTGGTTTACAGGCTTGATGGCAGAGCCAGACCAAGTCTCTCTCTATGGGGGACTGCGTTTCCACTCCGCATCCCCAGAACAACTCCCAGATGAGGCGCTGCAGGCAATGTTCTCACCCCAGCCTCCTCTCTCCCAACCATGCCTCCCACAGCACACACATAGCACACACAGACACTCCAGGAGCTGGGGCCTCATCTAATCTGGCCCTTCTGGCAACTTGGCATCCAAGCTCATCTTGAGCTCCATGGAGAAAAGCACAGGGCTGGCTGCCTGGCTTGAGAACCAGCTGTAGGGCATCAATCATCAACATACATCACAGGCCCCATTGAGCGCAGAGAACTTGACTCAGGCTACACTCCAGAATCATCTGGGGATTTTTAAAAATCAGGCCTCGCCCCACGCCAATAGGGTCAGAGCCTCTGGGATTGGGATTGGGGCCTAGACAGACTTTTTTTTTTTTTTTTTTTTGAAATGGGGTCTTGGTTTGTCACCCAGGCTGGAGTACAGTGGCACAATTACGGCTCACTGCAGCCTCAACCTCCTGGGCTCAAGCAATCCTCTTGCCTCAGCCTCCCAAGTAGGCTACAGGCACTTGCCACCATGCCCAGCTAGTCTTATTTTTATTATTATAATTATTGTTATTATGTAGAGACAGGGGTCTCCCTATGTTACCCAGGCTAGTCTCAAACTCCTGGCCTCAAGCAATCCTCCCAAAGTGCTGGGATTATAGGTGTGAGCCACTGTGCCTGGTAACAGGCTTTTTTTTTTTTTTAGACAGAGTCTTGCTCTATCACCAGGCTGGAGTGCAGTGGTGGGATCTCATCTCACTGCAACCTCCGACTCCCTGGTTCAAGCGATTCTCCTGCCTCAGACTCCCCAGTAGCTGGGACTACAAGCATGCGCCACCACACCCAGCTAATTTTTGTATTTTTAGTAGAGACAGGGTTTCACCATGTTGGCCAGGATGGTCTCCATCTCCTGACCTTGTGATCCACCCGCTTCGGCCTCCCAAAGTGCTGGGATTACAGGCGTGATCCACTGCGCCCAGCCCTAACAGGCATATTTTTAATAAGCTACCCAGGAGATTCGAATGGATAGCCAGCATGGAGGCAGAGGCCGCCCCAGGTGTCAGTCCTGAGGAAGAGGTGGGTCTTGAGATAGGAAAATGGGACTGAAGGGGTGGGGAGTTGGGTGATTCCGTGAATTAGCACACATAGGGTTTGAGTGCTGAATAATGCTATTTACTGTTGTCATCATTAGTTGTCATCCATCACTTTCATGTTCATCATTATCGTCACCTGTGAGACTTGGGATCCCAGATGACTGTAATGGAGGTCACCACCTGAGGCAAGTAGGGGGCAGGGTGGAGCCACACCCATAATCCTCATGAAGCAGGTTTTTGGGATTTAGATCACCTATGGGCGCTTGGTCCCTGGGCATCTTCCAGAAGGGGAAGAGGGATTATGAAAGAGCCCAGGCAGGAGGTCCCATAGGCCCTCTCTGAATGGAGCTCCTTGCTCCATGATGCTGTCAACCTAGGAGAAGTGAATGTGCTTCATGAAGGAAGGTGACGGTTCCCCTATATCCCTTTTAGGCAGATGAGGGAGGACCCTCTGAGAGAGGCGGAAGGGGAGGGTGGCAGGGCCTGTGCTCTTAAGAGTCCTCCGCTCTCTGCCTGAGGACGGGCCCGAAGGTCCCTAACAAAGGCCTCTTCTATTCCACAGTGAGTAAAGACCTCCTTGGGGATGACTGAACCAGAGACCAGCTGGCCAGGGTTCCCCAGCCTGATATCCTGCTCATGCCCACCATCCCCTCAGTAGCCAGCTCCTTTTCATTTTGCAACACTCCTGGGACCCTCATCCCTGAGAGCCCCTATGGCTTCCAGGGCAAAAAGGGACAGCAAGTAACAGAATGGCACAAGCTGCCTTCCAACATAGGCTGGCAGCCCCTTGAGGGCTGGAATCTTGTCTTTTTCTTTTTTAATGTGATGCTTCACAAATTTGCATGTCATCTTTGCACAAGGCCATGCTAATTGTCTCTGTATCGTTCCAATTTTAATACATGTGCTGCCAAAGCAAGCATTGGGATCATGGCTTACTCATCCCCAGTACCCAGCCCAGAGCGAGCACAGAGTGGGTGCTCAACAGAGGCTGAACCAAATTGAACTGATCAAAATGAGAGTCAAAAGAGGCCTTTTAGCTGGGCATGGTGGCTCCTACCTGTAATCCCAACCCTTTGGGGACCTGAGGTGGGAGGATCGCTTAAGGCCGGGAGTTTGAAACTAGCCTGAGTGACACAGCAAGACTTGCATCTCTACAAAGAATTTAAAAATTAGCCAGGTGTGGCGCACACCTGTGGTCCCAGCTGCTTAGGAGGCTGAGGTGGGATGATCGCTTGAGCCCAGAAGTTGGAGGCTGCAGTGAGCTCTAATTGTACCATTGCACCCCAGGATAAGCGACAGAGTGAGATCTTGTGCTTAAAATAAATAAATCAAAATAAAAGAGACCTTTCAGGTGGTGAAGCCCAACCTTCCCCAAGACAGGGGTTTCCCTCCAAATGTGCCCAGCCTCTGGTGCTGGGCAAGTCATTGCCTCTCAAAGTAAGCCCTGATGCCACAGGGCTACCCTTCTATGCGGACAAAATTTCCCTCCCCTAAGCTTCACCTGTTAGTCATCTAGATATTTCCCTGGGAAGCTACACAGAATAACTCCATCTAGCCTTCTTGGGATAGTCCTTCAAATACCGGAAGATGGCTACTCCTCACCAAACCACTTTTTCAGATATTTAAACCTATGCTATCATCATCAGGCCACTTAGCAACACAGCTGTTAGGAGCCTGGGCTTCAGAGTCAGGCAAACCTGGGTTCAAGTCTTGACTCCACTGATCAGTAGCTGTGGGAAAGCATTGTCACAATGGCCAGCTCAGAGCAAGCCCTCACACCAACATCAAACAACCCCAGTTACCTACGGACCCGTCACAGTGTGTCCGTGTGTGTTCACTGACTACCACAAATGGACCCCTCTGGTGTAAAATGTTTTTTCTTTTATTTTTAGTGTGGGATTTTTGATAGTGGGAGAGGCCATACCTATGTGGAGTTAGGGAGTCTATTTCCCATAGACTGTCTGTACCTTCTACTCAATCTTACTGTGAGCCTAAAATTGCTCTTTAAAAAAAAAAGTCTGTTACCCAGGCATGGTGGCTCACGCCTGTAATCCCAGCACTTTGGGAGGCCGAGGTGGGTGGATCACCTGCAGTCAGGAGTTCTAGACCAGCCTGGCCAACATGGTGAAACCCCATCTCTACTAAAAATACAAAAAATTAGCTGAGTGTGGTGGTGGGTGCCTGTAATCCCAGTTACTCAGGAAGCTGAGGCAGGAGAATCACTTGATCCTGGGAGGCAGAGGTTGCAGTGGATCGAGGTTGCACCATTGCACTCCAGCCTTGGCAACAAGAGTGAAACTTAATCTCAAAAATAAAATTAAAAAAAAAAAATTAAGTATATTTTTTTAAAAAGTCCCTGGGCTGGGCGCAGTGGCTCACACCTGTAATCCCAGCACTTTGCTAGGCCAAGGTGGGCAGATCACAAGGTCAGGAGTTTGAGACCAGCCTGGCCAACATGGTAAAACCCGGTCTCTACTAAAAATACAAAAAAATTAGCCGTGCGTGGTGGCGGGCGCCTGTAGTCCCAGCTACTCAGGAGGCTGAGGCAGGAGAATTGCTTGAACTGGGGAGGCAGAGGTTGCAGTGAGCCAAGATTATGCCACTGCACTCCAGGCTGGGTGACTGAGCGAGATTCTGTCTCAAAAAAAATTAAAAAGGTGTTCCTGAAGAAACATACACACACAAACACACACACACACACACACACACAAACACACACACACATTGCCATCTCCTTCCCATTCTGAGGGCCAGGTATTAAATACTGGTCCCTGGAACTGGTCTGACCAGCAGGGGATGGGGGTGGAGGGGTGAGGAATTGTCTGTGTGTCCTCCCTGAACCTGGCCTACCCCCTCTTACATGCTGGGCACAGCCAACCCATCTAACCTTAAGAGGTTGGCATGGGATACAGAGGGGCTCAATCCTGGTGGTTAAACTTCTGGGGCAGGAGGGGGTTGGGTGGGTGGGTGGATGGATGGATGGATGGATGGATGGATGGATGGATGGATGGATATTTGGATGGGCAAGTAAACCTTTGCGTTGTTTTCATGTGTGCCACCTCTAAGCAGATCTTCTTAACTCTGTACTTGGGCTGCCTATTTACTCCCCAAATGTAATTTTCATGCATCTCTGCAATGTTTTATCTTGGTGATGAGGGACAGCATTTCAGCCTGTGGCATTCCTTTTGGATGCTGATTCCATCAGTTCGGTCCACAGCAGACATTTATAGAAAACCTAGTGAAAGGAAAGAGACAGGGCCTTAGAGTCAAACTGACCTTGATTAATCCCTGGTTCCACCACCTATCAGCTCTGCAAAACTTTGGCAAGGTGCCTGCCTTCCCTGAATTTTATTTCTCAATCTATGTGAGTAGACTACTGGGTTGTATAAAGATAGTTCATATATGGAGTAAGGTATTTGTAAAGCAGGTAATAGGGATACTTGCCACCGATGGCTGTAAGGATGAAAGGAGAATTGACTCCTTGTAAAAGCACTCAGCAGAACCCCTAGAACAGACTGAGTGCTCAGCTGCACTGAACTAGCATAGTATCCTTGCTTACTGTTATTTTCACTACTGTGTATCTGCCCTAAGTGGGGAAACAGAACTTGTCATGGAAACAACATCAAGTAGTAAGACACTTGCCAAGTTCCAGGTGGGATCCCAGCTCTGTGCCTTCCTGGCTACGTCATGAGCACCACTCCCTTATTTTCTCTCTGATTTACATCATTTCGCACCATGACCCACCAGCCTGTGGAGGGGCAGCACGGGTCTGGAGGAACCGGGATGTGCCCCTCAGGGCAGGGTTGGGTTGGGATCCCCGCACTGGGCCACCCTCCTGCAGGGGGCATGAGGCCAGCTGCAGGAACGTGAGGGCACATTCACCCCAGAGCAAAGGCTTCCAGTGCCTTCTACAGTTTCATCCACAGAAATGCCCCAGGAGCCGCCTGACATGGGAAGCGAGAGGATAGGTCTCAACAGTGATCATTTTTACTTACCAGGATCCTGTGTAAGGTTTTGGTACTTTGTTATTTTTCATTTTCAAGCTTTTTTATTGAGGAATACAGTAACAATAGTAAAGCACGCGGTAACAACAGTAAAGCACGCAGATCTTAGGGGTTCAGCTCCATTTGTACACACCCATGTCACCACCCCCGGATCAAGACTGTGAGTCATTCATGCTCCCTCCCAGGCATGACCCCCATTCTGGAACTTCACAGAAATGGAGTCATATCTAGTCTATTCTATACATAGAATAGAATCGAGTATACTATTTTTGCAGCTTTCACTCAACATGATGTCTGTAAGCCTCACCCATGAGGTCTGTTGTCCATTGCTGTGTATTATTATCCCAAAGTGTGAAAAGGCCACAGTGTGCCTCTCTCTTCTACCATCAGTGGGGATGTGAGCGGTCTCCAGTTTGGGACAATTATGAATAAAGTTGTTACAAACATTCTTGTACGTAACTTTGGGGCCCATCATCCTCATTTCTGCTGGGACTGGAACTAGGGTTAGTAGACACAGTCAGTGTTCCAGAGTGACTGTGCCAATGTCGCTCCCACCAACAGCGTATGAGAGTTCCCATGGCTCTGCTTCTCGCCCACTCTTGGTGCCATCCATCCTTTTAGTTTTTAGTCTTTCTGGCAAGGGCATAGTGGTATGTCATTATGATTTAATTTGCATTTCCCTATGACTAAGGATGTTGAGCACTTTTTCATATGACTATCAGAGATGTAGGATTTTGAAAGGTTCCAAGGCTTTTAAAACAGAGTGTTTGAAGGCCCCTGGAGCTCAACAGGAAGGGTTGGTGTGTATCTACTCAGCCAGGCTGGGGCCTTCTAGGAGAGATCCCTGTTCTGGTGGCTTAGGAGGCACTGGAGAGGCTGGGACAGGATGGGTAGAGCCAGAGAAGGAGGGGGAGGAGATGTGCTCTGGGGGAATCCCAGAGGAACAGGAAGGACAAGCCAGCCATCAGGAAACAGGAGTCCTGAGGCACAACAGAGTGACTGGCATGAGGCCTCGAGGTGTCATGTGACCACACCGGGTGGGGTTCACTGGAAAACCTTCCTCTGGTCCCCACAATTGATCCTAAGCAATGGAAACTTCCTGGGGGGTTCATGACAAGAAGGACAGGGGACAGTAAGTCACACCAAATGAGATTTTCCTTGTTGACTATAATGGGTTGGAAGAAAAGGGCAGGTGGTCAGGGCTGGATGGCAGCTGACGGGAGGGAGGTAATATGCTGGCTAGAGGCCTGGACTAGGAGACAGGGGACTGGGCTCTGCAACCAGCTCTGCCACTTCTCACCAGGTGACCTTGAGCAAGGCCTTGCCTCTCTGATTCCATGACCCCTCTCTGCATATGGAACAAAGAGCCTGGGCAATGGAAGATGGGAGCCTGGCGGCCTCTCCCAAGTTGCTCCTGAAGACAAAGCAGCAGGGCTCGGTAGCAGGTCCGCCCCAGAGCTCTTAGACAGCCCTGACAGTGATGAATCACCACACCCCACTCCATCTCCCTGATCTACTGCAATTGATCCTGAGCCCAGGTGCCTGGGGTGATAGTGGCCAAGGGCAGCTTCCAGAGAAGTCTGGTGGGCAGCAGCTGCAGTGGGAGTGGGGGGATTGGGGTGGGCATAGTCTCATCCCTTACTGTGAGAGTGACCCACTCTGCCTTCCCTGCAGAAAAGAGAAGGAGCTGCCCTTCTAACAAAATAAACAATCCAAGCCCCCATGAGAGGGGAACAGAGAAGGGGCTCCAGGGAAAACCATGGTAGGAGCAGGCTCCCCCTGTCTCCTCCGACAGCCCACTTAAGGAGTGTGGGGTGGTAAGGACAGACCCCCCCCTAAGAAAGATTGCGGCTGTCTGTCTCCAGGATTTCCTCCACAGAAGTATCTGTTCACCCTAGGAAGATCTGCGGGCTTGACCAATGAAAACTGTAGGTCTCTCACATGATACTTTTTCTGAAGACACACCCAAGCCCCAGTGGGAATTAGAGCCCCCAGCTGGCTGGTGCTGGCCTTCCTGCAGGCTCTGGGATAAGGATAGTACCCAAAGTCCCCTGATTGGGAAGCTTCTCCCTCTGAAACCCTCTACCTCCTCTCGTTTTCTGCTGTCACCTCCCAGAGGTCAAATTCTCCTTTCCAAAGCCTGGGCTCATGGGTGTCCTATTCCATGCCCTATTCTTTTGTCCCTGTAATTCAACTCATGCAAACCCCAAGCAAGAGGTCTAACTACCTATCCAACAATTACAGACCATTGGAATCAGATGGAACCTCAAAGATCATTCTCCCCAACTCTCAAATGGGGAAATTGAGTCCCAAGAGCCTAACAACAGTAAGAATTCTTTACATTTACATGATGTTTGGAAATTACAAAGTGACTCAAGATATTTTAAACACAAATAAGACTTACAATATCACTCCCTAAGTGCCAGGCACTGTTCAACACACTTTGTAACACTGAATCCTCACCTCCATCCCCAGAGGTAGGTATTATCACTATTACTATCACCCCCAACAGGGACATGAAGACGTGGACAGTTTCCCAAAGTCCCCAAAGCCATTGAGGAGCTGGGCTTTACACCTAGGCAGTGTGGCCCCAGAAGCCGTGTCTCTAACCACTCTGTGACTCTACCCTCTGCCCACTGCCATAGAAACTGTGACAGGCAGAGCCATACATGCCCTGGCATCAGGGCAGGAGGATGCCCAGGAGAGGGAGACTGCACCAGCCTAACTCCACAGGGGATCCCGGGCCCCATACAAGTTTTTGTACACCCATGAATCAGCAAATGCCCCAGGTGGGGTGAAACCTGAGCTCGTGGGAACCGTGTTTGGTATCAAATGGCATCATCAGAGGCAGGCCGGGCTCGTGAGGAAAGAGTTCCTGGAAAAGATGCTATGGAAGAGGATTTCGTAGAACAGAAGTGATCTGGAGAAGTTGTAGAATACACAGCACTGGGAAGGAGTACAGACCTCCATGCAGGTGTCGCCAAGAGTAACTAGAATAGACCAGGCCCCTCAACCTGCAGGAAAGGGACCTCGGCGCCATGATCCTCATCACCCAGGGGAGGTGACCAAGGGGCAGGTCTGCCCAAGCCTATTTAGCTGATGATTCACCCGAGGCCCAGGGAGGTTCAGTGCCTTGCCCAAGGCGACACGGCGGGGTGAGCAGTAGACTCAGAACTTGGACCCAGGCCTTCTGACTCCAAGCCAAATGCTCTTTACACTGTCCCGAACTGCCCCTTAGAAAGAAACAAAGTGCCACCATGGCTCACAGTTTTCCTTTGGCTTGTATCTTACTAAATGCATTGAGCATCCACAGTCCTGCTTGAGTTAGTGCTCTGGGATCTCAAAGCACAGCCTAGACACACACAAATGCTGGTCGGTGGGCCCAGTCTTGGAGTCATGCAGGCCTGGGTTCAATCAAGTCTGTCTCTTAGTGATTTGGGGAAAATAGTATAAGATGGAGACCACAATGCCTGAGACTCCCAGGGCTGCAGTGAGGGGCAAGCGAGATGCGATGCCCACTGCCTGTGCACAGAATTACGGTGTCCACACCACCCTACCCAGCCCACAGCCACCCCCAATCCCAGTCAGATCCAACTATTCCCCAAGAAGGACCTGGAGGGCTGCTGTCCCCATTTCTTTTCTTGAGGTTGTTTTGCCCTGACGTGAAGCTTCCCATGGTGCTGCTCATGGATCTTGCCAGAACTAAACTGCCCCACTCCCCACCACATCCATAAATATGTTCCGGTCTTGAAGTTCCCCAGATTCCTTGAGTCTTCAGTCACCCCAGCGTATTGGAGCTCATCCTCTCCCCGAACGCGTCAAAATACACACGCACTCTTCGAACCAGAACTCCGCCTGAGGAGGGTGGATTTGTGCCTTCCACCTTGGCCAGGCCAGGAGAAACTCCACGGGGTTCAACTTTATTTTAACAGAAGCATTTACATATCTAAATCCCCTCTCATTTTAATTACTTCAGACCATGCTGAAGTTATCTCAATATATACTCGATTTGAGGGATTTTCCACAAGGACCTGAGGCCACAGCATGGGGTCCTGGGAGGACAGAGGGCCACCTGCTTAGATGGGCAGACAGCTCAACCATCAACCTCCATCACTCCAGGAAGACAGGAGGCCCCTCAGCTTCTGGCCTTTTGCTTTGGGAATTCTAAGCTTTTCAGGTCCCCTCCTCCATCCATTCCCTCCTGGGTGTGGGGGTCTGTCTTGCTAATGTGATCATGGGAGGGTGATGCTTCCACTCCCCCTGCTGATGGCTCATTAACTCCAGAATCACCTCTGCCTACCTTCTAAGTGCCCAGCAAAGGTGGACCTACCTGGAAGAAGAGGGTAAACAGACGAGCAAGAGGCAAGTTGATGGGGGTGAACTCTCCATGCCAGACTGAGTAAGAAAAGAAACGTGGGTTTCCCTGAAGTTGGAGCACCACTGCCCCAGCAAGGCTCAGAATCCAAGTGAAAAGCCCAGCAAGCTTACACTCCCCTTATGTGACTTTGGAAAAGCCACTTTGCTCTTGTGCCTCAGTTTTCTCATCTGTAAAATGGTTCTATCAACCCATGTTCCGCATGTTTTCTAGGATAAGCAAATACATGAGAATGCAGGTGAAAACCCTTTATAAACCATGAACTTCTGTGCCAGCGTAAAGGATTATCACTATGCAATGACCTTTCAAGGTCATTTCCCACCAAAGGGACCCCAAGGCCCAGCTAGAATACCCTCAGTGGCCAGAACTTCACTTCCTCCTGAGTAGCCCAAACTCTGCCGGCGGGGCTGACCTTGACAGATTTCTAGCGAGTCTGCGGCTGGATGATCAATTATATCAAGAGAAGAAATAGGTGCTCCAGAAACTGCCATTCCTGTTTTCCTTATTTTCCTGATAACATTCCTCTTTTTGAAATTTTTTTTTTATTTTTGGAGATGGAGTCTCACCCTGTCACCCAGGCTGGACTGCAGTGGCACAGTCCTGGCTCACTGCAACCTCCACCTCCCGGGTTCAAGCAATTAGCCTGTCTCAGCCTCCCAAGTAGCTGGGACTACAGGCCCACTTTGCCACACCTGACTATTTTTTTTTTTGTATTTTTAGTAGAGACGGGGTTTCACTGTGTTGCCCAGGTGTGTTTTGAACTCCTGAGCTCAGGCAATCCACCCACCTCAGCCTCCCAAAGTGCTAGAATTACAGGCATGAGCCACCGCACCTGGCCTTTTTTTCTTTTTTCTCTTTTTCTTTCTCATTTTTGAGATGGAGTCTTACTCTGTCGCCAGGCTAGAGTGCAGTGGCACAATCTTGGCTCACTGCAACCTCCGCCTCCTGGGTTCAAGCGATTCTCCTGCCTCAGCGTCCTGAGTAGCTGGGACTACAGGCACACACCACCATGCCTAGCTAATTTTTTTGTATTTTTAGTCGAGACGGGGTTTCACCATGTTGGCCGGGATGGTCTCGATCTCTTGCCCTCGTGATCCACCCGCCTCTGCCTCCCAAAGTACTGGGATTGCAGGCATGAGCCACCATGCCTGGCAACATTCCTCTTAAACAAATACTCATCTTGTCCCAGGTGAAATAAGGTGGAAGAACACCTTGTCCCCGTTGGCAGTGACTGTCGTAGCAAGAAGCTCAAGCTGGCAGGATAGGGTGGCCAGTTGGGGGGGGTTTGGGGATTGTTGAGGACCCCCAAGAGCCAAATCCTGTTGAGATGGAGAGCAAGGGAAGAGCCTGAAAGAGCTGGATGTGTGGCCCCTCCCCAGGCCACCCCTCAAACCATCCAGGGAGGTCCTGTCTTGGTGGGGCAAGTGGGTGGGTGAGGGTCTCCTTGAGCACCCAAGACTGGGAGAGAGTGATGAGTCCCCAAAACAGGGAGCAGGGGGGTTGGGGGACAGGCTGTTTCTGAGACCTGGGGCAGTATGTATGTTGGGGTGGGAAGAGGGGCAGTTAGGCTGCTATTCCCTCCTCTCACCAGCCCAAATACAGGTTCCCTCTTCCTCTCCACCCAGCTCCAGACCATGCCTTATGGGTGGAGCCTGCTTTTGTTTTTTTGTTTTTTTGAGACAGAGTTTCACTCTTGTCACCCAGGCAGGAGTACAGTGGCACGATCTCGGCTCACCACAACCTCTGCCTCCCAGGTTCAAGGATTCTCTTGTCTCAGCCTCCCAAGCAGCTGGGATTACAGGCCCACCCCACCGTGTCCAGCTAATTTTTGTATTTTTAGTAGAGATGGGGCTTCACCATGTTGGCCAGGCTGGTCTCAAACTCCTGACCTCAAGTGATCCACTTGTCGTGGTCTCCCAAAGTGCTAGGATTACAGGCATGAGCCACCATGCCCGGCCTGGAGCCTGCTTTTGAATCCAGCACTGCAGCCCAGCTCCCAGGTGCCCAGGGATTGTCTCCATGGGCGCTGAACTCGCATCTTTCTGACTCTGCACACAGTGCCAGTGAGGCAGGGGTCCAACTTAACTATTCTAGTGCTGTTGCCACCCACGCCCTCCTGCCCCAGTCTCAGACCCAAGCCCCAGGAAGGGAGGCCAGGAGTGTCGGAGTCCTGCCAGCCTAGATGAGAGGAGGCTCCCTCAGCGCCACCTAGACCCACTGGAATTCCCACCCTCGGGGAAAATGGAAGCCTCCTGGGTGTGGGGAGTCCCTGTGCAGTGGCCAGCAGCTGAGGGAGGGAAGGTGGCTGGAGAGACCTGACAAAGACCCCAGATACTCCCACGGCCCTCCCTACACAGGCAGCTTCCTGGGCTCCACCCCAGGGGTTTCATTGGCTGGGACCCTGGAACATGGCTGTTTTTAAAGCTCTTCGGGGGACAATGACCCCAAACCAGTGATGTTTGGTTTCTGCAGAAACAGTCTCAGGCCCTGTGCTCTGCCCAGCTGTCCCGCTGGGTGCTGGACAGTGGCTCCAGGAAGTCTCAGCCATGGTGGGTGATGAAGGAGGATCCTGCTGGTGCTGGAAGAGTCTGGTGCTCATCTTCATACAGCTGGCCCAGCACCACCGCCACCACCACCACCATCACATCACCACACCACCACACCACTACCATCAATCACACCACCACCATCATCACCATCACCACCATTATCATCACACCACCATTATCATCACACCACCATCACCACCACCACCATCACCACCACCATCATCACCACCACCACTGTGATCACCATCATCACCTTTATTTACTATTTATTATTTACGATATGATGATATTATTTACTATGATATTTATTTTATTTACGACATTTTACTTACGATATTTACGAGACGACATTTACGACATCATATTTACTACTTATTATACTACTTTACTTCATTATTATTATAATATTTTACTTACTTGCATATTTTTATGATGATATTACGCATTTACGCATTTACGATATTTACGACATTATTTACTATGACATAATTATTACGACATTATTTATTAGTATTTCATTTACTATTTATTTTTCATTTTATTTACGAGATATTTTATTTACGACATTATTTACTTTACGACATGATTAATTACACTACCATTTACAGACATATTTTACTTTATTACTGCATTTATTTACGATTAAGTATTTATTTAATGACATGATGATGATGATGATGAGATGATATTTTTTTTTACATTTACTTATTTTATTTATTGATGATGACGATGATGACGATATGATGATGACATGATGATGATGATGACATTTACGAGATGATGACATGATGATGATGATGATGATGATGATGATGATGACATGATGATGATATTACGATGATGATGATGATGATGACATTTACGAGATGATGATGATGATGATGTTTACTTTTACTTATTATTATTTATTTTACATTTTATTTATTTATTAATTATATTTTACTATTTATTACTTATTATTATATATTTTATTATATTTATTTATTTGACATTTATTTACTTATTTTATTTATTAATATTATTATTTATTTAGACATTTATTTACGATATTTATTTATATTTATTATTTATTTACTTTATTATTAATTTTATTTACATTTTATTTATGATACTATATTTTATTTATTTATTATTTATTATATGCATGACATATTTTATTTACGATATTTTATTTATTTATATTTACGACATATTTATTTACGACATTTATTTATTTACGACATTTACGCATTTATTACGCATTTATTTATTTACGACACTTACATTTCATTTACGACATGACATTATTATATTTACTTGACATTTATATTTACTTTACGACATTTACGCATTTTACTATGATGATATTTATTATTATTATTTACGATATTTTACGAGATGACATTTATTATTATTTATTTTATTATTTATTTTATTTACGACATTTTTATTTAATACGATATTCATTTTATTTACGATGCATTAATTATACGCATTTACGACATTTATTATTTACGATTACGATGATGACATATTTTACGACATATTTTATTTATTTATGACGATGACATGATATTTATTTATTTACGATATTTACTTATATTAATTTACGATTATAATGATGAGATATTTACGACATTTTTATTTATTTATTTATTTTACGATATGCATGATGATATACGACATGATGATGATGACTACTTATTTTAATATTTTACGACATTACGACATTATTTACTTATTTTTATTTATTATTTATATTTTACTTACTTATTACTTTTACATGATATTTTACTTTTATTTTACTATTTTATTATTTATGCATTTATTATTTATATTTTATTTATTACTTATTATTATTATTTACTTATTTTATGCATGCATGACATTTTATTTATTTATATTTTATTTGTCTTTAGACATATTTATTTATTATTTTTCATTTTATTTACGACATTACATTTATTTATTTAGGAGCCATTTTACGACATTTAATGACGAGAGTGGTTGCCAGGGAGAGCCTTATAAGTATTTTAATGCTTTTTTATCTTTTTTCCTTTGAGACGATGTCTCACTCTGTCACCCAGGCTGGACTGCAGTGGCACAATCTCAGCTCACTGCAGCCTCCACCTCCTGGGTTCTAGTGATTCTCCTGTCTCGGCCTCTGAGTAGCTGGGATTACAGGCGCCCACCACCACGCTTGGTTAATTTTTTGTATTTTTAGCAGAGATGGGGTTTCTCCATGTTGGCCAGACAGGTCTCAGACTACCAACCTCAGGTGATCCACCTACCTCATCTTCCCGAAGTGCTGGGATTACAGGCGTGAGCCACCGCGCCCAGCCGCCTTTCTCCCTTTTACAGAAAACTAAGGTTCAGCACAGTTAAGGTCACACTGCTAGAGAGGGGAGAATCCAGTCATGACTTTCCCACTGCACTTTGTGCTTTTGCAGATTTGGTGCTTTTTTTTTCCCCATTAAGGAAGGTCTTTGTGAGAAGCAGATAGGGAGGAAAGAGTTAGAAACTGGCAGAGAGGGAAGAGGGAACCCAGAGGGGATGGGAGGGCTGGGTGTGTGACATATCAGTCACCCCCTCCAAGAGGACTGGGGGTCAGGTCCCTGCATGGCAGGGTCCCTAACAGGGAGATAGTCCCTCTCCCCTCAGGAATGTGCGTGAAATCCCAGTAACTCTCTCCAGCTGGGCCTGAGCTTGGAGGGGGTTCAGAGTCGGCCTTGCTCAGGTTCCTTCTTCCTCCTAATGACAACTCAAGGTGTGGAGGGCAGGGAGTGGTGGGGCGGGGTGCTGGTGACATTGGAGATAGCATTCCAGATAGAGGGAACATCATAGGTGAAGTGGGAAGTGACAGTCCTCAACCCTTCCCAAAGGGGGTCACGGACACACACACACACACACACGCATGCACGCGCAAGCTCTGGTCCCTAATCCTGAGGCCTGCACAGGCCTAGACCAGTTGGGGGTGTGTGGCCCATGGATCGTGATGGTGAAGGGACTAAGGAAAGCTGAGAGCAGGGACGAGAGAGGCCAAGAGGCAGGATGAGAGCAGCGGTGCGAGTCCCGGCTGCTTGGCAGGTCTGCCTCAGGAGCAGGCGTGTCCCTGCTCTCAGGAACCAATGCTCACTAGGCACCAACTGTCCACAGACACCACGCTTTAACATGCAGTATTACCTCACTCATGGCCAACAACAGTCCTGCTGTTATTTCATTTCACAGATGAAAACGTTGAGGCTCAAAGGGTTTGAGTGACTTGCTCAATATTAGACAGCTAAGAAGGTGGCCAGCTCAACCTTGAGCTATCTTCCTCTGCAGATAAACTGAGAGATGGAGGCAGTCTGGGGCATAAAAATGGTCCCAGGCACTGCACTGAGAACCAGGATGCCTGGGTACCCCCCTTACCTCCCTCATCAGTGAGCTGTGTGACCCTGAGCATTTCACCAACCTACTCTGAGCTCCAGTTACCATCTGTCAACAGAGGCAAAGGGGTGGGGGCATCAAATAAAATAATGTAAGTAAAAGCACATGAAACCTATAATTGATATTATGATCATGTGACCACAGGTTTAACTCAGCCCAGAGAGCCAGCACAGGTGAAGCAGCGACAATTCCACGGAGTGGGGGGGGTATACCGACATCATCACCATCACCATCAGCAGCAACTTCATCCATTTCCATTTATTGAATAGCTAATAGCAAAAATAGCAACCATGTATTACATATTGACTATGTGCCAGGCACTGAACTAAGCACTTTATGTCTGCTCCAGGGAGGTGGGCTGGAAGTCGAGCAAGGGAGGAAAGAGGGCAGGACTGCAGAGCCCCAGGGCCTCCAGGCTCCATCCAGGAGGTCTGAAGAAGGGGACTTCAAGATGACCTCCCCCCGAGTTCAGAACCAGAGCAAATCCTCTGTGGCCAAGGACAAAAGGCTTTTTGCACTGAGGGGCCCAACAGAACAGACACAAGGCTGAAATACAACCCAGTCCAGGCTAGAGGGAGTGACCAAGAGCCCAACCCAAGGAAAAGGCCTGGATGCAGGGGACTCCCAGCAGCTCCAGTGCAGAGCCAGCCCAGAGCCACCTCAGGCTGTAGACAAGAGGGTTAAGCCTTCCAGCCCTATAGCCTAAGAGGAGGAGAGGACAGAGGCCTGGCTGAGTCTGAGCCAAGGAAAGAACTCTGTGACTTCTTCGGTTTTGAGTCTCTAGGTGGGTTCCCTCACCACCCTGGATCAGAGGAAAGCACTTGAAAGCTCCCCCTCCTGTATGAGTTTAACTGAGGAGGAGACGGGTATGTCCCCTCCTGAGCAAGGGGAGGGGAGATTCCCACAACATCCACGTGTGGCGGTGCAGCAGCCAGCCCAGCTTGCAGTTCTGGGAAGATGCAATGGAAATGAGATGTTGAGACGGAGACAGAGAAAGCTGGAAACACCCAGCAAGGCACGTGTGGGACAAAACGTGGGCCCGGCTGGCCTTGGGGGACAGGCTGAGGAGGTTAGCCTGGATGCTAAGGTTACAGGAGTACAGGGATAGCCACTGTTGTTCCCTGAGCATGAAGGGTGTGCCAGAAGTCCTGATGGTCTGCAAGGTCCCCTGGCTCCAGCCTGTGAAGTCAGAAGCTTCCTGTCCCTGTGGATGGGGTCCTGGGTTCTCACAGTTGGGTTTCAACGTAACAATGACCTTCAGATAAGACCTGGAGCCCTCCCAGCAGGGAGACTGCTGGAGTCTGCCCCAGACCCTCTGAGAACAGGAGGGTTGTCCATAATGCCTTGCCTCCAGCCCTTGCCTCTCTGGTCACTGGGGGAAGGTCAGTCCGGCACACGTGGGCTGGAGACATGGCCAGGCAGACTCAGCCACTGGATGGGCCCTGGGTGGTAAAATCAGCCCTTCCTCCAGTCAATATGACCTCCAGGCACCAAGTCCAAACACCCAGCCTGCTCTGAGTTCCTGGCTCCCCACAAACACCTGCGTGGCTTGCATCAGAGGAGACAAGCAGAGGGCAGACCAACCCAGGACAGCTTCAGGGGCAGAAGTGCCAAGTGGCTGCCCTGGGGAGCTCTGGGGGAGGTGAGTCCAGGACAGCCCTGGTCAGTCCAGTTCATGAGAAAGGTAGTGTCTCTGTCTGCAGGAAGAGGTGGCATTACCTAATACTATCTAATGTCACCTATTAGAAATCTAAACCTCTGAGCATGCTCTGCCCGCTCCTCTCAGCCTACCAATTCCTTGTCTTTCTCCCTGTGCAACCCATTTCCCAGCCATATCTAATACTTGGAATGTCCCTCATATACCCCACATTTCACACACATCCCCCAGTAGCACTCCTCACTCTGCCTGCAATGTTCTTCTTGCGGTGAACTCCTACTATGCTATCAAAACCCTGCTCAGAAGGCCCTCTTCTCTGTGGGAAGAGACCTCTCTTGCAGCATGAATCACAAAATAGCGTACTTATTTGTGTACATGTATGCCTCCTCCATTAGTCAGGGGGCAAGCCCCTCACACCCGGCACAATGACTGGCACATAGAGGTGTGAGGCACACGCTTGTCTAACCGAAGGAGGAACAACGGGTAGGGCAAGGGAGCATGCTGTGAAGCTAGATGCCTGGGCTCGCTTCCCGCCCTGAGGGAAGCCTGGGGTGCAGGAACACTGACATCTGGCTGAGAGGTGGGCGGTCGGGAGAAGCAGGTGAAGATTGCTGGCTACTTGGGTGTGACCCGAAGCTCCTCGGGCTTCCCGACCACGAGGCGTCAGTGAATGGGTAGAGCTGTTCCTGGAAGAGCAAAGAAGCCCCGAGAGCACACGGCCTGCAGCCCCCAGAATGAACCCGTCTGTGTTTCCTCCTAACCGTGGATTTCACTGTCTCAGTCTGAGGGACAGGTAAACCACATGCGCTGTCACCATGTGACAGGTGAGAGAACTGAGGCCCAGGGAGTGTCACTGGTGTGACCCCCAGAGGCCATCCTTGCGGCCTGAGCCAGGACTGAGCTCAGGCTCTCCCAGAGAAGCCATTGAGAGGAGCCCTGGCCCTGATGACTAACAGGACAAAGAGAGACTTCACTGGTCAACGGGACCCAAGTCCAGCTGTGGCCCTAGCTGTGGGACCTGGACAGCTGACTTGACCGCTCTGCCCTTTTGCAGTACAGCAAGAGGCACATAGTCAACCTCCCAGGATCATTGCAAGGACAGGGTCCAGACCGGAGCCTGGCGCGCAGTAAGTGCTCCCTGGAGGCGCCCCCTCCCATACTGATTCCAGCTCTCCCGGGCCTCACACTCCAGCCCTGGCCCAGGCCCTTCTCACAGCCAGACCCGGCTGCCTGCAGGTTATTGGGCCTGCCCTCAAGCCTGCAGAGCTGGGAGCCAGGGAACCGATTTGTCACGGTGTAACCAGAGAATGTCTGGGGGCTCAATGCCAGGGTTCCAGCTGGGGCCAGCACCCGGCCCCTTCCTCACAGCTGTCAAGGGGAGGCTCAGAGACAAAGCAACCAGGGCCCCCCTATTCAGGGAGGGGGTAGGCAGGGCTGTGTCTGATAAGGGATGAAAGGGGGGGATGGCAGGCCCATGCCAAGTGAGGGATGAGGAATACTAAGACCCTACAACCTGAGGCAGGGAGAGCAGCACACAGGTGCGGATCCCAGTACCCTCAGCCACTGACTACCTGGATGATCCTGAACAAATTACTTAACCTCTCTGAGCTTTATCTTGCTCATCAGGGACAACATTATCTCATTTTGCGGCTCAATATGTAGGATCAAATATGCCCCAAATCAGCAAAGGCACCTGGCACAGTGCCTTGCATGCCAGAGACTTTAGGCCAATTTCTCCTCCTTGGATTTCCCTTTTCTTATCCCCATGTCTCATTTTCTCTTCACTAGTATTTCTTCCACCAGGGCAGGACCCTCCAGGTGGATCAGGCAAGGCCCACGGTGACAATGGAAGTTGCACTCATATGTTGAGAGGGTGGGACAGGGAGAGAGGGCAATTTGGAGGGAAAGAAATCAGAGTTATCCACTGTGGCCCTGGCATGTGTGAGGCCTTGCCCACTGCATCCCGCCCCGTTTAGCCTTTGGTTTTCCTAATGCCCACACGAGCGCATTCACAGACTCACTCGTTACATAGTCAGTCTTCTGTATCCACGGGTTCTGCATCCATGGAGTCAACCAACTACAGATCAAAAATACTCAGAAAAAAAGAAAATGGATAGTAGCGTCTGTACTGAATATGTATACCTTTTTCTTGTTGTTATTCCTAAATAATACAGTATTACAACCATTTACACAGCATTTACATTGTACCAGGTAATCTAGAGTTGATTTAAAGTATATGGGAGGATGTGTATAAGTTATAGGCAAATACTACATACACCATTTTATATAAGGGACTTGACCATGCTTGGATTTTGGTGTTCGCCAGGGGTCCGGGATCCAGCCCCCCAGAGATACCAAGGGATGGCTGTGTTTTTGTATTCACCGTAAGGATGATGAAGGGCTCTCATAGAGACAGCTGCCTCCCTCTCTTGGCAAAGTGGCTGCAGAGTCCATGAGGGGGTGATGGGTGAAAGCCTCTGAGAGAAGTTCCCTGGAGGCAGGGCGTAGGGGCTGAAATCCCAGCCTTTTGTCCTGAACCTGTCCCTCCCTCCCGCTTGGATCCCATGTCAAGCTGTCAACCATGGGGCCAACCATGATAGAAGAGAAATCTGAACTCTGTGCGCCAGACAGGGTATGTGTTCATTTCCCTACTGCTCCCCCTCCCACCCTAGCCCTCTGGAAATGCCAGCCTGCCTCAGCTGTGCTGAGAAGAAAAGGGGATCTAGGTCTGGGTTGTGTCCAGGGAAACCGAATTGGTAGCATCCAGCATGGAGGTGACCAGACTCAAGGTGAGAGCTCCCCCTAGTGGAAGGTGAGATTCCAGAGGCCCAGTGGACCCTCTCCCAGAACTGCCCACTACATATTCATTCCGTCAGGCCTTCATTCATTCACCGCACTTACTGAGCACTTCTGCATACCAGGCACTGTGCAGGGCTGGGGAGACAAGTCAGACGTGCAGTCACAGTCTGTAGAAAAGAGACTGAAAGAGGCCGGGCTCACGCCTGTAATCGCAGCACTTTGGGAGGCCGAGGCAGGTAGATCACAAGGTCAGGAGATCGAGACCATCCTGGCTAACACAGTGAAACCCCGTCTCTATTAAAAATACAAAAACAAAATTAGCCGGGTGCGGTGGGGGGGTGCCTGTAGTCCCAGCTACTGGGGAGGCTGAGGCAGGAGAATGGCATGAACCCGGGAGGCAGAGCTTGCAGTGAGCCGAGATGGCGCCACTGTACTCCAGCCTGGGTGACTGAGCGAGACTCTGTCTCAAAAAAAAAAAAAGAAAGAAAGAAAGAAAAGAAAAGAGACTGAAAGAGAGTTCAGGGGAAGTCCAGAGGAGGACCCCCATTCCAGTGGAGGAAGCAGGGAGGGCTGTCTAGAGGAAGCATATCCAGCTTAAACCTGCAGGACGGATTGGCCTGGCAAAGAAGGGGGAGGAAAGAGAGACCCTGGTAGACAGAGTGGCTCCTACTAGCACCTGAGCATGAGAGGAAGCAGGGGCACCCTGTCCAGGAGCTGCAAGAGGTCCAGGCTGGGGGCGGCATGGCGTTTCCTCCAGGGACCAGGTCGTGAAAGGCCTCAGCCCTAAGATGCTTTGATAAAGGCCACAAACCCTTGGAGGATTTTAAGTAGGGAGGTGGCCTGATCTGATTTGTAGTTTAGAATGATCACTCTGGAGCCAAGCACGGTGGCTCCTGCTTGTAATCCTAGCACTTTAGGAGGCTGAGGTGGAAGGATCACTTGAGCTCAGGAGCTTGAGACCAGCCTGGGCAACACAGGAAACTGCCTTCCCAAGGTGGCCACAGCCACCAGCTGTGGAAGGATGGATGCTGGGGCCAGAGCCTTTGCAGAGAAGCCAGAGAGGGGTTGCAAATTTACTGGGAGCAAGATATCCCCTCCTTCAGGGCACTGGAATGGAGCAGAGAGAAGAGGAGAGAGACAGAGAGAGAGAGAGAGAAAAAAAAAAAGGGGACTTGTCAATTCCACTTTAGGAAAATTGGCTGCATGATGTTTATTGCAAACTGCAATTTGGCATTTCTATTCAGGTGCTCCCCGTATTTAATTATATGTAATATGGTTGTGGGGAGGAAGGAGAGAAAGAAGTACATAAGTATGTGATTTTCTCCTTAGTCCCTACCCCCCACTCCACGCTGGGGTTGTAAAGGTCAGAGGTGAGAAATCAAGCTCAGCAGAAGGAGGAACTGGAAGGGCCAGCTGTGGCTGCACAGCCAAGCCTGGACCGCTGAGAAGCCGCATGTGCCCCTGGCCACAGGGTCAGTCTCTGCAGCCTTCTGGGCTTCAGGGACAGACCAGTGACTCCAGCTCAGACTGCGAAATACCTCAACAAGCCCAGCAATCCTCTGGGTCCATGGCCAGGTGGGTCCAGAAGGTGGGCTCAGTCCCTCACCTTAGACCACAGCCCTCTGGGCTTTTCACCTATCTGTATTGAAGAGGTTTGGTTTCCTGGGAGGCACCCCCAAGTGCCCCTTCTTCATCAACCCTCCCAGCTCCTGCCTTTCCCTCCTGATCTTCACTCTCTCTCCTGAGCTGGGAGGGCGAGGCACCAATTAGTTCATTTGCTTGTTTAATTGCATAGGGAGGGGAAAGAAATTAAACTCCTCAACAGGAATCTTCCCTGCAGGGCCAGAAATGGAATGATGGGGTGGGGACCCCATCTCAGCATCCCTGCCTGCCCAGGAGGTACCCCCACCCTCACTCTACCTCCAGGATCTCAGGATCAGATCTCAGGATCAGAACAGGGTCTGGGGTCGCAGGGTCTGCAGGGTCTGGGTTCACAGGGTCATAGGGAACTAGAGGAGGAGGCTCCGCCCCACACTCACTGGGAGCCCCTCCTAGAACTGGAGCACCATGGGTCGGGGGAGCTGGGGGTGGAGTGTCAAGGCAGAGTACTGCCTCAGGGTCTGACTCTCTCACATCTCTGACTCTTCTCGGCTCACTTGAGTTTCTCTCTCTAATTCTCTTCCCTGTCTTTTGTTTCCAGAAAAGCCCCGCCCCCAGAGGGGTCTGGGAAGTACAGCCAGGCTCCTGGGGGGCACCGTGGCTGTGTTCCTCATCCTAGGTGTGGTGCTCACTGTCTTCTTCCTGTACAACCGGCAGCAGAAGAGCCCACCAGAGACGGACGGGGCTGGGTGAGCCAGGCAGGACTCTGCCCACTAAACTCTCGCTGGTCTGCTCCCCACCACCCTGGGAGCCCCAGACTTAAAGCACCTAAACTTGTGAAAGCTCAGGCCCTTTCTAGGGCCTCCCCACCCTGGGGGACGAGGAACTAACCCTTTGGCAGGAAGAGGTGACCCTCCTGAGTGACGATTGCTGTGTGCCAGGCACCGCCCCAGCTCAGAGGGGCTTCATAAAGATGCATTTTATCCTCACAGCAGCTCAGAGGAGCAGGTGCACGATTACAATCCACGATGTGTAGTGAGGAAATTAAGGCACAGAGAGGTTAAATAATTTGCAACAGTTTACATGCTCCCAGCCGTTGACAAGGAGTGAGGGCAGACCCAGGCTGACAAGGAGTGAGGGCAGACCCAGGCCAGAGAGGAGAGAGAGGCACAAAGTATATGGGGGAAGCCAAAACCCTCAACCATAATGATAAATCATATTTTAAGGCTATATTTTAAAAAATCAAAATGAAAGCAAAAATCCATGATGAACAACATGTCCACGTTGTAAATAAAGACAGGATTAGAACAACTGACTTTTCCTTTCGCCTCAGGCACCCAGCACACCACTGTGACGGATCCTGTCTTTACTTACAGTGTGGACGTTTTGTTCATCATGGATTTTTATGTTGATTTTCATCTTTAAAATCTTGCATCACGTGTTTTCTCGTGCTGGCTAAGGCTGACAGTGCTGCATATCGTGCACCAGAGGCCTCCTGCCCGCCCTGGGTGAGGGCCCACAGCACTGCTGCTGGGTCCCCCCTGTCCTTTGAGCTAGGAAACCTGAGATTCACATGGTTCCCGTCCCAAGCTGGGCTGGGGTCAGGGGCAGAGACACCTGGGAAAGGTGGCCAGGCACTCTCAGCCTCTAACCCGTGACCCTGAGGAGCCCCGGCCCAAGCTCTGGCCTCTCAGGAGGCTGCCTGGGAAGTAGACCGCCCGGGCCTGCTGTTATGAGTGGGGCTGAGGGACCGGTAGCTGTCTGGTGGCCTGATGGGGAGAGCCCCCGTGTGTGCTCCTGTGCTGAGCTTACCCTCATTCTGTCTCCAGGACCGACCTGCCCCTCTCCCAGAAGCCGGAGCCTTCTCCCAGCAGGCAGAGCTCCCTTGCACCTGAGGATATCCAGGTGGGCCTGAGGCAGTAGAGGACAAGGTCCCTAGACTGCGGGGAGGGAGAAAAATGGGAGATGGCCCCAGGGAGAGAGCCCAAGCTGAAGACAGAGCTGCCACACCTCCATGGTCCAGTTCCCACAAGGCCGGGTCCAGCTAGAGGGGTCCATGTGCCACACCCTGAGAGACCTACCACCTGGGACCCTCCCTACCCCGGGCCCCCACAGGACCTCTTCCTCTACCTCACAGTCCTTTCATTCATTTAAAAAATGCATTGAGCGCCTCTCAGGTGCCTGGCCCCAAGCTGGGTTCCTGCTAGAGCCAGCAAAGTTGAAGGCTCAGGGTGCGCCTGTGCCCTCCAAGACAGCCACCAGTGTGGGGGATGCCAGGATGGGGGTGCATGGGAACTGAGAAGAGGAGTCCCAGTCAAACTGGGGGTCCATGAGGGCCACGTGGAGCAGGGGCATGGAAAGGTCTGTGCAGCACTCACCGCCTTCTCTTCCAGGTTGTCCACCTGGACCCAGGGAGGCAGCAGCAGCAAGAAGAGGAGGAGCTGCAGAAGCTGTCCCTGCAGCCCCCCTACTATGATCTGGGGGTGTCCCCCTCCTACCACCCCTCGGTAAGGACAACTGAACCTTGAGGAGAGTGCCCCCAGCCTAGCCCCATGCAGCCTGGCCATGAGCCCAGCTGCCTTAGAGGGAAACCAGACAGAGGAGGTGGAGGAGGTGAGGGCAGGGCAGCACAGGGAGGCCCACCCAAGCACTGCAGGCACCCTGGGCAAAGGGGGACTGGATGCTGGACAGACCATTCTGGGAGACTGGCATTTCCAATGAGTCTGGCCCCAGCCTGGTGCCCAGCTCTTCCTCCCCCAAGCCCCACCTCCAGTTCTGTACCCTGCACCTTAGTTCCTGGTGCTGCCAGCGGCCCCTCCTCCTGGCCCCACTCCCAGCCACTCAGAGGGCCAGCATCCACTTGAATGCCTGCCCCCTTTGCCCATATCTGGCTCCTTTCAGCAGACTTGGGGGCTCTGGGTGTTACCCATACAGTGCAGCCCAGAGACCCAGGCCAGACCGCCTGGACCCAAAGATAACACACGCCCTCCTGGCACTGGCAGGAGAGCCAGGCCTTTGTCTCCATGGTACAGCCATCCTTGCTCTTGGCAGGAAGTACCAACATGAACCCATCTGGAGGTGCCAAATCCTGCCCCCAGGGAGGTAGCGTTCCCTTCCCAGGGTACTGAGCCCAGAGAGCCAGCCCAGCCTCCACCTTCTGATACTACCCAGGGCGCAAAGGACCGCCAGCTATTTGCTATTCCTTAACCAACCTAGAGACATGGAACTGAGCCAGAACTCACTGTGGACACAACATCCTTCCTCAAACAGCAGCTGGGCAGCTCTTGTGCCACCCTCCTTCCCATCTGAGGTGCACCCCCACATCCCAGTCTGCACTGCATGGGCCTGCTGGTTCCAACAGAAGGGATCATAATGACATGTGGAGCACTTGCTACATGCCAGGCACCTGGCTAGTCACTTTTCAAACATTGTTCTTATCACATAGATTGTTCAACAAGCAATATGATAAGTCCTTCCGTTGCCCCATTTTATAGATAAGGAAACGGAGGCTCAGTGAACTTGAAGTGTCTTAGTCTGTTTTGTGATGCTATAACAAAATACCTGAGACTGGGCAATATATAAAAAAGATTTATTTCTTACAGTTCTGGAGGCTGGAAAGTCCAAGGTCGAGTGGCCTGCCTGTGGCAAGAGCCTTCTTGCTGCGTCATCCCATGGTGGAAGGCCGGCCGGCAAGAGAGCATGCCCTGAAAGCAAGAGAGCAGGAAGGGGCCAGCCTCACTTTCATAACATGCCCACTCTCTCCATAACTAACCTGCTCCCTTGATAGAGACAATCCATCCATGAGGGTGGTGCCCCCGTGACCTAATCACCTTTCATTAGGCCCCACCTCCCGCACCCTTACACTGAAGATAAACTTTCCAATACGTGAATTTGGGGGGACACATTCAAACCGTAACAAAAGCCTTACTCAAGATCACCCAGGGACACTGGGGAGGGTTTCCCACCCGGGACCCTGGCTCTCAAGTCCAGGCCCTAAGCAGGCAGCAGTCAGAATGATGAGCAGATGCTGGGCAGTTCACCTGAACACAGGAGAGCCTGGGCAGGACTTGAGAGCCCCAGGGCCGCCTGGCACCGCTAATGCCAAGGCTGCTGCAGCCCCGGGCTTACTGTCAGCAGGAGGGCCCAGCTCTGCTGCCTGGCGGCCCCTCAGCTCCAAGGGCCCAGAGAGTGGACACACAGCCCAGAGAGCTTAGGTTCAGCGTCCTGCGTGGGGGCCAGGGCATTGCAAGCACCAAGCAGGGTAAGAATCTCCTACCTGCAGACACCAGCTCATGCCTGCCTCAGGACAGAGAGAGCACATCATCCCAGGCCTGAAAGCAAGGGAGGTAGGGGAGCGGGGAGACCACTATCTCCAGAAAAGAGAAAGCCATGCCCCATTCGGGGTTCTCCAAATGGGCCTTTTCCTTCAGCCTCCAGTCAAGAGTCACTAACCTCACTTGTCAGAGATATGGTGAAAGAAGAGGAGGAGAAAGAGGGAGCAGTCAGGGCCTGGGGCTGGAGGGAGAAGGAAGATGATGGAAGGGAGCAATTTGAAAAATCTTGGAAGACTCCAGTGGGATCCCCCGTACAGTGGGCCCAGGCTCGGCATAAAAATCTCTGTGACGGAATGGAACAGCTGCAGCTGGCCCTAATCCCCACTGACGACTTCTCGGTCTTGTTCTCTGACTGCTGCCCCCATGCCTGGCATGCACAGCCCTCCCTGGGGGCACAAGGAGCAGATTCAGGACAGTGCCCACTGCCTTCGCTCATCCCTCTGCACAGTCCTCCTTTTGCTCCCCTCCTCTCTCATCCAAGCCCAGACCCTAGCTCATGGCCCTGACTCTTCCTCCTCCCTCAC
The DNA here is from genome assembly GCF_008728515.1 of Papio anubis. Taxonomy (NCBI): domain Eukaryota; kingdom Metazoa; phylum Chordata; class Mammalia; order Primates; family Cercopithecidae; genus Papio; species Papio anubis. Next base: position 14,916,000 of record NC_044987.1, read on the forward strand.
CGCCTTCCCTCCCTGGGCTCTGCTTATGTTGGGTTAGTAGAATCCCCTGATGAGTGTGTCCATTCAAGAGCCACTTGGGACAAAGAACACAGTGAACCCATCTCCAACCACCAGCCACGGGCAGGAGGGGTGGGTTGAGGGGCCCAGGAGAGCACCTACACCCTATGTCCTGAGCCCAGGGGCCGTGGTTAGGGCATCTGGGTGGACAGAGGCTTGTGAACAGCCTGTGGGGTGGGGCGGAAGTCACCAGCAGAAGGGACGCTCTGGCGTCCTGGGGAGGCCCTGTTGTGGTTGCCAAGAAAAGTGTAATTCCTTTTGGCTTACAGAGCAATTACCGGGCGAGAAAAGGATGTATCCCCAGAACTCAGGTTTGTTGGCAGTGCAGCTTGTATACAAGTCACATTATTGATGTTGTCATCAATTCTCCTTCCCAAAAAGTCGTGAGAAGGAGCCAGGTAGAGAGCATGCGCTGTTCACCACGGGGGCTCCAAGGGAGGTGAGAAGACTGCAGGGAGCCTGGGGGTCAAGCTCGGCGGCCCCAGCCCGGGTGGGCCCAGGCCCCCTTTGTGGGCCAGGTCCATGCTACACACACACCCAAGGGTGCTAAGGCCGTGGCACTCCACTCAACGTCTGCCATGGTGTCTGGGCTAGGGACCACTGAGGTGGCAGGAACCATTTAGAGAGCTGGGAGGCTCTAAACTAGGTCTGAGGAAGGACTTCCAGAGGACTCAAAGCCAATGTCTCGACAAGGAGGAAGGAGGAGACATCCTCTGTCCTTTCAGGAGAGGGGCTTCCATCTCCTCGGTCTTGTGAGCACAGACAGCCCAGGCTAGAAGCAGAAGACTGGACCCAATGAACTTTGGAGGGATGGAGTCTGAAGCTCTTATGTTAGTTCAGGTCCCCCAAGGAGCAGACACCAAGCTGAGACTAGACATGCCAGAGTCACTGGGGGACACCTGCAAAGTACACAGGTGGGAGCAGGAGGTGGCAAGGGAGCCCTCAGAGCATGCTGCTGGTCCGCCTCCCATGAAAGGGGATGGTCAAAGGAGGGCTGAGTAAAAAGTCTCAGGATGGCAGCACAGCGTCGCCAAGCACTGTGCCATCCTTGGCCATCGTTGCTATCAGAGGACTCCTGCGTCCCACAGGAAAGGGCCTGTGCTGGATTCCCAGCCTGTCTAGTCGGTTGAGAGCAGTCTAGGGGAATTGTGGTCTCAGCACAAATGCTGGGTGGATCCAGAGGGGTGGCAACTGGGGCTGCAGCCAGCCATGCTCCGCAGCTGTCCAGGTCTACACTGCCACGGTCTGCTGGGTGCTGAGATCTGATCTTCCATCCAGGGGCAGGGAGCAGCTCCTCCACGATTCAGTGTGTCTTCCTGGGGATGTGGCCCCTGTTGCTACCGCAGATCTTAGGGCCACACTGGTACCCATCCTCTCCTGTCCATATCCCATCTCAATTCCCCTCGCTCAGCTGTCTCCACAGCAGGTCCTGGTGGCTAACCTGGAAAAATTTTATTCCTGAGGACGCTGAGGCCTTAATAAGCACACCTTCCTCAGGCCAGTGTTGTTGCAAGTGTCCATTTCGTTAAAACAGAAGAGGCCCCCAAGTAGGCCAAATGTGGGTTCCACACATGTTCCTCCCTAGCCCCATTGCACAGAAGCAGCCTGGCCTCCGCCTGCTGATGTGTCAGTTACCCCTGCCACCACACAACTCCTTTTCTTCCGTGCTGGCCCCAAGCACATGCAGTCCAAGGGCCCGGGCAGCGGTCCTAGCATACAGTCTGTGGGCCGCTCCCTCCACAGAGGTCAGAGTTGTGGGAATAAAAGCACAAAATTCCCCCACTGGGTCATTGGGTGTGATGGTAACCGTGAGCCACTCCTGCTTTCTTTTTTTTTGTTTTTTGTTTTTATCTTTTTCATTTTGTTGGTTTTGTTTTTATTTTTGTTTCTGTTTTTGTTTTTGTTTTGAGATGGAGTCTCACTCTGTTGCCCAGGCTGGAGTGCAGTGGTGCAATCATGGCTCACCACAGCCTCTACCTCCCGGGTCCAAACGACTCTCGTGCCTCAGCATCCTGAGTAGCTGGGACCACAGGCGTGTGCCACCACACCTGGCTAATTTTTTTTGTATTTTTAGTAGACGGCGGGTTTCACCGTGTTGACCAGGCTGGTCTCAGAAACTCCTGACCTCAAGTGACCTACCCACCTTGGCCTCCCAAAGTGCTGGGATTACAGGCATGAGCCACCATGCCTGGCCTATCCTTTTCTTTTTACTTATTTTTTTAAATCCACTCCTGCTTTCATCCCTTGGTTCCCAGGCCCATGTACTCTTCCTACAGGGGACATAGCATCCTATAGAGGCCTTTTGGAGTATTGCCACCAAGCTGGCACTGCAGCTGTCATTTAGAAGACCATTCCAGCAGCTGCCATCGGGGTGACCACTTGATTGAGGATATGCTAGCTGTCTTTGCCCATGCAGGCTGCTATAACAAAATATCATAAACCAGGTGACTTATAAACAACAGAAATGTATTTCTCACAGTTCTGGAGGCTGGGAAGTCCAAGGCATAGAGCTGTTCAGTGTCTGGTGAGCGCAGTGCTTTCTGGTTCATAGATGGTGACTTCACTTTGCATTCTCAAATGGTGGAAGAGCATAGAAGCTCTCTGGGCCTCTTTTATAAGGGCACTAATCCCATTCACCTCCCAAAGGCCTCACCTCCTAATGTCATCCCCTCGGAGGTCAGGATTTCAGAATATGAATTTGGGGGAACACCAACATTAAGACCATAGCACTGGCCGTAATTCTCTAGGATCTGTCTGGTTTCCATAGGGGCTGGACTAATGAGTTAAATGAAGATTAGAGAGGGCCCTGCACCCTTGCATCCTTTAGGTCTTTAGTGATGACAATGATCTCTGCCATCTTCTCCACCCTGAGTACAATATCCTTTCTGATTTACTCTCTTGGCTGGAAGGTAGTTTCAGAGTTTCCCCTTGGCTTTCACCCCCACAGACCTCACGTGGGTTTAGTATGTCAATCCCAATTCTGCACTTGCGCACCGTGCAAACACCATGTCCCAGCAGCAAATTTGCCCAATCCTCTGGGGGCCTTGTAGGGTGTTGAATTCCATGTCCTGAGAAAGTGCTCCCAAATCAATGAATTCTTGCTTATTCAGTCTATGTTCTAGCTCACTTGGTTAAGAACCCTCAAAATCCAACCCAGGAGTGCTCCCCAGGCTTCTGCTGGTCCACGCTAGCTTGCTGTTGCTCTCCTGGCTCTGCAGGCCTGTCATCTTCCTTCTTGATCAGGCCCAGCATGTCCCCAGCTGGGTTGTGCTGGGCTTTAACCCTAGCATCAGCCTGCAGCCAGGAACAGAGGAGGGGGCATCTGTTGCCTCGCAGGGGAAAGGCCTCCACAGCATCTTCTAGCATGCAGTGCTGTTACTTCTTTAATTAGAGAAGAGTGGGCCACCCACTCAAGGGTCCCCACTCACTCATCCTCCCGTCAGTTTCAGGGACCCAGGTTTTCTCCAGCAGGACCCTTACCAAGCACAATAGGACTGCCTTGGCTGAGCTGCCCTGGAGCCCTCTGATTCCTACTGTCACATCCTGGGTCTGTTCCTCGGCTGTGTCCATTCCTCTACTGCAGGATATGGGTCTCTTTGGAAGCGACCAAATAGGATCTCTGACTCTGAGGTTGAGCCTCTAACTGCTGATGGCCCTCAGTTTCTCCTTCTCCAACATGACTTAAAAATAACCAGCCAGCTCTGCTGCCCTTGCAGCCCTGCTCCCTACACATCTTTCAAATGGCTGAAGCACTGGACCTGAAACTCCCCTCCACCAGGATGTTCTCCCAGGTCACCGCTGGTGAAAGATTTGGCAACTGGGCTACCACTTTGTGCCGGGAACTCTCCAGGGCCTGCGTTCCACTTTTGGTGAGGTCCTCCTTGCCAGCAGGTGCTGAGAAAGCCAGGCCCAATTCTCTATTTTACCTTTTGCCACCTGTTTTCTTGGGCCCCTCTTGGTATTATCCAAGCACGAGTCACAGGTCATTGCTTTCTGTCATCTTTGAGACAGATTCTATGAAGGCTAAAGGCCAAGTGCCCAGCGCTCCCTGGGCAGCCCCACATCTTGGATAAGATGGCCCCAAAGCATGTAGTTGAGCTCCTCTCCACTTACCTGGGTGAGATAGTCCCAAACCACATTTAGCCATCACCCTCTAAACTCCCAGGCTTCCCTGGGGCTCAGAGTCAGGTTGCTTCTGTCCAGTGGCACGCAGCTGGGAAAGGTCACATAAAGAAGCTGTCTGGAAGACCTCCCCAGTGGAAATCTGTAGAGTCTGCACAACCCCAGGACATACCTGGCCTCGCATTCACCTGAAGCGCCAGTTCCCAGGCATCCTCAGGATGACGGGAGGAACAAGAGGTGGGATCCATTTAGTCATGGGGACACCATCAGCGTATCCCCCTGCCTCCACAGGATGGCCTTCACATCATCCCAGAGCAGCAGCCACTCTTCCCATCTTTATGGGACTCCCTCCAGTGGAACCAAAGTCTCGGCAGCCCCTGGGGATAAGAACTTTTGCAGCCGGGCGCTGTGGCTCACACCTGTAATCCCAGCTACTCGGGAGGCTGAGGCACGACAATCACTTGAACCCAGGAGGCAGAGGTTGTGGTGAGCCAAGATCATGCCATGGCACTCTAGCCTGGGCAACAAGAGCAAAACTCCGTCAAAAAAAAAAAGACTTTTGCTTCCAGTATCTCCTACTCGCACTGTGCTGCTTGCCCAGACCCCACCTTCCCGCCCCTCAGCCACCCCTGTAGGCCCCCCGACTTGGGGGTTGGGATCCAGACTTCTTGTCTGTCTAGCCTCCTTCCCCTTCCTTCTGCCCCTGGTCTCCTGTACCCCCAACCTCCAACCCAGGCTTCTTCTGTCTGGAAAAGAGGTGTCTCCTCCCAACCCCCAACTCCCCACCTCCAACTCCAGGCAGGCTGTGGAAGCACAGAGGGCCAAAGGGAGGAGCAGGTGTCAGAGTGTGACTTTCCCTTGTGAGGAATCAGGAGCTCATTGCATTCATCTTAGCTCTGCCATGTGTCCCTGCCCATGCCATGGGTCATTCATGGACACAAGATGGGTGTTGCTAGAGGGCAACTGAAATCAGCACACTTGGCTTTCCCTGCTGCCCAGGCGGCCCAGCCAAGGACAAGAGAGTGAGCAGCAGCCCAGGTCACAGAGATCCCTGCAATAGCACACAACCTTCTGCCTGTACCAGCTTCCTGGGGTGAGAGAGCCCTCCTCTCCCTCCACCCCTGCTCTGTGGACAGACGATCTGTCTATCTGCCTGCACCCTAGCATTGAGCATTGAGCTGAGGAGGAGGAGCTTTTGAGGATAGATCTAGAAAGAAGAGCTGGAAGGACCTCAGGGATCATCAAGTCACCCTCCTATTTTGCTGAAGGGGAAACGGAGGCCCTGGGAGGGAGAGGAGCTTGGCACAACCACAGGGTGAGTTGTCAGTAGCCACCCACCCTTGCTTCCGGACCACAGCATTTTCTCTAGCCCAGTTCTTCCCACCAGCCACTCCCACTCCCTCTCCCAGCTGCCTGTCTTCTGGGTCCCCATTCACACATCTGCAACTCCCAGCGGAGGGAGAGCCTCTGCTTCTCAACTTCTTGGCAGCCCCTGTCCTTGGAGCACTCTTATTCCAATAATTTGCAAATCACACTAAGAGTCAAAGAACTGCAGTGCCGCTGAATAGCTAGGGGTGCGAGTTGGAGCCCTGGGTTCTAACCATAGTGATATTGCTTATAAGTTCTATTTTCCCATTTCACAAAAGAAAAACTCAGCACAGATGGGTTGAGCCATCTACCTGTCAAGCCACAGCAGGGGGTCCAGCGAAAATTTAAAGCCAGGCCCTTTGACTCCAAGTTCCATTTTATGCCCCAGGAACCTCCCCGTGACCCCCTGCACAGCATGTCGCCTCTCCAGGCATCTCTCTTCCCTCTGCAAAATTAAAGAGTTAGCACAAATAATGTCTCGGAGGCAAATACAGTGGGGTCAGGAGTGGGACCCACCCTGCTTCTGTCCACCCATGCCCAGGGCCTAAGGGGACACAGCTTAGCACAGCAGGTAAATGTTTTGTGACCAATCTTTGTAAACACCTTTTCTAAACCTTTGTTTCCTCTGTTGTCACTGAGTAATTGGTGTTCTGCGTCTCTCTCTCTCACCCCATCACCCTGACCCTCCATGGTTCCGTTCTCTCTCATATGCTTCCTTACACACCCACACCTCCCATCTCCCCCGACGCTTGGCCCTGGGGTACGTCGTCCGGTCCTGACCACTCCCCCACCAACTCCTCCTGCCACCTGTCCCTTCTGCCTCATTCCTAGGGCTCTGGCCTAAAGGACACTGACATCCACTATGCAGAGCTGGACACCTCTGCCCTGGAACTCGTGCCAGGGCCACGGAACTCCGTGCCAGGGCCGGCAGAGGCTGTGGAGTATGCCACCATCCAGTTGAGCCCACCCTAACACATAACCCCTAGCCACCCACCCCTGCTTCTGGACCACAGGTAAACCCACCCACCTCCCTCCTGCCCTTCCTGGAAGGGCCTGCACCCCACCTGCTGGGCTTAGCAATGAAAGGGTGGGGGAGGTGGGCAGGGGCCTGGTGAGCACAGGAGAAGGAATGTGGACCAGGAGCCCAGAGGGCAGGAATGTTGTTCCATTTCTGCCACGCACTGTTTCCCCTCTCTGAGCCTCAGTTTCCCCACCTGTGAAACCCAAATCAAGTCTAGGGCCCCTTCCTGTTCCAACAGTCCTCCTTATCCCTCTGTGGCCCCCAGAAGTGGCTTCACTCCCTGCATCCCAGCTGGCCCTTTAGCACTTACCAGCAAAGTGCTCCACTTCATTTTCTTTCCTTTTTTTTGGTTTGTTTGTTTTGCTTTCTCGAGACGGAGTTTCGCTCTTGTTGTCCAGCTGGAGTGCAATGGCACAATCTTGGCTCGCCACAACCTCTGCCTCTGGGTTCAAGTGATTCTCCCTCTTCAGCCTCCTGAGTAGCTGGGACTACAGGCATGAGCCACCATGCCCGGCTAATTTTGTGTTTTTAGTAGAGACGGGGTTTCTCCATGTTGGTCAAGCTGGTGTCGAACACCTGACCTCAGGTGATCCGCCCACCTTGGCCTCCCAATGTGCTGGGATTATAGGCGTGAACTACCGCGCCTGGCCTCCACTTCATTTTCTTACCAAGGAGCCCCCAAGGTCAAGGCTGCACACCCACATTTCCTCTTGACTCCCCAGCCCAGCTGGACAGTTGAATTCAACCAACCTTTACTGAGTGCCTGCTCATTCCAGGCCCTGCACAGAGGGCCCGGGGTCCAGGGCAGTTCCTAGCCTTGAGGCACTCTCAGTAGAGTGGCCAGCTTGGGACTTCTAAGCCCTGGGCTGAAGGGGAGCCCACAGGCTCTGCAGGGATGGGTGGTGAGCAGGGCTGTCTCCACCCTGGGCCCTGGAAGATACTGCGAGGTACACAGAGGCCACAGTGCAAAGAACCCAGACACTGCCTGGGGGACATGGCAAGATCAGAGGAGTTTCAGCAAACATGCGACCTCCCTGAAAGCCAAAGGAAGGTGAAGGTGTCTCAGACTGAGAAACTGGAATCTGAGGGCTGGGGACTCAGGCCAAGGGGCCACATACCATGAGGAAGCCTGGCCTCAGCCCTTGTGCTGAGTGGTTTGGGATAAGCAGGGTGGGAGGGGACAGAGACAAGGACAGGTGGAGGAGACAGGACTGCTGGGAGGGACATGATGGTGCTGAGTGTGAGAGGGGTCCCATGGGTCCAGGAGCCGGCAGGTCCCGAGAGGGCTGGCCCAAGTGGATGGACCCAGGAGGGGCTTCTCTGGTGGCCCCACAGAACCTTTCCCACACACCAGGAGAGCCTGCTGGGTCCCAGGACCCACAGACAGCAGAACTCTGCTCCCCACTTCCCAGTGTTCCCCACCCCTACTACCTCTCAACAACTTCCTATCCTCCTGTGACATGCCATCCTCTGCAACCTCAACAGAAAAGTGCTTAGCCTCAGTCCCCCACTTAGGTATGGAGGAGTGAAGAGCCAGGGGCCCGAGGCCATCTGCACAGCATCCTTGGAGAACCTGGCATGGGAACCAGGATGTGTCCCTGCTCCAGCCTGTCCTCTGCCTTGCCAAGGAAGGGGTGCTGTGGGCATGAGGAAGGGGCTGGGTGCCAGGTGCGGTTCCTCCCCTCTCCAGCCCCTATGAGCCAAGGGAGGCATGCTTGGCTACTGCAGCTCCTTGTGAGGTCTGGGTCCCGGGAGAGGCCAATGGGAGGAAGGCGTGAGGCTTGGAGTCGGGGAGACAGTCTGGGGGCCAGAAGAAAAGTCATTAATCCCATAAATCCTAATGTGGACCTCCTCCCGGCCTCTCTGAAGTATGTGGAGTTGGGGTGGGTGTAATCCCAGATGCCCCTGAAGGAAACCCAGAAAAGGGGGGGGTCTGCTGCTGCCCCCTCATTGGCTGCTTGAGCCCCAGAAAGGCCCTCTATTTGGGTTCAGGGCCTGAAGGGCGCTGGACCAGGGTGCCAGGACAGGCGCTGCGGGGAGCTGAAGGGGACCTGAGAGTGTGGGGGATGGGAAGGCAATGAAAGGCACTGGGTGGGGTAGGCTTGGAGGATTAGCTGGGAATTAGCCCCTCCTGTCGAGCAGCCCGCCCCACCACACACGCTCACTTGCCTGCTTGGCAGCCCCACAGGAGGAACCAGGATGTCAGACAGGAACAGGTGCACCGCCATGAGGCAGACGCCCTCCCCCATCCCTCATCCCGGCCCCCTTACCTGGGGCGCAAGACTGGGCGGTAGATCCAGAAAAGTCCTGGATGTGAGCCCCTCACCTCCCCCTCACCTCATCCCCAGGTCACTGGATAAGGCCTCAGCTAGGACCTCGCTGGAACCTCTGGATCGTTAGACACTGACAGTCAGCCCGTGGCAGAGCCAGAAGGGCCTCCCTGGGAAGAGAAGGGGGATTTGAGGCTGGGGATGGCCTCTCTCTCATGTCTCCCCTGCCCCCCAGTGGCACACTCAGCCCTTCCCCCTCCTGGCCCTCCCTGTCTGCCCATGGCATTTCCTCTCCCCCAGTTCAACCCACCAGCGGCTCCCACTCCCTCTCCAGCTCCCTGTCTCCCGGGTCCTCATTCACACATCTGTTTCTCTCCTTGTGGCTGCCCCCCTCTTTCTCCCACTCTGGCTTCCCCTGCCCTTTCATCTCCCCCTTCTCCTGCGCTCTCCCCACTGAAGCTGCTGGTTCCAGAGGCCGGGACTTCAAAAGGAAATCAAAGCTGGGCTCCCGCATCAAAGACCGGGCTCTGCCAGGAGCAGACCCCTCCCATCAGGCTGTAACTCTCCCTGACAGGCCAGAGTCCTGCATTCCAGCCCCCTGGGAAGCACATCCTCAGCCAGCACCCGGTGCTGGACCGACCACTGTGCATGGGGGAAAGCTCCTGGCATGAGTGATGCAGGGAACCAGCTGGGAAACTGACACAGCCAGCCCCTTTTTGGCTGTGTGACCTTGGGCAAGTCATTGACCCTCTCTGACTGGGAGTTACATTAGGTTTTAAATAGGGCTATTATGGAGTTGATTGGGTTGTTGAGTGAATTAAAGGAGAGCAAGCAGGTAAAAGATCTAGTGCTGAGCCTGTTTTACAGCAGGTGCCCAATGAATTGCTGCTGTTAACACTGCTGCCATTACAAAGCCCTCTGCATGAGCGCCTGTGGAGATGAGAGCAGAGGTGCTGGGAGGAAGGCTTGCTGCTGCCCTGAAGGGCAGGGGGACCCCGACATCCCCAGTCTGGGCCCCTGTTCACACAGAGGCTCCACATAAACCCCATTCTCTAGGACTGGGCTTTGCAGGATGTAGTGGACACTTCAAAGTCCCCATTATCCCCATTACCCTCCCCCGCCAAGCACTGGGCTCTCTCCCCAGACTGGATTCCTCTGCTCAGGCCGCCGCCTCATCCTCAATCTCTGGCCCCAGTCCTCCTCCTCGCCCTCAGCCCAGCCCCACATCCCTTAAGGGGATGAAGGCGTCTGGATGGGGTGGGAGGTGGGGCTGAGAGGCCGAGGCTGCATTTATGAAACTTTTCTTGGCTCTGAACATCAGGGAACTTCAGAGACGACGTGACTTGAGTAAGTCCCTAAACCTCCCAAAGCTTGTTTTCTCATTTGTAAAATAAGGGGTTAGCTGCCTCAAATCCTCCTTAGGAAGCAGACTCTGTCTACATGGTAATTTTAAAGAACCGAGGAGATAGAACTCAAAGATCTCTGAGCTCCCTCAGGACAGGGGGAGACGAGGAGGTGCCGATCTCCAGTCTGCACTGCTTCCCACAGGCGGCTGGTGCAGACACACCCTGCATCTCCCTGAGCCCCACGCAGCCCTGAGACACAGACCTTGTGGGTCCTGTGTCACCGAGCAAGGGACTGAGGCTTGGGAGGGGAAGGAGCCTGCCCCAAGTCACAGCAGCAGCACAACGAAGTGAACCTAAGCCTCTCTCAGGCTCTCCCCGCCCTGCCACCTGACCAGGACAGTCCTCCCAGGTTGCAAATGCGCACATGGAAGCTCAGAGCCAAGATACGCAGACAAGGCTCCAACCTGCACCCCCCTCGTGTCCCCAGGCCCTTCCTGGGCTCCACGGATGTCTGCCCTCTTCCTCTGACACCCCTCCCTCCTCCCGCGTCCCAGGGCACCCCATGGTAGCACTCCACACATACACTGGTTCCCACCCAGCTTCCAGCTCCTCAACCCCAATCCCCCACACCAGGGCCTCCCCCTCCCCCAGCTTAGGGGCTGGACCAGGAGAACAGCCTGATGGAATGTTCCACCTCTATGCTCCCCCATACATTGCCACTAGCCGCAGGAGGCTATGGAGCGCTGGAAATGTAGCCAGCACCACCAAGTAACCGGTATTGTCGTTATGTTAATGCTAATGTTCTTTAATTTTCATTTCATTTAAACGTGGCTACAGGCTGCCATACTGCACAGTGCAGATAGAGGCACCGCCGGAATGTCTGGTCTCTGCCCTTCTCCTCTGCAGACACCTGCAGCAGTGGAATATATCGGGTGGGCAAGAAAAATTCCTGGCTCCTGAATTCCCCAGCACAGGACAGTGTCCTTGGCTGAGCGAGTGGAGGGGGAGCACACCCTGAGAAGAGAGGTGCCACAGCGCCCAGTAGGCTCCTGAGTCTGGGTGTGCAGCCCAGGAGCCCTGGAAGCCTGAGCACCCTCCCAAGGCCTTTGATGAGGAGGCGGGAGGGCCCAGGCTTACCCATGAAGGGGGCTTGGGAGCCTGGTGGCCAGAGTCTTCTGTCATCCTCATGGAAGGCCAGGCAGGCCAGGGTCAGACAGGGCCAGAGGCCCTCCCCGGAGCCAGCTACTCCTGTCCAGTCATTAGGCCTTAGACCCCTGACCCCAGCTGTGTTTAGAGGGCAGAGCAGAGGTGGGCTGCCTGGGTCCTCCCGTCCTGTCGGACCCGGGATAACCGAGGCAGAGGGTGGGGCTCCCCCTGCTGGACAGCCTGGGAAACGTGCCCCCGTGCTATAGGCAGAGCTGGGAGCCCCTCCCTAAGCTAAGCTCCCGCAGGGAAGCTGCCTGGGACTTCAGGTCTGGGATGGGAGATAGGATGGAGTGACCAAGACCCAAGACATCCCCTCCAGGGCCTAAGGTGGTGGGAAGCCAAGTGGAGGTCAGTATAGGACCCTAGGTGAACACACCACCTCATGCCACCCACGCCCTGCCCAGACAGAGTACCCTTCTTTTCCCTCCCTGCCTTCCTCTCTCCCTGGCTCCTGGTGCAGGGGAGGGATCGGTCATGGGCTTAAGAGTCAGGCAGACCTGAGTTCAAACCCTGCTCCGCCACTTACTTGTGTGTGACCTTGGGCAAAGGGGTGGAGCTTCCTGGACCCGCTGGGAGGGTGGGATGGACAGGATGAGAGGGTTTCAGGGATGCACTGCTTGCATGCGTGGCGGGTGGTGGGCAACCATAATCCCAGCTCTCTTCCCTGCTCTCCCCTCTTCCTCTCTCTTTCCCTAGAACCCCAGGATGAGATTGGCCATGCCCCAGGACCTCCAGAGCTACCCTGACATCTGGGAAGACAACGACCTGGGCCAGCTGCCCACCTGCTACCCCAGAACCATTTCCTCCATCCTCTTTTCACTGGCCTCCCTGGGCTCTGCCCCTTCCTCTAAGGGCATTTGTGGACAAGACTCTGTCTCTTTCACACACACACCCTGCCCTTACCTCTGCATCCAGGACAGCCCGGGACAGAAGCCCCATCCTACGTCCCAGTTCCCTCCTCCCAGACCTCCAGAGCCCCCAGGCTCCACTTCCCTCCACCCCGATCGTGGGGATAAACCTGTGGGTGAACACCTGAGCATGACTCCCGCGGGTGAACATGAATTCTGAATGGGAAAGGGCAGGTGTGCCTGAGGGTGCACAGGTGGGCACCCCGCCACTGCCATACATTCTCATCCTCTCACAGAAGCTTCCAGACTCCCTGTTGGTCTCCCAGGCTCAGCACCAGCCCAGGCTGCCAGGCCTGAGTCTCCTGCCTTTCCTCTCCTGCTGGGAAGCTGAGCCATTAGCAAGAAGCAGTAGATCCCAAGAGGCAGCTCCCTCAGCCTTCCAGCCACCCCCAAATCACCTCCAAACTCTAAACCAACATCCGTCTTCCTGTTATCTCAGGATCATGCCTTTAGAGGCTGATCATCTAAAGGGGCCAAGGAACTCAGACCAGAACGCTGCCTCTTCTGGGCACTCAGAGCTTGGGATGTCTCTGCTGGGTTGAGTCCCTTCACCCACCATCAGGGCCGAGGAAGTCCAGGAGGCTTAGAGGCTCCTGGGTTGTGAGGGGGCTCCTCCTGCTGGGGGTTATGAAGCTTCCAGGCCGTTGCTGTTCTAGCCTAACTCTCCTCCAGCTGGGGGAGAGCCAACCCAGGAAGCCATAGAGAGAGACTCCCATCTTCCAACCCTCAGGCCTGGCACAGGTGAATTTCCAGAGTGAGCCCAGTGCATTCTATGGTCCTATGAGGCTGCCATTGCCCTCACTACCTCACCCTGGCTCACAGGCTAGCAGCCCCTGTGCAAGCCGGGAGGGAGTGGCCAGAGCACTGGACTAGGAGTGCAGGCATCCCCTTTCTCCTGTGCCAACAAGGGGCCAAAGGATGCAGGGAAGAGACCAGATCTGCAATGGTGGGGACAGGAGCCGGCATCCTCAGGGCAGCTCAGGAAAACTCCAGTCCCAGGTAAAATAAATCTCCTGTCAGGCCAGGTGCGGTGGCTCATGCCTATAGTCCCAGCACTTTGGGAGACTGAGACAGGTGAATCACCTGAGGTCAGGAGATCGAGACCAACCTGGGCAATGTGGTGAAACCCAATCTCCACTAAAAATACAAAAATTAGCTGGGTGTGGTGGCAGGTGCCTGGAGTCCCAGCTACTTGGGAGGCTGAGCCATGAGAATTGCTTGAACCCGGGAGGCGGAGGTTGCAGTGAGCCGAGATTGTGCCATTGCACTCCAGCCTGGGCAACAGAGCGAGACTCCGTCTCAAAAAAGAAAAAAGAAAAAAATGTCCTGTCCCACATTCTGAGTTTCATCTGGGCCCCCAGAGGCTGAGGAGGATTTGGGGGCCTCCACTCCTCTCATACAAACTTCTCTTCTCAAGAGTCCCCTCAAGATCTATTTTCAGGATCAATGGGAGACGGAGCCCTACCCTAGCAGAGAGCCAGAAAACTCGGCTGGAGGAAGGCCCAAGGCAAAACCCGGGCAACAGAAGTAAGTGTGGAGGGGAGGGGAGGGGACTCAGAAGGCTCTTAGTCTGGGCTGACATAACCTGTCTGGCCTTGGACAAAAAAGGCTCATCTGTCATCAGTATTTCCAGCCATCTTCCCAGTGTCTAGCCCTGGCCAGTGCCAACCAGAGCTCAGTCCTAACCCCCAAAACTGAACTATGGGTCCAGATATGAAACGTGTAGAAAAGGCCACAAACTCACCATCCCTCCCCACATGCAAACAGACTTGTACAGAGAAGGTCACAGCCCTGGCACAGGCAGACCCGGCATAGTTCTGCTAACGGTGGTTCCATTTTTTATAAGGAAGAATGGGTCCGTGTATCACAGTCACTAAATCCTGATTTCAGCAAGGCGTTTGTTCAAATGCAGACAAGACAGAGAAATGTGGGCTGTGTGATACATCTAGGTGACCCCGAAGTGTCTGGCCCCCAGTGCCGTGTGTGGTGTTGCCAGGCTGTCTCTTTGGCCGGGCTCTTTTCAACTTATCATTTCCTTGGATGAAGAAATTATGCTCAGGGAAGCTCTAAAAGTGAGAGACAGAGAGAGTTGAAGCCGGGCGTGGTGGCTCATGCCTGTAATCTCAGCACTTTGGGAGTCCAAAGCGGGAGGATCACCGGAGGTCAGGAGTTTGAGACCAACCTGACCAACATGGTGAAACCCCCGTCTCTACTAAAAATACAAAAATTAGCTGGGCATGGTGGTAGGTGCCTGTAATCCCAGCTACTAGGGAGGCTGAAGCAGGAGAATCCCTTGAACCCGGGAGGCGGAGGTTGCAGTGAGCTGAGAGCCAAGATCACGCCACTGCACTCCAGCCTGGGCAACAGAGTGAGACCCTGTCTCCAAAAAAAAAAAAAAAAAAGAATTGTGAGGGACTAGGAATGTTCTGTAGAGTTAAAACAGAAATCCAAAAAAGTCTGTAAAAGATGGAAGGTTAGCTCAAAACCAAAACATAAAGTGTAACAGAGATGGATGTAAAGTCCATTATTTAGGCTCAAAACTCAGCCACTGACATTTAGAATTAGAGATTCCCTGTTTGGTTCCAGTTCATATAAACTATTTCATTGACCTCATGCTAAAAATGAGTGAACAGCTTTTCCGGTTTGCTTTAAATATTAGGTGCACCCCCAGCACTGGTTAACTTAGCTGTTCAGTGATTACATCAATGACCCCAGTTTGTTTGCCTGCTTGCTTGCATGTTTATTTTGTTTTGTTTTGTTTTTAACACATTTCTGTTCTGTTAGCCTTAATTTGTCCTCTTGGCTTTCAGGTTAGTTCCCCTCATGGCCATAAGATAGCTGCCGCAGTTCCAGCCATCACATCTCTGCACACATTTCTAATAGAAGAACAGGCCAGCCCTTTTTGTATCTCTTTAAAAGAGAGGAAACCTTTCCCAGAAGCCCCTACTGGGCTTCTTCTCTACCTTGTTAGCTAGAATTGTGTCACACGCTCATACACTTGCCTAAATTATCCACTGGGAAGAGAAATGGGCTCACTACAACTCCTTGGACCAGTTATGAAGGAGGGTGAGCACTTAATTAAAATCAAGTTCTCTAGCCTGAGCAACATACTGAGACCCTGTCTCTACAAAATAAATAAATAAATAAAATAATTAGCCAGGTGTGGTGGCACCTGTCTGTAATCCCAACTACACAGAAGGCTGAGGCAGGAAGATCGCTTGAGCCTGGGAATTCGAGGCTGCAGTGAGCTATGACCATACCACTGCACTCATGCCTGGGTGAGAGTGAGACCCTGTTTCTAAAAAGGAAAAATAAATAAAAATACAAATGATCAGGTAACCAAAAGTTCCTGCTCTAAAGGTAATGAACTCTCCGTCATTACAAGCATTCAAGTAAGGACTGAACAAAACCTGTCAGAGGTATAAAAGGAGATTCTTGCAATGGGTCAGAGTTGGATGTGACAACCCTGAGGTCCTTTTCCATGTAGTTCACAGGTATACACATTTCCTCAACAAGGGACTATGGCTCAAGAGCTCACGAAAGGGCTTTGTGACTAATTAAATACAACGCCCACACCCTGTGACTGCCCCTTACTTTCACACTGCTTGTCCTTCTCAAAGACCCCATCTTGGTCTCCTCTCCACCACCACATCTCAGCAGCTCAGGCTGTCCCAAGAGACTTGAGTGAAGACACAGGCAAAGACAGCGCAGGGGCTTCCAGGCTGAGCCCAGCCTCCTGCCCAGGTGTGGGCTCTCTGGACCCATCCAGGGATGAAATTAACACCCACAGCAATAGACATCGGTGGAGCCGTTGCTGTGCGTGAGGCACAAGGGACCCAGGGAGAACTGGCCATTTGATTTCCAACTCAGAGCTTGCAGTGAAATTGGAGGGAGGAAGACAGGATACATGATGGAACCAAAAAATCATTCTATTTCCATAAACCACATGTGAAAATCAGCCAGATTTCTTACATATAAGTAGAAAAAGTAGTAATCCAAGATCCACACTCAACAACAGATGAGTGGGGACAGGCAGAGGCACTCTGGGGACACTGAGGAAGGACAGTGTTGTTAAAAATAATAGAACTGGGTGCTGCAGTTGAGACTGTAATCCCAGCACTTTGGGAGACTGAGGTGGGAGGATTGCTTAAGTCCAGGAGTTCAAGACCAGCCTGGGCAATACAGTGAGACCCTATCCTATTAAAAATAATAATAGGAGCTGACAATAACACAAAAGTGGACATTTCCAGATATGATCATATTGTCCTTGTTTGGCCAGTGTCAGCAGCAGCTGGGTCCCCATTATGGGGCCTGGGTGCCCAGGGAAGTTAAGAGGAGATAAGCTCCCTCTGTTCCTGTACATCTCTGCCCACCTCACCTCTGATGAGACTGTTATATCCTTGCTATCTATAAAATAGGACATTATAATGTTTGTTTAAAAAAAAAGTAACTCCCAAATTTCTGAGTTTCCTATGTGTTGGGGCTGGGGCTAAGAACTCTATGTACATCATCTAATTTAATTCTTAGTAACACAAATGATCTCTTGATGTCCCTTGAAAGCTTCGGGGGTCACTTTTAGTATTCAGATAAAAATGGTTCTATGACGTACAGTCTCCAAGATTCCTAAGAATGGCCAGGACCTGGCATTGTCATGATTCCCTCTCATTCTGATTTCCTCTTCTCTCTCAATCCTGTTCTGACTCAGTTTCTGAGTTCATGCAATTTTTTGGGTTTTTTATTTTTGTTTTTGTTTGATTGTTTGTTGTCTTCTTGTTGACCTACAGAAGAAGAGATACCAAAACCAGACTTGGGAGACAGGGAGAGTCCAGGAAGGCTTCCTGGAGGAAGTGGCAGATGGGATCTGTCTCATCCTGAATTTTCCCCCAAAATGTTACTAACCTATGGCAGAACTTGTAAGATAATTTTCCTAGAAGTTGGGAGTAACTGGGGAGTAGGAGGGACCTTCTTATAGCCAAACGAGCAACTCGAAATTTAAAACTCAGACCTCTTGCTCTTGCCAGTTCCTGCTGAACCAGTCACATCTTCCGCGTTCTGTCTTCAGCCTCTGCCCTCCAATCCCGTGGTTGACTCCCCTCACCCCTACCGCACTCCCCCATTTCCTGGTTCTCACCGCTTCCTGCTGAAATGGCTTTTGTCTTTGGAGCAGTTCAGCCCCACTCTTTGGCCTTCTCTTCCCAGTTTCACTCTGGTGGGTAGAGAGCTTTATCTGACACAATCAGTGGGTCATTTTCCGGAACAAAGATCCCTGTCTCCCTGGCAGCAATGCATGCCTTTCTCTAGAATACAAAAGCAGCTAGAGACACACACTTGACTCACAGCAATGATGAGAAGCAGGGACTGCCATTTACATAAGAGGAGACTGAGGCATAGAGCAGGTAAGAAGTTTGCTGAGGCTGAGGTCTCAAAGCTGCTAAATGGTGACATCTGGATTTGAAATAGGTCTGTGGGCTCCAGACTATCCCTCTTAACTGTGACATGAACTTTCAGAGGTGAGGCTTGAAGAAAGCTTGGAGGGAGGGAACAGACGGACAGAGAAGCCCAAGACGTGAGGCAGAGTCCAAGACCTGCTGAGCCCATGGGAGTGAACCGGGGCAACTGAGGCAGGGAGCCTGGGAGGAAGCCATCACCGAGGCGGGCAGGAGATAAGCAGGTGGACTGGAAAGCAAATTAGGAGGAAAACCTAAGGGACAGTTGGGTCAAATCAAACAGAAGGACTGAGTATGGGGGCTGGCAGAGAAGGAGGAATCAGGAATCCTGTCCAGGTTTCTGACCGGCAACTAGAGAGATGCGCACTGAGATGGTGGCCATGCAGGAAGGCGGGGAAGGGTGTTCAGAACGTGCTCAAGTTCACACATGTGGGGATGGAGATGCTCTTAAGCTGCTGGGCTGTTGCTCCTGAGACAAGCCCACACTGGAGCGGCCAGCAGCCTACAGATGGTAATTAAAGCCACAGGGAGGATGAGCTCACGCAGGGAGAACGCGTGGAGGGAGGAGGTGAGGACTGGGATCCACTCGAGGAGCACTCACAGCAAAGGGGGAGGGTGACCATCGAAGGAAAGCAAGAAGCCAGCCAAGGTCAAAGCCAAGGCCAAGGCCGCAGGCACCAGCGGGGCTCCGCCTGGGACCTGAGGCTGGACTTGCCCACATGGCCGAATGCCATGGGAGGCAGAAACGTCCTGAGAACAGCAGTTGGATTTAGAAGTGGTAAGGGGGTGACTGGAGAGGGGACTTGGTGACTTTGTAGACCACTGGGGATGCCACTCAGAGGAAAAACACCTGGAAGTCTATTTGTAAAAAAAAAAAAAGTGAATGAGAGAGGAGAGCATCAGACAGCAAGGAGCGCTAATCCTCTCAAGATAGGAGTTGGGGGAGAAAAGATAAGCCGTGATCTGAAGAGACAGCTGGGGCCAAGGGAGAGAGGGTTTTGTTTGTTTTGTTTTAAGTGGGAGAGTTGAGCCAGCAGCTGTGAGTGAAGAGGGGAGGTAGAAAGCAGAGGTGAAGATTCAGATGGAGGCAGAGTTCGCGGCTTAGGAGCAGAACTCTCCTAAAAACACGCTCTGTCAAAAACATCCAAATCAGCAGAAATCCACTAGGAGATCAGGGCCTGACCAGGAGCCATGGTCTCAGGAGGGTCAGAGTAGGAATGAAAATGGCTCCTAGTGGAAGGAATGGCCAGGGGCTGGGAAAGCAGTTCTCAGGAAATACAGTGGCAGCCTGCGTCCCTCTGGGCCACCCATGCCCCCCAGCACAGGGGCCACAGCGAAGCTCTCTGCCCACCTCCTGGAGGCTGCTTGTCTGGTCCTTGCACCATCCACATGGGCTGCCCCTGCTGGTTTAGCATGGACCTGGGTTTCTCTCTCCTTATGCTCTCTGGGGCTTACCTGCATGCCTACAACTTCTACCTGAAGTCACCCTGTCCCCTGGCCTGGGTGTGCAGTATCCCAGCTCCTGGCTCCTTGATTTGGAGCAGAAGGTGTCCCAAAGTCCTCACACCCAAAGAAACCGAATTCTTCCTTGAGCCTGCCCTCCCCACAGCCACTGAAAGGTGTCTGCAGACCCGGCTCCTCCAGCCTCTCTTCCACATCCCCAAGCTCAGTGAGTTCCACCAGCAATCCTGTTCCTACACCATGACTACAACGGTGGCCGTGCACTGAGCCCGTGCCACTCACTGATCATTCCTTTGTTGAATACTACTGGAGCAGCTACCACGTGCCTGGTGCTCTACCGATTGCTGGGATGCAATGGGGAGCAAGTCAGGTTTGTTCCTGCTGTTGTGTGGCTTGAAGCCTTCCATCTACAATTGTGCTAGACACTGCTTGTGTTATCCCCTTTATTCCTGCAGCAGCCCAGTGAGACAAGCATCACCACCTCTACTTTAGAAAAGAAGAAATCAAGGCCCAACGTGATAAGAATTCCACAGTTTATAGAGAGCAGATCCTTAACCCACCATCCCGGGAGGCTCTGCTTCCTGCACCCAGGGTTGACTCAGCTTCTCTAAGCTCAGGTTCCCCAAGTTCTCTTCTAGAGTGATTCCTCTCCCCTCTTCTCTCCACTGGAGGAGAGGGTGCATTGTTTGAGCCTGGAGACCGAGGTCTGAGGCCCGGCTCCTGGATCGTGGCTGGGTAACCTGGAATGGACTATAAATTTCATGGCTCAAAGCCCAAGTCCCCTCCTTGGTAAAATGAGTGAGGATGATCCTCCAGGGCCTGCCCTCCCCAGATAGGCGCTGGGGGGATTACATGAGGTCAGAGATGTGAAAGTGCTTTCAGAGGCACCCACAGGCAAGGGGTTCTGCTTATGAAAACTTTCTCTAAGCGGAAGCCCTGGCATCAGCAAATTACATATTAACGTGTGTTGAGTCACTACACTTCCTGTCCCAAGCTGTTTATACTGGGAGTGCTTCGCCAGCTGTGTAATGAAAGGGTTTTCCTCTCCTAAAGGAATTTCAGGTGTCTCCTAGCAGGGAGAGGAAGGAATCAGGGGCCTTCCTTGCACCTCTGAAATCATAGCCCAGAGGGCTGAGACTAGCATTTGTTGAGCATTTAGTATATGCCAGGCACTGGGCTAAGCTCTTTGCACACAATACCTCATTTATTTCTCATAAACCCTTAAGATGAAAATGCTATCCTTACTTCACAGATAAGAAAATGAATGTATCTGAAGCCACAAAGCTTTGAAGTGGTGAATTTAGGACTTAGAGCTAGGCCTGTCTGACTCCAAAACTCATGCTTTTCCCAGGAAGAAAAACCCAGCCCTGCCCCAAATCTCTGACAAAAGCGACCTCCTCCAACTGCAGCCTCAGCACCGCCACTCTGATGCTCACTGGTGCGCCTCCTGCCCACCTTTGCACCACACAAGGAGCTCTTGGAGGACAAAGACTCTGTTGAACTCATCTTTGTATTTCCAGCCATCAGCACAGTGCCGGGGCCAGAGATAGCATCAACGAACATTCTGCCGAATGATTGGATGGTCAAAGAATAACTTTTGCTTAAGGGTAAAATTGTGACTCTCATGCAAATAATCCAACTATGTCAAAAATTGTATTTAGTTCATTAATTCATGGGGGAACCAGTAAGATATTACAATTGGTTAAAAGAAAATCTCAAAGAACCTGAAATATAGCTCTCATAGTCTGCTCCGATCATAGTCTGCTCCACCTGCCGTAAGAAAACACCATAGGCTGGTGGCTTACACAAGGGAAATCTATTTCTCACAGTTCTGGAGGCTGGAAGTCCAAGATCAAGGTTCCGGTGTCTGATGGGGGCTCACTTCCTGGCTTGTGTGTCCTCTTGCTGTGGCCTCACACGCCCTTTCCTCATTGTGTTATTACCAGCTTTCTGTAACTTCCAGGGTTGTAAAATAGCTCAAAGACCATGAAAGCCTGAAAAAAAAAAAACCAGAAGAGTATGCTAGACAAGACACCCAATCATCTTTTTGGTCCATTTCAAAGTCTTTCACAATTTTTCCCTATAGAACGCATCAATGAAAACAGTTGTCTGGGATGCCGCTGGGAGTGTCCACTCCCCCATCCACCCCCAGTCCCATCTCTCTCCGGTTGCGCTTTGTCAAGCTTCTTTCATCACCCACTTCCATCAGACAGTGGGTGGTCCCACAGCTTGGCCCTGAAGCCTTTCAACTGCCAACCAACCCCACCCAGAGTGATGTTGACACCCCAGACTCGCACTTACAACTGCCTGTGCAGTATCTCCTTTGTCTGGAGTGGAGAAAGAAGGCCGCATTACAATGTCCTAAATGGAGGGGGCCTCTGACTCAGAACAGCCACGCAAGGGCACAGGTGACCTAGGAAGGAGGGCCCTACACTGCATGTACTCCCTTGCCACTCACATTGGCATTGGCCCGTGGAAGATCTTAGCCCAGGAAAGAGGGTGCCTGACACAGTCTTGCAGGAAAGGGGCATCCCCAGGCTGCCCAGACCTAAGGGCTCTTTCACCAGCTAGCTGGGCACCATTGAAAAATTTAAGACCTTGTCAGAAACTGCAGCTGACAAGGGGCCGAGGGTATAAGAGGAAGATCACGCATGAGAAGGAGGCTCCCACTGGAAAATCAATGGAAAGCAAACCCTGGGATGTCTAAATGCCAAGAAGAGTCCAGGTGGCTCATTGGAAAATTCAACCTTGATTTCAGATCCCTTGAAAATCCAACATTTGCTCTTAAAAAACAATTTCTGATGTCTTTATCTGTCTTCCTTTTATGAAGGTCAAGTTCTACCTGCAGAATGGTGTTTGTGATGCAGGTCCACAGTGTTTATCTCTGGAATATCAGTGGGCACAAACTGGCCAAGACCCCAATCAGCCGCTGACAGCCTCACATCTCTAGCCTGCACTAGCAACAGCATCTAACTAGTTCGCTGGCCTCCAGTCTCACCCTTTAACCCAACGCACAAGGATGCCAGAGTCAGTTTTCCAGATACATTTGGCCTTATCATTTTCCTGCGTAAAGTACTTCGTTGGCTTCTGATTGGCTGCCTGTAAGATAAAGGCCTGTGGTGTCCAAGGTGTTCCACAACTGCCCCCTGCTCACCTCCCAGCCTTGTCTCATCACTCCCTGATCCCTTCTTTGGGCTCCACCCTCACCAGTTTCTGGGAGTTCTCTGCATGCCCCAGACCATTTCTCCCACCTTTACTCACACCCTTCTTCTGACCACCTCCTATCCCCTCAGAGATTGGTTCAGGTGTCCTCCCAGTGCTCTCTCTCTGCTCCAGCATACCTCTATCAATCACCACATCACTCCTCTCTGTTGACAGGTCTGCTTCCCTTCCACCAGAGGACGGGCTCCTTGAGAGCAAGCATCATTTCCCGTACCATTGACTGCTGTCCTCGCAAAATGCATGTCCATCTAGAACCTGGGAATGTGACTTTAATTTGGAAATAGGGTCTTTGCAGATACGATCAGGGTTAACATGAGTTCACACTGGATTAGAGTGGACCCTCACTCCAATACAATTGGCATCCCTTTAAGAAGAGGGAAATGTGGACCCAGCGGCACACAGGGGAGAATGCCTTGTGAAGACAGAGACAGATTGGAGTGAGGCTCTACAAGCCAAGGCATGCCAGGGACTGCCAGAAGCCATCAGAAGCTAAGAGAGAGGTGTGGGACAGATTATTTTCTCGAACCTCAGAGGGAGCATGACTCTGCCATCACCTTGATTCTGGGCTTCCAGCCTTCAGAGCTGCGAGAGAAGAAATGTCTGTTGCTTTAAGCCATGCTGTTTGTGGTAATTCGTTACTGCAGCCCTAGGAAATTCATAGAGTTCTTATCAGAGCCCCTAGCCCGGTGCTTGGTAAATGTTGAAAGGGTGAATTAATGGAAGGTCTTACAATACACTGCCTGCCTCACTCCCTGGCCTCAAGTTGTAGCTGAGGAAGGGAGAGAAGACTCGGGACCAGAGGACTCCCTCTGACCAAGGGAGACAGGCTCAGTCAACACATATTTATTGCATACTTAGCAAGTGCAAACAGCTATACCCATGCAGTGAATCAGAAACGACTCTCATCCTAACAAAAATGACCTAACGCCATGGATAATAGTATTAGTCCGTTTTCACACGCTATAGAACTACCTGAGACTGGGTAATTTATAGAGAAAAGAGGCTTAATTGACTCACAGTTCAGAGTGGCTGGAGAGGCCTCAGGAAACTTGCAATCATGGCGGAAGGAGAAAGGGAAGCAAGGCACCTTCTTCACAAGGCAGCAGGAAGGAGAATGAACACAGGAGGAACTACCAAACACTTATAAAATCATCAGATCTTATGAGAACTCACCATTGTGAAAACAGCATGGGGGGAACCACCCTCATGATCCAATCACCTCCACCTTGTCTCTCCCTTGACGTGTAAGAGATTACAGGGATTATAGGGATTGTAATTCAAGATGATATCCGGGTGGGGGTACAAAGCCTAACCATATCAATAATGCAGCCATTGTCTGTGGAATGCATTGCCTCTCACGGAGGCCTGGGCGAGGCTCACCTCAGCATGGGTGATGGGGCAGAGCTGCTGACGGAGGGGAAGATTTGAGTTTGCAGAAGAGAGGCTTTTAAAGGGACAAACTCCAAACATGGAACAGACAGTGGAATGAGAGAGACGTGTCCCCTGTGGTTCCAAGGCCAATGTTTAGAATTCCCAGGAAAACAGATTTAGGCTCAATCTGAGGATGAGTTTTCTAATAGGAGGGAAAGGAAACCAACACTGTTGAGTGCCTGCCCAATGCCAAATAACAGCCCCGCGAGGCAGGTGTTACTCCCTAGGCCCAATCCGCAGATGGGAAAACTAAAGAGACCTGCCCTAGATTCCATGGCTGAGGGTGGAGCCAGGATCCAAGCCCAGGGCTGCCTGCCTGCAGGTAAACACACCACCCCCGTTCCCCAAAGGCCATGTTGAGTATCCCCAGCTGTCCGTGGTGGAATCCAGAGTCAGGACAGGCTAGATGAAGGTGATCCAGAAATGCTCCAACTTCTGGGAAGGAGGGTGGGCTAAATAACCTTTAAAATCTCCTGTAAGTCCGAGGGATTCACTGGTCACCTTGGATCACAGGGACGATGCTGCAATCACTTTCCAACACCTCCCTGTCAGCATCACAGGGCCAGAATCCACACGTGCCCTCAGCAGCTGGCCCTGAACGTAGACCAGCTCTCAGACATGGAGCTTGCCTGCTGCATCATCTTTTTATTTTTTAATTTAATATTTATTTATTTATTTATTTATTTATTTTACTTTTTTGGGAGAGTATCTCACTATGTTGCCCAGGCTGGTCTCAAACTCATGGGATCAAGCCATCCTCCCGCCTCAGCCTCCCAAAGTGCTGAGATTCTAGGCATGAGCCACCATGCCCGGCCTGCACCATCTTTTTAGCCCACAGAGAAGAACCTTAAGTGGAGAGTGAGTGGATTTTAGCCAGGCAAGAAGGGACAATAATGTTTTTGGAATGGCATCTACAAAAGGCCAGTTGTGAGAGAAAGCATTTTCTGGACAGGGAGTGAAAAAGCGTTATCAGTAAAAGGAAGGGAGTAGCAGGAGATAGAGGCAGCCATAAAGGAAATCAGGCTAGATCTGGAAGAACCTTGCAGGCCAGCTGAAGGGACTGAAACTCATCCTCTACACAAAAGGAAGCCATTGATAACATTCTCATATACAAAATATATAAAGAACTCTAATAACTCAGCAAATAAAAGACCAATCACCGGCCAGGCACAGTGGCTCACACCTGTAATCCCAGCACTTTAGGAGGCCTACACGGCTGGATTGCTTGAGGCCAGGAGTTCGAAACTAGCCTGGCCAAACATGATGTAACCCTGTCTCTACTAAAAGTACAAAAATCAGCCAGGCATGGTGCACACCTGTAATCCCAGCTACTTGGGAGGCTGAGGCAGGAGAATCACTTGAACCTGGAAGGTGGAGGTTGCAGTGAGCTGAGATTGCACCATACCCAGCCAAGGGGCTTCCCCTACCTTCCCAGAAGGGAGGCTGAAGGGTAGCTTGTCCTCAGTGGTCCTGGGTGTTGGTTTCTGTTCGTGGTGCATCTGCCTCTGCAGTAGACTACCTGTGGGTGGACTAATCTGTAGTCTGTTCTCCAGACACGGCCACCCCGTACAGTTGTGCAGATTGTACTCTGTACAGATGGGGCTGCTGAGGTGGTGAAAGGAACTGAAATCCGCCTGTGCTCTCATCAAAAAGCAAAGGCATCTTGTAGAGGCAGCAGCCCTTACCACTCCCCTAGCCCCTCTGACACAGGTCCCACTTCCTAGGCCAAGACTGGAGCAAGGAAACCAAGGCACCCACCGCAGGCACAGAATGTGAGGTATAGCCCCAGAACTCAGCAATTGGGCTGGGTGTGGTGGCTTACACCTGTAATCCCAGCACTTTGGGAGGTTGAGGCAGTGAGACTGCTTGAGCCCAGAAGTTCAAGACCAGCTTGGGCAACATAGCAAGACTCCATCTCTACAAAAATTTTTAAAAATTAGCCACACATGGTGGCACGTGCCTATAGTTCCGGCTACTTGGGAGGCTGAGGCAAGAAGATCCCTTGAGCCCAGGAGTTCAAGGCTGCAGTAAGCCATAATCACACCACTGCACTCCAGCCCCAGCAACAGAGCAAAACCCTGTCTCTAAATAAATTAATTAATTTAAAAAATTTTTTTAAATCAGAACAATATAGCAAATTTTAGAGGCAGGTTCCAACCCTGCACATGGATGATCCTGTCTCACTCACCTCACTCTAATCTTGGCCCTAGTTCCAATAAAATTTTATTCATAAAACCAGGCAGGCCGGGCATAGTGGCTTATGCCTGTAATCCCAGCACTTTGGGAGGCCAAGCTGGGTGGATCACAACACACAGTCAGGAGTTCAAGACCAGCCTGGCCAATATGGTGAAACCCTGTCTCTACTGAAAATACAAAAATTAGCCGGGTGTGATGGCAGGTGCCTGTAGTCCCAGCTACTGGAGAGGCTGAGGCAGGAGAATCATTTGAATCTGGGAGGCAGAGGTTGTATGCAGTGAGC
This sequence comes from Papio anubis, assembly GCF_008728515.1. NCBI lineage: Eukaryota > Metazoa > Chordata > Mammalia > Primates > Cercopithecidae > Papio > Papio anubis. The sequence continues at coordinate 14,942,338 of NC_044987.1, forward strand.
TGAGATCGCACCACTACACTCCAGCTTGGGCAACCAAGCGAGACTCCATCTCAAAAACAAAAACAAAAACAAAACAAAACAAAAACAAAACAGGCAACAGCTGGGCGGTGGCACACGCCTGTAGTCTCAACTACTCAGAAGGCTGAGGCCGGAGGATTGCCAAAGTCCTGGAATTCAAGACCAGCCTAGGCAACACTGAGACCTTGTCCCAAAAAATAGATAGATAGATAGATAGATAGATAGATAGATAGATAGATAGATAGATAGACAGACAAAGGAATTAAAAATAAAACTAGGCAGAAATCCCATGAACCATACTTTGCCAATTTTTTTTTAAGTATTGCATTCAAATATTATTTATCTTGATTGCTGGGCTGCCCCGCTCCTGCTAGCCCTGACTTGTCCCCCTAGTCCTCATCTCTCAGATTGGAGGCCACTCTGGATTTCCTTGGTACCAGCCACAGGCCAGGAGCCTGAAGGGGGTTACGGGGAAGAATCAGCTGCAAGAATCTCAGGCCCTCGCACTGCCTGAAGGCACCTTCTGCTCGGCTTGTCTGTTCCCTGCTAGTGCAGGATATTCTGAGAGTTCCAGAGGGAAGCAGGGCATAAACTGCCTGGGGCTGAGCAGAACCACCTGTGGTTTCTGTCACCCCCTGGGGTTCTGACCTCTAAGTAAAAAGTAGAGGAGGCAGAGGTGGAGACCAGACCCAACAGCTCCTTCCAAACGGTGGTTCTGCCTCTCTCCTTGGGCTTCCCAATTTCCCAGGAAGCCTTTCCTGCGTGGAAGGGCAACTACCCTCAGGTCTCTGCTCTGTGCTTAACTTTTTTCCCCCATTCATCCATCATTTAGTCACTTATTTAACAATCATTGGTCCCTACTATGTGCCAAGCATTTGCTAGATTCTAAAGATACAGAGAAAGCCCCACTACTCTCAGAGCACACAGTAAGAGAGACCAACATACACAAATAATTACAGTAATGTTCTGTGTATAAAGTGCAAAAAGAAAACCTGTGCATGCACAGGTTTAGCTGGAGCATGGAAAAGGGTATGATTACTTGTCTCTGGGAGCCTCAGAACAAGGGGGGCCCGATTTCTCCAAAGAGACAAGGTGTCAATGGATCTTCCCAGCAGAGAGAAGAGCACACACAAGAATCTGGATGGAGAAGGAGCAATGGAAACAGAAGTGAGAGAACTAATTGAAAGACAGAGAGGCATTGTCATAGCTGGGTAGTAGGCAATTGACATGAGCTTATCTGAGCATAGGGGTAATTGTGCTACCATTTCTATGAGGTTGTTGAGAATATTAAATCAGTTATCTAACCCTTAGCACAGTACCTAGCACAAGGTAATCACAATGTTGACTACTACTACTCATTAAAGCATTGCATGTGAATAAAAGTTTAGTCACATAGATGGATTTTTGCACATAGGGAAAGGTTGATTCCATCAACAAACATCTACGACATCCCCAGACCTTCTATAGTTAACTTTCAGAAATTCAATGATCAGTCCTGAGTTTAAACTAAGCCTTCTTGGAATTTAAAGCTAAACTGTTTCTCTCTTAAGCTCTAGCTCTTGCAAATCAAAATCGCTTTGCCCATAAACTATTGTATCTGCATCTGCCTCAAGTTAAAAAAAAAAAAAAAATCCATTCAGCAACTCAATTGACTTCTTCGTTCTAGGCTGTAGCCGCCCTCCCCAGAGGCATCGATGTCATTGACTCAGTGGGTGCGGGGCTACCAGGCGATAGGAACACGTAGGTTCACTATTTCAAAAACATTATCCAGCCTCTTATGAAACTGGCAAGATTTAGGGATGAAGCTTAAGTAATGGGGATGAGGGAAGGCTTAGATCCAAGAGGTTTAATTTACAGAAGAGTTTGTCTTTGCGGGGGTCTTTCTTGTTCCTCCCAAGCGGGAATAAAATATCCTGCTAAACTGTTCCACTTGATGGAAATAGGATGCCGTATATTTACTGAGCACCTACTATGTGCCAGGCTCTCTTCTCAAAGGGGTTCCTCGAAAAGACTGGGATGATTCTACTTCTCTAGATTCCACCTGAGGCATCTATCTCATGGGGTCAGGGGTAGGATTGTCCCAGCTCCTGGAAGATTAGAGAAAGGTTATTGCGTAGCTCGGAATTTTAGAAAACTGAGTTTCTACTTCTTCCAGGATTCCTAGCACTCAGAATCTGCCCTTTGGAAAACTGATTCTGCTATTTGTATTTTCTATTTCTATTTTCTAGCTTTTAACAGATACAGTTATATTTGAAAATACCAGCCTGTCTTTGGCAGTGCTAAAAGAACTAAAGAAAGGATTTAATTTCAGCATGAGCTGAAGTTAAACGGGAAAAACCGTCGCTTACCTCTGGAGATGCTGGTCCCCAAAGGGATGTGAGACCCCTGAGAGAGAGAAGTCTTGGCTACTGGGGAGGCCTTGAGAGATGGAGAAAGTAGGTTGGGTTTCTGGCTTTCCTGGTTTCTAAAAAAAAAAAAAAGTTCAGGAAATGTCACCCCAAAATATTCAGCTCTGGTATGCTGATTACCTCAAACTGAGAGCACTTGGGGTACAGTAAATGCGGTCAGGGGTTCTCTCTCTGAACTCCCTGCATCTGCCTAAAGACAGGTCCTCCAAAAATAAGCCAACTGTCATGAATCCCTCCCCAGGAATCCATCAACCAGTGAAGACTGGCTCCTATCACAGGAGAGAGAGGAAACTGAGGTCTAGGGGGCACCCACCCAGGCAGACTTCGTCAGACTGTCACTTATTCTCCCAAAGGCCCATTCATCTTTCCAAACCTCATATACTCGCCCCTCACTTGCCTGCATCCCCCCTTCTCTCTCCTCCATGAAGAATGCAACTCAGCTTCTAGATCTCACTGGCTTTGGGGTATGCACTTTTCCTTCACGTGACGCTCCTATGCACACAAAAAATGTGTCTACCTTTTCTTCTGTTAATCCGCCTGCTGTCAGTTTATTTCATAGACTCAATTATGGAAGTCTCAGAGGCAGAGGGAGGGGCTTCCCTCCCCGACACTGGCTACTGCGTGGATCAGCTGTTGTTCCCTTCCTTCCTTGGGGTATCCACAAGAGCCCCCCCTTGCCCTTGCAATGTCTCCCTTGTCCCTTGAGTCAGTCTGGGAGGCTTTCTTTCTATTCCTTGCAAGTCACCATCCCAATGTGTTTCTTTTTATTTTCTAAATTAATTTATTTTGGAGTGGAGGGCAGGGTCTTGCTCTCTTGCCCAGGCTGGAGTGCAGTGGCACCATCACAGCTCACTCCAGCCTGGAGCTCCTGAGCTCAAGCGATCCTCCCTCTCCAGCCTCCTGAGTGGCTGAGACTACAAGTGTGCACCACCACCCCTGGCTAAATTTTGTACTTATTTTTTAGAGACGGGGAGCTCACTATGTTGCACAGGCTGGTCTTGAACTTCTGGCCTCAGGCAATCCTCCTGACTGGTCAGAAGCTCCAGATGCTTTGGGTCTTCCTCACCACAGGCCCCTTCTTCTGCTTACTGTGTGCAAGGCACTGGAGACAAAAATAAATATATAAATAGCCTGCCCCCCGCCCTGCCTGAGGAGCCCCTGGCTGATGAGGTAAATGGGCTGGGGGAGCCTTTCAGGGGATGCCAGTAAGAGTCCCAATTCTGGAATTCCCTCCTCCAAGGCACTGAACTAGGCCCCGTTAAAATTAACTCCACCAATTAAAGGCATCGTTAGGAGACAATGCTGCCTGTCGTCTTTATTTTTAATTACAAAGCCTGGCCTAAATTTGTCAAACCGTTTATAATTAGAGCAGAGTTCCTAAGCAAAAGGCCAAGGAAGAGGGGAGGAGAAGAAGGGATGGAGAAGACAGGGGTTCTTGGTCTCCCTCCCCAGGCCTCTCTGGCCTGGTCCGGGCTCATCTACCTCTGGACAGCTGTGACAGCCACTGCCCCACTAATGGACGGGCTGTCTAGGGAAGCACTCGCCGTCCCTCCCTCACCTCTCCGTGCACACTCTGATTATAGTCATTAGGGAGTCACCCTGAGCGACGGGGAGACAAGCGAGTGGTACATCGGCAGCCCGGGAGGCTGGAGGTGGCTGGGAGTGCCGCAGGACTGGCTCGGGCTGGAGAGCAGAGCCTGGAGAAAGCGCAGCAGCGGAGCTCCTCTCTTGCCCTCTCCCTGTGGGGAGGCATCCGTCGCTCCACACAGCCCATGGCTGGCACAGCAAGAACAGTGGGAGGGTGAGAGTGAGAGGATCCAGACAAAGTGGATGCCTCTCGGTCCAGCCTCCAGGCCCCCGCCAGCTTCAGGGCACTCTGTAACACGGCCAGCTCCTGCACTTCTAACCACAGGATGGTTGGAAAGAAGGCTTGGGAGGGAAGAGGCTAAAGAAAATCCTTGTCTCTGCTGGGCAGAGGTCAGACATGGGGCAGCTTGTAAACTTGGTGGGAGAGAGCAGGGCCCAGTCTCCTGGGCTCCCACCTCCAGCCTCTGCTCCCACCCAGAGGGATGGGACTCTGCCTCTCCTGGTCCAGGGCGTAGACCAGGTGGTGGCCCAGCCCCCACTGTCTCCCTGGGCCACAGGTGGGGAGTGCCTCCTCTTACCACATGCCACCTCTTGCTAGCCAGGACCAGCTTCTAAAGCACCCGCCATCCCTGCCCTCCCATGTCCAAGGTGGGACTGAATTGCTGTTCCATTCCACCCCAGCCTGCAGTGGCCAGTGGCAATGCTAAGTGCTCCTGAGCCCTGTGCCCGATGGTCAAGAAACTCCCCATCCTTTTGTGTTCTAGGAAAAGGCCCACTGCCAAGAAGTCCCCTTCCCCAAGATTCCTTGCTTAGGTGTGAGAAGGCCAGGCACAGACACTCCTAAGTCCCATCCTTTGTCTCATAACTGATTAGCCAAACCAGCAGCCAATCCAGACAAAATGCCGCCAGCTTGACCCGACTACACTTGAGTCAGGCGTCTCTGCCCTGAACTTTACCCCACCCTCAGCCTGAGCCAGCACGGGAACTCAGGACGCCCTTCTCAACGCCCCCTCCCAGGATGCAGGGGCAAACACGCCTGCATCAGCTGCCAGCCAGGCCACCTGCTGGCCCCCCTCCCCACACCTGGCTCCTTTTAGCCTTATTTATTAAAAATAATAGACCAAGAAGCAGCTTCTCTGCTCCTTCTGGAATCTCTGCGTGGTTCAGCCCACCTGCCTCCACCATGTCCATCAGGGTGACTCAGAAGTCCTACAAGGTACCCACCTCTGGCCCCCAGGCCTTCAGCAGCCGCTCCTACACGAGTGGGCCCAGTGCCTGCCTCAGCTCCTCAAGCTTCTCCCGCGTGGGCAGCAGCAGCTTCCGGGGTGGCCTGGGCGGAGCCTGTGGTGGGGCCAGTGGCACGGGAGGCATCACCACTGTCACGGTCAACCAGAGCCTGCTGAGCCCCCTTAACCTGGAGGTGGACCCCAACATCCAGGCCGTGCGCACCCAGGAGAAGGAGCAGATCAAGACCCTCAACAACAAGTTTGCCTCCTTCATAGACAAGGTACAGTTCCTGGAGCAGCAGAACAAGATGCTAGAGACCAAGTGAAGCCTCCAGCAGCAGCAGAAGATGGCTCGGAGCAACACTAACAACATGTTGGAGAGCTACATCGACAACCTTAGGCCGCTGCTGGAGACTCTGGGCCAGGAGAAGCTGAAGCTGGAGGCGGAGCTTGGCAACATGCAGGGGCTGGTGGAGGACTTCAAGAACAAGTCCCTTAGGTGACGTATCAGCTCTGCAGGTAACCAGGTTCACTGCTGGGTTAATGAACTCCCCTCTATGCCCCTAACCAGCTTCCCGACTCTCCCCTGTCTCAGGGCTTACTGGTTAGTAACAAAAACAAGCTTGTCTTTCTTGAACTTTCATGCCGTGCCATGCACTGTGCTGGGCACTTCCCAGGCATTTTCTCAACCCTTGGGAGTTGAGCACTGTTATTGTTCCCATTTCTCTGATATGGAAATTCATTCTTCTCAGCTGTAGAAAGGCAGCTCCATGGGTCTACCCCACCAGCCCTACAGTATATGATCACGTCCTTGCCTCATAGATTCCTTGTGAGGGTTAATGGCACAGCATGAAGGTTCAAGAAAGATAGCCTTGCCCATGCCATCATCATCAATCACTTATATGGCAGGTCCTTAGAACAGTGTCTGGCACACAGTCGATGCCATATAAGCGATTGTTCTTACTATTAACACTATGATAATCACATGGATTGTTAGTAGGTTGCGTTGTCACTGCGATGATGATGGCATGGGTCACTATGTGAAAAAGGTTCAGCAGTGCTGGGTTAAGTAACTTGTATAAAGTCATACAACTACAATGTGTCCACTTGTAATGTGCCATATAATTTACTTCTGTATTACCCAGTTTATTCACTATCTTCATTGCTTATTGGCCCCGTTGCTAGAATGTGAGCTCTGCAGGGCGGGGATCTCTGTTTTGTTCACCGCTCTATCCCTAACGTCTGGATAGGTCCTGGAACATAGAGGGTGCACAATAAACATTGTCCAGTGTGCATGGAGGAATAAAAGAATTCTAAGGCTTGTGCTCCTTACCATTGCACTCGAAAGCAGCCTTCTGGTCCTAGACCTGCAGTTTCCTTTGGAAGTCAAAGTCAACCTAAACCATTCCTGATGGGGAAGGTGAAAAAAGCACTGTCTCCCTAGCCCATGAATAATCCCTTTACTTGGATAGGGAACTTGTGGGTTTCTGGAAAACTTTCACATGCATCACCTGGTTGGAGTCACTGGGTGTTCCTGTTATCTCCATTTTACAGAAGGAGAAACTGAGGTGCAGAGACCTGCTTGGGTCCTTCCCTGGGAGCCATCCTGCCACCCAGCCCTAGCCTAGCCTGGGGCCAGCCTCCAGCACAGTCCTCGCCCCCGTGGGCCACAGAGCAGACAAGAGTCCTGCTTCCCTTTCTGCTTCACTAATTATCCTTTTAACTCGCACTGGTGTATTTTTGCCGCACGATCTGCAGTTTTATTTTTATCCACCTCTCGGTAATGGTATTGGGGCCGTTACTCAGGGAGGCTCCTGGAGCCGAGCTGCTCCCCAATTTACAATTGCAATTATGAACTCCGACAGAAACACATGCAGCTGGCGTCAATTTTAAGCAATATTTTGATCATAATAATTAAAAAAGTAACTTATGGCGTGCACGCATTAGACAAATTAATGTTATTCCAAGGCTCTGCTAAAAGCCGTGCAAGGGAGAGAGGAGCGAAAGAGGAAATGGTGCCCCAGATCTCTCAGGGGCCTGGTAGTCTTGTCTCCAGCACGACTCACTCTCTGGGCTTACAAATTAACTTTCACATTGAGTTTAATATCTGGATGTCCTGCAAGTTGAATGCTGCCTGTTCCCGTCCCTCCCCACAACACACATGTAAATTTGATGGTTTATTAAGGTACTTGGGTATAAACAAGCACATTTCCTTGTCACTGTTCCCCCGGCTGGCTACAGGCAGCTGAAAGGATGTTCACATCTCTCTCGAACATGCTGCTCTAGACCCAAATGGGAGCTGGCTCTGAGAGCTTGGGGGCTGGGATGAGGGAATGGCAAGGACTTCTGATGTCTTTTCCCAGCACACACAGGCACGTAAATGACAATGGCTATAAACAGACCTGCACCTATGCACTCTCACTCATGCCCAGGCACCACTACACACACACACAAACACACACACAAACACACACCCCAAATCAAGCTGCCCCAGGAACATGATTCATAACCGCATACACCTCATACTCCATCCACAGACAACATCACATAATTCACACACATATTTATATACATCTGCCCTCTTACACATGACCCGTAATCACAGAACACGCATCCCACACTTCTGTTCACATGCACATATGCACACACATTAATACACAGGCGCTCCCATGCACAAACAGACCCATCCCCAGATGCACAATTTATCACCATTGACATCCTTACACTTTTCACTTACAGACTCACATACCTCCACACACATACACGGGTTTATAGGCACATACACAACTCTTTGCTCACAGACACAATTCATCATTACAAGCAAGACCCACACATATAGTCACACAATGAAACTCACAAATATGTGCACACACACACATTGATACACACACTCTCTCACACACACTCCCCTCTCTCTGCAGAGGCAGGACGCCCACCACAGAGCAGGCCAGGCCACAAGGCAGCATCAGTAGCTTTTTAACTTTTGAGGGTCCCCCATGCTGAGGGCTGCCCCCCACAGCCATGCTGTTTGTGTCTGCAGATACACAAACGTTCACACACCATCCCAAGGGCTTTGTCCTTTATGAAATCCACCCAGGTCCGAAGCTTGTCCCTTAATCTGGGGTCCCAGGCAGTCCCATCCCTGCCTTTAGTGGGGTGAGTGCACCATTGTCTGGGGGTAGAGGGGGTGAAGGAAGAAGTCCTACTGGCTTTCGGTAGTGGTTTACTTTTATTTATTATGATAGGCATCGCTATTTTTGGTAAATGGTTTAAAAATCTATCTTTTTAATACAAAACAGATGTTTGGCCGGGCGTGGTGACTCATGCCTGTAATCCCAGCACTTTGGGAGGCTGAGGCAGGCGGATCACAGGGTCAAGAGATCGAGACCACCCTGGCCAACATTGTGAAACCCCGTCTCTACTGAAAATACAAAAAAGCTGGGCGTGATGGCACATGCCTGTAGTCCCAGCTACTCGGGAGGCTGAGGCAGGAGGATTGCTTGAACCCAGGAGGCAGAGGTTGCAGTGAGCTGAGATCGTGCCGCTGCACTCCAGCCTGGCAATAAAGCAAGAGTTTGTCTCAAAAAAAAAAAAAAAAATTAAATTTTTAAAAAAGCACTGCTCCTATCTCCTACCCCCTAGGCTGGCAGGCCTATGGCCTGCAACATCGCAGAATTGAGATTCCAGGTCTCTGAGTCAGATGCTGGGATTCAAGTCCTGGCTCCAGCACTCACCGATGAGTGGGCTTGGAAAGGGCTTAGTTCCTGCTTCCTCATTAATTCCTCACCTATTTCATACAGTTGTCATCAGGACAAAACGCGATAAGGAGCTGAGCACTGTGCTCGGCCTGGGGCATAAACCTAGTACATCTCATTTGCAGCTGTTTTTGTCCTGACATCCCCTTCAACCCTGTGCTTTCTCCCCATCTGTACCAGCCTCTCCCTTCTCTTGTCTCCCTGTCTGACTCTTCTCCTGCCTCTCCTGCCCTCCACCTGGGGGTGCTCAGCCCTTGTACCCTCTGCTCTCCTCCCTCCACACACCTCCCTCAGGGGCAACATCCACTCCTATCACCTACCACAGTGGTTTGGGCAAAAAATGAGAGTTTTGATATGTGCTCATTGGGTAAGTTCTTGGGAGCCTCAGTTTCCCCTTTGGTAAAATGGAGATAAGTCTGCCTCTCCTTCTCACAGAGCTGAATGAGGCTGGGCCTGAGAAAGGACTTTGAGGCTGCAAAGCCTGAGAAACATGTCGGTTGTCACAGTGGACTGTAGCCCGTCACCTCGAACCTCTCCTCTAGGTCAGCAGTTGCTTATGAAAGATGACAGACATACAAATACATATAATATCATAGCAAAAAACATGTGCCCAACCTTTTTTCAGTTCTATTTTTTAATTTTATGAATGTTATGCATCCACAAGGTTTAAAGAGTTACATAATTCTACTGGGTTTGAAATTAAAAACAAAACACGACAGTAATCCCTTGCTTTCCGACCCTTCACCCACCCCAGGCAGAGGCAACCACTCCTTAGAGGCAACTATTTCAATGCTTTTAGCTGATTCTTTTGATATTTACCTCCAAATCTCTTTAAAATGTGCTTATGTTGCTACGTCTTTGTTATTCCATTTTTAGCATTATCTATTGACTTTCCATTATATAGCATGAAGATTTGACCATCTTCCCCCTCCTGCCATCACACACACACACACACACACACACACACACAATCCTCCTCTCCATTCTGATGATTTATGTATATTGCAACTTTTGTTAGATCAGTATTTACATGATTGTGACGCTAAAGATGCCATTCTGATACCAGTTCCTTTGTAAGTGATTGCTTTTTCCTTGTCTTTCTTAGGAAACTTGTAGAATCTTCTGTTCATGATGTTGCACCTTGGTGTGAGCTTTTTTTTTACCATGTTGGACACTTGGTAGGCGTTTTCAGTCTGGAAACTCCTGTTCTTCTGGCCTGGGACTTTTCTTGAGTTAGTTTACAACTTCCCCTCCTCTGTTTGGGTTTTCTTTCCTTCATATAGAGGACTTCCCGGACCACTCCACTAATTTTCTTATCTTTTCTATTTTCTATATCTTTGCCTTCTTTGTTCTATGTATTAGTCCATTCTCATACCACTATTAAGAACTGTCTGAGGGCTGGGGGCAGGGGCTCACGCCTGTAATCACAGCACTTTGGGATGCCAAAGCAGGCATATCACTTGAGGCCGGGAGTTCAAGACCAGCCTGGCCAATATGGCAAAACCCCATCTCTACTAAAAATACAAAAATTAGCTGGGCATGGTGACATGCACCTGTAATCACAGCTGCTCAGGAGGCTGAGGCAGGAGAATCCTGAACTCAGGAGGCAGAGGTTGCAGTGAGCTGAGATCGCACCATTGCACTCCAGCCTGGGTGACAGAGTGAGACTCTGCCTCAAAAAAATAAATAAATAAATAAAATAAAATAAAATAAAATAAAATGAAAATGAACTGCCTGAGACTGGGTGATTTAGAAAGGAAAGAGGTGTAATTGACTCACAGTTCTGCATGGCTGGGGAGGCCTCAGGAAACTCACAATCATGGTGGAGGGTGAAGGGGAAGCAAGGCACCTTCCTCACAAGGCGGCAAGAGAGAGAAGAGCCAGGAGGGGGAGATGCCAGACACTTATAAAACCATCAGATCTCGTGTGAGAACTCACTTACTATCATGAGAACAGCATGGAGAAACCGCCCCTGTGATCCAATCACTTCCTACCAGTTCCCCCTCATGACATATGGGGATTACGGGAACTACAATTCAGGATGAGATTTGGGTGGAGACACAGTCAAACCATATCATTCCACTTTCTGAGAGATTTCTTTGGGCTCAGGAAACAATACCCCAAAATGAAGTCCTCAGCAGCAGCCTCAGAAGCAAAAGCTCTTCTCTGATCTTTTCCTGCTCTCTGTCTCTCTGTCCAGCTCTCCCTCAAGGCCAGCCACAGAAACAAGAATCCCTTTTCCCTAAAGCCAACTATGAAACCTAAAAAGATTACTCTCATTTTCCCTTTGCTTTTCTGTGTAAAAAAACTGGCCATAAAGAAATTATCTGACCTACCGTGTTAGATTGTAGGTTGTGAGGCCCCCTGATCCAGAGAGGGTCCTGATGCACACCCAGCGGAAAGAATGCGTTCCCAAAGAGGCCGAGAAGAATCTGGACAGACAGCCCTGCTGGGTTTCCCCACTCAGTCTATCAGCATTAGGTCAGACCCTCTTTCTTTTGATTATATTTCTACACAGCTGTCCATACTCACCTTTTGCACGTTAAATTTTCCACAAAAGTCCAGAGGTCTGAGGGCTTTGGCCCCCACATTTCCTAAACGTTATCCTCTAATGCTTCTACTGAAATTTTCAATTTCTCCTGTTATATTTTTAATTTCTAAGAGCTCTTTTTTGTTCTTTTATATAGCACCCATTTCTTATTTCATGCAATTATCTTCGCTTATCTAAGGATATTAATAATAGTTCTTCAGAAGTTGTCTTCTTCCTACATTGCACTTAGCACTGCTCAGTTGCTTATTATCTTGTTTGTCCTGACTTTCCCGCACTGTTAGTGCCTGTGTGAGAGTTGGGGACCAAGTGTTAATTGGAAGCTCTTAGTGGGGGGTAGGACCTGTCTGACCGTGAGATCCCTGTAGGGTGAATGGCTATGTATTTGGGGAACCTCTGATGTCTGTATCTTTAAGTCTTTCCTCTTGAACTAACCAGATTCCCCGGAAAAAAACTCTTCCAGTCTTTGGCTTAGAAGGTAAAGGCCTGACTGCCAGCATTCTCAGGAGAGGGATATGGAGGCCTCAAGCTCCTATCTGCATACGTTCATTTTGAAGAGACCAAAAACCCAAAAGGAGAAACAGAAAGATATATGATCCGTATGTTCCTTATCTGACTAAAACACAGCTTTATGTGAGTCAGCGGCCACAACCCTGCCCCCCTCCCACCCTCCAGGGAGGTCAACTGACCTTGGACACTACGACATTCCAAAAAAATTGTGTAAAGAAACTTCATCAGAACCTCCCATCCTTGAAGCCCTAACCCCTTCTTTTGTTAACTATGTATGAACCTTTTACTCTGGCTGTCCAGCAAGGCACTCACTACTGACTGCTTCTGCACACTTGTCTTTTCTCCTGTTAATCTGTCTAATGTCCATTCATTTGCAGGGCACCAACTACACAGACCCAAGCTGGTAGAGAGGAAGTTTTTTCCGCCAACAGTGTCATCTCTTTCCCCCTCTTTTTTTTAACATAGTATCTCCATCCTCAACCTGGCATCCCCCAGTCCAGAGATCCTGTTTTACCATTTCCAAGAACAAACCTCAGTCTTCTGCCAGCATGGAGAAAGAGCAATTATCCACTGCTATAGTTTACTTTGTTTTTTCTTTTTTGAAACAGAGTCTCACTCTGTTGCCCAGGCTGGTGTGCAGTGATGTGATTACAGCTCACTGTAGCCTTCATCTCCTGGGCTCAAAGGATCCTCCCACCTCAGCCTCCCAGGTAGCTAGGATTACAAGTGTACATCACGATGCCCAGCTAATTTTTTAATTTTTTTTTTTGTAGAGAAGGGTCACACGGTCAGGTGCAGTGGCTCATGCCTATAATCCCAGCACTTTGGGAGGCCAAGGCAGATGGATCACGAGGTCAGGAGTTCAAGGCCAGCCTGGCCAACATGGTGAAACCCCATCTCTACTAAAAATACAAAAATTAGCCAAGCGTGGTGGCGGGTGCCTGTAATCCCAGCTACTCAGGAGGCTGAGGCAGGAGAATTGCTTGAACCTGGGGGGCAGAGGTTGCAGTGAGCCAAGATCACACCACTGCACTCCAGCCTGGGTGACAGAATAATATTCTGTCTAAAAAAGAGAGAGAGAGAGAAGGGTCACACTATGTTGCCCAGGTTAGTCTCAAGCTCTTGGCCTCAGGTGATTTTCCTGCCTCGTATAAAACTTGACACTTATAAAACCATCAGATCTCAAGAGAACTAACTCACTGTCATGAGAACACCATGGGCGAAACCACCCCTATGCTGAGATTTAGCCTCCCAAAGTGCTGAGATTACAGGCGTGAGCCATTGTGCCCAGCCACTGCTATGGTTTGAATGTGTTCCCCAAGTTTCATGTGTTGGAAACAATCTTCAAATTTATACGTCAGTTGGAGGTGGGGCCTTTGGGAGGTTACTAGGATTAAGTAACATCATTAGGGTGAAACTCCTTCTTATAAAGCCACCAGTCCCATCAGGGAAGAGAGACCTGAGCTGACACGCATGCTCCTGCCCTCTTGCCATGTGATGCCCTCCACCATGTTATGACACAGCAAGAAGGTCCTTGTAGAAACTGAGCAGATGATGGCACCATGTTCTTGGACTTCCCAACCTCCAGAATTATTTAAAAAAAAAATTCTTTTCTTTATAAATTACCCCATCTCTGTTTTTGTTTGTTTGTTTGTGACAGCACCTCATTCTGTCACCCAGGCTGGAGTGCAGTAACACAATCTTGGCTCACTGCCACCTCTGCCTCCTGGGTTCAAGCAATTCTCCTGCCTAAGCCTTACAAGTAGCTGGGATTACAGGGTGCCTGCCACCACTCCCAGTTAATTTTTGTATTTTTAGTACAGACAGTGTTTTACCATGTTGGCCAGGCTGACCTCGAACTCCTGACCTCAAGTGATCTGCCTGCCTTGGCCTCCTAAAGTGCTGGGATTACAGGCATAAGACACTGCACCCGGCCCAAGATCTCCTTATTTTAGCTCCCTTCCTCACTCTACTTTCCAGCAATAGTAGTGTCACCAATGCCTGAGATTCTGGAGGGGTTTTGGGGAAAGGGGGTGGGAATTGGCTTTTTAGCTTTCCCCTCTTTCAGTTTAGGCTTCAGCTTTTCCCAGTCTACTCAGTTTACTCATTCATTGCTTTACAGTTTCCAAACTTGTGCTGCTGTTGTCTTCTCTCCCATTATTTCTGGCACAGGGCAAACCCCAAAATTGGGGCTCAGCCCGGGAGGCCACGTGGGCTCTTGGCTTTGTGCAGGAAGAAATTCAAGCACAGGAAGGAATTCAAGAGGAAGCAGAATAAAGTGAAAGCAAGTTTATTAAGAAAGTAAAGGAATAGGCTGGGCACGGTGGCTCACTCCTACAATCCCAGCACTTTGGGAGGCCGAGGCAGGTGGATTGCCTAAGGTCCGGCATTCCAGACCAGCCTGACCAACAGGGAGAAACCACGTCTCTACTAAAAATACACTAGCAGGATGTGGTGGCGTGCACCTGTAATCCCAGCTACCCGGGAGGCTGAGGCAGGAGAATTGCTTGAACCTAGGAGGCGGAGGTTGCAGTGAGCCAAGATGGTGCCACTGCACTCCAGCCTGGGCGACAGAGCAAAACTCCATCTCAAAAAAAAAGAAGGAAAGTAAAGAAATGAAAAGTGGTTATTCCATAGGCAGAGCAGCTTTTGTGGGCTGTAGGCCGGCTATATTTATGGTTATTTCTTGATTATATGCTAAACATGGGATTGATTATTCATGAGTTTTCCAGGAAAGGGGCAGAGATTTCCCAGAACTGAGGGTTCCTCCTTCTTTTATACCATGTAAGGTAACTTCTGGACTTTGCAATGGCATTTGTAAACTGTCATGCTGCTAGTGAGAGTGTCTTTAGCATGCTACTGCATTGTTATTAACATATAATGAGCAGTGAGGACTATCAGAGGTCACTTTTGTTGCCATCTTGGTTTTGGCAGGTTTTGACTGGTTTCTTTGCCACATCCTGTTTTATCAGCAGTATCCTTGTGACCTGTATCTTGTAAAACAAGTCCTGCCGAATTTCTGTCTCATCTCCATCTTTGTGGGTTTCTGATTTTTAAAAAATCCCTTTATTGTCACTTTAGGGTTTTCAAGAAGAGCAAGATGAATTGTGTGCATTCAATTCACCATCTTTACCTGGAAGTCTCCATCTGCATTCCACCTTTGAACTGATGGGCTTATGCCTTTTAATAAAATCCTTTTACTGTTATTTCCATGGGCTCTGGGGAGTGTAAACTAATGGATGGGTTCAACTTGCCATCTTTAACTGGAACTGATTTGTTTGCTATTGAACTTTGCTCTAGACATAAATGTCTATCTCCCCACTTACAGCACTTACTGTGGTGAGCTTCTCAAGAAGAATTTTTTTGTTTTGGTTTTTGTTTTTTGCCTCAAAAGCCAGCACAATGGCTGGATACTAAAGACTTATGACTGGGCCTAGGTTTTCATGTTATTTAAACTAACTTCCCTTCATCTCGACAAATGTGCATTCAACAAATATTTACCAAATATTTAGTAAGGATCTACTCTTTGTCAGGTAATATCCAGGCCCCAGGCACACAGCAGAAGTCAAGTCCGACTGAGTTGATGCTCACATGGAACTTGCATTCGGCTCTGTTAAAATATCCTCGAGGAGCTTATTACTTCTCAAGGCAGCCTACCCCACCACCTCCTGCTGAAAACTGGTTTCCCATTACTTTCACTCATTGGTCCAAAGTCCTCCTGGCAGAGGCTCCCTCTTCTGTAGGCTAGACCTCCAGTTAAGTAAAGACGATCTGTGATTCTGTTTTCTTCATACTTTCCTTCAACCACTCATACAATTCCGGCACCTCCTCCCACAATGAAGTCACAAAACACTCAGGACGCTCCCCCATTCTCTTCCTTCTTCTCTATGAGTAAGAAAGTGGGATAAAGTCAAAAATAATATATTTAGTCTTTGTCCCAGGTTCCTGGCACAGAGCTTCAAAAACCTTCAGAAATTTGAATGATAGGAATGTCTTTTGTTATTCATAATGAGCCCTTTTCAGCCACACCTGAGTTTATGCTAATGAGATGACTCACAGCAGATCCCCTAGACAGTTTCAAAACAGAGGCTGGTTCTCAGGAAAACCAACCAAGGGATTAAAGAGTTGGAACTTTCAGCCCCTCCCTTCTCCCTTCCACCTCCAGGAAAAGATGGAGATGGAGTCCAGTCACATGGCCAATGACTAAATCAATCTTGCCTACATAATGAAACCGCAATAGAAACTCTGAACAACAAGGCTTGGAGAACTTCCTGGTTGGTAAACATACTAATATTGGCATACCAGAAGGGTGGCACACCCTGACTCCAACAGAAGCTTTTGTGTTCGGGACTCTTACAGACCTTGCTGTGTGTGCATCTTCATCAGGCTGTTTATTTGTATCCTTTACAATAAAATGGTGATTGTAAATATAATGCTTCCAGTGAGTTTTCTGAGTCATTCTATTAAGTTATCAACTCAAAATGGGGGTGCAGAGGAACCCCTGAATTTATAGCTGGGCAGGCAGAAGTGTGGGTGACTTGACGACACCCAGGACTTGTAGTTGGTATCTGAAGTGGGCAGTCTTGCGGGACTAAGCCCCTTAACCTGTGGGATTTGTGCTAACTTCAGGTAGCTGATGTCAAAATTGAATTGGATTAAATTGAATTGAATTGAATTGAATTGAATTGAATTGAATTGAATTGAGTGACATCCAGTTGGTGTCAGGGGACTGGTGTGGGAAGGCAGAAAGGGAGCCTGCTGTGATGCCTGGCACCCCAATATCTTTCCCTCTTGGCCTCATGCTCTCTGCCCAGCCAAAGAGAACTCCATTTACCCTGGGAGCACCATTGTTTGATGGGATGGGCCTGGGGCTCTGAGGAGAACAGCTTCCTTCCTTCTACAATTGTGGGTACTGCAATCTATGTTTCCCATTATTTCTCTGTTTGAAGGAAGGTTTAGTTATCATCTCCATTGACTGTAAAACCCTTCAGAGTTGTCTTGGCTCCTGTGAAATGTCTAGCTTAGGTATGGGCATTCAGGGGATGCTCAGTAATGTTGGTTGGCATGTGTTAGCTTGGCATGCATTAATTTGCCCTTTGAAGAGATCCTGTCCCTCCTCCACCCGCCTTCCCTCCTGCAGACTCCCATGAAAGCTTCATGAGTGCTCAGAGCATCCTCACTGGAATGAGTCCTAGAGGCCCAAGTCTAAGTTTTTTTGGATTAGGAGGAACCCACGTGGAAAAACATCACACCTTCAGTTTTTGTTGGCTGTTTCTGAGGCTGTTGTTTTGGTTTACTGTGGAACATGCACCTGTATGTGCAGGGGTGGGGGTGGCTTGATGAGTGATATGCATGCTGAGGTGTCTGGCCAGGCATCCCGCTTCCTGCAAGACAGGAGTAGGAATAACAACTCACATTCTGCACATCCTTCTACAGACTATCAAGTTCCTTCCCACACCAAAGAGCATCCTCCCAACCTGTGTGTGTCTGTAACCCTAACCAATATCGCAATTTTACAGATGGGAAAAATAAGGCTAAATAAAGTTAGGTAACAGCTAGCACATGAAGAGGTCTCAGGTCTTCTGACTGCAGATCTCTTGAGCTTTCCGTTCCACCATTCTGTGACCCACCTGAGGGCAGAGGGGACCACAGTGAGTGGGCAGAGAGAAAGGTGTAGGATCCTTCTTTCCCTAACGTCTCCCTTCTGTCCCTCCCACTGTAGTTCTTCCCTCACTGGCTCCAATGCACAGAGCCAATTATGTGCCTCTGACAAGCACAGTCCAGCTGTGGGGTGGGAATGGCAGAGAAGAGCCAGAGGCTAAGAAGCATTTGCACCCATTAGCCAGCAGTCCACAGCATTGGATTGGGAGGGGAAACAGCTGGCATTGGCTGCAACAACACCCTCCTTCCTTCCTTCCAGTCCTTTCCAAGCTTCTGCCCCTTGCAATTCGCTCTCCAAAATTGCCCCAACCAAGAGAAGTCACTTTTAGGCTGATTCAGAAAAGTACCAAGAGTGGGCTTACTCAGTCCTTTCTGGACTAGGGGGAACTGACAAAGCTCCTCTCAGGAATCTCTGAGCCTCACTCTCTAATCTTTCTTTCTTTCTTTTTTTTTTTTTTTTTTTTTTTTTGAGACAGAGTCTTGCTCTGTGGCCCATGCTGGAGTGCAGTGGCGTGATCTCTGCTCATTGCAACCTCCACTTCTTGGGTTCAAGAAATTCTCCTGCCTCAGCCTCCTACCTGGGATTACAGGTGTGTGCCACCACAACCAGCTAATTTGTTTGTTTGTTTGTTTGTTTTGTTTTGAGACAGAGTCTCATTCTGTCACCCAAGCTGGAGTGTAGTGGCACAATCTCGGCTCACTGCAACCTCTGCCTCCTGAGTTCAAGCGATTCTTGTGCCTCAGCCTCCTGAGTAGCTGGGATTACAGCCGTGCATCACCACACCCAGCTAATTTTTGTAATTTTAGTAGAGATGAGGTTTTACTGCGTTGCCCAGGCAGGTCTCAAACTCCTGGCCTCAAGTGATCTTCCCACCTCGGCCTCCCAAAGTGCTGGGATTACAGGTGTGAGTCACTGCGCCTGGCCAGATCCCTTAATCTTAACCATTATGTCCAGCCCATCAACCTGGAGCAGGAAGTGGAAGTAGGGAAAGGCACTGGGACCACTTGCTTTGTTTTGGGCTCGTCCTACTGCCAGAGCCTCAGCAGGGACACCATATCTGATGGCAGAGTAAGTGCTTGTAACTTAGTGCTAACGTCAGGGGCTCTGAGACCAAGTGCTGTCAACATTGATCTTATTTTTACCAGAGAAGAAAGCCCAGAGTTAGATATAAAAAGTCTTAGATTATTTAAATATGAATATCATCTTTGTCTGTTTTGTGCTGCTCCCACAGAATACCTCAGACTGGGTAATTTACAGTGAATAGAAATTTACTGGCTTATGGTTCTGGAGGCTGGGAAGTCCAAGACTGAGGGGGCAGCGTCTGGTAAGAGCTTGCTGCATCATAGCATGACAGAAGGCATCACATGGGTGAGCGAGAGAGAGAGAAAGAGAGAGAGAAGAGGTGGGGGAGAGAGAGAGAGGAGGTGGGGGAGAGAGAGAGATTAGAGGAGAAGGGTGAAGACAGAGAGAAGGGCTGACCTCCTCTTTTTATAAGGAACCCATTCCTAAGACAATGGTCAATGGCATTAATCCATTCATGAGGGCAGACCCCTCATGGCCTAACCACCTCTTAAAGATCCTGCCTCTTTCTTTTTCTTTCTTTCTTCTTTTTTCTTTTCTTTTCTTTTTTTTTTTTTTTTTTTTTTTGAGACAGAGTCTTGCTCTTTCGCCCAGGGTGGAGTGCAGTGGCATAATCTCAGCTCACTACAACCTCCACCTCCCAGATTCAAGTGATTCGCCTGCCTTAGCCTTCCGAGTAGCTGGGATTACAGGCACACACCACCACATCCAGCTAATTTTTGTATTTTTAGTAGAGATGAGGTTTCACCATGCTGGCCAGGCTGGTTGGTTTCGAACTCCTGACCTCATGATCCACCCATCTCACCCTCCCAAAGTGCTGAGATTACAGGTGTGAGCCACCACACCTGGCCTCTTTTCTGTTTGTTTGTTTTTTTAGAGATGAGGTCTCACTCTGTTGCCCAGGCTGGGGTATAATGGTGTAATTATAACTCACTGCAGCCTCAAACTCCTAGGCTCAAGCCATCCTCCCACCTCAGTCTCAGCCTCCTGAGTAGCTGGCACCAACTACCAGCTAATAGCCATACCACAAACACCCAGCTAATTTTTTATGTTTTTACTTTTTGGAGATAGGGTCTCATTATGTTGCCCAGGCTGGTCTCAAACTCCTGGCCTCAAGCAATTCTCCCACCTCAGCCTCCTAAATAGCTGGAATTACAGGCATGAGCCACCGTATTAAGAGGCTCACCTCTTAATACGGTTACAATAGCAATTATGTCTCCAACACATGCTTTTGGGGGGGACACATTCAAACCATAGCAAATACCTTCTGAAAAGTTGACCTGAACATTTACATAAGCTGTCACCCAGGAACTTATCTTCTAATGCAGGTGTAAATGACTATTAGAGATACTTCGCTGAAAACTTGGTGAGCAAGCAGAGAGCATGAGGATGTTAAGCCCCTTTATAGAGTAGAGAAGGTGTGGCACGGGAAGGGGGAGCTAGCTAGGATACTGAGGAAAGGCTGAGTCTTCACACAGCTTGGTGAAAGTTTCCTCGGCACCCAGATCCCAGCCTCTTTCTTGCAATGGATCAAGGTGACTTGGTGACATTCTCTGCCACCCTAACTTCCATCTGATCATGATATTTTCCCCACCTACAGCATGTTTTAAGCTTATGGAATATTTTTAAGTGGATTCCTGCCCGCTCCCTCTAGCTTTCTCATCCCAGGGCCACTTTTTTTTTTTTTTTTTTTTTGCCAGGGTGGGAGCGGGCATTGAGACCTGCTTGATTTATTCCAGTGACACAACCATGATCCCAAAGTGTGCAAAATTAAAGGCTTCAACTGTAGCTGAGGAGAGGGCAGGAATGGTACACCTGGGGCCAGTGGTGAGTCAGGAATGACAGGCAGGCGGCCATGACCAGGGCAGCCTCCTCCCCACAGGGCCAGAGACAGGGGAGTGGCCTGAGGAGCAGGACCCAAGGGTAGCCCAGGGCTGGGGAAGGCGGCAGAGACCCCCCCTTGGCCTAGGGCCACTTTGATGGCCCTGTTCCATGTGGCAAGGGGGCGCAATTCATCCACTACTCTATGTGAGGAAGCTGGGAAGGTGGGCTTGGTGAAGGAGTAGTAAGTATCACTTGGCCTGGGAGCTAAAGAGTAGATATTTTCTGATTTGAGAATACATCTGAATGAGACCAGATGGAAAAGTATCCATCTCTTAATTTGTACAGGTAAATTACCTACACCGCGGCTTCACTGGGGGCAAATTATCCACATTCATGTTGAGAGCATCCTCCCTTCTGTTTGTCCTCATACTTTCAAGAACTCAGAGGAACCCATGCAATCTCAAACAGTTCATGGAGTAAAAGGCAGTCAGTTCTAAGGGAAGCTGGCGCACCCATCGGGCTGTCCTTGGCATGGGCAGTAACACCTCACAGGCTGATGGGAAGGAAGGTAGGGACCCCTTAAATTATCCTATATTAACCCTCCAAAGGAAGTTCTTCATTCCAACCTTTTGGGAGCCCTGAGTCCCAGATCACTCAGGCTTAACCAGGGTCAGACCTCCAACACCTCTTCATCTCAAGTAGCTTGGATTAGCCACCTCAACACCCCACTGAGTTGGCTTCAAGCAATCATTTGGACAATGATGAGAGGATCAGGGCCACTTCAGAGCCTAGAAAGCCTGGTTTCTGGGCCCTCCCCAGCTTCAGGGCCTAAAAGCCACCCTTAGCTCTTCCCAAGAGATCTCCAAAATCAGAATGAGAGAGCTGCATGGAAGCGACCCCAGGCCCTGTGCGGTGCGGTCAGAGTCCAAGGCCAGGGCACTTGCCCCAGTCACACAAATGGTTAGCAAAAGCCAGGGTGCGGCTCTAGTCCCACCCTCCCCGAGCCCCGAGGGGTCCTTCCAGAACTGCCACCTGAACAGGTGGCTGCTCCGGTGCTGAACCCCTGCCGAGCCGAGGGTGACCTTGGACATCCACTACACTCCCTGCGGGAGGAGGGGGGTCCGCCCGAGCTCTAGCTGGGTATGGGGGGCTGCCACAGCCTGATCACGTCTCCGCCTCCCGGACTGGGCTGGCTCGTCGCCTGCTGCTCCCTGGCAGCTGTCTGCCGCTGCCAGGAAGGTGATTGCCATGTTTGCAGCTCCTTTCCTTGTTTGGAAAGATCTGGAGGCAGGTGAGGCTGCCGGGAAAGCGCGACTGACAGGTTGTGATCTGCAGGTTTTGGCGCCGGGCTCCAAGCTCCAAGCAGTCTGGGGAAGGCTGTCCGCCTGCTAGGGGCTGCGTTCCGCCTCCGCGCCCCGCAAGTCCCCCCTCTGGCGGACCGGGTGCCGGCCCCTGCCTCCAGGCCCCGCAGGCCCCCCACAGCCGCCAGACCCCAGCCAGAGTCGCCTGGCCCTCCCTCTGGCCCCGAGAGACCCCTAAACAAACCCCTAGCCCCACGAGCGGCCCTCCTCCACGGGCAGTCCTTCCCGGTGTCTGACTCAAATCTCCGGCTCTGGCACCACGCCGCGTCTCTGTAGGAAGGAGCACTGTGCGGTCGTGCCGGTTCCTTCCCGCGCACTTGGAGGGACCCAGCTAGCAATCAGTCACGCTGGCATTTTTCTCTGAGCCGACAAGGCAATTTGTGAGGAGCAGGGCTTTCTCGCCGGCTGGATGCTAAGTGGGAGCAGAGGAGGTGGGCGTTGGGGGCGTTCTAAAGAGATACCCAAATTAAACATCCAATCTGCCATGTCCTGTGTCACTCAACGCGATTCATCTTCTCCCTGGCTCCCGCTGGGGCGGCTCCCAGAAGCTCGAGGACGTGAGCTGCGGTCGTTGGCGGCGCGTCGCCTCCTCCGCGGAGAACAAACGGACGCCCCGCGGCCCCCGCCCCACCGCAGCTCTAAGAGCCTGCGCTCCTGAGCTCCGCAGCGCTGAGCCGCGGGAGAGGGATTCGGAGGGAACAATGGGCAGGAGGAGGGGCTTGGGGGTTTCTAGGCCCCCCCACCCCGCTCCCCCGCCTCTTCCATTATCTGCCTCAATAACTCAGCAGGAGGCTGGGCCGGAAGCTGAGGGTCTGTGAGTGGCTGAGTTTGCACATTCCAGAACCTAGAAGTGGTTCCCATACTGCCTTCTAGGCCCCGCGTGCTGCTCTGCTGAGTTGGAGTTCTCCTCCAACCATCCAACTAGTGCCCAAGCCTGCCATTCCTGCATTCAGGCCAAGGAGGAGGGGCTGGGGGCTCAGAGGATGCAATTCTCACCCTTGCAAATGGCTTTTTTTTTTTTTTTTTTCTGAGACAGAGTCTCACACTGTCACCCAGACTGGAGTGCAGTGGTGCAATCTTGGCTCACTGCAACCTCTGCTTCCTGGGTTCAAGCCATTCTCCTGCCTCAGCCTCCCGAGTAGCTGGGATTACAGGTGCATGCCACCACACTCAGCTAATTTTTGTATTTTCGGTACAGATGGGGTTTCATCATGTTGGCCAGGCTGGTCTTGAACTCCTGACCTCAGAAGATCCACTCGCCTCAGCCTCCCAAAGTGCTGGGATTACAGGTGTGAGCCACCACACCTGGCCTGCAAATGGCTTTTTGATGAACCCCATGTGTGCAGCGTTGCTCCCCAACGTCCCAAGGCTCGCTGGAGAACATCCCCACTCAGCCAGGAGGAGGCGCTCTGTCCAGGTTTGGAGAGGTGAACACATTTCCCAGTGGAAAACCAAAGGTGAGTTGCCCTCAGAAGACCAGGGAGGAAAGAGAAGGGAGGCAGATCCCAGGAGTCCCGGTTCCCAGTTCCCAAGGGCTCACAGCTGGCTAATGGCTACTGCAGCTGGGTTACCCGCAGTTCACCTCCCAGGTCCCACCTCTCCCCAAGTCTAAGGATCAAAAGCCCTGGCTCTCTAGAGCTCATCCTGTCCAACCTTGCTGCATCCAGAGCAACCCTCCACTAGACAGGCCGCCAGCACCTGAGCAAGAGAAGAGGGGTGGGGAAACATGAGAAAAGACGAAGCATGAGGCTAGGTTTCCTTTAAGATTGCAGTTTGGGCACAGTGGCTCATGCCTCTAATCCCAGCACTTTGGGAGACCAAGGTGGGTGGATCACGAGGTCAGGAGATCGAGATCAGCCTGGCCAACATAGTGAAACCCCATCTCTACTAAAAATACAAAAATTAACTGGGCGTGGTGGCATGCACCTGTAGTCCCAGCTACTCAGGAGGCTGAGGCAGGAGAATCGCTTGAACCCAGGAGGTGGAGGTTGCAGTGAGCTGAGATCGTACCACTGCACTCCAGCCTGGCCATAGAGTGAGACTCTATCTCAAAAAAAAAAAAAAAAAAAAAAATTCTCAGTTTGTGCCTAGGTAAGAGAAGGAGCAGATACCATATTAGATTCTGGGCTCCATTACCCAGGATGGCAGCAGCATGACTTTGGCTATATACATCTCGTGCTGGCTTCTAGTCTCGACTCTGACACTAATTTTCTCTGTGAATTGTAGGAGACCAAAATATGACTGTAGGGGACCAGAATATGCCACCCTAAAATATGCCTTTCTAGCATAAGGATTATTTTGAGAAACTGCAGACACAGGAGAAACTGAAAACAGAGTAGAAGTTACCCTTTTGTATGGGAAATTTACATTTACAAAGGAAATCTCCCTTTGTAAGGATGTCTCCCTCTGTGTACCAGGAAGAGAAGGATGTCTCCAAACCACTAGAGACTTATCAATGGATAAGGCACCGACTTTAATATGCATAGCAAACCTTACCCTTGTTTACTGTGCTTTTCCTGGTCACCTCCCGTAACTGGCCTCCCTCATACCTTTCTTTCTTTGTTTCAGCTGAAGACGGTATTTCAGCCTGAATTCTAAGCCACCTCTTTGAGATTTACTCCTTTTTCCCTGGGCATCTCCTATGTGTACATGAGGTATAGAGGTTAATAAACTTCTGTTTGTTTTTCTCTTGTTAATCTGTCTTTTGTTACAGGTGTTCCAGCCAATGAACCTAAGGAAGGTGAAAGGAAAAGGTACTTTTCTTCCCCTACAGAATCTGAATGACCCAGGAGCTCCTGTCTTCCTCAGTTTCCTATTTCTAAACAAGGACTTTGAATATTGGTGCCTGAGGGTTTTTCCAACTTCTTTTCTCTCTAAATCCCTCTGGGCCCTTGCGTCTTGGTGCAGGGCAGTAGAGAACATGGCAAGAAAAGAAAAATAGCTCAGAGCAGTCTAAGCCCTGCAAAACTGATCAGGCCCTGAGAGACAGGAGTTTGGGAATTCAGTCATACACATCTCTCCTCATATTCCACCCAGGCCCAGGAACAATTGTTCAAAGGGATTCTGTTCCTGACCAGCTGCCTCACCCATTATCTTCAGGTTCCTAAATTTGTGATACAAAGAATAGCAAATGACGAATGAATGGCTTATGTTGCTGTTATTATTATTATTACTTGCTTTTTAGAGACAGGGTCTCACTCTGTTGTCCAGGCTGGAGAGTGGTAGCATGATCACTGCTTACTGAAGCCTCAACCTCCTCTACTGAAGCAATCCTCCTGCCTCAGCCTCTGGAGTAGCTGGGACTACAGCCAGGTACTACCATACCCAGATAACTTTTTTTTTTTTAAGACTGAATCTCACTCTGTCACCCAGGCTGTAGCACAGTGGCACAATCTTGGCTCACCAAAACCTCTGCCTCCCAGGTTCAAGCAATTCTCATGTCTCAACCTCCCCAGTAGCTGAGATTACAGGCATGTGCCACCACGCCTGGCTAATTTTTTGTATTTTTAGTGGAGACAGGGTTTTGACATGTTGCCCAGGCTGGCCTTGCACTCCTGGGCTCAAGCAATCCACCAGCCTCAGCCTCCCAAAGTGCTGGGATTACAGGTGTGAGAGACTGTGCCAGGCCTTTTTTTTTTTTTTTTTTTTTGTAGAGACAAGGGTCTCACTCTGTTGCCCAGCTTATCTTAGTATACATTCTTGGTAAACAACCTGTGAACTGCCTCTTCTTTTCTTTTGAAAACCCACTTGTAACTGCTGCTAATTAAGAGCTTATGTTCAGGGCAACTTAAATCTATGCTCCCTGATTGCAGTCTTCAAACTTGATGCAAACAAACTCTCTTCTTATATTAATTTTGCCTCCGTTTTTTCCTTTACGGCCACAATGGGGAAGGGAATCCTTGAGGTCAATGACACCAGGACAGCTCAGTTGCAAATTCCTTGTCCTTTCATCCTTAGAAATGCACCAGTAACCTCTCTGTGCCTACTCGGGCTTGGGAGCCTTCCTGATTTAAAAAAGAAGAAGAAGGAAGAAGAAGAAAGAAGAGAAAGAAAGAAGAGGAAGAAGAGGAAGAAGAGAAAGAAGAGGACGAAGAAGAAGAAGAAGGAAAAGGAGATGAAGAAGAAAAGGAAGAGGAAGAAAGAAAGAAGAGAAAGAGGAGGAGGAAGAAGGAGAAGGAGAAGCAGAAGGAGAAGGAGAAGGAGAAGGGGAGAAGGAGGAGGAGAAGGAGAAGGAAGGGAAGAAGGAAGAAGGAAGAAGAAGAAAACTTGTCAGACTGAGAGACCTGACTTTTGCTTCAGAAAATTGGTCCTGGAAGTTCAGAGCATTTACTGTAAACCTCTCCTGGGTGATCAGTGAGGAGTTGGGAGCCTCTTGCTCCCAGCATGTATGTTGACTCCAAGAGAGGTGGTGAGTTGCTTAAGGCTGGTGGTGGCAAATCAGGCCCAGAGAAAAGGCACCCTGTCTACCAGGCCAGATGCTTCTTCTGCAGTGTTGTAACTGTAGTAAGTCCATTGCCTGATGTATTCAGCAAGTCAGCAAGTAATTGCCCAGTGGGTTCTTTCTGCCTGCTGTACAGACAAAACCCATTCACTGATACTGTGGTATTAAAGAATTTAATTAACGATACATTCATTGATACTGTGGTATTACAGTAAACAATTTAATTAATGATAGGCCAGCCACGTGGGAGAACTGGGGATCACTCAACTCAATTTCCTTGAAGGCTTGGAGGTTAGAATTTTTCAAGGATAGTTTGGTGGGCAGGAAACTAAGGAATGGGTGCTGCTGATTGGTCAGGGATGCGATCCTGGTGGAAAACTGTCCTCATGCACTGTGTCTGCCTCTGGTTGGGGTGAGGGCACAGGACTGGTTGAGTCATGAGTCATTGAGTCCAGGTGGGCTCAGTCGGTTGCCAGAATGCAGAAGTCTGAGAAACATCTCAGAAGACCAATCTTAGATTCTGGGATTGGTAGTGGTGTTATCTGTAGGAGCAATGGGGAGGTCACAAAACTTGTGACCTCTAGCCACAACAACTCCTTAGAAATAAGAGATTATGGAAACTATGCCCTACTTCTTTTTTTTTTTTGAGACAGAGTCTCACTCTATCACCCAGGCTGGAGTGCAGTGGCGTGATCTCAGCTCACTGTAACCTCCACCTGCTGGGTTCAAGTGATTCTTCTGCCTCAGCTTCCCAAGTAACTGTGACTACAGGCATGCACCACCATGCCTGGCTAATTTTTTTTTTTTTTTTTTGGTAGATACGGGGCTTCACCATGCTGGCCACGCTGGTCTCGAACTCCTTCCCTTGTAATCTGCCTGCCTCAGCCTCCCAACGTGCTGGGATTATAGGCATGAGCCACCGTGCCCAGCCCTGCCCTACATTTAAGCAGAATTCAGGCCCCTCCGATATTCCTAATCTTGTGGCCTTCCATTGGTCTTACAAGGGCAGCTTCAGCCCCCTAACAAGGAGGGGATCAGTTTTAGAGAGGGACTTTTATCATCCTTACTTCAAAGTTAAACTGTAAACTAAATTCCTCCCATGGTTAGCTTGGCCTATGCCCAGGAATGAGGGAGGACAGCCAGCCTGGGGGGTTAGAAGCAAGATGGAGTCAGCCTTGCTAGACTTCTCTCACTGTCATAATCTTTGCAAAGGCAATTTTAAATATGCCCAAGACGCCAGGTTGCAGCAGAGAAAGAGGTTTAATTGTAGGGACACCAAACAAGGAGGCAGGAGGAAACCTCAAATCCGACTCCCTGAGGAATCTGGGGATCGTGTTCTTCAGGGTTTTGGAGTGAAAGTGTGGAGATTGTTGATTGGTCAAAGAGAGCAGGTTGAACCCATAAGACAGGGAGATGAAGAAACTGTATTCTCATATTGATTCTCTTCCTCTGTGGGAGTCTTCAAACTGGTTGGCATAAGCTGTTTTACTGGAATTGGGGATCTGAAAAACATGGTAAGCAATTTTTAAATGAGAGCCTTGTGATTCTAATGTCAGAGATCCTATCTAGCTTAAACAATAGTCTTATGGTTCTAACATCAGAAATCCTATCTATAGGAACCATGTGGATGCAAACGGCCAGTTTCTAGACCTACTGTGACTGTTGGTTACAACGAAGCTGGTCAAAGTGCAGCCTGATTAATGCTTAATCATCCCATATTTCTGTTCAGAATTCTTGTTAACCCTGTGAAGACAGCTTCAATGTCACAGAGCTGCCTGTAGGAATGAATGCCTTACACCTCAGACCTGGCCCTCTCCATCTGCCCTTTCCATGCTGCCAACAGGGCCAGTGGCAGCGGTGACCAGTCACTGGGAAGGCCCAGCTGAGTCAATGTTTGCTGGCTAACTGCAGGAGGAATGATGAACTGGTCCACATGAATGGAGAGGTCCAACACAAAGCTATGCTAATTCTTCATAAGCTCTGCCTGCCGCCTTTTATATATCAACCTGAAATGTAATTATCTTTATGGCTGGCGGAGTAAATCACCAGTATGTGTCAAAGAGATTTGCTTCTGTGTTTTATTACGTAATATATTAGCTCTACAGTTTTAAGATGTCATTACTTGGCTAATCGCATGAAACGTTTTCATGAGCAAACAGTGATGCTGGTGGGAGCTGGGGCCAGAGACCCGTGGCTAAATCCTTCAGAGAAATGCTGAGAGAGGCCTCGGGGGATCACCTTGTCCAACCCCCTGCCTCCAGGCTTAGAGAGCTCTAGACAGGCAGGAGTTCTGCACTATCTGAGGGGCTTTGAGAGGTAGAAGACAAAGAACAGCCAACGATGAATGGGGGACATCTGGATGACCTAAAAATTTTATTCCTGAGTGTATCCAACAGAAATGCATGCTATGACCACAAAAGGACATGCACAAGAATGTTCATAGTGGCTTATTCCTAATAGCAAAAAACTAGAAACAACCTAAATATCATCAACAACAGAATGGAGAAAATAATTATGGCATGTTTCCTGTAGTCCCAGTTACTTGGGAGGCTGAGGCAGGAGGATCACTTGAGCCCAGGAGTTCAGGCCACTACATTCCAGCCTGAGCAACACAATGAGATCCCATCTAAAAAAATAGAATTATGGCATATTTACACAATGGAATACTACATAGCAATCAAAAAGAAAAAATGTCAATAATTGATGAACTGTTGACGCATGGGTGACCCTCACAGGCTTCATGTCCCCCTCCCTCTTGGAGACACTGAAGCTGTTTTGGTGGATTAGGTCACCTGATTCACCCACTTACTGGGCTCTTTCAGAGCTCCTGGAATGTCCTCCTCATCCAGCCCCAGATGCAGATCTGAATTTCTCAGGGTGAAATCCCTACAACATTCTCTTTAGGTTTACCATCTCCTTCCTCCTCCACTACCTGCTGTACATCAGCACCTTCATCAACAAACTCATTTTGTTTTTGCACCCAACAGTGGTGTGTGTTCAAACTTTCTTCCCTGGCTATGAGTCTGGTGGACAAAGGCAGCATGGTGTAATAGAAATATCACAGGCACTTCAATGAAACCCACCTGCTTTGAATCCCAGCTTTACTGCTTTTTATTCTGTCATCTTAGATCACTTAAACTCAGTCAGCCTCAATTTCCACACCTGCAAAGTGGAATATCTTCTTTGCAGTGGGAAGTAATGAGAAAATGAGAAAACATGAGCTTTTGGGTTTTTTTTTTTTTTTTTTTTTTGAGACAGAGTCTCATTCTGTCACCCAGACTGGAGTGCAGTGGCATGATCTCGGCTCAGTGTAGCCTCCGCCTCCCAGGTTCAAGCGATTCTCCCACCTCAGCCTCCTGAGTAGCTGGGACTACAGGCGCACGCCACTATGCCTGGCTAATTTTTGGATTTTTAGTAGAGATGGGGTTTTGCCATGTTGGCTAGGCTGGTCTTGAACTCCCGGCCTCAAGTGATTCGCCTGCCTCAGCCTCCTAAAGTGCTGGGATTACAGAGGTGAGTCACCACGCCCCGCCAACATGAGCATCTTACTTGGTGCCTAACGTGTTTTCTTGCATTATTCATACGATTATTCAACAAACATTTACTGAACTTCTATACTGTGCCAAAGACCATGCTAGGAGCTGGCACACAACATTGTCACAGTCTATAGTTGACTATTTGTGTTTTTGCAGATTTGGTATCTGAGGGTTCACATTTTGATTTCTCTTTTGGGAGCCACCCTTCCCTCATTTGCAGCTCAGGTGGTTCACCCTCCACCCCATCCCCTAGTTCAGGATATTGCATCCCCCTGGCCACAGGGATTGGCTCTGGGATAGGCTCATGTTCCTGTTGGTTCCATGAGATTCAGCCCTGGAACTTTGGCTGAAACTATTGAGAAAGAGGTGATCCTTTTCCATCAAGCATGGTGAGCTGGTCAAATGGAGCTCCAGATTTGCTGAGAGATTTTCTTGCCACCTCTCTAGGAGAGTGTGCCTAAGGATAAAGACAATGAAGAAAGCTGGGCGATGAAGAGGGAAAGGCACTCCATAGCCTCATTAAGCCACACAAGGACTGAATTGGGTTTCGGATGTTCACAAATAAAAACAATGCTGATTAATTTACTGCCCTAAAAATGACTAACATTCCACGAATTTTACTATGTGCCAGGCATTGTGCCAAATGCTTCACAGGCATCATCTCATTTAATCCTCACAATGACCTGACAAAACAGGTGCTGTGGGTTGAACAAGTGTCTTCCAAAAATTCTGGTCAACCCAGAATTTCACAGTGTGACCTTATTTGAAAATAGCGTTTTGCAGATGTAATTAGTTCACAAGAAGTCACACTGGATTAGGGCGAGCCCTAAATCCAGTGACTGGGGCCGGCTGTGGTGGCTCACGCCTGTAATCCCAGCACTTTGGGAGGCCAAGGTGGGCGGATCATCTGAGGTCAGGAGTTCGAGACCAGCCTGGCCAACATGGTGAAACCCTGTCTCTACTAAAAATACAAATAAACTAGCCGGGCATAGTGGCAGGCGCCTATAATCCCACCTACTCTAGAGGCTGAAGCAGGAGAATCACTTGAACCTGAGAGGCAGAGGTTGTAGTGAGCCAAGATAGCACCATTACACTCCAGCCTGGGCAACAAGGGTAAAACTCCGTCTCAAAAATAATAATAATAATAATTCCAGTGACTGGTGTCTTTCTTAGAAGAGGAGAGGACACAGAGAGATACAGAGAGCGTAAGAGGGGATGCCTTGTAAAGATGGAATCAGAGCTTAGAATGATGCAGCTACAAGCCACGGAACACCTAGGGCTGCCAGGAGCCACCAGAGCTAGGAAGAGGCAAGGAAGGAGTTCTTCCCCAGAGCCTTCCAGGGAGCATGGCCTTGCTGACACTTTGATTTTGGACTCTGGCTTCCAGAGCTTTGAGAGAATAAATTTCTGTTGTTTTAAGCCACCCAGTTTGTGATTTGTTACAGCAGCCCTAGGGAGCTAATACAGTAGGTAATGATCATTACTATTTTTGAAGATGAGAAAACTCAGGCTAAAGAAGTTAAGTAACTTGCCCAAGGTCTTGTAGTTAATTTAACACCAGAGACAGGATTCAACCCCAGGCAGACTCCAGAGCTGTCTTTCTTTCTTAGTCATTAGATGATACACAGCAGGTGCATATAAATCCTATTCCTTTCCCAGGTCATATTTTACTGTTCTTTGCATCCCTAGTGCTTAGCATGCTGTTTGCTATTTAATAGGTGCCCAGTGACCATTTGGGAATTAAAGTCATTAGGAGCCCTACAGAGTAGGGCACTGAGAGGGCAAAGAAGGGAAAGCTATAACCCTTGACCTCCAAAGGTTATAGTTTAATAGGGGAGACCAGAACATGCCACCCCAAAAGATGGATTGTTGAGCTGAAGGCAATTTAGAAGCAGATGCAGGAAAGCTCTCTACTCTCCTCTATGTGCCCTAAAGCAGGACATCGATTTACAAAGACAAAAGATATCCCACTCCCTCTTCTACCTAGGAGAATGCAAGCTAACCATGGAGGATAACTTTAGACCCTTACCAGCCTGAAGATGGTACCACAGGAATCTATATTAACAAACTTTACTAATAACCTTTATCTGCCAGTTATTTGCCAACCCACAAGTTGCTGCCCCTGGAGAGTCAAAGTCTGTTTTGTTTTTTTTCTTTTTTTCTTTTTTTGAGACAGAGTCTCACTGTCACCCAGCCTGGAGTGCAGTGGTGCGATCTCTGCTCACTGCAACCTCCACCTCCCGGGTTGAAGCGATTCTCCTGCC
The DNA here is from genome assembly GCF_008728515.1 of Papio anubis. Lineage (NCBI taxonomy): Eukaryota > Metazoa > Chordata > Mammalia > Primates > Cercopithecidae > Papio > Papio anubis. Next base: position 14,974,558 of record NC_044987.1, read on the forward strand.
TCAGCCTCCCCAGTAGCTGGAACTACAGGCGTGCACCACCAGGCCCAGCTAGTTTTTGTATTTTCAGTAGAGACAGGATTTCACCATGTTGGCAAGGCTGGTCTCGAACTCCTGACCTCAGGTGATCCACCTGCCTTGGCTTCCCAAAGTGCTGAGATTATAGGCATGAGCCACTGCACCTGACCATAAAAACTGACTGTTCTGGTCGAGCACGGTGGCTCACACCTGTAAACCCAGCACTTTGGGAGGCTGAGGTGGGCAGATCATGAGGTCAGGAGTTGGAGACCTAACATGGTGAAACCCCGTCTCTACTAAAAATACAAAAGCTAGCCAGGCATGGTGGTGGGCGCCTATAGTCCCAGCTGCTCGGGAGGCTGAGGCAGGAGAATCGCTTCAACCTGGGAGGCGGAGATTGCAGTGAGCTGAGATTGCGCCACTGTACTCCAGCCTGGGCAACAGAGCGAGACTCCATCTCAAAAACAAACAAAACTGACTGTTCTTTGTTGAAGATGCTTATGAGTCAGAATTCAAAGCTGCCTCTTTGAGAACCACTCATTCTCTGGGTGTCCCCCATGTATATATGAAATATATAGGTGAATAAACTTTATTTTCTCTTGTTAATCTGTCCTCTGTTACAGGGGTTCATGCTAACGAAGAACCTATGAAGGTTGAAGACAAATTTATTTTTCTTCACCTACACTAGACAGGACATATAGAAGGAGTATATGCTCAGGGCTGAGTGAGAAGCTTAAAAATCAGCCCTGGAGGAGCTCAAAGAAGGGACAGCACTAAGGGATAAGCCAAAAGGCTTTGAGGAAGAGATTGAACTTGATTTGGGCCCTGAAGAACTTAGGAAAGAGGAAAGAAGTGGTGACAGTTGATAAAGCAGAAGAAGAGCATGAATAGGGCTGGGAGGAAGGACTTTGCGAGATGCATTTGAAGAGAGATGGGGGTGATGGGCTGGGAGGCATCGGCCAGGCCAGATCATAGTTATCAAGGACTAGGCAGGAACTTGGACATGAACTGGTAGCATGGTCCTATAGGCTTTTAGCAGACACAGCTACTACATTTGTTACTGCTACTAACAGAGGCTTGACTGCAGATACTCAATCTGGGTGCTCCCTACTTTTCCCAGGGCCTGCAGGTCACAGAGCTGTGCACCTTGCTCTGGCCAGCAGTCTATGGGTCTAAGTGTTACCTCCAGACTGAAGCATAGAAGAGTAGATATGAGGCCCTCATTCTCTCTTCACTCTTTGTGGCAAGTGTTGAGGTGGAGGCTTTAGTCTGGATTGCCAGGGACAGCTGTCCCAGAGAGTCATGGGAATTTTATAAGAACAAGAAACAAATGTGGCTGGGCATGCTGGCTCATGCCTGTAATCTCAGCACTTTGGGAGGCTGAGGTGGAAGGATTGCCTGAGGCCAGGAGTTTGAGACCAGCCTAGCCAACATAGCAAGACCCCATCTGTACAAAAAATAAATAGATTAGCCAGGTGTGGTGTCGTGCATCTGTGGTCCTAGCTACTGGGGGGGCTGAGATGGGAGGAACGCTTGAGCCAGGGAAGTTGGGGTGAGGATGCTGGGAAGTACTGGTGATTTTGGGTGTGTGGACAGGTGAACAATCCTGAAGGACAATCAAGAAGCAGTGGGAAAGGTGGGAGCAACGGAGCACCACACCCTTCTCCTCCTCCGGGTCTCTCTGACGGCACCCAGGCCACCCCTGCTGATGGCAGCAGGAACTCCCAGGCAGTCTTCCCTTGTTCTCCCAAAATCAACAGCTGCAACCTCCTAAGGCTTTCCTAGATGTAGTTTCTCTCTGTTAGCCCAGCAGCCCTAGGAAGCTATTCCTGTTTCCCAAGTTTACAGAAGGAAAACTAGGCTCAGAGATTCAAGCCAGAGTTAGTCAGCGCTAGCCAAAGGTGAATTGACCAAAGACCGAGAGGGCTTCTGACTCCCAGAGTAGGGGCCAGGCTCCCTCCCAGCTTTCAGCTACCACTCACAGGTGCAGACCCTTCTGGGAAGTCCCCAAAGCTGGGGATGGCCTGAGATGGCCAGAAGGCAAGGAGGGGATGAGGACGGCTGTGGTGCCTTGTGCTGGGATTTGCTACCAGGGAGCTCTGTTTTTTAGGAGCAGGCCCTGCCCCCAAAGTTCTGAGGCTGTCAGAGAACTTACCTATCACCCTGTCTCATCAAACCTCCAGCATTCCATCACACCAACACTATAAACTCTGCATGTCTTGCCCCTTTGATACAAGGTGTGGCTGTATGACTAACTTCTGGGCAAGAACGTACAAACAGAAGACTGTAGGTGAGACATCCAAAAAAGTTCCTTAAAAGGGAGATGAACAACTGGCATAGTCCCTTTGGCCTCACCTGCCTTCTCCTACTTCCTGCCTGAAACTCAGGCTTGATGGCTGGAGCTCCAGCAGACATCTTGGACCATGACGTCTGGGAAAGCCACGTGCTAAGGAGGGTAAAACAGAACCACATAAGAACAGCCCTGGAGCTGCCCTACTGGCCCTGAAATGCCCAATGCTAGGCTTCTGTGTGACAGGAGAAGCTCCTGATTGGAATACACATCTGCAGTCAAGTTGCTTTCAGCAGCAGCCACAGTCTCAAACACTGGGATTATGGTGGTTGGCCCAGGCAAGAGCAGCTGCTGCCCTAAGCTCCACTTCTCGAACTACGAAACAATGACAGTCAGAGGGGTGGCACCTGACGGCATTTCAAATTAGAAGATAAATAATACATTTTCAACAAACCATGGGAGGATTTTTAAAATAATAATCCAGATGTGGGAAACAATATTTGGTTTTGGGGGTTTTTGTTCGTTTGTTTGTTTGTTGTTTGTTTGTTTGTTTGTTTTGAGACGGAGTTTCCTTTTGCTCTTGTTGCCCAGGCTGGAGTGCAGTGGTGTGATCTCGGCTCACCACAACCTCTGCCTCCCAGGTTCAAGCAATTCTCCTGCCTCAGCCTACTGAGTAGCTGGGATTACAGGTGTCCACCACCACACCTGACTAATTTTTTGTATTTTTAGTACAGACGTGGTTTTACTATGTTGGCCAGGCTTGTCCCAAACTCCTGACCTCAGGTGATCCACCTGCATCGGCCCTCCACCCAAAGTGCTGGGATTACAGGCGTGAGCTACCATGCCTGGCAGGGAAATAATATTTAAGATTTTTCATTGCATGATTGAGGAAGATCTTCTGGCACAAACCTAGAAGTCATGAAATAAAGGGTTAATCATTTTAACCTTATCAAAATAAAATTTTTTTCAAAAGTCTTTGTGGCAAAAATGAGTCTGGATAGGCTGGTTATACTGCAGCAAGAAAAAAAGCCAAAATCTGAGGGGTATAAAGCAACAAGGGATTATTTCTGGCCCACAGTACATATCCTGTTGTGGAATGGCTGGGGCCTCCACTCCCATGTTGTCAGTATTGTCATTTTCACTTTAGGCTCCCAAGTTGAAGGCACAGCCATCATCTGCTGATGCCAATTCCCATGTCAGAGAGAAAGAGGGTAAGCAAAGCACCAGCACTTCAAACTTCAGCCCAAAGTGTCACGTGGGCTTCCACTTACATTTAACTGACCAGAACAAGTCACACAGCTACACCTTGGTTCACAAGGGCGGGAATGTAATGCCTTTTCAGGGAGGGATACTGGGTATTCATGAACAATAGTACACAAAAGCAAAAGACTTGACCCTTTGGGAGAAGTTTTAGATACTCATCTTGTAAACAAAGGTTTAATTTCTCCGATAAATAAGAATACTCCCAAATCATCAAGAAAATGATCATGTCGATTGAAAAAACAGGCAAAAGATATGAACGGGCATTTTACAAAAAGGAATAAAAGACACTGTAACTCACTCATAATTTCACATTAAAATGACATGGAGATATCATTTTCCACCCATCAAAGTTGTGAGGGTATGTGCAAAGAGGTCACACGTTGCTGATGAGCTGTAAATTGGTATAACCTCTATGGAAGGCAATTGGCATATGTGTCAAGATTTAAAGTTCACATACCTTTCTTTCTTTCTCTTTTTTTAATAGATATGGGGTCTTACTATGTTACCCAGGCTGGTCTTGAACTCCTGAGCTCAAATGATCCTCCCACCTTGACCTCCCAAAGTGCTGGGATTACAGGCATGAGCCACTGGGCCCAGCCAAGTTCACATACATTGTGATACGGTTTTTCTAATTCTAGAAATATATCCTATGATGAACTCACACATGTGGGAAATGGTATTTGTTTAAGGTTTTTCATTGTACTATTGTTTGTAATAACAAAAGATTGGAAACAACCTAATGCCTTTTAATTAGGGACTGGTTAAATAAATCATTTACATTAAATAAGCTATTTCTCTCCATTCAAGGGAATGCTAAATAGATACAAAAATGAAAAGCTTCTTTTGTAATGATATGGAGCAATCTCTAAGATTTAATGTTTAACAAATAAAGTAAGGTACTGAACAGTGTATATTGTATCACTATTTGTGATAGAAAAAGAAAGAACAAATATTCGTAATTGTTTATATATGCTAGAGATATCTCCAAAAATACATTTAAAGTGGGAAATATTGCTTGTGATTAAGGAGACAATAGAAATTCTCCTTTTGTACCTTTTAAATTGTGAGATAGCATGGGAATGTATTGTCTAACCTAACAGTAAAATTAAAAATTAAAAGAGGAGCAAACGAGCAATTCCACTCCTAGGTATATAACAAAAAGAAACCAAAACATACACCTGCACAGAAAGAAATTTGTACACAAATATTTATAGTAGCATTACTCTTAATAGCCAAAAGGTGGACGAAACTGGGATGTCCATCAACTGATTGATGGATAAATAAAATGTGGCGTATCTATACAAGGGATTATTATTCAGCCATAAAATGAATGAAATCACGCCTATAATCCCTGCACTTTGGGAGGCCAAGGCAGGAGAACTGCTTGAGCCCAGGAGTTTTGAGACCAGCCTGGACAACATAGCAAATCTTCACTTCTACAAATAGCCAGCATGGTGGAACAGTACTTGTGGTCCCAACTACTCAAAAGGCCAAGGCAGGAGGATTGCTTTAGCCTAGGAGTTCGAGGCTATAGTGAGCCATGATCATGCCACTGCACTCCAGCCTGGGCAATAGAGCAAGACCCTGTCTCACAAAAAAAAAAAAGAATGAAGTACTGATACATGCCACATGCCACAATACAGATGAACCTTCTGCTGAGGTTCCTTCGTTCCTTCATAACGAAAACATTAGGCTGAGTAAACAAGCTAGACACAAAAAGCCACATATTATACAATTCCATTTAAGTGAAGTATCCACAATAGGCAAACAAAAAGTATATCAGTGGTTGCCTAGAGGGATGAGGTTGTGGGAGAAATGGAGAGTGATTTTTAATGAGTACCGTGTTTCTTTTAGGGGTGATAAATATGTTCTAAAATCGATGTGGTGATGGGTGCACAACTCTGTAAATATACTAAAAACCACTGAATTGCACACTGTATTGTATATTTTTTTTTGTGTAGAGATGGAGTCTCACTGTATTCCCCAGTCTGGTCTTGAACTTCTGGACTCAAGCAATCCTCCCACTTCTGCTTCCCAGAGTGCTGGGATTACAGGCATGAGTCATATGCCTGGCCAAATTGCACACTTTAAATGGGACTTATATGGCAAGTGAGTTATATCTAAAAAATAAATTTTTTTTTAGAAAGGGGTAGAGAGAGAGCAAAAGAGATGGCCCATATATATGATGCCTCGGGACACTATGAACTCCTATGACCAGTATCTCAATAGACTCCCCGTAACTCCATCCTCAAGCTCTGTTGAAAGTCTTACAAAAAAATTCAGCAGGGCAGCTGTCCTCACCTGGGTTCCCCCACATAAAGAGCCTTTGGTTCAAGTAGCTTATTTTGGAAAGAGATTCCAGGGAAAAGCAATGGTTCCCTACAATCCCAAGGGGGATTGGGAAGCATAAAACAGGGAAGCAGAAAGGCCAAGCTAAGGTGTCTTAACTGAGCTGGCCATCACCGTGGGTCACTGAGGCTCCATCCTGCTAGGGAACCTCTGAAGAACCGTGCAAAATGCATCTGAGACGAGGAAGAGCTGGGCATGGCCCTGGTGGCAGAGAAACCCTGGGCAGATGGCAAGAGAGTGAGGTGTCTGGCCACATCTGCCATGGCGACTGGGGGAGCTGTAGAAGGGAAGCGGTAGCTGAGCACGGAGACTGAGGAGGGCGGTCTGACACAGTGGTCTAAGCAAAGAGCTCTCCTGGCTGCATAATCTTCCGACTTGACCCAGAGAGCCTCAACATCATTGCCAAAAATCAAACCCATCCTCGAATAACGAATACTTTCTGCCTTGATGAATTCTCAAAAGCATGTGCTGTAGGCCACTAAATGCACCAGATGTGGATTTTTTTTTTTAATAAGAGTCATTCTGAGAGAAGTCTAGCACATGGGAGTGATCGAGCTGCGGGATACTGTTTTGGGTCAACAGTGAGGAGTGATTGTAAAGCCAGGTGTCTGGTTATTGTAAACTGACTCTGATGGTCGTGCCCAAAGGGAATTAAAGAGACACGCTGAGTCATACTTGCGCTGGCTCACAAGCGGAGATTTTTCACAGGACAGTAGTCATGCAAATGTAGAGGATGGCACTGAGGCAGAGTGGCCTCCAACCCGTGTGGGAGAAAAGAGCGAATCCTCAAGCCTCCCGGATCCAGTCCCCGCTTGGGTGCATCCAGGGTTCCCCCAGTGCTTCCTGGTGTCTTAGAGGAGACCTAGCAGTTGGCTCAACCCCCTTCACTGAGATGCCTAGCACAGACGATTTCTCGAAAATGGGGCCCCGTCTCCTCTTCATGCAACAGCCATACGGGCCAGCAATGGTGTGCACTGAGTGACGTCATCCAGGGTGGCTGCCCACCCTCCACCCCCAATGCTGTGACTGGTGGGAGGGAAAAGTTCCCCTTGTGAGTCAAGATGTCCCTGAAACTCAGGCTGGAGTCCAGAGACAGAAGGTGCCTGGCCTCGGCCCCAGCTGATGCTGCCACCTTAGTGTGGAGCTCTTTCAGAAAAGGGAATTCCCCAGCAAAATGCTCAGATCAGCAGAACCCTGGGGACCCACTAGGCCTAAGGCCAAAGAGCCAAAGTTGTCATCAGCGGCTCATTCTGCTCAGCTACCAGCCGCTTCCTGGGTGCAAGCTGGCCCCAGCAGTATCAGGTCCCCCTTTACTTGCAAAACCTAGAATCAGCTTCTTCCCACCTAATTTTCAAATCCCCAAGGGATGGGGGACAGGTGCTTAATCTCCTAAATTCTCAAAAATGCCGGGTAAGGGGGGTTATGCCTGTAATCCCAGCACTTTGGGAGCCTGAGGCGAGTGGATCACCTGAGGTCAGGAGTTCAAGACCAGCCTGGCCAACATGGTGAAACCTCATCTCTATACTAAAAATACAAAAATTAGCCGGGTGTGGTGGCACACGCCTGTAGTCCCAGCTATTCAGGAGGCTGAGGCAGGAGGATCGTTTGAACCCAGGAGATGGAGGTTGCAGTGAGCCAAGATTGTGCCATTGAACTCCAGCCTGGGCGAGAGAGGGAGACTCTGTCTCCAAAAAACCACAGAAAATCTCAAAAATCAAGAGTCTGATTCACTTCTCTTCTGGACATTTAAGCCAGCCCATCCCTCTGGAAGGGCCTCACCACAATGCTCATGGCTTTTACTTTAAGAGCACTTTCTATGTGTTAAGTGCCTCGCATGCAGTTTCACTGAGTCCTTCCGGCGGCCCAGTGAGGTGAGTACTTTCCATTTTACTGATGAGGAAACAGCTTCCGAGAGGTGAGGAAACTTGCCTAAGCTCACACAATGAGTAAGTTGAGATGCTTGCTAATTACCCTGTACATAGATAGCACGTCATAATTTTCCAAGATCTTTCATTTCATTAGGTCATTGTCTTAGTCCATTTTGTGCTGCTGTACCAGAACACCTGAGACTGGGTACTTTATAATGAGCAGAAATTGATTGGCTCAAGGTTCTAGAGGCTGAAAAGTCCGAGATGAAGGGACTGGCATCTACAAAGAGCCTTCTTGCTGCATCTTCCCATAGTGTAAGAGCAAAGAGAGAGCAAGAGACCAAACTTGCAGCCTCAAGCCCTTTTATAATAATCTTTAACCCATTCATGAGGGTGGAGCCCTCATGACCCAAACGCCTCTCATTAGGCCCCACCTCCCAACACTGCTACATTGGAGATTAAGTTCTAACACATGCATCTTGGAGAACACATTCAAACCATTCAGCCATTTAACCTTCACCACAATTTCATGAGATAACGTATCATGGTTATTATTATACCCACGTTAAATATTGTAACAATGAGAGCATTAATGACCTGCACAGTCACCCAGACAGGTGGTAAGGGTTGGTGACAGAGCAAGAGCTCAAGCCCTAGCCTGTCTGACTCCAGCGTGTGGGCCTTGCTTCACTTTGTGTCCTGACACCACCCAGTGTGGCTAAAATTGGCTCCTGTATTGGATTGAATAGTGCCCCTAAAAAGCTATGTCCAAGTCCTAACCCCTGGTACTTGTGAATGTGATTCTGTTTGGAAATAAGTTTGAGATGAGGTTAAGGGAAACCAAAATATTTCACCCCAAAATATACTTCTTTTTTTAACTTTTATTTTAAGTTCACAGGTACATGTGCAGGTTTGTTACATAGGTCAATGTGTATCAAAAGGGTTTGTTGTACAAATTATTTCATCACCCTGGTATTAAGCTTAGGACCCATTAGTTATTTTTCCTGATCCTCTCCTTTCTCCCACCCTCCATCCTCAAACGAGCCCTGGTGTCTCTTGTTACCCTCTTTCTGTCTCTGTGTTCTCATCACCTAGCTCTCACTTGTAAGTGACAGGATATGGTGTTTGGTTTTCTTTTCCTGCATTAGTTTGCTAAGGATAATGGCCTCCAGCTCCATCCACATTCCTGCAAAGGACATGATCTCGTTCTTTTTTATGGCTGCATAGTATTCCATTGTGTATATGTACCACATTTTCTTTATCTAGTCTACCACTGTTGGACATTTAGGTTGATTCCATCTCTTTGCTGTTGTGAATAGTACTGTAATGAACATATATGTTCATGTGTTTTTATTAAAGAACAATATATATTCCTTTGCATATATACCCAGTATTGAAATTGCTGGGTTGAATGGTATTTCTTTGAGGAATCTCCACACTGCTTTCCACAGTGGTTGAACTAATTTACACTCCCACTAACAGTGTATAAGTGTCCCTTTTTCTTTGCAAACTTGTCAGTAACTGTTTTGTTTGTTTTCGTTTCTTTTTCATCTTGTAATAGCAGCCATTCTGACTGGTGTTAGATGGCACCTCAGTGTGGTTTGTTTGCATTTCTCTGATGATCAGTGAGGTTGAGCTTTTTTTCATATGCTTGTTGGCCCCATGTATGTCTTTTTTTGAACAGTGTCTGTTCATGTCATTTGCCACTTTTTAATGGGATTGTTTGTTTTTTCTTGTAAATTTAAGTTCCTTATAGATGCTGGATATTAGACCTTTGTCAAATGCATAGTTTGCAAATATTTTCTCCCATTCTGTAGGTTGTCTGTTTACTCTGTTGATAATTTATTTTGCTGTGCAGAAGCTCTTTAGTTTAGTTAGATCCCATTTGTCAATTTTTGCTTTTGATGCAATTGCTTTTGGCAACTTCATCATGAAATCTTTTCCCATTCCTATATATAGAATGATATTGCCTAGATTTACATTTAAATGTAAAACCCAAAACTATAACATTTGAATATTTAATCCATCTTGACTTGATTTCTGTATATGATGTAAGGAAGGGGTTCAGTTTCAATCTTCTGCATATGGCTAGCCAGTTATCCCAGCACCATTTATTAAATAGGGAATCCTTTTCCCATTTCTTGTTGCTGTTGACTTGGCTGAAGATTAGATGGTTGCAGGTGCACAGCATTATTTCTGGGCTCTCTATTCTGTTCCATTGGTTTATGTGTCTGTTTTTGTCCCAGTACCATGCTGTTTTTGTTACTGTAGCCCTGTAGTATAGTTTGAAGTCAGGTAGCGTGATGCCAGCTTTGTTCTTTTTGCTTAGGATTCTCTTTGCTATTCAGTCTCTTTTTTGGTTCCATATGAATTTTAATATAGTTTTTTTATAGTTCTGTGAAGAACGTTATTGGTAGTTTGATAGGAATAGCATTTAACCTATAAATTGCTTTGGGCAGTATGTCCATTTTAACGATATTGATTCTTCCTCTCCATGAGCATGGAATGTTTTTCCATTTGTTTGTGTCATCTCTGATTTCTTTGAGCGTGGTTTGTAGTTCTCCTTGTGGAGAGCTTTCACCTCCCTGGTTAGCTGTATTCCTATGTATTTTATTCTTTTTGTGGCAGTTGTGAACGGGATCATGTACCTGATTGGCTTGATTGTTGTTGGTGTATAGGAATGTTAGTGATTTTTGTACATTGATGTTGTATCCTGAGACTTTGCTGAAATTGTTTATCAATGTAAGGAGCTTTTGGGCCAAGACTATGGGATTTTCTAGATATAGGATAATGTCATCTGCAAAGAGGGATAATTTGACTTTCTCTCTTCCTATTTGGGTGCCCTTTATTTCTTTCTCTTGCCTGATTGTTCTGACCAGGACTTCCAATACTATTTTTAGTAGGAATGGTAAGAGAGGGCATCATCGTTTTGTGCCATTTTTCAAGGGGAGTGGTTCCAGCTTTTGCCCATTCAGTATAATGTTAGCTGTGGGTTTGTCATAGATGGCTATTATTTTCAGGTATTGTTCCTCCAGTACCTAGTTTATTGAGAGTTTTTAACATGAAGTGGTGTTGAATTTTATCTGAAGTCTTTTCTGCATCAATTAAGATAATCACATGGTTTTTTCTTTAGTTCTATTTACGTGATGAGTCACATTTATTGATTTGTGTATGTTGAACCAACCTTGCATCCCAGGAACAAAGCCTACTTGATCATGGTGGATAAACTTTTTGATGTGCTGCTGGATTTGTTTTGCCAGTATTTTGTTGAGAATTTTTGCATCAACACTCATCAAGTATATTGGCCTATTGGCTTGAAGTTTCCTTTAATTGGTGTGTCTCTGCCAGGTTTTGGTATCGGGATGATGCTAGCTTCATAGAATGAGTCAAGGAGGAATTCCTCCTCCTCAATTTTTTGGAATAGTTTCAGTAGGAGTGGTGCCAGCTCTTCTTTATACATCTGGTAGAATTCAGCTATGAATTCATCTGGTCCTGGGATTTTTTTTTTTTTTTGGTTGGTAGGCTATTTATTACTGATTCAGTTTCAAAGCTCATTAATTGTCTGTTCAGGGGTTCAATTTCTTCCTGGTTCAGTCTTGGGAGGGTGTGTGTGTCCAGGAATGTATCCATTTCTTCTAGATTTTCTAGTTTGCATGCATAGAGGTGTTTATGTTATTCTCTGACAATTATTTCATTTTCTGTGGGGTCAGTGGTAATATCCCATTTGTCATTTCTAATTGTGTTTATTTGGACCTTCTCTCTTTTCTTCTTTATTAGTCCAGTTAATGGTCTATCTAGTTTTATTACTTTTTTCAATTAACCAACTCCTAGGTTCATTAATCTTTTGGCTAGTTTTTCGTGTCTCAACCTCCTTCAGTTCAGCTCTGATCTGGGTTATTTCTTGTCTTCTGCTAGCTTTGATGTTGGTTTTCCCTTGGTTCTCTAGCTCTTTTAGTTGTGATGTTAGATTGTTAAATTGAGATCTTTCTAACTTTTTCGTGTGGGCATTTAATGCTATAAATTTCACTCTTAACACTGCCTTAGCTGTGTCCCAGAGATTGTAGTTCATTTTATCTTTGTTCTCATTAGTTTCAAATAATTTCTTGATTTCTGCCTTAATTTCATTATTTACCCAAAAGTCATTCAGGAGCAGGTTATTCAATTTTCATATTATTGTATGGTTTTCAATAATTTTCTTAGTCTTGATCTCTAATTTTATTGCACTGTGGTCTGTGAGAGTGGTTGTTATGACTTCAGTTCTTTTGCATTTACTGAGGATTTATTATCTTTTGCATTTATTATCTTTTGCATTTATTGTGTGTGATTGTGTGGTTAATTTTAGAATATATGCCATGTGGTGATGAGAAGAATGTATATTCTGTTGTTTTGGAGTGGAGAATTTTATAGATGTCTTTCAGGTCCATTTGATCCAGTGCTGAGTTCAGGTTCTGAATATCTTTGTTGATTTTCTGCCTCGCTGATTTGTCTAATACTGTCAGCGGGGTGTTGAAGTCTCCCACTATTATTGTGTGAAAGTCTAAGTCTCTTTGAAGGTGTCTAAGAACATGCTTTGTGAATCTGGGTGCTCCTGTGTTAGGTGCATATATATTTAGGATAGTTAGGTCTTCTTATTAAATTGAACTCTTTAGAATTATGTAATGCCCTTCTTTGTCTTTTTTGATCTTTGTTGGTTTAAAGTCTGTTCTGTCTAAAATTAGGATTGCAACCCCTGTTTTTTCCTGTTTTCCATTTGCTTGGTAAACTTTTCTCCATCCCTTTTTTTGAGCCTATGGCTGTCATCAAATGTGAGATGGGACTCTAAGACAGCATACTAATGGGTCTTGGTCCTTTATCCAGCTTGCCACTCTGTGCCTTTTAATTGGGGCATTTAGTCTGTTTACATTCGAGGTTGGTATTGATATGTGTGGATTTGATCCTGTCTTCATGATGTTAGCTGGTTATTATGTAGACTTGTTTGTGTGGTTGCATTATAGTGTCACTGGTCTGTATACTTAAATGTGTTTTTCTAGAAGTTAGTAACAGTCTTTCCATATTTAGTGCTTCCTTGAGGATCTCTTGTAAAGCAAGTCTGGTGGTAATGAATTTTCTCAGCATTTGCTTGCCTGAAAAGAATCTTATTTCTCCTTTCCTTATTAGGTTAATTTGGCCAGACATGAAGTTTTGAGCTGGACTTTCTGTTTTTTAAGAATGTTGAGGCTGGGCATGGTGGCTCACACCTGATCCCAGCACCTTGGGAGGTTGAGGTGGGCAGATCACTTGAGCTCAGGAGTTCAAGACCAGCCTGGGCAACATGGCAAAACCCTGTGTCTACAAAAAGTACAAAAAATTAACTGGGCATGATGGTGTGTGCCTGTAATTCCAGCTACTCAGAAGCCTGAGGTGGGAAGATGGCTTGAGCCCAGGAGTTTGAGGCTACAGTGATCCACTGAGACTCTGTTGAATTGAGGAGAAAGAAAGAGAGAGAGAGAGAGAGAGAGAGAGAGAGAGAAAGAAAGAAAGAAAGAAAGAAAGAAAGAAAGAAAGAAAGAAAGAAAGAAAAGAAAGAAAGAGAAAGAAAGAAAGAAGGAGGAGGAGGAGGAGGGAAGGAAGGAAGGAAGGAATGAAGGAAGGAAGGAAGGAAAAGAGGGAAGGAGAGGAAAAGAAAGAAGGAGAGGAAAAGAAAGAGAAAGAAGGAGCTTCAAAGAAAAGCTGTGGTTGTTTTGGACTGTGCCCTCAGACTCCCCCACTGCAGTGACCACCTTTGGGGTATTCATATTCACCCCCATGTGGGGGAAGAGTTCCTAAGAAGGAAAATTTGAAGGTGATTTCCCAGATTCAAGAGCTCAGCTGTTGGAAACTGCTGGGCCTCCCGGACATCTCCTCAGCTGCAAAGGTTCTTGAGTGCCCTGAGGTAGGTGGTGCTGGCTGGGGACTGCACAGAGGAAGAGCTCATCTGCCCTCCCGGCCCTGAGCCCCAGGCCCGCAGACCCACTAGCCTTCTGCATCTGGTCTTCTGATTTGTGTCAAAGGAGCCACAGGTCCCAGTCATATTTGGCCTGGGGAGGGCCCAAGTGCAAGCCGGACACTCTCCTTCAAATGTCACCAGGACTCCTTCCCAGGTGTAGTGGGAGAGAAAAGCTTTCCCTTCACTTTTGGAAGATTCACTAAAAGATCAACTCACAAAAGGCAGATTCACTGGAGAAAAGACATACAACTTTATTTGATCATAGTTTTGTGTGACACAAGAGCCTTCAGAATGAAGACCCACCCCCACGATGGGGTGCAGAAGCTTATCTACTGCCTTGAGGATGAGGGAAGGCTGGTCTGCATCAATGCAGATTCTCTGCAGATGCAAAGCTCCCACCAAAAGGCAGCTTTGCAGGGCCACTTCTGTTTCCTGGCCCTCTGACACCCAACTCAAAATATGTCTAAGAAAAAATATCTTGATTTCTTTTCCAGGAGAGGGAGTGGGAAATTAGGGGAGGGCACGGGCCAAGCTAGAAGGGGAGCTGTTCTTTCCTAGGATGAGGGATAGGGAGAGGAACTTCCCCAAGGTCCTCTGAATTAGGGGAAGCAAGGGAAGTCTCGTCCCCAACACGGGTGTCCCCAAGTTTCTGCCAGGGGGATATTGCCTCAGCCTTTGCTAGCTCTGAGCCCCATCCTGGCATGCCCCAGGGCTCAGGGCAAGACCCATGGCAGGTCCAGCGGTGACGGCCACAAGTCTCCCTCCTTGAGGGCCCACTCCAGCTGCTCCTCCCACCAGGCCTGTGTTGCAGGGAGGCCGCTCTGAAATGGTGCTGGGTTCTGAAGTTAATAAATGTTGACATTTAGCAAGTGGGAGCTGTAGGGGTGTTTTATTGGTGTTAATGTGATGTTCACAGGATTAGCGACTCCCCAAATTGTTATCTGGAATAGAGCAAGTGAAGGAAGAATGGATCTCCTCTCCCCCACCACTCAACTTAGGATTTGATTAAAAGCTTCTTCCCACTGATAGAGACAGGATTGAATTAGTGGGCTGTTGTCCTGTGCCTGTGGTCTAGGGAAGGGAGGCTTCAGGAAGGCAGGTGCTTGTCCTCTCTACCTTGCCTCCTTGGTATCCCTTCCTGGGAGCCAGGGATGCCCCAGCATGATACCCCAAACTTCTCTCTGCAACCCTCCTCTCCCTCAGACCTGAGTTCCAGAAGCTTCTTCAGAGAGGAAGGGTCTCAGGAGGCCTGGCCAGCTTACATTTATCTGGCCTGACCACAGAGAAAGAAGCTGTGGAGACATGCGGGGGCTGCAGGAGCAGCAAGGGGCCTGTGAGGGTTGTCCAGCTCTTGGCAGCTCAAGGTTAGCAACTTGAGGGCTCTAAACAGGCCCCAGGAAACCCAGCTATTCTCATGGGGCTTGTAGTTGTGGTGATGCTCTCCCTCATATTTAAAGACTTTCCAGGAAGGCCCTTCCCATGCCCCAGCCTATACCCTTCTGGTCAGGACAGCACCTCCTCAGTCCCTGGCTTACCCCTTGGTGTTGCCCTTGTGCCTAGCTCTGTTCTCCCATTTGGGCTCACCAGGTGCCCAGGTTTATCCTTAGGCCTCTAGCCGAGTCTCCTCTGAGCATCACCCTCCTTCGCCTCCATGCTGGGTCCTCTAGGGAGGACCATCCACAGCCTTTCCTGGATGCCAAGCTCCAGGCCTGCTCAGGTCTGCCATGAGGAGCCCACCCCCACCTTGGAGGGATGTCTGTGTGTGTGCGTGTGCATGAATGCAGCCACATGTGTGTGCACACGCATGATGCATGTACTTCAACACATGTATTAGCTCTCAGTTTTCTAGATACTGGAGACCAGTCCCAAGAGGGTCCAGAACCCAGTCCTGCTGTGCCTCAGTGCAGCCTGTGTCATGCCTCTGATGGCTACCAGGAAGGGAACAGTGACCCTCACCTGGCATTGAGCTCTGGGCTTTACATGCACCATTCTATTTAATGCTTGTAACAAGCTGATATGGTTTGGCTCTATGTCCCCACCCAAATATCACCCTGAATTGTAGTAATCCCCACCTGTCAAGGGTGGGGCCAGCTGGAGATAATTGAATCATGGGGGTGGTTTCCCCCATGCTGTTCTTGTGATAATGGATAAGTTTCATGAGAGTTGATGGTTTTATAAATGAGAGTTTCTCTGCACAAGCTCTGTTGCCTGTCACCATGTAAGATGTGCCTTTGCTTCTTCTTTGCCTTCCACCATGATTGAGAGGCCTCACCAGGCCATGTGGAGCCATGTAAACCTCTTTTCTTAATAAATCACCCAGTCTTGGGTATGTCATTATCAGCAGCATGAGAACAGACTAATATACAACCCAATGAGAAAGCTACTGCAAGTACTCCCATTTCACAGCTAAGAAACAGAGGATCCACCCAAGGTAGCAGAAAGCAACTGGCCAGCTCGGGGGTTGCCCTGGGTCTGTCTGACCCCACCGCTCACAGTCAATCTCCTCCATTGCCTCTGACTGGGTGCAGGCTGGGCTCATGCCTGGAGGCAGTGAACAGTGTCCATAGATGGCTCCCTATCACTTCCTCCCCCATCAGTTCACAAAGTGTCCCCACGCATGTCATCTTCCAGACCACAGTCCTCACTTCATCCTTAGAGAGAGTCCCACTCTCTGGGACTGGTGCCAGGGTGCTGCACATGCTGGCCACCACATACCCCACCACAGAAAACTAGAGAACTTATTTTTGTTTTTTTTTTTTTTTTACTTTTTAATGGAAAATTTCGGAAACTAGTATAGTGAACTCCCATGTACTCATCACCCAGCTTCAAAAATTATCAACATTTACTAATCTTATTTCATCTATTCTCCCTCATGCACTTTCTTTCTGAAGATTTTAAGCAAATCTCAGACATTCTTTCATTTCACCTGTAAATACTTCAGTGTGCATAAGGACTTCTTTTCCCTTAACCTAATTACACCATTAACTCACCTAACAAAATGAGCAATGGCTTTTTAATATTATGTAATACTCTACGTTCAAATTTCTCCAGTTGCCTGCTAAATAGCTTTTCACAGTTAATTTGTTCAAATTGGGATCCAGGCCAGGTGTGGTGGTTCATGTCTGTAATCCCAGCACTTTGGGAGGGTGAGGCGAGCAGATCACTTGAGGTCAGGAATTTGAGACCAGCATGGCCAACATGACGAAACCCCATCTCTACTAAAAATACAAAAATTAGTATGGCATTGTGGTGGGTGCCTGTAGTCCCAGCTACTCAGGAAGCTGAGGCAGGAGAATTGCTTAAACCTGGGTGGCAGAGGTTGCAGTGAGCTGAGATTGCACCACTGCACTCCGGCCTGGGAGACAGAGTGAGATTCTGTCTCAAAAACAAAACAAAACAAGTCAAGATCCAAACGAGGCCTGTCCATTGCATGGGGTTGATGTCTCGTGAATCTTTAACTGCCCCGGCCTCTTCACCCCACTCCCTCCTGCCCCCACCACCTTAAATAGGTCATTGTCCTGTGGAATGTCCCACATTCTCAGTGACTTATTGCATTCTCATGATGTTATTTAACATCCTCTTCAGTCTCCCTAAAGATCTTTACAGAAATATAAAATGGTTACATCTTTCCCCTGCTTGAAACCCTTCTACAATTTCCTGTTGCTCTGAAAAGAAAATCCATACCCTTTTCTTGGCCTTTGCAAGGACCTGCCCTTATGATCGGTCAAACCTCACCTCCCACCTCTCCACCCTCTGTCCTGTTCCCTCAGCTTTGCTCCAGTCCCCTCTGTCTCCTTTTCCTACTTTGGAACTGTAACTGGTGGAGGGTTTTGACTATGAGTTGTCCAGG
This sequence comes from Papio anubis, assembly GCF_008728515.1. NCBI lineage: Eukaryota > Metazoa > Chordata > Mammalia > Primates > Cercopithecidae > Papio > Papio anubis. The sequence continues at coordinate 14,992,158 of NC_044987.1, forward strand.
TTCTTGGCATTTTGAACAAAGAATTGTAAAAAATGCTGTAACAAAGCAATGGAAGAATAAAGCAATGAAAGCATAGATTTATTGAAACCAAAGTACACTCCACAGAGTGGGAGTAGGCTTGAGCAGGGGGCTCAAAAGCACTGGTTACAGAATTTTCTGGGGTTTAAATATCCTCTAGAGGTTTCCCACTGGTTTCTTGGTTTACATCCTATGTAAATGAAGTAGTGGCCTGCAACCAGTCTGATTGGCTGTGGAAGGTGACCAGTCAGAGGCTGAACTGAAGTTACAAAGTTACACCCCTACGCAAACATCCCATTGGTTGTGGGAGGGGACCAATGGGAGCCTGAAGTGAAGTTACAAAATTATACCCCTGTGCAAATGAAGACTAGGCCCGTGACCAGTCTAATTGGTTGCAGGAGGGGACCAGTCAGAGATACTTTCCATTTCTCACCTGGACACAAAAAGATGGGGGGTTGCAAAAGGAGTAGCCTTTTGTTACTTTTGTTCTTTTGTTACTAGGGTGTGGAGTGTTGGGGTTTTCCTTTTGACTTAGTTTTAGGAAGTCAGTGTAATTGGCCTTAGGTTCCCTGCCTCCGGACCCTATTCTGCCTCAAAACCACAGGCTGCTTGCTGCCTCTAGCCTTACAGAGTGTTTCTTCTGTCGGGAACGCCACTCTTTCCCACCTCTGCCAGCAGCCACCAGCCATCCCTTCCTAATAGCCAGCTCTCCCATTAAAGTGCCCTCCCCAGGCAGTGGCCTGGCCTGGCCACCCTGCTTCAGTAGATCCAGTAGATCCCCTCCCCGAGTTGCTTCCCAGCTTAATCTCTTTTTTTGTATCCATTGTGCTTCTCAAAATTTGTAGTTGTTTTTATCTATTTGTTTCTTTTTAAAGTGTTTAACTGCCTTCTCCCCGCTCTGCCACCAAGAATGTAAGCTTCATGAGGACAGGGCTGTGTCTGTCTGGTATCTCTGAGACCTACAGCAAGGTTTGGAACATAATATTAATAGATGTCCAAGTATTTGTTGATTGATAGGATAAATGGAAGGGAGGCAGGAAGAAGAAGAGGTTTGTCTTTCCAAGAATTCACAATCTGGTTGGGGAAGCAGGAAAACAAAGAGAATAGAAGACCTTTCAATCAACCGATTAATATCTATTAAACACTAACTAATAACCACCACACTTTTCCAGGCATACAAGGGATATCTTAGGTGTTAATAGCACTATGTTAAAGTATAAACTAGTGCACTCTAAGTGCTCCAGAGCCTGGGCGGCGAGGGGTTTGGTTAGGACAATATTGAAGAGGCCTGAAGGCTCTTTCCTTCCTGGAGGGCTTCAAGGAGGAGGCCATCCTGAACTGAGCCTCCATTCACAAAAAACCCTCCCATTTCCATAGTGCCCTAGGATTCCAAAGGACACCTGTGACGATTTTCACCTTTATAGAGAGAAGGAAGTTGAGACTTGGCCATTTTCCCAGGTCCCACAGCTAGTAGGTGACAGAAGTGGGAGTCAAGCCCAAACTTTGTGGCCCCTCCACCCTCCATGATGGGCAGACAGGCACGGGGAGGAGGAAGGCAGATGGTAGGCAGGCACTGAACAAGCAGGGGCCCAGGAGGGTGCCTCGGGAGGTGAGAACTGTACTTCCAGCCCAAAACTGTAGATCCAACCTCTGCCTCCTGGGTTCAAGTGATTCTCCTGCCTCAGCCTCCTGAGTAGCTGGGATTACAGGTGCCCACCACCACACCTGGCTAATTTTTGTATTTTTAGTAGAGATGGGGTTTCAACATGTCAGCTAAGCTGGTCTCAAACTCCTGACCTCAGGTGATTCTCCTGTCTCAGCCTCCCAAAGTGCTGGGATTGCAGGCATGAGCTACCATGCCCAGCCAATCTCTACCATTTTATTAAGTCATCTTTTAGCTTAAAAAATGTTTTTGGTCTTATTTACTTTTCTTCTTTTTTATCTTTTGCTTTTACACGCAAGTAGGGAGACAGCAAAATCACAGAGGAGAGGCCAAGAGGGAGGTTCCCGGGCTAATGAGGCTGGACCTTGAGGCCAGGGACCCCAGGGCATGAGCTTTGGCCCCAGAATGGTCCTCCAGGAAAGGCTGCCATTCCCACTTTAAAATGACTCATTTCAGCAACGCAGAGATTCACAGGGCAAATGACTCTCACAGAGAAGATAAGATTAACCCCTCCACAGCCCAGAGGGCTTACCGGAACAGGGCTTTTAACTTATTTCTGGGAGAGTAAGTGACATCTTGATGAAACCATTTTGACATGACGACACTTGATGTGACCTCTAAAGCAGCCATTAAACTTATAGTTTGCTCTTACTGCTAAGTTACAGCAAAGCAGACTCCTCATCCCTTCCCCAAAACCCACGCTAGGGGCACAGGAAGAGGCAAGCATCTCTATAGCAAACACTTCTGGATAATAAGCCACCATCGAAATGTCTCCTGTGTTAAACGTGAGGGGTCATAACATTCTTTTATTCTAATTTTTGGGGTTTTGGTTATTTAGACATATGGATGCCCTTTAAAAGCACCGTGCTGTTTGTGTTTCTGAAATTTAAGCAAATGAATTCATGCTATCAATTCCATTCTGTGTCTTACATTTCTTCCTTCTGGGTTGCCTGGGAGATCTTCCCAGTTGCTCAATGAAGACCCAGTTCATTACTTCTGACGGCTGCGTGGTATTCCACCCTGCACAAACATGTTCTATGTACCCATCCCCTAGTGAAGGACACCAGGCTGACACAGATCCAGACCAGCATGACTGTCTCATCCTTGTACACGTCTCTCGTGGGCCTCTGTGCCACTCTCTGAAGCTGTATGCCAAGGGTAAGTACCAGTGATGGGGAAGGTTCATGCTTAACTTTTTTTTTTTTTTTTTTTTTTTTTGAGACCAGTTCTTGCTCTGTCACCCAGGCTGGAGTGCAGTGGCATGATCTCTACTCACTGCAATCTCCACCTCCCAACGCAAAGCTATTAATAATACAGGTTTCTTTGCAACCTGACTGTCCTGGTTCACATTTCCTAACAAGAGGGACTGAAAGGTTTTCCCTTTCCCACTTCCTCACTAGTACTCGATATTATTACAATTTTCTATTTTTTGCCAATCTGAGGGGTTAAAATGGTACCTTCTTATTTTAATTTGAATTAAAGAGATGAGGCAATTCTTTTTACAGTTATTAGTTATTCAAATGTCCACTTCAGTGAATGGCCCATTTAAATACTCTTCCTTTTTTCCTGCCATTGGATTCATGTGTTTTTCTTATGGATTTGCTCTTATTTATAGAAGCTGGAGAGTAAACCTTTGCCAGTTTTAGACTTTTAAAAATATCCACTTTCAGCAGGGTGCGGTGGCTCATGCCTGTAGTCTCAGCACTTTGGGAGGCTGAGGTGGGTGGATCACTTGAGGTCAGGAGTTCAAGACCAGCCTGGCCAATATGGTGAAATTCCCTCTCTACTAAAAAAATACAAAAAAAATCAGCCAGGTGTGATGGTGAGCACCTGTAGTCTCAGCTACTTGGGAGGCTGAGGCACGAGACTCGCTTGAACCCAGGAGGTGGAGGTTGCAGTGAGCTGAGATCACACTACTGCACTCTAGCCTGGGTGACAGAGCAAGACTCTGTCTAAAAAAAAAAAAAATCTGCTTTCACTCTGTCATCCCATTGTTAACTTTGTTTATACTGGTTGTCGTTTGTCTTTTTTTATTTTTATTTTTTAACAGAAATCTCTAATGTTGATGTAATCAAATCCATTTATTTTTGTGTCTAATGGTTTATGTAATTTTTTATTTTTAATCTTTTCAAATAAAGACTAACTTGAATCTTGACTGATAAAGAAAAAAAGAATAAAAAAATATTAACTCTGAGGTTCAGAGTTATTTTTATTTTTAGTTATTTATCTATTTATTTTTTGAGACAGGGTCTTGCTCTGTTGCCCAGGCTGGACTACAGTAGTGTAGTCTCGGCTCACTGCAGCCTTGACCTCCTAAGTTCAACCAATCCTCCTACCTCAGCCTCCTAAGTGGCTGGGACTACAGGTGTGCCACCACACCTGGCTAATTTTTTTTTTGGTTGAGATGGCGTGTCATCATGTTGTCCAGGCTGGTCCTGAACTCTGGGCTCAAGAGATCCACCCGCCTTAGCCTCCCAAAGTACTGGGATTACAAGCCTGAGCCACCGTACCTGGCCAGAGTTATTTTTAATACATTTTCTTTTATTAATATTATTTTTTATCATTTTACTTTTCACATTTAGGTCTTTCTCCAGTTGGATTTTTTTTTTAATGCTGTATCAAGTAGGAGCCCAACTTAACTTCTTTCCAAAGCGGTGAACCCCTCTTCCTGATACTCTGCACTAAGCAACTCATCCTTCCCTCACTGATGTGTGATGTGTCCTCCATCATATGCTGCATTCCCTTGTAGTTTTACTCTGCACTAAGCAACTCATCCTTCCCTCACTGATGTGTGATGTGTCCTCCATCATATGCTGCATTCCCTTGTAGTTTTTTAATTTAACTTGTTTTTATTTAGTAAATGTACGTATGTACGCCTACATCTGTCCCTAGTCTCTTACTCTGTTTCTTCAGCCTGTCTGTCCCTATGCCAATAACACACTGCTTTTACTATTATGACCTTGTCATCATAGTTTGATTATCAGCAGAACAAATGTTGCCTGTTTTTCTTTTAAAATTGGATTTGCTATTTGTAGATCTCAATTCTTCTCTACAAATTTTATAATCGAGTTGTTTTATTCTCCAAAAATCCTCCTGGAATTTAATTAAATGTAGAAATTCATTTGGGGCTAATAGGCATCTTTCTAAGATTAAATTATCTCAAACATGGATATAGTACTTCTATTTATTTAGGTCTTTTATATAATGGCCTTTAGTAGAGTTCACTTTTTTTTTTTTTTTTCCTTTATGCTCTTGGGCCTTCTTTGTTATCTTAATTCTTAGGAACTTTGTGATCTTCATCGCCATTATCAGAGGCAAGTTTACTTTCCAGGATCCTGGGAGGGGGCCAGAAAAGTGCCTCTATCATTGTAAACATTTAAAAGTAGAGTATTTTAACCACAATTGGTTAAGGCTGCTGTCTCTTTCCATCCCAAGTTCCCCTCCATCACATCTCCCTTAACATCGGCACTGGAGTGATCACAAGTGCTTTGGAGCGCCAGCTGAGAGGAATTTGAGATGGGGATACACTAACTTGGGGTTGATGGGATGTATTTATATGTCTCAGGATCACATCCAGGTCTAGTTAAGTCATGGCTAGATGTCTTGGTGTCAGAGTGACTTTCAGAAATTCCTGGAATTCATTCCAGCCACTCTCCTGACTCACTGCATATCTGAACATAAAAGTGCAAAGACAGCAGTTAATTTTTTTAATGTGCTTTTCTGTTGTCATGCTCATTACATTTTTCAGTTTTTAAAAATTGTAATTAGTTGTGATTTCTAGCTCTAAATAAACATTTATTTTATACCTAATTTTGAATCTGTAGTTTTATTTTATTTTGCTGAAAGAGAGCTCCCCAAATTGCACAAACTTCCACTCCTTAAAACTCGGATTTGAGCCAGGCCCGGTGGCTCACACCCATAATTCCAACATTTTGGGAGGCTGAGGCAGGCAGATCTTTTGAGGTGAAGAGTTTGAGGCCACCCTGGACAACATAGTGAGATCCTGTCTCTATTAAAAAAAACAAAAAACAAAAAAAGACACCTGAATTTGTCCATGGATATTATCAATGGTATTGATGTTTTGTGTATTCAAATTTCTATTTTGATCTAGAATCCAGCAACCTTACTAAACTCTCTTACTAGTCCTAAAAGTTCATCTGTTAACTTGTTTGGGTTTTCTCATCAAATTATCATATCATCTGCAAATAGTGACTATTTTATCTCTTTCTTTCTAATATTATATATATATAAATATATATATATATATTAATACAGGGTCTTGCTCTGCCACCCAGGCTGGAGTACAGTGGCACCACCTCAGCTCACTGCAACCTCCACCTCCCAGGCTCAAGTGATCTTCCCACCTCAACCTCCCAAGTAGCTGGGATTACAGACTACAGGCACATACCACCATGCCCAGCTAATTTTTGTTGTTGTTTTTTTTTTTTTTGCAGAGATGGGGTTTTGCCATATTGCCCAGACTGGTCTCCAACTCCTGGGCTCAAGCAATTTGCCCACCTCAGCCTCCCAAAATGCTGATATTACAGCCGTGAGCTACCACACCTGGCCCCAATATTATATTTTTCATTTCTTTTTCTTGATGTATTGCATGGGTCATGACCTTCATTATTCTGTTGAACAGCACAGCAGTGACAGGGGATGTTATTTTCTTGTTCCCAACCTTAATAAGAATTCATAAAAAGTGTCTTTTTTAAGCATGAGTTTGCTGCAGGGTTTTGTTAGCTAATTTTTATGAAGTTAAGAAAACTCCTAGTTTCCTTAGAGTTTTTTTAAAAACTCAACTTTTGGTGTTGAATTTTATCAGAAGTTTTTTGCATCCACCCAGAAGACCCTATAATTTTTCTCTTCTATTCCTGTAAATCAGGGTTGACAAAATGTAGGCTGTAGATCAAGTTGGGTTGCTGCCTGTTTTTCACAATGCTTAATTGGAACAGAGCCACACCCATTATTTACATATTGTTTATGGCTGCTTTCACACTACAATGGAAGAGTTGCATAAGGAGATAGACACCAGCTAGCCCACAAAGCCTAAATGATTTATTATCTGGTCTTCAACAAGAAAAAGTTGTCTAACTTCTGCTTTAAAGTGATGGATTACATTGATATACTGTACTTTCTAATACTGAACTACTTTCTCATTACTGAAATAAATCCTTTCCATTCAGTCTATTTTTTTTCATTGTAGCATAACCTACTTCAGGAAATTACACAAATCTTAGATGTACAACTTGAAGAATTTCTACGTATGTATACACATTTAAATATCACTCAGACCAAGATTCTGAGTATTTCCAGCAATATAGTAGGCTTTCTTATGCTCTCAGCCAGTCTACACTGCCAACCCCCTCACCCTCAAGGTAACAATTGTGAACTCCCTCGCTATAGATCCATTTTCTTATCTTGAAATTCTTAGAAATGGAATCATATAGTGTGTGGTCTTATGTGTCTGACTTTTTCACTGAACAGTAAGGATCCAATTATACTACGTATGTTGGTAGTTAGATGTTTCATATTATTTAGTATTATGTTATTTAAAAAATTATGCATTTTAAAATATAGTATTAGATTCAGTTGATACCTTACTAAAGTTTTTTGTACCTATATTTGTAAATAAAAGTGGCCTAGGCCAGGTGCAGTGGTTCACACCTGTCATCCCAGCACTTCGGGAGCCCGAGGCAGGTGGATCACGAGGTCAGGAGTTTGAGACCAGCCTAGCTAACATGGTGAAACCCCCTCTCTAGTAAAAATACAAAAATTAGCTGGGTGTGGTGGCGGGCACCTGTAATCCCAGCTACTTGGGGGGCTGAGGCAGGAGAATCGTTTGAACCCGAGAGGCGGAAGTTGGGTTGCAGTGAGCCAAGATCGTGCCATTGCACTCCAGCCTGGGCAACAAGAGCAAAACTCCATCTCAAAAAAAAGTGGCCTAACATTTCCTTTTTGTATTGTGTCTTTTTCTTTTTTGGAATTAAGTTTATACAAGTTATATCAAGTTCATGAAACAGCCTGAGCAGCTTTCCTTCTTTTCTATTTCTGCAACAATTTGTGTTACATACCAATTAGCTGAGTTTTTTTCTTCCCACTACCTCAGCTTTATTGAGGTATAATTGGAATATGAAACACTGAACATATATAATGTGCATAATTAGCTGTCTCTTCAAATGTCGGTAGACCTTACCTATAAAATAGCCTGAGCCTTTGGACTTTCAAGATGGCAGGGAGATTTTTATAATTGCCATTTAAATCTGTCTGCTATTTTGCTATTAGTTTTCTATTTATCTTGTATCAATTTCAGCATTATATATTTTCCAGAAATTTGTGCATTTCATCTAGATTTTCAATGTATATAGTTGTATATGTGTATTATTGTTCTAGTATTATTTTTATATTTTAAAATATTAGTTTTAGCCCCTGTTTAATTCTGTGGTTTGGTTATTTGAAATGTTGTCTTCTGTTCTTGATGTTTATTTTATTAGTATTTTTAAAGAAGTTTATTTTGTGAGTGTTTTCAAAAAAATTTGTTTTTACTCATCATTCATATTATTTTTGTTGTTCTTGATATTGTTCTCTACTTCATTGACTTCTGCTCTTACCTTATCATTTCTCCTTTTCTTGTTTATTTGGGTGTTCTCTACTATTTTCTCTTCTAGGTTTGAGTACATAGTTCCTTTGCTTTCAGAATTTTTTGTTTTCTGAGAGATTTACTTAAAGCTATAAATTTTCCTCTTGCTATGCTTTAGCAGTATTGTTGATATGTAGAGCTTTTTTTACATTCAGTTCTAAGTAATTCATAACTTCCCTTAAGATTCCCTCTTTAATCCAAAGGCCAGAAAGTAGTAGGTTTTTATTTTTCAGACATAGAAGATAGTTTGGCTATTCTTTTCATCTCTTCCCACCTCCTGTCTCTCTTGACTACTATCATGTTGATATTATTTGGATATTAGCTGTAGATATATATTCATCATTTATTCAAGCATCAATAAAATTTAATAAATTTATTTCTTTCTTTCTCTCTGTCTCTCTGTCTCTCTGTCTCTCTCTCTCTCTCTCTCTCTTTCTTTCTTTCTTTCTAGATGGAGTTTCACTCTTGTTGCCCAGGCTGGAATGCAATGGTGTGATTTCAGTTCACCGCAACCTCTGCCTCCCAGGTTCAAGTGATTCTCCTGCCTCAGCCTCCCAAGTAGGTAGGATTACAGACATGTGCCACCATGCCCGGGTAATTTTGTATTTTTAGTAGAGACAGGGTTTCTCCATGTAGGTCAGGCTGGTCTCAAACTCCCGACCTCAGGTGATCCACATGCCTCAGCTTCCCAAAGTGCTGGGATTACAGGCTTGAGCAACCACACCTGGCCAATAAGTTCTTTTCCAATCTTATTTTTCTTATACTACCTCTTAGAGTCACTTTTTATTATTATTATTATTATTATTATTTTGAGGCAGAGTTTCGCTCTTCACCAAGGCTAGAGTACAGTGGTGCGATACTAGGTTACTGCAGCCTTGATTTCCGGGGCTCAAGAAATCGTCCCACCTCAGTCCTGAGTAGCTGGGACTACAGGAGCGCACCAGCCCACTTTTTTTAAAAATTGCTGAAATACATTTTTCATGCAATCTTTATGCCTGAAAATAACTTTACTTTGGCTTCATATTTAAATTAATATTTAGCAGTGTTATGGAATCTTTGGGGTATCATTTTTCTGGCTGGAAACCTCTGTGGCCAGTGGCACCTTTGCCCAAGTTTTGTTTGAGAATGCTGGACTTGTTTCACCCTCTTGGCCTGGTAGGCTGTGCTCAGCTCATGCTAGTGGTCTGGGTCCCATGCCTGCCAAGGGCAAGTCAGGCATGGAATGGTGAAAGGTGTGTGAGCAAGCATGGGATCCAGCCACTGCTCACATTTAGACATGCCAGCTGCTGCAATGGGGTGGGTAGCTTCAGGTGCTGGCATGGGCATTGGCTCTCTATGAGACTGCACCCAGACAAGGCACACAGCAAGCAGCTTCCACACTGGCATCGGGGAACACAAGGGCACCTAGAAACTTGGAGATACCAGGAATCACAGGGCCCCAAAAAGAGAGTCACAGTCCTGACTTGGGGAGCTCCCAGGTCTGGGCTCCCTGAAGGGCCGCAGCTCTTCTCTCCTCTTCACTCACAATGTGGCAAGCAAGCAGCATGTTTCAGTCCTGTTTGTGTTACAGCTCTTTTAGCCACGCTATTTGATGGGTCCTGAGTTCTTTTCCTGTGACCAGGAAGAATGCGGTACACAGACAAGTGGAGGGTGAGCAAGATGAAGAGATTTATTGAGTGATAGAACAGCTCAGTCTCCCCCAGGGGGTGGCTCCTTTCCACAGCCAGGGTGTCCCAACAGGTGTTCAGCTCCTGGCAGAGAGGAGACCCTGGAGTGGGAAACTCCTCTCTGCAGGCAGGTCATCCAGTTGTCTCTGCAGTTCTCAGCAGAGAGGAGGCCCTGAAGTGGGTTGCTTCCCTCTGCAGCTGGTCATCAGACATCTCAGCTCTGGCTGAGCCTGGGGCTTTTATGGGCCTCAGAGGGGAGGAAGCGCATGCTGATTGGTCCATGGATGACCATAGGCAGGTGGAAAGGCATGTGGTCCACAGGACTGACCCTCCTGGCCTGAAGGTGGGGGCCTCACTGGGACCCACCCGCTTCTGCCCAAGAGTCTGTCTGCCTCCTGCTGCCTTTCACGGGGCCCAGGCTGTTTGTGCCAATGGGTGCCTGCAGACCAGTGCCAAGCTACCCTCACCACCCCCTTGGCTTCCCTCCCATGCTCCTTGGTGCCCAAAGTCCAGAAGGGGCCAAGGTGGCAGACGGCTGGTGTGTCAGCACTGCCCCAAGCATGTGCACACCCAGCTGGGCTGTGACAACAACCAGACTTGGCCCCGACTTTGCTCTGAGATGAGAGTCAGCACAGACAGCAGGGAGAAGCAAGGCAGCAGGAGCAGGCACTTCCAAGCCTGCAAGGGCAGAGGGGGTGACGAGGTCTTCTTGGGCCCCTAAGAGCATATGGAGGCTCAAGTTCACAACCCCAACTTGGGCAGCTGCAGCTGCACCTGGGAGGGCAGGGCTGCTGCCTACTTCTGGCTCCAGCCAGCTCTGTGGAGCATGCAGCCCCGGCCATGTGCCCTGGCAGCCTGGGGCAGGGGCTGCAGTCCTCACTGAGCCCAGGCCAGTGTTCAGGGCAGGGCGGCATCGCCACAAGCTCCTGGCATTGCCCTGGTGCTCAGGGGCAGCCCAAGGCAAAGTGGATCTCAGGACCTGGGCCCAGCCATCTGGAGTGTCAGGCTCGGTGGTCTCCCATCACAGGGCAGACCCCAGAGACACAGACCAGGCAGCCCCTGGTGGCCCCTCGCAGAGTCTCCTCCTGAGGCACAGGAACCTGGCACCCTTGGGGCATAGGCACAGTGGCTGTGCCCCACTGGCCAGTCCCTAAAGCAAGCGCTACTCCCATTTTCCTCCCCAACCCCTGAAACACAGCCCCAGCTATGCACCCCAGGCCTGGTCCCCCACCCCCACCCCACCCCACTCTGTGTGCAAGCACAGCACTGGCCCTGGCCCAGCTCCACCTCAGGGCCTCTCTCTTCCCAGGGTGGTGGGCTGTGAGGGAGCTATCTGCCTCCTCCCAGCACTCTCCCAGCAGCAACCAGCATGATGGCAGCAGCCGCTCCAGACAGCCCACCACTGTTATCAGTGGTATACAAAATTCTAGGTTCAAATTATTTTTTCCCAACAGTTTCTCGATATCGCTTGATTATTGTTTCAGTGTCAGTTTAATTCTCCTTATTTGTAGGTGATATGCTTTTCTCTGTGGAATCTTTTTGTCTTTGTTTTCTGTGTGCTTAAATTTCGCTTTAACACCAGCAACAAGCAGAATTTGAAATTAAAAATACAGTATCATTTACATTAGCACTCAAAAAAATGAACTACTTAGATATAAATCTAACTCTCTTTCTATATATGATGAGAATTATAAAACTCTGATTAAAGAAATCAAAAAATTGCATAAATGGAGATATATTCCATGTTCATGAAAAGGAAAACTCGATATTTTCAAGTTGTCCGTTCTTCCCAACTTGATTTATAGTTCATTGCAACCCAATTAAAATCCAAGTAAGTTATTTTGTGGAGATTGACAAACAAAAAGTTTATATGGAGAGGCAAAAGACCCAGAATAGCCAACACAATACTGAAGGAGAAAAACAAAATCAGAGAACAGACACTATCTTACTTCGAAACTTACTGTAAACCTATAGTAATTAAGACAGTGTGGTATTGGTAAAAGAAGAGGCAACTAAATCAACAGAATAGAATAGAAAGCAGGACATAGACCCATATAAATGTAGTCAACTGATCGTTGATAAAGGAGCAAAGGCAATACAATGGAGAAAATTTAGCCTTTTCAACAAATAGTGCTAGAACAACTGGACACTCACATGCCAAAAAAAAAAGATTCTAGACACATTCACAAAAATAGCCTTCACAAAAATAAATTCAAAATGGATCACAGAAACTATGAAACTCCTAGAAGATAACATAGGAGAAAATCTAAATGACCTTGAATTCGGTGATGACTTTTTAGATATAACACCAAAGGCACAACCCATGAAAGAAATAATTGATAATCAGGGGTACATTAACATTGAAAACTTCTAGGCTGGGCACAGTGACTGATGCCTGTAATCCCAGCACTTTGGGAGGCCTAGGTGGGCGGATCACTTGAGGTCAGGAGTTCGAGACCAGCCTGGTGAAAACTCATCTCTACTAAAAATACAAAAATTAGCCAGGCATAGTGGTGCATGCCTATAATCCCTGCTATTCAGGAGGCTGAGGCACAAGAATCATTTGAACCCAGGAGGCGGAGGTTGCAGTGAGCCGACATCGCACCACTGTATTCCAGCCTGGGTGACAGAGTGAGACTCCATCTCAAAAAATATATATATATATATTAAAAAACTTCTAAGTTGGACACAGTAGGACACATCCGTTATCCCAGCTACTCCAGAGAGCCAGGAGGGTCGCTTGAGCCCAGAAGTTTGAGACCAGCCTGGGAGATATAGGGAGACCCCCATCTCCAGAAATGAAAAAAAAATTTTTAACTGCTCTGCAAAAGACACTGTCAAGAGAATGAGAAGACAAGCCACAAACTGGGAGAAAATATTTGCAAAAGACATATCTGATAAAGGACCGTTATCCAAAATATACAAAGAATTTTTTAAAAATCAACACAACAAAAAGAAAACAAACAACCCGATTAAAAAATAGGCAAAAGATCTGGACACTTCAGCAAAGAAGATACACAGATGGCAAATAAGCATATTGAAAGATGCTTAGCATCAGATGTCATGAGGAAGTTGCAAATTAAAACAATAATGACATATCATTACACACCTATTAGAATGACCAAATCCAAAACACTGACACCACAAAATGCTGGTGAAAGCAGGGAGTAATGAGAGCTCTCATTCACTGCTGGTGGAGAGGCAAAATAAAACAGCCACGGTGGAAGACAGTTAGGTTGTTTCTTCCAAATTAAACATACTCTTACCATAAAATCCAGCAAGCCCACTCTTTGGTATTTGCCCAAAGGAGTTGAAAAGTTATGTCCACACAAAAATCTGTACACAGATGTTTATAACAGCCTTATTCATAGCTGGTAAAACTTAGAAGCAACCAAAATGTCCTTCAGTAGGTGAATGGATAAACAAACTGTGGTACATCCTGACAATGGAATACTATTCACTGCTAAAAAGAAATGAGCCACGATCATGCCTGTAATCCCAGCACTTTGGGAGGCCAAGGTGGGCTGATCACCTGAGGTCAGGAGTTCGAGACTGGCCTGGCCAACATGGTGAAACCCCATCTCTACTAAAAATACAAAAATTAGCCATGCGTGGTGGTGGGCGCCTGTAATCCCATCTACTCAGGAGGCTGAGACAGGAGAATCGCTTGAACACCAGAGGCAGAGGTTGTGGTGAGCTGAGATCATGACACTGCACTCCAGCCTGGGTGACTCTGCCAAAAAAAAAAAAAAAAAAAAAATGAGCCATGAAAAGACATGGAATAACCTTAAATACATATTACTAAGTGGAACAAGCAGATCTGAAAAGGCTACATACAATACGATTCCAGCTGTAAGGCATTCTTGAAAAGGCAAAACTATGGAGACAGCAAAAAGATCAGTGGTTGTCAGGGGTTAGGGTAGAGGAAGGAATGAACAGACAGAGCACAGAATATTTGGGGGACAGTGAAATTGTTCTGTGTGATGCTTCAGTGGTGGATATGTGTCATTATACAGTTGTCCAAACCCACAGAATGGACAGCACTAACACTGAACCATAATGCAAACTATGGATTTTTGATGATAGTTGTGTGTTGTAAAAAATATACCACTCTGGTGCTGGGATGCTGATAGTGGCACCAAGTGAGGAGGGCAGGGGTATATGGGAACTCTGCTCACTTTTGCCATGAACCTAAAATTGCTCCAAAAAAAAAATCTATTAACAGTTTTTAAGAAGTTCACTCTAATGTGTCTATATATAAGGTTTTTTTCCTTTTCTATCTGGTTCAGTACTCCTTTAACCCCTTCTGTCTGAGGGCTTATATGTTTCTTCAGTTCTGAAAAATGTGAAGTTAGGGGCTAAGATAGCGGAGACTTAGGGAGTGGTAAGGAAGAGGAGTTGGTCAACAGGCAGCAGGGGTGTCTCATTGGATGTGGTGGTCTGGGAAGTTTGTTTGTTCGTTTTTTTGTTCGTTTGTTTTTGTTTGGTTTTTGTTTTTGTTTTTGTTTTGTTTGAGACAGGGTCTTGCTCTTTCACCCAAGTACAGTGGTGCAATCATAGCTCACTGCAGTCTCAACCTCCCAGGCCCAGGTGATCCTCCCACATCAGCCTCCTGCGTATCTGGGACTGCAGGTATATGCCACCACACCCGGCTAATTTTTTTTTTTTTTTTAAGAGACAAGGTCTCACCATGTTGCCCAGGCTGGTCTTGAACTCCTGGGCTAAAGCAATCCTCCTGCCTCAGCCCCTGAAAGTGCTGGGATTACAGGTGTGAGCCACCACGCCAAGCCTGTTCTATTTTCTTGATAGTATCTTAGAGGACTAACAGTTTCCTGAGAAAGGAACTCAAATAAAACAAATGTAAGTTTCTCAAGCTTCAGTTTTATGGGGAAATTGGACTGGTTTCACCATCATGAGTACCCTACACTCGTGACCCCATCTAACCCTAGTCACCTCCCAAAGGCCCTGTCTCCAGGTGCCATCACATTGTGGGTGAGAGCTTCAACATAGGAATTCGTGGTGGGGGGGATTAACATTCAGTCATAACACCAGGTCTATGTTTTAATCCATTTGCATTGCTATAAAGGAATACCTGAGACTGGGTAACTTATAAGGAAAAGACATTTCTTTGTTTCGTGGTTCTGCAGGCTGTACAAGAAACATGGCACCAAAGCATCTGCTTCTGGTAAGGGATTTGGGAAGTTTCCACTCATGGCAGAAGACAAACAGAGACACATGTGTAGGTCACATGGTAAGAGAGAAAGCAAGAGAGAGAGGGGAGAGGGTGCCAGGTTCTTTCCAACAATCCTGTGGGAACTAAGAGTGGAAACTCATTCACTCCCATGAGAATGGTGCTGAAGGTTCCAACCCTACAACCTAAACACCTCTCACAAGGCCCTACCTCCAATATTGGGGATTAGATTTCAACATAAGATTTAGAGGGCTCATATAATCAAACCGTGGCTGGGTGCAGTGGTTCATGCCTGTAATCCCAACACTTTGAGAGGTCAAGGTGGGAGGATCGCTTGAGTCCAGGAGTTTGAGAGCAGCCTGAGCAATGTAGCAAGACCCTGTCTCTACAAAATAAAAATAAAACAATTATCTGGGCATGGTGGTGCATGCCCATAGTTCCAGCTACTCAGGAGGCTGAAGTAGGAGGATTCCTTGAGCCCAGGAGATAGAGGCTGCAGTGAGCCATGGTTGCACTATGGCACTCCAGCCTGGTCAACACAGTGAGACCCTACCTCAAAAATAAACAAATATACCACCATAGCAATGTGCATGCACAGATGTTTGTACACGTATGGGCGTGCATAAGTGTGTAAATAGGCATTGTGCATGCCTTCCTGTGCACAAGAAGTGAGTGTGAGAGCCACATGCAAGAGGATCTGTTTCCCTAGCCTGGCCTCTGTGGCTCCGCTCTGTTGCCGCCCCCATCTCTCGCCCAACCTCCCACTTCAGTAGAGACTCCTCCTCGACTGAGATCTCTTACAAGCTTTGTTTGTGCTGCCAGGGAGCTCTGTGGGCACAGTCCGGCTGTGCAGGCCCACTGTGACCAGCTCACTCACCACTCCTATGTGCTGAGCCTCCGCCTTACGCTCCACCCTTTCTCACTTCCCTCAGCACAAATAGTAGAAAGTCCACCTTGGACCTGCTCTGCGTCTCTACCAAGAAAGCAAGTTCCCTTCTCCATCAAAAGTCAGCTAGGACCGTCCTCTGAGCTCTTATTTCCTGCTAGCCCAGGGTGGGCTTTCCCTCCCTCCTTACGGAGAACAAGGTTCACTCCCCCTGCACCTACAGATCGTGTTTCGGGGAAGCTGCGCGTGCCTCTCACCTCCCTCTATTTGAACAGAGCCATAATCCACAGGCCACAGCAGTGGAGAGGCTGGGGCCTCCTTCATTGCTGTCAATTTTCCAGCAGAGCTTATCTGTGCCTTAACACAGTGCTCTCTTGTCAAAGAAGCCAGGGGCGGTGTGTGACAACCAGGTTAAATAAATGCTGCCTCCCTTCCCTGTCCTGTTACTGAGGACAGCCGAGTGTCTCCTTGGCTTCCACAGATGTTGGTGTATTGTCACCTGTCCTTCTTTGATTAGTGTCTTACTCAGAGTGCCTGGAGCCACCTCTTTACAGAAAGAGAGCAAGAAAAAGGACATGTCTCCGCTGTTTCCTCTTTGCTGCCTGGGCTGCTGGCCCCAGAACGGCAGGGGAGGTGAGACTACAGGGATCAGGGTTGGGGAATGAAGCTGCTCTCAAGGGCAGGGAGGCCAGGGCTTTTAAGGACTGCAAGCCTGGGATCGAGGTCCGTGCATTGTTGATTCAGAAACCCTTTCCGGACATCTTCATGTCCATCCTCCAGCAGCTGTCCTGACCCATGGTGGCCTCTCCAAGCTCCTGCAGTACAAGATGAGAGGGGCTTCGTGTTTTCCCTCATTAAGGAGAACACCTGCATCCCAGTGAGCCCTAGTGGTGAACGCTGGTGCTGCTGCAATGACGTCCTGGATTCTGACCCTCTGTGGCCCATGAACGCGGATGGAACACACCAGGACCAAGAGCCACCAAATACAGGACCCGGAAGGGAGGGTGGCCCTTTCCACGTGAGCCGCTCTCCATGGCTGAAAGAACAGCTCAGAATTCACGGCCTTCTCACATGGGGTCGCTGGCTCCATCCTCATGTCTTATTTAATTTTCTCAGCAGTTCTGTGAGATAGTTGGTAATATTTTCATTTTCCAGATAAGAAGCTAAGGCTCAGGAGGCCAAATGACCTCCTTAAGGTAACGTAATCAGCAAGTGGTAGAGCCAAGACTCAAAATTAGATCTTCTGACAACTCCATAATTCAGGCTAATCCTGACATTAGCCTGAAGGGCTGGCCAGCGCCAGGTGTGCGCAGCCTAATTTGCAAGGTCCATTAAGGACAAAACAGGTCAGGCACAGTGGCTCTCACCTGTAATCTCAGCACTTTGGGAGGCCAAGGCAGGAGGATTGCTTGAAGCCAAGAGTTCAAGACCAGCCTGGCAACGTAGTGAGACTGAGTCTCTGGAAAAAAAAAAATTAACCAGGTGCAATGGTGTGCTCCTGTAGTCCCAGCTATGCAGGAGGCTGAGGTGAGAGGACTGCTTAGGCCTAGGAGTCCAAGGCTGTAATGAGCTATAATCACACCATTGCACTCCAGGTTGACTGACAGAGCAAGACTATCCACCAGGATATGGTCTAAATTTGTGTCTTTGCCCGAATCTCATGTCAAATTGTAATCCCCAGTGTTCAAAGAGGAGCCTGTGGGAGGGGATTGGATCACGGAGGTGGATTTCCCCCTTGCCATTCTTGTAATAGTGAGTTTCCACAGGATCTGATTGTTTGAAAATGTGTGGCACCTCCCCCTTCTGCTCTGGCCATGTAAGACGTGCCTGCTTCCACTTCCACCATGATTGAAAGTTTCCAGAGGCTTCCCCAGCCATGCTTCCTGTACAGCCTGCAGAACCGTAAGCCAATTAAACCTCTTTTTTAAGAAAATAAATTACTCAATATCCAGTCATTCTTCATAGCAGTGTGAGGAACAGACTAATACAGAGGCTCTGTCTCTAAAATAAGAAAAAAAAAATGAAAGAACAAAACAACTGGGGATGAGAAGATTGATGTAGCCCTCTTCAACAGGTGTTTTCTGGTTCACATGTTTTCACCGTTGGGCAGTCAGGAACTGGGCTGGCTAATGTTAGACATAAGTCCCTAGTGAACAGTAGCTATAACAGACACATTCTCACGTACACTCACCGAAGTGTGACACACACACCCCTATGCCCAGGCATGCAGGCGTCACCTTCTCATCCCTGCCCACCTGTATCCCCTGGGAATCCACTTACATCTACTCAACAGAGCGGGGAGGAGAAGGAGATAAACCTATATCAACACTGTATTTCTATTCCTCTCTCTCCTTGTGAAAACAAAAGAGGAACAAGGCAAAGCCTCATCCAATATTCATTGGGAATCATCTCGACATGATCCCGGGAAAACAGGTCCTTTTCAAGTCCATGGTTCAGATGCAGCCTTTCCTGTGACTGGGAGTGGGGACAACAGGCTGCTCACAGGGCTCCGTGGCTGGCACAGGAACTTCGGGGTAAGGCTTAATTATGATTCGCAGAGCTGCATTGTGGAGAGGGTTTAGAGCCACTTAATTAGTGTAGGAATATACAGTCGTAATTATCCTGAAATATGGCCTAATTAACCTACGGAAAAGCCAGGACCACTGCTCGGGGATGCCAGAGACATTAGTAGTCTATTAATATACTCAGTCTGGGCCGGGTGCGGTGGCTCACGCCTGTAATCCCAACACTTTGGGAGGCCGAGGTGGGCAGATCACTAGGTTAGGATTTCGAGACCAGCCTGGCCAAAATAGTGAAACCCCGTCTCTACTAAAAATACAAAAATCAGCCAGGTGTGGTGGCACATGCCTGTAGTCCCGGCTACTCGGGAGGCTGAGGCAGGAGAATTGTTTGAACCCAGGAAGCAGAGGTTGCAGTGACCCAAAACCACGCCGTTGTGCTCCAGCCTGGGTGACAGAACAAGACTCCGAACCCCCCAAAAAATGTGTATATATATATATAGCTATCCAGTCTGCTATCTGGCACAGCCTTTGGGGGGACTCGGGGTTAGGGCAGACAGAAGAGAATAGGGTTTGCCTGGGAAGATTAAATGTTTAAGAGGAAAGTGTGACATGGGCAGGGAAAGGAGAAGGGAGTGATATTTATTGAGGACCCATAAGGTCCAAGCAATGTTTTAGTCCATTTCTTACTTAATCCTCAAAACAGTCCTTTAAGATTGATATTAAAGTTCAGGGAGGTTCATTAATTAACCCAAGGTTACACAGCCAGGAAACATTCAAACTGGAATTCCCCTCTAGTCTGCGGCTGAAAAGGCCATGATTTTTTCTGTCTTCCACACTGTCTTGGGCAGGCACAACAGGCGAGGGAAAGGGACTAAACAGAGGAGAGCCCCTTTCAACTCTAAGGAGGTGGCTCTTCTGCCATTTTAGAAAAGTGGAGTCATTGAAGCGGTTCAACCCGTCAGTTGTATTGTGCAGGCTGGACACTGCACATCCCTAGGAGTCCCATTCCCACAAGCTACAGGGAGAATAATGTCCCCTAGAGGGCCCGGTGTATGACCTGCACAGCCATTCACCGCAACCCTGGGAGACTGCCCTACATGACCCTTTAATTTTCCTTCCTACCCAAGAGAACACCTCCAGCTCTGGCTCTGAACCCAGATATTGGCCCAAAGCTATCTGGGATAATTCTTCATGAAGCAGAATTTGAACCCAGTCCTCTCCTGGGGAGACTCCAGCACCCAGGGACACTCAGATGCCAGGACACAAGTTCAAAGCCCTCCAGGGGGAGCCCGAGAGCCGGGCGTGCGCCTCAGAGCCTGTCTGGCCAGCAGGTTGAGGAATATTCCAACAACGTCCTCGTTCTTCCCTGATCAAAGGAGCCGGGATTGAACCTGCTGTAATCATCCGTCGGGGAGTTTGCTTAAAATTCCCCTAATTATGGGAGAGCAGAAAATTGCTACGCCTCAGACTGAATAGAGAAATCGAAGGCGCCCTGCTCCCAGCTGCCTGGGGGGGAGACACGCCAGCATGGGAAGCGAAGGCGGGGGTGGGGAGGCGAGGGGCGACTGAAGATGGGCGGTGGGAGGAGAACAGTGTTCCGGTCCATGCCAGGGAGCGGGAGAGGAAGGGAAAGAGCCAGCTGCACTGGAGCTGTGGTGACTGGCTCAGGTGAGGCACACCGCCTCCCCTGCAGACAGAAGGGTGGAGGGGTGAGGAGAGCAGGCCTGTGGGGAAGAAACAGCCAACAATGCCCCCTCCCATGGCTGGAGCTGGCTTTCTGGCGAGGCTGGGGATCCCCAACTCTGGCTTAGTTTGGAATGCGGGCTCTGGAGCATCCTCCCTGCCAGGAGAGGGGATGGGAAAGGTCAGGAGGAAAGGTCAGGGAGCAGGCCGGCAGGGCAGGGCTCATCCAGGCACCCTGCTCTGGGCTCAGCCCTGTTCCAGGCACGCTGAGTGGTCTAGAAGGAGAAGAGGACCAGATCTCTGCCCTCAGAGGATCTCCTTCTGAAAGGGGAGACTGGGTGAGCATCTTAACTGAAAGTAAGATTCAAAGGCGCCGTACACACCAGTGCCTGGCCCTCACAGTTTCCTGAGCCGTAGGAAGCGGGTGGGAGTGCGCTGAACTGCATGGATCAGAAGGGGAGGCTTGCTGGGCAGGCAAGTGCCAAGCAGAAGGAAGGGGCAAAGGAGGAAGGGACCGGAGAAGGGAGGGCAGAATTCGAAGGAACCTTGCATAATAGAAGGGGATTATGGGGGCCATGTTTTGGATGAGGGGGCCAAGGCCCAGGGAGGGGGGTTACTTGCCCAAACTCACACAGTCCATCAGTGGCTGAACTGGGGCTAGTCTGGTGCGTTACATGGCCATGGAGGCAGAGGTTGGGAGTGGGGGCCTGGCCAGAAGGTGGGATGCTGGAAAGAGTGTGGGGACTCGGGCTTAAAGATCCTGCTGTATCAGCAGTCTGTTTACTGACAAGTTGATATTGATCCTACGGGACAAGCAGTGCTCTAAAGGGTCTCTTCTCTCCTTTGCTAGACCTGCCCCATTCATGAGCTCCCCGGGGTCCCCACCCCAACAGCTGCCCTACAGAGGAGAGATATACCTGGTGCCCCTCCATTCTCTCACCCGTTTCCAAGGGCCTTCTCAGTTCCTCTTGCAAGTCCCCAGCAAGTGCCCAGCTTTGGGGCCCCAGTTACACTATGTTTTTATCACAGTGTGGCGAGGGGTTGAAATTCTGGGGTTGCAAGTTACAGAAACCCACTCAAACTAGCATTTAAGTTCAAAGAGGCAATTTACTGAAAGAACTTAGGAGTGTCTTGTAGAACCTAAAGGCAGGAGTGTGGTGGAGCCTCAGCAAGGAAGGGTAGCAAGACCAGCAAATCCACAGGCACTGGGAATTCCAGGTCACCATCTCTCCCGCACACCTGCCTCATTTTTTTTCTGTGGGCAGACCTCACGACCCAAAGTGGCCACTCACAGCTCCCAAATGTATGTGGAAGAGACAGAGAACTCTCTGAAGAGACTGTCCCTGCGCCCTGACTCCAGTACCCCAAACACTGAATTCTCATGGGTCCAACTTGGCTCAGGTGCCTTTTCTAATCCAGCCAGGTCTATTCAGGGGGGTGGGTCATATTGAACAAATGGCTTCGATGTGCTCACTGCTGTGTGTGAGCAGGATGGATCAGAGTTCGTGGATAGCTGGAGAGTTAACTCCAACAGCTGTCCATCATGGTAGTGAAAACAGGGCTGGGTAGTGGGTATGCAGTGGACAAGGCCTTGGGCCTGGACACGGGGGTGTTACCTGTTGCAGCAGGTGTTCTCCAGGTGGTTGAGGCCTTTGCGTGTACCTGAAAGATGAGTTATTCAGTGTGTCAGACGCTGCAGCTCCAGTGGCCAGCTGTGGTGAGGCAAATCCTCACATGGGAAACTAGAACTGAAAGATGGGGGCTTCGTCCTGGCCCCCAGACCTGCAGGTGCCAAGATCCTGATGGACAGCACCAGGCTAGTCTGGGAAGGGGGGAGCATTGGCAGGGGGCCTGCTGGGAAGGCAGACCAGCCCCCGGGGCTCCAGGGTGGTTGTCTGAGCCTGGAAAACCAGTACTTTAAAAACTTGACTATTTTCATGCTGTTTGTATTTTCTGTAATTACTTCCCTTTTGTTCTCCCTTAGTATTTATGGAAGTTCTTTGTAAGAATGCCAGCGGATCCCAGCAGTGCTGAGAGAAACTAGCAAAGGAGTCTCTGTCTGCTCCTGGGCTCATGGTGAGAGAGACAAATCTCCCACAAGCCTGGGAGTGGAGGAGGCCAGAACATGGCTGGACGTGGAGGGTACTGGAGGTGGGGGGACCAGGATTGCAGCCAGGAGGGCTCCTGCTCCCCTGAAGGGCCTCTCTTTGAACCTGGGGTGTCCCTGGGGTCCCTGGGAACAAAGTCTGTTGTCCTGGACTGGACTGGGCTGGCCGTTAGAACTGCCCACATACTTTTGGCCTCATCCTGGGGGTGGGGGGGCAGGCAGCCTAAGCAAGCCACTCTCAGGCCAGGCCTGGGTTTGGACTCCTGAGGAAGCTGCTCCCTGTGACCCTGGGTGCCCCTGGGTGCTGAGGCTGGGAGGAGGGGTTTGTTGCCCATTGTGCATGACACACCAATGTGCTGAAACACCAGGTTACATCAGAGAAAGAGGTTTATCTGTGGGGCCACCAAACCAGGAGACAGAATGAAACCTCAAATCCATCTCCCCAAGGAGTCTGGAGCCAGGGTTTTTAATGGTTTTGGAGCAGGCCAGAGTGTGGAGATTGTTGATTGATTTGAATGCAGGGTGAAGTTATGGGACAGGAAGATGAAGAAACTGTGTTCTCACCCTGATTCGGTTCCTCTTTGGGGGTCTTCAGACTGGTTGATGTCAGCTGTTTCACTGGAATTCAGGATCTGCTTAAGTAATTCTTAAACAAAAGTCTTATGACTCTAACATCAGAAATCTTATCTATAGGAATAATTGGGATGCAAATGACCAGTGTCAAGTGCTACGTGACTGTCGGTTACAAAGAAGTGGGTCAAAGTGCAGCCTGATTAACGCCTATCACCATATGTCTGTCCAGAATTCTTGTTCACCCTGCGAGGACGGCTTCAGCAGTGGCTTGACTGG
This sequence comes from Papio anubis, assembly GCF_008728515.1. Classification (NCBI taxonomy): domain Eukaryota; kingdom Metazoa; phylum Chordata; class Mammalia; order Primates; family Cercopithecidae; genus Papio; species Papio anubis. The sequence goes on from NC_044987.1 coordinate 15,015,384, forward strand.
ATTAGCAGAGATTCTGCCCACGGTAAGGGGCTCTGCGCTGGGGCCCAGAGAATGGGAACTCAGACTCCTGGGATAAGTTCTCCCTTGATCCTGGTTTCTGGGGCTTCCAAGTCTTCCTTCAAGTTCCCCTTCCCCAGCTCTGGCTCTTTACTGGGCCCCATCTTAAACACTCAACAAGGACATCAAAGCCAAGTCAGGCGGGGGGACGGCAGTTCTTCACTGGGTTCGGGGCCAGCTCGGCAGGAGATGAGGAAGGTCTTGGTGGGGAGAGAAGCGGTACCTCTGTGATTTCAAGGAGGAGATAGGGTGGAGGTTCATAGTGGCAGAAAGAGCCAGGGATAGAGTCATGAAGTCTTTTGCCCTCTGATATTAAATTATTTGTAAGCAAATTGTCACCAATGCATCCCTAGAAGGTCCTGGCACTGCTCCGTGCCATGGCCATTCCTGGCCAGATGGAGTTGCCCTGCGTGGCTGAGCATCTCCGAGGAGGAGTGAGGTGTCTGCAGACAGAGAACCAGCAATGACATGGGACATTAGGTGCTGATGGCTTTGCTGAGCAAGAGAATTGCAATTAAGGACATGATGAGTCCCTCTGGGGGCTGTCAGACAAGGGTCCAGAGCAGGGGTCAGGAAGCTGGGGTTTAGAAACAGCAGCTGGAGGAGGGGGTGATGAGAGGGGAGCCAGGACAAGGTGTGGGGGTGCAGCCACCGTCCTCTCAGCAAGTCTGCCAAGAACAACGAGGTGACATAATCCTAACAGCACCTTCCTTTACGCAGTGCTTAACATGCCCACACTGAGAGGTAGGCAGTATCATTATCTCCATTTTACAGATAAGGACACTGCAGACTGGAGGTTAAGTAACTCATCTCAAGCACTTAATGGAGATGCAATTCTGGCCCAGCACCACGGGGCACCAAAATCAGGCCTCACAGCCACCCCACTGTGGTGTCCTCTTTCTAGATTTTCCCCAGGCTGGCTCAGTTGATGCCCAGGGCCACAGGCCAGCACTGCCCCAGCTTGGATCTTGAGATTTCAGGTGGGAATTCCTGAGGGGTTGAGAGCTCACCCAGACATTCTGTCTGCTACCCCGTGGACCCCACCTCTCCACCTTGCTGTGGGGCAGGGAAGGGAGGGACATCTGCTTGGATGACAGGCAGAAGCCATTCCAGGGAAGATGGTAGACCCAGGGAGGTGGGAGGGGAAGAGGGGTGCGTGCGTCACCTCAGAGTTGGTGTCTGAGCTCCCCATCTTGCTCAAACCTCCCACCACAGGGAACCCCCACTCCTGATCCTCCCTCCTTGGACTTTGTCCAGTGACATCATTGTCAATAAGAAGTTCATCCTTATCCAGAACAAGCATACCTGAAGGATGGACACCCACTGCTCAGCCTCCCTCCAGTCCTGCTCATTTGCACGTGCCCACCACACCCCGGGGCACCCTGAAGGTCAGCTGATATGTGGGAAGCAACCGACGAACAGCTCTGCCCTTTTTAGGAATTGTTCATATTTTGCACTCAAAATGCAAAATGGGGAGAGAAGGAAAGGGATGAGGTGAAATGCGAGGGGGATGAGAAATGAGAGGCTCAGATGCTTGGGACCAGGCTTCATGGCAGTGCCAGTAGGCAGCAGACAAAGGTGCTGAAAGAAGGGGAAATAAGAGGTGAGGGAGTGCAGGATGAAGGCCAGTTTGCCCAGAATACCCGTCCCTTCATTCCCAGCAGCCCAAATCTTATTCATCCTTCAAAACCCAGCACAGATGCCACCTCTTCCATGAAGCCTTCTCTGACCTCCACCTGAAGCTTTCTTTCTCCCTAAGTACCTGTCCACATTGATCTCATGAACCTTGTCACGCTCTGCCTTGTGTTGTGCAAACCTGGCTAGACTCAGAGCTCCACAGGGCAGAGGCCGGGCCTTGCTCATCATCCCCTTACAAGACCCCCATGACTAAGTGTGGGATCCAGTGGGACTGAAGGAGAGGAGCGGTTCATGATGATGCTGGATAGGAGGTGGAGTGCACTCAGCTCAGAGGACAGAGGGGTGGCTCAGGAAATATCAGCGGAAAGGTGACTGAGGAGAGCTGCTGCTTGCAACCTGAAATCTAGATTATATTTGAGGACCAAATAGAAAAGAAGCCTGTTTCTGCAGAGTCCGGCAGCGCTGGGAAAGTGAATGCAGCCAGCTCGTGCCATCTCAGGGTGGGGGGAGGGGCAAGCACAGTCTTCAGGGAGAATAAGCTTTTTGGAAAGACATGCCTCTCACACCCCATGTGGGGTTTTTCGTTGTTGTCATTGTTGTTGTTTTTGAACAACAGTGAGTGACTCTGTCACCTAGGCTGTACTGCAACTGGCACAATCATGGCTCACTGTGACCTCAATCTGCCGGGCTCAGGTGATTCTCCCACCTCAGCCTCCCAGATAGCTGGGACTACAGACATATGCCACCATGCTCAGCTAATTTTTTTCTTTTTTTTTTTTTCTGTAGAGACAGGGTTTTGCCACGTTGCCCAGGCTAGTCTCGAACTCCTGGGCTCAATCAATCTGCCCACCTCGGCCTCCCAAAATGCTGGGACTACAGGCGTGAACCACTGTGTCGCTCTCCCCCACCCCCAACCTGTATGGTTTTGATAGGAGCAACAGCAGAAATAAAGTCATTTATTTGTTCAACAGTATTTTTATTTCAGATATTCTATTTTCATCTTTATAAATTGCATTTGTTTTTCTTAAATCTTCCATCTCTCTTCTCATCATGTTCACGTTTTCCTCTGCATTTCTGAGCATATGGAACATAATCTATAATCACTGCTTTAGTATCCTTTCTGCTAATTTCATCATTTTTCTGTTTCTGTTGATTTTTGGATCTGTTTCTGTTGATTGATTTTTCTTCTGGTTATAAGCCATATTTTCCTGCTTCTTTGCGTGATTTAATTTTTTTATTAGATGATGGATATTGTGAATTTTACATTGCTGAGTTCTGGATCTTATTCTATTCTTTTAAAGAGTGTTGGACTTTGTTCTGGCTCAGTGATTTGGAATTGCTTTGATCCTTTTAATGCTTGTTTTCAAGTTCTGTCAGAATGAGTTCAGGACAGACGTCAGGGCTACGGTAGCATCTTTCTGAGGCCTCTATCCAATGCACCATGTACTGCAAGGACTCTCCACTCACTGGTGGGAATCTGAGCCACAGCCCCATGTAAGCTCCAGGAATTAATTGCTCAGCCTTCTGCTTTCTGTCAGATCAGTGTTCAGCCAAAGTTTTGAGGACCTTTCTACAGGCTTCCCGAACTCTGCCTGCAGCTCCCTTCTTCCCAGGATTCTTCCTCACAGATTCTAGCCTCCTCTAGCCCAACCTCCGTCTCACCACTCAACTACCTGGCTCTGCTAACTTTCTCCAGGCAGTAAGCTGCTGCACTGTGTGTTGGGGTGGGGGCACTTAATTTGTTTCCCTTCTCTTGGGGCCCACCACCCTATGCCACCTGATACCCTCTGTCTGAAAGCAGTCATTTCCTACGTTTCTTTCTTTCTTTTTTTTTGAGATAGAGTCTCACTCTGTCACCCAGACTGGAGTGCAGTGGCCCGATCTCGGCTCACTGCAACCTCTGCCTCCCAGGTTCAAGCAATTCTCCTGACTCAGCTTCCTGAGTAGCTGGGACTACAGGCGCCTGCCACCATGCCTGGCTAATTTTTGTATTTTCAGTAGAGACAGGGTTTCACCGTATTGATCGGGCTGGTTTCGAACTCCTGACCTCAGGTGATCCGCCCGCCTCAGCCTCCCAAAGTGCTGGGATTACAGGCATGAGCCATTGCACCTGGCCCTGTATTTCATCCAGTGTTCAGTTGTTTGCATTAGATGAATAGTTTCTTTTTCGTTTTTCTTCTTTCTTTTTTTTTTTTTTTTTAGCCAGAATCTCACTCTTGTCTCCCAGGCTGGAGTACAATGGCTCAGTCTCAGCTCACTGCAACATCCGCCTCCCAGGTTCATGCCATCCTCCTGCCTCAGCCTCCCGAGTAGCTGGGATTACAGGCCTGTGCTACCACACCTGGCTAATTTTTGTATTTTTAGTAGAGATGGGGTTTTACCATATTGGCCGGACTGATCTTGAACTCCTGACCTCAAGTGATCGCTCACGTTGGCCTCCCAAAGTGCTGGGTAGATGAGCAATTTCTATAGTGGTTAACCCTTCATGGTCAGAAGGGGATGCCTCCTGTGGAATAAATATTGATTGTGGAAATCTCCCACAGGATTTCCACATGTACCAGGCCCTGCTGTAGGTACTGACGATGCAGCACTGAACTCAATGGACAGAATCTCTGCCCTCAGAGAGCTAATACTCCAGTGGGTGGAGGTGGACAGTATATAATACCAACAAACAAAATAACTGCGTAGCATGGGAGAGGGCAAAAAGCGCTATGGGGGAAAAAATAGAGCAGGGTGAGAGAGAGCCAGGGAACAGGATGGTCATTTTAAATCCGGGGCTTAGAGAAGACCTCACTGAGAAGGCAAATCTAGGCAAGTGCTCGGGAGGGAGGAAGGGAGCACCGTGCAAAGGCCCTGCGGTGGCAGCAGGCCTGGCTTGCTCAAGGAGCCCAGTGTGGCTGCAGGGGTGTGCGTGAGAAAGAGGCGAGGCAGGGAGACAAATGGGGAGGCCAACTGCAAAGAGTCTCCTAGGCCATGGAGAATGTGGGCTGTGACTCTTAGATGGGAACAGAGACAGGACATGCTCTGCCCTGATAAAAGCCTCACTCTGACTGCTGTGTGAATAGACAGGGGAGGGTCAGGAGGGAAGCAGACAGCTTCTGTCGCAACCAAACGAGAGAAGATGTGGGCTTGGGCCCAGCTGAAGCCACAGAGGTGGTGGGAGCGGTGGGGTTCTGACTATGATGTTGAAGGGCTGAAGGAGCAAGGAGGCAAGGGTGACTCCTAAGTTGTTTGCCCTGTTAAATACAATTTATAGGCGGCCAATGGCTTGGTCTAAGCTCCTGCACTGGGCCTAACAGACCAAACCAAAGTGGAGTCATTCATACTCAAGTTCCATGCCACCAAGCCAAAACGAAGGTCTTTATCTGACCTTGGGAGGGATCAGGAGAGAGAGAGAGATACTAGCCAAGTCTCCAAACTGGCCAATTTTCATCGGCAAGAAAGGAAGTCCCCTCTGCTTTAACCTTTACAAGAAAAAGGAGCTTTGAAATGACCAATTCACTTTTCATTCCCTGTTTCTGCTCAGCCTCTTCCTGTCCATAAAACCCACCTCCTCTGGTCAGTTCTTCGGAACACTCATTCTGTTTTATAAAACAAGGTGTCACCTGATTCTAGAACCACAAATAAAAGCCATTTAAGATCTTTAGATTTTGACAGCCCTGAGGAGCTGGAAGGATGGAGTTGCACTGGCTTGGTATAGAGAAGGTTGCAGCCAGACAGGCTTGTGCGTGGGTCAGCGTGGCTGTGGACATGCTAGGTTTGAGATGCCTACTGGACCTCCCAGTGGACATATCCCACGAGCAGCTGGACACACAAGTTAGGAATTCAGTGGGGAGATCCCAGAGAGTGTGGAGAGAAGGTAGCTGGGGAAGGAGCCCACCGGTGAAGGTCTTGCCTAGTGATGCCCAAACATCACCAGAGAGCTCCTTGTGTTTCCCACTCCATGGAACAGCCTTCAGCCTCCATGAAGTGGCAGGAGCTGGAAAACCAAGCTGGCCCCTTCGGAGTCTGGACCATTCCTCCTCTAATTCCAAGAAAGTGGGTCCAAGCTACCTAAGGCTGCTGGCCAGGCCTTTTTTTAAATGGACCGCATCCCTACCCAAGAACCACACTCCAGGACCTCCAAGAAGCTGTGCGGGCAGCTGTCCCCCAGGGGCCCATAGTCTGCTCTTCACAGAACCCTCTGGTTCCCATTCATGACTCTGGACAACAAGATTTGTCCCCTTAGCTCATGGGATATCTCACCTGGGCATCTTGCATTTGACAGGGAGTCTCCCCCGACTCTGCCTTGCCCCTGCTGGCCAGGACACTTGTTGGCTGTTTCCCAAGCAATCTTGACACATTTCTGATCTCAGGTTCTCTCTATCGTGCCTCACCGCTGGCGCATGGCTTGGGTGAATATTTCTCCCATGCCCTATAGAGAGAAGGTCCAATAACCCTGAGATCTGGAAGTCCTTCCAGATATCTAACTTCCATTCCCACTGCTTCTGCCCTTTGCCCTTTCATTCTCAGCCCTCCAACTACAACCCTCACCCTTTTGCTTTCTCCTCGCCTGTGGCTTCTGTCTGTCCCTGTTTCTTGCCCCTTCCCTATGTCCTTCGGTCTCTTTCATGCCTCTCCACCCCTCCACATGCCCTCTCCTCCACTCCCTCACCTCACTCAATCATTTGTCTCGACCATGAGTTGAGGGGAGTGGAGGTGGAGCTCTTGCTGACTCTGGTGAAGGTCCTCTTTCTTCTCTCTTCACCCTGAGGAGGCCCGAAATTACCTTGATGGCTCCAGAGTCTGCCCTACTCCAGGATGCTCCCTTGTCCTCAGACACCCTCACCTCCTCCCCACACTTGTCTGCAGCTGTGCACTGCTGTTCTCACACTGTCCTGGCCTGGCAGGAGGTAGAGCTGGTCCCTCAGGAGGTTAGCGCCTACACCTCCACAGCGACCACAGCTCCTGCTTCCTGGCCCTTACACACACACACACACACACACACACACACACACACGCACGCTGCTCCTTAAGTGATGGTAAGGGCAGTGACCAGGTGATCCATCGCTCCCTTTTCTTCTCTTGGTGTGGTAAAATATGGACAGCAGGAACCTCGGGAGAAATGAGGCATGAAAATTAATCTGCTTTACAATCCTCATGAATATTTAAAAGCTGATGAATATGTAACTACATTTCTTTTCTCCTCCATTAGTGTCTGCTTTTGAGTTACTCTATAGCTCCCTCTGGTTCCTTTGGGGGCTGGTTGGCTAGACTGATTTTCAAATTGGGTTTACAGGTGCCTATAGCTCCTGGGTTCCCTCCACCCCCAGTCTTGGGAAGAGAATTTGTCTCTTTAAAATTCCCCAGGAAGGTCTGGCAGAGGGAGACAGAAGAAACCCTGTCCTACCTCACAATGTGGGGACCCAGACGGGTTAGTGAAGGCGCTTCAGAGTGTCACTCACAGAGCACACCCTTTTAAGGATAAACCACCTTTTTCTGCCCTGGACCTTGGTTCCCCTTTATGACAATAGCAGGACCTTCCGGCTCAACCATCATGAGTACTTCAGGGCCTTAGTCCGGGGTGGCCTTGAAAAGCCAAGAAATAGGCAGCAAAATGTCACTTTCCTCCTACTTAGAAGAACCCAGTATTGGCTGGGTGTGGTAGCTCACACCTGTAATCCCAGCACTTTGGGAGGCCAAGGCGGGCGGATCACTCGGGGTCAGAAGTTCAAGACCAGCCTGACCAACATGATGGAACCTCATCTCTACTAAAAATACAAAAATTAGCTGGAGGTGGTAGTGCATGCCTGTAATCCCAGCTACTCGGGAGGCTGAGGCAGGAGAATCACTTGAACCCAGAAGGCAGAGGTGGCAGTGAGCCAAGATCACGCCATTGCACTCCAGTCCAGGCAACAGAGTGAGACTCCACTTCAAAAATAAATAAACAAATAAAATAAAAATAAAAATAAAAAGAACTCAGTATTAAGAGAATGGTATGGTACTCTACAGCCATCTCCTGGCCCCTAGAACCAGCCACTACATCTAGAACCACCCTTGGAGCACCTCCCACCTCTGGGCACCTCCCTGGCCCATCCACTCCTCTTTGGTTACTCCGGGAGCCTGCCTCACTGACTCCAACCATCTGGAGCAGGGAAAGGAAGGCTCTTACCCACCTACCCACAGCCATCAATCACCACAGAGCAGAGCAGAAGGAGCAGCAGGGCATCTTCCCAGAGCAGCAAGATTTTTCCTGGAGCCTGAGGCAGAATCCAGCATTGAACTGGCATCCTGTCGAGGGAAGGCTGGGGCCTGGCTCGGGGGAGGAAGGCGTCATGGGTCGGGGCAATGGGCTGTAGGAGTCATCCGTCCCCACCTTCTAGAACCCAGCCCAATCTGGTGGCAGGATGCACTAGAGGTCCCAAAGCCTGGCAGCCAGCCAAAGAATTCCAGGTTCCATGGTGGCCTGGAATTCCAAGTGAGATGGAACGCTGCTGACCAGAGTGCTCGCCCCATGCCTGTCTTCAGTCCCTCCTTCCCATCCTCACGTCACACTGTTTTGATCATATTTCTTTCCTTGTAATGATCCTCAGGGGCTCCTTAATTTCTAGCATATCAAATTCATACCTGACCTTTTATTTCAACTGCCAGCCATCCCGGGCCCCTCATCCACCCCTGAGTTTATCTAAGCTGAAGCATTCACCGTCCTAGCCCATTCATCCCTTTGCCCCAGGCCCTCTGTTTCTCATCTGATGTTGCCTGTCCTTTTTTTTTCCTTCCAGACTCCGCTCAGAACTGCCTCCACAGGGAAGCTTCCCTGGTTCACCCAGGCCCACTGAATGTGCCTGTCATCTCTTCTGGGCTCTTGGTGCTTCCTGGGCAGAATCTGTGGGGTTCATTGGCACCATCTTCATGTGTGCAGAGTGTGGAAAGGGCTGTTTGTCATGCAGTGTCTTTTACACCAGACCTGGCACGCAGATGGCAATCAGTGTCAGCAGCCTCCTCCTAGGACATTGTCGTGTCTACACGGAAACACGCACTCGTCCACACCTGTGGAGCCGCCTCATTCTGCCTTTCAGGAATGGCCTGTCCTGCTGCCAGAAGCCTCCCAATGCAGGGTCCCAGGTCCCTTCTCCCTCCAGAACTCTCCTCTCAGCTCCTGCCTGGGGACCTCACACACGGGGCCTGTGGTGTGCCATGAGGGCTCGGCTGTGTCAGAGAGATTGGCCAACCTAGGGAAGGAGCCCAACCAGCTAGTCAAGAAACCCAGCTCTGTCCGGCGACCTTGGTCAAGCTGCCGAATGTTCTCAGGTCTTGGCTTCTTCATCATTCAAATGGGAGAAAAGATCTGTCCTTTCATGAAAGGGTTATGGGAAGAATCAAACATGAAAATGCTCTGAAAAGTACAGAACACTATGTAAATATTAGGTATCTCTGCTACTATAATAACTGTTAAAACAAGGTATTAATGTAAGTGTGTAATATCCCCCAGCTCCTCTACACATCCCTGTTTGGGGAGTCCTCTGACCTAGCCCCCCTTTTCCTTCCCTCTGGCCTGGGGGGGCAGGTGCGCCCCCTGGATGAGAGCCCCTGGGGATCAGCAGCCCGTTTTCCATGCCGGGTCCCCAGGCAGCACCATCGCCTCCAGCCCCTGGCCTCTCCACTCAGCTCCCCGGCTGCTTCGGCAGCAGGAACAAGAGTGTGCCTTGTCAGACAAGCCTCGTGTCTCCGTAGAACACACTCTCGGCATAATTACTTATTGGAGAGGTGCACAGGCCCCGCCTTTATCACAGAGCTGCTGCCACCACTGTATTGTCGCTGCTGCAGCAGCTGAAGGCTGCACGTCCCCGAACCAAGGAAGCAGGAGCAGTTCTCTAGGTAAGTAGGGCCAGGTAGGGCCATGCTTTGGAGGGGAACTTGTGGGCCCTGGTTGTGAATAACTGGAAGGGAGGGGATTCCACAGCCCAAATAAACGCCAAGCTTGGCTTCTCTCCTTCCTGTCATCACCCACCATGAGCCCCCACCTACCCATCTCGAGGGAGGTCCCCTCTTCACCCTCCCCAGGCTCCCTGTCCCCTATCTCTGTCTCTGCCCTGGCACCTGGGTGGGCCCCTTATTAGCCTCCTCTACCCCCACTATCCCCAGGGGCTGAGGTGTGGCCTGTATCTCAGGCATGGTACCAGCAGCAACCCAGGCAGGAGGCAGTGCTTGAAGATGCAGACAGGCAGGTAGGGTGGGTCCCATTCCCCAAAGCCAGATGCAGGGAGCTGCCACCTCCCACACACCACCCCCTCCGTCCACATGCCTGCCCAGGGAAGCCACTTCCAAATAGCCCTTGGGGATGGTGCGTCTTCCCACCTCCCCCACATCTCAGCAGGCTGCTGAGACAATTGACCTCACACCGCAAACATCAGCTATCCCAGCTCCAGAGAGTTTCCCACAGGGTCCCTGAGTCCAGCAGAGGTCCAAGCCCATGGGTCCAGCAGAGGTCTGCATCCTCTACCTACCTGTTTCTAGACAGTGATTGTTTCCAGAAAAGATGGGAAACCGGGCCCTGGGCCAGGTCTTTGACTCCCCCACCTCATTCCTGGGGTGTCTGGGGTACAGTCCTCTAGCTGGGCCATTGGTGGCAGCAGGGCAGCCTGAGACTCTGGGCTATTGGTCCTTCCAGGGGTCCCACACTTGCGGGCACCAGAGACTCTGAAGGAGGCAGATCCTGCTTTCCCTCTCACTATGGAATAACCGAGCCCCTTCCTCCACATGCAGCCCCTCCACTCCACCCTCTGCCAGGCTTCACCCCAGACCAGGGCTGGCAGCAGTCACGCTGTCCTCCTGAGCCAGGGTGGGTTCTTCCAACCAGTCCTAACTTGTTCTGGGACACCAGTCCCTGCCCTCAGGATATCCTGCCCGGTGCCATCTCAGGGATTCTAGGTGATTCTGCCCAAAATCTAACTTCAGATTGAGACACATCTGTCCTGGCCTCGAGGATATCCACATCAAGGCTGGGGTCCCCGCCCTGAGCCCTGAATCCTGAGCCATATCCCAGCCCTCCCCGGCCAGAGCTCAGCCCCTGAGGGAGTGACAGCTGGAGTGGCCAGAACGTATTGAGACAAACGGGCCTGTGATTAGCTGGCCATCAATACCCCTTAAAGGCCCATTCTCTCCAAAGCTGGCAGGTCCCTCTCAATTCTACCCTCAGTCCCACCCCACCCTCCTGAGCCAGGCAGAGGTCTGGTCCCAGCGGCTCTAGACTCCTCTTTCCCTCCCTCCCTCTCTGCCCTGGCCATAACCGCCAGATGGATTAAGTCTTATTTCTCTTGGATTTGGCTGCGGGAACCAAACAGCATTTAAGGCCATTGATTGTTCAAAAGGCCAAGTGTATAATGTACCAGAAAATTAGTTTGGAGTGCCCAGCAGGGGAACAGCTCAGCTCTGTCCTCAGATTTACTCTGTTCTAGTGGGCTGGGATGGGGATGGGGTGGAAGTCAGTGTGCCCTACAGTCTCTTCAGGGGTTTCTGGGAGGCCATCCTCTCCTCGTGGCTCAGCTGGGGCCCCCTTACCGGGCAGTTTACACAGGTGAGCTCTATTACAGCAATACCCTGCCTTCATCTCAGCTGCCACCCACGCGGCCCCTTCCCACCTTCCCTCCTCTCTCTCTCACTCTCTCCACACACACACACACACACACACACACAGAGTACACTCACAGTACACACACAGTGTTAGAACATCGTGCCCACAGAGATGCACGTACATGAGACAGCCCCATGCTCGCCGACACTCTCACCTCTGTGTGAATGAGACTCTGAGAACCTAGATAAATGCATTCCTTTTGCCTGAAGAATTCAGTGCAGAGAAGGGTGCTGACACAACAGAGGTGATCACTGATGTTTACTGAATCAGTCAGATGGCTTCTTGGCTGAATGGATGCAGAACCATGGACAGCTCCCACCCACTCCTCACCTCTCCCCTCCCCTCCCTCCCAGATGAGTTAGCTCCAGCTCACAGCCAGCTGGAGTCACTAATACACTGGTATCATCACACATAGTGGCGTTCATTTTGAACACCTGGTATGCACCAGTCACAAGCCAAGCTCTTTGTATGAATCATCTCACTTGGTCTTCACAACCTCTGAAGACACGTATCATTATCCCACTCTACAGATGACAAAACTACAGAAGCACACAGGGATGGTCACTGCCCAAGTTCCCATTGAGTTTGCCTGAAATAACAGAGACAGGGGCATCTAATTCCAGGGGTCCCTGTTAAATTGTCTATGCTTAATATGACCGTAACTTCACCAGATGGGTTTCCTCCGAAAGCGGAGGAGGAGAGACAAACAGCTCTCAGTCCATAGCAGCAATTCCTCAACATCATCCCATCACGCACTTCCTGTTCCCACTGTATTCAGCCCCAGTGAGGATTCCTGAGGCCTGAAAATCAAGTTGAAACATGGCTAAAGTCAGAGAGCTCAAAGGGGGACACCTGAGCATCTCAAAAAAGTGTGTCCAAGTGAAGTCATGTCAAAAAACAATTGGTTGTTACACAGGCTCACCAAGTTTAAAGAAAGAGGAGCAAGGACCCAGAAGCCAGAAGCAATTGTCCAGCCCTCTTCCTCTTTCCTCTCTCGGACTAATGAAAATATTAAAGAAGGTAAAAGACTCAGTTCATTGGAAGAGATAATTAACAGTGACCATGAGGCCAGGCATGGTGAGACTGGGCACGGCAGCTTACACCTGTACTCCCAGCACTTTGGGAGGCCAAGGCGGGTGGATCACCTGAGGCCGGGAGTTCGAGACCAGCCTGACCAACATGGTGAAACCCCATCTCTACTAAAAATACAAAATTAGCTGGGCATGGTAATTACATGTCTGTAATCCCAGCTACTCGGGAGGCTGAGACAGGAGAATCGTTTGAACCTGGGAGGCAGAGGTTGCAGTGAGCCGAGATTGTGCCATTGCACTCCAGCCTGGGCAATAAGAGTGAAACTCCATCTCCAAAAAAAAAAAAAGTGACCATGATGGCTGAAGAGCTCAGGGAATGCAGGAACATGGAATGGCTTTATAAAAGGCTGAGCTTCACTCTTGTGATGGACAGAGCATCTCCATTTAGCGTGTTGTCCAGGTAAACCAGACCTGGCAGTGCCTGTGGCAGGAAAATGGTGATCAATGACCTTTGATGCCCCAGCTGATCCAGGATCAGGGAGCCAACATCTCTCCCACACCCAAAATAGTGGTGAAAGCATGAGGGGAGAATATGGGTCATTTGGTTTCAAGTATCAGTGCCCACCTTTACCCCACCCCATACCCACCAAATGGTCAGTCAGGCTTTATTTCACATGGCAAGATTCTGAAACACTTGAGAAATCTTTCTTACAACACAGAAGCTGGGACCTGTTTACAGTAAGTATCCACACGTCACTGATAGATGTTTTAAGAGGTTTTTGACCCAAAGCAAAGTAACATGTTTTGGTGACTTACCTATTCTCCAGACTTGAATACAAATGCCTTTGGGGGTGTTTCCAAAGATACAGTTTACCCTAAAAGAATAAACATTTGCCAATATTCAAGACCACATGCCACAGACTTCCAAAGGGGAGTTCCCAAAGTGATTTGACAGCGTGACATGACTGGAATGGGTATTGAGCTTTCCAAGTGAATTACACTGACGGAACAATGCCACTTGGATGTAAAAGTTCTAACATGTGAGCAAAACCCTTAGTCTAACTTTTTATTGTCACATCAGCAGCTCGCCATTAGCAGTGCATCTCAGAGTCCTTTCTGATGTTTACTGGTCATTATCTGAAGGAGACAGAAGACAAGGACAGTCTGGGGAGGTGGGCAGGCATTCTACTTGGAGCCAGGAGATCTGGGTTTGACTCTGCCTTTACTTTTTACTATCTGTGTGATCAAGGGCCTAAACTCCTTTAAAGTTGTCTGTTTTTTTCATTGATAACATGTTAGCAACCAAAATCTCACTTGTTGGGATTATGATTCTGGCTAAATGAGATGGAAAACCTGACCCCGTGCTTGCCACATCATATGAATTTAATATGTGTTAGTTGGTTGCTTGGGGAGAAGGGGTCAGGTAGCCACAGTCCTGGATAAACGCCTGGCCATTGTCAAAGGCCTTGCCTTGAAAGCAAGGGTGAAGTAGCTTTCTTCTCTAAAAAGGGCACAAATATAGGGGGCCATGAACCTAAAAGATAAACTTACCCTAGGGAAGTACATTGTCTAGGGTGGGGTCTTACCACAGGGATACAGGAAGGAGGCAGGGCTTCATCACTCACAAAAATTGACCTAGGATCTGAATTCAGTAGGAGGAAGAAAGCAAAGTGCTCTTAGAAAGAAAGATATTCTTCAGTGTCACAGTGAAGGATCCACATGGGGTGACGTTGCAGCAAAACAGGGCAGTTCCACAAGGGGAAGAACTTCCACCTGGGGCCCACTAAGTCTTCAAACAGTCTAGTGAGAGAGGCTCTAGAAGCTGGCAGAGCTAGAAGGAAAAGCATGTGTATGGAGACAGGGGAATGGATGAGATAAACTCATCAGGAACTAGTCCCCCCATCTCTGAAGCTCAGCAAGTCGAGATCTATCTTAAGAGCAGCTTTCCAGCATCGGGAGGAGGCTCTGCGAAGCCCGGGGAAAACGCCAGTGTGGCAATTTAGTGGTGAGCAGCAATGCTAATGAGTGCCAAGAATAACAGTGGCTTCTTAATGGAGCCCTTAATGAAGACTCATTTCGGGTTTTATTAACGCAGAAAAAAAGCACACACTCTTTTTCCCCCCCCCAGCTCTCAGAGAGCAGGCAGAATAAAGAGAAGCTCCAAACATGGGGCTGAGCCCATTTCCTGGTTCCTGATTGAGGTACCATAATAGGTTCTGAGAAGTTGGGTAGGAGGGGTGGGATCAGAGCCCTGAAATGCTCCTTTGGCCTTTGTACAATCTCTTTGGACTCAGAGATCTCACGTGGTCTTAGGGGGAGATTTCCAGCTAGGCTTAGTCCTGCAATTTGCAGGCAAGCTGCAAATAAGAATACAAAGGAGGCCCATCCCCAAGGCGGTGGCAGTGATTTTAACAGACAGACACTCTCCATTAAATATTTAATTAGAATGCAATCCCACCAGAGCTCTCTCACTATGAGAGACTTAAAAAAAAGCAGGCCAGACGCGGTGGCTCACGCCTGTAATCCCAGCACTTTGGGAGGCCAAGGTGGGCCGATCACCTGAGGTCAGGAGTTCAAGACCAGCCTGGCCAACATGGTGAAACCCTATCTCTACTAAAAATACAAAAATTATCTGGATGCGGTGGCACATGCCTGTAGTCCCAGCTACTCGAGAGTCTGAGGCAGAAGAATCACTTGAATCTGGGAGGCAGAGGTTGCAGTGAGCCGAGATCACACCACTGCACTCCAGCCTGGTTGACAGAGTGGGACTCCACCTCAAGAAAATAATAATAATAAATTTAAAAATTAAAATAATAAATAAATAAATAATGCAGCCCTCTATGCTGAGAACTAGGCTTGCTCACCCCTACCCCATGTTGCTCACCTGTTACCAAGTATATAGTTCCCACTGGCTTCAAATGCAGCAAGAGGGATTCAGTTTAGACCCACCAAAGAACCTAAAGTTCTAGAAATACAGTACTTTAGGATTGACAGGTGACCTTGAATGTCATCCAATGAAATTCCCGATTTTATGAAAAAACTGAGGCCAAGAGAAATTAGAAACTCATTCAAAAATCAAACAGCTGACTGTGGCTGAGCCATCATCCAGGACAACCTGGGCAATGCTCCCCAACAAAACCATCCTTTGCCCGTTGCTGGACTCCCTCTCCCAGGGCTAAAAAGTTGGCTAATTGACCATGCTTGGGGCTGGGCTGGCATGAGCAAGATGGCATCTGGGGACGCCTTGGAGCTAGAATCTTGTGGTATCTCTGATGCCCCAATACCAGCCCAGGATGCAGTTTAGCATTTGCTTTGCATATCCTAGATACTCAATCACTCTTAGTCTTATGAAATAGATCTCCATTTGTAGATCGTTGATCCCCTAAACTCAAATGGGAATCATCCCCAAATGGCTCCACTGTTATCCCAGTCACACTTGCAAGCCCTCTGCCAATAGTTAATGCACAATTACCAAGTTAATAAGATGAATGGCCTGGGAGCCTAGGAAGTGAGCAGTAGGAGGGGCATGGTTTTTTTCCCCCATTAGCATGAACCCTCCAGAATGGGGACTGTCTTTATTTGGTGCTTGGGGAGACCCAGGACAAAGAGGAGTCAGTCCTTTCCCGGGAGGACTCAGCCTGATAGGAAGCAGCCTACTCCCCTCATCACACACGGTGCAGTTGCTGAGTGACTGCTGTGTACTCCACACCATGCTATCTACTTAACTCCAGTTATTTCTCACTTAATTCTCACAATTTCATTGTAAGGTAGCCATTATTTTGCCTCTTTTAACAGAAGAGGAGAATGAGACACAAATGGAGTGAGACACAAGTGGCTTGTGTCAATTGCCTAAGGTCACACGGCAAGAAGTTAGTGGAGCCAGGAGATGAAGCAGATCTGCCTGGTCCGGCTCTACCACCAGCCACACGCGAACACCTGCAAACTGAACACCTCAGTGCCAGGGCACACCAAACGTTGTGACAGTTGTTGCAGGGAGTACACTCTGGTAGGTCTCCCAGACAAGGTTCCCTGGGACTTTAGAGAAAGGCGAGGAGGAGCTCCTTAACAGGCGGCAGGCCTGTCAGAGCAGAAGCCGGCATTTAGTGAGCAGCTGCCTGGTGTGCCACTCCATGCCATGTGACTCACTATACAATCTCATCCAACTCTCATGACCACCTTCTGAAGCAAGACTAAGGTTCAGAGAGGGACAGTGACTTTCCCAGAGTCACACAGCCAGTCAATGCTAGATTCAGGTCTGGATCTGTAGGAGAGAACAAGCCACTGACTTGACTGGAGGAGATAGGTGCTGGGAGAGGCTAAAACACAGCTCCGAGGGCACTGCTGGAGACACCTCTTTCTTAGCATAGAGGAGCTTAAAATAAGGAGTGGCTCTGAACAGGCAGGAGACACGACCAGGTGTGCCTTGTCCCACAGGCATTTTTCACTGCTGGATCCACCCCTCCTCCCGCAGGAGGGCCCTTGAAGTTGGCAGAGGAACACACTGAATAGATTCCATGAACATGCAACGGGACCACAGAGCTTTTAAGCACCACCACGGCCACTTTAATCTGTTTTCCCAGAGAGGTTTATGCCCCATCTGCTCGCAGGGCCCCCAGCACAGCCCTGCTCGCCAGCCACTGCCGTCAGCATCCTCGCGAGCGACACGGCTCAGCCTGCCGGCAGCAGCAGGGGCTTTCAAAGGCAGACAGAACGCAGGGCAAGTCCTGCTTTCCCCAGCTTGGAGCCTCAGTTTCCTCAAGTCTTAGGCAGAGCTAATCCTGCTTGCCCTGCAGTATTGTAAAAAGCATTTAAAAGCCTGTCACCGGCCTTCCTTCCAGGCCACCCTTGGCTGTTCTCTTCTTTAAGCCAAATCACCACACGGTTCACCAGCCATTTCCCCCTCGGTCGGGAGGAGTGGAGTCATCTGGGGCTCTGATCTGAGTCCAGAGAGGAGAGAAGCTGGCAAGAACCCCATCTCTGGGAAAGGCCAAGAGGAGATCCTGGGCGAGGGTGGGGAAGGTCAGTAGCTCTTGTGTCTGGGCGACTCAAGAGTGACCCAGGAGATCCTGGAGGCACAGAGACACCAGGGCCTGGAAGAGCTAGCAGGCAGTTGCCAGGAGCCAGATCCCCTCTGCATCAGCAGGATCTGGGAAGAGCCTCCAGCTGCACTGGGCGCTTGGTGGGGAAACGGAGGCATTTGGGCAATAGGAGGGTTCTCCTTCTTAAGCATCGACTTCTTAAAAGAAATCGATAACAGAGAATCCAAACGCCCAGGCTCCACCCACACAAGCTCTCTCTGTGCTGTTAAAGAAAATAGCACCATGGCAAGGCCACCAAGCCCAGCAACAGCTCTGCCTCCTGCACCCTCTCCATTTTCTCCTGAAACATAAAGCCCAGCCTCAGGCCCCTCTCCCAGACGCTCCCCTCCCCAGCCTCTCCAGTCTGCTGTGGGCATCTTGGCCTGAGACCTCCTTGCTTCTGTACCTTGCTTGGTGATGCCCTCTCCCTGCCTCAGCACCTGCCCAAGGCTACCCATCCTCCAAGGGGCACCTAAACAGCCACCTCCTCCATGAAGCCCAGATACCCCCAGGGGACGGCTCTTCTTACTCCTCTGACCTCTTGTGGGCCTCTCTGTCTCTCGCATTTCTGCTCTGAGTACACAGCTTGTACGAAAGTCACTTTCCTCCCCCATCCCCGGGGAGCCCTGGAGGGTGGGGCTGGGACTGGTTACCCCTGTGTCCCCAGCACTCAGCTCAGAGCCTGGCAAACAATAGGTTCCTGGGAAACACTGTGACTAACTCATCGCTGAGGAAACCCTGCTCCTTCTTCCGCCTCCTCCTCCTCCCTTGGCATGGGAGGTTGAGGCTGCAAAAGTTGTAAAACTAGGAGAGATGACCCAGGATCAAAGTCTGAGTGATGCCCTTGGCTGGGAGGCAGGGGATTGGTCCCAGTGACTTTGCTCCTGTGAAGAGGAAGATTTTTGGCCCTTTACCCCTGGATTTTAAAGCTCTTAAAGGCACTTCACTTTCTTATTACCTCACTCCCTTCTTCCTGCCAATTCTAAGGCAAACACCTGCCCCTCGTGGAGCTCCCTCCTCCCAGGCCTGCCCGCCCCTGCCCACCTCCCCACGCACCCTCTCCCACCCAGCCTTGGAGCAGGGAATGTAATTAGGCCTTTCCCCAGGACAGAACCCCCTCTGCACAGTCGCGCTGCCCGTCCAACGGGGGATAATTTATGGAAATGGGTAAAGGTGTTTTAAATTATTCAATTTAAATGTAAATAGGGGAGATGGTTTCTCTGAATAAATTGTCTTATTTATGTTCTGCCCAACTCCCCTCCCAGGGAAATAGGGAGCCCTTTGGAGACCTGAAGAACAGGCCCTCCTTTCTCTTTAAATAATGTGGAACCAGTCCATGCCCCTGTGGGCCGGTGATGTGGAGGCAGAAATGCTCCCACAACTGCTTTCCTAATTGGGGTCACAGGACATGCCACGTGCTCAACAGAGTCTGCTCAACGGAGACCTTGGGCAGAAGGGAAGTTCTGCCTCTCTTCCCTCTGCCCAAGGGAAGTTCTGCCTCTCTTCCCTCTGCCCAAGGTCTCTTTCCATCCAAGTCCCGAGGGTGGCCGGCAGCTGGCTTCACATCTCCCTGACCAGTTCCTTCATGCTCTGAGATGCTAACTGGCTGTGGATCACTTATTCTTGGAGCATTTCTATCCTAAACACGGTTCTTTAGACACAGGGCCGCCTTGAAAGGAAAGCCCCTCCCTGATGCATCTCAGACTCACATGGGCCCATAGGAGGGCATTTGAGAACGGGCAGGGGCCATCCTTTATTAACCCCTCAGCGTCAGCCAGATACCAGTTTTGTCTTGGGGTTGGGGCCATCACACACATGAGCGACCAGTGGTCCAGGTAGCTGTCGGCGGGTATTCAGAGACAAAACACCAAATATCCAATAACTCAAAGTGGCCCCAATC
The DNA here is from genome assembly GCF_008728515.1 of Papio anubis. Taxonomy (NCBI): domain Eukaryota; kingdom Metazoa; phylum Chordata; class Mammalia; order Primates; family Cercopithecidae; genus Papio; species Papio anubis. The sequence goes on from NC_044987.1 coordinate 15,034,701, forward strand.
TTACGGAGCTCTGGAAACCTGCAGGTAGAACAGAATTCAGGGCTGGTGTGGCCTGGAAGCCTGGCCCTGTTTCCCTGTGACGTGTGTGTGTGTGTGTGTGTGTGTGTGTGTGTGTGTATGTACACTATCCTATGACTAGACCAGAGATGGCTGGGGTAATTAAGGGTCTTAGACTCACCCACAACAATATTCCGGAAAAAAACTAGAATAGAGCAACCTTCTCAGACTCTTTCAAAAGCATAAAGACGTCTTCCTCCATCCCACCCCCACTCCCCAAAAACCTCTGCTTGGATCTTATTGGCCCACTCTTGACCAATCGCTGGCAAAGAGAGAGGATTACTTTAGACCAACCAGGTGGTTCAGGAGCTGGGCTGAGGCCAACTCTTCCCTGAGACACACAACCTGAGGAGGGGCGCTAGAACAAAAATAGGGCCTGTTAGGAAGGAGGAAATTCGGACTGGATGCTGGATTAAACAACGCCCACTATAGTAACAGTGGTGGAAATGTGTAGAGATTGCTGAAATCAATATATGTTTTAATCATTAGCCATGCATGCTTCAACCTTCCCCGCGTGAGCTGGGTCAATTTCTTTTTGCCTAATTCCAAGAGCCAGGCCTTTGCCCATTCATCAAAGAGTAGAGAATCAGATCAATGATGCAGATTGCAGACTGGGTGGCAAGACAGGTCCAAATTAAGCTCAAAGAGTTGTCTAGAGGCCTCAAATCTTTCCTGGGATATCTGTAAGTAAAAGGACTGCTTGTCCAAGCTCCATGATCGTCACCCCCCTCTCTGCCATTTATTCATTCGCTCATTCTACATGTTATTCTGTCTACCTTGTGCCAGGCATAGCTGAGTGCCGGAGGGTCACTGGTGAAAAAACAGACACATTTTCTGTTCTGTGGACTTTCCATCCTTGTAATGGACTTTATCCTGTTCGTAGTCAGTTGGCTTGGCTGTAAACATCCTTGCTATGTTCAGGAGTTTCCAGTTTTATGAGTCACACCTTCTGAAAGCAGAAAGCAGAAACTGGGTTACCCAACCTCCATTGCAGCTGGAGCACAGCAGGTGACTCTGACTCCACCCATTGGCTTCACTCCCCAGAGACTCCTCTCTAGAAGGGAGGAGTTTGGGGAAGGAGACCGTACCCAGAACTCATCATGCTGACAAGGATGGTAAGAATGCGTCCAGCTCTGGGGGGTAGAAGCAGTAGCAAGATTAAGTTCCTGGCCCGGAAGTGCAATCAGTGGGGAGTGACAGTGGCAGCTGAAGCTGGTGAGGCAGCAGTAGCTGTGGTTTCCCCATCCATCTAGTTCTGTATGTCGTGGGCATCGTGCCTGGAAGCGTAGCCTTAAGTCTGGTTCACCAGCCCTCCCTAACATTATTGATTACATGAGACACCCCATATTCTTCTAATAAATTCCTTTTCTGCTTAGCCAGTCTGAATCGGCTTCTATTGCCTAAAGCTGTGAACCCTGGATGTCTCAGTTCTTTTGGGCTTCTATAACAAAATACCATAGACTGGGTGGCTTATAAACAACAAAAATTTATTTCTCACAGTCCTAGACACTAGGAAGGCCAAGACTAGGGTACAGCAGATTCAGTCTCTGGTGAGAGCCCTCTTTCATGTCCATAGACAGCACCGTCTAGCTGTGTCCTCACATTGTAGCACAGGCAGAGTCTCTCTAAGGCCTCTTTCAAAAGGCACTAATGCCAATCACAAGGGCTCCACCCTCATGACCTAATCACCCTTCAAATACCATCACTTCCAAATACCAGCACTTTGGGGGCCAAGATTTCAACGTAAGAATCTTGAGGGGACACAATCAGACCATAGCACTGACTGCTGCAGAAATGTGCCCCACCCTTGATGAGAATGACTAATTCTGAAGACTCAGCCTGGGTGGCACCTTGCCTGAATTCCCTCAAGCCCAGGCATTTTGCTCATTCTTCTTCCCCCCACCCTCCCCAACCCCTTTTTGAGATATGGGGCTTTGTTCTATCACCCAGGCTGGAGTGCAGGGGTGCGATCATAGCTCACTGCAGCCTCAAACTCCTGAGCTCACGCAATCCTCCTGCCTCAGCCTCCCGAGTACCTGGGGCTACAGGCACATGACACCACATCTAGCTTTTTGTGTGTGTAGAGACCGGGTCTCACTATGTTGTCCAGGCTGGTCTCAAACTCAAGCAATCCTCCAGCCTTAGCTTCCCAAAATGCCAGAATGACAGGTATAAGCCATCATGCCCAGCCTCATGCCTTGATCATGGCAGTGTGAACAGAGGCATAAACCTCTATGTGAGTCTCCACCATCCCTCCACACTCCACACACACACACACACACACACACATACACACACACCTCTGAGCTCTCTGAGACCTGGGAGCGTGTCTCTTTCATTGTTACATCCTCAGGTCTAGCTTAGAACCCAGAGTGCTTACTAAGGCGCTCACTAAGTATTTGTTGCTAATGTGATCATTGCCACTGTCATCATTATTTGACATGAAACAGCCTGCTGTGCCTGACTCTGGGTTGAGCAATACACATAGAGAATGGCCTGTACCTCATCCTTACTCTCTCCAGAATCAGCTACGAGCCTTATGTCCATGGGCGTTAGATGCCGCAGACCCCATCAGAATGTCCCCTAAAATACCACAAGAGTGCCCTCTGGCCCCTGCCCAACTCCTTGATCACCCCTGACAGATGCCTTGCATTTATTTCTTCTGGCCAGCTGATCCCCTCTCAGCCGTTCCACCTGCCACACACTCCCATTCCACCTGCAGCCCGGGACAAGGTCTGCATCCTTGGACATGGAGATGGTGCTCCTAGGGCCCTTGGAGAGATATTCCCATGGGGGTTATGTTGCCAACCCAGGGGTGTCTCTCATCCTGGCCAGCCCTGCCCACATACTCCCCACTCTACCCCTTCTACGGGAAGAGCCAGAGGAAATGGACAGACTTTCTGGAATCAATTTCATGCCCTTGGGCATGATAAATAACCAAGCAGAGAGCAGCCCCCATCTCAGGAGCTAATGGCCTTGGGTAGCTCAGTGATGCGTCACTCCCTGAAAAACAAAGCCTGGTCCAGATGCTCTCTCCACACGAACATTTTCTCCGTACACTTCTCTGCTTGGAGCAGACTCACACAAAGCCCAGCAGCACCTCCCTAGGCATGGACAAGACTATGCATTTCCCCTTCCTCAGGCAGCACACAGCCTTGCATCAGCAGAGGGGCCTAGGCAGGCCCAAAACAGAAAGCACCTGCCCCATGACCTTAGCTATGAGTGCTATACCCAGATGGAGCCAGATCACCTGGAGTCAAAGCCCAGCTCCTCTTCTCACTCTGTGTGACCTTGGCAAGTTGCGTAAATACTACCTACCTCACAGGTCCTTCTGAGGATTAACTGGGATACTGTTTGCAAAGGGTTTAGCACAGTGCCTGGCACATAGGAAGTCCTTAGTCACGTTAACTATTCTTTTTAAATTTTTTTTTATTTTTTAGAAATAGAGATGGGAGCCTTGCTATGTTGGCCAGGTTGGTCTTGAACTCCTGGCCTCAAGCAACACTCCTGCCTTGGCCTTTCAAAGTGCTGGGATTATAGGCATGAGCCACTGCGCCTGGCCCCATGTTAACTATTCTTATTATTATGACTCACCATGGTCAGGAAGTTCCTGGTTCATCTCATCTGAGTCCTACCCACAGCCTATTAAGGCCATTCCAGCCTGTTCCATTCCCGGTGGGCATGGGGCTTAGCAGTCCCCAGTGCAATGTGGCAGGAAGAGTAATAGTGCTAGAAAACAAAGAGCTATGCTCAACTCCCATCTCAGGTCTATTAGCCATGATTCTCTTTAAATCCAGTTGGCACAAGACAGATTCCAAGTACATGATCACTAGCTGTATGGATATGCGGACATCACTCTACTTCTCCAGTCACAGGCTATGGCATGGCTGTTTATACAGTAGGAAAAAAACACCTTCCCCAAAAAGTCATGGTGAGGATTAAGTCGGTTCAATATCATCTAAGCAGATGCCTGGGATGTGGCAGGCAGGGATGTTAATTGAATCTGGATCTGCTCAAACACTCTGAGAGTGAGACTTAGTCCCCCGAGCCGCCTCAACCTGGGGATAAACCATGATCCTGTTTCCACAGCCTTCTTCACCTCAACCCTAGCTCAGCAAATTCCTCAATGCTGCTTCAGCCTAGGGAGTATTTATTTAATGGTGTGAAACCAACATCAGATATGAGCAGAAGTGAATAAAACCCATGAGCCTCCAAGACTAGAGAATAGTCCTCCACCATATAAATTGGAGGGGTTTAGTGACTCTAGCAATGAACTTGCGCACCACACTTTACAACTTTACAACTTTACAGGTAGCAAATGCAATGGTGTAATCATGACTCACTGAAGCCTGGACCTCCCAGGCTCAAGAGATCCTCCCACTTCAGCCTCCCAAGCAGTTGGGACTACAGCCATGTGCCACCACACCTGGCTAACTTTAAAATTTTTTTGTAGAGGTGGAGTCTTGCCTTGTTGCTCAAGCTGGCTGTCTCACTATCTTGCCAAATGCTTGCACAGTCCACTTGTGCCAAAGCGGAAATGAGCCCAGGCTGGGGAATTGACTTGCACAAAGTGGTGGACAAGGACATGACCTTATGTTAGAACCAGCTGCTCCATCCTGTCCACCCCATCATGGGCTCTGCAGTCCTCTTCTGTCTCCCTGGAAGGCCCTTAGAGCTCTTCCAGCCCATTCCCTGCCATAATGCCTATCCCCAGCACAGAGTAGGTCCCCAGCAATTCACCATCTAATCTAATCATCAGGTCTAATTCAACTATTTCATTTCCCCAATGAGGAAACTGAGACAGAAAAAGAAGTAGTGAGTATCCCAAGGTCACACAGCTGGAAAATGAGGTGACAGACCTGCTGACAGAATATTGTGCGCTCATCCCAAAATGTCAGAAGTGGAAGAATCCTAGGAAATCATGTGGTCAAACCCTGCCAATCCTTCCCTGGCCATCCAAGCCGAGTCCTCCCACTCAGACCTTGGAGGAGCAGAGACAGAGGCTTCAGAGACTGGACATAGTAGATTGATTGTAAAAATGTCCTCAGATTCTCCTCTCTGTACATCCATGTCCCTTTGTAGCATAGTTTTGCAGCTCCTCTCAATAAGAAGTGGAGTCTATTCCCCTCCTATTGAATCTGAGCTGCCTTGTGACTCACTGTGACCAATAGAACTCACCAGAAGCGACCGTGAGCCAATTCCAAGTTTCGACCTCAAGAGACTCTGCAGCCTTTCGTTCTCTCTTATAGCCCTGCAGTACCCCATCCTACCCGGCCACCTGGAGTATGACAGACCCCGTGGAGAAAGGCTCAGTTGTCTCAGCGGAGGCCTCCTATATTAGTCCATTTTGCATTGCTATAAAGGAATACCTGAGGAAGAGTAATTTATTTTAAAAAGAGGTTTAATTGGCTCGTGGTTCTGCAGGCTGTACTAGCATGGCACCAGCACCTGCTTAGCTTCTGGTGAGGCCTCAGGAAGCTTTTACTCATGGCAGAAAGTGAATGGGGAGTAGACATGTCACATGGTGAGAACAGGAGCAAGAGAGGAGAGAGGGAAGCCCCAGTCTCTTTTTAACAGTCGGATGTCACATAAACTTGTTACCATGGGGAGGCACAAAGCCATTCATGAGGGAGCCACCTCCATGACACAAACACCTCCCACGAGGCTCCACTTCCAACATAGGGGATCATACTGCAACATGAGATTTTGAGAGGACGACACCCAAACTTTATCACCTCTCTAAACCTGCTGATGGCCAGCTGACCCCCAAATGTAGGAACCCATCCTAGGTCAACACAAGCATCTCCTCAACCCACAGCCAAACTCAGATACACAAGTGATCCCAACCAAGAACTGAAGAACCAACCAGCTCACCCCTAGACTCATGAGAAGTCATACATATCGTTTTAAGTCACTGAGTTTCTCCAAGTACTAGCTAATAATAGTAGTAAAGGAAAGATCCCCAAGCCATAACCTTTGAGGAGCTGAGGCCTGTGGCCACCCAGAGCCTTGAAGAAGGAGGAGGACCCTTTTTGGTGAAGAGCCTGATTGAGCGTCCACCTCCTCTGTCCAGCTGTGAGGCTCTGACCCACACAGGGCAGTGACGTCAGCTCCAGCTTCAGCCCCACCGTTTCCACCCGCCTGCAGGCCTCCTGCAGTATCAGGAGAGGTGAAGACCCCTTGCTGCACACAGGGACAAGCGAGTGGAGGCTGTCCCCAGCCCAGGAAGAGCTCACCTCAGAGACAAAGTCCTGGGGTGGCATCTCCGCAGTGGCAAAGCATCCAGGGCCAGACGTCCCCCAAACGCACCCCCCTCAAGGAGAAGCAATCAGACCCAGGAGCGCAGCACGGCCGCTTGACATTTGATGGGAGTCATTATCAGACACTTATTCCCAATCAGGCCTCAAGTGTCTCTGAGGGCCCCTCTGTGCCTTCTTATTCCAGGGAGCACTAATAGGAGGAGGGAGGCGGGGAACCCACCGGGTCTGGGCAGAGGTCCTCACAGCCCACTCCTCTGACTCCAGCACCCTCTTTTCCTTCTGAGGCCCCGAGGGGTTGAACTCCCACAAGTCAAAGCACAGAGCCCAGGGTGGGTGGGTTGGAGGGGGGACTCCAGAGCTGGGAGGCTCAACCCCCTGGTCTTCAGTAAGATCCGGTACAGGGAAGCCCAACGGGTTGCCTGTGAGGAGTCTGGGTCTGAATTCAAATTCCTGCTGGACTCAAGAAGGGCTTTATCTCCCAGCTCATGCCTTGGCAGTCCTGAGCCCCCTGAGCAGCACCCTCTGCCCTCAGCCAGGATCCTCCCCGGCACATACACCAGAACTCCCCATGCGCAGCAGCAGCCCTGAGGCTGTCTTGGAAAGAGCCATGGCTCCGGTGTCTGAAGGTCCGGTTCTCCCTGTTCCACCCAGGAACCTTGAGCGAGCCACCTAATCTCTCCTGCTCTGAAAGGAGACAATGATCCAACCCGCCCTCCCAGCCCTGCCTCTCTCTGCAGGAGGCTATTGAGAGAATCATGTTCTTTAATGTATGGGAAAGCACTTGATAAACTGGAAAATAAGCACTGGGTACAATTTTCTCCACTGGATAACCACAATAGAGGCAAGCTCAGGTGAGCCAGGCACAGGCGTGATGGTAGGGGTGTGTGTGTGCGCGTGTGCGTGCACATGTGCGCGCTTCTGCACTGGCGTCTCGCTTCGTGCCTCAGCACTCCAATACCCATATTTCATGGTTTGGGATTGTCTGTGGGTTTTCACCCTCTATGTCTCTGTTCGGGCAGTGAATCAACCATATTGATGAGATACACTGAATGCAGAGGCTGAGTTCTGAGCTGACAAAACAAAGGGAATAAAAAAGCCCTGGCCTGGGATGTGACAATCTAGAGGACATGAGGATGTGCACACACATACCTCTGTGCTCTCTCAGGGAACTTAAGGACTCAAAACAACTGAATGGGAAATGTAGGAAAAGAGGGAGTGGAGGGTCATGGAACAATGGGGCCTGAGAGAGATCAACCCAGGTTTTCTGGTGGAGGAGGTAAGGTCTGGGTTGGATATTTTTTGCTTGTTTTTTGTTTTGAGATGGGGTCTCCCTCTGTCACCCAGGCTGGAGTGCCGTTGCACAATCACAGCTTACGGCAGCCTCAACCTCCTGGGCCCAAAGGATCCTCCTGTCTCACTCAGCCTCCCAAGTAGCTGGGACTACAGGCATGCACCACCACACCCAGCTGATTTTTAAATTTTTTTTTTTTTTTTGGTAGAGACAGGATCTCGCTTTGTTGCCCAGGCTGGTCTCGAACTCCTGGGTACAAGAAATCCTCACACCTTGGCCTCCCAAAGCACTGGGATTACAGGCATGAGCCACTGCACGCGGCATGAGCTGGATTTTGATGGGAAGGCTGGGCGTGCAGAGAGCAGGAAAAATGACTGTAGAGGGTTGGACAGACATGGGTCAGTTTTAAGTATATTCTGTTATCAAATAATACTAATTAAACTTCACCCTTATAGAGCAAATTGGGATTTACAAAGCTTTTTCACATGTATTTTCTCCTTTGAATCTCATTACCATCCCTTGAACTAGACAAATTGGTTTTATTGTCCCCATTCTATAGGTGAGGAAACTGAGGCTCAGAAAGGTGGCTTTCCCAGTGTCTCCAAGCTCATAGGCCATGGAGCTGGTAGGAAGCCTCAGGGTTCCGACTCTGACCCCACCTGGTGCCCTTTCCACAGGTCTCTCTATAATTCTACTCCACCACTGCGTCTGGTTATCTCTGCTTACTCCTGGGAGGCAGGTACCATGTTTGGGTAATGAGCTCTGGGTAGTGCTTGGGAAGTTAGTCAGTGGAGTAGTGGCTTTAGAATAAGAGAGAATGTAGGTCAAACCCCAGCTCTGCCATCTTCCTTAATTTTAACTTGCTAGGTCCTCTGCATATTAGTCTGTTTTCACAAGGCTGATAAAGACATACCTGAGACTGGGTAATTTACAAAAGCAAGGGGTTTATTGGACTTACAGTTGCACGTGGCTGGTGAAGCCTCAGAATCATGGTGGAAGGCAAGGAGGAGCAAGTCACATCTTAAGTGGATGGCAGCGGGCAAAAAGAGCTTGTGCAGGGCAACTCCCGTTTTTAAAACCGTCAGATCTTGTGAGAACCATTCACTATCATGAGAACAGCATGAGAAGGACCCAATTTTTTTCTTTTTAGAGACTGGGTCTCACTCTCTCACCCAGGCTGGATGATGGTGGTGGTGATGATCACAGCTCACTGCAGCCTCAAGTGAGCCAGGCTCAAGTGACCCTCCCACCTCAGTCTTCTGAGTAGGTGGGACTACAGGTGCACACCATCATGCCTGCCTAGAACGTCTCTGAAACACTTAACACTGCCTGACACACAGTATTTGCTCAATTAATGGTAGCTGCTATCATTAACATCAGTTATTAGTTATTATTACTAATTGAGAAGACTGTCCTGATGGCCATTTTTCACTGGTTTCTTCCTTCCAGGATAAATGGGTCATTAGGCACCCACACTGTGACCTTCTGTTACTACTACAACAGGTGATTCCCAGTGAGCACAAGGTGATATACTTCCTCTGTCCGTGTGGGCCCAGGTAACCAATCCAGACCCCACACCTGAGGGGCCTTAGGAACATTCTTCCACCAATTGGTGTTGAGCCTGACCCCCCAGAGACCTGTTGAAATCCATTTCAGTCGCCAGAGCTCTCATTTCTATTAAAACTCCATTTGCCAAGAAAGCGGAAAGGTAATTATGAATCCTAGTCTTAAATCACTCCGCCACTGAATTATTAAAGGGAAGAATTAAAAATAATCAGGCTTTTTCATTACACTTCATAGCAGGGAAATTAAAGGTGTAAGAATGTATTTTTTTCCTCGAATTTAAGTATTCATTTTGGAGATTTATAGGGGAGTTGAAATGATTCCCTGCGTGCCCAGTTCTCCCTTTTATGAAAGGGGGAGAGAGAAAAAACCTTGTAAAATTAAAAGGGAGATAGAGCGAAGAAGGGATTTAACATAAAGAAGTACAACTGAGTGTTTTGCATTTTAATACATTTTTTTCTGCACAATTACACCATTGAGTGATATGGCAGAGAGAGATTAGGCGGCTGCTAATTTCAGATACTCGGTGGTAAAATGGCAAGGGGGTCTCCCAGTTGCTGGGTTGGAAAAGCATGCGGGGGCATCAGAGCTGCCCTCAGACCCCAAAGCCTGTGAGTGGCAAGGGCCATTTCCTGTGCCAAGCCCCGCACACCCTCTTCTCTTGAGGGGAGAACAGGATAAGGGACCTGGTTCCTTTCACAGAGCAGAAAACCCAAGGCACCAAGGCTGGGGAAAGCAGCGGCCTCAGACGCAGACGGGGGGCAGGGACACAGAGAGGAACTTTCCAGTGAGTTGTCAGATCTGGAAGGTGGAACAGAGAGAAGGTGGGATGCCTTTCCCTCAACACTCATTTCCTGTACCCGCCCCCCATCATGGTTGAGTGCTGGAAACAGAACTCTCCAGAATTTGGGGAGAGACAGGAAGATTGTGGAAGGCATTGGTCTTCAGAACCAAATCCCCAGACCAATGAGATGAAAGATTCAATGCAGTCTCTGCCTTCCCCAGGCCCATCCAGTCGGGAGAATGCAAACTAGACTTCCCTGATTCAAGTGAGAAACAGGTGTAAACTCTTCATCGCGCTGGGATTAGGTACAGAAGGGTAGGAAGTGACAGCTTGGGCTGACCTGGATGGGATCCATCCAGTGCCACTTCTGGGAGCAAGGGAGCAGGAGAGCGAGCTTAGTTTGCCACAAAGAGGTGGGGGGTCCTGAGCACCTCAATTCTTCCTGCATTCCAGCAGCTGGGGAACGCTGTGTGCCTCTCTTCCTTCTGAGGACAGTGAGGACTAAACAAGAATAGAGAGTGCCGTTAACACATGAGCATCACTGGCAACAGCTGGGTAGTCCCAAATCAGACCCAGGGGAGGGTGCTGAGAGTGACTGGCCCCATCCAGATGTGCTTCAGCAGCTAGCCTGCCTCTCTATGGTGAAGCCAAGCAGGAACACCTCTGTCCTGCGTCCCTTCCACCCATACAGCAAAGGCTGAACCAGGAAAGGGGTGGGGAGAGGCACAGCCCCTCCCCCAAGGAGCTGGGCCCCAGAGCCGCTCTGCCACCTGCCCCTCCCCAGTAGTAATGAATTGCAGGGAAATGCTGCTGAGAGGTGTCAGAACAATTTCTATTAAACATAATTTCCTAATGAAAAGGTTACGAGGGAGCCCGGTGGAGCTAATCAGGATTGAATGCTCACTCCAGCCGTTCCGAGGGAGGGGGCTCAAGGCCGGTCCTTGGTTCCACCAGGTCTGGGCTGGAGGGAGGAGGCCCTGGGGCTGGGGCCCTAAGCAGCTTTGGATGCCTCCCACCCCAGGTTTGCACATACTGTTATTGAGAGCAGACCAGTGCCAGGCACTGTGCTCAGTGCTATCCATATGTCATCTCATATCAGCCCTGCAAAATTGATACAATTGTTCCCATTTTGAGGATGAGCAAACTGAGGCTCTGAAAGGCCACATGACTTGCCCAAGGTCGTATCCTTATAAACTAGGAGGCAAAGGCAGGGCTGGGCCCGGGTCTGTCTGAGGGAAGCTGGGCTGCATTGCCATCCTCCCTTCTTACCTCCCAGGGTCCTGCCCACCCTGTGGTTGCAAAGGCCTCTGAAGAGCAAACACAGCCCTGGTCATGGGGCAGGGCTGGGCAGTTCTGGAGCAGCAAAGTCTGTGTGGTTCCTGCCCAGGTATCCCTCTGTGCATACCCCGCTGTCTGTAAGGAAACTATGGTCACCGACTCTAATGGTTCTGTGACTCCTCCGAGGCTGGCCTGAATCCCTGCTGAGCCCAGAAGGGGCATGTTTGTCAATACAGCTAACTTGGGTGCTGAGAGCCCTTTGAGGCTGTGAACAGGGGACACTCAGCCTATGCACACCCCTTTTCCGGTCCCAGAAAGTGTCCCCCAGCCAACCCTGCCTCTGAGCAGTGTCTCCCCCACTCCCCCATTGCCATAGATCTGCAATGCTGAATTCCTACATCAGGGCTGTACCACAGGTGGGGCCCAAAACTAAGACAAAGGAGGATGCTTTTTTAGAATGTTCAGAGATTCCTCCCAAGCCCTGGGTTATAAGGTCTTTAGAAATGGCCTTGGCCCCTGCTGGTGGGAGGTCGGGGATGGGGGATGGAACAGGAAGAGCGAACAGGGTGCAGATCTGAGGCTGAATGGTAATGAGCCCTATTCTCATGCAGTTCAGAGGCTCCAGATACCACCAGGGTCCAGCACGGACAGTTTCAGAACAGTGGGGCTTTTGCCCTGCTGGAGCTTCTGCTGATGTTGAGATACTTCTTTGAGGGAAAGGATATTCCAGATGTGACCTTGGGGATGGATACAGGCCCTTAGAGATTGCATCTGAAAACCCTCCAGGAATCTCATCACCACCCATATATGCTTGGGGCGACGGGGATGAGTCTAGAGGAAGGGCCCACACTACAGATTCTAACCCCCACCACTTCCCATCTATACCTACCACCACCTCCCTTCCCCTCCCTGGCCATCCTTCCACCCCTCTGACGAGCGCCTCACCCCAAGCAGGGTGCTTCTCGCCATCCCTCATTACGATGAAGCTGTCACTGACTGCCACAGGCCTTCCCTGGACCTTCAAAGCTGGGAACAGTATGAAATATGCACCACCTTCCCAGCTCCCACTCCCCCCACCCTTGGCTCCCTCCCTTGAATTGCTCCACGCAGATTAAACTCAGATCTCACAGCTCTGACTGAAGACATTCAACGCTGCTTCTGCCTCTAGGCAAGAGGCGCTCACTTCCTGGTGTCTGGGGTGCCCCGGCCCCAGGCCCCTCCACACACACCCTCCCCATGAGGCCATCTCATCCCAGCCCACTTAGACAGAAGCCTTCCTGGCAGGGCCATCCAGGTTTTCGCTGAGGACAACAGTGGTTCTCAAAGTGTGGTTTCTGGACCAGCAGCATCAGCATCACCGAGAGCTTGTCAGAAATGCACATCCTCAGGCTCTACCCAGACTTCTAGAATCAGAAACTGGGGAGGGAACCAGCAATTTGGGGTTTAATGAGCTCACCAGGTAATTCTGATACATGCTTCAGCTTGAGAACCGTTGATCTAAAGCTGGGTTCAGTCAACATCGAGTCAACTAGACGGAGCTCCCCTGCGAGCCCAGGACTGTGCTAAGACTGGCAGCGAAGAAAGGCACCACCTTCCCTGCACAGGGCTGGCAGGCTGCGGCTAATCGGGGGCCTGAACAGTGGCAGGCAGCGGGCCCAGCCAGAGAACGCTGGAGGACACAAAGGGTGCGAGTTGCACACCCCGCGGCAGGGAACCGAGACTCCAGGAGGAAGGGAATAAAACTAAATGTAAATAATGGGGCCAAAATGTAGGCAGGAATGGGGGCCAGTAACTCCAGCAGGCCTCGTTATGCAGTGTGGTTACTTACCAAGTGCTGCCATAGTCTGCGTCTCGTTGGGAGAGGAGTGGAGCAGGAGGGATTATCCCCATTTTACAGGGGAGGCAGTAGAGAGCAGAGGAGCCCTATCCAGGGCTTCAGGGCAGTCAGTAAAGAACTGGGCTCGGTTCCTCTGACTCCCATTTGAGCGCCCTTTCCAGGCCCGGGAAGCTTCGGGAGGGCCTGAGCCTAGCAGTTGGCGGGATCTGGAGGAGCTGAGGGAGGTGTTGGGAAGCCCTGGGGGGTCAGCTGGAGAGGAGGCAGGAGTCAGGGGACATCCTGGCATCAGGCCTGCTGCCGTCATCATCATCCACAGCACTGCCTTCAGCATCAGTGTCCCAGCTCGGACGAGTTTGCCCCAACTACAAGTGACAGAAAGCCAAGGAGAAGAGGTGAGTGGAATGTGGCGGGAAAGAGGGAGCAGCCCAGCTTCTTGGGGAAGAGGGTCCTCACGAGGGCCTCAGGCAGGTCCCTCTGGCTGTGGGCAGAGGACCCAAAGGATGGAGAAGGGAGGCAACGGAGGCTGCAGACAGTGGCCAGGCATGGCCTGGACTAGGATGGTGGCTGTGGGGAAAGAAGAAGTGGGTGCAGGAGGAGTGGAGGGCCAGTAGACAGACACAAGGGCTGCACCATTGACCCTGGGGAATGTCGTATGTCTTCTCCCAGCTGCCATTCTCACCATTCCCCTTCTTCATGTCATCCCACAAGAGCAGGCCCCTCAGGAGGAACCCGCGACGGGAGAGAAGGATGTGACTCCACGTTGCAAGTTCTCTTCTCTCCCTGAGCTTTCCCCAGTGCCTGGCCTTGGGCACAGGGAAAGTCCAGACCAGCTCCTGGGGCCATCCCCATCCCGTCTGCATCTCCCAGCCTTGGTCAACATCTCTTCCTCACCTCTCGCCTCAACCCCCACTCATCCCTCCTGATGCTGCACCCCACACTGCCTGTGTCCCCACTGCCTGCACCTCACCTCCTTTAGAAAGCCTCTCCCTCACCATCCCCAGCCTCTAGGACTCAGCAGCCAGAGGACCTGTATTTCATTCCCAGCTCTTCCACCTGTTATCATTGTAATGGATATAAAGGCCCTTCAGCTTCCTCAGCCCCGCTCAGTGAATGTTGTGAAGGTCAGCGAGGGGACTGGTAACAGTAGGTACTCAGGGTCTGGTACTTCCTGTGCTACCTGGGCCTCCTCAGCATCTACCTACAACTACGTGGACCATATTCCACAGAGACAGGTGGGCCTTGCCCCTATGAAAGTTTCCTCCACTCTTCACTCCCCACCCACACCAGCATGCAGCGTGGACCAAAGGCGCAAGAGGCAGGAGCCAGAGGCTCTTGGCAGGTGGTGCACAGTAGGCAGAATTCAGAGCGCTCCATGACCCACCTCTAGGTTTTGCCTTGTAAATGATGGTGATATCTTCTCTAAAGACTTTCCCTCTTAGGAGAATATTGTCAGTGCTGACACTGACATGAATTTGTCTGACAGTGAGGGCGGTAGGGGCACACAGCCAAGTTCCTGGAGAGCAGGGGCAGCACAGGACACGTCTCTCTACCCGCGGTGCTCACCACAGAGGCTCAGCCACATTCACAAGGAGAGAGAGAAGAGGGGAGGGGCCAATCCTTTGCCCAAGATCAAGTCTTTAGGGCTCAGGTTCATTCTGAGGTTAGGGTAAGAGATGAACTTCAGACCAGTACACGATTGGAGAATAGAAATGAGAATAGGGTTTAAGATTCATATTAAGGAACGGATGATGATTCGAGCTGTACTTTAGACTGGTATGGATTCAAGTCTGGATTCTGGTGAGAGTTCTGGTTAAGGTGGACTCTAGGGACTAGGTTATTGTTAGCCCTAAGGCTCGAGCTAAAATGCATCTTAGCATCGGGTGTGTCTGAAAATCCTGGGGTTTGCAGCAAGGTTCAGTACTGTGGACTTGGGCAGAAGCTCTGCAGGTGACAGGCCTGGCAGACAGCCAACTGGAGAGGTAGGTGTGGCCAGGCAGCCAGGGCCAGGTAGGCTTTGAGGCCAGCACCGTGGACAGCTCCAAGGGAAGCACCTTAGTAAGCCAAGAAGCCACTGAGATGTTCCCAGCTGCCAACGCTGACCCCGGGAAGACCAAGATGGCACCATATCCTCCGGGGAGTTGGGGATCTCTCATCTTTAGGTCTTTGTGTTAACCGCAGAATCGTTCTCCTCTTAGACCCTATATCCCCTGGGCCTAAAATCGGATTCTAGTTGAGAAAGCTCTGGTTTGGGCCTTTACAAGATGACCATTTTCCTAAAAATCAAAGTTCTTCAAATTCGACTCTTGACTCCCAGATTCACTCCACTTTGCGTGGCATAACTTATTTCTCTGATTTTTCTTTCTCGTGGAGAAATCAGGGAGCTCCCCAAACGTATGACTCTCCTCTCCCTCCTCTCTTCTTCCCCTCATCTCTGGAGGCCTCAGGGGTAGAGTGGGACACAGGTGAGGGGCACTTGGGCAAGCAGTGCACAGTCTGATTTCCTCCCAGCCCTGGCCAGACAATCTCCTCTTTTCCTTCAATAGTGCCAGATGCCATGTCACAAGAAGAGGCGCTACAGAGCAGCACCAGGTAAAGGACACCAGATACTGCCCACACTCAGCCCCATGTCCTGCAGGTCATAGATGGGCAGGACTTCTAAAGCATACCAACCCAGCCCCACAGAATAGGGGACAAGGTCACCAATATGAACGAACCACCTACTTTGTGCCAGACCTACTCAACATTATCTCATTGCATCATAAAACCAGCCGAAGTGTAGTAGGTATTACCCCCTTTTAACTGATGAACAGACTGAGGCTCAGAGAAGTTAATAACCTGTCCAGGGCACCTCATTAGCAAACAGAAGACCTGGGATTTGAGCCCAGGTCTGCCTGACCCTAAGCCTGTTGACACAAAGCCTATACTTTTTCCACCATACCATGAACTCCAGTTGCTAGAAAGGCCTTAAAATCAACTTGGCAAGAACCCTCTGCCTTCGTACCAGATGACATCATCCATCACTAATTCTGGCCTGGGTCTCCACAGGTAGAACTGTGTCTCTTGGATGCCCTGAGGGCTGGGAAGAGGGGCTTTGTCATCCGCCCAGGGTGGTCCTCCCTCTAGGGCTTGGAAACTCAAGTGAGCAGCCCCCTGGTGGGCAGGTGAACCTTGTGGTTCAGGGGGTGGCCAAGCAGTTCAGCAGTGTGGCTTCCTCTGAGCCATGTCCCCCAACAGGGCACCTTTGCAGGACAAATCTGCATGTGCCAGGGGCACTGCCTGAAATCACCCCCCAGGGAGGGAAAGTGGGAATGGTCCCTGAACCCCCGACTCTAGCTCTGGGGAATCTATCTAGCCCAACCCTGGGAGGTCACCTGGGTTGGGAGCAAAGGTGAGGCAGCCACAGTGAACCGGAAGGCACCAGGCTGGGGAGGCTCTGGGGCAGCAGCGAGCTGGAGCCTGGCGCTCCTCCTGTCCCTCTGTAGTAATTAACAGGCCTTTGTTCCTGTCCCTGATCTCGTCTGGCAGAGCCTTAATCATCCTCTTGCCTGCAATGAGCAGCCTTCTCATTAGGGCCTTAAGAACCTCTATTATAAACATGTAAATGGAACTCAACGAGGAGGGAAATATTTGACTGCTCCAATTTCCTTTGTGCCGCTGCCAGCTCTGGGCTGCGCACGCCTGTGATTTCATTGCTCAGCAGCCAGGCGCCAGCCGCTGCCCCCACCGCCCCGTCACACAGCTCCATCTTCTCCGATTGGAATTTAATTACCTTCGCCGGCGAATGTTTGGAGAACCTCTCTCCATCAATTGATTCTGAAGTCAGATTTTTATTCTGAGATACTTAATGGCACTTGGGCTGATGGAAGCCTGGGAGCAGGTGGACCTGAGCCACAAGGAGCCCTTTAACAACAGGGTTAGGAAGGGTCATTGCAGATATTCCCCTGCCTCTGAGCAGGTCAATATTTCAGCCACCCCAATTGGAAGAATCGCATTCCTGAGCCTCCTGCTGGTCTGGACTGGAAGTTTTTTCTGATGTCTGCTTGATGCTGGGTGAGCCTCTTTTTTTTTTTTTTTTTTTTTTCAGAATTGCAGTTTAGCCCTTGATGAAAAGGGGGAGCCCCTTCGCTGCCTGAGAAAGAAGCTGGTGATAGGATCAGCCTCTCCTAGGGGTGTGACAGCTCTTGCCTGTCATCGACGAAATGGACGTGTGCTCCCTGCAGGCCCGTGCAGCTGGGGCCTGTGGCACCCCCAGCATGGTGAGCCCTTCTTGTGAGCAAGTCTCCCTGTGCCGAGTCCTCCTTCGCACCACAGATACCAGACATTCCTGCCCCCATGCCTTTCTTTTCCTTTTCCAAATCGGAATCTCTACTCTGCTCATTCTTCAATGCCCAGATCACTTCCCTCCTCCACGAGGCTGCTCCCTACCATCAGGCCGCAGTGATCTCTCCCACCACTAGCTTCAGAGCACGCTGTCTGCCCACTGTTTGTCCATTTAATGGATGTCACCTGCATGAAACAGGGCCTTGTCGGCCCAGAGTAAATCATAGGCATAGGTTGCATATGTCGCCCAATTTGAATAAATGAGTGTCTCTCCTTCAGGGTGCAGACTTCCCTTTCACTGCTGTATTCCTCACTGCCCTCAGCACAGTGCCTGGAACTTTCAAGAAAACTGGGTTGCTGGGGTAGCAGGTAGGTGGGTAGATGGGTATTCTGGTCAGAGGACTGCAATTGGTGGGGTGGTGAAATGGCAGAAGGGTAGGCTTGTTAGCTGATTGGTTGCTTGGTGGATGAATGGCATATTAGTTAGTGGGTTGCAGGGTTGGTGGGGAAGCAAGAGAACAGGTGTGCCAGTTATTACCGAATTGTGTCTCAGCTTCAGATCTACTCTCCAGGGCCTGGTCTGTGATCATGGAGCTAGACCCTGTCAATATTTCTCTTTAACCAGCTGGCTGTATGTTCGGCTTTCCCAGGAGACGGTGCTGGAGGAACAGCACAGAAGGAGGAAGGGCTTCTCTTGCAGGCTCCGGCAGTGAGGTGTCCCGCAGCATCCAGCCTCCTGCAGCAGCCCAGAGAGTGGCCTGCCAGAGTTCCACTGGCACTGGCGCTTCAGCAAACTTTCCTGCTGCCAGGACACCTTCTCGGCTGTACCTTCTCTAACAAGGTTTGGGTCTCAGTCCTGGATGTTGGGGTTGCGGGAAGACGCTTCCAGGTTTCTTACTGCCTTCAATGCTTGGCCTCAGCCCTAGAGGTAGAAGTGTTGCTTAGGTAGGTGATCTCCTGTCACGGTTAGTGGGTGATCTCCTGTCACGGTTACTGGGTGATCTCCTGTCACGGTTAGTGGGTGATCTCCGTCACGGTTACTGGGTGATCTCCCGTCACGGTTAGTGGGTGATCTCCCGTCGCGGTTAGTGGGTGATCTCCCGTCGCGGTTAGTGGGTGATCTCCGTCACGGTTAGTGGGTGATCTCTCGTCGCGGTTAGTGGGTGATCTCCGTCACAGTTACTGGGTGATCTCCCGTCACGGTTACTGGGTGATCTCCCGTCACGGTTAGTGGGTGATCTCCGTCACGGTTACTGGGTGATCTCCCGTCACGGTTAGTGGGTGATCTCCCGTCGCGGTTAGTGGGTGATCCGTCCGCGATGATTGGTGGTGATCTCATTCGGGTAGTGGGTGATCTCCGTCCTTTGGAGTGATCCATCAGTCCCTGGGTGTTGATGATCTCTCCCATCGGTTGGTGGTGATGATCTTCATCAGTTAGTGGGTGATCTCCCACGTCCACGGTTAATTAGGTGATCTCTTGTCACGGTACTGGGTGATGATCTAATGTACGATTCAATTAGATCTTTCAATCACGGTTGATGGTGATCTCTAATGGCCGTTGATGAAGATGATCGCCTGTGGCGGTTGGTGGAGTCTCATATGGCGGTTGGTGGGTGATCTCCTGTCACGGTTGGTGGGTGATCTCGTCAGAGTTAGTGGATGATCTCGTCCGCGGTTGCTGGGTGATCTCCTGTCGGTTACTGGGTGATCTCTGTCCGCGGTTGCTGGGTGATCTCTCCATCCACCTGGTTAGTGGAGTCTCCCCGTCCAGTTAGTGGGTGATCATGATTAGTGGGTGATCTCCGTCCGCAGTTGGTGGGGTGATCCGTGTCATGATGGAGTGTCCTCCGTCCTGAACCTGGGTGATCTCCGTCCACACGGTACTGGAGTGATCTTATCCGGTTAGTGGGTGATCTCCTGTCACGGTTAGTGGGTGATCTCCTGTCGCGGTTAGTGGGTGATCTCCTGTCACGGTTATTGGGTGATCTCCGTCATGGTTAGTGGATGATCTCCGTCACGGTTAGTGGGTGATCTCCTGTCACGGTTAGTGGGTGATTTCCAGTCACGGTTACTGGGTGATCTCCTGTCATGGTTAGTGGGTGATTTCCTGTTATAGTTAATATTTTTTATATTAAACCTTTCTGTTCATAGCACTGTGTAGCTTCTCTCACCTGATTGGACAGTGTGGTAATGAGTTGGTTGGTGAGTTAGCTGATAGGCTAGTTAGTGGGGTGGTTAGATGGTGGAAGAATAGGCTGGTTGGTAGATTATCTGGTTGGTGCATTGGTATGTTTCTTAGAAACTTGCTGAGTTGGTGGCATGGCAGGGTGTAGGGTAACAGGTAGAGTGGTGGCCGGTGGATTGGTGAGTGGGGTGTGGCTTGGCTCGTTGGCTGGTGGACTTGGCTGGTTGATGGGTTAGTTGAAGGATGGGGTGATGAGCTGATGCTTCAGGACAAGGAGTTAGCATCATGTCAGAGGGAAGGACAAGTCCCAGGGAGGCCCCTGAAGTGCTGGTGGGTCTCATTTCTGCCTTCTCATAGGGCCGATGCTGCGCCCCAAGCTGGGACCCTCAGAGCCACACCATGGTGGCTTGGAAGGTGGCAGGGCTGCAGAAGAGGCTGTGGAGGAACCTGGAGCATGATTCCAAAGGACGACAAGCAGAGGAACCCTGGGCGTGTCAAGGCTCCCCTGTGCCCCTTTACCACCCCATGCCAGGGCCCTGCTTCTCCTGCAGGCCTGAATAAGCCTCCAAGTTTCCACCAGATTGCCCAGCACCCAGATGACTTTCCAGCAAAGAAACTTGAGGATGCATAGTCCTTCAGGATGGATTTGTGCCTCTGCCCCATGTAATGTCCTGAGATACAGACCCCAGAGCATGGACCTCTCTTAGGTACTGGGCCACCCTCCGACCCCAGGCAGACCTGGAATTCTCCCCAGTGTATCTGCCCCACCAGCCTGGTCCATCAGGACCCCCAGATCCTCTTCCTCTCTCGAGTCAGACTCTGCCACCTCACTCTTCAGCTGTCCTCTGTGCCTTGACAGTCCTTCTTACCGCATCTCCCCCTGGCTGACCTGTCCTTGAGGCTTGGGCCGAAACCATCAGCAAGACCCTTGTCCCCTTCCTCCACTGGCCTTCCCGGCTCCCCACCCCTAGGTCCCCACTCCATGCTTTATGGGTGGTCTGGCCCACACTCCAGCCAGAGTCACCAGGACATTTCCAAATTACATCTTTCAAGAATCGGGAAAAGAGACTTCAGAAGGAAACTGCTTTCTCCCCTTCTCAGTCCAAATGAGGCTATTTTTTACTTGTCTTGCCCCTCCCCAACCTCTCGCCCTTGTAATTTCAGTAAAAACTGAGAACAGTCTGAAGCGGGCCTCCTCATTGGTCAGCCTTTCTCCCTCCTGAGTTCTGCAGAGGCCTGAAGGCATCAGTTGGACTAGGGCAGCACCGGGCTTCCTTCCTCCAGACAGGCTCTACTCCAGGGCTCCGTAAGCCCAGAGGCCAAGTCCAGGATGATGCAGGAGAGGGCAGACTTGGGGGAACAGGGGGAGCCTGTGGCTAGAGAGAGTCGGGCAAACCTGTGAAGTCAGAGTCTCACTTTGTCTCCTGATGCCC
This sequence comes from Papio anubis, assembly GCF_008728515.1. Taxonomy (NCBI): domain Eukaryota; kingdom Metazoa; phylum Chordata; class Mammalia; order Primates; family Cercopithecidae; genus Papio; species Papio anubis. Next base: position 15,055,709 of record NC_044987.1, read on the forward strand.
CTCTTCCTCCAGGAATGTTCTCCATTGCCTCCAGGTCCCTACAGGTCTCAGGTCAGAGACAGGACATCCAGGACATCTACTGCTCCCTTTATGCCACCTGTGCCAGGCCTCTGAAGGTCACCCCTTCAAGAAAGCACCAGCCTGAGCCAGGGGGCCTGAGCTCCAGCCCTGCTCCGAATGCCACTGCTCTCTCTGCTTCAGTCTTCTCACCCGGAAGCGAGGCCACCTCCAGAGTTGGGGCCAGGATCAGATGGGATGATGCAGGTGCAGGTGCCTTGTAAAGAATGCAGCTGCTGTTTGCTGACCACTCATGCCGTGCTATGCCCTATGCTGAGTGCTTAAGTGCGTAATTCAAAGGCACGTGACTAGTTAGCCCCTTACAGCCTCAGCCATGACACCGAGGAAGCTGCTTCTCCTCCCACTGACTCCTCTTCCTGAACCAGAATGTACATTGTGGGAGTTGGGGGACAAGGAATAAAAGGGGGTCTAAGTGTCAGAGTAAGAACCCCAGACCCAGGACCCACAGGGAGGCTGGGGGTGCCTCTGCCCCGACTTTCAGGTCAAAATCACCTTTTCTGTCTATCATACCCCTCTGCCCCAACACCCAGCATACACCCATAGTCCATGCTGTTCAAGGCTGCAGTGCTGAAGGAGTGGGTGTGGACTGGATACCCTGGGACACATGGTTGCTTGGTGTTAGTCTCCCTGGTTCCTTCCACTCCACCCCGGAGCTTCTCAATCTCCCTTTTGGGTGTCCCCCATCTCTGGCTCTCTGTGCCAGTTGCCCCTGTTTCCCTTACCCCCATTCATCCCTTTTCCTGGCACCAAGCTTCAGAAGGCAGGGTCACCCCAGCCACTGGACACTCACAGGGAGCCAAGGACAAAAGGACCAGTGACATCACTTGGGAATGCGACCAGGACATTCAAGCCTGGCTGATGGGTCAGGGAGGGGAGAGCTAACCAGAAGATGACAGATTGGTGCCAAAAGTATATCCAGACCCAGCAATGCTAGGCTGTGGCTGAGCAAGTCACATGGACTGTTAACCAAGGGGTCTGTCAGGGGCAGCAGCAGCAAGGGACCTCCCCTGTAATGCAAGACATCTGTCACCTCAAGCTTCCTCTCCAGGGAATCTTCCATCTGTACTGGGAGGGGGACTTCTCCAGTGACAGCCAGCGCCACCCCCTCTGCAAACACACACGTGCACGTGCATTCATCTATAAGCAGTCATTTATGCATATTTTGCTGCCAAAAGATTTTGAAATCATGTAACAGAATGCATATAATACTATACGATTAAACACATAAATGGATGATTTCATCAAAGCAAGAGTGGTGGGGCCTCATCTTCAGCCAGTGAGAGGGAAAGCAGGTCCGGGAGGGAGGAAAAGAGGAGGCAGGTGGCAAAGACCCAGAGACAGAGGTGAGGGGCAGAGGTAGCGACCGAGAGGTTCCAGAGAGAAACAAGAACGCCTCAACTCAGCAGCTCCCCAGGCCTGCACTGGGCCACCAAGTGCTCCACATGCTTGTCATGAATTTCCCTTTTCTGTCAAAAACAACCAAGACACAGGGAGAAGCAGCATAGAATAATGAGGTGAGATCAGAGGGGATGTTTTTGTACTCAGAACATTTCAGAAAATTGGCTCTGGGCATGGGGGCAGTCATCACAGAAAGGAAAAACAGTGACAAGGTCCTCAGGATCCAAGAGACAAACGCTCCCTGGGAGAAAGGAGTGGTGTTTACCTGCGTGTTCGTTACCCTCTAGCCGCAGCGAGGTCAGTGCCCAGCACACAGTAGGTGCACGGTAAGTATATCGAATCATTGATGAATGAACACCAGCTTTTCAACACAGCTAAGGTTTTGTTAGCCCTTAAGCCTGAGGAAAAAAATACATCCCCCATGGGTAGTTCCCAGCAGGCCACTGAGGAATGGGATGGGCAGTTCATCCATTCATCTATTCATCCACCCATTCATTCACCCTCCAACATGTGTTGAGCCCCTCCCAGTGCACACTGCTCTAGGATGAATCAGTGAACAAAACATAAAAATTCCTGCCCTCAGGGAGCTTTTGTTGTGTTGGCAGAAGACAGTGCAATAACACGGACGAGCGATGGACTAGGGTGTGAGAAGGTCATGCGTGCTGTGGAGGGAAATAAAAGGTACAGGGTCAGGCGGCAGACTTGCAGGAGGTGAGGGAGGGAGCCAGGTAGCCATGTGGGGAGCCAGAAATGCAGAGGCCCCTGGGGGAGCCTGCGGGAATGCAGGTGTGTGAGTGTGTGGGTGTGCGGGTGTGCAGGCGTGTGCGGTAGGGGTGGCTGGCATGCCTGAGCGAGGTGCAGGCGGTGGGGAGGCCTGCAGGGCAGCAGTCTGGGCTCCGGGCAGTTGAGAGCCTGGCTCTCCTAGGAGCAGAGGCAGGGTAGAGCCGCTGTGCTAAGCAGGGACTGCAGGGGCCATGGAGGGACCCGAGGCAGGGCGGGTTTGGTTGGGTTCTGGGTGTAGCTGGAGGGTTGGTGGCAGGAATTCCTGGCCGATTGGGAATAGGGTGTGAGGAAAAGCGGCGAGTGCAGCGCTTCATGGTGCCCTCATGAAGCTTCCACACTAAGCTCAAAGGGGAGTTTGCTGCCACTGCCTCCCCACACCCCCTACCCCCGTCCCCACTCCTGCCCAGTACAGCCCAGGCCAGAGCAGTTCCCCAGGTTTCATCTCAGCCCAGCTGGCACCCCCTGACCGCAGGCCCCCCGCGGAGATGAGGGCCCTGCCAGCCTGGGAAGGGAGGCCCAATCTGTCCTCAGCACCTTGGTGTCACTGCCTCATTAGCTCTGCACTGGGCTCCTCCAGCACAGGACAGCAATGCGTGTCTGTGACCCCAGTGCCACCACACAACACACACACATGCTTACACGCGCACACACCCTCATACACATGCACTCACATACAGCTGCTCCCACGCCCTTGCACACTCGAAATGCTCACATATGATTTTGCATGCTCACATTCACATTCATACATTTACACGTGCTTTCATACTCACATACACACAGTCACACCCACACACAGGGTGTGTATTTGTACCCCCATAACGCCCATATTGCCAAGCATACTTACTCCTTGGGGCTCCCTGGATGTGTAATTCTCTTCCTTCCATGTTAAAAAGAGGAGGCTGGACCTGCCTAGAATCATGTGGCTTATGACCTTTTATGGCTCATAGACCCTGCTGGGAACTCAGTGAAAGCCTGGGACCCTCACCCCCATTCTCTCTCACACTCACACTCACACACACTCACTCTTGCACACATGCACACACATCACATTTGGTTTTGTGTTTCCAGGACTCATGACCCTCCAGAAGGCCCTCCACAGACCTGGGTTACGAGCATTGGCCAAGACACTGTGGTGGAAAGGGGAAGGACTCCATGCTAGGACCTGTGCCTGGCACTGCGCAGCCCTCAGCTCTGATCCTGACAACCCAGCAACACCAAGGCAGGACTGGGCCAGCCAGCCCCAGCCTCCCCAAGACCAGATCCCCCGCACCCCTCCGATTCCTGGGACCCCTTCCTCCATGTCCGGCCACTCTGCCTTGCCTCCCCAGCTTGCTGATTCAGAAAGGCTTCTGGTGCGTGGAAGGCAGTCGAGAGGCCCAAGAAGGCCTCCTGGCATCCAGGCTGAGCCCTGCGCGGCCAGTGCGCCCCAGGTCCTAGCACCTTGTGGGTCCTAGAGCCACAGGAGGTGGGAGGGAGGGAGCAGGAAGCTGGCATGCAAAGCAAGGATGAAATATTGATGCCCAAGTCCTAGTAAAGCAGAGAGCGCTGCTTGTCCATGAATAAAAGATGGGTCGGAGGAGCAGGCTGGGCAGCAGATTAATTAATCTAAGTGAGCGCCTGCTCTGCTTTGTGCCATGAGGGAGGGTGCAGTGGAGCAAACAGGCTCGTGTCCCAGCCACAGACCAAGCAGTGGTCCTCTGTGCCAGGCAGGCAGCTGGGCCACACCAGGACATGGGCAGAGCTGAGCACCAAGTCCAGAAGGGCGGGAGGGGCAGAGGCAGTAGACCCTCCAGGACCAGCCTGAGCCTCTCTGCCCAGTGCCGGCCGGGCCACCCAAGATGACAGCTTCCCTGGCAAGGAGACCCAGAGACAGCTGCTTGGAGGGGCAAGCATTGGCAGGGCAGGATCTCAGGCAATGAAAAGCATCCCAGGCTCCTGGGTCCTTCCCAGCTGTCTCAATCACCCCCTCGGGGAAACTGACAGGACCAAGGTAAAAGAGGGGGGAAGGGTGGAGGCAGCAGGTCTAAGATTTGGCACGGGAAGTTGGCCACAGGCTGGGCACTGCACTGATGTTGGCAGGGATGGTGGCCACAGGTCTGTGAAGACAAACGGTTGGAGGGTGTTGGAGCCATTCCACCCTCCCCAAGACTCACCCCATGCTAACCCAAGATCCTGACGAATTCCTGCTTGGGCATAACCTGGAAAATGCATGGGAGGAAAGTGGGCCACAGGATGATTGGACGTGGTGCTAGAATTCTCACCAGGAGACTGTGCCCGCGACCTCTGCATTTTTTCTCATCCCCTAAATGTAGCGGCTTTCACAGGCTCTTGGCAGTTTTGTTTCCAAGAAGTTACACTAGGACTTTGCGGGCAGAGTGGTGATGTCCGTCATCACGCTCCCCATCTTCAGAGTCCAGCAGAAGTGTCCTAACTGACCCCTGTTCCCAGAGGAGGACCCTCCATCCTGGTGGTACGAGCTCCTCCATCCCCACCCCAACCAATGCTTAGTAGGTCCGGGTGCTGCTCAGGGCACCTTCCTGCTCTGCGATGTCCACGGACAGCACCATCCCTGGAACCTTCTCTGAGCAAGGTCCAGGTCAAACTCCAGGGGGCCTCAGCTGGTGCCAGCCCCAGTCCCAGTCCCCGGCAGGCAGCAGACGCCCTCCAGCCCACCCTTCCTTTCAAAAGCCTGAATCCTGGATTACAGTCAGGAGCAGCCTCTGGAAACCAGCCCAAGACCAGGCCGGGGCGGGGAGGACGTCAGTGGGGGAAAGAGGCACAGCAGGCCTCATTGCAGTCTGGTTCCCTCCATAGCCACGGCCATGATCTCTGCCTGTCTCCCAGCCCCAAGCCTGTAGTGACCTCCCGGGATCACACAGCCCACTGCTCCTCTAGCAGGGCTGGAAGCACTTCCTGTCTGTCCGCTCGCTGGGTATTCATCACCAGCAGCCTGCCCACACCTCTTGTGCTTTGTCTCATCTTTGTTACTTAACTTTGTCTCACGTAGGATTATTCCCGTCTCTCCCATTAATTCTCAGCTTCTGGAACACAGGGGCAATGTCTTTTTCATCCCTATGGTTCCCCCAATCCCCTACACAGCACCAGGCACGTAGGAGCCACATTGCACAGGTGTCTGAGTGAGTGCATGAACATGCAGGACCTGGGACAGCCCCTTGGGTCGGACCCCAGAGCCCAGCCAGCACTGGCACTGCACACTGCCTCAATGGGAGCTGGCACTGGCCGAGGGCACCTGCTCCACGTCTGCCCAGAACCAAATGGGGTTTTACAAGTATCTAACCTTCCCCACGACCGTCAAGGCAGGCCTGTCTCTCTCATCGAACAGATGACAACACTGAGGCTCAGCACTTGCCCAAGGTCACCCAGCCGGCAAGTGGCAGCGTCAGGAACGGCAGTGTCCTCGCTGGCGCCTCCGAAAGCCAGCTATAAGGAGTCCTGAGCCGAGGGCCTCTCCCAGCTGCTGAGGAGGCTCAGAGCTGGATGCAGGCCAGGGCAGGACAGGTCCCTTGGCTGAGAGCAAGAGCAGGCAGGCAGGGAAGCCCCGCCCCTGTTCCAGGGCCCAGGAAAGACTCGAGCGTCCAACCAAATCCACTCGGCTTCCAGAGGCTGCCCCGAGCAGATGTCACCGGGCCTGGGATCAGGGTGGTGTTAGTGACCCTTATCAGCCCAGATATAAGCACAGGTTCCCCGGAGTCCTGCCGCAGATGAGAAAGGTAGCAGGTTGACCTGGGGGCACACACAGCCGTACCCCCGCGCCCCCCACCCCCAGCGCGTTGCCTCTGAAACGGGGAGTCCCGGGTGCATTCCTGAGAAGCGGCCGGGCAGCCGGAGCCCGCCATTTCTGCAGTCACAGCGCCACCTCCTGGCCGGCTGCGGCGTGGCCGTAGGGGCCGCTCCACCGTCGGAGAACTTCCAGACCGCAGGCCTTGGATCAGGCATCCAGCAAATATTGACTCAGCACCTCCCTTGGGACAGGAGTGATGTTAGAGGTTGGGTATACAGCAGTGAAGAAACAGACTAAAAGCCCTGCCCTTGCAGAGATTACATCCTAATGGGGGAAAGAGGTAATGCATAAGTAAGGTCAACACATAAAACAGACGGTGTATTAGAGGGATAAGCACCCAGGAGAAAAATAAAGCCGGAAGCGGTGAGTAGTGTCGGGGAGGTTGTGGTTTTACACAAAGTGGCCAGACACGGTCTCACCCAGGCAGTGACATTTGCGTAAAGCCTGGGAGGAGACGAGGAGAGAGTCGAGCAGACTTCTGAGCTAGGGCAGCCCAGACAGCAGGCACCAAGGCCCGAGGCCTGCCTGGAGGGTCTGAATAACCGAAAAAGGCTCTGAGGATTATGTGGAGGGTGGAGAGGGCAGGAGTAGGGGCAGACCCTGAAGGACCCTGTGGGCCATTGTGAGGCCTCCATGACATGTGGCTTCATGGCCAGGCTCTGAGCTGGGGGATGGTGTAACCTAGCTTGTGTTTTAAGAGGATCCCTCTGGGCACTGTGTTGAGAACAGACCGTGGGATCAAGGGTGGAAACAGACATCAGTTAGGAGTCCACTGCGACCTCAAAGCACCTTGGCCCTGGGGTAGCAGAGACAGTGGGGAGGTGAAAAACGGCAGGATTCTCCCAGATGTAAGAGAGAGAGGAGTCAAGGACGATGCCAAGCCTTTGGCCTTAGGTACAGAAAGAAGCTGTCTCAGTACTGTCTTTTGCTGAGTTGTGGGATTGGCAGGCTCAATGGGAGAAGCCAGGAGTTCTGTTTGGGAATTGGTGGTCAGAGTTGCCAGGGGAAATGTCACAGGGGGCTGTCGATAAATGAGTGTGGAGCTCAGAGGAGAGGCCCTGCCTGGAGCTACCATCAGCAAGTCGTAAGCACTTGGGTGACATTCAGAGTGAGACTGGATGAGATCTCAGACACTCTGAAAGCAGAGCGGAGAGACCAAGGACTGAGCCCCAGGGCGCTCTGACATTTCCAGATCAGGAAGATTTTGAGGAACTGGGGAGAATGAGAAGGAGGAGCCAGCAAAGGAGAAGACATCAGGAAGAGGGGCTCCCAGGAACCCGAGTCAGAAAAGAGGAGGAAGCGACCAACCATGTAAAAAGCCACTGATCCTTAAGTCAGGGCTGAGAAAGGTCTCCTGGGGTTGCAATGTAGAGGTCACTGGTGACCTTGATTGCAGTCAGAGTGGGACAAAAGTCTGACAAGAGTGCGTTCAAAGGAGAATGAAAAAAGAGAAATCAGAGACAAGTTGAGACAATTCTTTTGTGGGGTTTTGCTGTAAAAGAGAGAAGAGAGACGGGGCGCTTGCTGGAGGGGCCATGGATCAAGAGAGTTTTTTAAAGGTGGGAAAAAATAAGAGCTTATCTCCATGCTGACAGGTGATTGGGATACAAAGGGGAAAACGTGTTGAAGGAGGGGCTGGGGAGAAATGAGAGTGCTGTCCTCAAGCAGGTGAGAAGATCTGACTGTGCTTCCAGAGGAGATGCACTTCACGGTCCCCAGAGGGCTAGAATGGAAGGCCAGGCAATCACAAGAACGGGGAGGAACTGGAACCCCCAGGCCCTGCTGGTGGGAATGTAAAATGATACAGTCACTTTGGATAACAGTTTGGCAGTTCTTCAAAAAGCTAAACCTGCCAGTTACCATATGACCCAGCAATTCTACTCATAAGTGTGTACCTAAGAGAACTCAAAACATACAGCCACACAAAAACGTGTACACAAATATTCATAACAGCCTTGTCTATAAGAGCCAAAAAGTAGAAACCACCCCAATGTCTCTCAATTGGCGCAGGGATAAACAAAATAAAGTCTATCCATACAATGGAATATTACTCAGCCATAAAAAAGAACGAAGTTCTGATACAGGCTACAACATGGATGAGTCGCGTACAAAATGCCAAGTGAAAGAAGCCAGTTGCAAAAGACCATATGGTGTGTGACTCCATTTATATGAAATGTCCAGAACAGGTGAGTCTGGAGAGACCAGATTGCTTCAGAGCCAGCATAGATCGGTGGTCTCCAGGGACTAGGGAGGGGGAATGGGGACTGACTGCTAATGGGAATGGGGTTTCCTGTGGGGATGAAAATGTTCTGGAATTAGGTGGCGGTGAAGGTTACACAACTCTGTGAATATGCTAAAAAGCACTAAATTGTACACCTTAAAGGGATGAATTTCATGGAGTATGAGTTATGTCTCAATAACAATTTGTTTTTTAAGATCTGGTCATACGAAGTGGAGGGGTTGCCTCGGCCCAGGAAGGAGGCAGAAGACTCAGGCAGATGCAAGCAGGTGGGTGGCGTGGGGGTGGAGACCATGGACATTCTCTCCCGGCGGCTTCTATCTTCTCAGTGAGACAGGAAGTTACATCATCAGCTGAGAGTAGAGATGGGGGCTCCAGGGAAGAGCACAGAGACAGAACGGGTATGTCGCCGCAAGAGGAAATGAATGGGCCAGGGAGATTCAGGAGGATTCCCAGGCAGGCCCATGGGAAGGAAGCAAAGGTGCAATAAACATGTGCTGGGGGGCGGTGGTCCCATGTTGAGTGGGCCCAACAGCCTGAGAGTGTGGAGACCTGGGTCACCAGCATTGTGCTCCCCCCATAACACGGCCCACCCACTCCCTGGACATACAGGGGCTCCCATGGGAGTTTGAAAGAAACCCTAAAAATATGCCTACCTACTACCCATCGCCTTTTAAAATGCACATTCCCTATCACTGCAATTCCTCTTGGGGAATTCAGTCTCAGAAACACTTGCACGCAGACACAGCTGCATAGGCAGGGATGCTCAAGGCAGAATTGTTAGCAATCACCAAAGATGGGAAACCACATAAGTGTCCATTACTGGGTAAGTGGTTTTTAAAAATTATAATACATCCACACGATAGAATACTCTGAAGCAGTAAAAGCCATGAAGTGGTCCAGACATACTAACATGAAAGGAAGGATTTCCATGGCATATCATGGGTGGAAAATCAGGTTGCAGAATAATGTGTGTCATATTATATAATTTTCTTTCCTTTCTTTTTATACAAAATGGTATGTATGCACGTGTGTGTTTAGATTATTAAAATATACATAAGGCCTGGAAAGTATGCCCTCTAAATTATTAATGCTGTTAATCTCGAGAACTAGGTTTTGCGGGAAAGGTTGAGGGGGGTTGATGAGGCAGAAGGGATTTCAGAGGGAGGCTTTCATTGTGTGCTTTTTATGTTTGTTGAACTATGCCTTTTGTACATGTAACATGGAGTACATATGCTTTGGAAATTTAAAAAGGAAAGAAGGCCAAGCTCAGTGGCACATGCCTGTAATCCCAGCTCTTTGGGAGGCCGAGGCAGGAGGATCGCTTGAACCCAAGAGTTTGAGACTGCTGTGAGCTGTGATCACACCACTGCATTCCAACCTGGGCAACATAAGGTGACCCTTTCTCAAAAAAAATTAATAAATAAATAAAAAGGAAAGAACTCATTGTGCCCTCTTGGGCTTCTTTCCCTCTCTGGACTGGGGGACCCTGGAAGGCCAGCGTCCTCCCTAGCCCAGACAATGCCATGCATTGGTCCCTGGAGATCATGGCGGGTCCTGATGCCTGGGCTTTCCCTTTGCCCACCTCTCTTCACCCCCAGACAACAGATGAGGTTCAGAAAAGCAGGAACACTTGCAGCACCCAAACCTCCATTTTGTCTCCTCCCCTCGTGCCACCGCTGCTCCCCTCCAGCTACCTCCCTGGGGAAAAAGGTATCTGATCAATCCAGTAGAACCAAAGGTGAGAGAGGTAGCTCCATAATGGATTAATAGCATGGATTTATATAATGCTAATAGCATGGATTTATATAATGCTTACTGTGTATCAGGCACCATTCTGAACAATTCTCATGAATGAACTCACAACAGCTCTATGGGTTCCACACTATTACTACCCTTCATTGTAGATTTTAAAAACACAAACAAACAAATAGGAGTCACAAAAGGCCAAGTAATTTGCCCATGATGCTACCATCTTTCTGTAAGTGGAACCTGCACAGTGAGGCTGCAGAATTGGCACACTGGTCTCTGCAAGCCGTGCCCCTGCGAAGCCACAGTCCCGCCCTCCTCATTCCTTCCTCTGCTCTTCTGTGGCTCTGGGTCACGTGACGTCTGCTAGGGTCAGGTACTCTCCAGGGCAAGACTGTGGCATCCTCAACATAGACCCCCAGCCCTGACACATGCCTGGCAGCCAGTGAGTGCTCAGCAGGTGTCTGTTGAATTAACTGTGGCCTGCACCACCCTCTCTCCTGCCCAGGGATGAGCAGATCCTTTTCCCTTCAGAGCAGTCCGAACAAGGCAGCAAGGCTGCTCAGGAGCCCTCGGGAGTACTGAATGGAGAGCAGCCCGCGGGGATAGAACAGAGGCTGCCACTGAGCTCCTGCTCCTGCTGGATCAGACTCCTGCTCTGGGTCAGACCACTACCGCCCTGGCTGTCCAGGTCCAGCTGCTGGTAAGGGTTTGTGTTGGGAAGGGTTCCTCCCAGGTCGACCTCAATTCCTGTCTGCCCTGGACTGAGCTGGACTCAAGCCTTGCAGCTGCCTCATCCCTCTCCCAGAAGCCTGGCCCCGCTCCTTGGGGTTCAAGCTGCAGAAGGGTGAGCCCAGACCGCCCATCCCTGAGGTCTGGATCTAGCCACCCTTCCTCCAGCTCATCCACTCCCAGCCACCTTGGCTACTTCCACCCTAGACACAGGTAGGTGCTCGCCCTGAAACATGAAGTCTCCACAGCTGGCCCTTCAGTTCTTCGCTTTACCTGCAGAAACCCTCAAGCTTTTGTAGCTCTAAGTCCCCTGAGAGCTACTCACAAGTTCAAGTTTTCAGGCTGAGGGTCATCAAAGGCCCTCTGTTCATTTGCAGAACCTGGAGCAGAGCAACATCTCCACAAACCAGCTCACCTGGCCAGTTCAGAGGCAACTCTGCCCGCTTCCTGGGTCCCCCTGGGACTTCCATGGCATAGAAATTTAGGAATTCAAGCTTCCATCTATCCATCCATCCTTATATCCATCCATCCATCCATTCATCTACTCACCCACATGTCCAGCCACCCACCCATCCATCCATCCACCCATCCATCCATCTATCCATTGATTTATCCAACAATCTACCCACCCACCCACCCATCCATCCATCCATATATCCACCCACCCACCCACCCATCCATCCACCTGTGTATCCATCCATCTATATATCCATCCATTATCCATCATTCATCCATCTATTCTTCTACCTACCCATCCTTCCACCCACCCACCCATCATCCATCTATTCAGCCATCCATCCATCCATCATCCATCTATTTATCTACCCACCCATCTACCCACCCATATACTCATCCCTCTCTCCCTCCCTCCCTTCACCCATCCATCTATCCATCCATCCATCCATCCTTATATCCATCTAGCCAACCAGCCAACAAATGTATATAACCTGACATGCTGGACCCTAGGGATCCTGAGATGGACACATCATGATCCTATCCTCCCTCTGAGGGTAGTATAAGAGGAAAGGGAGGTTTTCCAAAGATTATTCTAAGACAGTGCTGACTAATGGAACTTTCCGTGATGCGGCTAATGTTCTCTTCTGTGCTACTCAATATGGTCAATAGACACTAGCCATGTGTGAACATTCAGCATCTGAAATGTGGCTAGTGTGACTGAGAAACTGAGTCTTTCATTTCATTTCATTTTAATTAATTTAAATGCAAACCATCACATGGCACCAGTGGCTTCAGGATGGGACGCCACAGACCTAAGAGCTGCGGTAGCACAGAAGGGAGGGGAGGCTTCAGGGAGGAGACAACATTAGGTGGGGCCAGGCGACTCAGCCAGCTCACTCATTCTTCTTCCCTGACACCTGCTGGAGCATGCCTAGCCCCGGCCAGACCCTTAAGCATTTTGGAAAGTCTCTTGTCACAGTGCTGAGCTCAGCCAGAGGCTCCTCTGACCTTGCACACCCTCTCTGAGGTCACTGCTGGGTGAGGCCTGAGCCCTGCTCACTCCAGGAGTTCCTGACTCATCCTGGAAAAAGCAGAAAAGCCTCTGTATTTTTCAAGAACCAGCTTCAATGTTAATAAGAGGGCAGACATGACCCCAGGCATGATCCCAACTCGGGCACACAGGGATGGGGTATGGGGGGCAAGAAGCAAGTCTAAAACAGGTGAGGAGCAGAATAAAGAGCCAGGGCCCAGCAGAGGGTGAGGCGGAAACTGATGGAATGAGACACGGAGGAACAGCCAGCCCAAGCCAGCAGGGCAGACAGGGTAAGAGGGATACGCCACAGAGATACGCCACAGAGCAGTGGCTAACATGAGCCAGAACGGAAGGGACATGCCGAGGCAAACACAGCTGGAGGCAGGCTGACAGGTGGCTACAGACAAGACTAAGACAGGCTGACCAAAAGGCAGTCTGTGACCCCAGGAGAGGTGGGGTGGGGGTCCCAGAGGGCAGCTCTGAGATCTCTGGCACATCCATTGACTGCACTTGCAGATCAGGCCACTAGGCGGTAGCATTGCTCCAGCCACTGCCACTAGCAGGCGTCCAACTTCCAAAAGATGGTAACAGCCAGGCTCCCTGTCATGGGCAGCGGACATGGCTTCACTGACAGTGAAGAGGCTGGGATAGGCGGACCCAGAGCATCTATGCCCTAGCCTGGAGAGTCCCTCTCTCATCACCCAGGATCTCCTCAAACCTGCCCCTTCCCTCCACATCCCCAGTCCCTGGTCTTGTCCCTTTCCTGACAGCTGCCTGAGCTCGCAGAGCACTGAAGGACGGAGCCTCAAGATGTCCATCAATTCTCTGTCTTTGCCTGAAAAGGGCAAGTGAGGATTCTAGGTCTGAGAATTGCCCTCAGCTCCTGCCACGCGGCCGGGTCCATGAGGAGGGCCTCGTGGGCTCTTGGGTGCAAGGCTCGCTTCACATAGATCCAGAGGGATCTTGGCTGACCCCATGCTCAGCAGCAGCCAAGTGCAGCTTTGGGCTGCATGAACAGAACAAAATGTCTGGATACAGGACTGTGTTCAGCAATAAAGCCTAGTCCTCAGGCTACAGCTCTGGAACAGCCAATGTAACGCAGGAGGAAGAGCGATGTGGACCATGTCATAGTTACAATCCAGTCACCTGCACCCCTCCTTTCTCTCCCCCAGCTTCTCTTGTTCCAGCACCTCGGTCCTGGCGTCCCCCAGGCTAAGAAGCCAGCCTTGGCCTGGGAGCACTGTCTTTGACCCTTTTTGTGGCCCTGCACTCCTGCTCTTGGCCTCGTCTCCCCATCAGTAAACAGAAGTGGATGGATCATGAGATGTCCTCCAAGGTTTCTTCCAGCTCGCAGCACCACTGACTGGGAGGCCTCAGCAAAAATGTCCTCACAGTTCTGGAGGCTGGAAGTAAGTCTGACATCAAGGCGTCCTCGCGGCTGGTTTCTTCTGAGGCTTCTCTCCTTGCCTTGCAGACAGCGCCTTCCCCTGCGCCTTCGCCCAGGCTTTCCTCTGTGCAAATCTATGCCCTCATTTCCTCTTCTCATAAGAACACTGGTCCTATTGGATTAGGGTCCACCCATATGGCCTCATGGTAACCTAATTACCTCGGTAAAGGCCCCGTCTGCAAACGCAGGAGATTATGGAACAACATGTGTTTGAACTTTGTGAGTCCACTTACATGCGGTTTTTCTTCTGCCTCTGAGACAGCAGGACCTCCCACCCCGCCCCGCAGCCTACTCAGCACAAAGACGGGAGGATGGAGACCTTGATGAGGATCCACTTCCACTCAATAACTAATACATAGATTTTCTCTTCTTTGTGTTTCTTTTAATAACATTTTCTTTAGCTTACTTTGTTGTAGGAATACAGTACGTAATGCATATGGCATACATAATATGTGTTCATCAACTGTTTGTCATTGGTAAGGCTTCCAGGCGACAGTAGGCTATTAGCAGTTAAGTTTGGGGGGAGTCAAAAGTCATATGTGAGTCTTGACTACAAGGGGGTTGGTGCCCTTGACCCCTTGTTGTTCACAGGTTAACTGTACAATCACATTCTGATGTCCTGGCTGGGGGTTGGGACTTCAATATGTGAATTTTGTGAGGACGCAATTCAGCCCAAGGCACTGGGGGGACAAAGTCCACACTAGAGCACCCTAAGTACTGCTGAGTATTTCTAAAGTGCTGCTGGGTATGGCCGGGTGCCCTGAGTTCTACTGGGTATGCCTGGGCACCCTGAGACCTGCCAGATACAGCCGAGAACCCTGAGACCTGCTGGGTACAGCCAAGAACCCTGAGTCCTGCCGGGTGCGGCTGAGAACCCTGAGACCTGCCAGGTACAGCCAGGGGCCCTGAGTCCTGCTGGGTGTGCTGGACACCCTGAGTCCTGCCGGATACGACCAGGCCCCTGAGTCCTGCTGGGTATGGCTGGGCACTCTGAGTCCTGCTGAATACAACTGAGTACCCTGAGTCCTGCTGGGTACGGCTGAGTACTGCTCACTTTCAGAGTCTCTTCCTCCCCCCACCCCCTGCTGCCTCTGGTCTTTTTTCAGAGTGCCACTGCCCCTCTCACCTCCCTTAGTCCCTGGGAAATGGAAGACAGCCTGGAAGACAGCCTGGTAGTGAGGGAGGAAAGGTGACGTGGGAGCACAGGGAAGGGGGAGGGAAGCACAGGAAGAACAGCCAGACCGGTTGCTGGGGAGGACACCCTCTTGGGGCCATCTAGGGCTAGGGGTTCACCAGGCAGGAGCAGCAAAGGCAGAGGGGTAAGGGAGTCCAGGGTTCTAACAAGAGAGTGGTGGAAATGTCGCGATCAGTGCAGACTAGAAAGCAAAGACGGGAGACGGAGTGAAAGCAGAGGCATTCATGACACTGGAAGCCAGCAAGCGGGGCGGCACCACAGGGATCACAGAGAAGGGGAGAGCAGGGCTGGCTGAGCCTCTGCAGGGAGGCGAGTGTTCCAGCATCTGGAGCCTCTGAACCTTCCCAGGCCTCTCAGAGGAGGAAGAGCCAGGGAGAGACAGGGAGAGCTATTAGGGGCGCCATCACGGCAGCCCCTCAGGTTTGGGGTCTAGGAGCCTGAGTTACCAGGTGGGGCTGGTCTGACTGTCTACTGTCCCTGGGCCCAGCTGTGGGCACAGGAGAGAGGCAGAGCCTGGTCGGGAGATCTCCCAGGGCAGGCTGGGACACCTGACGCAGCAGGCATCAGAGAGTCTGGAGGGAGAGGGGCCAGGTAGGGTGGGATCCAGGGTCTCTGGGCTGTACAGTGGGGCCGCCTCGCAGGCAGGCCAGCGGAGAGGACCCCAGAACACTCCATATCTAATTGGGTGGGTGCAGTATACGGATTTTCTGTAAGAAGTGTTCTCCCAAGCATTTCAAAGGCATGCATGGCCTCAGAAAGGTTATGAGTCAGTGGCCAACTGACATTTGGTACGCTGCATTTAAATGCAGGCAAAAGGCAGCCATCTTAAGGCTTGCGGGAAGGGCGTGGACCAGCTTTCCTGGAACATCTGCCAAGGCAAGAGAGAAGATGCTGCCAGGAAGGAGTGCAGTGATGTTTCCCAGGCCAGCCCTGCCTCCTGGGCCCTGAGCACCTCCCCTTAGAGCTTCCCTCAGTCCAGAAATACCCGTGAGCCCTACTATGTGCTGACACCAGGCTGGGTGCTGGGGCTGCCCAGGAGATGCTCGTGGTCCTGGCGTCCGCACCTGGCACCCATCAGGCTAGACACAGAGGAGGCTCCAGGCCTTTGCACATGCTGTTCCCATAGCCAGCACCCAGTCCCGGTCTAGATGAGGCAAAGCCCTAGCTCATGTCTTGGGACAGGAGATGCAATGTCCAGAAAGTGGTGGCCTCAGGACCATTTGAGATGTTCTTAATTCAGTGTAAGGACTACGATGCACAGTGTCATTTGCACTACCTTTACTTTTTGTGACAGAGAAATAATTCATTTTTATGAAGCTCACAGAAACACAATCTCTCATTTTATAATTGAATTATGTGGAACTCACTTAGCACAAGATGACAGGGCTGAATCTTCATGTGTTTTTCTGTGCACTTTAATCTCTCTGCCTCTCCTGTGTGTTGTAAGCTCCATGGGGAAGGAGTCCAGTCTGGGTTGTGTAGGGCTGCATCCCCAGGAACCTGCACAGTGCTTCCCACCAGGTGGGAACTTAGCCTGAGAAAATAAATAAGACCCTCAAAAATCCAGGGACCAAGCGATGAATTTCCAAGCGTAACCAGGTGGCCACATCTCCTCCTCCTCAGCTCAGGGGGAGACCCAGAGGCCAGAAAACAGCCACTGTGATCATGGCCTTCTGAGAAGCCCAAAGGGACAGACTATGCCCTTGTTCTAAAACATGCATCTCTCCAGCCCTCCCTCAGCCCTGAAGGAACTGGGAGGAGGCTTTGCTCTCCGCATGCCCAGGAGGGCCGGGGTGGGCTCAGCTTCAGAGGACACAACCTCCTTACCATGATTTATGGAAAGAGCAACTCCCAGAAGGAAGCCTTAACCAAGGACCTGCCAGAAAACTTTTTAAAATGTGTCATTGAAAGGCACAATGGACCCAGGAACAGTGGCTCACACCTATAATCCCAACACCAGCCTGGGCAACATGGCAAGACCCCGTCTCCAAAAAATAAAAATAAAAAAATAATAATAATAGTCAGGCATGGTGGCACACACCTGTGATCCCAGCTTGGGGGACTGAGATGGGAGGATCACTTGAGCCCAGGAGGTGGAGGCTGCAGTGAGCTGTGATCACACCACTACACTCTTGTCTGGGTGACAGAGCAAGACCTCATCTCAGAAAGAAAGAAAAAGACAAGAAAACACAATGAGGGGGAGGCAGAGTAAGATGGCTGAATAGAAGCTTCCAGCATTCGTCCCACCTGCAGGAACACCAAATTAAACACCTATCCACACAGAAAAGCACCTTCATAAGAACCAAAAATCCTAAGAACCTGGTACAGCTAGGCCCAAGTAGGGTAGAGCATCAAATGGGCTCCTGGGGTCCCCAGTTCTAGACTTTGGCTCCTTGATGGCATTTCTGGACCTGCTCTGGGCCAGAGGGGAGCCTGCTGCCTGGAAGGGAGGGACTAGGTACAGGCAGCATTCACCACAAGCTGACTGAAGAAGCCTAGGCCTCGACTGAACATAGCCAGGCAGTAT
Organism: Papio anubis; assembly: GCF_008728515.1. Lineage (NCBI taxonomy): Eukaryota > Metazoa > Chordata > Mammalia > Primates > Cercopithecidae > Papio > Papio anubis. The sequence continues at coordinate 15,073,148 of NC_044987.1, forward strand.
TTACCCCAGGCCTGGGGTGGCAGTGGTCACGGGAGAGACCCCTGTACTTGAGGAAAGGGGAGGGAAGAGTGGGAAGGATTCTTTGCTTGCGGCTTGGGTGCCTGCTGAGCCACAGTTGAATAGAGCACCAGGTAGATTCCTAAGGTTCCTGACTCCAGTCCTGGCTCTTGGATGGCATCTCTGGACCCTCCTGGGGCCAGGACACAAACCTGGCTCAGTATGCCACCTGCTAACTGTAGGGATTCTTGGGCCTTGAGTGAACATAGGTGGTAGCCAGGCAGTGGTCAATGCATGCCTTGGGTGAGGCCCAGTTGCTGTCCTGGCTTTGGGTCTGACCCAGTGCAGTCCCAATGGTGGTGGCTAAACGGGTACTTATGTCACCCTTCTCCCAGCTCCAGGGAGCTCATCACAGAGATAGAGACTCTGTTTTGGGGAAAGTAAGGGAAGAGCACAGGAGTCTCTGCCTGGTAATCCAGGGAATTCTTCTGGATCTTACCCAAGACCACTAAGGCAGTACTTCTACTAGTGCAAGAGCTACAGCATTATTGGGCTTGGGGTGCCCTTTAAAGCAGATATGGCAGCAGTGACCAAAGACTTAGATCACAACATCCAATCCCTTTGAATATTTGGAAAACCTGTCCAAGAAGGATGGGTACAAACAAGTCCAAACTGTGAAGACTACAATAAATACCCAACTCTTTAATGCCCAGACACTGACAAACATCCACAGGCATCAACACCATCCAGGAAAACATGACCTCACCAAATGAACTAAATAAGATACCAGGAACGAATCCTGGAGAAATAGAGATATGTGACCTTTCAGACAGAGAATTCAAAATTGCTATTTCAAGGAAGCTCAATGAAATCCAAGATAACACAGAGAAGGAATTCAGAATAGTATCAGATAAATTTAACAAAGAGGTTGAAATAACTTAAAAGAATCAAGAAGAAATTCTGGAACTGAACAATGCAATTGACATACTGAAGAATGCGTCAGTCTCCCAATAGCAGAATTGATCGAGTAGAAGAAAGAATTAGTGAGTCTGAAGACAGTCTATTTGAAAACACACATTGGAAACAAAATAAAAAAGAATGAAGCAAACACAAAAGATCAGAAAATAGCCTCAAAAGGGCAAATCTAAGAGTTATTAGCCTCAAAGAAAAGGTAAAGAGAGAGACTGCGGTAGAAAGTTTATTCGAAATGATAATAACAGAGAACTTTCCAAACCTAGAGGAAAATATCAATATTCGAGTACAAGAAGGTTATAGAACACTAAGCAGATTTAATTCAAATAAAACTACCTCAAGGCATTTAATAATCAAATTCCCAAAGGTCAAGGATAAAGAAATAATCCTAAAGCAGCAAGAAAAAAGAAACAAATAACATATAATTGAGTTCCAATACACCTGGCAGCAGATTTCTCAGTGGAAACCTTACAGGCCAGGAGAGAGTGGTATTACATATTTAAAGTGCTGAAGGAAAAAACTGTTACCCTAGAATAGGATATCTGGTGAAAATATCCTTTAAGCATGAAGAAGAAATAAAGACTTTCCCAGACAAACAAAAACTGAGAGATTTTATCAAGAGCAGACCTGTCCTACAAGAAGCACTGAAGGTAGTTCTTCAATATGAAAAAAGAGAATGTTAATGAACAATAAATCATCCGAAGGAAAAAAACTGGTCACAGTAAGTACACAGAAAAACAAAATATTATAACACTGTACTTGTGGTGTGTAAACTACTTATATCTTAAGTAGAAAGACTAAAAAATAAACCTATCAAAAATAATAACTACAACTTCTTAAGACATAGGCAGTACAATAAGATACAAACAACAAAAAGTTAAAAAAAAATCAGAGGGAGGAAGTTAAAGTGTAGAATTTGTATTAGTTTTGTCTTTGCTTGCTTGTTTGTTTATGCAATTAGTATTAATTTGTCATCAGCTTAAAATAACAGGTTATAAGATATTATTTGCAAACCTCATGGTAAACTCGAAAAACATTCCAACAGATAAATAAAAAATAAAAAGCGTGAAATTAAAACACACCATTTGAGAATATCACCTTCACTAAAAGGAAGACAGGAAAGAAGGAAGTAAAGACAAGAAGATCACCAAAAATAAGAGAAAACAAATGACAAAATAGCAGGAGTAAGTCCTTACTTATCAATAATAACATTGAATATAAATGAACGAAACTCTCCAATTAAGACAGTGTGGCTGAATGAATAAAACAACAAGACCCAATGATCTATGGCCTACAAGAAACATGCTTCACCGATAAAGACACATAGACTGAAAATAAAAAGATGAATGGTAAAAGATACTCCATGCAAATGAAAACTGAAAAAAGAGCAGGATTAGCTATACTTTTATCAGACCAAACAGATTTCAAGACAAAAACTATAAAAGAGATTTTAAAAAGGTCATTATATAATGATAAAGGAATCAATTCAGCAAAAGGATATAACAACTGTAAATACATATGCACCCAACATTGGAGCACCCAGATATATAATGCAAATATTATCAGAGCTAAAGAGAGAGATAGACCTCAATACAATAATAGGCTTCAGCACCCCACTTTCAGCGTTGGACAGATCATCTAGACAGAAAATCAACAAAGAAGCATCAGATTTAATCTGCACTATAGACCAAATGAACCCAATAGATATTTATAGAACATTTCATCCGATGGCTACAGAATGCACATTCTTCTCTTCAGCACCTGGATCATTCTCAAGGATAGACCATATATATTAGGCCACAAAACAGGTCTTAAAATTTCAAAAAAAAACAACAAAAAAGAAACAATATCAAGTATCTCCTCTGACCATGATGGAATAAAACTAGAAACCAAAAAAAAAAAGAGAAATTTAGAAAACTATACCAACACATGGAAATTAAACAGTATGTTCCTGAATGACCAGTGGGTTAATGAAGCAACTAGGAAGAAAATTTAAAAATTTCTTGAAACAAATGGAAATGGAAACACAGCATACCAAAATCTATGGGGTACAGCAAAAGTAGTACTAGAAGAAAGTTTATAACAATAATCGCCTACATCAAAAAAGTAGAAAGATTTCAAATAAACAACCTAACAATGCATCTTAAAGAAACAGAAAAGCAAGAGTAAACCAAACCCAAAATTAGTAGAAGAAATAATAAAGACAAGAGCAAAAATAAATGAAATTGAAATTTAAAAAAATACAAAAGATCTAAGAAACAGAAATTGGTTTTTGAAACAATAAAAAAGTGACCAATCTTTATCCTAAGAAAAAAAGAGAAAAGATTCAAATAAATAAAAATCAGAGCTGAAAAAAGAGACATTACAACTCATACCACAGAAATTCAGAGGATTTAAATTAGAGGCTACTAATAAATAGGAAAGCCTACCAATAAATTGCCAATAAATTGGAAACCCTAGAATAAATGGCCAAATTCCTAGACACATGCAACCTACCGAGATGGAGCCATGAAGAAATCCACAACTTGAACAGGACAATAGCAAGTAATGAGATCAAAGCCATAATAATCAGTTTCCCATCAAAGAAAAGCCCAGGACCCAATGGTTTCAATGTTGAATTTTACCAAACATTTAAAGAACTAAAGAACCATTAACAATACTATTCAAATTATTCCAAAAAATAAAAGGAGGAGGGAATACTTTCAACTCATTCTACAAGGCTGAGATTATCCCGATACCAAAAACCGGACAAAGACACATCAAAAAAATAAAAGTATAGGCCAATATCCCTGATAAACATTGATGCAAAAAAATCCTCAACAAAACACTAGCAAACCAAATTCAATAACATATTTTTAAAAATCATTAATCATGACCAAGTGAGATTTATCCCAGAGATGCAAAGATGGTTCAACACACACAAATCAATCAATGGGATACATCATTTCAACAGAATAGAGGACAAAAACCATAAGATTGGTTCAATTGATGGCGAAAAAGCATTTGATAAGATTCAACATCCCTTCATGATAAAAATCCTCAAAAAATAGGGTATAGAAGGAATGTACCTCAATACGATAAAAGCCATATACAACAGACCCACAGCTAGTATCATACTGAATGGGAGAAAACTGAAAGCCTTTCCTCTAAGACCTGGAAGAAGACAAGGATGCCCACTGTCATCACTGTTATTCAACATAGTACTGGAAGTCCTAGCTAGGGCAATCAGAGAAGAGAAAGAAATAAAGAGCGTCCAAACTGGAAAGGAAGAAGTCAAATTATCTTTTTTGCAGACAATATGATCTTATATTTGGAAAAACCTAGACTTTACAAAAAAAAAACTATTAGAACTGATAAACAAACTCAGTAAAGTTGCAGGACACAAAATCAACATACAAAAAGCAGTAGAATTTCTATATGGCAACAGTGGATAATCTGAAAAGGAAATCAAGAAAGTAATCCTATTTACAACATCTACAAATAAAATAAAATATCTAGGAATAAACATAACCAAAGAAGTGAAAGATCTCTATAATGAAAACCATAAAACACTGATGTAAGAAACTGAAGAGGACCAAAAAAAAAGTAAAGCTATTCCATGTTCATGGGTTGAAAGAGTCAAGATTTTTTAAATGTCCACACTAGCCAAGGCAATCTACAGATTCAATGCAATCCCTACCAAAATACCAATGACATTCTTCACAGAAATAGAAAAAAAAATCCTAAAATTTATATGGAACCCCAAAAGACCCAGAATAGCCAAAGCCATCCTGAGTAAAAAGAACACAACTGGAGGAATCACATTAAATGACTTCAAGTTATACTACAGAGCTATAGTAACCAAAAAAGCATGGTACTAGCATAAAAACAGACACATAGACTAATGGAACAGAATAGAGAACCTAGACACAAATCCATACATCTACAGTGAACTCATTTTTGACAAAGGTGCCAAGAACATACACTGGGGAAAGAAGAGTCTCTTCAACAAATGGTATGGGGAAAGTTGCATATTCATATGCAGAAGAATGAAGCTAGACCCCTGTCTCTCACCATGTACAAAAATTAAATAAACATGAATTAAAGACTTAAATCTAAGACCTCAAACTATGAAACCACTATAAGAAAACATCGGGGAAACTCTCTAGGACATTGGACCGGGCAAAGATTTCTTGAGTAATACCCCGCAAGCACGAACAGACAACCAAAGCAAAAAATGGACAAATGAAATCACATCAAGTTAAAAAGCTCTGCACAACAAAGGAAGCAATCAATAAAGTGAAGAGATAACCCACCGAATGGGAGACAATATTTGCTAACTATCCACCTGACAAGGGATCAAAAACTAAAGTATACAAACAGCTCAAACAATTAAATAGGAAAAAGTCTAATAATCCTGTTTTTAAAATGGGTAAAAGATCTGAACACATATTTCACAAAAGAAGACATGCAAATGGAAAACAGGCATATGAAAAGGTGCTCAACATCACTGATCATCAGAGAAATGCAAATCAAAACTACAATGAGATAGCATCTCACCCCGGTTAAAATGGCTTTTATCCAAAAGACAGGCAATAACAAATGACTGGTGAGGCTGTGGAGAAAAGGAAACCCTTGCACACTGTTGGTGGGAATGTAAATTAGTACAACCACTATGGAGAACAGTTTGGAGGTTCCTCAAAAAACTAAAAATAGAGCTACCACATGATCCAGCAATTCCATTGCTGGTATATGCCCAACAGAAAAGAAATCAGTGTATGGAAGAGATATCTGTGCTCCCATGTTTATTGCAGCACTATTCATGATGGTCAAGATTTGGAAGCACCTAAGTGTCTGTATTAGTCCATTTTCATGCTGCTGATAAAGACATAACTGAGACTGGGTAATTTATAAAGAAAAAGAGGTTTAATAGACTCACAGTTCCACGTGGCTGGGGAGGCCTCGTGGCCTCACAATCACGGCAGAAGGCAAATGGCATGTCTTACATGGTGGCAGACAAGAGAGAATGAGAGAGCTAAGCAAAAGGGTTTCCTCTTATAAAGCCATCAGGTCCTATGAGACTTATTCACTACCACGAGAACAGTATGGGGGAAACCATTCCTGTGAGTCAATTATCTCCCACTGGGTCCCTCCCACAACACGTGGGAATTATGGGAGCTAAAATTCAAAACGAAATTTGGGTTGGGGACACAGCCAAACCATATCAGTGTCTATCAATAGGTGAATGGATAAAGAAAATGTGGCACATATACAGAATGGAGTACTCTTCAGCCATAAATAAGAATGAGATCCTGTCATTTGCAACAACTCAGGAGGCTGAGGCAGGAGAGTCGCTTGAGCCCCGGAGACAGAGGTTGCAATGAGCTGAAATTGTACTCCAGCTTGGGTGACAGAGTGAGATCCTGTCTCAAAAAAAAAAAAAAAAAAGGCCAGGCGTGGTGGCTCAAGCCTGTAATCCCAGCACTTTGGGAGGCCGAGGCAGGAGGATCACCTGAGGTTAGGAGTTCAAGACCAGCCTGGCCAACATGGCAAAACCCTGTCTCTACTAAAAATACAAAAATTAGCTGGGCGTGGTGGTATGTGCCTGTAACCCCAGCCACTCGGGAGGCTGAGGCAGAAGAATCTCTTGAACCCAGGAAGCTGAGATTGCAGTGAGCTGGGATCACGCCATTGCACTACAGACTGGGCAACAAGAGCAAGACTTTGTCTCAAAAACAAAAAAAAAAAATCAAGATGCAAATAATGGGGACCTTGTCCTAACAAATGACCTCATGACCCTCTGCTGCCACTGAAGCTGGGAAGTGGAAAACAGCTAAAGAAGAATTGCAGGAGCCAACCAAGCTTGTCTGTGTTTCTCCCTTCTACAGGCTTATTTTATGGTGTCTGAGGAAATTGTTCTCTGGGGCCCGCAAGGCAAAGCTATGTCCCAGGGACAGGAGCGGTGAAAGAAGGTGGCCTCTGTGAAGGGCCACAGCCAGGGAGAGAGCCCTGGGCAGGAGGGGGAAGAAGCAGCAGCTGTCCTTGCCCCTGGCACCTGGGCTGGTTTCATGTTCCTTTCTGTGTTTATTTCCCCTTTGTCATTCCTGAACCTTGAACAATCTTGTGTTAAGTACCCCAATCTTGACTCAGCTGTATTTAGGGAAATTGAAGCAATGATCCCAGATCAAACCTGGGCTGGGCCAGCCACCTAAAGCTAGCAGGGAGTGGCCATAGAGCCCTGTATCAGAGAGCCAAGGGGAGCAGAATCCCGGAAGACGAATGAGACTTCAGAATCCAATCTTGAGTCGTAAATGCTAAGCCTGGAGAATTGAGATTTGATTTTATTACAAGTCAGTTCCTGTACAGATCGTCTCCCTGCAGCTCAGATCTGCTCCCTGGCTTTTCCCTACCATGAGGTCTCCCAAAGGCCACATCACTCAGAGCTTTCTGCCATTCCCTTCTCTAAGGGTCAGGGCAAACAGGGAGTTTTCCATTGATGGGAAAATCTTCCCATCCTTTTTTACAGCCCAACTTTGCTCTGCCCAAGAGCAAGCCTGCAGTCATCCAAATGTGATTATAAATACATTCATAAACAGATTCCACTCCTCAAAGCTCTCTCACCGTGGAATGGGTTTATGCCAGCAAGGTTATAGAGTCTGCCCCCATATCCATGGATTCTGTGTCCATAATTCAACCAACCAAGGATTGAACATATTTGGAAAAAACCGCATCTGTACTGACCATGCACAGACTTTTTTCCTTGTCATTATTCTGTAAATAATACAGTATAACAATTATTTCCATAGCATTCACATTGTATTAAGTATTCTAAGTAATCTAGAGATGATTTAAAGTATACAGGAGGATGTGTGATTTAAGAGATACAGGAGGTTGCATGCAAACACGACACCGTTTTATATCAGGCACTTGAACATCTGTGGATTTTGGTATCTGTGAGGGGTACCGGAGCTAATCCCCCACACATACTGAGTGACGACTATATATGGAATGTGAACAGAATTTTCCCACTGACTTCCATTAGGCAAGCAGAGCTGTGTTTCTCTCCAAGAAAGGAGGGTAGAGGAGCAGAGCCTGGGAGTGGGAAAAGAAGGGAAGGAGGCCAAACAGAGATCTCATTACTCCAGGCTGTGGTTTTAATTCCATCCTTCCCTCACAGCCTCTGCTCCACCCTCTGTTTATTAAGAGGGCCAAATTAAATACATGAGATGTAACTGCAACATGGAGACCCTGGCTCAGTCTCCAGAGACTGTGGGGTGCGGGGAGAAGTGGTGCGGGGGAAGCCAAAACAAACAAACCACGAATCCAGGAGGAGAGAGAAGGCAGAAAAGCAAACTATCAGGGACCGTTTCAACAACTCGGACCCTTTCAACAACTCGGCTCTGCCTCCAGTCTGCAAGGAGGGGCCCTGCCCATCTCCCGTGGCAGCCACCCCACCTGAGTGCACTGGGAGGGTTCTCCGGCCCACAGAGTCACCTCCTGGCCTGCAAGGCCCCAGCCCTTAGGGAGTGATCAGACCTGGCCAGTGATACGCTATCCTCCTTTGCTCGCTACCATGCTCGTCCTGCGCTGTCAGGCTATCTCTCCGTAATTCATCCCCTCCCTTTCTAACCAATTTTCCACCTCCACACCTCATCCCTCCTTTTCCTCTTCATCCTAATCCACGATGTCCTTTGGCCTGTCTGTTTGATGCTTTCCCTCCGTCAAGCTGCAGCTCAAGTCTTTGCTCCTTCAGAGACAACTGGGACCCTCCAGGCAGCCCCCACTAACTCTCTGCCTGACCCGCCCACGAAACCTTCAGCCTTTGCCTCTTGCCTCCTTCCTCCCCTCTCCCCACTTCAAAGCTGCTCTCAGCCCATGGCTCCTTCCCCAAGGCATAGAACTTGCACACAGCACTTCATTTTCTTAAGCCCTCCTCCCATGACCTTGAATCTTCTCAACAGTCTGTCCGGTGCCCTCTGGGCCCTTGCTTTTCCAGCCGCACCACAAAGACGGCCATGACCTTTGGAGCCTGGTCCAGTGACACAAGCTTCCTGCCGACTGCTCCACAGTGCCCGGTGCCAGCCACAGCCATGCCCTCAGCTTGCATGATGTGGCCTCTCCTGCTTCTCCCTGTATTCCTTTTCTGACTTCTCTTCAGCCAGCTCCTCAAATATGATGTTCTCCAGAATTTTGTCCTAGATCCACTTCTCACGCCATCACCTCCCAGGATGACCTCAAATCCACCCTCTGCTCCCCTCTCCTTTCAGATGCAGAGGGTGCCCCAGGCTTCCACATCCATTTATTTGCCTGATGTGCCAGTGACCCTCCCCACAGTGTCCCCAGCCCTCCATCCACCTGCACTCCCTTTGTCCAGGCCTGGAGAGACAGCCTCCTACCAGCTCCTGCCCAGAGACCCTCACCCAGCCCCTCCCCCTGCCTACTGGCTGCCAGTCACATAGCTAGAGAATGCAAGGGACATTATTTTGTTGGCAGTCACTAGATGCCAGGCACTGTGCCAAAAGCTTTCTCATATTCCATGCCATTTAATCTTCCAATGACCCTGTACTTTAGATATTATTACACTTGAGATGGAGCAAGGACCCCTTTTTTAGGGACCTGCAGGCCCCCCAAGCATGAAAATAAAGGAAAATCTTGAATTCCTTCAAGAGAAATTTCAGGGACCTAGCTAGTCCTGAGACGTAAATAAACAACTTGATAAGCAAGAAGGTAATAATAACTAAAAACAACAGCCAAGAAAGTTAGGGTCAGATGTTTGGTTCCCTATAGAAACTAAAGATAACATCTTAACATATGTCCCTGAGTTGTTTTTCAAACACCTGGACCCCCATCAAACAGATCCACCGGCACACAGGCCTCAGCTAAGGGGGAAGTGGGGACTGAGCTGACCACTGTTCTTGGTTCTAAATTTCTTCCTGCGTGGCCTGAAGGGAGTCACACCCACGAGCCAGAGTTAACATTCTTCTCTGGCCCCTGGTCCCAAATTTTTAAACAAAGCTTCTCTTCCTTAACCAACTGCAAATCAGAAAACTTTAAATCTACCTGTGACCTGTAAGCCTCGCCTCACGATATCCTACCCTTTCAGACCAAAACCAATGTGTGACCTCCATGTATTCATTTATGATTTTACCTGTAACTTCTGCTTCCCTGAAATTTACCCCTACCTTTAAAAACCCTTACCTCCAAGCCATCGGGGAGGCCAGGATTTCATCATGAGATGCCTGGTGCTCCTTGTGGGTGCCCTGCAATAAACACCTTCTTTTCTCCTGCTGTACAACCTCAGTGTGGATGTCTAGTCTTACTGTGCCAGACGACTAGACCTAGTTGAGTTCTATAACACACTCACTTTTACTTGTGGGGAAACAGAGGCTCAGAAAGGATAAGCAACCTTCCCAAGTCTTAGAGCCACCAGGGGCAGAGCCTTGACCACTTGGAGCCTGGGTCAGCCTCAGTCCCATGCCTCAGCCCCATTCATTTCCTTCTTGTTCCCCAAAATGCAGACCTGGTTACGCCAGTTCATTACCTCTTCGTCGCTCTCCAAGTGAAATGCAAACTCCTCAGCCTTGTGTCCAGGATTCTCCCCAGGCTGTCCCAGCCCACAGCCTACCCCAGCCAGAAAGAACAGCCGTGCTTGCCTCCACCCACTGATGTCTATCTTGCCCCTGCAGCCTCCTCTACCTTAAATAGCCTTCTCTCCTCTCTGTCCAATGAGCTTCTCATTCCTTCAGACCAGACAGTAGGTGCCTTCCCTGGGAGGCCTCCTAGGCTCTTTGGAGTTCTCAGAATGTCTGCATTTGCTGGGTGCTGGCACTCACCACACTGCCTTGTAATCACTTGTTCAATCTTTCAAGTGTCATTTTAGCTTTGCAGTCCTGTGGCCCAACACAGGTCCCTGTGCATCAAGAAGAGCCTCAGTAAAAGCTGAAAGAAAGAGAGGACAAAAGACGGGACAAGCACCTTAGCCATATCTTCTCAAAGTGGGGTCCCCAGGCCAGTGGTGGCAGAAGACACCTTGACCCCACCTCCGACTCTGACAATCAGACCCTCTGGGGCTGGGGGCTGGGGATCTGCATTTTAAATAAGCTCCCCAAGAGATTCTCATACCCAGTGAAACTTGAGCATCTCTGGTCTAGACCGGTGCTCATCCCAGTCCTTACTAGGCCAGCCTCACAGGATGAGATAGTCAGCTGCTATCTGATTAGAGATAACCAGGACAGTATCCTCCAAACTCTTACATCCAACATGCATAGAAGACAACACTACTGGGGCACTCTGGCATAAACAGACAAAGCTGGTCAGAGCTATAGGTGAAAGGCTTGGGAACTTGTACCACCCTGGGCTCCACCAAGATCAATACCTCTGCATACCTGGAACCCATTCCTGACACCCCACTTGGGAAGCTCTGATTACTAAGAGCTACCAGCAAGCACTAGAAGCCAGACACAGCTGCCTAGCACTCACATGGGTTCTCATGCTAACGAGCTTGCATGGAGCCCTGGTGAGGCCTCACGGTCAGCCAGGACTGAAATAGGAATGTGGTTCTCTATAGCTTGACACCATTCCCACTACAGGACATTAGCTTAGGGTCTCCTGGCCCTGGGAACCACACATAAAGGAAAGAAAATGTGAGAGCTCTGGGTACCCCTTGCTAGACCTGAGATTGTCATATCCAAGGCAACCCCTGGGGTCCATTCCTCAAACCTCACCCTGCACCCCCTCCCTGGATATGAGACAGGTAGCCAGAGATTATCTGTGAGCAGGATGGTGGGTTTTTCCCTGCCCAAGGAAGGCTGCTTTGGTGACATGACAAAACCTTTTTCAGTGACTTACTTAATGTAATGAATGGAGAGACGGGTTATAAGTCTACTAGGTTCTTGCAGCTGCTGTGAACTCTAAAATCACCCTCCAAAGAACTGCTATTTGCCAGGTAGTGTAAATTCTCTATGGGCCCCACACCTATCTGCTGACCTTTCTGGAGGCCTGAAAATGTAGAAAATTTGCCTTCACAAAACATTAAGGAAGAATTGCAAGTTGGAAGGGTCCCTAAGTCACTGAATGTTTGGATAAGGAGCTGGTTCTCTGAATGCTCCTGAGAGTTGCAGCTCCCGCTTGAGAGAAATGCATCTGGCCAGTAACAAAACAATTATGATGATGTACCAATTTGCAAAAATGTCTTTATCCTCAGGATTTAACCAGTTAGCAGAAGAATTTGTATTCTATGAAGAGCTTGGGGGCTCTGAGTAAAGGGCCATTGCTGGTGGGGTCCCTGGTGCCTAGCAGTATAAAAAATAAATTGACATTCAACAATTTATAAATCACTGGCTGGCTGGCTGGATTGATAGCTGGATGGATGGATGGATGGATGGATGGATGGATGGATGGATGGATGGATAGATGGATGGATGGACGGATGGATGGATGCATGGGTGGATGGATGGATGGATGGATGGATGGATGGATGGATGCATGGGTGGTGGGTGGCTGGGTGGGTGGATGGATGGATGGATGGATGGATGCATGCATGCATGCATGCATGGATGCATAGATGGATGCATGGTGGATGGATGGATGCATCGGTCCGTGGATGATGGATGCATGGATAGAAGGATGGATACATGCATGCATGCGTGCATACATGGATGGATGGATGGATGGATGGATGGATGGATGGATGGATGCATGCATGGATGGATGGATGGTGGATGGATGGACAGATACATGGATGCATGGATGGATTCATGGATGGATGGATGGATGGATATATGGATGCATGGATGGATGCATGGATGAATGGATGAATGGATGGATGAATACATGGATGCATGGATGGATGGATGCATGAAAATGAAATAGCTTCCCTTTTGGGGAGTTCTTTCCTTCAGCACTATCCCTAGAAGGGCCTCATTTTTATCCACGATTCCTGGCTCAAAGCTCCCATTACCCTGTTATAATGTTGGGCACTTTAGACCTCAGAAGCAGGCCTCAGAAAACAGAATCAATCTTTCTGATCTTTTCCTGCCCTCCTTTGACCCGCTCCCGTTTCTCCTCAAGGCAGTCCCCACCCTCCACCCCACCTTTATGGTCAAGGAGCTGACCATAAAGAAATTCCCTGACCTACCTTATTAATTGTAGGTCCTAAGACCCCCATTTCAGAAGGGGTCCTGCCCCATATCCTGGAGGAAGGAATGCTACACAGAGAGGCCAAGAAGAACCTGAACAGACAGGCCTTACTGGGTTTACCAACTCAGCCTATTAGTAGTAGATCATACCCTTTGTCCAGTCACATTTCTGCACAGTTGCCAATCATACCTATCCAATGAAGTCCCCACAAAAGGCCCAAAAGGACAGGGTCTGGGAAGCTTCTGGATAGCTGAACACATGGAGGCTTACAGGAAGGTGAACAAGACCTCATCCACTTGCTGGGAGGGTGGCACACTCCAGCTCCACAGGGATAGAAGCTCCTGCACTCAAGACCCTCCCAGACCCTCCCTAGACCTTACCTTAATCTGGCTGTTTATTTGCATCCTTTAAAATAGCCTTTGTAATAAACCAGTAAATGTAAGTAAGTTTCCCTACGTTCTGTGAGCTGCTCTAGCAAGTTAATCGAACCCAAAGAGGGGGTTGTGAGAGCCCCAACTTGAAATAGGTAGGTCAGAAGTTCTGGAGGCCCAGAATTGCAAATGGTGTCTGAAGTAGAAGCAGTCTTATGGGACTGAGCCCTCAACGTGTAGGATCTTACACTGTCTCCAGGCAGGTAGTATCAGAATTGAATTGGAGGACACCCAACTGGTCTCCACTGCAGAATTCCTTGCTTGCTTGTTGTGGGGAGGAAACTACACACATTTGGTCACAGGCATCTTCTGGTTGGTCATTGTGTTGTATGACCTGAGAGAGCACTACTTGTTTTTTCTATTCAACAGTATACACTCTTCTGGATACACTTCCCCACCATTTTGACATAGACGAAGACTGGTTCAGCTGAATGGAGACGGGGCGATGTCAGGGGATGTAAAGGGAAGAAGGGGACATAGGCAGCCTCCAAAGAACATGGAGAGCAGGAGCCTTTGACAGACTAGCCCAGCTCTGCATGCATCTATCTTCTTGCATTTGAGGGTTTTGTTTTTTGTTTGTTTGTTGCTTGTTTTGTTTTGGTTTTTGTTGTTATTGTTGTTTTAGCTTCCACTAGAAATGCTACCACCCTTTCCCTCCCACCTACCTCCCTCTGCTAGGGAATACAAGGACTAATTAAGCCAGAAGGACTGTATAGACCATCTAGCCTGGTCAGAGGAAGCAATCTGGCCCTTAGACATGTTTTGCTTGGCCTTTATAGCCATTTAAAACTTTGCATTAGATGTTAACTTATAAAAATTAGATCTTCTATAAAAATACAGATTTTGGGGGGATTTGGGGGAAAAAAGGGAAGACATGTCAATATTTCCCTGGCATTTTCTCTTGATAACAATTAACTAGTACTGGAAATAGACTGGCCAGTCAGGCAGGGTGTACACTCTCCAGTTTGTCACAGCCCTGACCTCGCCCTACTGTAGCATCCTGCTGCTTCACTCATTTGATAGTTTCTGTCTGTTTGGTTCTCACAGTGTATAAGTCCTCTGCACAAATCCAATCTTCTACTAACAAAGTGTGTGGCACAGGATGGGCCTTTCAAATACTATTGAATAAATGAATGCATGTGTGAATTCATTCATTAAAAGTTCATTTTTTAACAGCTAACCTTGACGTTTGCCCCAGCTGTGCTATTCCAGCTCTACCCTCCATGCCAACTCAAAGCACCCACCCCAGGAGCCCAGTCCTGGGCTTGTCCTCCATAGATCAGAACTCTCTTTCCTGTCTCTGCACCCTGGGCCTTTTTGAGATATGGTGGCTGATCTTGCAATACCAATACTCCTATTATCTACTGTCATGTCCAAGTATGAGGGGTTTTCTCATTTTTTGTTGCCCAGCATCCTTCTCCCCTGCTTTGATAACTGTTGCTCAATTTTCTTCTCCCCCGTCCTCAGTCTATGGTCTTTCCAGCAGAATGGATGGCCATTCTCTACTTCCAGAAGTAAGGGGTGAGGAGAGAAGCTTATAGGCTTAAGCCAAGCACTAGACTCCAGAAAACCCTTTCCTTCTGGCCAGTGCTGGCACCTCATCCATTCAAGTCATTGAAAGAGGAGTCACTTGATCCTCAAGGAAAAGGACCCCGGGGAGCTACTGGCCGCCATACTGGGGCTATGATGAGAATGCTGGTCTGAGTGTGGAGCCAACACAAGAAAGAGGAGCCAAGTGTGAGAAAGAGAAACCGGGTTCCTATTAAATCATTAGAGTCCTGGGTATAGCCTCACCTGAAACTGATATAATCCCTAGGTCAACAAATTCTCTTTTTTGCCTAAACCAAGTTAAAACAGGTTTTCTGTCATTTGCAACAGAAAAAGCTTTTGGAGACTGGACACTTCCCCAAATATTCTCCTTTATAGAATGGCAGGTGTACAAGTCTGGGCTCTGGGTTGAAAGTGATGTATGACCAGGACATGCAGGAATCACAGGGAGTGAATAACAGTAACAGGCATGAATCTCCTTCCAGAAAAGGTGGGTAAGATTCAGCAGGTAACAACTCTTTCTGTAAGCCATTTAAATGAGCTTATTATAGGTAAAGGGTAACTAGGGGAGGGATTTTTTAAATGTTTTTCCAACATAAAAAGAATACTTATTTTTATAAACTAGAAAGCAGTGAAATTTATACATGTTAAAAATCCCCCACAATAGGCTGGGTGTGGTGGCTCATGCCTATAATTCCAGCACTTTGGGAGGCAGGAGAATCACTTGAGGCCAGGTGTTCAAGACCAGCTTGGGCAACATCACAAGATCTCATCTCTAAAAAGTAAAAATAAAATAAACAAATAAATAAAATCATCCACAGGCCTACAAATCAAAGTACTGAAATCATTTGTTAGCAGCTTTTATGTGTTTCCTTCATCTTTTTTCTCTTTGTATAATTTTTAGTTTGGGAATTATTTAAAAATTCTGATCCTGGCCTCTTCCCTCAACCTGTGATGCCTGATGGGGAGGCCTGTTTTCTGAGGCCAACTTTGCAAAGTGGTGGGAGAAGAGGCTTCAACAGTAGCCCGCATGTGCAGTGGGGGCCGGAAACAGACCATACGGTGGATGGTATGGGAGAAAGAACTTTGCAGGTTTCTATCACTCTCGTCAAGACTGAAACTTCTAGTCTCTTTCCTTAAGGAGGTAAATGCAGCAGGAGACCCTCCTGCCTCACTCCTCTGTGCTTAATAGGTTGCACTGGGGTGTGACATCACTGGGCAAGGTTTTATTGGAGAGCAAGGTCACTGCAGGAGGTGTGGCTCAACCTCCTGCCCACTCCCCACTTCCTCATTCACTTCCTGAGCTCTATTTCTTGTCTGTGTGTGGTTTACACACCTGAGCAGCACCCTAGCCACACCCCATGGGAACACCCACTGTTCTCTATACCTCAGTCACCCAGGCCAGCAGGTGACTCCCTGACTGACTGCAAAGAGAGGGACAGTCTGAGTCTGCATGTGCCTTCCAAGGTTTAGATTTGGGGTGGAGGGTGGGGCCACACCTTAGCCTTGGATCTAAGCTAAAATTTCAATTTTAGCTTTTATCAGAAAATCTAATATTAGGGGTTGTAGGTAGGAGATCATATGCCTCAGTTTTCCTGGGACGGTCCCAGTTTATGCCTGCTCTCCTGGCATAATTATTAATAGCATCCCATTTCACACTCAAAAGTGTCCCAACTTGGACAATAAATTATAGGATGCCTAAGCAGATCAAGAAAATAAGCAGTTGCCTTCTGCATGACTGCTGGGGGAGAAGAGCGAGTGAAATAATTTGGGTCCCCTAGCTCCTTCCCGAAGGCCCAAGTGCTGGGCCTCCCAATCCCCAGTTTTAGCAAAAACTGCTGTAACTATAGGAGGTTCTAAGCAAGGAAGCAGCACAGTCTCATACGGAGTCATCTCAGGGAGGAAAAATGCTGCTCCGCGACGTTCGCACCCAGCTGCCCGCAAGCACCCACATACATCGGGCCTCCCACACTTTCTCACCTCACCTGCCACTCCAGATTTGCCCCCAAGGCCCCCATCCTCAGCCCTCAGCCCCCAGTTCATTGTTCAACCACGTTGAACCCTCACACCCTCCTTGATGACAAATCAGTCTCTGGCTTGCTGCCTCCAGCCGCCTGTCAGCCAGCTTTCCTGCCACCTCCAGCCAGGACCTCCCAGCCCTGGGCTGCACCTACCACGGCGATTTCCTCTGGGCTGCTCGGCCTCTTGATGGAGACCTGTACACTGGACAAGACTGTAACCCCCACAGTTCTCCTAAAATTCTACCTCGGCCTCTAAAGTACTGCCCCATCCTTAGTATTTTCCATCAGCTCCTTCCCCTTCACCACCAGACCTCTGTATGTTATTCATTTCCTCCTTCACTAATTCATTCCTTCCATGCTAATCAGGGGCCTGTTGGGCTGCCAGCTGGAGGGTGCAGGTCTCCCTCTCCTGTGTTTGTCACGCTGCTATCCTTCCCACCTTTCCTTCCTACCACTCGGCGTTCCTTCCTAACCTAACTTCTCCCATTTACCTCCCCCTACTTACTCCTCAACTCTGCAGTCTTCTGCCCTCATCAATATACTAAAACCACCTGCTGTGTTCACCAGGGACCTCCCGGCTGCCGGAACCAGGAACTGTCCCAGTTTCTTGACCCTGACACTGCTCCCCAGGCTCTTCCTTCCGTTTCTGACTTCTCCCTTATCCCACCTCCGCCCACCCAGGAGCTCTTACATGTCTTGCAAGTGTATTGAACAATCCCTGCCATCGGCCTCATTTTCCAGTCTGGCTTCTGACCCATACCTTGCAGAAGGTGACAGACCCCCTCTGACCCTTGTGGCGTATGCACAAAGCTCCTCATAGGTCTTCTTGACAGGTTCCTGAGACTGTAAGAGAGTAGCTTTTTTTTTTTTTTTTGAGACAGAGTCTCGCCCTGTGGCCCAGGCTGGAGTGCAGTGGCATGATCTTGGTTCACTGCAATCTGCCTCCCAGGTTCAAGCGATTCTCCTGCCTCAGCCTCCTGAGTAGCTGGGATGACAGGCACCTGCCACCATGCCCAGCTAATTTGTTTGTATTTTTAGTAGAGACGGGGTTTCTCTGTGTTGGCCAGGCTGGTCTCAAACTCCTGACCTCAAGTGGTCTGCCAGCCTCAGCCTCGCCTCCCAAAGTGTTGGGATTACAAGCGTGAGCCACCATGCCCAGCCAAGGGCAGCTTTTTTCACACCTCCAAGAAGACACTGGTGAGTCGTTATGCCCAGGAATTGCAAACATAACTACAGTGTAGTTCATCACATGAGCACTTCACTTACATGAATTCAAATCTTTCAGCTGAGAAAGAGGGGAAAGCGCCAGTTTCATAGGGTGGGCAGTTATGCTCACCTCTGACCCCACGAGTGTTTGCCCTAGAGTGAGTCTCTGAGCCCAGAGACCTGAATTTTCTCTCCTGTGCCTCTCATAGTGTGGGCATCTTGCTGAGCTGAGCTTTGTCCTGGTGTTTACAAATCAACATTTTTCCAGCCAGGCACGGTGGCTCATGCCTGTAATCCCAGCACTTTGGGAGGCCGAGGTGGGTGGATCACCTGAGGTCAGGAGTTTGAGACCAGCCTGGCCAATATGGTGAAACCCCATCTCTACTAAAAATAAAAAAAAAAAAAACATTAGCCAGGCGTGCTGGCAGGCGCCCGTAATCCCAGCTACTCGGGAGGCTGAGGCAGGAAAATCACTTGAACCTGGGAGGTGGAGGTTGCAGCGAGCAGAAATCGCACCACTGCCCTCCAGTCCGGGCAGCAGAGTGAGGCTCTGTCTCAAAAAAATAAAAAATAATATAAGAAAAATAAAAATCAACATTTTTCCAACATGGCACCTAACATATGCCACTTACCTTGTCTATTACTCAGCTGAAGAATAAATGATCTGCACCACTCGGGAGGGGAGTTGGCTGTGTTGGGCCACTCACAGGGGAGGCATGTTGTCCTATCATCACTTCCTGTGGGATTTCAACCCTTTGTGTGGACTTCAGAACCAACCCTTGTAAGCTCAGAGGAAAAGAGAAACCTAAGAATGCAATGCTGATTAGGCAATCACAAGTCGTTCCCACGGGGAGGAATGAGGAGGAGAAGGGCTAGGATGATTGCACTAGCTGCACATTCTCCACATGGAGACACAAAACCTGGGACATGGAGCAGGCTCCCCTAGGCTGCCTCTGCACTGGCATTTGTACTTCTGTGACCCAGAGCCCCAAGGGCATCCCTTCCCCAGCCATCACCACATTCACTGAGTAGAACTTGTATTGGTCATTGGGACCCAGCTTGTTCCAGGATTCTGGGATATTCCTTCTGTCCCCACTGACATCTGGATTGAGCAATGCCAGGCACAAGGCATGCAGTGCTACTGGAGTACCTCCAGCTGCAACAGATACAAAGACGGGCTCAGGCTCCAATGCTTCCTGGCCAAGGATCTTGATATGCTTTGACTGTGCCCCACCCAAATCTCGACTTGAATTGTATTTCCCAGAATTCCCACGTGTTGCGGGAGGGACCCAGAGGGAGGTAATTGATCATGGGGCTGTCTTTTTCATGCTGTTCTCCTGGTAGTGAATAAGTCTCACAAGATCTGATGGGTTTATCAGGGGTTTCTGCTTTTGCTTTTTCCTCTTTTTTCTCTTGCCGCCACCACGTAAGAAGTGCCTTCCATCTCCTGCCATGATTCTGAGGCCTCCCCAGCCATGTGGAACTGTAAGTCCAACTAAACTTCTTATTGTTCCCAGTTTCAGGTATATCTTTATCAGCTGCATGAAAACAAACTAATACAGATCTAGAGGAGCCTGTTTGTGGTAGAGGCCTTGGATCTGGAAGGAGAGAAGAAAAAATATGCCTGTCCTAGGACTAAGTAGTCTAATGCAGCTTTCAATTTTTGGAAGAGGCCAGGCGTGGTGACTCACGCCTGTAATGCCAGCACTTTAGGAGGCTGGGGCAGGAGGACTCTTTGAGCCCAGAAGTTCAAGACCAGTCTGGGCAACATAGTACAACCCCATCTCCATAAAAAAAAAAAATTAAAAATTAGCTGGGTGTAGTAGTGAACACCTGTAGTCCCAGCTACTTGGGAGGCTGAGGTGGGAGGATCACTTGAGCCAGGAGACAGAGGCTGCAGTAAGCCATGATCATGCCACTGCACTGCAGCCTGGGCAACAGAGCAAGACCCCATCTCTAAAAAAAATAAAAATAAAAATTTCTGGAGAAGGCTGGGTGTGGTGGCTCATGCCTGTAATCCTAGCACTTTAGGAGGCGGATCACTTCAGGTCAGGAGTTCAAGACCAGCCTGGCCAACATGGTGAAACTCTGTCTCTACTAAAATACAAAAGTTAGCTGGGCATGGTGGTGTGCACCTGTAATCCCAGCTACTTGGGAGGCTGAGGCAGGAGAATTGCTTGAACCTGGGAGGCAGAGGTAGCAGTGAGCCGAGATTGTGGCACTGCACTCCAGCCTGGGTGACAGAGCAAGACTCCATCTCAAAAAAAAAAAAAGATTTCTGGAGGAGACAGGTAATGTAGAATTGAGTTCATCATAACCCTGTCTCATAACATGGTACTACTGATTAATGTATGACCCTATTTGTTTATTTCAATAACACGAGGGATCCCCATTTACCTATTAGCCAACCCAAGAACAAGACTATCACCCATAAGTTACATCTACCTATGAACTCCTCCGCATCACATCCTCCGAAGTCCCCTCACCCCCAACAGAGGCTACCCAAACCTCAATTGTGTGCTTGGCATTCCCTCTGTGTTTATGTACAATGATATACTCTTCAGTTGTGCTTGATTCTGAATTTTGCACAAAAGGTATCACATGATATGTAATCATCTGGGATTCATCTTTTTCGTATTTGTACTGAAATTTATCCATGTTGAACACACAACTGCAGTTCACATATTTGCCCTGTCATATGATATACCATCGTATGGATATACTGCAATTTATCTACACATTCTCTCATCAGTGATCATTTGCATTGTGCCCAGGTTTTTGCTATTGTGAATAGTGATACTGTGAACATTCTTTTTTTTTTTTTTTTTTTTGAGACGGAGTCTCACTGTGTCTCCCAGGCTAGAGTGCAGTGGCGCGATCTCGGCTCACTGCAAGCTCCGCCCCCCGGGTTCACGCCATTCTCCCGCCTCAGCCTCCCAAGTAGCTGGGACTAAAGGCGCCCGCTACCGCGCCCGGCTAGTTTTTTGTATTTTTAGTAGAGACGGGGTTTCACCATGTTAGCCAGGATAGTCTCGATCTCCTGACCTTGTGATCCACCCGCCTCGGCCTCCCAAAGTGCTGGGATTACAGGCTTGAGCCACCGCGCCCGGCCAATACTGTGAACATTCTTGTCCAGTGGACATTGGGTGGAATTGCTGAGCTGTGGACGTTTAACTTTATATATTGATGCCACATTGTTTTCCAGACTAATTGTGCCAATTTACAGTATGTTCCCAACAGCAAGGTATATGAGATCCTATTGTTCTACATCCTTTTTAACATTTTATTTGGCCAGGCTTCTTAACCTTTGCTAATCTAATCAAATGAATGTAAGATGTTATCTTGTAGTCTTGTTTGGCATTTCCCTGACTACTGATGAAGCTGAGCATATCTCCATGTGTTTATTGGCCATGTGGGCTCCTTCTTACATAAAATTCCTGTTCATGACTTTTGCTCATTTTTGTACTGGGTTGTTTGTCTTTTCCCAACTGATTTCTAAGAGCTCTTGAAATATTAATTTTTGACAATAAAAAATAATTTTTTGTCAATTGCGTGTATTATAAATGTCTTCTTCCAGTTTGTATCATGTATTTTCACTTTTATATGACACCTTTTAAAAATTAAAGTATGACATACAGCAAGTTGCACAAGCCTCAACTGTATGATTTTAACATGGTTATACATCCATGTAGCCACTGTTAAAATAGAGAACATTTTCAACATCTTAAAAGACTCCCTTGTTTCTATCAATATCCCCTCCCACCCAAGGTAACCACAAAACTGTACTGCCTGGTTTTGAACTTTATATAAATAGAATCTCAGTAGTGGTAGTTTTTTGTGTCAGGATTATTTTATTCATCCTTACATCCATCAGATTCATCCACATAGTTATACATAGCAGTTGTTTGTTCTTTTTTATGATTGTGTAGTGTTTGAGTGTATCTTCCACAATTCACTCATTCTACCATTGATGAACTGTTTTCAAATTTTGGTTATTAGGAATAAATATGAACACTTTTGTTTATGTCTTTTGGAGGGCATATGCACTCATTTCTCTTGAAAATACACCTAGTAGTGAATATATATATGTGCCACTTGGATATACAAAAGGCTTGTTAAGTCTTTGGTACTTTCTTGGGTTTGGGGGGGGTTTTGGGGTTTGAGACAGGGTCTCACTCTGTCACCTAGGCTGGAGTGCAGTGGCATGATCATGACTCACTGCAGCCTTGACCTTCCAGGCTTCAGCGATCTCTAAGGCTAAGCCTCCTGAGTAGCTGGGACTACAGGTGTAGTCCAGCTACAGGTGTGCTCCATTACACCCAGCTAATTTTATTTTCTGTAGAGATCACATGCCACTGTGTTGCCCAGACTGGGCTTGAACTTCTGGGCTCAAGCAGCCCTCCTGCCTAAGCCTCCCAAAGTGCTGGGATTAAAGGCATGAGCCATTTGGTCCATTTTAAGTTGGCTTGTTTGGCTTTTTCTTATTGATTTGTGGGAGCTGTTTATATAATCTGGATATGAGTCTTTTGCTGAATCTATATATTATGGCCTTCTTCTCCTGGTCTAGGTTTGCCTTGTCTTTTTTGTATGTGATTTTTACATTTTTATTTTATTTTTAAATTAATTTTTAAATATTTTTAATTTTATAAAATTTGTCATTTTAACCATTTTCAGTGACATTAAATACATTCATATAACTGTGCGACCATCACCACCATCTATCTCCAGGACTTTTTCATCTTCCCAAACAGAAACTCCATGCCAATTACACATTAACTCCCCATTCTCCTGGCAATCCCCCTGGAAGCCACCATTCTACTTTCTGTCTCTATGAATTTGACTACTCTAGGAACCACATATAAGTGGAATCATACAGTATTTATCCTTTTGCAACTAGCTCATTTCACTTAATATAGTGCCCTCAAGGTTCATCCTTGTTGTAGCATGTATGAGAATTCCCTTCCTTTATAAGGCTGTATAATACTCCATTATATGTATATACTACATCTACATATGTTGACAGACATTTGGGTTGTTTCCACCTCCAGCTATTGTAAATAATGCTGCTATGAACATGGGTGTATTACTTTTTCTTTTTTTTTTTTTTTTGAGATGAAGTTTCACTCTTGTTGACCAGGCTGGAGTGCAGTGGCACGATCTCGGCTCACTGGAACATCCCCCTCCCAGGTTCAAGAGATTTTCCTGCCTCAGCTTCCCAAGTAGCTGGGATTACAGGCATGTGCCACCATGCTCGGCTAATTTTTTTGTATTTTTAGTAGAGACGGGGTTGCTCCATGTTGGTCAGGCTGGTCTCAAACTCCCAACCTCAGGTGATCCGCCCACCTCGGCCTCCCAAAGTGCTGGGATTACAGGCGTGAGCCACCGCACCTGGCCTACTTTGTCATTTAACAAACAAAATAATCTTATTTTTTTAAGACAGGTTCATTGAGGCATAATTTACATTCACCCTTTAGGTATAACATTCTACAAATTCTGGGCCTGGAGCGGTGGCTCATGCTTGTAATCCCAGCACTTTGGGAGGCCGAGGTGGGTGGATCATGAGGTCAGCAGATCAAGACCACCCTGGTTAACATGGTGAAACCCTGTCTTTACTAAAAATACAAAAAATTAGCTGGGCGTGGTGGTGGGCGCCTGTAGTCCCAGCTACTCGGGAGGCTGAGGTAGGAGAATGGTGTGAACCCGGGAGGTGGAGCTTGCAGTGAGTCGAGATGGCACCACTGCACTCCAGCCTGGGTGACAGAGCAAGACTCTGTCTCAAAAAAAAAAAAAAAAATTCTACAAATTCTGAAAACATATGCAGTCATGTGACAACCACTGCAATCAAGACTGAGTGTTTCCATCAATCCAAAACCTTCCTCTCAGGCCCCTGTGCAGTCAGCCTCCTCCACCCCAGCCCCGCCAAATGCCAGGCGATCGATATTTCTCCTCTGTTCCTATACTGTGGTCTTTAACAAAATGACATTTAATAGAATCATAGCTTACAGATCGTACATATCTTTCATGAGATCTATTCTTAGATCGTACATATCTTTCATGAGATCTATTCTTAGGTAGTTTAAGATTTTTGTTGTTGTTAATATACTTTTTTAATTGATTAACTGTTTTTCCTGTTTGTTGCTAAGATCTAGACCCACAGTTGACTTGTGTATATTATTGACCTTATATCTTAAATTCTTGCTAAATTTTCTGTTATTTCAAGTAATTTATCATGTATATTCTTTCGGATTTCCTGTATAAAAACTATATCATTTGGAAGTAACAACAATTTTGTTTCCTCCTTTCTGATCGTGTGTGTGTGTGTGTGCGTGTGCATGCACATAATGTGCTAAAAAGAATGTCTAACATAATGTGGGGGAGGAGTGTAACAGTAGGTATCCTTGTCTTTATGATTTTATAGGGAATGCTCCTCCCATTTCCCCACTTGGAATAAAGCTCAGTAGGGTTTTTCTCAATCCTTCTTTCCAGGTTTAGAAATTCAAGTCTATTTCTATCTACTGAGTTTTTATCAATAGGTGTCTAATTTTAGGAAATGCTTTTTTCTGTAGAGAAGATCAAAACATTTTCTCCTTTATTTGTTTAAATAACATCTTGGTTGTAGAATTTTATTTTCTTATTACTATTTTACTCAATTTGCTAACATTCGGTTTAGAATTTTGCATGTATGTTTATTATTTAGATGGGCGTATAAATTTCACACCATCTGTCCTTATCTGGTTTTTGTGTCATGTTATGCTAGCTTCATAGAATGAAGTGGGGAACGTGACTTCTTTTTCTACTATCTGGATGAGTTGCATAAAATTGCAGTTATAACCTTTTCCTTAAAAGTGTGATATGCCAGTCAGAATGGCGATTATTAAAAAGTCAAGAAGCAACAGATACTGGCGAGGCTGTGGAGAAATAGAAACGCTTTTACACTGTTGGTGGGAATGTAAATTAGTTCAACCATTGTGGAAGACAGTGTGGCAATTCCTCAAAGACCTACGGACAGAAATACTATTCGACCCAGCAATCCCATTACCGGGTATATACCCAAAGGAATATAAATCATTCTATTATAAAGATACATGCACGCATATGTTCACTGCAGCACTATTCACAAGCAAAGACATGGAATCAACCCAAATGCCCATCACTGATAGTCTGGATAAAGGAAATGTGGTACATATATAACATGAAATACTATGCAGCTATAAAAAGGAGTGAGATCATGTCCTTTGCAGGGACACAGATGGAACTGGAAGTCGTTATCCTCAGCAAACTAACGCAGGAACAGAAAAACAAACGCCGTATGTTCTCACTTATAAGCGGGAGGTGAACAATAAGAACCCATGGACACAGAGAGGGTAACTCACACTGAGGCCTGTTAGGGGTGCGGGGGGAGGGAGAGCATCAGGATAAATAGCTAATGTATATGAGGCTTAATACCTAGGTGATGGGTTGATAGGTGCAGCAAACCACCATGGCAAATGTTTACCTATGTAACAAACCTGCACATCCTGCACATGTATCCCAGAACTTAAAATAAAATACAATTAATTTTTTTTTGTTTATGTGTGGTAGAACTGTCTTGTAAAAACATATGGAACTGATGTTTTAATGTTATAGGGAAATTCCAAATTTTTATTTTATTTTGACACAGTTTTAGTAAGTTACACATTTTCTAAGAATTTTTCCATTTTTTCCAATATCACATTTATTGATGGTATTATTTGTTGACAGCATATTATCTTTTTAAACATTGTTACATCTGTAATTACATCCCTTTACTCATATTGTTAATGTTCTCTCTCTCTCCCTCTCTCTCTCTTTCTTCCTCCCTTTCTTCCTCCTAGTTCCACCAGATGTTTGTCTTTTTTTTTCCAAGACAGAGTCTTGCTGTGTCACCCAGGCTGGAGTGCAGTGGTGCGATCTCAGCTCACTGCAACCTCTGCCTCCCGGGCTTAAGCAGTTTTCCTGCCTCAGCCTCCCAAGTAGCTGGGATTACAGGCATGCGCCACCATGCCTGGCTAATTTTTGTATTTTTATTACAGACAGGGTTTCACCATGTTGGCCAGGATAGTCTCAAACTCCTAACCTCGTGATCCACCCGCCTTGGCTTCCCAAAGTGCTGGGATTACAGGCATAAGCCACCGCACCCGACCTGTTTGTCTATTTATTACTCTTTTTAAAAAACCAATTTTTAGCTTTCTGGAGCCTTTCTATAGTATCGATGTTTTCTATTTTATGATTACTGCTTATATTTTTACTATGTCTTTCCTTCTGCTTTCTTTGGGCCTATTCTGTTGTTCTTTTCCCAGCCACTCAGATTGGACACATGATACTAAAGTTCATTTTTTCTAATATAAAGATTTAAGACTATAAATTTCCCTTGAAACTTTTTTTTTTTTTTTTTGAGACGGAGTCTCGCTCTGTCACCCAGGCTGGAGTACAGTGGCGCGATCTCGGCTCACTGCAAGCTCCGCCTCCCAGGTTCACGCCATTCTCCTACCTCAGCCTCCCAAGTAGCTGGGACTACAGGTGCCCACCACCACACCTGGCTGATTTTTTGTATTTTTAGTAGAGACGGGGTTTCACTGTGTTAGCCAGGATGGTCTCGATCTCCTGACCTCGTGATCCGCCCGCCTTGGCCTCCCAAAGTGCTGGGATTACAGGTGTGAGCCACCGCGCCCAGCCCCTTGAAACATTTTTTGCTGCATGCAACAAGTTTTTATATATAGTATTTCCATTATTGTTCAGTTTTAAGTACTTTTAAGTTTATGATAATGTTTCTCATTGATGCATGAGACATTTAGAAGTGTTTTCTTTTTTTCCAAATATGTCATGCTTTGTTAAGTCATGCATCACTTTACAAAGGGATATGTTTTGAGAAACGTGTTGTTAGGGAATTTTGTCATTGTGTGACCATGCTAGAGTGTACTTACTCAAACCCAGGTGGTAGAGCCTTCTACGAACCTAGGCTGTATTGTATAAACTATTGCTCCTGGGCTACAAACCGGTACTGCATGTTACTGTACTGAGTACTGTGGGCAACTGTAAAACAGTGGTAAGTATTCGTACATCTAAACATATCTAAATGTAGAAAAGGTACAGAAAAAGGTGGTATTTTAATCTCTTTAAGCATTTTCCATGTAACTATTCTGTATTTAATACCATCTGCAGCCCTTGAATCTGCTGTTTATCGCTGTCCTTTGTTTCTGCCAACTCTCAAGCACAGTGATGTGGCTTCTTATGGGTTTAGTAATCTTTATTCATGAGTTACTTGTTTGATCTTATGCTGGGAGGGTCCTTTGACTTCAGAATGCCTTCTTCCAGAGAGGGTTTGCTTAAGGCACCTCCGATCAAGGGCACCTCCGATCAAGACCACCTCAGTCCCCACTGAGAGTTTGGCTCATAAAATGGATCCAGGCTCAGTATCTCCACCTCAGAGCTTTTCCACGTCAGTAGACACATAACAGTGCTGCTGTAGGACCCGGGCTCAGGCTCTCTTTCCCCATGCCTGCTAATCCGGGCTAGCTCCCACCACTTTGGCTTCTCTCGGCCCCATCCAGCTTCTTGCTTCCAGCCACCCACCCTCCCTGAAGGAAGTAAGGGAGCTCCTTCCACAACTCGTAGCCACCAAATCCCAGTTCCCAGCTGCAACAAATGGCGCCCCTAGCCACTCTAGAACCAGCTCACATTTGTTGGTTGGTTGATTGGTTGGTTGGTTTGGGTGTAGAGGGTGGATCCCTAAAGACCTCTCTTTATGTGAGACCAGTGATGCCTCAAAGATTGGGTCCCATCTAGGACTGAATTGTGGTGGCGTAGGAGGGTCTCCCAGAGCCCCTGGTAGTCATAATCCTGGTTCATTTCAGCATTTGTCCATAATTAAGCTGATATTTTTGTCTTCACTGGTGTTTCTGTCTCTCAGTAGGCTTTGAATTCCAGCATGGAAAGAGGTATTACTAACTGGATCCCCTCAAATGCCAAAAGGACCCAGCTGAGAACTGGGAAACACAGCAGGGGCTGCATGAGCACAGACCACCCTCTCCGAGCCTGTTTCCTCTAAAGTAATCCTACCCTGGCTGACTATGCCCAGGGTTGTTGTAGAATTAAATGAGAAGACAGATGTAAAAGACCTACGAAAACTGGAAAGAACTCAAATCAACAACAATGTCAGTACTGCTAGTATCAATATTGTTACTAAAATTAACCACAATAACCAGTACCCCAGTTACATGAACCAGCTCCACAGACACAGGAAAAATATAAAATTGAACTCTTTGCACAATTCCTGGGTTTCCTGCTTTGGCAATGGTGTGGAGACATCACGGCAACCGGCTGCTCAAGCGTAATTTTATTTCCTAGCCTTGGACAAGCACTGCTACAAAACACCACCCAGACAAAGCCCTTGGCCACAATCCCTGAAGGGTTGACTAATAGGCTTGTTATTTTCAGCTTAAAGTGCCCTCTTCTTTCCTCATCCCTTGATTACTTGTACCCCACTATTTACAATTCACTCCCTTACAGGAGAAGAGATAGAAGTTGCCATTTAGTCCTGCTGAATGGGAGAAGTCCACTGTTTTGACATTTTTAACTGCAACTCATAGTAAAATATACAATTTACACAGCAACCCAGTACAAATACAAACACACAAACACAAACACACACAAAGCAATTTTCACAAAACAATTCCTACCTCACTACATATAATGCCCTTTCATATTTTCAATTTCATTTTAAATTATGGTCATAACCTACTAAATTGATCAGCACCGTGAAAAACATGGGAAGTAACAAAGGGAGGGACGTGTCTACGTTCCTCAAGATCCCAGAGAGATATGGGCTTCTCCCCTCATCTCTCTATGTGGGTTAAAGTACAGTTTAACCCTGAGTCAAGGGATGACAGGGTGCTGTCTCGTAATCCCTTTTCTCCTCTTAGGCAATGTCTGCCTTCCTTCGTCTCCCCTTTCCTTCAAAATAAATTTGTAAGGAGTACCTGCCATTTTGCCAGGCACTGTGCTAGGTGCTGAGAATGCAAAGATAAATGAGACTGTAGAACAACTCCCCAGGGAGGGGACAGACAACTCCTTGGCTGACCAAAGACTTAATGGCGAAGCCCCATGGGTTAATAAAAGAAACTACATCCTGCCTCACAGTCAGGGAGCATGTACCCCAGGTACATCCATGAACTGCTGCAGCAATTTGGCTTATTGCTATTTCAGCCTTAAACTTGTTGTGTTTTTGTTTTTTATTATTTTGCTTCTTAATTAAAAAATTAGAAAAGAGAAAAAATAAGTCACAATCTCCAACAATGGCTCCTTCATAATGTAAATAGTCCATCTTCATCCAGCCTGACACCTTGTCTTTTTTTTTTTTTTTTGAGATGGGATTTCACTGTGCTGCCCCAGGCTGGTCTTGAACTCCTGGACTCAAGCAATCCATTGGCCTCAGCTTCCCGAAGTTCTGGGACTACGGGCGTGAGCCACCACACCCAGCCTTTGGTCTTAATTTTCAATTGTTCCAAGATTTAGGCAAGGAAGAGGGACACTACTTAGAGAGTCACCTTGTACACCCAAACATCTCCCATGGGTGGATCTCAGTCCTTCCCAGTGCCTGTCCCTATCCCGGCTTCTCTCCTTCTCTTTCTGCCACTCTCAACAGATTTTTGCTTCACAAGAACCCAGGTGCCAAGCTGGTGAAAACAACCATCCCCCAGAGGACAGGACAGGGGAGAAGATCTTGAGAAAAAGACAGCACTGTCCTTAGTGAGCAGAGGAAGAGAGAAGATGTGACCACTCACATCCACACGAAAAACTTTAATCCTCAATACATTCTTAAAGCCCAGATCCAATCATGTTGCCCCTGTTTAAAACCTTCCAATGCCTTGTAACAAAACCTCTTCCCTTTTCTGAGAGATTCTCTTTTCCACTGGCTAACACACTCCTTCAAGGTAGCCTTAAGTGTCACTTCGTCTGTAATACTTCCTGGGACTCCCTTGGGCAGAGGGAAGTCTGCTCAGATACCTGGTTTCTACCACGATAGTTATAATCCAGGCATTGGCTGAAGTACTTCACTCTTTGAGATTTGATGAAGTTGACCAGGCCGGGTGCGGTGTCACCTGTAATCCCAGCACTTTGGGAGGCCGAGGCCGGCGAATCACTTGAGGTCAGGAGTTTGAGAGCAGCCTGGCCAACATGGTGAAATCTCATCTCTACTACAAATACAAAAATTAGCTGGGTGTGGTGGCACACACCTGTAGTCCCATCTACTTGAGGACTGAGGCACAAGAATTGCTTGAACCCAGGAAACGGAGGTTGCAGCGAGCCGACATCACACCACTGCACTCCAGCCTGAGCAACAGAATGAGACTCTGTCTCAAAAAAAGAAAAAAAAAAAAAATTGCCTAAAATCCCATTCCCACCTCTGACCCAGTCTCTCTGGAGTTCTAAAGGGGATACTAGCTCATGGTTCTCCAGTTACTTCCACTTCAGTCCTGCTTTTGCCTAATTTATTCAATGAACATTTACATCATGATCTCATAACGCTGCCCCATTCTGCCCTGAAATGACCCAGATATGAAATCATGCCACACAAAAATCTTTACAAGTTTAGTGGATTTGACTGAAGGTTTGTAGGGGAGAGTTACACTACAGAACCTAAATAATTTAAATTGAACTTAAGCATCCTGTCCTAATAACTGCATCAGTTTCCTTTCTGCCTTCCCACCTATGACTTGGTCTTGCCTTCTGCCCTCCATCATGACCAATTCCTGTATGTTTCTTTCACAGATCCGGTTGGACTATTGCTCTCCTTTCTCAGAATCTTGCTAAACCTTGTTTCCAAGCCCTCACTATCCATCACCACGTGACTCGGCAAGAAATTTTTGCAAACAGACATGGTTTCTTCCTAAGAGCAACTCCAGTGAAAGTTGTAAACATAAGAGTTTTCACTCCATTGTAGATTGCCATATTGTGTTACAGTTGCTTGTTTTTAAGTGGTGCTCCTTAGAAATGGGAGAATTTGGCAGCAACTTGAGAGTGGGGTCCACACAGGTCTTACTGTTCCTCAGCTTCAGGCAGAAGTTTTTGAGATACTGATTTTTCCTTGCCATCTTCCCTTTTCCCTTTCCTTTATTCAAGAGAATTGACCATTCCTGTTCTTCCTTGCTTCTTTGAGGGCAGAGACTGCTGGTTGTCCCCCAGTAGTTATTATCTTCTTGTTGTTATGTTTGAACCCCCACATTTTAGCTGGACACATGGACATCCAGAACAAAGACTCCATTTCCCAACCTCCCTTGTTGTTAGATGTGGTTATGGGACTAAATTCGGTCCATTGATATCTGAGTAGCACGACGTGCGCACCTTCCAGTTCTTGCTCTTAAAAAAAGGGTCACTCCCTTTCCTTCTCCTTCTTTCACTTCCTGCTAGTCAGATGTGGACCAAGAAACAAGATGGGGAGCTCTGTGGGATCAGGAAGATAAAAACATCGTCCCAGAGGATGGCAGAGTAGCACATCAGAAGTGTAAATCCCAGCCCCAGCCCCACATCAGCCCTGATGCCCATGTTCAGACTACTTCATGAGAAAAGAATTAACCTCTCTTTGGTTTAAGCCACTGTGTTTTGGACTCCTCTGTTGCAGCAGTCAAACACAAACCCTAACTGTTTCAGTTTACCAGGGCTGCCATAATAAAGTACTACACACTGGATGGCTTCCATAGCAGACATTTATTTTCTCACAGTTCTGGAAACAGGAAGCCTGAGATCAAGATGTCAGCAGCATTTATTTCTTCTAAAGCATCTTCTTCTGCTGTCTTCACATGGTCCTCTCTCTGTGCACACACATACGTGTCCAAATCTCCTTCTTATAGGGACCCAGTCATATTGGATTAAGGTCCATTAAAGACCTCATTTTAACTTAATTCCATCTTTAAAGCCCTTATCTCCAGATACTTTACATTCTGAGATACTGGGAGGTAGAACTTCACCATATAATTGGCGGGGGGGCGGGGGGTGGCGAGGTACACAATCCAGACCATAATACCAACTAATATACTTTTCTACCTGGCTCCTGTTTTCCCCTGAGTGAACACACTAGGTGTCCTTGAGGGAGAGGAGACTTGCTTGTAAACATGGGAAGAGAGATTTTTCTGAACTAAAAAGAGATTCTCCTGCTGGGTGTAGTGGTTCATGCCTGTAATCCCAGCATTTTAGGAAGCTGAAGTGGGAGAACTGCTTGAAGCCAGGAGTTCGAGACCAACCTGGGCAACATAGCAAGACCCCATCTCTATAAAACATTTTAAAAATTAGCTGAGCGTGGTGGTGCGCACCTGTAGTCCCAGCTACGCTGGAGGCTGAGGTGAGAGGATCACTTGAGCCTAGGAGTTTGAGGCTGCAGTGAGCTATGAGCACACTGCTGTACTCTGGCCTGGGCAACAGAACTATCTCTAAAAAAAAAAAAAAAAATTAACTAATTAAAATTTTTTTAAAAGATTCCCCTGAGCCAGAGAGGCAAGGAGGAAGATTTGTTTATGTTTGAGACAGGATCTTGCTGTGTTGCTCAGGCTGGAGCACAGTGGTGTGATCACAAAGTACTGTAGCCTCAATCTCCTGGGCTCAAACAATCCTCCCACCTTAGCCTTTCAAGTAGCTGGGACTGCAGTCATGCACCACCACACCTGGCTAATTTTTTTTTGTAGAGACTACTGGCCTGGCTAATTTTTCTAATTTTTGTAGAGACAGGGTCTCACTATGTTATCTAGGCTGGTCTCGAATTTCTGGCCTCAAGTGTTCCTCCTGACTTGCCCTCCCAAAGTCCTGGGATTACAGGCATGAGCCAGTATCGCCAGCAGTGTGGACCACGGCCACCTCCCCATTCGTTCCCCAGTGGATGACCAGTTCCACAGAGACACAGCTACATCTTTCCCAGCCTAGCCTGTGATTACCATGTCCTGAGCCTGAGACCTGAAGAGCCCAGCAGAGCAGACCCGAGGGAGCCTCAGCAGCACAGAAAGCAAACTGGGGGCTACAACCCCGGCCCTGGCTCTACTGTGACCTGGGACCTTTGCACTACCTGGGGCAGGGAGGCTCCAAGAGGACAAAGATGCATTTCCCACAGCCCAGCAGAAAGGTGGCTTGGAGTCTAAAGTAAGTTGCCTTAAAGAAAATAAAGAAATGCATTATTTCTTGCATATCTGAGCTAATTAACTAAAATCAGTGCATTTGGATTCCCAATGCCTAACAGACTCTAATACAGAACAGCATGTTTGAAAAAGACAAATATAGGAAAGGGAAATGGGAAAAAAAGAAGACAGACATGGAAAAGCCCGGGCCAGCACCTCCTTGAGCCCCTCACCACCTTTCCCACCAGTGCCATGTTCCCCTCTTCTGAGCTGCATCTGGCGTTGATGAGACCACACATGTGTTATTTTCCTCGTATGTGTGTTCTTGCCTCGAAATCCCCATGGGGGATGAGCAACTCTAGGTGAAACACTACACCTCACTCACCCCACTGCCTCCAACCCACCTTCACCCCAGGTAGGGACTCAATTGGTGTTTTTTTTGTTTGTTTGTTTTTTGTGTTTTTTTGAGACGGAGTCTTGCTCTGTCGCCCAGGCTGGAGTGCAGTGGCACAATCTCAGCTCACTGCAAGCTCCACCTCCCAGGTTCACACCATTCTCCTGCCTCAGCCTCCCAAGAAGCTGGGACTACAGGCGCCCACCACCACGCCCGGCTAATTTTTTGTATCTTTAGTAGAGACGGGGTTTCACCGTGTTAGCCAGGATGGTCTCGATCTCCTGACCTCGTGATCCACCCGCCTCAGCCTGCCAAAGTGCTGGGATTACAGGCGTGAGCCACCACGCCCGGCCTCAATTGGTGTTTTTTTAAAAAAAATTGAATGAAATGGGCCCTGGGTCAAGACGCAAAAATAACAAGAAACACAGAACTGACGCTGCTCAGAGGTGGAGGCAAGTGGACACAGGTGGGGAAATCTTTTAAAGGAGCTGGGGGCTGGCCCTGGGAGAGGAGGAAGATGTGGATTGGAGCAGAGGAGCAGAGAAAGGTGGGTGGGGAAGGAACCAGACAACACCCCCAGGCATTTCAGGAACCAGCTCCGGGCCTTCAGAGGAGCCCGTCACAGTCCCTTCTCTTCCTGGTCATGATTTATTCAACTAAGCTGTGTCTGAAAATATCCTAGCAGGAGGTTGATTCTCTGAGGACCCAGCACGTGGGAGGACCCAGAGCACAGCCTCCAGATACAGCCCCGGAACGATGCTGGATGCTTACCCCAGGCCTGCGATGTAGGCAGAGCAGACATCAGCCCGCTTCTCAGAGGATACCAAGGCCAGAGAGGGGACAGACCTCACCCAGGCTCACACAGGCCAAACGTTGCTGGAGGAGAAAAGAGGGGAACAGAACTGTCCTAGCATGAAGAAAGCATTTGTCCTCTGGTCTGAGGCCACATAAAGGTGGTAGTGGCCTAAGCCCCAGGACCCCCCAGCTCCACCCTCTGACTTAGCTCTCTGAGGGGTTGCCAGGTGAAGAGAAAGGAAATCTAGGCCCAAGCTAGAAGGAAGCAGCACCCGCTGGGTGAAATGGAGGAAAATCAGGCAGGAGATGATTTTCTGGAGCTCTCCCCTCAACTTGGGCATGCCCAGGAGCCAGCAAGCAAGCCTCGACCATCTGTGCCACCATGTCCCCAACTCTCAAAGCAGGGAAGATCTCAGCTGTGTTTTTGCTACACGAAGTCAACATGGTGTTCTGGTCCTGGGTCTGGTCCTCTGAAACAGTCAGAGGACACGGGTTTATATCCCTGCCTCACCTCCATGTGACCTGAGCAAGCCCTTTGAACTCTCTGAGGCTCAGTTTCCTCATCTGTAAAATGGGGATACTATAACCCGCTTGAAGAGCTGCTGAAAGGATCGGATGAGAAGTCATGTATGAAAGGCAGACAGAGACATGAGCAGCCTGGGCTTTGGAATTTGGGGGACTTCATTCTTGCCTGGCCCTATGTCACACAGATCTTCTCATCCGTGGACCCCACCCCATTCCAGGCCTTCACCCTTTAAATAAAAGGAAAATCTAGCTGGGGAGAAAGAGACATAAATCATAGATAAAGAACAAGAATGGAATCTAAGCACAGTTGTGTCTGCCAAAAGATGCTGCTCTAAAACATGCTGATGGAAGGGCTTTGGGGGCAAAGTGGTGCCCAGAACAGGATGCACCAAGGAATCTTCCACGGTGGACCAGGCATGTGAGCTGAGCCTAGGAACTTGTGGATTCCACCAGGCAGAGCCCTGCAGGAAAGGAAGCGATGGAGGCACAATGCAAGGAAGAATGTGACAACAAGGCAATCCGTGTGGCCGGGGCACAGTCTGTCCCACTGGGTGTGGGGCAGGGTGGGCACAGAGTCTAATCATCATGGTGCTACACACAGAGGAGTCTGGACTTGACCCAGAATGCTGGGGCTTCTAAACATTTTTTGATCACGAGAATCCTTTTTTAAAAAAATTAATACATTTATTTTGTAGAGCAGTTTTAGGTTCTCAGCAAAATTGAGCAGAAAGTACAGGCAGTTCCCACATACTCCCCTCCTCACCCACACACACAGCCTCCCCAACCATCAACATCCCTCATCAAAGAGGTTCATTTATGGCAGTGGACGAACCTACATTAACGCATCATTATCACCCAAAGTCCATAGTTGACATTAGGGTCCACTATTGGTGTGTACATTTTATGGGTTTCGAAAAATATGTACTGACATGCATCCACCATGACAGTGTCAGACAGAGTCGCCTCACTGCTGTAAAAATCCTCTCTGCTCTGTCTGTTCATTCCTCCCTCCCCCCCAACTCCTGGCAACCACCGATGTTTTACTGTCTTCATAGCTTTGCATTTTCCAGAATGTCAGGCAGTTGGAATCATACAGTGTTTGGCCTTTTCAGATTGGCTTCTTTCACTAAACAATGTGCATTTAAAATTCCTCTGTGTCTTTTCATGGTATGAGAGCTCATTTCTTTCTACTCTGAGTAACATTTCACTGTCTGAATAAGAATCCCCTTTTTAATGTTGAAATAATTTGGGTATCCCCCGATACAACAATCACATTTTTAGAATCTACAGATTGAAATGCCTAACAACAAAAACGGCAATGAACTGTGTGTGTGTTATTGACTCTAGTCACCTTTAAATTCACATCTCATATCTCTGGGGCCAAAGAAAAGGCCAGCATGACAGTGCTTGATGCTGCACATGGATTCACAGATCCCAGGGGCTGGCGGCCTAAAGTTAGGGATGCAGCTATCTAAGGATCTTCAGTCACGCACAGGACTTGTCAGATTTTCACTTTTAAAAGATCGCTCTGCCTAGTTGTATCCTAGGACGGATGCCAGGATGCTCTTCCCACATGCCCCAGGACAACTCTGCAAACAAGAATGCAGCCACACGTGGTAGGCACAGTCGCACCGAAGTCACAGAGAATCCACTGAAGATCCACATCGACATAGTCAACCAAAAACCTTACCCAGGTTATGCTTCCAAACAAAAACTCGCTTTAGAAAGCAACACTGAAGAGTCCAGAACCCAAATTTGGTTTCAGAATTGAAGATATGGGTACCTACTCCAGAAAAGGCCAGGGCCTACAGAGGCCTTAGAACCAAACCTAGGACATGGACAAGACAGAAGACAGGATTCAAGGTAGAGAAGCCAGATGGTGTTGTTCCAAACACACCTTCTCCTAATTATATACCCTAATCAAGGTGTGTGAGAACAACCCTTACTCTAGGATTGATTCCAGAGGACAACTCGCTCTGGAAATTGGGGTTCTAACAGCCAAGAGTCCAAATTTCATTTCAAAATTAAAGATTTAGATTTAGATCCTGGCTCAGAGAAAAAGAGATCCTGATCAGGCCTTAGAACAACAATAGGACCTAAAATAAGAGACATGACCTCTGAGATGAGACAGTTCAAGATACACCATTTTGTGTAGCTTCTGTCCCTCAGACATCAGATTTCTCTGGAGCCAGGAGTGGGAGCATAGAAGCAAGTTCAATGTATCTGACAGTGTTGCCCTGGGCTCCAGATATCTCTTTCACTCTTCCTGGGTCTTCAATTCCCCCCTGGGCCTAGAAGCTGAGCCTCCTGGAGATGGTAGGCCAGGTTTCAGGAGCCAGAGACAGGTAGAAGCATTGCAAGAGGCACCTTACAGAGCTACTGACCCGGTCTGGCTATAGAGTTCAGGAGAGCTCAAAGACCATGCAAATGTAATTAATACAAACCATTTTGCCATCATCAGGGTAATCATTGATTCAGGGAAAAATCGTCAGTGGAGGTTAAAACCTTAAGTGAATGTTTGATGAGGAACAAGAAATACATTACCTCAAAAAGTCTTCCCACAGATTACTTATTAATTGAAAAAGAAAAATTGATAATTTTGCAGTGGAGAAACTGGTAGACTCCCCCTTCACCCAGTGGTTAAAATTCATTTCACCTGTAACAGCAGCAACTGACATGAGGTACCTGTGATATGACAGACTGAGAAGAACACAGTCACTTCTGTGGTTCGCACTGCCCAAATGTGTAAACTGAACATAATTATGAGGAAATGCCAGACACCCCCAAATTGAGTGACAGGCTGCAAAGTAACAGCCGTGCACTCTTTGAAAAATGGACTGAAAATGGCAATAGGAATGGAGATAAAAGTAAGTTAACAGAAGGAAGATTTAGAAAGCAAGTCTAACGAGCTACTGTCTTCCAGGTATAGTATGCGTTGCCATCTCTTTGTTGCGGGGAGGTTCACAGTCAGAGGCCTGTTCATGCCTACCATTTCCCTCCAGAAATGCTCAAGAAACTGCTCACACTGGGTACACAGCATTGATTTTTTACTTTAATCTTTTCATCCTTTTTAAATGTTTAAAATAATTTAAATGTGTTAATTGAAGTTTTTTTTTTTTTTTTTTTTTTTACCTAACTTGAAAAGGTAGTTCTCAAACATAATATAAAGTAGAAGAAGAAGACACAAAGAGTACATGTTACAGGATTCCATTTATATAAATTGCTAAACTAGGCAAAATTAATTCCTGGTGATAAAGGCCAAGCTATGAGACTCACGCATCCCGATTTCAAAACTTACTTCAAAGCTACAGTAATCAAAACAGTGAGGTACTGCCATAAAAATAGACATGGAGATATACAAACCAATGGAACAGAACAGAAAGTCCAGAAATAAACCCATACACCTACACCCAATTAATGTTTCAACAAGTGGGCCAAGACTATTCAGTGAGGAAAGATAACCATCAACAAATGGTGATGGGAAAACTAGATATTCGCATGCAAAAGAATGAAGCTATGTCATACCACACACAGAAATTAACTCAAAATGAATCAACAACCTGTGTAAGGGCTAAAACTACAAAACTTTTAGAAGAAAACGTAAGGGTAAATCTTCATGACCTTGGATTTGGAAATGGATTCATAGATATGACACCAAAAGCATACGCATCCAAAGAAAAAACAGGCAAGTTGAACTTCACCAAAATTAAAAACTTCTGTGCATCAAAGGATATCATGTGAAAAAAATAGAAATTTCTCAAAAGAAGAAATACGAATGGCAAACAGGTATATGAAAAAGTGCTCAACATTGATCATCAGAGAAATGCAAATCAAAAACTACAATGAGATATTATCTCACCCCAGTTAAAAATGGCTTTTATGCAAAGGACAGGAAATGACAAATGCTGGAGAGGATGTAGAGAAAAGGGACCCTCGTACACTACTAGTGGGAATGTAAATTAGTACAACCACTATAAAAAACAGTTTGGAGGTTCCTCAGAAAACTAAAAACAGAGCTACCATATTATACGGCAATCCCACTATTAGGTAGATATCCAAAAGAAAAGAAATCAGTATATTAAAGAGATATCTGCACTCCCATGTTTATTGCAGCACTGTTCACAATAGCCAAAATTTGGAAACAACCCAAGGGTCTGTCAAGAGACGAATGGATAAAGAAAATGTAGTACATGCACACAATGGAGTACAATCTGCCATAAAAAGAATGAGAGCCTGTCATTTGCAACAATATGGATGGAACTGGAGGCCATTATGTTAAGTGAAATAAGCCAGGCATGGAAAGACAAACTTCACATGTTCTCATTTAATTGTGGGAGCTAAAAATTCAAACAATTGAACTCATGGAGATAGAG
Organism: Papio anubis; assembly: GCF_008728515.1. Lineage (NCBI taxonomy): Eukaryota > Metazoa > Chordata > Mammalia > Primates > Cercopithecidae > Papio > Papio anubis. The sequence continues at coordinate 15,112,646 of NC_044987.1, forward strand.
AGTAGAAGGATGGTTACCAGAAGCTGGGAAGGATAGTGTGGGGGTGGGGAAGAAGGATGGATGGTCAATAGGAACAAAAAAAAAATAGCAAACAGATTATTATTCAATAATAAATTAATTGTACATTTTTAAATAACCAAAAGAGTATCACTGGATTGTTTGTCACACAAAGGATAGACGCTTGAGGTGACAGGTATCTCATTTGCCCTGATGAAATTATTACACATTGTATGCCTATATCAAAATATTCCATATGCCCCATAAATATATACACCTGCTACAATATATACACCTAGCCACAAAAATTTTAAATTAAAAACAATTAAATGAAAAAAAAATTTAAGTGAAAAGACAATTGTTATGGACTGAATGTTTGTGTCCCCACAAATTCATCTGTTGAATCCCTAACCCCCAGTACAGCTATATTTGGAGATGGGGCCTCTCAGGAAGTAATAGAGGCTGGATGAGATCACAAGGGCAGGGCCCTAATCTGATAGGATTAGTGCCCTCACGGAGTGATACAGTCTGGATGTCTGTCCCCTCCAAATCGCATGCTGAAATGTGATCCCCAGTGTTGGAGGTGGGGCCTGGCGGGAGGTGTTTGGGTCATGGGGGTGGATCCCTCACGAATGGCTTGGTGCCCTCCCCTGTGGTAATGAGTGAGTTCTTGCTCTGTTAATTGATGTAAGAGCTGGTTGTTTAAAAGAGCCTGGCACCTCCTCCCTTTCTGTCTTGCTCCCGCTCTCCCCACGTGATGCACCTCCTCCCCCTTCATGAGTAAAATCTTCCTGAGGCCATGAGTAAAAGCTTCCTGAGGCCTCCGCAGAAGCCGAGCAGATGCTGGTGCCATGCTTGTACAGCCTGCAGAACTGTGAACCTCTTTTATTTTATTTTATTTTTCAAATTTTTTTGAGATGCCCAGACTGGAGAGTGGTGGCATGATCTCTGCTTACTGGGTTCTGCCTCCTGGGTTCAAGCAATTCTCCTGTCTCAGCCTCCCAAGTAACTGGATTACAGGCGCTTGCCACCACGCCTGGCTAATGTTGTATTCTTAGTAGAGACGGGGTTTTACCATATTGGCCAGGCTGGTCTTGAACTCCCGACCACAAGTGATCCACCCACCTCGGCCTCCCAAAGTGCTGGGATTACAGGCGGGAGCCACTGCACCCGGCCCTCTTTTCTTTATAAATTACCCAGCCTCAGGTATTCCTTTACAGCAACATGAAACACTAGTACAAAGAGATATGAGACACCAGAGAGCTCTCTTGCTCCTATCCCACCCCCAGTGAGGAAAGGCTGCATGAGGACACAGGGAGAAGATAAGAGTCTACAAGCCTTAGAAAGTAAGCCCTCTCCAGAAACCAAACTGTCTGAAACCTGGATCGTGGACTTATGGCTTCCAGAACTATGAAAAAATAAAATTTCTGATGTTTAAACCACTCAGCCTATGGTATTTCATTATGGCAGCCTGAACAGACTAAGACGGCAACTTACAGAATGTAAGAAAATATTTGTAAATCCTATATTTTAAGTGTCTAGTATCCAGAATACATAAAGCATTCTTATAACTCAACAAAATAAACAACCCAATAAAAAGGGGAACGGGTTCACATTCTGAGAGGATGGAAATGAAAAAAGAAAAAAAAAAGGGCAAAAATCTTGAATAGACATTTCTCCAAAGAAGATACACAAATGGCCAATAAGCACATGAAAAGATGCTCAATATCATTAGTCATTAGGAAAATGCAAATCAAAACCACAGTGAGAAACCACTTCACAACCACTAGAATGACTGTAATTTAAAAAAAAAAAAAAAAAGAAGAAGGAGGAGGCCAGGCACAGTGGCTCACGCCTGTAATCCCAGCACTTTGGGAGGCCGAGGTGGGCAGATCACGAGGTCAGGAGACAGACAGCATCCTGGCTAACACGGTGAAACCCTGTCTCTACTAAAAATACAAAAAATTAGCCGGGCGCGGTGGCAGACGTCTGTAGTCTCAGCTACTCAGGGGGCTGAGGCAGGAGAATGGCGTGAACCCGGGAGGCAGAGCTGGCAGTGAGCTGAGATCCGGCCACTGCACTCCAGCCTGGGCGACAGAGCGAGACTCTGCCTCAAAAAAAAAAAAAAAAAAAAAAAAGAAATAGAAACTGTTTAAGTAAGTATATAGTCGTGCTTCACTCAACAACAGGGATACATTCTGAGAAATGCACCATTAGGCAATTTCATCACTGGGGGAACGTCATAGAGTGTACTCATACAAACCTAGATGGTACCGCCTACTACACACGGGCTGTATGGGAGAGCCTTTTACTCCTAGTCTATAAACATGTACAGCCTGTGACTGTACTGAACACTGCAGGCAACTGTAACACGATGGTCAGTATGTGTGCATCTAAACATATCGAAACACAGAAAAGGTACAGTAAAAATATGTTTCCAACTAAGGAAACCTAGAAGAGCTCACTAGGGAGTTTTGCTTGTTTGTTTCTTTTTTTTAATGAAGATTAGCAACAGTGCCTCAGCACTGAACCCAGAAAACCAGAAAAAAGCAAAAGTACTAATCATTAGGGAAATGATAGTGATAACTTGCATAGGGCTTGAGGCTGGCTCTCTTCTAAATAGAAGAGTCAGGAAGACATTTCTGGGGAGGTGATATTTTTCACCAACATCTGCCACATGAAAATGAATGAAGTAGGCAAAGATGCAGTGGTTTCCAGACCAGGGTTTACCAACCATTGGTTGTTATTTTAGGCCAGGTAACTCTTTGCTGGGGACTGTCCTGCATGTTGTGGGATGTTAGGCAGCATCCCTGGCCTCTGCCCACTAAATGCCAATACCATCCCCAACTCACCCCAATTGCAACAACCAAAAATGTCTCCAGACATGGCCTCATATCCCCTGAGGAAGGGAGGGGAGTAGAGGGTGGGAGAATAACCCAAGTAGAGAAGCACTGTTCCCTAAAAACAGAGTGTGTTCAAGGGCCCTGAGGTGGGAAATGGTTGAAACCTCTAGGGACCAAAAGAAAGGCTGTCAGGTGTGATGCTGGTGAGGAAGATGGTGGCGAGGCGGAGAGGGTCGTGAGGTCTCCACATGCAGCCCCTTGTGGGAATTTGAGTTTCCTTCTAAGAAACATGGGAGGCTGAGCCACTGACGGTTTTAAAGTTGGGCGGGCCATGATCTGCGGAATGCTGGGGAATGGCCTGTAAGGGGTGTGAATGGAGGCAGAGGATCATTTAGGAGGTTCAAAGAACACTCAAGAATAGTGTTAAAGAGCTCAGCCCCTTACCAGTTGATGAACTTCTCAGTGCCTCAGCTTCCTCGTTTGTGAAAGGGGGATGGTGATAGTACAGCTACCCTGAGGGTGACTGTGAGGGTGAAAAGCAGCTGGTGTGGGCAATGTACCCAGCACAGTGCTGACACACCACAAGCACTTTGGATGCCATGCTCTTATTATGACTGCACTAGTCCAGAAGGAGATGATGCAGGCTCTGAGTGGGGCAGTGAAATCACTCCTGCAGAGGGCTGCAGCTGAAGGGGCTGTGGAGTTAAAAGGGTTACTGATGGTGCAAGAGCATGGGGAGAAGTAGGCAAAAAAGAAAGCTAATAGGAGGTGAAGCACACAGGAACCACAATGGGCTAGACAAGCAGGTGCAGATAAAGACATCGCAGACAACTTCAGGGGCTTGGCTTAAGCAATTGCATGCATGGGGCGAGGAGGCTCCCATCTATGTGATGGCAAAGACTGGAGGTCAATTTAGGACATAGTAAACGATTTGATATAGCCATGTAGATATATTAAGTCATTGCTAATCGATGGGTCAGAGCTCAGGGAAGAGTTCTGTACTGCAGATAGAGGTCTGTTCTTCATCTTTTACAAAGAAAACCTTTAAATAATTTAATTTGAATTAAATATTTAGTAATAATAGTCAAAGGAGCTGGGCATGGTGGCTTACACTTGTAATTCCACGATTTTGGGAGGCTGAGGCTGGAGGATTGCTTGAGGCCAGGAGTTTGAAACCAGCCTGGGCCATACAGTGAGACCCTATCTCTTCAAAAAAGAAAAATCATTACTGGGCATCGTGGCACACACCTGTAGTCCCAGCTACTTGGGAGGCTGAGGTAGATGATCACTGGAGCCCAGGAGTTCAAGGCTGCAGTGAGCTATGATTGTGCCACAGCACACAAGTGTGGGCAACAGAGCAAGAGCCTATCTAATAATAATAACAGTAATAATAATAATAATGGCACCCAAATTCTAAAGAATTTGTCCTACAGATAGATCAAACATATGAAATTACATTTGCATAAATCACTCATTAGAACATTGTTTGTAATAGTATAGTTTGTAAATCACCTAAATAGCCATTGATATAGGACTCATCAAATATACAGTAATATGTCCATAAAATGGAATATTATACAATTGATAAAAATAAGTCAACTGCATATGTTGTCATACAGAACGACCCCCAAGAGATATTGTTCAGTGAAAAAAAGGCAAGAGGCAAAATAAAGTGTATAATAGACTACATTCGTGTGCTCCCTACTCCCACCAAAAAAATAGATTTGCTAATATTGTTACATGCATGGAAGATTTCTGGAAGTTACACAGTTGCTAACAACTGTAGCAATAGCTAGAGGACAGGATTTGATGAAAGATGTACTTTTTACTCTATGTTCTTACTTCCATTGTATTTGGAACCACATACATGTATTAGACCTTTTTTAAGTATACAATTTCTTTAAAAAAAAAAACAAATAGGCCGGGCGCAGTGGCTCATGCCGGTAATCCCAGCACTTTGCGAGGCCGAGGCGGGCAGATCACAAGGTCAGGAGATCGAGATCATCCTGGCTAACACGGTGAAACTCTGTCTCTACTAAAAATACAAAAAAAAATTAGCTGGGCATGGTGGCAGGGACCTGTAGTCCCAGCTACTCGGGAGGCTGAGGCAGGAGAATGGCGTAAAACCAGGGTGGGGAGCTTGCAGTGAGCCGAGATCGCGCCACTCACTTCACTCCAGCTTGGGCGACAGAGTGAGACTCTGTCTCAAAAACAAAAAACAAAACATGGTTGGGGTTGGTGAATTACTCTAGTAGCAGCATGGAGGAAGAGACTGGAGACAGGATACCAGCTAGCAGGCTACTGCAATAGTCTAAGCAAGAGAGATAAAGACTAGGGGTTAAGCTGTGTCAGTGAGGATGGAGAGAAAGACCTGGCTCCAAGGAGCATTCTGCAGATAGAATCCAAACTTGGATGAATGACTGGATATAGGCGGTGAAGATGAGAAAGGATGACCCACAGGATTTGGCTGAGAAAGATTTCAGGCTTGGAGTCACTTGCCTCAGGTCTGCCCCTTCCTCCAATACCCTCTGGGAGGCTCAAAGGACAGAGATCTGCCTGGGTGAGCTGAAGACAGGGGTATCCAGGGCTGAGGTTGTACCTGAGTGAGCAGAGAGCTCCGACTGCTGCCAACTCACACACATGTGCACACACACACGCGTGCACACGCACACACATGCACACCATCACATGGACTCTCAGGCTGCTCCCCATGCTCTCACCCGGAGAAGCTGAAACTCACATGCTTTCCTACACAGTGCACTTTGGAAAAATGAACACCCACGACATTCTCCTTTCCTTCCTGCCAAGGAGCAGCAGAAATGCCTCTAATATAAAGAAAGTATTTCTGACTGTCTTCCTCTTCCCTACTGGGAGGTGAATTTCCCCCCACTTTGGAGCAGCCCAACCCAGAGTAGCTGCAGCATGCTTCATTTGCATTCTGCAACTACTAACTGAAGCCAGCTGGCAAGGGACGTTGGGGAATTGTCGGCTTCTTTGGAAGGTGGTGGGGATGCTACAGCTTGTATATCAGGGAGCAGCGGCTTGCTTACAAAGCACTTTTGCTGTTGATGGGTCCTGGCTGTGGACAGTTGAGGTAGAAGTGGCCTCGGACAACCGTGGGATCTCTGCTTGTGTATTTTTTCTTCAAAAGACGTTAAAAAAAAAAAAAATAACTGCTCACATTCCACAAGGATGAGTCTTGCTTATTCCCTAGGCGTAGCTGTCCCTGACAAAAAAAAAAGCTAACTCATTTTCTCTGTGCTGGAGAGACTGACTCAGTCTCGGGGGCTATCCTCACCTCTCAGACAGCCCTGTCTGGCTCTCCTTTGGCTTGGTGCACACTGAGAACAGCTGAGCTCAGCCAAACCGAAACCACAAGGTTGAAGCTGAGCAGCCCCACACCTCATGCCTGGAGTGTCCATGCCAGATGCTGCTGCCCGGCCAGAAGTCACAAGGAGGATCTCACCAGGACGCAGGCCCAGGCCTCCACAGAAGATGCTGGCCGTCTCTCAGCCACCCTGCAAGCCACCTCCCCAGGCCAGCCCCTCAGGAGAAGAAGGGACCCTGTGGCCCTCAAGCAGCTGCTGCTCATTTAAAAGCTCCTCTTTGCTTTGCAGCCTCCATCTTGTCTCCCCACTTGCTCCTCAACCCACGACTATATTAACCATGTCTTTTATTTTCTCTATTATGATGTTTTAACATCTGAGGTGACTGTTCCTCCCACGGTTAGCCAATTCGTAGAGACCCGAGATAACTCTCCCACTCAACCAGTCCAGAGTGCACGCTCCAAACGCCTCCTTTATTGACTCTCACACTCAGAGCCACCAGCCACCTGCCCTGATTGCCCAAGGCCAGGTTCCACACAACTAGGACAGCTCCTATGCCCAGAGCCCACTGCAATTATTCAACATAGCCAATCCTAAGCCTGCTCACCCTGCCTTGCCCATTTGTTCCCTTGAAAACCACAATGAAGGCTCCCGCCCATGACTGCCCCCTCCCCATGTGCCTCCTGACCAGCCCAGTGCTTCCCAGTGGCCACCACTGTGTGGTGTGCCCCCAGCTCAGGATTTATGAGTTTAACAAATCATCTTTCCAATGGAGGCCGCCTCCTGCCCTGCGGCCTTTGGATACCTAATAATAAAAACTGTACTTTGAAACAATGACTTCAGACCTCGGTTCCCACTCTTCTGAAACTGTCCTCGCCAGGTGACCTCCTGTCGCCAAATCTAATGGATAGGATACATTTTCATCTGTACTTCACACCGCTGACCACACCCTCACTGAACTCACCTGTTCCTGTGGCTTCATCCTCTCCTCATTATCCATCCTCTGGCTACCTCCCCAGACTCCTCAGCTGCAACCGCTCCCTTAAGTGTCAGCGCTCTTCGGGGTCCTGTCCTGGGTTCCGTTTTTTTCTAGGTCTACACATGCTCCCGGGGTGCTCATTACCACCTAATTGCCAGCAACTAGCAGTTAACCTCTCCTCTCCTCCGACCTCACTCCTCAGCTCGCATCTGAACGTCTCCATGTGCACATCCCACAGGTGCTCAAGCTCAACAGGACCAGCACTGAATACATGATCTTTTGCACTGAAGCTGCTTCCTCTCTCTCATCCTTCAGAGAAGCCACCCCCAAAATCTAGGAGTCTTTGTGATGCCTCCCAAACACATCCAGGAAGGCACTGAACATCCCCTGACTTGGGTCTCTCCCATCTGCCCCACCTTCTCCACCTCCACTGCTCCTGACCCATCTCAGACCCTCATTCCCCTCACTGATGCAGCTCCCAGGCGCACTTCACACCTCCACCCTTGTTTCTGGGGCTCTCTCTGTCGGGAATGCCTTTCTTTCCCTTTCCAGAAAACAACCACTGCTTTCTCCCAAACCCTTCTTTGAATTCCCGCCTTCTTGCCTCATGGGCAGCACCTATGATACTTCAACACCCTTACTCCTTAGGTTTATCCAAAAACATTTATTATGTGACTCTACTTTGTGCCAGGAACTGGAAGCCCCAGAGCTACAGCAGTAAATAAGACGAATACGGGTCTTGACCCCAAGGAAGTGTGCATCACACTGCCCTCCTCCCCAGAAGCCACCTCCCACCTCCCTACCTCCGCACTGAGTGCACTGCAGAGCAAAGAACCACAGGTAGGAGAGGATTCATGAGGCCCTCCAGTCACTCACCAGGCTGCCCCCACAGTAACCTTTCTTTTCTTTTTTTTTTTTTTTTTGAGACAGAGTCTCACTCTGTCGCTGAGGCTGGAGTGCAATGGTGCGATCTCAGCTAACCACAACCTCCGCCTCCCAGGTTCAAGTGATTCTTGTGTCTCAGCCTCCTGAGTAGCTGGGACTACAGGCGCCTGTCACCTCACCTGGCTAATGTTTGTATTTTTAGTACAGATGGGGTTTCACCACATTGGCCAGGCTGGTCTCGAACTTCTGACCTCAGGTGATCTGCCCATCTCGGTCTCCCAAAGTGCTGGGATTACAGGCCTGAGCCACTGCACCCCGACCTCCCAGAGTAATCTTTCTAAAGAATACACCTACCCAACCATTTCACACTCTTCCTGTAAACCCATCATGACGCCTCATTATCCAAGTCCAGACAGACAAGGACTTCCTCAACTGCCTCTTCTCCATTTCTCCATTATCCTCTCCCAGTCTTCACTGCCACGAGAAACCAAACTGCCTGTTTTTCCTGCCTCTGCTTTGCTTTGCTGTATTTCTGTTCCTTTGCTCACACTACCTCCTGTGTCTTAGATCCTCTCCCCTCTCCTCACCTGGTTTCTTAGTTAGCTATTGCTCTGTCACAAATCACCCCAACTAGTAACCAAAGGCAGCTATTCTGTGGGTCAGCAGTTTGGTCAGGGAACAGCTTCATACGGGGTTGTCTGGGCTCACTCCTGCATGTGTGGCCAGGTGACAAGCGGGCTGGACACTGGGTGATCCTGGAAAGGCTTACTCAGTGACGGGCAACTCCCAGATTGAGGTGAGGGATGGTAGCCACAGTACTTCTGTTCAGGTCTGTCCATTGTGACCAACTCGAGCTTCCTCACAGGGCCCCAGGGTCCTTGCCTAAGATGACAAGCACTCAGGAAATCGCTTGCACCACGTTTGCTGAACTTCTATGGGCCAAAACATGTCTTATGGCCAAGCCCAGAGTCAGTGTGAAAGAGGCATGACTGGCTGAGGGCATTAATGTGGCACTCTACCACAGTCTGCTCTCTACTCCTAAAGATGCGCTGTCCTCCCACTTGTGAAATACACCCATCCTTCCCAAAGCAGCCAATCACGACATCAGGCTCCAAGACCATGATCTCAAAATGTGCAGTAGGTCTGGCTCTGGCTGAGTCTCCTTGGGTACAACTCCTCAGGGGTGGCTCCTCTTCACTTAGGGACCTGTGAGCTAAAAAGACAAGACCACACGCCCAATGTACAATGGTGACACAGGGACAGGATAAGTTCAATAGATACTCCCATTAAAAGGGGAGAAATGAGAGGCACAGAGCAATCACTAGTTCAAAGCAATTCTGAAATCCAGGCAGGCACATGTCACTGGGACCCCTAAGCTAGAGGCACAGAATGTTACTTGAATAGGACCCAGTTCTCCCTGGCTGTTAGTTATACTCTCTGGGCTGTTGGTTTTGCCTTCCAAGAGATCCTTCTTTTCCCTAAAAGAAGGACCTGTGTATAGGGGCCAGCTTCCTGCCCATAGAAAGTTGGAGGCCCAGAGGCTTCTTTTCATTTTGAACTGTTTCAGTTCCTTTTACTCCAAACTGGCGGAGCTTTTGCCAATAAAATACTCCTTAAAACTTTATGGGTTTTCTGTGAATATTACTGGGGTCCACTTCATGCACCAAAAGTCACATACATAATTAATTTCAAAAAGACTCCACTTCAGCTATAGGACAATGCCTTTTTTTTTTTAGACATGGCCTTGCTCTGTTGCCCAGGCTAGGGTGCCTCAACCTATCAGGCTCAAAAGATCCTCCCACCTCAGCCTCCCAAGTATCTGGGACCACAGGCACGTGACACCACATCCAGTTAGTTTTTTATTTTTTGTAGAGATGAGGTCTCATTATGTTGCCCAGGCTGATCTCAAACTCCTGGGTTCAAGTGATCTTCCTGCCTTGGCCTCCCAAAGTACTGAGATTACAGGCATGAGCCACTGTGTCTGGCAAGGACAACGTCCTTAACATTCTTAGAAACTCTTCTGTTTTGTCAAGAAGGCCTACCGAACACCATTTAAATCCCCTGGGGTCTTAACAAAGGTTGTAAAATCATACCCTTGATACCCTTTATTTAATCTTTACCTTCAGGCCAGTTCTAATTTTGAGAGACCATTGCCTGATATTGAGACTGGCAATGAGAGCTGGTTTTCTTTTCCACCTAACAAACTGAGCAGGTCCTTTTGTAGCTCAGCTCTCTTTTAATACTTTATCATGCCAACTAGAAGCACCCAAATGACACTTTGAGATTCTGTCTCCAGGTCCCTTTAGCCAAATCTACAAATTCATTAAGCACAACTTCTGTTGTCTAAGTTACCACAAGAAACTTTATTTTTGCCAATTGTTTCACCACTACCTGATTCACCCTGTTCTGGCCACCAAAGAGTCTCTCCTTACTTGAAATTGCCTGGAGCCAGGCATGGTGGCTGCAGGTGGATAGCCAGACATTTTCCACGTTGGCTCCAAGAGTGAGTGTTCTGGCAAAAAGGATAGAAGCTATGTGGCCTTCTAAGGCCTCAGCACAGAAGTCTCTTAGCATCACATCTGTCCTACTCTATTAGCTGAAGGAGTCACAAGCCCATTGAGATTTAAGACAAGTGGACATAGATGTCACCTCTTGATGAAGGAATGTCAAAGAATTTGCGTCCACATTTTAGAATCACCACAGTAGCCTTATCTGGGTGGGTCATATCTCTTCTGTGTGGCATCACTTGGAATTACACACACCTTTGTGGTCCCATGGCAGGTCACATGCCTGTGTGGTCCCATGGCAGATAAACTGGGGCCTGGCAGATCCCAAATGGTGATTGATGTAAACTGAGATAGTTCAGACTTCCTCAAGTGGCAACTGAACTCCAAAAAAGCAAGCCCCAATGTACAAACATTTCACAAGTTCCTGACTTCATCACATTTGCTGATGGCCCATTGGCCAAAGTAGGGCACATGGCCAACCCCAGAATCAGCGCGGAAGGGACCACACAAAAGCATGGACACCCGGGGGGCATGACTCACTGGAGGCCATTGGTGCGACAGTCTACCATACCTGGGCAGCTCCCATTTATCTTTAAAAGTTTGGTTCATGCCTGGCCTCCAAGAAGCCCTCTCTGACAGATTGGGTCATCACCTGTCCCTCCTCTGGACTCCCACAGTACCCTTTACACATCTCTACCTCTGTGTCTACCCTCTTTTTTTCTAATTATCTATGTATCATTTCTGTTTCCCTCATTGGAACAAGCCTTTGAGGTTGTGTTCTATTGATCTTTGTATACCTAGAGTCTAGCCCCGTGCCTTGGAACATTATTGGTATCAATAATGTCTTAATTATTTGATCAATTAAGCCATCCATGAATAAAGTTTTTAAAATAACTATCAAAGATTAAATTATCTCCATTGGTGTTTTCTCTCAACTTCTGCCCTGCATTCCAAGAGATGATGTTTAGTTTGTATTTGTCACATTCTCCAACCAAACATGCAGTTCTTCAGGGAGCTAACCTCGCTCAGGAAGTTGACCTCGACTAGAGGTTAGGAGAAGTAGCAGAGTGTAGAACAGCGGTTCCAAGATTTTTTAATTTCATAGACTTAGTTACATTTCCAAAGAAGTGTGAGGGTTAACAGAAAGTTGCCAATTTTCTTTTTTTTTTATAAAGCAGGACATTAAAAACATACATACACACATATCAATACCACCACCTCTTCAGAAAAGTGGAAAGGTATAACCTTAGAATGAAAGTATAGGAAAGGCAGGTATATAGTCGCAATTAGTCAAAGATTAGAGCTCAATATTATGGCTGCCTTGATATCAGGGAGACCTCAAATGGCCTAATTACAAGATCCCCTCCCTACTTTGCTGATGAGGTCCCCCAGCCAAACCACCTTCCTTATTGTGGGAGCCAGGCACAATTTCTGCTTATCCCTGAGTAGTGGGCTTCAGCACCGTGCCAGCCCACAGAATTACGCAAACAGCCAATCACATTCTCTTATAGGAAATGGGGGTATTCCACCGTTTTGACATTACAAACCCTGCCTCCCACAGCTCCTGGTAATCCCTGAGTGCAACTCCCATGTAGCAATCCATGGCATGCAGCGTTATCCTCCTGGGTATGAGCATATGTGACTAATAAACTGCTATTGATCTCATTCGTCCAGTGTTGAGGTCATGTTGTGATCCACCTAACTTTAGGGGGTGGGAATCTCTCCCTCATCAATAGGGTGAAGAACATAAAATCAAAACAAGGTGATAACCTAACAGCTATGTTCAGAGTACCCCGGACTGTCCTCGTTTTACTTATTTCACCATGAACCAGGGAAATGAGTCTAGCAGAGATCTGAGGATCCGCTCTGGGAGCACTGGAGAGCACTGTACACGGAGTCAGGAGACCTAAGATCTAATAGTCCAGACCATTCTTCAAAATATTTGTCTGACCTTGACAAATCATTACCTTTCTTGGGCCTCAAGTCCCAGCTATAAAATGGTGGGGCAAGCCAGGTGTAGTGGTTCCCGCCTGTAATCCCAGCATTTTGAGAGGCCAGGCAGGAGGATTACTTGAGCCCAGGAGTTCAAGATCAGCTTGGGCAACATGGTGAGATCTCATCTCTTAAAAAAAAAAAAAAAAAAAAAAATTAATTAGCTGGGCATAGTGTCAAGTGCCTATGGTCCCACCTACTCAGGAGGCGGAGGCAGGAGGATCGCTTGAGCCCAGGAGGTCAAGGCTTCAGTGAGCAGTGATTGTACCACTGCAGTCCAGCCTGAGCAACAGAGTGAGACCCTGTCTCAAAAATAAAATAAAATAAAATGTAAAAGATGGGAAAGCTGTAGCCACCTCTGTGATTCTACAAAGACAATCTGATAAAATGAGTGAATGGCTGGCAGTCCTTAGGTCATGCTAAAGGGCTGTGTGTTTTTAGAAGACTTTTTATCCCCATGTATTTCTGAGTGGAACAACAGCAGACGGTGGGAGAAGAGAGATCTAAGAGACCAACAGGGCAGCCACAGTCTTCTGGCAGGAAGTCACGCCTTAGCTGGATCCCTCTAAAGCCTTGCTGCTTTCAGCACTCCGATCCTATCCACAGTAAATGGAGTTTTAAAATCTCTTCCCTCCCTCCACCACTTTGTGGTCTATCCCCTGACCTCAGATGTCTCATCTGAGCCATTAATTCCATCCAATCAGAGATCTTGCTTTGGCAGACACAGAATTGCCACACCTTCTACAGTCTATACTCCCCCCCCCCCCTTCCTGAAAGCAAGGTGCTTGGGGACCCAGAAATTAGGCCAGGTCCTCATAACCTTATCAGAATAGCACTGCTAGGCCTTCTACGCAGCAACACTCAGAGACAGGGCCAAAGAGTGGGAAACGGAGCATCCAGGGTCTCAGCCAGCAGAGCCCAGATGCCTTCTGCAGTTAAGATCCCTGGACTCAGAATCAGAAAGCTGTTAAGCAGGAAGGAACACACTGCCATGAAGAGATAGAAAGAAGCCAGAGCCAGCATGTCTGGAATGCAGCAGGTAGATGAATGGGAAGATGGCTGGGATGGAGTTGGAGGGAGGAGGGAAGTCAGCAGCAAGGGGCAAGGACATCCATGGCCTTAAAAAGTACCCTACAAACAAGAAGCCAGGTTAGCTCGCCTATGAAGAGGGACAGTCTTACCAGATCATGTGTTAGAGTCCCCAGATCCTGGGGAGCATGAGAGAAGTGCAGACTCAGCTGGCTCTAGTACTAGATTAAGGAGGTCCTAGGTGGGCAAGGTGGGCTGCATTTTTCATAAAATGCCCTAGAAGCCTCTGCGGTTTACCAAAGTGAATAGCTCCTTTGGACTTAACAGTCTGCAAGGCTCATTCCAGTTAGAACATTCCATCACCCTAAATGCTGGGAAACCAAGCGAATCTCCTCCCACTTGCAAGCTTCCAACAGTGGCTTCCAACAGTGCCACTGCAGTATCAGAAACTGCAGGGAAGGTGCCAGGGCTGACTTCCATGAAGAAATAGGAGAACAGGCAGGCAGACAGTGGAGAGGCAGGGCCAGCCCACAGAATGCCTCCACCAGAATTCATAGAGACCGGCAGGATACAAATCAGCCAAATAAACGTTGGTTCAAAAAATTCACCACACCTGTGAGTGAGAGACAAGTCATCAGCACTGTCTACAAAAATGAGCCTAGGGCTTCTGGTGACATCCAGTTGGTGGGTTATCAGGAGTGCCCCAGGTGATCAGAAGCTGGCTTCGACTGAGTCCTTTCTGTGGCGCTGTCTCCTCCTCTTTCCCAGAGTTCCTCTCCCCTCCCAGTGGGCAGGGATGAGCAAGAGGAATGGCTCACCCTTGAGAACTGGGGTTCCATAGCCCAGGTCAATTCTCCAGCTCTCCCACTTACCAGCCAAGACAGGAGGTGAGGATTGAGATGGGATGAACCCAGCAGGCGGCCGTGAGGTAAAGGTGGCCATGAATGTAATGTGCCCAGCACAGTGCCTGCTGAAAGGCAACCCTCCCTCCCTGGTCTGAAGACCAAACAAGCAGACTGTACTCAAGAAAGCCAGAAGAACCTTCCAGCTGTCTGGACCAGCAGGTGCCAGCCCAGGGGCTGAAGGAGACGTGATGCCCAGAGCAAAAAGCACCCGCAGGCCCCCTGAAGGGCTGGGTGTTCTGGAATAGATGAGGAGGCGAAATGGGGCTGGGGACCAGGGACGGACAGGGTGGGTCCAGGGCCTGCCTTGCTTCCGAAGGGCTGCTCCAACATTGAAAAACACCCAACCAGCTTCCTTTCAGAAAGACTGGAATATTCCAAAACTTCTCACTGGAGGCTCCGGAGGAGGTGGGCTCCAGCTGAAAAGGAAATGCAGAGGCGTGGGCGCTCCCGGCCTGCATCCTGCACCTCTTACACTGTGGCTTTCCCACAGACTTCTGAAGAATAGGTCAGAAGAAAAGGGTTAAAGCGTTAAAAGGGGAACAACCATTGCGGGGCTCAGAGAGGAGGCTAATGTTCTTTGGGCTGCCCCACCCTGATCCCCGGCCACAGCCACAGGATGAGGGCCCCCTTCCGCCGCAACCTGCCACTCTCACACCAATACGGGACCGCCTTCTCTTCCTTCCCCACCCCCCCACCCCACCCTGCCATCCTTTCTCCCCCCATCTCCGCCTCTGATTGGCTGAGCCCCCGGCTCCCCGCTCCCCCTCTCCTCCATCCCCGGTGAAAACTGCGGGCTCCGAGCTGGGTGCAGCAACCGGAGGCGGCGGTGCGTCTGGAGGAGGCTGCGGCAGCGGAAGACCCCAGTCCAGGTGGGAACTGGAGCCGGCGGGACCTGGGGCTCGGGGACTGCCGTCAAGCGCCCATGCAAGCCCTCCCAACACTAGGCTTCGGGCCACGGTCCGAGGGCGCCCAGGGAAGAGGGCGCAGAGCTTAGGGAGGGGCCTGCTTTCCAGGCAGGGGCGGGAGTAAGATGCTACTGTAGGGCCGGGGCCCCGTCGCACCGCGACGTCTTTCGGGGAAGGCGCTCCCGGGCTTTCGCCCGCTGGGGGACGGGTGTCTGGGGCTGGGGCGCTGGAGAACAGGGAGGAAGGGCACCAAGGACAAACTGTTGGTCTGCGTTCCACCCAGAAGTCCCCAAACCCAGCTCGCAGAGGTGGGGAGAGGACGAAGGATGACGAGTGGAGGGAATCTGCCCGGTGACCTCGCGGCGGGCTGGGTGCGGGGCACCGGAGGAGAAGGAAGCCGCAATGCCGCAGGCGGGGACTGGGTGGAAGGCGGGCGGACGGGGGAGGGGAGAACTGGAAAAGGATGAGAGAGGGGGAAGGGGGACTCAGCTGAGAAAGGAGAGGATTGGAATACGGAAATGGAATAAGGGTGAGGCCCGCCGGGGGCTTGAGAGGGAGGAAGAGCAGACCTTCTCCGGGTCTGGAGCCGCCTGAGGACACAAATCAGAGGAAATGAATACAGACTGAACCTCCCCAGCCGCTCTCCACCCCTCCCCTGGCTCTTCTACCCTCTCCAGCCCCAGACCCAATTCTTCCCTTTCTTGCTCTTGCCACTGTTCCCCCTTCCCCTCCTAGATCCCAAGCCCGCACATCATCTCAAACAAGAGTCCTCGAATCAAAAGCCAGATGCAGACCCCCCTTCCTCCTGGATCTGACTCAGGGCAGCAGCTCCACCCCGGGACAGAGAGAGCATTGATTGTAGCTGCAGCCGCCGCAGGATCCTAGCCTCACCCGTCAAGGGGCTGAGCGCCAGGGACCCTGAACTCGGCGAGTGGCGCACCCTGCGCACCCGGGCGCACTCTACCGAGGCAATGCCCTGCGCGCGCTCGCGGGTGCACGCCCCTTATGTGGCCTCTCCTGGGCGAGCACTGGTCTGCGGACAGGCTGGGCTACCGGCTCCGCGTCGCCTCGCCTCGCCAAGGGTTGGTTCAGCCAAGGCTGCAAAAACAAAAAGACCAGACAGCCTAGCCAGGGTGGCTGTTAAAACTGGGCTGGAAAACTGCAGTCCCAGGAACTCCAGAGAGCTGGACATTGGGAAGCGTCCTTGACTCACATACAATCGGAGATCACTGTGGCTTTCTCTCCTCCGGGAACACGCTTAGCCTGTGCCCTATCCAGATAGGAATAGATGCTCCCTATCTGGGAGCATCCTTAGCCATGGTGGATGGTCTCTAGCCACCCACTGGGGATGGCGAATGACTTAGGGATTTGTGGCTCACTTATATGAAGCAGTCATCGCCAGATGTTGGTTGTTTTTCTTAACTCCCATCATAACCCGGTGGGTATGTAAGATTCAGAGAGATTCATTCATTCATTCACAATAAATATCTTTGGAGTGTATGCTATATGCCAGTAATCTGCAAATGGAAATGGTTTTGAGCATTGGGGATTTTCTTCTGAACAGGAAATGGGAAGTCCCTAAATGGGGAGTCTTTGTTTAACAGATCCAGAGTTTTACTTTGAAAGACAAAAAGAGTTCTGGAGATGGTTAAAATAGTAATTATTATGCTTTTTGTATTTCACCACGATTAAATTTTTTTTTTAAATAGGAAGCCCCGGCCCTCATAGGTCTTACATTACCATATACTGTGTTAATGTAAGAAGAGGAGAAAGAGTGGTAAAGTCACTTAAAGGCACCCAGCTAGTCAGTGCTCCATGGCCAAGCACAGAAACACACCATGACAGGGCTTGTTCTCCCTCCTTACTTGCTTTCCCTGAGCAGGAAAGAGCCAGTGGCTGTATCATGTTCAATGAGAAGTAGGGACGAGAGGGGGGATGGAGAGAGGGACTTAGATGTCTGCCATAGCCATTATGTCATGTTCCCAGGGACCCCCAGCCCTGGCAGTAAGTGTGGCACACCTTGGCTGATTCCCATCCTGTTCCCAACCCAGATCCAGGACTGAGCTCCCAGAACCATGAACCCGGCCATCAGCATCGCTCTCCTGCTAACAGGTACCCGGCATGGGGCAGGGCTGGGGCTCCAGGCACCCTGACTTCCTTCCCTCCAGAGAAGTGGCTTCTCCCTCACAGTCTCAGAAAAGCGCAGGTGACTGTTTTTCAGAGGGCTCTTTTCATCCCAAAGTCAGCCAACCCACCTCGCTGATACTCTGACAGCCTGAGGTGGTTTTTGGAAACACAGTTTGCTGAGCCCTCCCTCATATTGAACTAAAATCCCCAATTGAGAACCCAGAACCTGTATCAATTCCCCAAAATCTCCTGTCCTTGAAACACATTGATAGGATCCAAGGCTCAAGCAGACTTGGGAGGAAGGCTGGGGTCTGCAAAGGAGAAGTGGGATCCCTGGAGTGGGGAAAGGCACTCAAGAGAGCAGACCCCAGTCCCCTCCCTAGCCAGGCCCATCTCTCCACTTCAGGTGGGTGGGAGGCCCCTACGCTGTAGGCCCCTCCAATTTGAAGGAGGCACTGCTGGTGCCAGTCTTGCAGGTCTCCCGAGGGCAGAAGGTGACCAGCCTAACAGCCTGCCTGGTGGACCAGAGCCTTCGTCTGGACTGCCGCCATGAGAATACCACCAGCTCACCCATCCAGTACGAGTTCAGCCTGACCCGTGAGACAAAGAAGCACGTGCTCTTTGGCACCGTGGGGGTGCCTGAGCACACATACCGCTCCCGAACCAACTTCACCAGCAAATACAACATGAAGGTCCTCTACTTATCCGCCTTCACCAGCAAGGATGAGGGGACCTACACGTGTGCACTCCACCACTCTGGCCATTCCCCGCCCATCTCCTCCCAGAACGTCACTGTGCTCAGAGGTGAGGCAAACTCCTAAAAAGGCCAAGTGAACTGGGAGAGCCAGGCTCGGGGACAGCAGGCAGTTTCCTTGGCTGGGCTGGAGAGGAGAATAGCCCCATAACTCTCTCACCCTCTCCCAACTGCTGCCTGGTCAACTGGGGAACCATTGCCTTCAGTGTGAATGGGGTGAAAAGCTCAGGGCCAGTCAGACAGGCAGAGTAGTGTGGTAGATGCTTCCACCAGAACTGTGGGCAAGGCCCTTGGCCTCCCTAATCTTCCCTCTCCCCAACGGGAAAACAGGGATGACACCACTTCCCTCAGCCAGTTTTCTTGTGATGATGTTTAGTAAGGTTTTCATAAGATGATATGTGTGCAAGAGGTAAGTAATCTGCAAACAGGAAAGATGGCTGGTTCTGTGAGGCCAGGCTGCTCCTGGTCCCAGCTAAGACGTCACGCTACCTGCCTCCCAAAGGAAGTACACCCTTGCTTTGGGCCTGTGCCTTACTGAGTCCTGATCCCTCTTCCTTCCTACCCCTCCCCCGGCCCTCTTCTCTTTCGGCAGACAAACTGGTCAAGTGTGAGGGCATCAGCCTGCTGGCTCAGAACACCTCGTGGCTGCTTCTGCTCCTGCTCTCCCTCTCCCTTCTCCAGGCCACGGATTTCATGTCCCTGTGACTGGTGGGGCCCATGGAGGAGACAGGAAGCCTCAAATTCCAGTGCAGAGATCCTACTTCTCTGAATCGGCTGACCCCCTCCCCACAGTCCCTCACACCTCGAGGAGAAGTGGGGACCCCATCCCTCATCAGGAGTCCCAGTGCTGCATGCGATTATCTACCCACATCCCCGCGGCACCTCACCCTCTCCGCACACCTCTGGCTGTCTTTTTGTAGTCTTTGTTCCAGAGCTGCTTCTGTCTGGTTTATTTAGGGTTTATCCTTCCTTTTCTTTGAGAGTTCGTGAAGAGGGAAGCCAGGATTGGGGACCTGATAGAGAGTGAGAGCATGTGAGGGGTAGTGGGATGGTGGGGTACCAGCCACTGGAGGGGTCATCCTTGCCCATTGGGACCAGAGACCTGGGAGAGACTTGGATGAGGAGTGGTTGGGCTGTGCCTGGACTAGCACGGACACGGTCTGTCCTGAGAGCACTCCTCAGCAGGCATGGCTGGTGCCTGAAGACCCCAGATGTGAGGGCACCACCAAGAATTTGTGGCCTACCTTGTGAGGGAGAGAACTGAGCATCTCCAGCATTCTCAGCCACAACCAAAAAAAAAAAAGCAGCCCTCCTTACCACTGTGCAGGTTCCCCAAGAGCCTTGGGGCATGAGCCGGTGAAGATGCAGGTTTGACCGGGAAAGCAGCGCTAGTGGAGGGTTGGAGGAGGAAGTAAAGGATGAGGGTTCATCCTCCCTCCCTGCCTAAGGAAGCTAAAAGCATGGGCCTGCTGCCCCTCCCTGCCTCCACCCACAGTGGAGAGGGCTACAGAGGAGGACAAGACCCTCTCAGGCTGTCCCAAGCTCCCAAGAGCTTCCAGAGCTCTGACCCACAGCCTCCAAGTCAGGTGGGGTGGAGTCCCAGAGCTGCACAGGGTTTGGCCCAAGTTTCTAAGGGGGGCACTTCCTCCCCTCGCCCATCAGTGCCAGCCCCTGCTAGCTGGTGCCTGAGCCCCTCAGACAGCCCCCTGCCCCGCAGGCCTGCCTTCTCAGGGACCTCTGTGGGGCCCGAGGCAGGCCATGGGGTGAGACCCAGGAGCTGGACACTTCTCGGGAAATGGCTTTTCCCAACCCCCAGCCCCCGCCCGGTGGTTCTTCCTGTTCTGTGACTGTGCATAGTGCCACCACAGCTTATGGCATCTCATTGAGGAAAAAGAAAACTGCACAATAAAACCAAGCCTCTGGAATCTGTCCTCGTGTCCACCTGGCCTTTGCTCCTCCAGTAGTGCCTGCCTGCCCTGCTTCTCTGGGGCCTCCACAGGTGAGGCTGGGGGATGCCACCTCTTCCTCTTTCCTGACTTCTCCCCAACCACTTAGTAGCGACGCTGCCCCAGGGGCTAATGACTACACACTGGGCTTATTTTCAGAATGACCCTAATGAGACACATTTGCCCAAATAAACATCCCATGTCTGCTGACTCACCTGGCTAGGACAACACGCTTACCTGCCAACACATGGGCCGAACCACTTGGCCCTGGCTCTTGAATGCACAAGTGGCTTTGCGTGAACCTGCGCTAAGTTACGCAGTCTGCTTTTAATTCTCAGCTCTGGTAGTTCTTCAGAAATGCCCCCTCCAGGCACATCCGCTACTGGGAGATGCCCATGTCCTCGAGGCATCGCTTCCTAAATCCAAAAGCATTGGCAGGAGAAAGGACTGGGGACAAATACTGTCCCTTTGGGAGTAGGGAGGGAACACTGAGCCCCATCCCTGGCTCCTCCCCTAAAAGTAGAGTAAAATGGGAGTGAGCATCCTGGGATTGGGGGCTAGAGGGGGACCGCAGGGCAACTGTGGGTTCCAATTGCTTTCAGAGTTAGAGAGGCAGCCCCAAGCCAGCCTCCCTGCTTTGCCAGGGAATTTGGGGGAGGAAGGTGACAGCTGCCCAGAGGCTGACTCATCTGATAATTTAGCACTGGGTAGGATGATTATTTCTGAGCATTTTTCTTAAAGGTCTCAGATCTAAATTATGCCACCGGCTCCCACTCTTGCTACCTCCTGTCAACCTCTCTGCCTTGCCTTCCACCCCTGTAGTTACCATGCACAAAGAGAGGAGGAGGAGCTGTCCGTGTCCCAGGCTGGGAGGCTGACAGCCCCTTAGCAAGATGCTGCCAACCCAGACTGCTCCAAAGGGAGGAACACCCCTGAGACACAGGCCCCTCTCCTTCAGCCCTGCTTGGGCTGCCAGCGCCGTGCCAAGGAAAGGCGTCTTGGTGAGAAGAGCTGCTGTGGGGGAAGGGAGATCAAATGCCAGAGAAATGTGGGGAGCACCACCCTCAGGGTAGTAAGAGGTAGAGTATGGAGGTGTTTCTGGAAGGAAATGAGTGGCACCGTGTGAAGCCTTGCACCTGTGTGACTCCTCCTATGGGGTCTTTGTCACACTCTAGTACTGTGTCCCTGAAGAGTTTAGCAGCCACACTCTGAAGGGTGCTGGGAGATGGTGTTACCCTTTGCAGCCATGTTTAGGGGAGCAGAACCTGAGGCCCACAGTGGGTGAGGTTAGCTCAAGAAGCCACAGAGGCCACCAGAGGGCCACGGACTTTAGGAAAGAAGAGAAGAACAGAGCATCAGGCCTCACAACACAAACCTACCCAGAGCTGGGCGCGATGGCTCACGCCTGTAATCCCAGCACTTTTGGAGGAGGTGGATCGCTTGAGGTCAGAAGTTCCAGACTAGCTTCGAAACCCCATCTCTATCTCTACTAAAAATACAAAAATTCCAGGCATGGTGGCGTGCACCTGTAATCCCAGCTACTCAGGAGTCTGAGGCGGGAGAATCACTTGAACCCAGGAGGCGGAGGTTGCAGTAAGCCAAGGTTGTGCCACTGCACTCCAGCCTGGGTGACAGAGTGAGACTTTGTGTCAAAAAAATAAAAAATAAAATAAACCTATCCGGAATGACCATGCCGAGGGCTGGCAGCCCGCAGACTTTCAGCCACAGTCCGCGATAGCTGTGGGTCCCTCTGTGGTCAAGTCAGCAGGCCTTGTGGAGGTTGTGGGGTGTCTGTGGTAACTCAGGTAATTATAGAGGGCTGGGGCCAGCCCTGGTTCCTGTGCACATGCCCCAAACCCCTCCCCATCCACTCCCTCGCCAGTCCTCACTTCTTTCCTGGGTCCCCCTTCAGCACCTAAGTCTATACCTGGGGCTGTGGGATTCCCGCTCAAGAGCAACAGAAGCCCCTCTCTCCACCCCCATTTCTGGACTGGATTGTCCACTGAGACGTGCAATGTCTGCATCTCTGACATCCAGAGGCTTCCTCGGGTAGGGCATGGGGATCTCCGTGAGATGTGGGGACTTTCACTGGCCAAAAAAGAAATCTACACAGCATCCAGGGACCTGTGACACATATCCCTCCTGCCTCCTCAACCTGATGTCCCTCTCTGAATCTGCAGCTTTCGTGCTGTGAAGGTGTCTTTACATGTGAAAGAAATAAATCCCAAGTCAAGAGTAAATCACCTCATTCACTGGTGAGAAAATGTTGGAGCTGGAGTACTTCAGAGAGTCCTGGCCAGGCAAGAGGGCCATCAGCTCGCTTCTGCTCAACAGGGGCTCTCAGCCTCAGGACACTCTCAGGCCTGGAATGTCCCCAACACACTCAAGGAGAAACATGTCCTATGCAGACCCATAGGAGGCATCTTTGCCCAGCACAAGGAAGAGCTGGGGTCAGTGGGACCTGTGGATGTAGACACATCATATGGAGGGTGGTGCAGGACCAGTGTAGCAGCTCCATGGAGGCCAAGTGTGACTCTGCACCAGGAAGGGGCTGTGATGGCTGGAGGTGCCCAGCAGTGCAGGCGGGGAGTGCCTGGCAGCGGGCGTGGCCAGGTGGAGGCCACCTGCCAAGTGTGCAGTAAAGCAGTTTCCTGAATTTGGTGACAACATGGACTACAGGACTCTAGTCTCTTCCCCCTTTAGGGCTTCACTTCAGTAAGTCTTAAAATTAGGGTGTGGTAGCTCACGCCTGTAATCCCAGCACTTTGGGAGGCCAAGGCAGGTGGATCACTTGAGGTCAAGAGTTTGAGACCATCCTGGCCAACATGGAGAAATCCTGTCTCTACTAAAAAATAAATAAATAAATAAATAAATAAATAAATAAACAAACAAATATTAGCTGGGTGTGGTGGCACACGCCTGTAATCCCAGCTACTTGGGAGGCTGAGGCAGGACAATCGCTTGACCCAGGAGGTAGAGGTTAGAGTGGGCCACTACACTCCAGCCTGGGTGGCAGAGTGAGATTCAGTCTCAAAAAAAAAAGTATTAGAGCTTGGTGCGGTGGCAGGCACCTGTAATCCCAACTTCTTGAGAAGCTGAGCTGGGAGGCCCCCTTGAGCCCAGAAGTTTGAGGCCATCCTAAGCAACACTGCGAGACCTTTTCTCAAAAAAATAATACAAACAATAATTCTTAAAAACCAACAATAAGCAGGTTGGGCTGAAATCATGTATTTGTACAACAAACATTAAGCACCTAAATGCACCTGGCTCTGTGCTAAGCTATAAAAGACACAAGTCCCTGACTGAAGGGGTCCACAGCCCAACAAGATGGAGGAATCAATTTCAGTGCAGTGATCAGCACTATGAGGAAGGGACGTTGTGGAAGACACCAGTGCGGGTTCCCCAACATGCATTATCTTCTTACTTCTCAGCAATGGGACCCATAAACTAGAACTGAAACGTGTGATCCAGAAGAAAGACTCTATTTCCCAGTTCCACTGCAGTGAGATGGGCCTATGTGATTAAGTTCTGTCCGATGGGATATAAGCACAAAATAGTATGTGTAATTTCTATGAAGGGCTCTAGAAGAGAGAAAGTGTGCCTTTTTCCCCACTTTCGCCTTATGCTAGCTGGAATGTGGAGGTGATGGCTGGAACTGGAACAGCTATTTTGGACTATGAGATAGATGGAATTTGTGTGTTGCAAATGACAAAGCACAAAATAGAAGCCTGAGTCCTTGGTGATGGTGGAGCTGTCAGGGCAGCCATGGACAACCTTTTTTAAGCGACTGTTATTTGGGCTTTTCTGCATTCATCACTAACTAAACCTAAAACTACCTTAAAAATAATCTGCAGGCCAGGCACAGTGGCTGACGCCTGTAATCTCAGCACTTTGGGAGGCTGAGGCGGGTGGATTGCTTGAGCCCAGGAGTTCAAAATCAGCCTGGGCAAGGTGGCAAAACCCCATCTCTACAAAAAAATACAAAAATTAGCTGGGCATGATGGCACCCACCTGTAGTCCCACCTCCTTGGGTGGCTGAGGTGGGAGGATCAATTGAGCCTGGAAGGTTGAGGCTTCAGTGACCAAGATCATAGCACCGCAATCCAGGGTGACAGAATGAGACCCCGTCTTCAAAAAACAAAAAATGAAGCTGCTACTTAACACTGCTGAATTGTACACTTAACAACGGTTAAGATAGTAATTTATGACTTTTTAACCACAACTTTTTTTAAAAAGTCAAAGGTCAAATTAATAGAAACAGAAAATAGAATGGTGGTTGCCAGGGGCTGTGGGGAGAGGGAATGGGGAGTTATTGTTTAATGGGCACAGAGTTTTGGTTTTGCAAGATGAAAACAGTTCCATGGATGGGTAGTGGCGATGGTAGCACGACAGTGCGAATGTACATAATGCCACTGAACCATACACTTTTTAAAAAATAGAGATGGGGTTTTACTATGTTGCCCAGGCTGGTTTCAAACTCCTGGGCTGAAGTGATCCTCCCCCTCAGCCTCCCAAAGTGCTGGGATTGCAGGTGTAAGCCACCACACCCAGCCTGAATCGTACACTTAAAAGTGACTGAGATGGTAAATTTTATATTCAGTGTATTTTATCACAATATTAAATAAATGGAATAAGCCAAGGTACCAGGAAACTCTTTGGGGTGGTTACCTTTATCAAAACTCATCAAACTGTGCACTTAAAATAGGTGAATTTCATTGAATATAAATTACACCTTATCAAAGTGCTATGGGAACACATATGTAGGGCCCTTTTGCCAGGCAAAAGTAGCTTCCCAGAGGAGAAGTCATGAGTAAGAGGGCAAAAAGCAGTCTCTACTATTTTGTAAACTAATTGCAAAAAAAGAAATTTTATGTTATTTCTTCTATACTCTGCAAAATCAGGGAAAAGGGAGAGGAAGTCATCGTGGGTTCAGTCTGAGGACAGGCCTTAGCCCGTCTCTAGGTTAATACACAACTGCTGGTGGATATAACAGCTCTTAGACTTCCCAGCCTCTAGAACTCTGAGAAATAAATTTCTGTTGTTTATAAGCTTCCCAGTCTGTGGTATTTTGTCATAGCAGTATGAATGAACTAAGGTAACATTAAATAGCAATTTTAACCAAAAATTATGATGATGATATATTGGAGGATGGGAAAAGATTAAGTGTATGTATTTGGTGAAGCAGAAAATGGGCATATAAGATAGAACCACAGTTCCAATAGTTGAAAGTCAATAGAGGCCGGGCGCGGTGGTTCACACCTGTAATCCCAGCATTTTGAGAGGCCAAGGCAGGCGGATCACCTGAGGTCAGGTGTTCGAGACCAGCCTGGCCAACGTGGTGAAACCCCCATCTTTACTAAAAATACAAAAATTAGCTGAATGCGGTGGCAGATGCCTGTAATCCCAGCTACTCAGGAGGCTGAGGCAGGAGAACCACTTGAACCCGGGAGGTGTAGGTTGCAGTGAGCTAAATCATGCCACCGCACTCCAGCCTAGATGACAAGAGCAAAACTCCATCTCAAAAAAAAAAAAAAAAAAAAAAAGTCAATAGATCATACTTAACACTGAAAAAATCAAGAAATAGTTCTATATATAATATACTATATATATATACTTTTATATGTTACATACTTTACATATATACACTTTATATATCTATATGAGAGAAATGTTTAAACATAGAAGTAAATAGCAGATGAAATAGCTAGAGTTGAGAGGGTTGCTTTGGGGAGTAAGAATTTAGGATGGGGTAACAGACTGCTTTTACATTATAAAACTAGTAATACTTTTTTGTCCCTATAAATGTTGTGGTTTGCTAAACAATATAAATCAAATATATCCAAATAAATACATTAAATGTTTGGCAAAAAAAAACCCCTGCAGGACTTGCTTACTGGTGGTTTGGATGTTACAGGATTGGATTGAGAGGAAGTGAGAAGGAATCTAGGATGATCCTTGGGCTCTTGCTTGAACAAGTGGATGATGACGACATCTGTTGAGAAAGAAAAGGCTGGAGGAGCATTGCAGTGGGAAAGCAGATATATTAACTCTGTGATGCTCACTAGACTTCCAAATGGAAGCATCAGGAAAACAGCTGGATATCCCAGTCCTGAGCAAGAAGTAAGAGGTCCAGGCTAGAAATAAAAGTAGGCTGGAAATTATTATTTGGATGGTAGACATCGACCATGGGACAAGTAAGATCATGCAGGCAGACAGGACACAGGAATAATTCTATAATTTTAGGCTCAGACTAGAATCTAAGACAGTCCAATATTTAGGCGTTTGATGGTGAAAAAGGGCCTCCCAAAGTGCTGGGATTACAGGTATGAGCCACCATAGCCAGATTCAATCTACATCTTTTAAATGGGAAATTTAGTCCATTTATATTCAAGGTTATTACTTAAAATAGGTGAGGACTTATTTTTGTCATTTTATGGTTTTCTAATTGTTCTGTATATTATTTGTTCCTTACTTCCTCTCCTATTGTTTATGTCTGGAATTGAGTGGTTTTCTGTAGTAATAAGATTTGACTGCTTTCTCTTTCTTGTTTACGTATTAGCTCTACCAATTAGTTATACAGTCAGTTTTGCATGTTTTTATGATGGTGGTTATCGTCTTTTCTTCCCAATGTAAAACTCCACTGAGCATTTTTTGTACAGCTGATCCAGTGGTAATGAATTCTCTGTTTTTGCTTATCTGTGAACAATTTTATTTCTCCTTCATTTCTGAAGAATAGCTTTACTGGGTATATATTCTTGCCTGACAGCTTTTTTCTTTCAGTACTTTGAATATACTACCCCATTCTCTCCTGGCCTATAACAGGGTTTCTGCTGGGAGAAATCCATTAGTCTAATGAGGATTCTCTTACATGTGACTTGACATTTTTCCCTTCCTGCTTTAAATTATTTCTTTGTCTTTGACTTTTGACAATGTGACTATAATGTGCTTCAGAGAGGACCTATTTGGTTTGAATCTATTTGGGGTTATTTGAGCTTCCAGATATATTCCAGCACCCAGATATCCATCTCTCTCCTAAGACTTGCGGAGTCTTTCTGCTATTATTTCATTAAATATGTTTTCCTCATCTTTTCTCTTCTCTCTTCCTTCTGAAATGCCCACACTATGAATATTTGTCCACTTAATAGTGTCCCACAAATCCTGTAGGCTTTCTTCTTTTTTTTCCGTTTTGTTTTGTCTGCCTGTGTGATTTCAAAAGACTTGTCTTCAAGTTTAGAAATTCTTCTGCTTGGTCTAGTCTGTTGTTAAATATCTCCATTGTATTTTTTATTTCCTTCATTGAATTCTACAGCTCTAGGATTTTTATTGGACCCTCTGTTATATACTCTGTTAAATTTCTCATTCAAATCATGAATTATTTTCCTGATTTCATTGAATTGTCTATTTGTAGTCTCTTGTATCTCACTGAATTTCCCTACAATTATTATTTCAAATTCTTTTTCTGACATTTCATATATTTCCTTATGATTGAGATCTGTACTGGATAATTACTGTTTTCCTTTGTAGGTGACATGCCTATCAACAGATAAATGGGTCAAGAAAAACTGGTGTATATACACACAATGGAACACACTGTTTAGCCATTAAAAAAAAATTCTGAAATCCTAACTGGGCACAGTGGCTCATGCCTGTAATCTCAGCACTTTGGGAGGCCAAGGTAGGAGCATGTCTTGAGTCTGGAAGTTCAAGACCAGACTAAGAAACATGAGACCCCCATCTCTACAAGAAAATTTTAAAATTATCCAGGCATAGAGGCGCACTCCTTTAGTCCCAGCTACTTGGGAGGCTGAGGTGGGAGGATAACTTGAGACTGGGAGGTAAAGGCTGCAGTGAGCCATGATTGCACTACTGCAATCATGTAGTAGTGCCTGGGTGACAGACCAAAAGTGTCTCAAAAAAAAAAAAAAAGAAATTCTGTCGTTTGTGGCAACATAGATGAGCTTGGAGGACATTATGTTAGGTAAAAGAAGCCAGGCACAGAAAGATAAGTAACACTGTTATCATTCATATGTGGAAGCTACAAACATTGATCCTGTAGAAGTAGAGATTAGAATACTTGTTACTAGAGGCAGGGGAGGGTAGGGGAAATAGGGGAACAGCCAAAGGTTGGTTAATGGATACAGAAGTACAGTTAGACAGGAGAAATAAGTTTTAGTGTTTTATAGCACAATAGAGTGACTACAACCAACAGCAATTGATTGTATTATTAAAATAGCTAGAGGGGCAGATTTTGAATGTTCTCAACACAAAGAAATGATAAATGTTTGAGGTAATGGATATGCTAATTACCCTGATTTATTACATTATATTACAAATATTACACTGTATCCCATAAATATGTGCAATCATTATTTGTCAATTAAAACTAATAATAAAGGCCAAAAATAAAATATAAAAATAAATAAAAGTGTAAAAATCAAAATTACAAAATCACGTGCTTCCTTTTCACTAGAAAGGAATTTTCACTAGATATTAAGGTTACTAGGGGTTAAGAATTTTAGGCTAGGCGTGGTGGGTCACATCTGTAATCCTAGCACTTTGGGAGGCCAAAGCAAGAGGATCACTTGAGCCCAGGAGTTTGAAACCGGCCTGGGTAACATAATGAGACCCTGTCTTTACCAAAAAAAAAATGTTTAAATAGCTGGGTGCGGTGGCGTGCACCTGTAGTCCCAGCTACTTAGGAGGGTGATGTGGAAGGATTGCTTGAGTCCAGGATGTTGAGGCTGCACTTAAGCCATGATCACACCACTACACTCCAGCCTAGGTGACAGAGCAAGACTCTGTCTCTAAAAAACAAATGTTTAAGAATTCTAATTCGCTTGAGCCCAGGAGTTCAAGACCAACCTGTGCAACATAGTGAGACCCCATCTCTACAAAAAATGTTTAAAATTAGCCAGGCTTGGTGGCACGTGCCTGTTGTCCCAGCTACTTGGGAGACTGAGGTGGGAAGATGGTTTGAGCCCCAGAGGCAGAGGTTCAGTGAGCTGAGATCATGCCATTGCACTCCAGCACGAGACCCTGTCTCAAAGGGGGAAAAAAAAAACACTTAGGCACCATGGTAAAACCCCTTTTCAACCAAAAATACAAAAAAAAATATAAGCCCAGCATGGTGGCGTACATCTGTAGTCCCAGCTACTCAGGAGGCTGAAGTAGGAGGACTACTTGAGCCCAGAAGGCAGAGGTTACAGTGAGGCAAGATCACACCATTGCACTCCCAGTCTCGGTGACAGAGACCTCATCTCAAAAAAATAAATTAATAAAAAAGAATTCTAATTAATATATGTAATAAAGACTACCAGATGTAGTAAAGATGAAAGAAAATAACTCAGCCGGATGTGATGGCTCAAGCCTGTAATTCTAGCACTTTGGGAGGCCAAGGCAGGTGAATCACTTAAGGCCAGGAGTTCAAGACCAGCCTGGCCAACATGGCAAAACCCTCTCTCTACTAAAAATAGAAAAAAAAATTAGCTGGGTGTTGTGGCACACACCTGTAATCCCAGCTACTTGGGAGGCTGAAGGACAAGAATCATTTAAACCTGAGAGGCAGAGGCTGCAGTGAACTGCTGAGATTGAACCACTGAATTCCAGCCTGGGTGACAAAGGAAGACTCTGTATCAAAAAAAAAAAAGAAGAAGAAGAAAGAAAGAAAACAACTGTATATTAAAAATGTATTTTAAAAGTAGGTGTGTTTTCAGCAAGAAAAAGTAAGGAATGTGTTTCCTTTAAAGGAAAAAGAGAATGGTGTTATCTTGAAAACAAGATGATTGTTCCAGAATAATAAAGAAGAAAACAAGTAAGACACAAACTGAACAAATATAGAGAGTTGTAAAAGATCTGCAAGAAAGGGCATATTGAGGGAAGAGCAAGATGGCAGAATAGGAGACCACTAATTGTCCTCTCCTCTCTGGCAAGCATACCAATTTAACAACTATCTACACACACAAAAAGCACCTTCCTTAGAACTAAAAATCAGGTGAGCACTCATAGTACCTGGATTTAACTTCATATTGCTGAAAGAAGGGCTGAACAGGTAGGAAAAACAGTCTTAAATCGCTGACGCCATCCCTCCATCCCCCAGCAGCAGCAGCATGGTGTGGAGAGTGTTTCTGTGCAGTGGGGAGAGGGAGAGCACAGCAATTTTGAAGTACCTAACTCCATGGTGCCCTGTTATAGCAGAAAACAAAACCAGACCAAACTCAGTTAATGCCCACCCATGGGGGGAGCGTTTAAAGCAGCCCTAGCCAGAGGGGAATTGCCAATCCCAGCAGTGTGAACTTGAGTCCCTGCAAGCCTTGCCACAATGGGCTAAAGTGCTCTGGGGCTCTAAAGAAACTTGAAAGGCAGTCTAGGCCACAAGGACTGCAACTCCTAGGCGAGTCCTAGTGCTGAACTGAGCCCAAAGTCATTGGACTGCGGAGACACACAACTTACTGAGACATCAGCTGGGGTGGCTAAAGGAGTGTTGATACCAGGCAGTTTTAAAAAACTAAAGTTGATGGATATAAAGTCAGTAAAGCCCCTTGGATATTACCAAAGCTCTGACTAAAATATCATATTTTAAAACTTACATAGAATTAATACCTGTGTTGCATTTATATAAACAGATCTACCTTGATGAAACTAGACTTATTCTGTTAAAAAAAATTTAACTGTGACTATTTTTTATAAAAATGAGAGTGACTATTAAAAAGACTACATTTCAATAGAAAACTGTAGAGCACCAATTACCAAATTCTAATCCTGTTTAAGATTTGTTATCCATCTATAAACTGGATTGAATCCTGAAGTTCTCTAGTTTCATTAAAAACTAAAACTGCCCTTTTCTCAAGTCCTAAAAGCTGAAACTGAATGACTTCAAACTTCAGAAAAAATCACTGCAACAGACCATGTATAGACAACCTTTATGCCTGCTGCTATATGAGTTCAGCAGAACACCACCTGATGACACAGCCAGCTCTCAAATGCCATCTCCATTCCACCATCTAGATACTTCAAACTCAAATCTATACATCTTGACCCTCCAGACACAAAGACGAAGGTCATAATTTGCTCCAAATATTAATCTTTGTTTTTCCTTTGTTTTCATAGAATAATAACTTGAATTCTCTTCAAGCAATATAATCTGAAATGAACAATTTAGCCTCAAAAGTACTCCAAAACAGAAGTGCTTGACACCGCACAGTTTAACAAAGAAGAGCTTGTGCTTTTATTGATTTAAAAAAAGTTTTACCACGGATGGTGGCTCACACTTATAATCCCAGCACTTTGGGAGGCCAAGGTGGGCAGATCATTTGAGCCTAGAGCTTTGAGACCAGGCTGGGCACCGTGGCGAAACCCCATCTCCAAAAAAAAATACAAAAATTAGCCAGGTGTGGTGGCACATGCCTGTAATCCTAGCTACTTGGGAGGCTGAGGTGGGAGGATCCCTTGTGCCTAGGAGGTCAAGGCTGCAATGAG
Organism: Papio anubis; assembly: GCF_008728515.1. Lineage (NCBI taxonomy): Eukaryota > Metazoa > Chordata > Mammalia > Primates > Cercopithecidae > Papio > Papio anubis. Next base: position 15,144,316 of record NC_044987.1, read on the forward strand.
CCTTGATTGCACCACTGCACTCTAGCCTGGGTAACAGAGTGAGACTCTGTCTCAAAAAAAAAAAAAATGTTGTTTCTATGTCAATAAATTAGAAATTATTGCCCCACAGGATAACTGGAAAGCCACATAAAGGAGAATGAAACTGAATCCTCATCTCTCATCTTAAACAAAAAACAACTCAAGATGGATCAGGGACTTAAATCTTAAGACCTGAAACTATAAAAATTCTAGAAGATAACACTGGGGAAAAAACCCTTCTAGACATTGGCTTAGGCAAAGACTTCATTACTAAGAACCCAAAAGCGAATGCAACAAAAACAAAGATAAATAGGTGGGACTTAATTAAACTAAAGAGCTCCTGCACAGCAAAAGGAACAGTCAGCAGAGTAAACAGACAACCCACAGAGTGGGAGAAAACCTTCACAATCTATACATCCAAAAAAGGACTAATATCCAGAATCTACAGGGAACTCAAACAAATTAGCAAGAAAAAAACAAACTATCCCATCAAAAAGTGGGCTAAGGACATGAATAGACAATTCTCAAAAGAAGATATACAAATGGCCAACAAACATATGAAAAAATGCTCAACATCACTAATGATCAGGGAAATGCAAATTAAAACCACAGCGTGATACATCCTTATTGTTGCAAGAATGGCCATAATCAAAAAATAATAGATGTTGGTGTGGATGCGGTGATCAGGGAACACTTCTACACTGCTGGTGGGAATGTAAACTAGTACAACCACTGTGGAAAACCGGGTGGAAATTCCTTAAAGAGCTAAAAGTAGAACTACCATTTGATCCAGCAATCCCACCACTGAGTACCCAGAAAATAAGTCATTATACAAAAAAGATACTTGCACACAGGTTTATAGCAACAGAATTCACAATTGCAGAAATATGGAACCAACCCAAATGCCCATCAATCAACGAGTGGATATATATGATGGAATACTACTCAGTCATAAAAAGGAGTTAATGGATTTGTAGCAACCTGGATGGAACTGGAGACTATTATTCTAAGTGAAGTAACTCAGGAATGGAAAACCAAATATCATATGTTCTCACTCGTAAGTGGGAGCTAAGCTATGAGGACGCAAAGGCACAAGAATGATACGATGGACTTTGGGGACTCAGGGAAAAGAGTGGGAGGAAGGTGAGGGATAAAAGACCACAAACTGGGTTGAGTGTACACTGCTCAGGTGATGGATGCAGCAAAATACCACAAATCATCACTAAAGAACTTATTCATGTAACCAAATACCACCTGTTCCCCCAAAAACCTATGGAAATAAATTGTTCAAAAAAGAAATTATTGCCCCCAATTCAAAGGATCTTAAACAAATTTAAGTTCCTCATCAGATAGGTGTGGTCTACCTGATCCACTGATTTATTTAATTGGTTAACTCTTGGCTTTTTGTATTTTTAGTAGAGACGGAATTTCATCATACTGGCCAGGCTGGTCTTGAACTCCTGAGCTCAATGTCTGCTCCAGAGAATTTTTCAATTCTTGGCTGTTATTCTCCTTATAATCATGATTTCCAGCTCTGTAGTCCATTGTATCCTCTCAAGGGGTTTGAATGCTTTCCAGCAGCATTCAGGTGTGAGACCCTAACCACTCACACATCAAATAATTGCTATCAGGATTAGACAACTAGAAGAACTCAACAACCCCACCACTCAAGCCTATGATGACTCTGCAACTGCAGATAATGATGACTACCTGACCTTCCATTCCAACGCAACTGTTGAGAATGACATCTACACGATTCTTTGTTCCAGTAACTAGTCAATAATGGTAACCTGGTTACTGAGAGTAATGCTATACTGTTTGGTCATACTCTCAGCTTGCTGGGAGAATGACCAAAAGCGGGGAACTGTTAAAGTAAATTTAAAGGGATACTAGGCCTGAAGAATCCCCAAGCAGACAAAACCAGTGAGGCTTCGTTACGAGACCTAAACCTTGCTTGATTTGCAAACATAAGTGGAACTTGACGTTTTTCTTATAAATGCGTATATTAAGGAAAAACAAATCATAAGCTCAACCAGTCAGAAATAGCCAACACACTTATACTATATAACCAAGGACTTTCCAACAGGATAGGCCAAATAAGGCAATCGTATAATTGCAACCAATCAAATAATGTATTGATTTTGCTTCTGCATTTACCCCATAAATACTTGCCCCTGATGGCTTGCCGCCAGAACCGACTTCTTCAGTTTGGTGTTTGCCAATTCATCAATTGCTTCTTACTCAAATAAACTCAAAAATATTATCGTGCCTCAGATTTTTCTTTAACGTAAGGAATTAGAGGCCACACACCTGCAGCCATGAGGAATTGGAGTCTACCAACAACCTGAATGAACTTGGAAGTGGATCCTTGCCCCAAGCCTCCAGACATGAGTCCAGCCCAGCTGACACCTTGATTTTGGTCTTGTGGGACCCTGACCAGAGAACCAGCTGAGCCCACCAGGACTTCTGACCTGTAAGATAAGAAATAGATATTGTCCAAGTGCGGTGGCTCATACCTGTAATCCTAGCACTTTGGGAGGCTGACGCAGGAGGATTGCTTGAACTAAGGAGTTTGAAACCAGCCTGGGCAACATATGAGACCTCATCTCTATCATTTTTTAAAATAATAATAATAATAAAATAAATGGGTATTGTTTTTTAGCCACTAGATTTTGGGGCATGTGTTATACAGCAATAGAAAACATGGTGGGAAAATAAACGAACCAGGGAAACATAATAGAAATGCTGGGCAGTGCTGAGTATGTCCATCTGAGGTCTGTGGTCGTGAACATAAAGTGGACCTAATCAGGTGATCTGTATCTTCCAACTGCATGAGTGCAAGCACAGGGAGGTGGAGAAGATGGCTTCAGCAAGGGTCCAGGTGTTTCTGGGCAAGAGCAGCAGAGAGAAGGAGGGGCAAAAAATGAAGGAAGTTGGCAAAGGAGAGAGTCTAATGAGGCATTGTAGAGTCTGCTGTGTAAGGATGTGAAGATGCTGGCAGGTGGGCAGATGACCCACAATGAGAAAGCGACTCAAGAGGTCCAAAGTGGCAGGCCAGAGAGCTGGAAGGATCGTCCACATGGCTGCAGACATCCCAAGATGATGAAGGAGAAGGGCAGAGAGGAAGACAATGGGCCCGGAGCCAGTTGTAAAGGAGATGAAGTTCCCTGAAGCCAGCAGCTGCCAGCAACAAAAGATGGCGATGCCAAAAACAAACACCAGGAGCTCCAGAGAGCAGGGCTGCTTACCAGAAGAGAGGTAAGCAAGACACTTATCCCCATCACCTGTCAATGTGACCTCACCTGGAAGCGGGCTCTGCAGGTGGAATCAAGTTAAGATGAGGTGGGCCCTAATCTAATGGCTAATATCATAAAACAAGGGAAAGTTGGACACAGGGAAACAGGAGACAGAGAGAAGAAGGCCATGTGAAGATGGAGGCAGAGATTGGAGTGATGCAGTCACAAATCAACAAACACCTGAGGCTACAGAAGCTGGAAGAGGCAAGGAAGGATCTCCCCTAGAGGCTTCAGAGGGAGCATGGCCCTTCTGACACCTTGATTGCAGACTTCCAGCCTCCAGAACTAGGAGAGAATGAAGCTGTCATTTTAAACCACCTGGTCGTGGTAATTTGTATGGCAGCCCATGCAAACAAATATCCCACCTCCTGACTCTGTGGCATGTGAGGGTAAGAGAAAAGCAGGCTCTGTTTCAGAGGGCTTCGGGGGGAATAATGTCCTTAGGGGAAAGTGAGTTTCACTTAAGCCAAGAAAATCAAGAGAAGCTTTGGAGGAGGGCTTGAGGACAAAGTGGGGCTTGCTCAGCCCAGAGCAGTGCCAAGGCCATGAGAGGGTGCAGGGGGAGAGGAAAGGGTGAGGCCTGGCTCAAATAAGGAGATGCAACAGGAGAGACACGAGCTGTGGTGATTATGGATTACCTGGGCTCTCCAGACTCATAGGGACTGAGATGGACAGGGAGGACCTGTATGACAGAGTCAAGTGAGACAGTCACTGAGAGGACAGGTAATCCATTTACAGTACAGGCCTGATACTTTTTCCACGATGTGGGAGTCGCTGCACCTTCTGTGGTGTGGTCACCTGCAGAGAGGGGCCCTGGCATGGTCAGGAGAGTGCACCTTCCTGCTGCAGGGCCTTCTGGGGCAGCTCCACCATTTACTCAGCTGTGACTCAGCCTCTTTGATCCTCTGTGATCTCTGATGATGGCCATCATCAGCCCAGACTACTCTGGGCTCAGACTTTGGAACTTTACAGCTTTATAGTTTCCCGCCATCCGTGTTGCTGTACAATATGGTAGCCACTAGCTACATGAGACTAAACTTAAACCAATTAAATTTACATACATTTAAAATTCAGTTCCTCAGTCACACCAGCCACATTCAAGTGCTCAGTGGCCACATGAGACTAGTAGTTGACGTCCTGGATAGAGCGGAAATCATTTTCCGTCATCACAGAAAGTTCTACTGGACAGCGCTGGACTAGACCGTGCATATGGGGTGTCTGAACCACTGCCTTCTCAAGGCAGAGCTGCTCCGTGGTCGCTGCACTCATGTAGGGAGGCGGAACAAGAGGAAGGGCCCTTGTAGGAACCTCTCTGCCTGGCTCCCTGAGACAAAGGTCAGCTTACCTTCAGCCCAGGAATGCTCTGAACGCACCCCCACCTCAGAGTCCAGGACACAGCGCCATGAGGCCCGAAGAGGGGGAGGTTTTTCTTTTTTGGGACAGAGTCTCGCACTCTCACCCAGGCTGGAGTGCAGTGGCGCGATCTCGGCTCACTGCAAGCTCCACCTCCCGGGTTTACGCCATTCTCCTGCCTCAGCCTCCCAAGTAGCTGGGACTACAGGTGCCCGCCACCACTCCCGGCTAATTTTTTGTATTTTTAGTAGAGACAGGGTTTCACCGTGTTAGCCAGGATGGTCTCAATCTCCTGACCTTGTGATCAGCCCGCCTTGGCCTCCCAAAGTGCTGGGATTACAGGCGTAAGTCACCGCGCCGGCCGAAGGTTTCTCTTTACAGCTAGCCCAAGGCCCACCATTCCTTATTTCCTGCCTCAGCACAGCTGGCAGCGGAAATCTACTTCCTCCAGAGGAGCACGGACATCGCACAGGCACAGCGCCCCCGCCCCAGCAAACCACTCACGTGCTCACAGCACATGTCAAGTCAGAACATCCAGAAATGTCTATCGGGTCCCTACGTCTAGAGACCACCCAGTTCTTTCTCACCTCTGGCTCTCTGACGAGGTAAAGCCCTCCCTAGCCCTCTCTGTCTTGCTCCTCAGCTCCTGTGAACACCTGCTGGGCTAAGCCCTGGCAACAGTGTTCCACACAGCGCACTGGACACTCGGGGAGAAGAAACGCCTCTCTCCCCCATCACCGTCTAAAAAGCAAGAAGCCACAAAAACACAATTCCCACTCACGCATTTAACATTCTGCGCTCAGATCACTGGTGGATATGGCTTTGGCTTTGTACTTAGGAAATAAAGCCGTTTGTAGTGATTTTCCCAAAGCAAAGAACAGTCAGCCCCAAGAAGAACTGAAAAACCGAAGTCTCCTCCTCTAGAAAGTGAAAAGTGCTTGCATCTTTTTTTTTTTTTTTTTTTTTTTTGAGACAGGGCCTTGTTGTGTCATCCAGGCTGGAGTGCAGTGGCATGATCACGGCTCACTGCAACCTCTTCCTTCAGGGCTCAAGTGATCCTTCCACCTCAGCCTTCCAAGTAGCTGAGGCTACAGGCCTGTGCCACCACTCCTGGCTAATTTTTTGTAAAGACAGGGTTTCTCCATGTTGCCCAGGTTGGCCTCAAACTACTGGGCTCAAGCAATCCATCCACCTCGGCCTCCCAAAGTGCTGGGATTATAGGCGTGAGTCACCACTCCTGGCTGCAGCTTTTCTTTTTTTTTTTTTTTTTTGAGATGGAGTCTCGCTCTGTTGCCAGGCTGGAGTGCAGTGGTGCGATCGCGGCTCATTGCAACCTCTGCCTCCCGGGTTCAGGTGATTTTCCTGCCTCAGCCTCCCAAATAGGTGTGACTACAGGCGCCCGCCACCATGCCCAGCTAATTTTTTGTATTTTTAGTAGAGATGGGGTTTCACCATGTTGACCAGGATGGTCTTGATCTCTTGACCTTGTGATCCACATGCCTCGGGCTCCCAAAGTGCTGGGATTACAGGTGTGAGCCACCGCACCCAGCCTGCAACTTTTTTTTTTTTTTTTTTTTTTTAGACGGAGTCTCGCTGTGTCCCCCAGGCTGGAGTGCAGTGGCGCGATCTCGGCTCACTGCAAGCTCCGCCTCCCAGGTTCACACCATTCTCCTGCCTCAGCCTCCCGAGTAGCTGGGACTACGGGCGCCCACTACCGCGTCTGGCTAATTTTTTGTATTTTTAGTAGAGACGGGGTTTCACCGTGGTCTCGATCTCCTGACCTTGTGATCCGCCCGCCTCGGCCTCCCAAAGTGCTGGGATTACAGGCGTGAGCCACTGCGCCCGGCCCAGCCTGCAACTTTTAAATAGTTTTTCCTGCTTCCCCTTACCAAGGTTTTGAAAATCATAGGATCTAATCTCAAGCCAGGTCCCCCAAAAGCTGTTTTGAAGACCATGATGGGGCCAGTGAGGGCAATAACTGGAAATCCTCAAATCAGAAGGTATTGGATATCTGGATTAACAACTTGACCCAAAGAGAACATCTAACTATACATCATCTGCATCAAAACAAACTGGATTTACGAGAATGGTAACTGCAGGGAAATCCTAAAAACATTAAATCACCCAGGGATACGTGGAAATTACACAATACACACTACTGCTAATATCAGATCTGTTGTTGAAAATTTATTTACTGTGCAAAATTTTAGTTGTGATTTTAGTGAAGATCGAGTATTTATCAGGCATTTCATAGGTCATTCAGTTTTCTGAATCTTATCTTTTATCAAGAATCTTCACCTGCAAAACCTCCCACTGTTTCAGCAACCTAACCCTGTGATTAGGAAGGGAATACTCTCAAACCAGGAGAAGTATAACAATAAAACCCCAAACTACGACAGAAGCAATGTGGGTGAAAAGGGGGAAACTTTAGGAGGGGGCTAAAGATATAGAATCCATGGCCCCCACTGGATATAGGGAATATGATGACATCTTACAATATTATTTGTGGTTTCTTCCCCTTCTCCCCTATAGCCTCATTTTGAGCAGCCCAGCTTTTGTGCTGATGCCTTCGTGAAAAGACACAACAACAAAAATGAGGGGAAATGGAAAGCCACTTCTGACTTTTGAATTTCAATCGCCTAGGCAGGCCCTTAGGAAAACAGAAAGGACCCCCAGTCTGGATAGAAGATGTGCAGGAAATATTCTGGATAAAGCAAGGCCTCGCATTGATTTCACCCCAGTTCCATGGCAGGAGCACAACTCACAGACAAGAGCCAACGGGAACGCAGTGACAGCACGGACAGTGGTAGGTTCTGTCCTCAGGCACCTCAGTGCAGACAGACAGCAAAACCCCCAAGTAGGTTTTCGAGATCTGATGGCAGTGGAACCCCAGACCTAAGGAGACAAGACCTCCAAAAGAAGACATGGCTGCAGAGTGTAGCCTATTGTGGAGGCAGCTTGAACCATGGACAGTGCCACACTGTCTCATGCTACCCCAGGGCATGGGAGCAGCAGAATGAACCCTGTGTCCAAGAGCAACTGAGAGGTAGCACAGAGACACCAGACCTAAAGAGGCCATGCAAGCAGGAGCCAGGCAGAGGATATGTCAGAGGACATTGGGTGGCCACTTAATAACAGGACCACTTCCGCCAGTGCTTTGGCAAAATATATACATAAGAGACAGCCTCCCAGAATTAAGGCAATCCCTGGAGAGAGGGGAGATTCCACCAATGGATTAAAATTAAGCATCCAACATTCCAGGAGAACAGGAGCTGGCTCAGAATAGAAACATAAGAGCTAGGCACTGTGGCATACATCTGTAATCCCAGCTACTTGGAGGCTGAGGTCAGAGGATCCCTTAAACCCTGGAGTTCGAGACTAGCCTGCGCAACATAGCGAGACTCAGTCTCAGAAAAATAAAAAATGTGTAAAAAAAATTTACAAATATAGTTATATTATAGAAAAACAATGTTATATGTATGCTCCCACATATCTGAGTCTGTAGAATAAGGTAATACCACTATAAGAATCAAGGGACTGTGGCCAGGCGCAATGGCTCACATCTGTAATCCCAGCACTTTGGGAGGCCAAGGCGGGTGGATCACCTGAGGTCAGGAGTTCGAGACCAGCCTGGCCAACATGGCGAAACCCCATCTCTACAAAAATACAAAAATTAGCCAGGCATGATGGCAGGTGCCAGTAATCCCAGCTACTCAGGAGGCTGAGGCAGGAGAATCACTTGAATCGGAAAGGTGAAGGTTGCAGTGAGCTGAGGTCGCGCCACTGAACTCCAGCCTGGGCAGCAGAGCCATACTCCATCTCCAAAAAAAGAAAAGAAAAGAAAAGAATCAAGGGACTGAGAGAAGCTAGAAACTACCAAATTTCTGGCCAGGGAACTGGACAGATGGTGGGGCCATTCATGGATGTGGGGGAATAAAGAAAGGGGGCAAACTGAGTGAAAAATGCTGAGTTGAAGGTTTGGCCATGCCAAGGCTGAGATGCTGATGAGGCATCTAGGGATGTCAGGAGGCAGGTGGATAATTATGACTGCTGCTCAGGAATGAGGCCTGCTTGAAAATACAGATTTTTTGCATCATCAGCCTATACAAATAGCACCTGACAGATGAGTAGTAGCTCCGAGTGATGACCTTACATACTCAGTATGAGCCAGGCATTGTTGTAAGCTTTTTATGCCTACTGACTCATTGGATCCTCAAATGAGAACCCTGTGAAGCAGGTATTACGACTATGTTGGGTTTTGTTTGTTTGCTTGTTTGTTTTTGGGACAGAGTCTCGCTCTGTTGCCCAGGCTGGAGCACGGTGGTGCGATCTCAGCTCACTGCAAGCTCTGCCTCCCAGGTTCACACTATTCTCCTGCCTTCAGCCTCCCAAGTAGCTGGGACTACGCCACCACGCCTGGCTAATTTTTTTGTATTTTCAGTAAAGACAGAGTTTCACTGTGTTAGCCAGGATGGTCTCTATCTCCTGACCTCGTGATCCGCCCACCTCGGCCTCCCAAAATGCTGGGATTACAGGTGTGAGCCACTGCGCCCAGCCTATCTTTCTTTTTTAAGTGGTGATGTCTCCTTATGTTGCCCAAGCTGGACTAGAACTCCTGAGCTCAAGCCATCCTCCCACCTCAGCCTCCCAGGCTGCTGGGACCACAGGCACATGCTACCATGCCCAGCCTCACTTTGGTAAATATATGAAGAAATGGATATAAATGTTTCAGGTCTCACAGCTAGGAACCAGAGAAATCAGAAGTTATCCCAGTAAATCTACAACCTGCACATATAACAACCACTGTGCTATACTGCCTTAAAGGAGGATAAAGGAACACCAGGGGAAAAGGAGAATGAGGAGGTGACAGCTATCAGGAGGAAAACCAGAAAAGCAGTGTGTCCACAAAACCTAAAGGAGGAGACAGCTGAGGGAGGAAATGGTTGGAGGTATCAGATTTGTAGGTGGTCAAGTGACTGATTACAACTAAAAAGTGCCCATTGGAATTAGCATCTAGATCAGTGATGATGCCTAACAGAAGTGTCCTGAGGTTGGAGGGAGAGCAGACGTGTTGCGGATGCTGCATAGACTAGGAGGTGGGGAAATACAGCATGCACAACTCTGCCAAGAAAATTGTGAAGAGGGGAGAGCTAGAACCTAAGTTAAAGATTTTCATTTTTTAAAGAGGAAGGCTGTGGAGCCTTTTACACGGCAAAGGAAAAGTCAGTAGAAAATGGACGTTTTAAAGAGATAGGACTCCAAACACGTGCAAGCAATTGTGAGTGGGATGTGATTGGAGACACTTTCAAGTCATGATTTCTAACCTCAGCTGGGCCCCTGATGCTGCCTGACAACCACGCTGCATTTGTGGGAATTCGAGTCCAGTCACTGCCCCACTCTCTCACACAGCAGTTCTCAAAGGGTCATCCCCGTACGGGCGACTGCAGCATCACCTGGCACTTGTTAGAAATGCAGATTCCCGGGCCCATCCTAGACCTACTGAATCAGAATGTCTGGGGGAAGGGAGGGCCTTTTTTTTTTTTCTTTTGAGATAGCATCTCACTCTGTAGCTCAGGCTGGAGTGCAGTGGCACAATCACAGCTCATTGAAGCCTTGACCTCCCAGGCTCAAGCAATCCTCCCATCTCAGCCTCCTGAGTAGCTGGACCATAGGCGCACACCACCACACCTGGCTAATTTTTTTATTTTTTGAAGAGATAGGGTCGCTCTATGTTGCCCAGACTGTGGGAGGGCTTTAATAGGCTCTCTAGGTGGTTTTGGTACACACTAAAGTTTGAGAATCACTGCTCTCAGTGACTTTTTTAGAACTCCTCCTCCAGGTTCAAACTTCTAAGCCTTTCCCTTCATCCTCACAGTCAGCTGACCCTGCTTCCTAATTCACAAAGAGGAAAAAAAAAAAAAAGGCCTCGAAGAGATAATATCCACCAGCTTCTCCCACATCAATCCGCCTTCCCACATCTATGCCCAAATATCATGCCTTCTCTCTTTTTACTTTGCATGAGCCATCAGTCCTCTAACCAAAGCCAGCCCCTCTGCTTCTGGACTCTGTCCAATCCCTTCTCCCCTCATCAGGGACATTTCTCCAGACGTTCTCCTCACTCCCCACTGCATTGTCAATTTTCACTCTCTACTGGCTCTTCCCCATCAGCATATAACATATAACTCTTTTTTCCCACTTAAGAAGTTTTCTTGACCTCACTTCTCCTTTTAGCTCCCAGCCAATTTCTCTCCTTCCTTTACAACACAACTCCTCCAAAGAGTTGCCTCCAAAGAGTTGTCTCCATCCCTCTCCTCCCATTCTTTCTTAAACTTATCAGCGATCAGACTTTTACCCCCACCACTCCACCAAAACTGTTCTTGTCAAAATCACCAATGACCTTCAATCAATTATCTTTGCTCTATATACTTTCCAGTGGGGGGGCAAGGGAGGGACAAAACATAAAACAAAAAAAAAAAATCAATCAATCAATTCTCAAACTCATCCTACTTACTTTATGGGCCACATTTGACACAATTGACCTTTCCCTCCTCCTCGGTAAGTTTCCTTCTCTTGGCCTTCAGCATACCACCATCTCTTGGGGTTTTTTTCCTCACTACACTGACCTATGCCTCCGTCTCTCTGATGGTTCCAACTGATCTCAAGCTCATATTGGAGAGCTCCAGAATTTAGTCCTTGCACGTCTTTTCTATCTACACTTGCTCCCTTGGTAATTCTTCTCATCTCCTGGCTTTAAATAACTTCCATATGCTGATGACTCTCAATCTTTTATCGCCAGCCCAGACCACACCAAACTTGCACATGAGCTGCTTTCTTGACATCTCCATTTGGATGCCTAGGAGACATACGTTTTTTGTTTTTTGTTTTTTTGAGGCTGTGTCTCGCTCTGTCACCCAGGCTGGAGTATAGTGGCACCATCTCGGCTCACCGAAACCGCTGCCTCCCAGGTTCCAGCGATTCTCTTACCACAGCCTTCCCCTTCTCAGTTACAGTTCAGGTGAAACATTCCTCCCTCCTCCCCACACTGCCTAATCCATCAGAAAATCCTGTTAGTCCACATTCAAAATACTTCTAAAATCCACCACTTTGAATCACCTCTTCTGCTACCACACTAACCAGAGGCTCACAATGACCTCCTCAATGGTCTCCTGCTTCTGCTCTCTTCAGCAATGGTCTCGCGCTTCTGCTGTCTTCAGATCTGTTCTCTACACAGTAGCGAAAGGTAGGAACCCTGTCCCTCCTCTGCTCAAAACAAGCTTGTCCAACCCGCAGTCTGCGGGCCATATGTGGCCCAACACAAATTCATAAACTTTCTTAAAACATTATGAGGTTTTGCCCAGCCCAGTGGCTCACGCCTGTAATCCTAGCACTTTGGGAGGCCAAGGTGGGCGGACCATGAGGTTAGGAGATCGAGACCATCCTGGCTAACACAGTAAAACCCCGTCTCTACTAAAAATACAAAAAATTAGCTGGGTGTGGTGGCAGACGCCTATAGTCCCAGCTACCTGGGAGGCTGAGGCAGGAGAATGGCGTGAACCCGGGAGGCAGAACTTGCAGTGGACCAAGATTGGGGCACTGTACTCCAGCCTGGGCGACAGAGCAAGACTCTGTCTCTTAAAAAAAAGAAAAAAATTATGAGGTTTTTTAGTGATTTTTTTTAAAGCTCATCAGCTATCTTTAATGTTAAGTGTATTTTATATGTGGCCCAAGACAATAATTCTTCTTCCACCATAACCCAGGGAAGCCAAAAGATTGGACACCCCTATTTCAAAACCTTTCAATAGCTCCATAAAAGCCAAAGTCCTCAGAAAGACCTTGGGGACATGCAGGTTGGGTCCTTCCCTTACCTGTCTGATCACATCTCCCACTCTTTCCCTATCTGTCTCTTCACTCCAGCCACATTGACTTTGTTCTTCCTCGAAAGTGGCAGGTTGCTCCCACCTCAGGACCTTTGTTTTTACTCTTCCCTCTGCCTAGAAGATTCTTTCCCCACATTTACATGTGGTTCACGCCTAGCCTCCCTCAGGTCACTTGAATGTTACCTTCTCTGAACACACTTCCTCCTTGCTTGATGTGCCCCCATAGCTCTTAGCACCATCTAACATATTACATATTCTACTTATTTATTGTCCTGCTTCTACTAGAATGTAAGCTCCCTGAGGGCAGGGATTGTGCCTGTTTTGTTCCCTGCTATATCTCCAGTTTCTAGACGAGTGACTGGCATGTCCAATATCCATCTGTAAAATGAAGTGATGGAATGAGGGCCCTAAGGAAATATAACATGGTGAAACCCCATCTCTACTAAATACAAAAAATTAGCTGGGGACAGGCCCACTGGCTCACGCCTGTAATCTTAGCACTTTGGGGGTCTGAGGCTGGTGGATCACCTGAGGTCAGGAGTTCGAGACCAGCCTGACCAACACGGTGAAACCCTGTCTCTACTAAAAATACAAAAATTAGCCAGGCATGGTGGTGGGTGCCTGTAATCCCAGCTACTCGGGAGGCTGAGGCACAAGAATCACTTGAACCCAGGAGGAGGAGTTTGCAGTGAGCTGAGATTGTGCCATTGCACTCCAGCCTGGACAA